>NW_026535912.1:3650582-4867443 GCF_028551555.1 Melozone crissalis
TAGAGAATAATGATACTGCAAGGTCTTTGACCCCATGCTGGTCTCTTACAGTCCTGGAGTGAGGAGGAGCAGAGGAAGGAAGTGGGCACTGATCCACCAGGCCCAGAAAACACAGCCCTGTAAGGTGTGAATTCAGTTCACAGCATGACAGCATAATAATTACCAAGTGCCATGGCCAGCCCATAGAAGAGCACAGCTAACAGTGTTATGAATCAGAAGCTTGACTAGGCCAATATTCAAGCAGCAATCAATTTACTATTTAATATGGCAAAGTATGAGCAATACAGCGCTGGGTACAGTGGGGGAAGTTTTTCCTCCAACTGCACACTGATAATTGAGGATTACAGGTATTTATAGGGGTACTCATCAGTTTTTTTCAGCAGTTTCTATTTCCAATCTTTTACTTATCAGCAATTTTTGTTCCAAATTATTACATCACAATTCTATACACTACTGTGATTTTAATTTGTCAGGATGTATCTCAAAGGAGTATCCCCAGATGGTGACGGTCCAGTTTCCAAAAGAAGAAAGATGAATCCCATCTGGTGGGGTCCAGCTCCCCAGATGTGTGTCCACCTTTTAATTGCAGAGACTCCAAATCTCATAACAGTGATGTCCAGCGTCCCTTTGGTCGAAACCATAAACCTTTGAGGTGATGTTCATCTTTTTTTCTCAAACTGTTTTTCTCTGCTTCAATAAGGTGTGAGATAGGCATATTTCCTTTATATATATTCCAAAGCTACAGTTTCAAGGATACAAGTAATATTCTAAAATTATACTTCAAAAGGTTATTATTGCAGAACTCTTTATGGATTAAATGCAAGCAAAAAGCAACATCTATAACACTTTAATTCAAATGCTCCTAAATCAACTAGGGTTAATTTGCAAACAAAAGATAGGTTCAAAAGCCTTTTTCCATGCTTTATTTTCCTCAGTTATTATTAGAATTCACAGCTCTCCCATTGTTGGGGTCCACACATTTTGCATTCACAAATACACACATTGCCTGTTTGTGCCTGACACGAAACACAGCTTTGCATCTCACAGCCAAGAAAATGCACTCCTTGCTCTTCTGACACAGCTCTCTCTGTTCATGATGTGGGACAGCGAGTGCTGATGATGTGCAGGAGCTGATGCAAGGGAGAGGGACGAGGATGCAGCAGGCACAGTGCCAAGCTGACAGAGGGATGATCTCTGGCAGTGGAACTGAAGAAGAAGAGTTTGCAGGCAGGACAGAAAATGGCTCTTTGTTTCACCCCTTCTGTCAGTGCTGCTAAGAATGTAGCCTGGAGCAAGCTGGGAACACCAGAGCCTGGAGCCCTTTCCAGGCAGGGCTGCATCAGACACAAACCAGCAGGGGACTGAGGAGCCCCTGGGGTGGCAGTGAGCAACCTTGGGCTCTGCTCACTGCTGCTGGCATTTTCTATTGAACCATCTCCAAGGACTTCTGTTGTGCTCTGTATTTCTAAGGGTTTCCCCCCTTGTTTTTTTTTTGTTGTCTCCTGCACCTTTTTTTCTCCAAATTTTCCTACCCTGTCAGCAGCAGCCCCTGTCCAGAACTGGCTCTAAAATATCAGCAAAGTAGCTAGGAACAACAATGGGTGGAATCCTGCGGCTCAGGGATTCGTATGCCAGAGCCATGCCTCTGCCTCATGTTTTGTCAGGACCTCCTTCTCTGCGCAAAACAAGGGACTAGTGGAGTCTTTTTGCCAAAGAGCTCCTGAGAAGCAAATGTTGTGCTAGGTTTCTCAGGAGTGTATCCGTTAAGTTCATTGCTGGCAAACAGAAAGTAAGGCCAGGGTAGCAGAGCAGCTGGGAGCTGGTCACTCCCTGCAAAGGGCTGGTGCAGGATGTGGGAACACCACGTTCCAGGATGGGCGAGCAGGGTCAATGTGCTCAAGGTGCTGCAAATGAGGTTTGGGTTCACTTAGAGAGTAGTCAGGAGCAGTGAGCACTGCAAGATCCAGCTGCAGTCCCCATCCATGTCCCTTTCAGTGCTGGCTTTAGGGTGTCTGCAGCCTGGATCCAGAGCACCCTGGGGTGCTCCTGAGGCTGCCTTTGCACTCAGGGTGAGGATGCCCAGGAGCCCCTGAGGCCGGCAGTGGGGATCAGGGCTGGGGCTTGTGGCCTGGCAGGTGTGGCTCTGGGGGCTGTGACATGCCAGGCCATGGGTCACTGTCACTGCCCTCCGCAGCCCTGGCTAGCTCTGTGATGCTCCAGAGACAATGGCAAGAGGGGGGAACTGGCTAGGTTGGGGTTTTGCCTGAGCCAGAACCTCTAGGCCAAATGCCGAGCAGTAGAAACCCCTGGAGGACCGAGTGAAGGAAGCAAAGGAGGCTCTTCTGTGGTGTAAAGGGCAGCAATTTCATCAGGAGAAATAGGGGGAAGGTTCACAGCTGAGAATTCCCAAAGGGAACAGATGTTGCATAAACCCCCAACATGCCTGTGACCGGATTTTTAAAATCTTTCAAAACAGGGAGTGGACACCATATAGTAACCAATAAGCGACTTTTGGGGTGTGGTTTTGAGGGCTACAACAAATCAGAACAAGGGGAGGAGAGAGCTATTGAAGTGAAGGGGGAAACGACCATCCTGGTAATGCATCGAACTCCAACTTTATTGATCAATCAATCACCTTAAATAACAATACTAACGAACTTCATGAATATTCTGTAATCCAATTTCATGATAGGCTAACAGAGAAACTTCTAACCACTCCCTTTGTTTTAGAATACCTACAATTGTTTATCAAAAACAGAAACCAAAACAGAAACCAGAAACCAAAACAGAAACCAGTGTTCCCAAAACTTCTGCATCTGTTCTCAGGATGGCAGGCCTTCCCAGAGACGGTGTTCTGCTTGTTATGGGAAGACAGTCTGAGAACTCCATTGTTTATAGAATGATGCCTGAGAGAGTCTAATTGTTTATACAAATCAGAAGGCTGAGAACTGTTAGAAACTGCTTTACTTTTCCCTTATACTTTTCTCTCAATTGTATGTCTCATGGCCTTTTCTTTAAGTCATTCTCCGACAGAGAGCGTTGGCATAGGGATTGGATCTTAGGGTGAGGGACAGGGAACTTTCTGGAGCAAAGGGTAGGGTTTGGGCTGATGGATGGGGCAAAGGGGCCGGGTTGTCTTGACAGACAGGGAAAAATCTGGTGAGGAGAGAGGGGATTCCTGGAGGGACACTTGGGTAGGAGGGCATAACATAGGGGAGAAGCTAACTGTAATAACTCGGGGAACACTTGAACATACCACTATATAACAGAACATTTGGCTCAATAAACTAACTCACTGCAACACAGAAATTCAGGCTTTTGGCAGCTGAGAGGTGGCACTGTTAGAACCCGCAGCAGCTGGTGAAAGCCATCTCTCCCCTTCAGGTTCTTGCTGTGTGGGAAGGTGCTGCGAGTTGTGGTGGCTGCACTCCCCCTTTGCTGGGAGGATGATCTGTACCAGGGGAGAGCAGAAAGCTGCCATGGTGAGCAGAACATGATCAGAGCATTACAGTTCCGAGAATGGCACTGTCCCTGAAGGGCAAAAAGCTTGAAAGCATAGAATTCTGTGCAGAACCATTGCACAAATTTTCTCTTCTAGAACATGCCCATTTTTGTATGCTGTAGATGAATGCTCTGGGTTTTATAGAGTACATGGAGTTTTTTCTTAAGGTTTTTGGGAGAACTCTCAACTTTATTTCTGCTTGTATTTTACATCCAGCATGTATACACTTTTTTTATTATTATTTTTCTTCAGTAAATACTTAGGGAAAAAATACCTAAGCATTTTTTAATCCTTTGGGACATTGTGATTAATATTCTTAGAAAGAAAACCTTGTTGAACAAGTGTGAAAACACAGAGAGAGGGAAAACAGTATAAAAGTCTTTTAGAACAGGATGTGTAATAAGGACTGCAGAACTGAGTAATTCCTCCAAGTGCAGAATTAGCAAGATATATCCCCAAGAGTAACTGCCAAGATACTTCCTTAAACCAAGGGAAATGTGACCTGCAGCCATACAAAGCACAGCCAAAGCAAATGAAAACCTTTGGAAAAGAGGGAATTTTGTCAGTGACATCAGTCTGTCTGGATAACTGAGGGATGCCCATCAATATTGCACTACATTCCTCAATATTTGAAATGTCTTTTCTCCCAATTTCTGCAAAATGAATAAGCTGCAGTTGTTTACCATTAACTTAAGCTCTTAGGGGAATTACCAAGCACCATGTATGTTTTTCTGTAGCTGAGCAGGACTTGAGTTTCCCAAATCTTCTACAAAGCAGAAGGGAATCACACAGTTACTTGTGCTAATGTTAATGAAGGATTTCATGAAAGCAGGTGAATGAGAGCATTGCATTGTAAAACTTCCACATGCAAGAAAACAGGAGTCCACTTAGAATAAAACATAGAAGGCTAGCATAACATCAGAACAGGATAAAATGAAATTGCTAGACAGGAACTGATGCGTCAGAAATTAGGTGTATCATTTCTGATACATCTGCATGCATTTGCAAGCTAAAACAGAAAAGGAAGGGCAGAGATAATAAGGAACGAAGATTTTAAAATTGCACTGTGCAGAAGAGACACACAAACCACCAGTGTGAACACAGCTGGGAGATTCAGCTTGGAGATGGATTAGAGTGGAATCCATTCACTGAAGGTCTCTGGTGCACATGAGTGCAAAGACTGAGGAAAAAAGGAGAAAAGTTTAATTTCTGAAAGCTATTTAGATTCCTGGAAGCATTGTCTAGAGATCTAAAAATCTAAAGCCTCAGAGAATCTGAACCTAAACCATCCCCAAATGGATTGATCAGGTATGATGTGCACATCTCTGCTGTTTTCAGAGTCAATGAAATTGTCAGTTAGTGTCTGGAAATTAGGAATGCCCACCCAGATTTTATCTCCCTTACTTTAAGAACACCTTAATAAGGCACTTCAGGAACTGAACACTGACATTCTCACCCTGCTCTATTTACTTTACATTTGAATACAGGCTGGTAGAAGGAGAAATCGGGCTTTAATTTCTCCCCAAATTACCTGTTGCACTTTCAGGTTACGAGTAGATGTAAAATTCAGCTAATCACTCTCTCTATCCATGAATATTCCACTAGTGAACTGACATACAGAACATCCTTTTTCTCTTTTGTACCTTCCTAAATGGTGCCCAATGAACAGGACTCTTGCATAAATCTCACAGAAAATCACCAAAATTGCTGAAATTAACACTCAATTCCCTGATAAAAGCTTCTGAGAAAAGGCTTGAGAGAATCACTGAACAAACTGAAACTTGGAAGAGAAACACACATTTCAGCACTGATCAAGGGGAAAGAAAAAGAAATGCTGTAAAAATTCCAGGTGGAAGTTAAGGAGAAACACAGGAAGCACAGAAAGAACAAGGCCCTGTCAGATGACCTGTGCAAAGTAACTTTGTGCCCCAGCACTGTTAGAGGACATTCTCTGTCATTGGTGCAAGCAGCTGGAGACATAAATGTTGATTGATTTGGGGGCCACAGTCTTGATAAGTGCAGAGGTGGTTCAATAATGTGACATGAGGGAGTTCCCTCAGAGCAACTGGGATGCCAGAAAGAAGTGAACAGCTCACCACAGCCTGGCCCGCTTGGCTGCTTTTCCTTCTGACCCTCCTGGGGAGGCTCTGACATTTCCTCTTCCCTGATGGAAGCGCAGCTGCTGCCAAGGGAAACGTCCCCACACTCACTCAGTGTCCCTTTGCTTGCCAGATGTCCCATCTGCTGTCCCTGCCCAGGAGAGCTGCTCTGCTCGGGAGGAGGAGCCTGAGCGAGAGCCTGGGAACATCGGCGGCTGCAATCCCTCCTGATCTAGCGCTGTTTATGGATGTGTAGTTAGATTTGGATAGTTACAAGTATAGGGATATTTACATACATGGGCTGATATTTGTATAGGGATAGTATGTGTGTATATTGTTATATTGATGCGTGTATATTCATCTGTTTACATACTTGTACAGCTCTGTGGCTGTGCATTTCTATTGCTGGGGTTGTATGGATTTTTTTATTGGTCCATTGATATTTGTGTATTTATAGACAGGTTTGTTATATTTGTATTATATTGTCATGTTATATGTCATG
Organism: Melozone crissalis; assembly: GCF_028551555.1. Taxonomy (NCBI): domain Eukaryota; kingdom Metazoa; phylum Chordata; class Aves; order Passeriformes; family Passerellidae; genus Melozone; species Melozone crissalis. The sequence goes on from NW_026535912.1 coordinate 3,656,686, forward strand.
AAATATGTAATGCATGTTTACATCTCTGTATTGTTATGCCTATATATGTATTTACTTCTATTTATTATGTACGGAGTTGTATAGTTCTAAAATTCTATTTATTTAGTTCTGGATCTGAGATTCTTTGGAAAGGGATATTGATGTTTCTGTATTTGTATATGGGCTGTATTGTTGTAGTAATGTGTAATAAATTTAATTGTTAAACTTCAATTCAGTAACTTCAATATTTGTGTACAGTGAGTTGTTGCAGAGGGTTGCAATAAAGTAATTTTTTTTCACTGAAGTTGATATTTGTATATATTTACATAGCACAATTATCAGAATAAATTAGATTTTAATCATAAATTGATATTTCTGTGTTTCTATATTGGTAACACAGGTGTTGTAATTTATAATAAATTTCATTTTTAAACATAAGTTAATGTTTGTGTATTTGTACATTAGTAGTGCGGGTGTAACTATCTGCAATAAATGCAATGTTTCAACTGAAGTAAGTGTAGATTTGTGCTACCCAAAGCCATGGGCAGATGTAAATGCTGGAGGATTTTGGCCATGCCAATCTCCGGCCATGCCCAGCACATGCCCCACCTGCACTCAGGCTGGGCAGGGGAAGCGCAGATTTGGGCTGGCAGCAGAGCCCCACGTTGGCTCAGAACTCGCTGCAGAGGCTGCTGAGAAAACTCCGGGGCTCCATGAGCACAGAATCCAAGCAGGAGCCACCCGGGGAGGACAAATCCCTCATCCCACGGGCAGCTCTTTAGGAAAGTGCTCCAAGTGTGCCCCTGAAACTCATCCCAGAGAGCAGAAGCCAACAGGGATCCTGAGCCAGCTCTGCTGCCTTTGGCAGCACTTTGGCAAATGAGCTGCAGCAAGGGGGAGGCAGCAGCGACTGTGACTGCTGCAGGCTGGGGATGAAGGAAGGGCCATGGACACAAGTGCTGAGATGCCCCAAAATCCAGAAGGAGGCTGGAGAGCCGGGAATCAACTTGGCATTTCAGTGCCAAGCTCTCACCGGCACTGAAATGATGGAATCCCTTTGTGTGAAGTTACCTGGAAGAACTGACAGGGAGTTGCTGCTAGGATCAGCAGTAGCAGAAAGCAAAAATGTACAAACACTAGAAGATCATCTAATATCCCCCACAAGCAATGGCTTCAAAAATGATCTCATGTATATATTATATTATGTTATATTATATCATGTTATGTTATTATTATATTAATCAAAATATATAATATATAATATGCATGAAATTTAATGCACATGTATTTTTGGACAATTTTATTTTTTGATATATATTTTCATTTAAGATGTATATTTGAAATAGTCTTTCAGCTTGGGATAGTGAAGATTTACAACAGTGCAAAACCATCTGCACACACAGCAGTCAGCCCCCGGGTGTGTGCATGCACACCCACCCACTGTGCTTGCTCTTCTCAGCACCTCAGGGCTGCTGTTTGCACAGAATTGGGATGAATTTAACTCAACAGAGCCACGAGTGGGGTTTCCAGCTTGTCATGAACACTCATGTGGCAATGAACAACAGAGAGCTCTCAAATCCCATTATCACATGTCGCTTCATTCCTGCTGGGCACTGCAGAACTCTTAAAAGACACAGAAAAGGGGTGGAAAACATTGGCATCAGGCTACTGCTGGTGTCCTCCTGGAGGAAAATCTGTCGGGTTTCTTAAGGTGGTAGCTTTCCAAAACCTAGGAATACTGCTCAGTAGTGGTAGCCCAATTCTGAATGGTTTTCTTGACTTGGCAAAGCTGGGGTGTTAACAATGGACTCTGTCCTTGGTCCAAATCACCTGCCCTCACCTGCAGACAAAAGCACCACCACCACCAGCAGCAGCTACATCTGTCAGTTTTCTCAAAAAGCTGTGTTAAATTTGGGAGAGGAAAGGAAAACACGACAGACACTGTGGATTAATGACAAGACTCTGAGGAGCAGTTCCAAAGCAAAGGGCAGCAGCTTCTCTCTGGGCCACTCCTTGTGCCCCAAGGCAGCTGGGCTGCCCTGGCTGCCCAGGACCCTGCGCCCCGCGGGCTCTGCAGAGCTGCACAGCGGGGAGGCAGCTTCGGGCACCTCAGCCCCTGGGCAGGAGGGGCTGCTTGCTCTGCAGGGCTGCCTGTGGGCAAAAGCAGGGTGCTGGCCTTCTGCTCTTGGCCTCAGCCTGGCCTTGCAGGGCTAATCCTGTTCCCTGTCTCAAATGTGCTAAAGACAGACTTGTTTGTTTCCAGCTCTGCAGAGGTGTGATTTGCACCACAAAATACTGAAGGACTAAGGCCTGAACAACAGACCCTGACTGAAGCCTCAACTACAGGACCTGAGCCAAAGCTGCCCTCTAGGTGACCTTTCCAACCCAATATTCTATGTATCTGTTCCTTAACCAAGTGTTATTATCAAAAGGATTGTTGCATCCATCCACTGGTGAAACACGTCTTCACCTTTCTGCATGAGGAAAATGGACAAGGCCACACCTGGCCTTGGTTCCTCCTTGAGCCCTGGCCAGCCCTGGGGAGAAAACCAAGAGGAGAATGACACTAGCTGTGCCCCCAGACGAAGCTCTGGCACATTGCTCGCCCAGCACTGTCAGAGCCGGGCTACTCTCACAGCGCTCTCAGGAGCCTCGTGGCCGCCAAAGGTGGAGGCACCGCAGGATTTCCCGGTTCCCGGCCGTGGCTCTGCAGGGCTGGGCTGGGACAGCTTCCCCCAGCTGATGTGCAGCTCTGGATGAAGGGGAAACCATTGGGCTACCTGGTGATGGATCTTCCTAAATCACCAGAGGCACCCTTTTGTAATAATGCTGAGGTGCATTGCTTAGCTTATCCTTTCCTGACTCTTTTTTGCATTTGTGCATTACAGTAAATTACACTGTTCCTTCAGCTGGTGTCTGTGTCTGCATCTCTGACCCTCTCCACCATCAAAACAAACACACAGCCCGTTTAGCATGTGTGGTGGTTTGACCAGGAAGAAGCGAGAATTCTGGGATGCTGTGGTCAAACCAATGGGTGCTCGGATTTTGATATTGGCACCTGATGTGGCCAGTGGGATCTGGACACACCTCCGAGAAAACACAGGGGTTAAAAGCAGAGCTTCGGCCCTGGGAGGCTCTCTTGGGACTTCGAGGGACGGAGATCGGATCTCCCTTCCCCCGTCCAGCCGCTGCTGCTGGGCAGGGGAGGGGCAGCCATGTGGTACGCCTGGGCCTGGACAGAGATGGGGGGTGAGGAGGCCCTGGAGGATGGAAGGGTGGAGGAGCCCCAAGAGACATCGGGCAGCCATTCCCCCCCGGAGAGAGAGAGGGAGAGCTGGCAACAACGAATGTGATAGCAGCCGGCCCAGGAGGGGAAAAGGGGGGGAATGCAGTGAGGGAGGAGGTGCCCGGCCGGAGCAGCAGCAAGTGTGGGAGTGCCGGAGTTCTGGGACAGACAGAGACTGAAATTTTTAACCCTTTTCTTTCATGATTGGGGCCTTGCAAAAAAATACTGATCCTCCTCGGAGCTGAATAAGACGGGAGATAAGAGATGAGATGAGACAAGGATCTGGCCCGAAGGACATGGAGAAGGCTTGCTGAGTGGAGAGAGAGATGATTGGAGTGGCCTTTTGGCTGGACTCTTCTTGTGTAGCCATAGACTGAACCAGTTTTATTCCTGTGGCACAGAGACTGCATTTAGGGGGAGGCAGTGCCTCAGAACCAGGAGGGTTCATTGTGGGGCCCCCTCGGCCCCAGGGGGTTGGATAAAAATGGGGGGGACAGATGTCCCAAAGCAGAGACTGTGCCTTTTTGGAGTGAGACAAGCCATCCTTAAAAGACAACCCTAAAAGCAGCTCTGGTCCATGCACAGTGGTGAGAGCACTGGGCATGGAAGGAAGATGTCACAAATGGCAAAAGGACTTTCTGGGCAGTGCTGAGTGACATGGAAGCACACGAGGTTTCAGCGTGTTTCCAGGGGAAGCCTGTGGTGTAAGAAGGACTCCTCTCCTCTTCATGGACTGAAGTTTGAATATCCTAAAGGGTGGTGCCAGACTGGGCAGTTGGTGATTTGGGGGAATGTATCGGATTGGGAAATATTGGTGGTGGGGAGGAGGAAAGTGCTTTTTGTAAGGTTTTCAATTTTTTCCCTTATAGTTTTCTTCCTTCTTCTCTTGTAGTTTAGGTAATAAAGTTTTCTTTTTTTCTAAGCTGGAGCCTGCTTTGCTTATTCCTGGTCACATCTCACAGCAGACACCAGGGAGAGGGTATTCTCATGAGGGCACTGGCTCTGTGCCAGGCCCAAACCATGACACTAACCCAAAGGGAAGAGGGAGAGGACTCTTTGTCAGGAAGTGTAGTGACAGGACAAGGGGGAATGGGATCAAACTGCAAGAGGTGGAAGAGATTTGATGATGGGAAGAAGTTCTTTACTCACAGGGTGCTTGTCCCGGACACAGGGACCAGTGCAGAGAGGCTGTGGATGCCCCATCCCCAGGAACATCCAAGGCCAAGGTTGGACAGGGGCCACAGCACCTGGTGTGCTGGGAGGCTGCTCAGCTTGGAACCAGATGAGCTTTAGGGTCCCTTCCAAGCCAAACCATTCAAGGATTTGATCATTCTGCCATCCCCATCTCCCACTACGCAGTGGGCATGGAATTTCAGTGACATCACAGCTCCCAGAGGGTTCCAGGTGGAATGTCCAGGACCTGGAAACGAGCAGAGCAGACACTTCACTGGCTGCCAAGGGTCAATTGCCGCTCGCTGTGTGCTCTGCCCCTCACTGCTGAGGTGTTGCTGCTGACTGGGCTTTTCCTGCCGCCTACTCTGGAGTGCCAATCGCAGCAGGATGTGCACTGCTGTGCCAGTGGAGGTACAGTGCCATGCCAGGCAGGGGGCACCTGGCTTGGGCAGGCTGCAGCCATGTGGGAATGGATGGTGTGGGACAGGAAGCCCACTGGGAGATTGTGCTGCCCCTTGCAGAATGACAGAGACACTGTGGAGGAAATGGAAGTGGATATGGAGCTGGAGAGGGAGGAGATGATGGAGGTGGACGAGAAAGATCCTGTTGAGGACATGGAAGTAGAGGAGGGGGACAACATAGAAGAGATGGAGGTTGATGAGGAGGATGACATCGAGGTAATGGAAGTGGACGAGAAGGATGAGCAGGAGCCCATGGTCCTTGGATGAAGATGGAGCCCCACAGGTAAGACAGGCAGATGCTTCCCACGCCCTGCCCACACACACACTGGGTCCCCTGATGCCAGGCTGGGGCTGGGCTGGATGGCCCCGCTCAGGGACACGGTGCCCGCAGGGGGCCTGGATTGTGCTGCCACAAGCACCAGTCCCGGCCTGCCCTGCGCTTGCCTGGGGCCACGCCAGCCCTGCCAGCCCCGGCCCAGCCCCTGGGGCCCAGCTCCCAGCCCTGCTGGGCCCAGTGCTTCCAGCTGAGTCCAGCTCTGCTGCTTCCTTTCTTCCAGGACTGATGCAGACGATGGCACAGTTGGGATGCCTTTGTGAATACGTTTCAAAGTTTGGAAGTTGCTTGTAAATACGTTCAGTATATTAGAAGTTTTCTGTAAATACGTTTGAAGATTGTTAGTCCATCAGATCCCATGTAAATACGTTCTGTACATTGTTGTTGTTGTTGTTATAAGGATTGTTATAATGAAACATGTTCTGTAAATACGAGCTTTTGCCGATCTTCAGCAAATAAATACTGTTTCTTTTTAAAACATCTCTACTTTTTGCCATTCTTTTGGGCGCAGGCAGCGTTTGCACACTTGTGGGTTCCTCTTCATCCGAGTTCGCAGGGCTGGAGGTCCCTGGGGGTGCTGGCACAGGCACCCTGGGGCTGGGGGTCCCTGTTCACAGGGGCTCCCACTGACACCACTCCTGCCACTGGGCACTGCTGCTCTTCCTGGCCTGGGGCACAGCGCTGTCCCCAAGAGCTCAGCTCTCACCACCTCTCACACAGGGGGCTCTCACAGCACTGGCCCCTGCAGTCATTCCACCAAAGCAGGCAGCAAACCTTCAGCCACCCTTCCTGCTGCAGCCACAGGCACTCCTGGGCCCAGAGCCGCCAGCAGGCCACAGCCATGCAAAATCCACCTGCACGCTCTCAAGGCCACCACAGACTTGGCAACTGGGCCACCTGCATCTGGGCTGCTGCAGGGGCTGATCTTTAAGCCTTGCAGCCTCCAAAGGCCCTGGGCTCTGCTTCCCAGCCTGCTCTGCACTGCCCTGAGCCCGCCTTGCTCAAGAGACAAAAGCCAAGCCAGGGCATCCTCGCCATGCCCGCATTCCTGCTGCTGGCAGTGGTCACTGGCCCCTGGGCCCCACTCGGGTGACAGCTGCCGGGACAGGCCTCTGCTTTCAGCACAACTGAGCTCCTCACCCACCAATGAAGTCTCAGGAAGTAGTAGTTTTGTGGAGGTCCAGGGGCCTACCACTGGAACCGCAGTACCTAAGGGCAAAGATAATTAATTAAAGTGAGACACTCCTCTAAATGCAATGATCTTGCCCAAAGGCTTTTGCAGGCCTTTGGGGATTCAACAGGGTTTCTTGGTATCATGAACTTCTTTTTTTCTTTATATGTACTCCCCCAAGTTGTTCTCACCTGTCTTTTCCCCTGTTGGTCCTGGGTTGCTGCATATAAGACCCTTTTATCCCCCATATAAACCCTGTGTTCCCAGCGCCATTTTGTCTCTGGCCCTGGACCCTCTTCAGCACAATCCACAGTGTTTGGAATTCCACACAAAGACCCCTCTCTTGCCTCGTTCATCAGCAGTTTAAGCGAGCCTGCTCCCAGCTCTGGCAGTGCAGGTGTCTCACAGAGGCTGGCTGTGGACATGCTGCAAAAAGTGGTGCCCAAACAGGGACCATCTTTGAAAATTCCTGAGAGCGACTCCAGTGATGATCCGGCTGTTCCACTGTCACTGGATAGAAAAACGCCTCGGGTCAGCCTCCGCCCTGGAGTGGGACCTGAGTTTTATCAGGGCTTGCTGAAGGCAGCGTTGGCACCCTCAAGGGGCAGGAGGGCCAGCTCAGCTGGTGAAGCCCATGGAACATTTTGAAACACCCACATCCAGAGCGCCAGAGCAGTGAGTTGCGGGACAGTGCAGTGCAGGATCCTTGGGTGATATTTTAGTCCTGTGGGTGGGCGACCCTTTACATAAGGGGCAGCTATGGGTAACCAATTATCCAAAGCTGAGAGGGACATATATGTTCCAGTTAGGGAGGTTCTCCTTTCAGAGGGGAACACTTTTACTAAGGGAAGTTGGAAGCCTTTTGTTCATTGGCTCTTTAAGGAGTTCCCAGACATTTCTGTTGATTCAGTTCTTCATGGAGCATTTTGGGACTCAGTTAGGGGGAAGACTCTTTCTTTTGCAAACTCAGGGAGTGGTAAGAGTCACAAAATTTTACCCAATTTTTCACATGACTTATAGAGTTTTCTCAAGGGTTCAAAGTTCTAATATTCAACCCAGATTTTGTGCTCTGCCCCCAGCATTCCTGAACCCACTGATACCAAGATTAAGATGAGAGACAGAAACTGCTCTAAAGCACAGACGAGCCACCTGCTGTCTGCCATCTCCTCTCCTTCTCTACCCCCTGTCCAGGTCTGTACTGATCACACCGGCCTGGATTCTACCCTAACCCATTCTTCAGTACCTCTTCTCCCTGGATCCCCCTTCAGATAGCTCACAAAATGTCAAAATCCCTCCCACCCCCAGGGATGTCTCATTGGGTCATCCCCCGTGTGAAAAATGCATATATTTTATGATTGGCTTTTCGGAAATATTAAAATGAATATTATACGTGTTGTGTTAGAAAGCAATGCTGTATTAATTTTCTTAAGTACTGTGTTAAATATAGTTTTAGGTTATAAAAATTGTTAAAATAGAAACTATGCTATGTAAGATGCATTGTTTAAAAGAAAGGACTTGCAGCAAGATAGCAGCCACAGGACACCTAGATCTTTAAGAGAAAAAGAATTTATTGCCTTCTTATCAGAAGAAACTAACTTCTTCCAGCCTCAGAGGCGCTATTAGGATTAGAGGGAAGAAGTTGACACTGACCAGACAGAATCCTGTGTTTGAATGGAATTTATGCATCATGTATGAAGTGCATGAATATGCAACAGGCTATTGTTTTTGAGGGTTAATGCTTTATTAACGGGTGTCCTTTTTTGGGCTCGTGATGCCCAGAAAAAGGTACCCAGACATCCGTAAGTCTTTGTTTTTATTGCCTCATATTGTCCTAATTCAATTTGTCCAAATCGTTATTACTCTAATTGTGTTACTATTTTTATAACCATTTTACTACTATTAAGCTTTTAAAATTGTAAAAACAAATGATTGGCATTTTTCACAGGGAAAAACACGTTCACTCTCCTGTTAAAATGTACAAAGTTTAATAATGGATAATGGGAGACCAGGACCATGGAGCAAAGGTTATTACGGTCAGGTGCATCTTGGCACTCAGCCAGGAGCACCCTGTTACCTTTGGGGATCCCCCTGAAATACCTTTCCTTTACATCAGCCTGTTGCATATTCATAGAACCTCACGCATATCCATAAACTACTTTACATATTCCAGGAACGATTTTACATGGCCCCTCTTGGGTCTGCCTTTTCAGAGCATGTGTGTTTCTTGGCTGTGGTTTTGGCTCCTGCTCTTTATCACCGCCAGTTTTTGGGCCTTGGTCCACTCTGCCTTCAGACGGGGAGTGCTGATAGTTGGCAGATCTATACAGGTGTCCACATCCTGTGTGCATTGGATGTGATCCCATCCAAGCAGGCAGTTTAACACAAGCAGCTATTCCACTGAGCTTAATTAACAACAGAAATAAAAACTGTATCTTTACAACAAAGTTACTTTAACACCACGCATACAAAATCCATTTTAATATTTGCAAAAAGCCAATATTATAATATGTATCTATAACATTGCCCATATCTGTCCTTACCCTTTGGTTCCCCTGAGTGCAGCAAGGAGTGGGAACTGCCAGCACGGCACAGAGTTGCTGCCGTCTCTCCATCACCCCGTGTCCCTCTCCCGTAAGAACCTGAATGAGAGATGTGGGACTCCAGGCAGCTCTTCAAAATACAGTTTATTGTATCCAAGATGTTACAGCAGTCCAGGATCGTGGGTGGCAGTGCCTGTGCCTACAGGCTCCAGCTGCACACAAGCCTGGAGACCGTTTAGCTTTGGTTACAGTGCAATATAGACTCTTCTTTGCTGAGCATCTTCACACAGAAGAACCAATCTATACCTTTACTTTTACCTATAGCCTATCATAACTCCTGTAATTACCATATTGATGTTACTATTCTTCAATCACTAAAAGTTAGTATGTGTGTCTCCCTGCCTGTGCTGAGAAGCCCTGATTCCCTGGAGAGCACTGCTTTTGACCTTTGTCCATGGAGAAAGCTTCCAAGGCTTTGGGATGAACTGGAATCTACGAGTGTGTGAAATAGATAGTAGCGTAGTTTATCACAGGATGAAAAACTGAGAGCTTTGGGATTTTAGTATGAGGGTGAACAGAAGACAGGATGGAGGATTTTGGGCATTGTCTGATCTCCTTGTCCTTCATCTACTCCATTTTCTCCTGTGTTGGGAGCACAGGGTGATTGGTTGGAAAGAGCGGCAATGCAGATGCTGAGTGGCAGACAAAGAATTAGTCACTGGCTGAAAGGTAGAAATAAAATGCATTCTAAGATTTAATTGGACAAAATCGTTTTAAAACACCTTGAACCTTGTGTCCTGTGACTTTTGGTGCCTTCTCTTTTTACGCTAAGTCTGGTGTGGAGCCAGCGTGCTGAACTGTTGACGATAGAAAAATAAACAACAACCTAAAGACAAAAAAACCCAAAAGTCCCGTTCGTTTCTCAGTCCTGGCCCAAAACTTTTTAGGGGTGTCCCCATCAGGGGATCCTCGGGGGGGTTTCACACCTCCTTCCCTCCCCCCCTTCCTGCCCCACTGCTCAGCCCCCTCCAAGCCCTGCACCCGGGGCCCTCACGCGTCACAAAAGGACCCAAAATTATCCCAAATCCACCCAAAATTACCTCAGAGCCCATCCTGAGGAGCTCTGGGGGAATTTTAGGGGGGTTTTGAGGGAATCTGGGGAGATTTTGGCTGGGTTTGTGTGGGGGCCTGAACATATGTATGTATTGTTATGGAGAGAGTCCCTGTTAAGATCTATGTGTGGGTCCTAGTTACTCCAAATGAGCTACAGCTGCAAAGTCCTTAGTTGGGCAGCAGCTGTGGCTCCTGAGGGTAACTAGAATAAATAGGGGTGGGTCGAGAGCCCAGGAGGAGCCCCTGAGAAGACACACGAAGAACTGCACAGCAGAAAAGAGCAGCTTGGTGCAGTGTGTGGGACCTGAGAAATATGACTACAAGAAGAATGCAACAGGTTTGAATCCTACGTCAAATTTGTTGTCCAGGAGGTACCAAAACCACCCAAAATCCACCCAGAATCGACCCAAAATTACCGGAAATTAACCCAAAATTACATCCAAATCTATCCTGAGGAGGTTTGGGGAAGACTTGTAGGGATTTTAGGGGAATTTTAAGGGGAATTTTGGGTGGGTTTGAATCCTATGCCCACTTCGGCATCCACAAGGTGCCAAAATCACCCAAAATTACCTGAAATTAACCCAAAAATTCATCCTGAGGGGGTTGGGGGGAGGTTTGGGGGCAGAGAAGTTGAGGAGATTTGGGGGTTTAGGGGTGTTTTTGGCAGTCATCATCATCCAAAACACAACACCCCATGCCAAAGCCAAGACCAAACCCTAAGGACTGTGCCCCTCATGAAGGAGAGATCAAAGAACTGCACCCCTTCTGGGGAGGAGATCAAAAGCCAGAGGAGACTGAGCTATTAACTAAGCAAAAATGTATTCATTTCATCAAGTATCATCATTTCTGTTACTTTATCCTTTGTGATTAGGTCTGGAATGCTTTTCTAGTCCTTGTTAATTTAGCTGAATAATATTCATTTTGGTTTCGTAAACGATTAAGTTATATTCCTGATGGTTTATATGAGGTCCCATATGTCTAATTTAATAAACCACAAACTTAAAATTTAGCAGCAGTTTTACTGAGATAAAATAATACAATCAAATAGAACCCAGTAGTTACAAAAAGAAATTTGGCAGTGGTTTGGATAAAGCATAAGCAAAACCGATCGATCGGGGTTTGGGGAGGGCTTCCCACCCTGCCTCACATGCAAAAGGCAAAAGAATCCAAACACAGCTTATATACTGTGTGCTAATACATATTCATCAATATTTTCCTGTAAATCTCCTCCTATTTCCAATTCCTGAAATCTACATCACCACACATACAGCACATGCTCCCGCTGTGGCTAAGGGGGCTTCTGGCTCTTTGGTGCTCTCCTTGGATGAAGGCTGACAGTCTTCCTCGCTGTCCTCTGAATAACTTGACAGGTTGTGCCTGTGCCCCAAGTCCTGTGTTATGTAAGTAAGCACTATGCTCCAATTAAGCCTCATTATTTTATAGATAAGAGCACTATTTTAGACTCCCTGTCTGGAATTGTCCCAGCGTTATTCATGTCACGGCCGATCCTGTCCTGGGAGTTGTCTTAACTTTGTCTTGATGCCAATTCTGACTTGGGAGGCTTCCTAAATTTTGTTCATCAAGGCCATTCCAATCTCCTGTATCCTGTTTCCCACAGGTATCATCTACAAAGAAACCCATTTTCTTCATAACATTAATCACATATACCTTTCCAATTATTTTCCAAAAATATTGAAATAATTACAATTTTGTTAGAACTAATCACATCCATCTATCACAGGAGGCCAAAAGCTTGGAAAAGGATGAAAGAAATTCTCCAATGATGACGATGACAAAAAAATCCCAATTTATTTTTGACAGCAAATGAACACCGGCCACCCTCCAGCCCTCTCAGCCTGGCAGGCCGAGCGGGGCTGTTCCCATGGCATGAGGTGGTGGCAGCCTGCGGAGAGAAACCAGAGAGCCACGGTCAGTCACAGCAGGCTCCTGTCCCCCTGTCCCACCATGGCTGTGCCCAGGCCAGGCTGCTGGCTGTGCTCAGAGCCCAAACCTCCCGAACCATTCTCTGTTTTTAGAGAAGGGCAGTGGGGCAAGCAACATTCCACCTCCTCTGCTTAATCAGGGCACAGCAACCTCCTCAGCAGCTGCAGGAGCGGCATGCCCGTGTGCCCGCTGCTGCTTGCCCGGAGCCCTTCTGCCAGCCCAGCTGTGGAGCCGGGTGCCCACCTCTGGAGAGCTGCTGCCAGGAGAGGAGCCAATCATGCACCAGGTCCTCGTCCTTCTGGAAGGGGCTGTCTCTGCAGACCCTGGCCCCTGGGGTAGCGCTGGCACTGGACGCGCTCCCCGGATGCTGCAGGTGCTTCCCTGTCCGGTCCGGGCACCAGGTGTAATCCTCCTGGGGAAAACAAAGAACAATTGCATTAAAGTCAATTCAAAACAAGACCCGGAAACAAGAAAAAGCACAAAGCCTGTCACTGTTTCACGGGCCTGAGGAGGGTCTGACCACTCCATGGGAGAATTAAATCTGTCCACCTTTCCCACCCATAAAGGCACTCCCCACCTTTCCCACCCATAAAGGCACTCCTTCCTCAAGGGCCTGCAGAGCGGGCCAGCTGGGGCACTGCTTCGGAACTTGCCCCCTCTGCTGCCCCTATCCACATGGAAGGATGCTTTTGTCAGGCTGGGTGCCCCCACCTCAGCCCGTGCCAGGCTGGCTGGCAGAAGCTGTCAGCAAGGCCAAGATCTGGCTTCCCTTCCACAACATCAGTCCCGTGTCCCGCCAAAAAGCAGCTCAGCGGCCGGCGGAACAATTAATATTCCCCAGTGCTGCCGAGCGGGGAACCTCCGGTGCATGGCCAGGCCGAGCCCTGCCGTTCCTGGGAGCACCAGCATCCCCGCGCCCCGGTGCCGGCTGGGGACTCATCTTGATTCCATTGGGGCGCAGAGCGTGTCCTCCAGGCAGGGGCCACAGCCAAAGACAATGGGCTCCAGGATGGTGTTCCCAGCTCCACGTCGTGCTCCAGAAGAACATGCCAGCTGTACCTCAGCTTGTGGGGACGTCACGATGCCATTGAGCTGCAGGGGGATGTTTCCCTTGTCCCAGTCTGTGGCACCTTCACCGCACTGCCACCACTTCTCCAATGGGACGGGCAGCATCGATCCGCTCCCTCCACAGCTCACGGGGACCAGCGGAAGCATCTCCTCGGCTGCGCTCTCTCCTCAGCGCTGTGGCCACAGGGAAATGCTCTGGGGTTTTCTTCCAGCGCCACAAGACGCGTGCCGCTGCTACATGCTGGCTCCTGGATCCTACTGTGCACAGGGATGAATCTCTGCTGTCTCCTGGGCCAGGCAGGGCTCCTGCAGCCAAGAATGCTCAAAAAGGTCCTCCAGTGATGGCCCGTCTGTGGGGTCCATGCATAAACACCACCTGATGAGGTGCTGGCACTTTGCGGAGAGAAACCAGAAACCGCCGCTCAGCAGGAAGGGGCTCCTGTCCATGCTCTCCCACATTCCACAATGCCCAGGCCACCAGGAGTGCTCAGAGCTACAGCCAAAAGCTTCCTATTGATCCTCTCTTGCAGAGGACATCCTCTCTTGCAGAGGCACAGGTGCCACCTCCTCCAGCTGAGCCCAGGAGATCCACTCCTCACCAGCTGCAAGAGTAGGACGCTTATGCGCCAGCTGCCCCTCCCAATCCCGTTCTTCCCCTCATGCCTTGAAGGTGCATCCCCACCTTGAGAAACCCGTGGTGGGAAGAAGAGCTGGTCCCGGACGATGTCCTCATTGGTGTGGAATGGAAGGTGCCTGCAGACCAGCTCATAGAGCAGGATGCCCAGGGACCAGATGGTGGCTGGCTGGCCATGGTAGCAGCCAAAGAGGATCCACTCTAGTGGGCTGTACTCTGATGTTCCTATGGGACATAGGCGCAGCTCATCAGGCCCATGCTACTCCCTCCCTCCCAGCCAGCTCCCGTTCCACAACAGCCAGCCCCTGCCCTGCCAAAAAGCAACTTGGCTACAGCTGGCTGAAGAAAGATTCCCCCTCCTTCCCTCCCTCCTTCCTTCCCTCCCTCTTCCCCCTCTGCCAGCCAAGGGGGGAACTTTGCTGCCCTGCTGGGCCCCCGGCTTTGGGCTCACCTGACATCTGGGTGTAGAACGTGTCCTGGAGGATTGTGCTGCAGCCAAAGTCGATAAGCTTCGCCTCACCTGTGGCCAGGTAGATGAGGACGTTCTCGGCCTTGATGTGGCGGTGCAGGACACCCCGGCTGCTGCTGCACCACACGGCCTCCAGCACCTGGCGGAGCAGCCCCTGCACCATGGGCTCCGTCAGGAACCGCCGCTCGTGCAGGAAGTACCAGAGGTGCTGACAGTGCTGCGGATGCTCCATGAGCAGCGCGAAGCTCTCGGGCACCTCGAACTAGTCCAGGAGCTGCATGACGCCGCAGAAGCCAGGCCGCGACACCTTCCACAGCAGCGCCGGCTCCAGGGGCACAAGGGCGCCCTTGCACTGCGGGGGGACCGCAATGCCGTCAGCGGGGCCGATGCTGCACCGCACCTCGGGCAGCCCCTGCCCGGCCCCGCCACGGCTCGCCATGGCCTGACCCGGGGCGCTGCGCGGCCTCCACTCACTCCACGCTTGCGCTTGCTGCCCTCGCTGCCGCCCTGCCAGGCCTCGCCCGGCACGCCCCGCCGGCTCCTCCCGCTGGCCCCGCTCACTCACCAGCCGCACCCACTCTGAGATGCGCTCCTGGGACACTCGCTTGATGGCCACCTGCGAGCCAAGGCAAGCGGCGGACTTAAGATCACACTTGGTTAAGAGCGTATAAGCCGGAGAACACGCAAAATAAAAAAAACTTTTTTCTTCTCGTACCCTGATCACATGTGTTTTTCACGTCTGGCCTAATGGCGACAGTTGCCCCATCTCTGGGTCAAGAAACAAGTATTATCTGACAGGTAACTTGTCAACAAACTGAGAAAGAAATTAGTACCTGGGCATGCAGATTTCTGAAGGGAGGAAAGAAAAGTGTTGACAAGAATAAGCCTGAATTTTAAATGCCTGAAACACTCAAAAATGACATGTTTTGGGATATTGTACCAGATGTTACACAGAGTTCAAACAAACCACAACTCATTAGTATCTGGACTTCATTGCCCACTATGCTTTGAAATGTTGCTTGAAGGCACTTTGTGTCAAAGATCCAGTTCCTGTAGGCCACTGTAGATGTAGATCAAAATCCTACCAAAAAATCCATGTCCAAACCAGCAAGAGTGAGACTTTTGTCCTTGGCAGTAGCTTCCAGGTGCTCCTGGAAATCCCCAGGCCTAGACACAAAGATGTGTATTCAACGGAGGGAGAGAAGCATCATGCTTAGCTCTAACTGTGACCTTTGCTCGCAGATCTTACTAGCAGGTAACAAATTCCATTTGTTCTGCTCTTAGCCAGAGCCAAGATGGGAATCACAGTTTAGATCACAGGAGAAGATCACAGGAGCCTCAGCTTTTCCAGAAGAGGAGAAATACAAAGGATAGTAAATTTGGGTTGGGTTTTCAGGGTGTTTTTACAAATCCATAGACAAGTGATGAAGCTTAAGAGATGACAGCAAAGGAAAATCAACAGATATGCTGAAAGCGAGTGAAGAGGAAGGAGACTTTAAATTCACTGAAAAGCTGCACAGAAAGCTTCTCTACTTTTTGCAGTTGCTTCAAATTTGAAATGACAAATTCTTGTAGCACTTCCAACTTCTTTTTATTAATTCTAGATTAAAGACAATCAAAACTGTGTACTCCTGCTTACAGTATGCGGTAAAGCACAGGAAGCCATTAGAGTAAGGAAAATTGTGTTTAGAAGGCTGAGGCAGCCTTAGGGGTAGGAGGAATGGGGAGGTGTGGAAATCAGGCCTGTGGGCACCATTCAAGGAGCATCCAGGCCCTGAGCAGTCCCTCACAGTGGGTATCCCAGCAGATGGAGTCCAAATGGAGCCACAGCTGGGTGGGAAAAGTGCCGGGCTGGTGAGCCGTGGTTAGCAGGGGCTCCTGCATCAAATTGCTCCCTGATAGGTGTGGTATGCTGTGTGTGTGTGTGCCCAACAGCTGGCAACAGCAGGCTGGCCCAGATGTGGGAAAAGGCCAAGGAAGCAGAAGAGTGGGAATGGGGCTCTGAGGAGGCCCTGGTGGTTGCACACACCCGTGGGGGATGAGGCTGGCCCAGATGGGCCCTGGGACTCTGGGTTGAAAAGGGAGGAAAAGAGAATCAGGGAGGAAGGGCCAGAAGCCGCTATGACAATGCCATTCCATCCCATAGGTGACATAGTGAGAGGAGGGTGGGAACCAAATGGTGATTGCTGCTGATCACCCTGACATCTCCAAGACAAGAGGCCCAGCAAGGACTGCACATCTGCCTCCTAGTGTTGTCCTGAATGTGAGCTCATCTCCTGGCGTTCATTACCCGCAAGTCTCTCAGCTTCCCACGGGCATTCCACACTTCAGGCAAGCAAAGCTGCTTACCTCACTATGTTCTTTGGGCCTCTGAAAGGGACTGTCCCCTTAGCTACAGCCTGGCAAGGAAGGGAGTCTTACAACACTCTGGATATTTTAGACTTTTATTGGCACTCGGGCTGAAACAAAGTATCCCCTCGCCACTTCTCCATCTTCATCCTTCTGTCCTGCAGGTGGCCTGTTCAGGCTGACAGATTGGAGCACCTGCAGGCTCCAGTTGGGCTGCAGCCCAGCTTTTCCTCTCACAGCTTAATTCTTATTATGACAATTCTTTCGTTTCTACTTAAAAGATACCTCAGAGCTTCCCTAAATTAACAACACTCTACTCTAAGCTAAACAATCCTCTATTATCTAAGCTATCTATGTTCCAAATGTTGGGATTCATAAAATCTGAGGGTTTTGAGAAAGTGGTAAAAAAGACAGGCCTCAGACAGCAGATTTGTGAACATTGCTAATACAGCAAAAAGTTTTCTAAGCAGTAGAGCAGACATGAGAAATAGAACAATAAGCCCCTGTGATTTACCCTTATAGGTTGCAACAAGTTTATTTAATGTATATCTTTAGAAGGTTAGTATGAATGAGCCTCTGTGCTTTGTCTCTCATAAACGAGCCATTGTGTTAGAAAATAAGTCCTTATTTTGTTAACTACTGTTACGTGTGTTTCATATGATTGGATAGAATTATTGTCAATATGTTTTGCTCTATGTGTGATTGGCTGAAACTTAGGCTGAGAGGGTTTTATGCTACCCTGTAATGTGACGTTTCCTTGGCATTCCATTTGAATCAGCGAGCTGTAAACATATCCTATCTCCATTGTCCTAACAATGTACTGAGACTGATGTTTGAAATAAACAGCTCACGACACTGATTCAGAGTGTCCCATTCCGTTTGTGGCTGTATATAGCGTGCCAATAGCACCATAGTCCTTAGAAGTTGATCCCTATATTTCCTAATTTTTTAAACGTTCATCTTTTTGAGAAAGAAAAAACAACAGAGTTTTAAATGGAACCTAACACACCCAACCTAACTTAACCTAACCTAACCTAACCTAACCTAACCTAACCTAACCTAACACACACGTAATCTAACCTAACCTAACCTAACCTAACCTAACCTAAGACCTAAACTGAGCAAATATGAAAAATGTCACATTTCCTATCTAGGGCACAGCTCCTCTTAATACTTGGGGGATGGCTGAAGCTCTGCCTCAAGATGACACATCCCCTTTTCCCTCCTCTCAGCTGGCGGGGCATAAGGGTCTCCTCAGGTGCAGGTGTCTCCTCTCCAGTCTTCCTGCACTTGCTTGGCTGAAATGATCAGAGCAGCCAAGATGGAGGCAGGATGGCCTGAGGTCACAAAGGGATGCTGCCCAGGAGAAAAAGAACAAAGAAAGGAACTCTTACTTTCCAGGACCCATCCTCACGGGCTCAAGCAGGATTCCCTGGCTACCAGGAAGACACACCAAGAGCACCGAGGGCAGCATGTCCCCCTGCACCTTCCTGTCCTGGGAGCTGTCTGCGTCACGTGGCCCACACTCCTCCTCATCCCTTCATGCGGGTGTCCTCAGCTGATAGGTCTTTTTGCCCCTTTGCTTTTTCTTACCTGCAGGAGTTCCTGGGCAGAGCAGCGCCTGTCCTCGTCTGCCTGCAGGCAGCAGTGGAGGAAGTTGTGCAGGAGAGCCGAGTGGTGCCTGGGCTTCTGCAGTTTTGGGGGCCCATTCCTTTCTATCAGTTCAAAAACCTACAGCACAAAGATGCAAGAGGACACTGCACCTGCTCCTTTGCTAGCCACATCAGCTCTCTCCATGATAGTGGAGCTCTGGGAAAAGTTAAAGATAGAATCTAAAATGTTAGGCTTTGTGCTTTCCCAGATCAACTGCACCTGCGTAAGCAGTATGATAAAGTACATAACTGTTAGATGTGATGATTGTTTAGTAATTAAATATAATTACTATATAACCAGAAGAAGAATAATGAGAAAATATGTTGGAAATTCAGAGAGGGGCTAAATTTATGTATACAATAGTACAATATAAGTTTAATAATTAACATGAAAGTTATATAGAGTATAAAAATATAAAGATAGAGTATAAAAACATGATCATTTTGGATGTATGGTTGGAATCAAATTTGGGTAATACCCTGATTCCCAGAGCTCTTGAATAAAAAGCACCGCATATAATCCCTACGTGATTATGTGTTTTTGAACGCTAACATTTTGGCGACCCAGATGGAACCGTTGTGAGTGCTGCTGAGCGAGTTCGCGACTTGATCACGCTCCAGCCGGCACCGAGGGATTCTTGGGGAGCCCATTGACCGCGACTGCTCCTGCCGCTCACAACGTCCCCAGGAGAAAGGTAAGGTGCTTTTTTTACTTTGGTTTGGTTTGGATGCCTGCCAAATAAGACACAGCAAAAGCTACGCTTGGTTGGGCTAAAGGAATTCCTGGTGGTACAAGCCTAGGCGCCGTTCCATAAGACAATCACAAAAGCATTGCAGGTTCAGCATTTGTGGTGTAATTGAAATGGAGAAATTTA
Organism: Melozone crissalis; assembly: GCF_028551555.1. NCBI lineage: Eukaryota > Metazoa > Chordata > Aves > Passeriformes > Passerellidae > Melozone > Melozone crissalis. The sequence continues at coordinate 3,675,734 of NW_026535912.1, forward strand.
AAGGGATTTTGGGCAGTAACACCCCTATCCCGCAAAATTCTCCTTAGGGGTGCTTATTAGCACATTGGAAACAGGGTAACTTTGGGGAAGAATTACGTAAAACTAAGTTGATTGATTACTGTAATTCATGGTGGCCAGAATATGCCTTGGAGAATGGCGAAAAATGGCTAAAATACGGTACTCTGCAATATAACACTATTTCGCGATTAATGTCGTTTTGTAAACAAGAAGGAAAATGGGATGAAGTCCCATATGTTGATCTGGTTTTCTATTTACAGGGAAAGCCAGAATGGCAGGGTGAATGTGGATTATTAGTGGTTAAAACATCTGCAAAGTGTGGGGTTTGTGAGGAACATTGTTTAGAACACTTGGCGTTGAAAGAAAGCTTGAGTAGGGAAAATTATACAGATGTTGAATTACAAGTAGCTCCAATAGGAGCTAAGAAAGCTACAAGAGAACCTAACCCTATCCCACCTGTTTCACCTGTTTCACCTGTCCCTATCCCACTACCTGCTCCTCACCCACCTAGTCCTGAGCCCGTCTCGTCTAGTACACCTTTCCCTCTTTATCCTCCTCTCCCATCATCACCCGGTCCCTCTTCCTCGGAAGATGAGCAAAACCTAACTATGATAGAAAGGAGAAAGAGGTATGCGAATGAAAAAGATAGCAATGGTAATGAATCAGTGACCCCAATTGCCCACAGAACCCGAAGTCGGTCAAAGCTTGCCCCAGTTGTGCATAGAAAAGGCATAAGCAAACAAAAACGGACTGTGATTGCCCCCTTACAACAAGGTGTCGGAATGGAAGGGCCAGTATTTGTAAAAGTGCCTTTTTCCGCTGCAGACTTAGTTATTTGGAAACAGTCAGCTGGAACTTATAGAGAAAATCCTGATAAAATGGCACGCGTAGTAAAAATGGTTATGAAAACTCAAAATGCTGACTGGGATGACATACAAGTAATATTAGATACTCTGATGGATTCTACTGAAAAAGAAATGGTACTTAAGGCAGCCAAAGAGAGGGCAAGAGAAGATATTAGATATGGGCTAGTAACAGGGAATTTAGATGTGAATTTCCCAATTGAGTATCCAAATTGTGACCCTAATTTATTGTGCAATATGAGGAAATTGTGTAAATATCAAGAGTGGATCCAAATAGGAGTTCAGAACGCTGTGCCCAAAACTATAAATTGCTCCAAACTATATGAGGTTCGACAGGAAAAGAAGGAATCTCCCACTGCGTTTTTGGAAAGGCTTAAGGAGGTAGCAAGGAAATATACAGACCTCCAAATGGATACAGAGCAAGCAAAGGTTCAGCTCACTCTCATATTCTTGGGCCAATCACAGGATGACATTCGTAGAAAATTGGAAAAATTAGAGGGGGAAGAATTAAGGAATTTGGATAAGTTACTTGAGGTTGCTTGGATGGCATATAGCAATCGGGAAAAAGAAGCTAGTAACAGACAGCAGCAGAATCTATTGGCAGTAATACAAGGAGAAGGTGACCCAAATTTCAGGGGATGTAACAGGAATATCCGCGGTAAGAGACCAGTCACACAAAGGTTAAGCCTGAATCAATGTGTGTATTGTAAGCGGGAGGGGCATTGGAAGTGAAATTGTCCAAGCTTGAATAACCAGTTTGACCAGGGCAATCAGTTCAAGCAGGGAAACGCTGCCAAAGCCATGGTGTTAGGAGAATATAACTAGCTGAACCTGTGGAACAGGTTCAAGAACTCACCACAAATATAGAATAGAATTTAATCCACCAATATTTCCAGTAAAGAAAACAAATATCTGAATATAGGTTAGCGCAGGATTTGAGAGCAATAAATAAAAAGGACATTTATCCAGTGGTAACAAATTCTCACAAATTGCTAACATCCGTAAAGGGGATTTATAAGTGGTTTACTGTAATTGATTTAAAGATGCCTTTCTCTGCATACCCTTTGAGAAAGAAAGTAGGAAACTGTTTGTTTTTGAGTGGGAAAACCCAGGGAACAGAAGAAAGACTCAGCTCACCTGGACACGACAAGAACTCGCCGACCCTATTTGGAAACTCACTGGCAAAGGAACTGGAGATTTGGACCGAAAATGGGCTAGTACCAAGAGACCAATACTTATTGTTGCAGTATGTTGATGATATACTAATAGCTACAGAAGAAAAAGTAACCTGTATAAAGGTAACCATTGAGATTTAAATTTCACAAGGGCAACAAAAACTAGGTACTAACCATATCCAAGCTATTTGTGCTATTCCAGAGCCCCAGAATTTACATGAGCTGCGAGTCTTCCTCGGGATGGCAGGATGGTGTCGCTTGTGGATCATGGACTATGGACTGATTGCAAAACCCCTGTATGAAGCTCAGAAGATGCAGCCATTCACCTGGGGCAACCACAGAAAGAAGCCTTCCTAAAATTAAAGGAAGCACTGACAACTGCTCCAGCATTAGGGTTACCTGATCTGTCTAAAGATTTTCAGTTGTTTGTACATGAAAGGCTGCGCCTAGCACTGGGAGTCCTGACTCAACATCTGGGAAGCTGGAAAAGGCTGGTGGGCTACTTTTCCAAACAACTCGACAACATAAGTGCCGGGTGGCCCCCATGTCCGCCGGCAGTCGCAGCTACTGTGATCCTGATACAAGAAGCCAGGAAACTTACTATGGGAAGGCACATAGATGTCTATGTACCACACATGGTAACCATTGTCTTAGAACAAAAGGGGGGCCATTGGCTATCTCCCAGCAGGATGATGAAATTCCATGTAGTCCTGACTGAGCAGGATGTCACATTAAAAACAACTAACCTTTTGAATCCAGCTTTGTTCCTAGGTACCACAACTGAACAAGGCCCATTAGAACACGACTGTGTAGAAGTAATAGAGTACACCCATTCAGCAAGAGAAGACCTGAAAGATGTCCCACTAGAGCAGCCGGAGTGGGAGCTGTTTACAGATGGGAGCAGCTTTGTGGAAAACGGAACCAGATACGCTGGATATGCGGTAACAACAGTCAATACAGCAGTGGAGGCAAAGGCATTACCACCAAATACATCTGCCGTGAAGGCAGAACTGGTTGCTTTAACCAGGGCACTAGAATTAAGTGAAGGGAAAAAGGTAAGTATGTGGACTGACTCAAAATATGCTTTTGGAGTGGTGCATGTACACGGAGCACTATGGAAAGAAGGAGGACTGTTATCTTCTCGGGGTATGCACATTAAACATCAGGATGCAGTCCTGCAATTGATAAAGGCAGTGCAAAAACCTGAACAAGTGGCAATCATACACTGCAAAGCACACCAACCAGGAAACTCCAAAATCTGTGCGGGAAATCGAAAGGCAGACTGGGCAGCCCGACAGGTTGCTCGAGAGGTACAAACAACAATGGCATTGATACCTTTGAAGCTTAATGTATCCCAATTCAATTTGCCTCCAAAACCAAAATATTCAGTAGAAGATGAGAGACTGGCACATTTGCTAAATGCACAAAAGAATTCACAGGGATGGTATGTGACTGCACAAGGACAAATAGTGGTACCCCCCTTGATAATGAGAGAAGTTCTATAAATTAAACATAATGAATGTCACTGGGAGCAGAGGCATTGGTAAAATTGCTAAAGCAGAGTTTAATTTCAGTACGGATGTTAACAATGGCAAAATCAGTAATGACAAAATGTGATATCTGCTTGAAAAACAACCCAGTGGCCAGGCGACAAGCACAGCTAGAAAGAATTCGGGTAGGAATAGAGCCAGGAGACTATTGGCAGGTAGATTTTGTAGAACTACCAAGGACTCGAGGATACAAATACCTGTTAGTGGGGGTTGACACATTCTCTGGGTGGCCAGAAGCCCTTCCCTGTCGCACAAACCAAGCAAAGGAAACAGTTAAGTGGTTACTACAGGAGATTATTCCCAGATTCGGGGTACTCCTAGGGGTATAATCACATAGGGGACCCCATTTCATAGCTACAGTAGTAAGAGAGGTAAGTAGATTGCTGGGGATAAATTGGGACCAACACACACCGTGGAGACCCCAGTCAAGTGGACAGGTAAAGAGGATGAATCAGACACTAAAAAGGCAAACCAGTAAAATATGCCAAGAAGCCAAATTGCAGTGGTCCCAGGCTTTGCCAATAGCACTGTTGAGGATTCGGATAAAGCCTAGGAGTGGGATGTCAGTCAGTCCTTATGAGATATTGTATGGGAAACCATATGAATCTCCTGAACCCTAATGTACACATCACAGGAAAGAAGGAAGTGTATAATTATGTTCTGTCTCTTGGGAAAACTTTAGCTCGGCTCTGGAGTATCCTCGTGTGGAATAGACCACTGACTCTCGAGAACCCAGTCCATAACATACATCCAGGAGACGAGGTGTACATCAAGAACTGGAACGAGGAACCGCTGAAAGAAAAGTGGAGTGGACTCCATCAGGTACTACTGACCACCTTTACAGCAGTCAAAGTAGCCGGTGTGGACCCCTGGATGCACTATACCTGAGTGAAGAAAGTCCATCCTGGATCACAGACTGTATAAACTCTGGAATGAACAAAGGCTGCAGATAAGATGTGTTTAATTGCTTTCAGAATGCTATCAGTAATTGTGCTAACGTTATGGTTATTAATATCTTTGGGATATGGAGTGCAAAATGATCGACTAACCATTCTTCATTCTAGAATGAAGAGAGAGGTACAAACAGAAACACAGGTGATAAAGGTTTCTAATGCAGTTCGGGCTTAGAATGTAATGATTGGATTAGTCAAAGATTTTGCCAAAATGCAAAACACCAGTCGAATAACTGCCTGTCTGCCAATGCCAAAGACAGCAGGAGACCCAGTAAATTGGAGAATCATAACATCAAAACTACCTGAAATACAAAAGAACAAAACAATTACATGTAAACAGGTACCCGAATCGAGGCAAGTTACAGAAACCACTCTTGTATGGAAATGTGAGGCCAAGGATAGGAAAGATCAGATAGAACCTTGGGACAGTGTGTGGTGTGTGAGTATTCTTCAAAGATTCCAATATATGGCAAAAACCCCTTGGTGTATTAAGTGGGAAGGCCCTGAGAATGAAACAGATCCAGCAATAACGAACACTGACACTAGTAGCAGAACGAGGGCAGACAAAGTAAGTTGGTGGACATGTAATAAAACTTTAAACTGCACTTCAGATGATGTAGAGATAAAGCAGATGCCACCCCTGACAATAGCCCTACAAATTGGTTGTGCTTGCAGAGGGATCAAACATAAACAAGGCAGAGTGAATTATAGAGTAATTATAGGGTGTACCAGGGTTACAGTCTGAGGTCCAGGACAATTTGTATGGGCAGCAAGTGATGGTACCTGGACAACATATCTGCCTGTAGACGGGAAAGTAAAGGAGAATACTTTAGGCCTCCCAACCTTATGTCCAATTTGGAAAAAGTCCCCATTTAATGGAAAACATGAACTTCTGCAGATAAGAGCAAGACGAGAAGTTCTAGACGATGAAAATCCAGATGACATTTGGCAAGAACCCTCTAGTGGAGTGAAATTTGGATGGGCCCTAGAGTCATTGCTTGGTCCTATAGCAAACTATAAGAGCAGAGAGATGCTGTACAAACTTACAGGTCAGGAAGGTAGACTGGCAAGAGTCACCTGGGAAGGATTTAAAGAATTAAATATACAATTACAAGCCATCACAAAAATTACTTTACAAAATCGATTGGCCCTAGATATGTTACTCCTGAAAGAGCATGGAGTATGTGGATTCTTAAAGGGACAAGTTGATCATTGCTGCGTTCATATCCCAAATGTAACTGCAGATGTTGAATGTGACATCAATCAGTTGAAACAAATAGAGCATGAAGCACAAGAAGAGCAAAAGGATTTGGCTACAAGTTGGTTAGGAAAAATCTTTAATAGATTAGGGTGGAATGTGAGTTCATGGATTAAAATCTATCATTGAGAGCGTGATAATCTTACTAATTGTATTCTTAGCAATTTGGTTCGTTTACAGCATCTTAAAGGGAGAGATACAGAAGAAAACGTCCTGGAACCAGAGGATAATAAAGGCACTAACACGAGATCCACGCCCACCATCTTCTGGTTCTCCAGTTCGTAACAGCATCCACGACAATGTTTACATCAACCCTGGATTTGAAGAACCAAGTACGAACTGAGGAATAAAGGACTGTATCAAGTGAAAACATTTACACCTATAGTGAAGTGAAAATGCTTTCAAAGGGGGGAGAATGATAGTGGAGCCCTGGAAAAAGTTAAAGATAGAATCTAAAATGTTAGGCTTTGTGCTTTCCCAGATCAACTGCACCTGCGTAAGCAGCACGATATATTATATAATTGTTAGATGTGATGATTGTTTAGTAATTAAATGTAATTCTTATATAACCAAAAGAAGAATATTGAGAAACTATGCTGAAAATTCAGAGAGGGGCTAAATATATGTATACAATAGAACAATATAAGTTTAATAATTAACATGGATTTATATAAAGATAAAGTATAAAACATGATCCTTTCGGATGTATGGTCGGAATCAGATTTGGGTTGAATATACCCCGATTCCCAGAGCTCTTGAATAAAAAGCACCGCATATAATCCCTATGTGATTATGTGTTTTGAATGCTAACATTGCCAGCAGTTGCTCCAGGTGCTCCTGCCATCAGCCCCTGCAGGAAGGAGCACAGCCCCTAATGCATGTGGGCTTTGGCTCCCTGTGGCACAGAAGCCCCCGGGGGCACAGGTCTCTGGGGCAGCAGACGGGCACCAGCGCTGCCAGGGCTCGGGGGGTGGCAGCTCTGCTTGGCCAGGGACTCTGCTCCAACTGCTGATGGCAGCGCTGCCCGGGCCCCAGGGCTCAGAGCAGCATTGGTGCCCAGGCCTACACGTTCCTTGTGCGTGTCACACCTGTGGGTTTAGGATGGCCACGGGCCGGGACGTGTCCCAAGGAGGCCCTGCAAGCTTCCCTGGAAGGCCCTGTGCCCTTCCCAGCGTGGCTGCGTCGGCAGCCATGGGGGCTCCTTCTGCTGCCCTGATCCCGCAGAGCAGGGCAGTGTTCGCTGATGCTCTGAGCCCTTCCTAAAGATCCTGTCAGGCTGCCTTAGACACCTGGGGCCAGGCATTCCTTCCAGCCTGGGCCACTTTGGCTGGGCTGGGGGCAGCCCCAGGGCAGGCGGCAGTGTGTGCAAGGGCCCTTGGTGACACACTGCAGCACGGTCACTGTGACATGGAATGGAACCCGGTGTCCAAGGTCCCTTTGTGACACGTGAGAAATAGAAGCGTGCCCGGGTGCTGGGAGAACGCAATGGGACAGGACAGGACAGAGCGGTGCCGTGAGGAGCCCCCGCACAGCGCACTCGTTCGTCTCCCACCTGGAAGTTTTCTGAGGCGTTGTTCTTTTAGCTGAGCTCGAGGCCAGACCACAGGACTTGCTGACCCGTGGTCTCCCTGAGGCTTCTCTTTCGCAGCTGCCCTTGAGGGCAGCGTGTGGGACTTGGTGCCCTTGGAGCATTTCCAAGGTATCTCTTCTGCAAGAAGCTAGTGTCACTGACATGAAGCACAGAACCCCAGGAGTGCCCAATCTGGCCTGGGGGGAAGAGGAGGAAGAAGGCCCTGGAGCTGCTTCACCACTGGTGACTAAACAGTTGGAGCCATTCCAGCCACCACAGGAGGGTGAGTGGCAGAGCTAGGCCACAGGACTAGTGCCTGCAGCCAACTTGACCCCATGCCATGCCATGCCGTGCCATGCCATGCCATGCCATCCCCTGGGGACATGCCCAAGGACAGGACGGAAGAGGGGCCGGGCAGACACCCCGCAGTGGTCGTGCCCCATCCCCTGGGCCATCCCGGGGCTCTCCCTGCCTGGGGATCGCAGGGCTGGGCTGTGTTCTCCGACCTCTCCCGCAGCCCCTCATCTCTGGCTGCCCTTGCTCTTTGCCAGATGCAGCCCTGGAGCGCACACAGGAGCAGGAGTCCAGCCGTGGCCGCTTCTGCAGAACAGCGCAGGTACCTGCAGCCACCCCCACCTGGGCTGGGCCTGCTGTCCCTGCTCAGCCCAGCACCGTGTGTGCAGCACTCCATGCAACATCCCCGGCTTCTTGCCCTTCTCCTACAGTTCGTTTGCAACTTCCTCAAGAGAATTGAGGAGCAAGAGACCATCGCCACGGGCGTAGGCCTCAGACCGTACTCGCCCATCTTCCAAAGCAAGACCAGTGCTGCCTTGCTCTCTATGCTTGTAGAGGAACATTTATACAATTCAAAACAAGTAAGCAGCCTGTGGCCAGGCTTTGATCCTCCCAGCAATTCCTTGGCCTCCCCAGCCACGCGTGCTGGTTGCTGTGAGCCTTTCAGGCCACATGGCAATGGGGTGGGAAGGGAAGCACTTCTCTGGGGAAGCTGGGAACATTGCTCCCTCTGGCAGTTTTCCAAGTCTCCCCGTGCCTTCTCCAGGTGCCTGCCATGGTGAGCTACATCCACCAGTGGCTCATGGCAAATGATTCTGCTGAGCACAGGCTGGACAAGACCCTGCTGCATCTCACCGAAGCACAGCCAAATGACGCGATCATGACGCTCCTGCGTGTGGCCCCGTCCTGTGACAGGTATGGGGCCCACCTGCCCACAGAGCTCAGGCCTCCCCAGCCCATCACCCTGTACAGCCTGCCCAGGTGTCTGAGCAACAGAGACTTCCAGGGCCCTCTGGCTGCTCCCTTTCCCAGCGCTGCTACGACAGCCCCTGAGCCTGCTGCCATGCTCCCTTGCCGCCTCTCAGGGCTCTGTCCCCACAGGCCTGGGCTGTCGGGCTGCTGCTGGCAGGGGGGCAGTGGGCCCAGGCAGAAATGGCAGCCAGTTCAGCTGCCCATGGTGCTGTGTCTGACACCCCCCTGAGACACAGCTCTAACCCTGCAGAGCTGCCATGGCCATGTGGAAGACCATCATGGGCTCAGCCAGGACTGTGGAGCTGGCGCAGCTGATCCTCCTGGATGTGCTGGGCAGCTGGCCAGAGTACAGCACCTGCACCTCCGATGGGGACGAAACGGCTGTCTTTGCCCTGGCTGTGAGTTTCTGCAACTGGCCTTTGCTGGCCCCAAGGCTGCCTCTCCAGCAGTTCTCCATCCTCCTTCCCCCACTGCATCTCCCTGCCTCAGGCGCTGGCCTGAAACCTGGCCCAGGGGCAGCTTCAGGCCCACCAGCCCCCGTGCTCCCCCTGCCAAGGTCTCTCCGGGCCTCTCCCTGCTACGCTCGGGCCCTGCCACACGCACACCTCGGCACTGAGCGCTGTCTCGGTGGGCTTTGTCCTTTGCAGGCAACCGTGGTGATGTGGAAGATCCTCCAGGTGCCCTGTCTGCCACGGATATTGAAGGTGTATTTCCCCCGCCTATTGGCGCATCTGCTATTCCAAGTGTTCTTCAGCACTCTGGATATGCCAGAGGCGGTGGACACCTTCTGGAAGGCATGCCAGGAAGAGCACGGCCTTGCCAGCAGCCCCAACAGGTGCTCCATGCCACTCCTCCTGTCCCTGCCACGTGGCCTGCCAAGGAGCCAGTGCTGCCAGTGTGACCTGGGCTTTGCTCTGCACACAGGTTTGCAGTGCGCACCCTGAAGTCCCTGCTCTGCCTTCTCCGCTGCGAGGATGTGGTGGTGGCAATGGAGCGCAGGTGTGCCTGGGACACGCTGCTCTCTCTTGACACTCACCACTTTGCCATGGCTCTGCTTGCCAGGTGAGACCCCCTTCTCCCCACTGCCTCTGACATTGCTGCTCTGTGCCCAGATGGCCCACAAAGTGTTTGTGGTGGCCATGGGGCAGAGGGCCTTGTCACTAAAGGAACGGCCAAGCAGACTGGAAAAGGCTGGCAGAGGAGGGTGCCCATGAGCAACCAACTGCCAAATGGCCCACGCCCCTTTGCTGGAAGGGTGCTGGGGAAGATGAGAACTGGATGAGTCACGCCTGGGAGAGGTTTGCCTCACTAGCTCAGGCTCTTGTTTCCTTTTTCCCCTCTTCAGAGAAATTTGCCGCTTAGCCATCCACTTTTGTTCCGCGGTTGCATTCTACCTGCTCGCCATGCTCAGAGAAGAGATGCCATACTGGGATTTCCCTGCCCTGGCATTCCTTGTGGAGGTGAGCCTCAAGGCCAGCGCTGCCTGGCTGAGCTGCCTCCCAGCCCTCTGCCCACTCACAGCCACAGCTGCCAGGACAGTGTAAGCCCATGCCCTGTGCTGCTGCCTGGGCCCGGCCCTGTGCAGCTCCGGGCTCCTGCCGGACGGCTCCCCTGTCACTGCCCTGTGCCTTTCAGGTCCTCGAGTGCCTGGACTTGAGCCAATGCAGTGACAGCGTTCTGGAGATCCTGGCACAGAACCTGCAGAGCGAGCACATGGCCAGGCGTTACTTAGCACTCCGAGGCCTCGTAGTGCTGGGCAAGAATCCCTTGATGGTGAGAAGGGGGCAGTGGCTGAAGCCGTGCAGGCAGCGGGGGGCTGGGCAACATTGTCACTTGGCCTTGCATGGGCTTCGGCCGCTAGGTCAGCTGCTCCCAGCTCTCCTGCCTCCCGCTTCAGCTGCCCCAGTGCTTTGGGACAGGCCTGTGGCCTCTGGGCCCTGCGGCAGCAGGGCGGCCTTTCACAAAGTGGTGTTCCGCACAGGCCGAAAAACTGCGGAGCCTGACTGGAAGTCTTGTGGAGCTCCTGCAGGAAAATGACAGCGACATCATCAGGATGAGCATTCTTTTACTGAGATATTTGCTCCTGGATAATGGTGGCCCCATAGCCACCCCCATCGCCCTGCAGCTGGCGGAGGCGCTCCTGCCACTCTTTGACAGCGTAAGGCTCTGTGCCCACAGCCACGGCCACTGGCTGCTGTCCGGACCCTTGGTGCCCTGTGCAGATGCAGGCCTGTGCCCTGGGGGGCCTGAAGCAGCTGATGCCTATGTCTTTTGCCCTTTCCTTTCATCCAGGATGATATCCAGCTGCAGCTGAGCTCCATGGCTGTCTTTCAAGAGATGCTGGACTTATTAACAGAAGAGGGAAGAAAGGCCCTCAAGTCTCACATGCGCCAGAGCCTGCTCCCTCTCTACTTCCACTGCCATGATGAGAATCAGATTGTTGCTGAGGTGAGCACTTGTGGCCACCTGCTGTCCCCCTGGCAGGGGCTTGGGCTGCCTCCTGCCCTGGCACCTTGTGGGCTGCAGCCTCCTCCAACCTGTGCTACTGGGATGCTCCTGTGCCCTGGACTGTGGGGCCATCTCTGCGTCTCTGCTGCTCTCCAGGCCTCCTGGGAAACGCTGCATTCCTCAGCCAGATTCCTGAAGAGGAGGGACATCGAACAAATGCTACACCTGGATCAGAGCTTTGGCGAGTGCCTGGTAAGAGCAGCCGAGAACCCCCAGCCTCAGCATGGCCAAGGTCCCTGGGGGCGGTGCTCAGTGTGCGGGGCTGGCAGCTGTGCCCGCTGCTGCAGCCCGAGGCCGCGCGGGCTCTGCTCCAGGCTCCTGTGGGCCCGAGCCGCGTGGCCTTGGAGCCCCAGCCCGGCAGGGCTGCGGGCCGGCACCGCGGCTCCCCGGGCAGCAGCCGGCCCTCTGCCCCCTCCCCTCGGGAGCCCTTGGCCAGTGGCTGCTGGCCGCGCCTCAGGCCTGTGCGGGCAGGGGAGGCCGGCGCTGGGCGCAGGCAGCACCCAGCCCAGGAGCTGAGCCCACGCCAACCCTTCCCTCCTGCCGCTCTCTCCAGTTGGCAGAGGACAGGAGCCGAGCGGCCGAGCACCTGCGCCGGGCTCTGCGCTACCTGCAGAGCCCACAGGAGCCCCTGCGAGAGGCGGCCGTCAGGTTCCTGGGTGAGTCCCGAGCCCAGGCTCCTCCCCGGCCCGGCGCAGGTCGGCCCTGGCCTCGCCTGCTGCCCCCGCAGCACCAGCCCGACTCGGCGCCGTGGAGCCCCGCCTGGCCTGGGCGTTGCTGCTGCCGCCCTCTGGCAGCCGTGCCCTGGGGCGGCAGCGTGCGGCAAGGGCCCGGGCTGAGCCCTGCCCGGCCAGCAGCCCGTGTGGCCACAGTGCCGGCAGCGCCGCTGGCAGGGAGCTGTGCCGCTGGGACCGTGACAGGCTCTGTGTTCATAGGCATGGCCGGGCGGCACCTGAGGGGGCAGCAGCAAGAGCTCCAGCTGATCTGCACTGGTGAGTGAGTGAGGGCAGCGGGCTGACCGCTCCAGGGGGCTGGAGGGGGCAGCTGCAAGCCCTGCTCCGGCTGCGGAGGGATCTGCACCCGTGGGCAGAGCACACAGAGATTTCAGGGCCACGTGTGCCATTCATGTCCAGCACCTTCGGGCTGATCCCCTTGCTCCCTGCTCCCTGCGGGCCATGGCAAGAGCCGACCAGGATGGCCCTGGCAGGGGGATCTCCTCGGCTCCCTGCACATGCGGGATCTGACCTTGCCTCTGTTCCTCTCTCTTGCAGCCCTTGAAGAAATGGCCTATGACAGCAGTCCTGCAATCAGAGATGCTGCAGTTGAATCTTGTTTAGTTCTCCGGGCCGTACAGAGAGCTTCCTACTCCCCATGGCGTAAGCTGCGAGATCAATTCTGCAGTGCATGGAGGAAACGGCCTCGTCTGTGCGGCACTGCTTTGCTGTTCTGCTGGAGCTCCGCAGAGAGATGACCTGCAAGACTGTCTGCTGGAGCCATTTGAGCCAGCAGGGATTTTCTTTTTTTTCTTCGAGATTTTTCTGTTTGTATTTTCCTTTTTGTTGAGTATAGAATATCTTAGAGTAGAATAGAATAGAATATCTTACAATACACAGAGTCCCAGGATCTTTCTTTTCCTGCACAGGGTCAGTAGGGCATAGGAGAAGAGGGGGAAAAGGGTGCTTGTGCTCAGCCAGCTGCCAAGGTGTGCGGCGTTGCAGGGAAAATGGCCAGAAGCCCCTTGGCCTTTGGTGGTTCTGCTGAAGCCTTTGTGCCCGCCACAGAGCGACTGGGCAGGGGCCGGAGCTGCGGGGATCTCTGCCAGAGCGGTGCCTGGAGATGGCATCAAGCCCTGTGCTGGGCAGGAAGGGCCATCTGTGTCCTCCTGGCCGCGTGCTGCTGGCTGCATTGCTGAGGGCTCCCAGGCGCCTCTGGATGGGGCTGCTCCGGCGCTGCTGTGGGACTGCGGCACTGCTGCCGGGAAGCTTGGCCAGGCTGGGGGAGACCCTGAGGGGCTGAGGCACTGCTAAGCCCTGAGCAATTGGCTGTCAGAGGCCATAAGCAGCCCCCTGGCAGCCGCCTTGATCCTGACAGCTGGCTGCTCTGGTGCTTCTAGGTCAGTGGCTAGTGGGAGGGACCCCCTGGAATCAGGCGTGGAACCCTGGTCCTGGCCTTTCAGGGCTGTGAGGCCAGCTGTTGTGGGGCTGGGCGTGTGCCCTCCCTGTGCTCCAGACTGGAGGCCCCTGCCCCTGAGCCTTAGGCATTGAGCTCCACTGCCTGATATCCAAGTCTTGTTCCTGTTGCTGTGGGGGAGGCCGAGCTCTGTGGCTTTAGGCCCCATTGAGCCAGAGAGCAGCAGCTTTGAGCCCAAAGGGGCCACAGAAAGGCCCTCTTGGACCACGGACATTCCTGTCCTTCCCAGGCCAGGGACACATGAGAGTGCAGCGGGCACCTTCAGGGTGCCATGCTGGCTTTGCACTGGGCCACCTCCCTGTGCTGCGCACGGCTGGCTCTTTGCTTTGCTGCTCTCGGCCTTGTGTCGTCGTACTCCTTTGGCTGCCTGCAGCCCTATCAGGAGGCTGAAAGGCCCCATCTCCAACACCTCAAGGGGGAAATGGAGCTCTCCCAGCCCTCAGCCCACGCTGTAAGCAGAGCAGAGCCTTTTCCCCAGCCCTGATAGCTTTCTGCCTGCTTCTGGCCCCTGGCCACCATGACCCTCTGCACTCGCTCTGAGTCACCTACAGCATGGCTGGTGCCTCTTGATTTGCTGACCCTGGCATGTGAGGCTCACTGAGGGAAAGGTGGCTGTCCCAATGCTGAGGGCACACGCGGCTCACTGAGCAGACTTGAGGCTTCCCCAGCAGCTTGCAGGTGCCTTAGGTGTCGTGTTACAGTGCTTGTGCTCCTGCCTCTTCCTGTCCCTCTTCTCACCCTCACCCAACCTGCACCCTCTGACCTACCTTCAAAAAACCCTGTTGCATCAGACACTGTGTCAAGAGCCCTCCTTCGGCTGCCGGTCGAGCGCACATTACAACCTCCGGGCCTGAGAGCAGGGTGGGCTGGGGGAGCTGGTCTCTCAGACCATGAGGGAACAGCTCTCGACAGCACCTGCCCATGGACCTTCCCCACACCAAATAAAATCATCTCCAAGCTTAGCTAGTAAGCTAGTAAGGTATAAACCATTAATTGCCTGGAAATCTGGCACTAGTCTCTAAGTTCCATTAGGTTTCTTTATTGCTGATGTAGCAGTATTAAATTTTGGCTGCCATTCTTCCAACAGTCCTGATGTCAGGGATTTCATTGATTGTTGGCTCTATTCCTTTCCTAGCTTCTAATCTTCAAGGGTATTGCTTTCTGATTACTGCCTTAACTCTTGTCTGTAGCTCAATTTTCATAGGGTCTGCTTGTTTTGATTTTCCTGGGCTATCAGTATCCCATACTCTTGGGTATACCTGATTCAATACTTCCTCTAACTAGTTCTTCTTGTTTGTTGGTCTGGTGTCAGTTGTCAGTCCTACTGCTAAAACCACTCATTTGTGTTCAGGTACCTTCCATTGAAGTTTTCTTTTTCTAAACGGAAATGTTGCTTCCAAATTTTCAAGCAAATCCCTGCATAGGACAGACTTGGGTGAGTTTGGTAAATAAAGAAACTGATGTATTCCCATTTTCTACTTGATTTTACATTGAAGTGGTTTCAGGAAGAATGCATTTTCTGGCTGGCCAGTGGCTCCTAGTGCTTGAAGATAGTTTTCACTTTTGGGTATCAGTGCTTGATTCAAGAGTGAAAATGTGTCTCCACAATTAGTTAAAAATTCAACTTCTTTATTATTCGTTAGCTGTATTTAAACCGGTAACCTGCTAGGGTAAGAATTGCCAGTCTCGGTCATTTCTTATCATCTAGAGTGGCTGCAAGAGTTTTGTGTACTTTGTCTGCTAACTCTGGGCACTGGCCTTATTTCCAGTGTCCTGATTTCTTACAAGATGCACATTGATTTGGCCCCAGCTTGGTCTGTGGCTGCTTTGAACCTCCTCTGCCTCTGCTCTTTTCGTCCCTGCCTCTGCTTCATCCACGCCCACGTCTGGCCTCTGCCTGGTGCCGATCCAGAGCTGCCAGCATGGCTGCAGGGAGCTCTTTTTTATTTTCTCTCTCTTGATAAACACTCACTTTCTATGCTTTTCTCATTCATGCCTTTAAGTCTCTCTTGACAGGCTCTTTCAGCTTCTGAAATTTCTGCCTGACATCTGGGCTAGATTGCCCTGACATCAGGGAAACCCACTGCTGCTTCTTTCCCATATCCGACCAGGGATGCAGGGCTGCGCATTTACATGCAGCTGCTAAGAGCCTGTCCACAAAGTCAGTGGGTGACTTGTGCTGTCTCTGTGTAACGTTATCTCTTACTGACCAAGTTATTGCTTTTGGAAGGGCATTTTTTAATTCCAATGTGACTACGTCCTGGTATCTGGTTAACATTGCACAGCTGCCTGCATTGTTCGCGTCCCACAAAGGGCTTGCAGTAGGACACAGCTGGTCCATTGTACCTTGCAAGGCTCCACTAGCAATTTGTCCCTGCACACGTGCTCTGGCCACCTTGATCACCAACTCTTTTGCTGGTTTTGTTATCTCTGTCAATATGAAATCACTATCACCTCAGTCTGGCTCTTGACTCTTGACTATGAACTCCAATCTTTTTGCTGCTTTGCTAGCGTTTTCTCTATCCTTTTCAACTTTTTGCCACCAACTCTTGAGGTCACTAGTAGAAAAGCAGATGTTCACCCACATGGCTTCTCCTGGGGGACTCAAGACTTGCCTTAAGGGGGTGACTAAAGGCCAAGCTTTCTTGGTTTTATTCCTTGTGTTGGTTGTCACTGGGGGTCCCTGAAATTGTCCCCTCACCTGGATTATTCATCTCATCCTCACGGCCATTTGGCTTTCATTCAGGTGCCGGAGTGGTTGCCTGAGGTGGAGTGTACCCGTGCTGGCCTGGGCTAACTCAGCTCTAAGTCTTGGACACCTAGAACACAATCTTCCTGGTGAATTTGAGCCCATTTCAAACATCTCTGCCTTATGCTGAGTGCTAAATGACATCTCTTTCTTTTCTGCCTCTTATCTGTTTCCAAAGTTAGGACTAAAGGTCTTGTGGGACCAAATCAAAGCCACATTCTTTCTGACACTTGGGTTTATTCTTCAGGGTAAAAACCATGTCTGCATATATCACTGGATCTCATTTTTCTCCTTGTCTTAAAAATAACATCAACTGTAACAATGGATCATAACGTTCCATTAGGGGGTCACTTTTCAGCACTTTCTAATTGATACTAAGCCTACCATTGGGTAAGAGTATTTCATCAGATTACCTTACATGAAAAATTACCCTCTGGGCCTCCTCCCAAATCTTTCTCATCTGCTAAATTACATTCTAGTGGACTCTTATTAATACCATCTTTACTTCTTGTGTTATTCATTCTTCATGCTAGCTAAATTTCCAAACTTAGCCGGATGTATTAGTACTTGTTGTTTCCTTCTCTTTATCCCCTGTAGACTACACTTAACATACACAGGCTGTCTCTGAGTCACCCAGCACGAATATTCTTTTTGATAGTCCTAACAAGCAGTGAAAACAGAAGGATTCCACATTCCACACAATCTACAAGGATTTGGGGTATGATCGGACATAAAACGAGTTTCTTAAAACACTGCCTAAAGTCATACTCAGGAGTATATACTCATGTAAACCTAGAGGTCACAACCCTTGACTTTGGATGTAGTGTCTAAAAGCTTGAGTGACTGCTCCAAGTTGTTCAAACACTTCTCAAACTCAGACGGGATTGATGCTGTGCCCATTTCCCTGGGGTGTTCCGGTTTGTGTTTATTTATCAGTTATGGTAGAATGGTTTCTTTTCATGTACCCCGTATTTTCCCCAAGTTGGTTTACCCCTAGGTTTTTCCCTCCCTCAAAGCTGTCCTTCATGCCATTCCCCGCTCTTTGTTCCAGCTCCTTCCCTGCCTCTCAAGATAATCCAGCTCTTTATTCCTCAACCTTCCCTGTCACTTTTGCCTTGGGCCAATCCCTGACTGCACCACCCCTTTGGAATTCCCTATTGCTGGAAGCCCCTCTGGCCCATGTGACCTACCCTCTCCTCTCATCTGTCCTAATTACTGATGGAATTCCCTCGCTCCTCCCCTGCAGATTCCTTCTTGCTCAATCCTTTGTATCCGCCCCCCTGAGTTGTACCCCGATAAAATCTCATGCACAGAAGTGCTGGCGGCTCTATGCTGCTGAATCCTTCCCTTGGGATAAACCTTTGCCTGTGGAACCTCACCATGGAGGAGCCTCCTCCTTCTCTTTGGCTGCTCCGTGCTGCAGTTAGTAGATCCTGAACCACTGAGCAGTGGCTCAGCAGGTTCAGCCGCAGGCAGAACCCACGCCTTGGCCGTTGCCCACTCCTGGCGCAGCGCCGCAGTTTTCCCAAGAGCCAGCCCGGGCTCCGCTGGGCTGTGTCCATGGGGAACCCGTCCCAGTGCCTGACCGTGCTGCAGCGTGCCACCCAGGGCCCTTGCACACACTGCCTTCTGCCCTGGGGCCGCCCCCAGCCCAGCCAAAGTGGCCCAGGCTGGAAGGAATGCCTGGCCCCCCCAGGTGTCTAAGACAGCCTGCACAGGATCTTTGGGAAGGGCTCAGCCCATCAGCAAACACTGCCCGGCTCTGCAGGCACAGTCCTATCCCCATATCTTTCCCGGAGAGCATTTGAATTTCTAAATGAGAATCATTTGAAGGGAGGAGATTTACATTTTCCATTTCAGAGAAGGCTTCTGCCTTCCTTAGCAGGCACCTCTCTCTTCAAACCAAGACAATTGTTTATCATTTTGCTGATGCGCAGTTGCTGGGGAGCCCTGTTTTACACCCGGGACCCGGAGAACCATTCCCAGCAACTGGGAAAATCCTAGGTGGTCCATCCACTCACAGATGAGGTCTCCAAATGTGCCCGAAATTGGGTCCAGCTCTTAGAGGCCTAAAAGAGCAAGTCCAAGTGACTTGATGATATTTTTAGCCCAGAAGGCCCTGCAGCTGATGGCACACTTCACAATCAGCAGGGGACACAGCTAGGCCAAAGCCCAGGCCTCTGCTGGGAGCCTTTCTCCTCAAATACCCTTCAAACAAACCTCCATGCAAGTCACTTGGAAAGTTTCTTCAAATGATCCATTTCTGGCACATGACTACACAGGGTTAAGTGAAAGATTCTAAAGCAGCTGCTGTGGAGTCAAAGAGGCAGCACTAAGAGTCCTTGTCACCTCTTTGTAGCTAAATGCCACTTTGGCGGATTTGAGGGAGTTTGGAACGAGCTAGAGAGCAGAGCTCCGAGTTTTTTAGATGATGCCATTGCTTTTTCTTCACTTCTACACAGACAGGAAGGGTGAGGTTTGCTCACATCTCCACCGCACGGCTCACAGGGCCGCAAGACTTGTAGTTACAAGAGCTTTGAAGGATTTCTTGGCCAAGAAGACACGGCCAACAAGGATATTTGTGTTTTGGACCCAATCTCCAGTATCTCGTCTTATGGACTCATGCTCTCGGGGTCTCTAGCTGGTCAGAGTGACCCCAAGATAAGTTTGAAAGTCTCTTTTCCCAGCCCGGCCGTCAAAGAAGGAGTCAGAGCTCTTCATTTCCCGGTCCCCAGGTTGTTTATTGTATCTTATCTATAAAATTCTTTCTTCTCTCTTCCAAGGTCCGCTCAGCCAGACAGTCTAAGGCACTCTGCCTCCCGTGGAGCGGTGTTATCTTTTTATACTAAAAACAACTACGTGTACAATATTTGCCATTACTTTCCCATACCTATCATCTACATTAGACAGTGAGCTTCTACTCTAAACCAGCCTAAAAGTGCCAACATCACAGCAGAAGATGGAGGCCAAGAAGAAGAAGGAGAAAGGCTGGACATGCCCAGATTCCTCATCTTCCCCCCTGAAGCCCCATTCTAAAACGCCCCAAAATCTATTTCTCCACTCTGTGATAAATTCACTGTCATTCTGCTTAAACCTTTGTGGCTTGTCATTCTTCCTACAAGGTTGGTAATTGTTTTTTCCAAGGGCTAAATCAAAGGCATAGGGGTCTTGGGCTCTGTTCCAAGGCCTCTGAGCCCTCTGACAGGGTCTTGAGTCCTGCAGGGCAGCCAGAGGAATTTCCTGGGTTCCCACATCCTGCTACAGTGTAAGCCTCCTTAGCCAATCATGCTATGACACACAAACCTACAGCACTGCATCCTAAACTTCTTGTTTACCACTGTAACTGATTTGATTTTTTCTAGATCTTGAACTCTAAAACTCTAAACTTTCCTCCACTTCAACTTTCCTCCCCATGTCTCTGCTATAAACAAGAAATCCGCATTCTCTCTTCTAGCACCTAAGTTTGGAAGCCCTTTCCAAGGTCTCCCATCAAATCCTGTGTTTAATTCTAAGCTTTGCTGCCAAGACCAAAGGTCTGAGATTTCCCTGCATTTGGATTTCCAACAACACTGATGCTGTTAGTTCCAGAGTGCCCAGGGTCCCTCTTGCAAGTCAACTCTGGCAGGAACAAGGCGGCTGGCAGGGGGCTGCTTGTGGCCTCTGACAGCCCATTGCTAAGGGCTTGCCAGCGCCCCAGCCCCTCAGGGGCTGCCCCAGCCTGGCCAAGCTGCCCGGCAGCAGCGCCGCAGCCCCACAGCAGCTCCAGAGCAGCCCCATTCAGAGGCACCTGGGAGCCCTCAGCAAGGCAGCCAGCAGCATACGGGCAGGAGCACACAGATGAGCTTCCTGCCTGGCACAGGGCTTGTGGCCATCTCCAGGCACTGCTCTCACAGGGATCCCCGCAGCCCCGGCCCCTGCCCACCCGCTCTGTCACCAGCACAAAGGCTTCAGCAGAAGCACCAAAGGCCAAGGGGCTTCTGGCCATTTCCCCTTGCCCACTGCACGCCTGGGCAGCTGGCTGAGCGCAATCATCCTTTTTCCTTCTCCTCCCCTATGCCCTCCCTACTCCGCCCTGCCCCACCCTGCTCACCCCTGCGCCATCCTGCCCCACCCTACTCTGCCCCACCCTACCACACCTTGCACCAGCCTGCCACACCGTGCCTCTCCCCTCCCCACCCTGCTGCAGCCCGGCCCTACCTCACCATGCTCCACCCTATACTGCGCCATCCAACCCGGCCCCGCCCTGCCCCACCTTGCCCCACCCAACCCCGCCCTGCCCCACCCTGCCCCACCCTGCCACAGCTAGGTCCTATCATTTCCTGGGGGTCTTTGCACAAATCACCAACGGGACGGGACTGCTGGGGAACGCGTCTTGAGCTGTTTATCTTCCAGCATCAGTCTCATTACATGGTTATGACAATGGGAAAATGCCAGCAGCTCACATCTGTCGCAGACATCTTTTGTGAAAAATCCTTTCTTAGGATTTTTCTCCTTTCTGAGAAGCTGCAGTTTCAGCAACAAGATGTAAACAATTATTGTCTGCTGATGTAGAATGCAACAGGTTCGCCTGTGATTAGCCCCTCTTAGATAATTATAATTAATGGCCAATCAAGATGGAGCTATCTCGGACAGAGTCTGAGAGAGCTGCCTGTGTTATCATTCTTTTCTATTCTATTCTTAGCTGAGCTAGCTTCTGAGGAAACCTTTTCCTTTCTTTTCTTTTAGTATAGGTTTAATGTAAAAAAAATATATATAATAAAATAAAAATCAAGCCTTCTGAACATAAAGTCAATATTCTTGTCTCTCCTTTCACCTGAAAACCCCTGTGACCACAGTCACACACATCCCCAGAAGCAGACAAAGAACTTCATGTTAGAATTTACTTTAAAAGTTTTTGACCAATCACACAAAGCAGAAGCATATTGACAAGAGTTCTATCCAAGCGCTGTAAGCACATGTACCTTCAGTCAAACAATGCTTGCTTATTTTGAATATAATACCTGCTTGTAAGCATTAACATGCAATCCACAGGGCTTCATTATTGAGCTTAAAACTTCCTAATATCTTGGTAGATAAACTTTTCTGTAGCTTAGGGAGGAATTCTAGCCAAGCATTAATACTCAGACAATTGTCCTATTTTTCCTTAGTTTTCTACTTCTTATAAAAACTTTCTGCTGACAAATCTTATGGCTACTGCCTAACTCTAATCGCACTTCTGCTGTCTCTGAGGCCTGCCTTTTGTAGCAATCCTAAAACGCTCTGATTTTCAGGATGCCCACAGGCCCCGGCCCTGCCTGCTGCCCCGGCAGCGCCAGCCAGGCCCGGCACCGAGGAGCCCTGCCTGGCCTCGGCATTGCTGCTGCCACCCTCTGGCAGCCGTGCCCTGGGGCAGCAGCGTGCGGCAAGGGCCCGGGCTGAGTCCTGCTGGGCCAGCAGCCTATGTGGCCACAGCGCTGGCAGCACCGCTGGCAGGGAGCTGTGCCGCTGGGGCCAAGATGAACTCTTTGTTCTCAGAGATGGCTGGGTTTCCCATGATGAAGGAGCAGCAGGAAGAGCTCCAGGATCTCAGTCAGGGTGAGTGAGGGCAGTGGCCTGGCCAGGCGAGCTGCAATCCCTGTCCCAGGTACAGTGGGAAAAACTCCACTCCAGAGAAGGAGATGTCAGGCCTGATTCTGGGTTGGAGGGATGAAAAGGACAAAATGCCCATCCTTTTGATGCAGGGGATGCCCTGAATGTGGGAGGCCTGCCTGCCCTTTCCACTGGAGCACCATGCTGAGATACCCTGAGAGCAGCCCAGTGCTCCTTGCTTCTCTCTGCTGACCCGTGAGCGTTTCTCTGCTCTCGGGATGGCCCTGGCTGTGTCAGGGCTGCTCCGTGGACACGAGACAGCCGGTCCTGTCGCGCTGGGTCGCAGCAGTGCCTTGCAGCGGCCCTGCACCCACGCCAGGATGCTGGCCAAGAGAGGCCCTGGAAGCTGAGGCAGCTGATTTGAAGCTTTTGCAGATCCACACAGGGGATGGCCACACACAAGGGATGGCCAACAGCACTCCTGAAGGGTCTCCCTAATTCAAAGAAATCGACAGACAAATGCATTGTCCGCCAAAAGCCCTTTTATTGAGGTGGCAGGAGGGCAGGGGTCTGCACGCCGCTAAAATGCTTCTCTGCCACATGTACATTTCAGTGGGATGATGTCAGAAATGGATCTCCAAAATACCATCCATCTTGTCTCTGCTGAGGTGATTCAATAGGCAGGGCGTTAGAAATACATTCTGTCAGATTCCTGTACTTGAAGCTGATGTCCAGGCACTGGCCAGGAGCGGCCTCCATGCCCTAAAGCAGCACTTCTTCCTCATGGCTTCCCTGCACAGGGCTCATTTTACACTTGCCCTTAGTTCTTCTGGTAGAATGTGTCTAAAGCTTTTTGTCAAGTCCCTCTCCTGTCAAGTTAGGCCAGTCAGGTTTTTCTAATGCTAACTGGTGCTAAGTGCTTGTGTAGGTCTGTGCTAAGTACTTGTTTACTTATGTGAATTGCTTGTGCTTATGTCAAACAAAGGCCTTGTTTCATTCAGCTGTTCTCTTTATCCTGATGCAAATTCTTTTGCAAGATCCTCTGGACAGTCCACAGTACATATGTACTGCTCTGCTGCTGTTTTAATTTTCTACCACATCCATAGGTTTATGATGGTTAAGAGGAGAGGGGTAATTTTTTAAAATTAGAACTGGTTTGCTGAGGAAGCTAAAAATCTGAGGAGCTGTTGGTGGTTCCAGATTTGTCCATCACAAGAAGACATCTGACTCATGATGTTCTCTTTCTTTCTCTCTTTTGGTGATGATTTTGGTAACAACTTTGATACCGGATTTGAGTGTCCATCAGGCTCTGTGAGATGCATTTTTGACTTCTGCCACTAGCCATTCTATATTAGGCTGGTACGGCATTTGCTTTAGAATGTTAGCGTTCGGTGCAGTTTGGAATTTGGGCACTTGGTGGTACCCATCATGTGCATTCTGCAGAGTCTCAAGAGAAGTTCTAGTGTGGTGCAGCTGAAGTCGCATCCACTTTTGGTTGTTGTGAAATTACAAATAGAGAAGTTAGTAACATTAGTAGTTTCATTCAAAGACTCTATTGTAATAGTTGTGCAAGCAGATCTCACACAGGCACAGCCCCTTCCCACATAACACACCTGTGATTGTGCACGGGTAACTGGGCTCATTTCAACAATACAAGTGCTGCCCTCAGCATGCAGACACCGATCCTCTCTTTTGAGGATCCCTTTGGAATTCCTCTATTGCTGGAACCCCCACTGGCCCATGTGACCTACCCTCTCCTCTCATCTGTCCTAATTAGTGCCAAGCAACTGATGGAATCCCCTCGCTCCTCCCCTGCAGATTCCTTCTTGTTCAATCGTTTGTATCCACCCCCTGAGTTGTACCCCGATAAAATCCCATGCACAGAAGTGCTGGCGGCTCTTTCGTGCTGAATCTTTCCCTTGGAATAAACCTTGGCCTGTGGAACCTCACAATCGAGGAGCCTCCTCCTTCTCTTTTGCCTGCTCCATGCCGCAGTTAGTAGATCCTGAACCACTGAGCAGTGGCTCACCAGGGTCAGCCGCAGGCAGGACCCACGCCTTGGCCGTTCCCCACTCCTGGCGCAGCGCCGCAGTTTTCCCAAGAGCCAGCCCGGGCTCCGTCAATGGGGAACCCGTCCCAGTGCCCGACCATGCTCTGGGTGAAAAACCTTTTCCTGCTATGGAAATGAAACTTGCCCTGTCCCAGCTCCCTGCCCTTTTCTCCAGTCCTGCCACTGGTCCCAACAGTGACGAGAGCTGCAGCAGCCCCTCTGATTCCCCATCAGGAGGACGTTGAAAACCACAATGACGCCCTTTACCCTCCTCCAGGCTGAACAAAGTGGCCTCAGCTGCATCTAGGCCTTCCCCTGCACACCACACTCCATCCTTGCAGTCCTCCTTTGCATTCTGGCTAATGGCTTCATAACTTTTTCTATTGTGCCGCCCAAAACTGCGCCCGTCTGCTTCCAGCGCTTCTCTTGGCTGCTGCTTCAGGGTGTGGGCACCATCATCAGAGACACAGAACAGCTTCTCCTCCCAGAGTTGTCCTTATCCTCCGCACTTCCACGTCTCTGCCTTGATGTTCACTGGGGAACTTGCCCCTTTGTGGCCGCTCCTTGCTGTGCTCAGCAGGGACACAGTTTTGTTTGGACATGAGCTGCCAGAGCAAGACATGCAGCAACTGAAGCTGAGAGTAGCAGAGGCTGGGCAGAATGAGGAAAGGATGTGGTGAGACACTGGCACATTGAGTGAGCTGCACTCCCATAATCTCTAGGCTAGCAGGTCCTGGTCTCACATTCTCCTCTTGGTTTATTTAAATGTTATTTATTTTTTTTTCATCATCAAAATAAAATATATAGAATTAAAAATATGTCATCAAAACTTAAAGACAGAATCAAAAGACATTAATTCAAAACTACATCTAAAGATCAGAACATATGTACAGCTGTAACTATCGAGCTTAACACATCAATCCTGTTCTTCAAACACTCTTCATACAGGCAGCAGCTTCTTCCTGAGCTTGGAGGAAAGAGAGCTCTTCTGGATGGGAGGCGAGGACTTTGTGGGTGAGGGAACATTGGAAGAGTCTGGAGAAAACTTCTCAGTAAGACTGTAACCAGCCAGACTGCAAAGTGGAGACACAAAGTTAAACAGAGGCCACAATGCAAACCTAAAGCATCTGAAGCTCCATATTTCCTGGGACAGATTTCCTGGAAATGTCTAAACAGCTGCACAGGGAAACATGCTCCTGCTGGCAGACACTGAGGCAGTCCAGGGCAAACCCTGAGCCACTTGCCCAGAGCTAGCACAGGCACAGCCTGGCCCCTGGGCTGCCCTGGGACAGCAGGGAGCCCAGAGCCCTGTGCTCCCCAGGAACGGCTCAGCTGCACATGCACCCTCCTGCTCCTCTGCTGCCCCACAGCTCAGCAGCCCTACAGCGCCAGGGGCACTGGCAGCAGCACAGCTCATTGCAGGGGCACGTGCAGGGCACAGCTGTTCCCTGGCAATGTGCACAGCCTCTCTGGGCTGCCACAAGACCCTTCCTCCCAGCAGAGATTGGCCCAGCTCCCCCCTCACCTCTCTGTGAGGCTGAGCCACGATTGCCCTTCACCTTGTCCTCCATCTGGAGCTGCTTCAGGCCCCCCATGCCATGACTAGGAAGGGCAATGGAGAGAGCAGGGCAGATGAACACCCTTCCTTAGGATTTTGTCATTTTTGGCACAGCTCAAAAGGCAAATCCAGAGGTGTCCAACTCAGCACTTCCTCAGCTTTCTGGAGAACATCTCACCTTCACCAGCCCAGCATTCTGGAGAGGTTTTCCCGCACATGTGGAGGCTTGCTGGCAGCACATTTCTTCAGCTGGGTGCCCATCACCTTGCAGAGGGCAGAGGCCAGCTTGGTGGCCACGGTGCGGACGTTGGCGCTCTGCACAGGCAGCGCCTTGTTCCCCAGGCAGGACCAGAGCACGGGCAGGGCGTCGCACTGGACGACTTCAGGGCTCCTGGCATGAACCCCCTGCACAAGCACTGCCGGGACAGAGACACAGCTCCTTACCCACCAGCCTCACTGCAAACAAGGATCTACCTCTGCTTCTGCTTCTTGCCAGCCTCTCTGGCCAAGAGCAGCAAAACAGCACCAAAGCCCCTTGATCCAGAAACGGGCAAAGCAGCTGAGAATCCTGGAAACAGAACCACCCACCCCTCAGCACTAATTGCTCCAACCAGAGCCTTGTCCCCGTGGCAGACTTCCTACCTTTACTAAATTATTTCACAATCTCTTTCTGCATGAACAATGAATGAAATTTCCAATTGCCTTTGATTTCCATTAACAAATTGTCTAAACCCACACTGAAGATTTGGAAATGCACCATAGAGAGGAAATGGAGAGATTTCTAATAAAAGGGATGATTCCATTTTTGTAACTTTGATGTCAAGTGCCAAACGTCTATTCTGGCTCTTCCCTTTGCTCAGTGGCACACAGCAAAGGGCAGGGTTAGAACACACCTCAAAACTCCAGCCCACCAGAGATGGCTGCTGCCTGGCAGCTGGATGAGAAACATCAGTGACCAGCTGGTGTCTTTGGCAGAATGCTTTTGGGGCTTCCAACAAAGAGCTGTTTCAAACCTTAGGTAATTACTCAGACCCCATTGCTGTGGCATTTGGGCATCTCCACATTTTAATGCCACTTCCCTTCCCAACGTTAATGGCATTTTTTCTTGTAATGTCCACTCAAATAGGGGCATAGAGAAAGAAAAAGGCTACACAGGGGACTGAAATGTAACCAAAACACCAGTGTTTTCTCATATTGTCTCTGAAACCTCTGCCCGTTTTCTGAACTGAACTATATCAATCACAGACAAAAAGTTACTACCAACAGGCTTCTTGCATGGCAGATTTGTCTGAGAGATCAAAACCTGAAATGCTCTGGAGACCATTCTTATTTTCTGATCAGACAAAATGTTATTTAGCAGCATTTAATATTCTGTGGCGGAAGAGACTACATTTTCTCTATGCTGTTAATCCACCAGCAGTCATCAGCATTGAAAGAGCTCCTGCAAGTACCCAAAACCAATTCTGCTAAGCAGCAAAGGGTTATGGTACCCATTTTAAAATGGGAATTCATTTGAGTTTAAATGCAATTGAAGACATCGGTGACTACTGAACGTAAGGAGCACCTGTCTGTTCCTACTGAATTGCAGAGCGAGCATCTGCTCTTTCTAAAGTAGTCCTAATTTATGGTTAAATCGTTTTTATGAAAAAGAGGTCAAAAGAACTGCTAAACTAAATGCCCTGTTGCTGGAGATATACTTTATTCAAATGCTCTTTAAAGGACCTTTGACATTCCCAATCACTGAACATGCCCTTTTGAGATTCCTAATGAAGACACAAAGTGTATTAAACCTTGCATTCAAAGATGTTGGCATAATTAGCAGTGGATTTAGCCCCAGTTAAAGCAAGGCTATCAATCATCTTCTCTGCTATATATTGAGATTATCCTTTTTCCATTCCTTGGCTATTGCTGACATAGCAAGCTCCTCTGAGGAATCAATTATCAGCTGCATTTGCAGCATTTTGGACAGCGCTGACACAGGCAGACACTGTTTGCACACCCTGAAAGGCTCAGTCCAAGGCCATTGTGACAGCACAGGCAGGGAGCCTCAGCACTCTGCTTCTGTCCCTGTGCCCCAGAGGCTGCCTTGCACTAAACCCGTGCCTCTGATACCTCTGTTGAATTTTGGCCTAAGCTGTGACCCCCAGGCTCTGCACGGTTCAGCCTCAAAACTTTCCAAGAGAAAAACAAGAATTCTGTGAGGACAAAACAAACTGATGCCCTGAAACAGCATTTGCCACCATTTCCCCTCAAAGATCACAGCTGTCCCTGTGCTCCCCAGAGAGAAGCCAGCTGGGGCATTTTTAGCCCTCCCTTTGCTGGAGGTGGTTCTGAGATGCCCCAGTGAGAGCTCAGCCCCAGGCCGAGCGCTGCCCCCATCTCAGATGCTGCCCAGCTCTGCAGCAGCCAGGGAAAACCTGCCAAACCCACCTGCCTTGGCTCTGGGGCAGCAGGGACAAGCTCAGCACCTCCTGGTTTGGAGGAGCTGCTCTGCTGTCTGCTCACAGGCATTCCCTGTAAATGCTCCCTGGGAAGAGCTCTTGGCTCAGAAGGGGAGGCCATACCTGTGATACGCTCGGTGACATCCAGCAGGGCTTGGCCACTCAGGTGATTCCATTGGTAGCTGAGCTCTTTCAGCAGTGACACTTTATCTACAAGGGAAACACATGTTTCTGCTCACTTTTCTCAGGTCATAGGAGAAAGGGCAGGGCCAACCTCATTTTATAAAATAAAGTACATTTCTGCAGATGTATGAATCCTTTCCTTCTTTCCTTCCAGCCTACTTGGCAGGGTTTTAAATTCCAAAAGAAAAGCTCTCCCTTCACATTTGTAAATCCAAACTTGTCTGCTGTACCAGGAGCTGTGTTAAAACATTTCACACCAGGGACCTCAAGAGTTCAGTCACATGGAAGCAGTGAAAAGGTTTGGCAACCCAGAGCAAAAAGGAAGAGCCCCATACTTGGGTCACAAAAAGGCACTGAGTCAGGCAGTTCCTGAGCTCACAGAGCAGCTGGGGAGGAGAAAGTGGAAACTCCCCTTGAAGACCTGCCTCTTCAACACTCCTTTTTTCAGGCATATTCCCCCAGTACGGAATTTTCAGAGCTGACATAAATGTGTGTGGCAAAGGAATTTACAGCAGCCCTTGCCTATGTAGGTAATTGCTGTGGCCATCTTGCCCCATGCAAAACAACATGTGGAACAAGGCATCACTGACAGCTGGGTTTATACCTGTTTGTTCTAAACAAATGAACTTGGTGAATCATCAGTTCCCCTTTGAACAGAGAAGACAAAGAAGAAAAGTGGAAAATAGGCAGCTAATGCCTCTAATGTAGAGCCTTCCAGGTGGCTGCTCTGCAGAAGCTCTGATGGGTCAGTGTCCCTTCATGCCAACAGCAAAGCTGTTCATTTGGGAAGTCAGACGGGGCCCAAGCAAACTCCAAACTCCCTTTGCCTCTGAACTGTAGCAAAGCTGTAGCCCAGGACTTGCTCTTCAGACAAGCAGCACAGAGCCAAGGGCTCCTGGGACTGTTGGGAAATGCTGATCCCATTCCAGCCTGTTGGGGATGGTGCATAAGGACTGCACCTGCACAGCCTCTGGTGGGTGTCAGCTGGAGTGTTCCACAGACAAGAGCAGCTGTCAAGGCACTCAGCGCTCTCTTGTGCAGGAGAGACAGAGACGAAGCTGAGGAGAGTCCCTGCCAGGGCTCAGCCTTACCCAAATGAGCAATGGATTCTTCCAGTGCTTTCACAGCTGCTCCACGAACCCTGGGATCCTTTGAGTTCAGGTTCTTTGTTATTCCTTCCACCAAACCAATGATCACCGGGTTCAAGGCATCTTTCAGGGCTCCTGTGATTTCAGCCAGCACGTCCAGCGCCCTCTGCTTCACTTTCTTGTGGCTGTCAGATATTCTCAGAACAAAATAATCAAAAATCTGTGAAGAGAACAAGCCACATGAAAGCTGGATTCAAATGTCCTTGTTTGAAGACTGGGTGTAGCAGTCAGCAATGTCAAAGATGAAAGTGATCCTTTCTGTCAGGTCAGCACTCGCTTGCACAATTTCACTGTTTTCCTGTAGGCCACTCACTGGAATGGTGGCACAGCCTCATGCTGGTTGAAAGCTTTTCTTCTGTTTTTAAGAGGTTTGGCTGGGGACAGAATAGTTCCTATGGTATTTCTCTCCATCTATAAATCATTAAATCAATTCCATTTATTAATGCTAAAGACTACCTTTGCTTTGAATGCAAGCAGATGTTTACAATGCCCAGTTTTCTATACAGTTGCCTCAAGTACTGAGGGCAATTATGATTTTGCCAAAACTATGGCTGGCGGAGATCTAAGTTTTCTTTTGTTTGTCTCAGAACCAGTGTCTGGAGAATTGCAGGGCTCTGATCAACTCTTCCAGGATCCAGACCATTTCTGTAAGTAACAGGCGGACTTCTGAAATGTAAGGTGCTGTACAGCTCTCATTAGAGCAGGTTCAGTCCCTTGACAGCCTCATTATCAGGCACCTTTTCCTGGAAAAAGGGAAAAAGCAGCTACTGGGAGGAGAAGGCAGAGATGAGTCCTTAGCTGTTTTCCTCCTTTTCCAAAGAGAAAAAAAGACCTCCAAGAAGGGTGAGCACTGTCTTTACCAAGAGGAAAAGGAACAAGGATGGAAATGAGTAGCCAGAGCTGTGCCTGTGTAAGACAAGATGGAGTATATAGAAGTATTCTTTAAAAAAACATCTGGGTTTAAACCAACCCAGCCTGATACTTCTCTTCCCTATGCAAAACTATTTTTGGTCTAGAGAACAATTGCCATGCTTTCAGGGGCTGGATTCCCTTCACTTAACCCAACTGGAAGTAGGAGAGAGCAGCAGTTACACCAGCAGAAAATTCTGCCATCATCTGATGAACAGCATCAATATGCACCTGCCAGACAAATACAGCTGGACTGAAATAACTTGTCCTGAAGCCTGAAACTGAATTACATTTGTCTGGGTAAGAGGGACCAGCGGGTCCCAAACAGACAGGATGGAGTGCCAAGACACACTGAATTAACTTTGCTGCTACAGGCTTAGGAAAGGAGCTAAAGGAAAGGAGCAGTGAAGATACCCTACATACTTGGGCAATGTTAGTGGAGATGAGCTGGGGGCTGGTTTTGCACAGGTCTCGGAGGAGTTCCACTCCTTCCATCCATGTCTGAAACCCCTTGGCTTCCAGGAGATGGTAAAGCTTCTGGAGCAGCTCCGTTTCTTCCACAGCTGGAGGTGACGTGACCTGGGCTTTTGCATGGGGTAGGAGGTGTCCATCAGAGGGAGATTTCGCCCTGGAAAATAAAACCAAATGAGGACCTGGTGGTGATAATTATCGTAGCATGGCATCCCCATAGTGGAAATAATTAGCATTGACTCCATGATTCCAGAAGGCTGATCAATCACTTTACTATACTATACTATACTATACTATACTATACTATACCATACCATACTATACTATACTATGCTATGCTATGCTATACTTAACTGTACTATACAGAAACTCATCGCCCTTACAGACACTCTGATACAGACAGACCAGATTGGCCAATTGAATCCAAAACACCATCACCAGTGGCCAATTAGGAAATCACCCTTTGGTAAACAAATCTCCATAACACATTCCACGTGTTCA
This sequence comes from Melozone crissalis, assembly GCF_028551555.1. Taxonomy (NCBI): domain Eukaryota; kingdom Metazoa; phylum Chordata; class Aves; order Passeriformes; family Passerellidae; genus Melozone; species Melozone crissalis. The sequence goes on from NW_026535912.1 coordinate 3,706,660, forward strand.
CAACAACAGGTGCAGCAAGTGAAGATAAGAATTGTTTCTCATTCTTTTCTCTGATCTTCTCACAGCCTTCCCCAGGAAAATGCCTGGCAAAGTTGTGCCTGCTGCTCTCTGTGGAGAGAGCTGCAGCCACACACAATACCTTCAGTTAATTGTGAGCAAAACATCTTGAGCAGCTTTCCCAATTTTGTGATTTCAAGCTGGAAAATCATGAGGCTCTGAAGAACAATGTGGACCTCATGACAATCATTATGGGAGACAATCTGCCAGTGACATTCTCACCACTGCTCACTCAGGAAAACCAAGGTTGAGCTGCATCTGATCTATCTTCAGATGGCTGCCAGGGCACACAGGTCACATTGCTTTGTGGAGAAAGAGAGACACTACTGCCAAGTTTAAATGCCTCCTCATAAGGGACGTGTGTGTCTTAGAATAAGGAAACTCATCACTCTGGAGAAGTGTCTCTACAACCAGGCATGACAATCTGGAAAAGTAGCTCAGATGCATCTGAAGAGATGAACAGGGCCATATTTGAAGGATTCAGAAAATCAGTAAGGGAGATAAAAACAGAAGCCAGACATCCCAGAACTACACTCACCTTTCATTTGCTTCCCTAGAGACCAGATGCACAGCTTAACAACCCCACTGGGAACAATTCTCCTGGATCAACCTGTCTCTTCCATGAGCACAGGAAGATGCTAGCTGTGCTACTGAGGCATGTGGTCACTTTCCTGCCACTGCTGAGCAGGACAGAGCTAAATAAATCCCCTCTGCTATCAGAGGAGAACAGGTACAAGCAGCTCTGCAACAGCCATGAAGGGACAGCAAGGAGCAAATTCCTGTCTTAAATGCTGATTGCAGCACAGGGGGAAATAAACCAAACATGCTGTCCATCAAGCAAATTACATGAAGGACAGGAATATCAAGACAAAAAGTCCACATTGAGACACCTGTTGACTGAAGTTGTTCAGGAATTGCCTTGCTACTTACTACTCAAACTTCATACTGTTTGAGAGTAAGAAAACCATGATTCAGCCAGGCCAAACCACATGGATGAGAACTGCATCTTTGTAGAATGGCATCTTGCTTCCAGACTGAGATTTCTCATGAAAACACCCATCTGAAAAAGTCTCCACTCAGATGAAAAAAAATCCTGTTTGAATTTACTTGTCCCAAATCAGGCAGCAGAAACTTGGCCCTCTCCCAGCCTCCACAACACTGCCCTTGCCACTGCACTGGATCGTCTGAGCTGCAACCAATGGGTGTCTTTTTGTCTCTCCATTTTTGTGGAAACCCCTCCAGAGAAGTTGTGTTCAGCACAATGCACAAGTAGACATTTTTTATCCTAGAGCATTTGTAGGGAAAGGAAATAATCTGTGGCATTGGTCATCTCTGCCAGAAAGTTTTTCCTGAGGAAGAGGCATGTAAAGCTTGTCATGTGCTTTGTCACATCTGACAAAAGTGCTCAGTATCGTTTGCTAGCAGACAATGTGGCCTGGGGCTCTTCTGAGCCATCGTTCCTCTCCTTCACCGGCTCCTTGACAGATGGGCCTTCACCCTTCTGGTTTTCCATCCCCTACAAAGACACAGAGAAACCCCATCAATCTTTGGAATATAAAACAGGAAATTCCCTGTTGAAAACACAAGTTAGAACCAAGATCACTGCTACCAAGGCTTAGGGAAACATTTCCTAACTTAGAGATGAAACAGACCAGAGATTCAGTGATGCCAACTCTTTGTTTTCAATAGCCCAATACAGGTTATGGGTGCTACCAGACTGACAGCAGTCTAAAATCCCAAATTCCCTAGTCTTGAGCAGAAATGGGAAAAATGCAAACTGGCAGGCAACGAGTGTTCGTGAAGGAAGCAGCAGAACAAACTGGACTCTTTGGAGGTTGGCCCAGTGTGTTGGAAGTTGATTTGGTTCAACACTCACTCTCCCTGTGCCTGCATAAAGGCAGGCTTCTGTGGAGAAATGGCTACATGACAGAGGTCACGTAGACATTTGCTTGTTAGCCGATCAGGAGCTGGGAAAGTACCAAACACAGCTAGTTTGAGTTTTTGCACCTGCAAGATAGCGTGTTCTTGGGCCTAGCTGGGTATGATAACAAGTAGACAGAGAGACATGGGAAATAGGGAATGTAGGCCCAAAGGAATGAGGAAGAGTTGATGGTATAGTTTAACCAATAGATTGCTTGGCTTACAGAATATTCATAAGCTTAGTACTTGCTGTATAAGTGTCTGATGCTCTCTTCAATAAATGGAACTTGCTTATCACTCATATTGAGTGTCCGAGTCTCCCCTCACCAACAAATGGCTCATCCCCGACAAAGGCCTCATTCTGCAATAGGTAAGCAACAGAAAAAATTAAGAGCATATAGGAGTGAGTGTAGTCACAAGGACCTGGAGAAGAAAGAGCCCCAAAAGGCCAGACATGATGTAATATCACCCATAATAAGGGTAAAATATATGTTGCTATTCATCATGTATCCAAAGAATTATGGAATGGTTTGGGTTGGAAGGGACCTTTAAAGGTCATCTGGAATGACAGAGTACTGACAGCAAGAGAAAAGTATCTTAAGTGCCAGGGAAAACTGTGTTGAAAGCAACCTAAGATTAGAGCCAAAACAGCAACACCTTATCTTTGAACTAAAGATTTATCAATCACTAATGCTGTCTGCCACTAAACCAGGGGCACACTAAACCAGAATCCTCCACTCCAGCTTTGCCATGCTGTGCTATCAGAGCTCTCCATGCTCCCCAGCTCCTGCAGAAACTGGACTTTGTGATGTGACCCCAGCATGGCAGCAGCCCAGGTGAAGCATCACCACTCCTACAAAATAAAGCAGTTTTTACCTGACTATCAAGCAACATCAAACTTCTCTGGGAAGCACTGGGTGCAGGAAAATCAGGGACAGAAAAGGGATGTGCCTGTGGAGCAGAGGGCTGGTAAAAATTCTCATTAGGTTGTTAACAGCTGGTTTCATTAGTCTGCCTACAGACAATCATAATTACTTAGTGGCTACTGCAGGGTGAAAAGCCATTGCAGTTTATTAATGTTCTCAGAGCTGCAAACCTGGCAGTGAAATTATTTTTAAAGTGGCTTGTAAAGTTTGTCTCTTCTCAAAGAACGTGTCAGGCTGATAGACCAGGCTGTGAAATTTATGCACCAATAAAAGGGCGTTTGAATGCAGTTTAATGGCACCTGAAATGTTCTGCTCTGAGAAACTGTCCCCAAAGTCCAGGTGGACCTTTCTCCATTGGAACTCTTAGAAATTTGTAGACGCTATAACTTAGGCATTAATTTTACAGGAGCATTTATAGCCCAAGGGTCAAGAGCAAAGCCATAAAATGCTGCTCAAGCCCTGAGCTTTCTCGAACCAGAGGTAAACTTGTATCCAAAGGTCTGTCTGTAGACCAAATTTGCTCTAGTAGAATTCTGGTTTAGAGCTTAGCCTGCAACAAAGGTAGACTTTTATCTCAGCTTAGTTAAGCTGAGTTTAGCTTAGTTAAGCTTAGTTAAACCACCATAAATTATAATTTCCCCACTATAATACATGTTTTGTCCACTCCTAATTACTCTTTCTTCTTGCCCTAAGCACAATCCTTACTCATACAATACGTTTTATGACTCTCATTAAATTTATTATTCTACAGACATATGTTAAAGTTTACCTGAATGATAGCTTTATCCAGTTCCTGCCAGAGCTAATGGAGAAGATATTTCAGTTTATTCAAAGCAGCTGTTATCTCAAAAAGAGGATGATGCTTAAATTATAATAAAAGTTCTGCCAGAAACAGTATTCCTTTGTTTCCCCCAACCATTCACTAAAAGCCCTAAGTCACTTAGGAACTTTTTAAATAATTTCTAGTATTCACTACATGGCCAATTACTAAAGGAGCTCTGACCCTGCAGTGCAGTTAATGACCATCTCTGACATATTTCTTACATGTATTTTTTCCCCACCATTTTCTTCAACAGCAGCAAACCAGGTGCCTTGCCCTTTTTATCTCCTGTTTAATCCATTTACTCTCATCCTCCATGGCACAGCACACGATGTTTCCACAGAACCAGCCTGCACCAGACACTATTTCACAACTCACCCATAAAATCCCAATCTTTCACACTTCCACCTCTTCATCTTCCCATCCAGGGAGGGCAGTCAAGGTCAGCCAGATGCAAACGAGGTGTTTGAAACTGAGGTGTGATGAGGCACTGATTGCTTGATAAGCACAGGAGGAGGAAAGGTCTTGGCTGTGCCTTAGTTCTTAAATCATCCTCAGTTGTGCAGGAAAATTAAGGACAGAGCAGTGATGCTCCTCTGACCAGCTTCCCCTTGGCATTGTTCCTGTCACGAAGTCAAAGACAGGCAGGTCACACGTATTCTCTTTCTCTGACTCCTGCTGGGATGACAACATTGAAAAATAAAAAAAAAATATAATGATCAGGGCTTTTCATAGTGTGAACTCAGGATTTCCCACACTCTTGCAAAGGGGGAATTTTCCTCAGGCAAAGGATATGAGAAGGAGCCTCAAATTGTCCAAAATCCCAGTAAAAATATTTTTTCCTATGGAAAGCTTCACCAAAGCTGGTCACACTTCAGGCCCTTTGTGCACCCATTTCCTGCTGTGCATCTCCCAGTGGGGTGTTCCCACTGCTCCAAGGACCCCACACAAACCTTACAGCCTCCCACAAACACACCCCCAGGAGCTGCACCTTCCCTCCAAACCTGGGTACCTGCATCAGCCACCTCTGTGCTGAGCTGAGCCTGGTTCTCCCCAAAAGAAGGTGCTCAGTTTATCCTTGAAAAGATTGACAACAGCATTCTTGTCTTCTTCAAAAGAGCCATTATTTCACAGCTGTAATCTCCACACTGAGACTTTATTCCCTTAAAGTGTCCAAGTACACAGGCAGCATCAAGGAAGGCACTGAAGTGAGTCAAGTTTAACCCCAAAGAGCTCTCAGCTCCCTGTGAAAGCTCAGACAAGCAGTAGAGAAAGAATGAATGCTCCTATAATGGCATCTAACAGCCACAGGGCAAGGGAGAAGTTGGGTTTAGAGAATGAAGAAAAAGCACTAAGTAATAAAAGGTGAGAAAAATCCATCACTCGAACAGGTAAATGAAGGTAAACCACTTGAAGAGACAGATTTAAGATGGAGAGAAAAAACCCACAATTAATAGTGTTCATGACACCCAGAGGCAAAACAAGCCCAGGGGATCAGGAAAGAGGTAAGCCTGTGCTCCGAGGAACAGCAGAAATGAAGTGAGAGCTCTGGAGGGACCAAAAGAAAGAGGCACTCTGAAGAAAGGAAAAAATGCCTCCACACAAGGTGCTTTGGTTTTTTTTTAAATCAAGAGTGTCTTATATGATTTTGTAGAAATACAGAAAAATAAAGGTCAGGAGAAGCATAGTTGATTGGGAACATTCCTGCATAGCAGACAAGATATATCCTTGTGCAAATTATTCCATGCAGCACTCACATATTTAATTACTTCTTTTCCTCTTCCTGGGGAAGCAGAGTTGCTTTATTGACTCCAAGCAATATTTTCTCCCTCCTCCCTGGCTAAGAACAAGCTCCCACCTTGTCAAGGGCTCACTGGTTTTCTTAATGCTCATCACAGCCATGCTAAGGAGAGTGGAGCAGGTTAATTTATCACTTGTTAAAATGATTAACTTGTCCAGCTGCCGGGTCCAAGAGCCCCAGAGTGCCTCAGGTTATACAGGATCACAGAAGGAAAAGCTCCATTGCACTAAGCTGCTGCCACACTGGCCCTCTCTGCCTGTCAAATACACTCAGATACTCTTGCACTGCCCTCTGAAAATCCCCCATAAAATACAAGTGAAAATCCCTCATCACCTGTGAGAAAGCACAGCTGGGTTCTGCTCAGAGCATTTCAAACTATGGGGTATTTGTGAGCTCCCCTTGCAAGGGCAGCATCTCAGGAAAACCAAAAGTTTCTTTCCATGGACTCACCATACTCAGGACACTTCCCCTAGACCAGGTTGCTCCAAGCCCCATCCAATCTGGCCTTGAGCACTGCCAAGGGTGACACAACCACAGCTTCTCTGGAACCTGTTCTGCTCCACCCAGATCTAAAATCATACCCAATTTAGCAGCTTGTGGAGAGGTTAGTTCAAGAATGGCTTAAAGAAAAAGGCCATGAAACATACAATTGAGAGAAAAGTAAGAGGTAAAAGTAAAAGCAGTTTCTAACAGCTCTCAGCCTTCTGATTTGTATAAACAATTAGACTCTCTCAGGCATCATTCTATAAACAATGGAGTTCTCAGCTTGTCTTCCCATGGCAAGCAGAACACCGTCCTTGGGAAGGCCTGTTATCCTGGGAACAGATGCAGAGGTTTTGGGAACACTAGTTTCTGTTGTAGTTTCGGGTTTCTGTTTTGGTTTCTGCTTATGATAAACAATTGTAGGCATTCTAAAACAAAAGGTGTGGTTACAGTTTTCTCTGTTAGCCTATCATGGAGTTGGATTACAGAATATTCATGAAGTTTGTTAGTATTGTTATATAAGGTGATTGATTGATCAATAAAGTCGAGTTTCGATGCATAACTATGGTCGATTCTCCCTTCACTCTCCAACAAATGGTCGACCCCGGACGTGATAGTCGAATTCGGACGTGCCGAATTACGAGGAGCGCTCTTGGGGATAACGGAATACCACGGGAGGTGAGGAAGGTGTCCAGGTTCCGAGGTGCAGCAGCGGAACGGCAATAAGCACGATAAAAAAACGGACGGAGTCTGCCGACGGAGCGGACGGAGTCTGTCGATTCGTGCCGGCCCTAGGCGACCGTAAAAGACGGGTCCTAGCTTGGTACGTGTGGCCGAGGTCGGGAGGTGCTGCAAAGAGCGCTCAATTTTATTTAGAGATGGACCGACAAGCCGCATATGATCTTTTTATAACTTTTCTGCAAAAGAGGCAGATTAAGGGAATTGATTTACAGAAAGAGTTACCAGGGCTCTTAGCATACGGTGTAGAGAGGGGAATCTTTGTTAATCCTCATACTATCCATGAATTATCTGAGTGGGGTAAATTTGGTGATTTATTGTGGCAGGCTACTTTGGATGATGATAAAACTGCCAGGAGGTTGGGTAAATTATGGCGGGTCATTAACACTGAGCTCTTACAATTTCAAGCTGAAAAAAGGGCTGCCCGCCAGGCTACTGCCGCTCATGATCGTAATGCAGCATACGATCGAGATAGGGAGTTTGATAAGGACTCCGGCACTCCTCTTGGCCCTGCATCGAGGACGGTTTTATTACCAGCCTCGCCGCCTCCTTCTGCGAGCCAGGCTGCGAGCGGAGTTTCGAGCCAGGCTCCGAGCCAGGCTGCGAGCGGAGTTCCGAGCCAGGCTCCGAGCCAGGCTCCGAGCGGGGTTCTGAGCCAGGCTCCGAGCCAAGCTGCGAGCCAGGTTTCGGGCCAGGCTCCGGTGAGTCACGCTTTGCAGAGCGCTGTATTACCTGTTTCGCCGCCTCCTTTAACAAGTCAGCCTCCCCCAATAAGTCAAGCTTCGCAAAACGCTTTATTACCCTTAACGAGCCAAGCTCAGCAGGCTGCTCAGCAGGGTGCTTTATTGCCCGCGTTGCCGCAGGCTACACAGAGCGCCTCTGCCTCTCCTGTGTCTGCTATATCACAGCAGCCGGGGCCACAAATGCATACTCCGTTCCCAAAAAGCAATCAGTCGGTCCCTGGGTCAGAAAACGACTTGGCGGTGACGATTGCTCGGGATAGAAGAGATGCATGGGCAGCCTTGGCCAAAGATGCCATGGACAAGGGAGACCGGGAGCTAATGAGCATGGCTAACGAGCTGGCTTGTCCAGTTGTCTTTACCCCCCAGGCGGGGGGGGGCCTTCAGGCGACGATCAGTGCTCTGGACTGGAAAATGTTATCTCAGTTACGAGCGACTGTCAGCCAGTTTGGTTTTAAGAGTGAGCCAGCTAGGCAAATGCTAGACTATATTTTTGACACTAGCATTCTCCTTGTTAATGATTGCCGTGGTATAGTAAAATTAATTTTTACCCAACATCAACAATTGTTATTTAATGCCCACTGGCAAGGACTCGTAAATGAGTGCGTAGCTGTTCAAAGACAGCCAGGTGACCCTTTGCATGGTGTCACTGTAAATGAACTTATGGGTCTGGGACCTTTTCTTCGAACTGAGGCACAAGCTTTAATTGGCCAAGAGAAGTGCCGGGAAGCAATGAGGTTAGTCAGACTTGCAATAGATAGAGTAAAGGAACCAGGAGGCATACCTGTATATATGGGAATTAAGCAAGGTAGAGACGAATCATTTGGTGCTTTCATAGATAGAGTTGCTGCCGCGATTGAGAGAGCAGGTGTCGCAGAATTTATGCGCGGGGCTCTTCTCAAACAGTGTTCAATTCAAAATTGCAATTCGGCTACTAGAAATGTACTTAATACCTTAGGTGCAAATTGGACTATAGAGGAGGCATTAGAAAGAATGGCACTTATACCAACTGAACAACAGGCTCTTGTAGTAGATGCCATAAAACAGTTAGGAGTAGGTTTACAAGAACAGGCAAAATCCGCTCAGAATCAGGTGTTGGCCGCTCTTGCACCCCTTCAAACATCGGCTGCACTTACAGCATCAAATAAAGAGGACCACTTGCGCCGGGAATGCCAAGCACCTTCAGAAGCCATCGCTGCATCATCGGTGCTCTTTCCTGCCCCTAACCCGACACCACAGGGAGCCACCGCGGGCGAAGCTGAACGGCCGCGAAGGGAGTGACCCGCAGCGCAAAGCAGAGATGAATTAGCAGAAGGATTCAACAGGACTTTGGACTTATAGTTACGGTAAAGGGATTTTCCATATGGTTTACGGATTAACGGAAATGTGTGAACTCGGTGATTTATGGTGGAATTTCAGTGCTGTGCTACTCTGAACTCGGTACGGGCGCGCCTCTATGGCCAACGGGAGGCAGCGGCGGGGAGAGCGGAGCCACCGCGCGGAAGGAGCCGCGCCGACTCGGGATCAAAGCCGCCGCCGCGGGAGCCGCACCGGCAGCGACCGAAGCGCGCCGCGGGGGGAGCGACCGAAGAAGCCGGCGCCGCGGGAGCAGAGCGCCGCGGGGGGAGCGAAGGAGCCGCGCCACCGCGGGGGGAGCCACGCGTGCAGCGGTGCCTGCAGCAGTCAGCCGGCAAACAGTGAGTAAACAAAGAGCCCAGCGCGGGGGGGGAGTTTTCGCCCGCTCCGACACGAGCGCCGCAGGACCGGAGCACTTTTTCAAGCGGGAGCGTTTCTCCCTCCGCCCTGCAGCCGACAAAAGCTACAGTTTAAGACTTAACAGTCGTAATAATTGTGAACTTTTGTCAGCAAAAGAAAAGATTCCTATTGCAATTGAAAGACCAGCGAAACTAAACAAACAACACCAAGGACTATTGCTGTCAGGATGTTCTTCACCTAAGTTAGGAAGATCTTTTGTTCTCCCTAGCACACGCTGTGAAACAAAAGCCCAGCACAGACTGTAAAACAGAAATCAGCGTAAATGGATGCAAGAGTCAGATTTCGGCCGGTTTGACTCGGCATTAGTTATGCTGTCTTGGAAACACCTGTATTACCAGAGACTTTGAACATCAGAAGTCTGGATGGCTGGGTTGATGAAACGTCAGACTCTAAAGCTGTGTTTTGAAAACGTTAAAGATGTTAAGATGTGTTAGAATGATTGTATGAGTGAGATGTAATGACTGTGTTTTTGTATTCTTTAAGCTTTGTTTAAATGTGATAGAGGTAAAAGCAAGCACTGAATTCAAAAGAATTTTTTCACAGGTATACCTTGAATAAACTTCTGTTTAAGTGTATTTAAGTATAAAAATGCTATAGCAAATACGTGAAGAAAAGTTATTTTAGCTTAATATTTTAGAATCAGGCCTGTAAGTAAGTTATAGTAAATGCTATATATTATTTCTATAGTAAGTTTTATCTGTTATTAAGTAGTTTGAGTTAAGTTATCTATCAAGTGCCATTGAATGTTAAATACTGTTAAGGTTTAGTTTTGTTAATTATCTCCTGTTAAGTAAGTGATAGATTCTGTTAAGTTTGAATTAAGTGCCGTTAAAAGTTAAATATTATTAAAGTTAAAATTGTTAAGTTTATTTTTGGTCAAGTTCGAGGTCTGCTAAAGCTTAAATTATATATAGATTTAAGTTGTGTGGGATTTGAAGCCAGTTAAGTTCTGTTGAAATTGGTTTCTGTTTAGTTTGAGTGTTATTAAGTCTGGGTAAAGCTAGATTCTGTTTGGATTATATTGGGTTGAGGTGTGTAGAATTTAAAGTCAGGTAAATTTTGTTATAGATAAATTTGAATTAGATTTAAGTGATTTTACATGTTTTGCAAATAAGTCTGCTATAATTAGTCTTGTTAGGCTTCACAGAGGATGAATGAGTAACTGAAATTAACTTTATTTTAATAATTCTGTTTAGTATATTTATTTTAGGCATAATTTCCTCAAAGCAGCTAATTCTGTAAATTACTTTCATATATTCTAAAGTTCTTAGAGCATTAATTTATTGCTGCTTTCTAAGTTTATATCTTCCAGAACACTTTTTTAAAAAAAAAAAAAAAAAAGGTTAGATCTTGTTATTTAGGCAAGTTATCATTATTCCACCCTAACATATCTGTGCTAATGCAGCTAAGTCATAAGACAAGCAGGGAAAGGCACAGCTTACATAACTTAGACTGTAGTCAAATAGGAGATCCGTTGTTCTGGAGTAAATGTAAACAAGTGATGGTTTCAGCTCTCCTACCATGGGGTGCTGCAAGCAAAGCAATGACTTTAGCAAAACAAATAGGGTGTTGGACTAAGGGTGAATTAAATAAGACATCACAGATATTAGATATGCTAACTGCAGATGTACAAAGTGTTAATCACGCTGTTTTACAAAATAGAGCTGCTATAGATTTTTTACTGCTCGCACAAGGCCATGGTTGTGAAGAGTTTGAAGGGATGTGTTGCATGAACTTATTTGATCATTCTGTATCTATTCATGCTAAGTTAAAAGAGCTACGACTAGAGCTTAACAGCCTTAAGGAAGAAGAAGGATTGGGAATTGATGAATGGCTTAAAAGCTTAAGATTGGGACCATGGTTAAGAAATCTTGTAATATATGCTATAGGGATATTAGGTGTACTTCTATTGCTTTTATTTATCTTGCCTTGCTTCTGCAGCTGTATCCAAAATATGATCAGTAGAACTATTGAGAAGACCTGGCAAACTAACCTCTTTTCTCTCGAAGAAAAAAGCGGGGGAGATGTGGAGAGGTTAGTTCAAGAATGGCTTAAAGAAAAAGGCCATGAAACATACAATTGAGAGAAAAGTAAGAGGTAAAAGTAAAAGCAGTTTCTAACAGCTCTCAGCCTTCTGATTTGTATAAACAATTAGACTCTCTCAGGCATCATTCTATAAACAATGGAGTTCTCAGCTTGTCTTCCCATGGCAAGCAGAACACCGTCCTTGGGAAGGCCTGTTATCCTGGGAACAGATGCAGAGGTTTTGGGAACACTAGTTTCTGTTGTAGTTTCGGGTTTCTGTTTTGGTTTCTGCTTATGATAAACAATTGTAGGTATTCTAAAACAAAAGGTGTGGTTACAGTTTTCTCTGTTAGCCTATCATGGAGTTGGATTGCAGAATATTCATGAAGTTCGTTAGTATTGTTATATAAGGTGATTGATTGATCAATAAAGTCGAGTTTCGATGCATAACTATGGTCGATTCTCCCCTCATTCTCCAACAGCAGCCTCAGACACAGATTTCTATTAAATATCTACATTTTTCTAGGAAAGAAATATGGCAAACCTTGTTTGCATCCAACTTTGCAAAATCAACACAAGCTCTTCAGAAAGGGCTGCCGCCCACTTTTCTTATTTTTCCCCATTTGGTGGAACATTTTCATTCTGCTGTTGTTTGGAGCAATATTTTAATATATCTGGCTGAGCTGCTTAAAATAGTACAGCAAGACACTTGTGTGAGGGGTGGAAAACTGAGCTCTTGCACATCTAGTGTCTCTGTTGTTGGAAGTCTTCAATCCCACTTCTCTGGTGGGATGAAATAGGTGCTACTAATCCAATTTCTAAAGTATCATGCATCAAGCTGACACTGTTTTAAGACTTTAAAAACCCCAGTCAATTTAAACAAACCTCTGCTCCTTTCCATTTTCTCTGTTCCACAGTTTATGACAGAAGACAGGAGAGAAAGATTGTTTTGCGAACAATGTTTTCAGCACTCTAAAAATAATATAAAAACTGCTGTGCCACACTCTCAGCTGTTACAGCCCCAAAAAGCACAGGCTGTCTTTGCTCACAGACTCACAATTGTGGTGGGATTTCTACCACACCAGAGGACAATCAATTTTTTGTTTTCTCCTGAAAATAACTACAGCACTTCTGGGTAGCAAGGCAAACATGAGCCTCTTTCAATGGCCCTTGAAACTGGCCATGTGAAATGAGGGACACAAAGCCAAAGGCCAGCTGAACCTGTGATCTCTGAATGTCTTCACAATCTTCCCAGGAAGATGAATGGCAATCACTGTTCTGCCAGGGAAACTGCATCTGCTGGGAATGGGGTGTAGAAAATGTGCTTTCTGCTCCTCTCAGAGCCAAAATTCCTACACATTTCTTGTAAGTCCCTCTTAGAAAAGGACCATGTTCAGCTGAGTGACAGTGAAGCAGAATGGCAATCCAGGAATAAATGTTCCTGTGCACAACATCCTCCATTCACATGGATGCTTCCTCACTGGCACACAGGAACAAGGAAGGAACAAAAATGCATCACTGTACATAAAGTCAGATGTGTTGAGGGATGAACAGATCTCACAGGCATATGGAAACCTCCCCTGAAAACCCAGTCCAGGGAGAGCCTGAGCTGTTTTGTGGTTCTAGGCATGAAGATGCTCAGGATCTTCCACAGATGCTCAGGATTGTGCCTGGATCTTGCTCTGGAAATGCCAGTGGCTCAGCTGAGAGCTGTGGGGATGATTTACACTGCACTGAGAGGGGCCACAGTCCTGCAAGGGTCTTTTATCAGGAGCAAACAGCAGCCTGGAGGGTGGGGAATGCTGGGTCTGAACCACTGCTCATCCTTCACCTTAATGTGGAGCTGCCCCCAAAGTTGCCATGTATCACTTTTTATTTTTCTCCTGTTGGGTATATTTTGGAGCAGCTGTTTTATGTGGCTTTTTATGGTGATCCTGTGGGAAGCAGCCATTTGCCTGATGTGATATCCTCACAACTAACACGAACTCCTCATTCCCTTTGGTTTTATTTGGGGTTTTTTATTTGTTTGATTGGTTTGCATGGGTTTGTTTATTTGGGTTTTTGTCTGTTTTGGTTTGAGCTTTTTATTTGCTTTTTTATAAATGACTAGTTAAGTTGGCATAGCCAAACTCAAGAAAATGTAAACCAGGCTTGACTTTCCAGAAATTACTTTTGGCTGGGTTTAGCTGCATCCCTAGACTCAGGATCACCAGTATATTTGCAGGTTTTGCTCTGCATCATCAGCCTGCCCAGACTCTGCTTGGTGTTTCACAAATGGAGAAGACAGTGGACATTATGCCAAGCTTCCTTTCAAACAGAAAAACCATCAGCATGACAGAAAAGAAGAAAAAAATAAAATTCACCAGTTAGACCAAGTGTCCCACCATCTTTCCCTCCACTGTTATTAATTTTGTACATTTAGAGGCAAATCTGGGTCTAAAACTTCCATCTCTCAGTTCCTGATGCTATTTGCTACCCTTCAGCCTTGACGTCCCCTGATCTGACTGACTGCTGTCCAAGTGGGACTGGGGATGCTCAGTCTGAAAAGAGGAGACACTGGGAGGCTCCACTGTGGCTGTGCAGGACTGGGAGGGTCCCACAGGAAAGAAGGGGACAGAGAGTTACACAGGGCCTGTGGTGACGGGACAAGGGGCATGGCTTTCAACTGCCGATTGATTGAAGCTGGATCTAAGAAAGCTGCTGTTTTACACTGAGGACAGTGAGGCACTGGCCCAGGCTGGGCACAGAGGCTGTGCATGCCCCATCCTTGGGAACAGGGCTCCCCCAAGGTCTGGGGGAAGATTGCTCAGCTTGGAACAAGATGATCTTCAGGGTCCGTTTCAAGCCCAACCATTCAGGGATCCCCAGTGACCACTTCTGTTGACCCTGGAATCTTGGGATCTGTGTGATGTCACTTCCCACGTTCCAACTGGAACTGCCACCCCCCAGCAAAGAGAACAACTCAACCACTGGCCCTTGTGTCAGCCCACCGTTCAGTCCGCTCCTGCTCATCCTCGTCACCGTTCTTGCCGCCCTTCTTGTCACCTGCCCGCTGCTAATCCCATCAGTGCTGAGAGCTCCCTAGTGCCTGGATTTTGTCATCCATCACTTCAGGATGCTCACGTTTATCCTTTGTCTCATTTGTCAACTGAGGGAGGTACGGTGCCATTCCATGGAGGTGGACACCTCCAGCTGCCCGAGTGGGCTGCAGCTCTGTGGGAATGGTGTGGGACAGGGACCCCACTCTGAGGTTTTGCCACCTCTGCAGGCTGTCATGGACAGAGAGGAAGAGATGGAGGTGGACATCCAGACTCCTACAGTGGAGGACGTGGAAATGGAGGAAGAAGAGACTGAAGAGGAAGAAAGGGAGGTGGATATGGAAGAAGAGATGGAGGTGGATGTGGAAGAGGAAATGGAAGTGGATGTTTATGAGGAAGAGGAGGAGATGGAAGTGGAAATGGAAGAATACATTGAGGACATGGACATTGATATAAAAGATGAGGAAGAGGATATGATTTTGGGATGAAGACCAATGCCAGCAGCAGGACAGGCACGTGATCCCCACAGGCAGAGTGGGTCCCCTGCTGCCCGACTGGAGCTAGGCTGGTCCCTGTGCAGAGACATGGTACCTCGCGAACTGGAGTCTGGTGGCCACACACTGCCTGTCCTGTGCTCACTTTGGGCCACTCAAGCTCCATCCCACAGCCAGCCAGGCTCAGCTCTGGTAGCAGAGTCCTGCTTTGCCCACATGTGCCTACCTGGGGACACATGGAAGAGCCCTCTGTGCCTGACTGCAGTGACCACGGCACCTGCTTTTCTTCCAGCACTGATGAACATTCCGGACAGAGATGCCACCCTTTTGTACATATGTTCTACAGTTTTTTGTCTTTAGGAATAGGATTTAGGACTTAAGACTTTTAGAATTTTTTTATCTTCTACAAATGCATTTCATATATTTTAGCTAGTTAGGTTCTTATGTATATACATTCTAAGGATTGTTGTTGTTACAAGTGTTCTTACATTGTTCAAGTGTTCTGTATTGTTGTTGATGTTCTTCTGTAATAAACAATTTTTTTTTCACACCCCGTTCTCTTACCATTTGCATTGGGCACAGGCAGCATTTGCAAAGCTGTGGTTTCCACTTGCTCCAGGTTCTCAGGGCTGGAGGTCCCTGGGGGAGCTGGCACAGCCACCCCAGGAGTGGGGGCACCTGTGCACAGAGGGGTCCCACTGACAGAGGTCACCCCCTCCCTGCAGTTTCTCTGGACACACCTGGTAGCTGCAGGGGCAAATCCCAGCGTGCCCTGTCCCATGGGATCCCATGTTGGAGCAGGGCTGAGCCTGCCTGCTCCTGCAGAGCCTCAGCCATGGCTCTGCCCTTGGGAGCCCCAGGGCTAAGGAGGGTGCACTGGGCTGTGGGGAACCCCTGTTCCTGAGCACCCTGAGGGGCTGGACCAGCCTGGAGGGAGCCCCAGCCCTACATGGACCAAGATTTCCCTTGGAAACCCCGTCTGTGCCCAGACTCTGGTACAAGCACAACAGGAATTGATCCTCCTAGTTAAAGGTGTTAATTGGCACAAATTTTTCCCTTGGACTTTCTAGTACAGTAAATGTCAGCACTTGTAATCCCTGTTCTGCACTCCCTGGTCAGGCACCAAAACATCTGAACCTGACAGAACATCTTTAATTAGCACCAACCTGCAGAGAGCTATGGGGGAGAACCTACCCCCAACAGCCAGAGAAACACTTGACATTGATAGTCCGGGGCAGAGCTGAAACTAAAGCATTTTAATGCCAAGACAGAGGATTTTTTTATTGAACAATAATGAAAGCTTTTGGTCTCCTCACCTGCCACAGATGTGTATTGCCAAGGTTTGCTTCTGGGTTATGACTGATTTTTATTAATCTGTTCAGAACTCTGCTGCTGTTCCTGGCTAAGGTGCAGAGATGATATTTCAGAGCCAGATGAGCTCAGCACAGCTTGTGCAACACACAATTTCCACACCAGACATTCACGCCATGCAAACTGATACTTTTTCATCTCTGTGCAAAGATGAGTGTTAGGACATCACTGACGTACCACACACTTCTCAGAGCTGTCCCTTTCATCCAGCTCTCCCCAGTCACTTCACAGACTTCACTCCAAGCAGTTTATCTCTGATAGAGTTCAGTGGCACATGGGATTTAATCCTGGTTTTTCTTCATCTTCTCCTGAGCTGTCTCCAGACACAGTGTGTGGGCACTGTCTGACAGCAGCAGCATTAACGTGTCACCTCCCTGACACTGAGGTTCATGTCACAACTTTTCACCAAAAACAGCAAATAAATGATTCCCACTGTGTCCCACACAGCTCCATGGGGAGTTTGTGTGGCTGCAGTTCCAGCACCAGCCCTCGTGCACAGGAATTTCAGGAGGAGATACAGAAGGAATCAGCCATTCACAGAGAAAAACATCACTTTGCATGGCCCAGATCCCCACAACACTGCAGACTCTGGTGACCCAGACTCTGCGTTTACACTTTGGCCTCTGTGCCTTCCTTTTCTTCTCACTAAACTCCTCCCAGTTTCCCTCATGCTCAGGTTCCCAAGATAATTAAAAGCAGCATTAGGAGCAGAGATAGATGACAGGAACGGTCCCAAGGCTTGATAAAATTTATCTTTTCAGAGAATTCCAGCCAAGGAGAGAGGAAAAGCCTGCGTGAAAGAGGTGTGAAATCAAAGCAGTAATCAAATTTAAGTATAATGAGAGAAGCTGAAGAGGTTTTCAATGTTCAGAACAAGATTAGCAGCTCCAGGCACAGGAGGGATGGGACAATTTCCCTGCTGTAACAACTCTGTGATGCAAATTGCATCTCAAACCATTCTCCCCAACTCTGGGACCTCCTCAGCCACAAACGTGGTGCTGAATTTTTTAAAGCAAAGTGGAAGCTGGTCAGGGAGGTGGTTTGCAAATAAAAACCACAGAGGACAGCTGGGAAGCACCACCTGGAGCAGAGAGAAGCAGAGCCTGGCCCTGAGGTGCAGCACAGCCTGAAACTCTAACAAATTAAAGAACTTACCACTTGGGTTTTTTTCCCCCAGGAGCTACAGAAGCTGCTTTATGGAATCCCTGCCTCCTTCACATCGCATCAGCCTGCAGGAGAGCCCAAGGATGAAGATTACAGCCCCTTCAGCTGCTGCTTCCATCTCCTGACTCAAATCTCACCAAAATCTGTCACCACTGGGCCTTCCCAAAGCCTCAGATTCACTCGGTCTGTGCAGGATTTCAGTTCTGAGGAGCACGAAGGGAGATAAAGGCACTTGCGGACACCAGAGAAGCAATTGCTGCCTGAGGTGCATTTCACTGCCCAGGTTAGTGCCTCTAAAACCATCAAAATCAGCCCCTTTGACAGCACCAAGCCAACAGCAGGACATCAGGGCCTGCACATGGTTGGAAATGCCATTTTTTAATATTCCTCTCTCCGTCTCTCATTTCATGGTGCCATTGCAGGAGTTAATCCCATCACTTGGCAATCAGCTTCAGATGGATTTTTAGTGCTGAGCAAATAAGAGGCAATTTTACTTTGTCTCCAATGAATGAAATTTCACCTAAATCAGATAAACTCTGTGTTCTGAGGCTGGCCAGCCACTAACCACTGCTAGGTCCCCAACCTGGATGTCAAACTGCTCTAATACTGAAAAGTTAAATTTATTTGGCTTTGTGTACAAGATTATTCTCTCTCAAAAGAATTGGAATCCATATAATTGCATTTCCAAGCACTAAACTCAGACCAGCTACAAAGAGCACAAGAGACAAGAAAAGAAATAGAGATTTCTAAGGAGATGGAAATTGAATGCTGAGTTTTTTCCCATTATAGAAAGTTTCATAAATTATCACCTGCCGGCTCCTTGCCTTCACTTGTGTGGCCACCACTGAATACACTCACAGATAATGTGAAAATGTTTGTCCTACTGAAAAGTGGGACTAGAAGTAGAAAAAGGCTCAGATATCTGAATTAAGACAACATAATGAAAAGAGCTGCCTTATAATAGCAAGATATGATGGACAGCAGGAATGGCTGAAGCCAGCAGAGATAAGTCCATGAACTATTCATGCTACAAAGATTTCTGACAAAACCCCCAATAACCCAAATACAACGTTTTGTCTGGCAGAGCTGATAGGAACCCTGTGCATTTAATTCAGTCATTGGCAGCAAACAGAGATCAGCTTGAAGCTCCTTTGGTCCACTACTACTTATTTTTGCACCCAAAAAATGTAATTACATCTACTCTTTGGGAAGAAATTACTGCTTTGAGTGGTTCAATGCAAAGAGATTCTTCCCATACCCACTCATAATCAGTCACCAAGAGAAATATTTTCTAAAAGGATCTCTTCAAAATTTTGGAGTGACTTTCAACATAAATAACTGGGTTATTTTGCTCAAAATGATAAGGGAATTGAATTGGGCTCCCTCATCTTAAAAAGAAGTGTTTCTTCCTGGTTCTTCACAAAGAGGAACAAAACACTGTTGCAGCAGACTGAAGGGAGGAAGAGGTTTTTTTCTCCCTGAGCTGCACAATAGGAGACAATTTTGTTGCCAAGAGGCAACAAAACCCAGACGATTTCCAGTTCTTTTAGTGTAACGGAAAAGCTCTGAGGATCTCAGCTGTGGGAGACACAGAGTGGCAGGAGCAGGGGATCTGCTGGGGGGTTTTGGGGCAGGGGACAGATTAAAAAATACTCAAGCAAAACCTGTGAGAGTTCAAGACTCCATCCCTCAGAGGAGAAACTCGATTTGACCCAAATGCCATTCAAATCCAACCAACACTGAGGCATTTCCCCAAGCTCTGCTGAGCCATCAGGTACAACCCAAATCACTCTGTGGGACCAGGGCAGCAGATCCCAGGCATGGGACAGGGATGCTCCCCTGGGAAGTCACCTCCATTGCCCATGGGACTCACAAAATCTGCTTCTTAAGACCCCAACATCCAAAAAACTCCACATTAAAAGTCTTTAATTTGGGGTTTCCCTTCTCCACCTGTCTGCTGTCACTAGGCAGCTGCTCCACTTCAACACCCTTCTGATGAGTATACATTTTCTCCTGATTCCCAGCCTAAAGAGGAAGTTATTTCCATTTATTCTTCTGCAAGTACTGGGAGCTTGTACCTGCTTTGCTCTTTCTCTCCTGGTGTGCACATAAAATGCCAAAGCCAAGAGCATTTCCTTGTTTAAATCATGTCATTTGTCCTTATTATTTCTTTCCCATAAAATTGCATGGATTCGGTGCTGGCTCAACACTCAGAATATTGACAGCACAAAGTCCAGTTCTTACACTGACCTCTCCAAGTTTTGGACCAAGCCTGAAAGGAAGGAAATACAGCAAAGAAATTCCAAATAGGGGCCCTAATAAAGGTAATAAAATGCCACCTGTGTTTGCTGCATGGAAGAATAGTGCTGCTTATTAAATCATTACAAACAATTAAAGCAGCAGAGGGGAGGAAGACAGCGCTATTGTTTCCAGCTCCCCAGCCCTCTGCCACTGGCAGGAATTTCATAAAGCACAAATCTCCCAGCAGAAATCCCTCAGCAATTGATTTGCTGCTCGTGGAACACAGCAGGCACACACCCTGGTTTTCCTGACCAGAAAAGGAGAATTTGCCTCGATGTTTTTCCCTCGATGTTTTGTGATGTCAAATCCCCCTCCCTGCCCTGAAGTGACATGTTTCTGTAGGGTGACAGCCCTCTGGAGAGGCACAGAGAGCTTTGTGTCAGTGTAAGGGATCCCCACAAGGGCAGATCCCTAATTCAGGCTCCATCTCTGCTTACATGCAGTTCCTAGCAGAAAATTCATTGCATTTCCCCAGAACAGGTAATTTCAAGCACAGAGCTGTTCTGCCTTCCACAAAAGCAGCGTTCCAGGGATTGCTTTGGAGACCAGCATCAGGAAACACAGCAACACCTAACAGCCAGGACCATCCAAACCCACTTATCAGCTCGCCCCCACATCTCCTGGACTCACTTGAATGCCCAGGAGAGTCTGAAGAGCCAACTGTTTTCTAAGAAATGGTTGTGCAATCAAAAGGTAAATGACAGGGACAACCAACCCCACACAGGTGCCCCAGGCAGGAGAAAGAGCAGGAGGGATCCATCCCTTACTGACAGAGGGCTCAAGTGATGCTCTCTCACTGTTTGGGTTGTTTTTGTTGCTTTTACATTAAAAACACATCCTCTCAGGAGACAGTCTCATTTAAATCTTCTACCTCTTTAGCTTTGTACACTCAGCCCATTACATTGAAAGATTTTATCTTAATTTCTTCTCCAGGAAAGAAGTAATTGATCTTTTATTTGTGGCACTTTAAATTGGCATGTTGACTACAAAAATCCACTGCTCATCACATCAAAAGTTATCCAATAGTGCCAATTACTCCAGTAATGGAGATCTTTAGAAGGATGGGTGGAAAGGAACAGGATCAAAATGGATGGGTCTTCTCAGAGGAAGAAGCAGCATCTGGGAAGACAGCACAGCTTTAAATTAGGATATCTGCTGTGCATGGCAAGACAAAACACAGCCCATTCCTCATTCTGGCTCTGGATGTGGTTCAACCCACTCGTCCCCAGCTCTGCAGGTGTGGTGGAGTCTGATCCTCACTCCCCTGGCAAATGACAGAGCTGAGTTGATCTCAGCCTGGAATCCCTGAGGGTTGACAGCAAGGACTCCTACCAGATGTAACTTGTGTTTGCAACAAGCACAGCATCCACTGGCAGGGAATGATTTGCTCTTCATCCTTCCCACTCTCCAGGTATTTCTCTAGGAAAATCCACTCTCTAATGGGGACAAAGCAGTAGATATGGAAGGCTCTGTGTGCCCCAAAAAGCCACCAGCCTGTTCACCCCACAGCTCTGCCACTCACAGCCACCAGCTCTGCACAGAGCAGGCAGCAAACTGGTCACTACTGGCACTGCCTGTGGTCTGAACTGGGAATGGTGGATCACCATCAAGCTGCAAGTGTTTTCTAGTGGGAAGTATTTTACCCAGTTCCATACAGATTCTGGTTCTGGGTCAGCCCCACAGCAGCTTTGGGGAGTGTTTAGGTCAACAGGATCTCCCCAGGCTGCAGCTGGAGGTTGGGGCCTCCTTCCAAACTACAGCACAGTAAAAAAGATATACGAAGGTCACAATGAAAAATCCTCTGCTTAGCCTTCTTTAGTGTCTCTCAACTCCTAATTCTGATTGTAAAATGCTATTTAGGAAGATCAGACTGATCAAAATCAGGACACCTTTGTGGATTTTTGTAAAAATGTGTTTTGAAGCTTTAAGATGACGGATTTTCACTGAAGTCGTTATTCCTCTTACAAGTTTTTCAGCATCCTGTTGTTTTGACTTTCCAGTCTTATCTCCTGCCAACTTTTACCTGCCCAGAGCCAATTGTTTTGCTGACAGCTGCCATGCCCATGTGCCATTTTCTGAGCATCACCTGCATGAAGCCTCAGGGGCTCACTAAGGAAAACTCACTCCTTCATATTCTTTGCAGAACCAGGGAAGATCTTGCTTGGAAGATCTCTTGCCCAATAGAAAAAAAGAGTTTTTTATTCAAACCTACTCTATGTGCCATCACTGATGTATTTTTGACTCAAAGAAATTTGTTTATTTTCTGTTCTTAAATCAGGAGTGAGCAGCTCCATGAGCAGCACCACAGCAGAGGAAACACAAAGAGGCTGTTACTCAAACGCCATCTCTGAAGAGGTTGTGCTCTGCTTTTCAGATGAGATTAAGAGCTCAATTACAGTAGAGAAAAAGGCTTTCATTAAATCACAGATAGAACATAATAAGGACAAATTACAAAGCTCTTCAGAAGCAAATCTGTGTCAGACTGCTGGGTAAGGAGGCCCTTTAGAGGAGGCCTTCAGAGGTCTCTCCTGCCCTTCTGAAGAAATGAGTCCCGCACACTTCATCTCACCATGTTTTTGAGGAAAGCTCACAACCAGATTCCTATGGGGCATCCAGTGTGCAAATCCCATGGACAGAAATATCCAGTGGCCTCTGGATTTGCAGATGTGAACCTGGAGGTGAGGGACTGGATGCTTTTCCCTCCCCAGAAACCCAAGGCACTGCATGGCAGAGCTCAAAGTGGCCAGCAAAGGGTTACCCAGAATCCTGCACCTGAGAAAGGGGAAGCCCAGGTTCAGTCACAGAGTCGTCACCACTTGATTTTGTTCCCTTGTTATTTTGCTCTCCTGGAATGTATTATGGTTAATTAAAGGCAGTTAGCTAATTGGATGGTAAGCAGATGCTGGTTAAAAAAAACCAAACCACTGTTCCCCTTTGAAATGTCAGATAGGAGATTAATTGAAATTCCCTTTGAAAAGATATCCCCAAACCTCCTAATCTGTTGATGGAAAAAGTCAAGGAGAAAAGAAAGAACAATGTTTTTCAGGAGGTTTCACAACTGAGGCAACTGCAACCGCCATCAAGCATTAGGATTGAGGATTGTCATTGCCACACCAGGAAACCTTTCAAAGTCTCAAAATCTTCCACTGAACAGCAGTGCCAGAATGCCCCAAAGCTGAATAACAATCCCATGAAGGCATAATATTTCCACCAAGACCAGGATGAGATGAGTAGGAGAGGATGACTGGGGCTCTTCAAAAGCCAGACCTCAGAGCTGAGACAGGATTTAATCCTGATATCCCTCTGGTTATCCAGAAAAGGATCAAGACACCTGAGGGAGCTCAGAAAGCCAGAGTGCTCAAAAAAGCAGCATGTACACAGAAGGAAGAAGAGAAATGATACAGCTGGATGCTTCCTAATGCTCTTCTTTGGACCGACCTGGTGCAGTGAGTCACAGAAAACTTGCTCTAAACATGAGTGACAGAACTGAAAATGCTCACTGATAAGTGTGGAGAAATGGCTACATGACAGAGGTCATGTAGACATTCGCTTGTTAGCCAACCAGGGGCTGGGAAAGTACCAAACACAGCTAGTTTGAGTTTTTGCACCTGCAAGATAGCGTGTCCTTGGGCCTAGCTGGGTATGATAACAAGTAGACAGAGAGACGTGGGAAATAGGGAATGTAGGCCCAAAGGAATGAGGAAGAGTTGATGGTATAGTTTAACCAATAGATCGCTTGGCTTACAGAATATTCATAAGCTTATTATTTGGTGTATAAGTGTCTGATGCTCTCTTCAATAAACGGAACTTGCTTATCACTCATATTGAGTGTCCGAGTCTCCCCTCACCAACAAATGGCCCATCCCCGACAAAGGCCTCATTCTGCAACAAATGGCTGCCCGAACAGTGACCCTATGGACCCTACAGACTCTACAGACCCTACAGACCCTACGGACTTTACAGAAGATTTGGGCCTGCGAGCCATGGTCGGTACAGTATTTGGGTGTCCGTCCCGACGCAGCCCGGGAGGCACAAAAAGCGGGCCCTGCCTTAGGCGACCATACAGAGCAGTCTTGGAAAAAGGCGAAAGGGTGGGCTTCAGTGCCCTGGCAACCTCACAGGAGAGTTCAGCTGACTGAATGCCTGGCGACCTCACAGGAAAGTCCAGCTGATTGAATGCCGTCAACGTTTTGCAAAGGGTTGCAGCAGCGCTGACTATCAGGTTAGAAGGTAATGGAAAGGCAAGAGGCTAATCACCTTTTTAGATGCTTTTTAGAGAAACGAGGATTACAGGGTATAGATTTCCTTTTTAGAAAAGCGGGGACTATAGACTGTTGACTTGGGAAGAGAATTCCAGAGATTGCTGCATATACACTTGCAAAAACGTGCGTTATGGTGCTGGCACTGCAAGTATATGCACAGTGGGTCAGCGACCCTGCTGTGATGGCGGCAGCAGCCACGGCTCGGGGCACCTGCGGGGCTGTGCCACTCCGAACTCGGCATGGGCGCTGTGCCGTGGGGAGCAGCCACGGCGGGCAGCTCACCTGAGATGCTGCGCTGCAGCGGCGGTAGCGGCGGCAGCCGCAGGGGGAGCGGAGCCGCCACTGGGGGAGCGACCCGCGCCGCCATGGGTGCAGTGCTGGGTGCGGCGCGCGCAGTGAGTCAGCCTGCCGGCGAGTCTCGCGAAACAAGGAGCCCAGCGCAGGGGGTTCACCCGCTCCGACACAAGCGGCGCAAGACCAGAGCGCTTTTCCAGTGCGAGCGCTTCTCCCTCCGCCCCGCAGCCAGCAGGGGCCTTAGTTTCGACTTGGCAACCTAAACAAACTGTACCTTAACAGACTCCAAGTATAGCTGCGCAGCTCAGCCGGCGCCGCCATGGACAGTGTCTCCGGGGCGCAAAACTTGGTGCGGCCGGCTGGCGCTCAGCGAGCAGCAATACGAACAGCCACAGAGCCCGAGCGAGGCGGGTGGTGCCGTGCCCGCGGTGCGGTGCGGTACGCACCGGCAAGGCTGAGTGTGCGGAACTCAGCGGCAGGCGGGCAGCCCGTGGTGGGGGCCGCCGTGCCCTGCTGGCAGCCTGAAGCGACGGCAGCGACGGCGCAAAGAGGGCGCAGCGCGGTGGGGGGGGCCCACTGCCGTGGGGCTGCGACTCGCGCCGCCGAAATGCTGCGCTGCGTCCAGCAGCAACTCCGTTAACCCACTGCACCACAGCGACACCAGCAGCGGCGACCCAATCCCAGGGCCTTCCAAGCGTGACTACTTTCCCACCTCCGCCCCGCGGCCGGCAGAAGCTTCAGTTTTAGACCTAACAGCCGTAATAAATGTGACTCTTGTCAAAAAAAGAAAAGATCCCTACTGCAGTTAGGAAACCAGTGATAATAAATAGGCGACACCAAGGAGCATTACTATCAAGACGTTCCTCACCTAAGTTAAAAAGACTTTTTGTTCTTCCTGTCAGAGACTGTGAAATAGAATGAGTAGTGAATGCGTGGGCCAAATTTCGGCCGATTTGGCTTAGCATCCATTATTGCTGCCTTAAAATCACCTGTATTAACATAGACTTTAACATCAGAAGCCCAGATAACTCAGTCGGTGGAATATCAAACTCTGAAATTGTATTTTGAAAAATTTAAAAATGTTAAAGACATGTTAAAGCGATTGTATAAGCAAGATGTAATAAGTGTACTTTTTGTATTCTTTGAGCTTTGCTTGGATGTAGTAGATGTAAAAGCAAGCACTGAATTCAAAAGAATTTTTCCACAGCTACACCTTGGACAAACTCCTTATGTTTAGGTGCATTCAAGTGTAAAAATGCTGTAGCAAACACATGAAAGAAGTTGTTTTAGCTTAGTATTTTAGAGTCAGGCCTATAAGTAAGTTATAGTAAATTCTACATTCTATTCTATTTCTATAGTAGGTTCTATCTGTTGCTAATAGTTTAAGTTAAATTATCTATTTAGTGCCAATAAATGTTAAATACTGTTAAGGTTGTTTTGTTAAGTTTATGTCCTGTTAGGTTTAAGTGCTGTTCAGTTTAGTTTCTGTTAAATTTAGGTGTTATTAGGTTTAAGTGAAGTTAGATTCTGTAACATTTAAATTATATTAAGTTTAAGTTATGTAGAATTTAAAGTCAGTTGATTTCTGTTAAAATTAAGTTCTGTTAAATTTAAGTGATTTTACATGTAAGTTCTGTTGATTTGAAAATCTGTTAAGTTTAAGTTCTGTTAAGGCTAAGTTTTGTTAAGGTTAAGGTCTGTTAAACTTAAGTCATGGTAAGTTAAAGTTCGTTGAGATTAATTTCTGTTAAGTTTAAGTAAAGATAAGTTTAAGTGATGTTAAGTTCTGTTAAGTTTAAATATTTTAAGGTTAAGTATTTTAAGTCTAAGTGCTATTAAGTTTAAGTGATGTTATACAGATTTATGCTTTTATGCTAGGCATTTATTTTATGACTTTTGTGCAAGGTGTTGTCGTGAACATCAGAGAAACTCTAGTTAGAAGAGACAATCAGAAGCATTTGTGAGTAGAGCCACTCCTGTTTGAAGTATATCTGCTGTTTGAGAATGGAAAGCAAACTTACCAGACAATCGATGCAGATGAAACCTGCGCACATGTTGCTCCTGTAGCTTATTTTTGTAGGTTGTATTGGCACACCTGAGTTTTGTTTGAGCCTTGTAGCAGCATAGAATCCTTTTTGTATCTGTCTTATGGCATACCCTATAAATAGTGATAGCCTTTTCGGTTTGTCTCCCTGGCTTAGATCCCTTGTAAGAGAGAAACCTTGCTAGTGGAGAACACTGCTTGTAATGTAATAGTTGTTAGAATTGCCTATTCTTGAATTGCAAAGAGTATGACGCAGTTAACCCATCAAACCTTGCCTGTGCAACAAGAAAACAGGGGAATTTTGGAGAAATGGCTACATGACAGAGGTCACGTAGACATTTGCTTGTTAGCCAACCAGGAGCTGAGAGAGTACCGAACACAGCTAGTTTGAGTTTTGCACCTGCAAGATAGCGTGTCCTTGGGCCTAGCTGGGTATGATAACAAGTAGACAGAGAGACGTGGGAAATAGGGAATGTAGGCCCAAAGGAATGAGGAAGAGTTGATGGTATAGTTTAACCAATAGATCGTTTGGCTTACAGAATATTCATAAGCTTCTTACTTGCTGTATAAGTGTCTGATGCTCTCTTCAATAAACGGAACTTGCTTATCACTCCTATTGAGTGTCCGAGTTTTCCCTTACCGACAAATGCCTCATCCCCGACAGAGGCCTCATTCTGCTACAGAGACCTATTCTACAAAGTTCCCTTAGCCAAGGTGCAAAGCTCTGTCCTTGGAACAAATCATCTAACCATGACCCACCATCTTCCTTAATTGGAGCTGTCAAATCTTTCAGCTTTTGTATGCTTTTGTGGATGGATTCAGAGTGATCAGAAAGGTTCATGCAACACAATCCTTCAAATTCCTCACAACCATGTCCATGTGCCTGTAAAAGAAAATCAATTGCTGCTCTGTTCTGTAAAGTTGCATGTCTGACAGCACTAACATCAGTCATCATGTCACTAATTGCAATGGAAGTAGCACTGTCTTCTTTCTTCAGACAACACCCCAATCGGTATAGTGGTTTCATGCCTCGCCCGAGGCAAGTTGATGGAGAAATCAAGTTGATGTACCTCATTTTGCAGGGCCCTAGGGTCTGAAATTGCTATTACAGTTTTCTTTTTAATGATGGGCACATCTTTTTTCTCTGTGTTTTCTCTTGATGGCTTACTTAACACTAGGTGCTATCACAGTGAGTTGTCTGATGCTACATGAGCCACATTTAATTTCTGAGGGAATGTCCTGCCAGGCTTTATCTCCACAAATGAGCCAATATTCTGTTGCTTATTGTCATGGGGACTCATCTAGGTCATCTACTTGTCAGCAGTTTCACCCTTAGGGGACACTGGGGTAGTACAATTGCACCCCAAACTTTAGTATCTGTCCTCAGGATGATGGGGAGTAACATTTAACTGTGGATCTCCCTGGTACTGAAACTCAGCACAAAATTCCATCACCAATGAACCAGGAATTCCAATTCTTGAGGTTCAGAAGGTGCTTTAAGAGGATCAGGGGCTCAGTGATGCCAGCTGGTTATGGGATTGGTCTCGTTGGCAGCCTCACACCAATATTTGTCACGATTGGGTATTGGCTACTCCTTGGCTGGCACAGGCACACCGACCAAACAGGTTGCAAAGGATTTGTCTGGGCTCAAATTGGTCAAACACATGGTGTCTGAGCCTGCTGACTTGGCTAAAGCAAGGCAAACATTCATTTTTGGTTGATCTACAGGCATGTATGCATGCAAAAGCAAGCAAGAAAAACCAACAAATGCCAGTATATCATTTGATCAAACTCCATGTTCCTGTTCAGCTGTTTTTTGGCAAAAGCTTCCCCATCTATTTCAGTTCTCAAGCAAATCTTTTAGCACTTGTTCAGGGACTGGCCAACTATAGGGCACTAACCTTCAATTTTTACAAATTTGGATATCTTAGACTTCTTTTGAACACAATGGACACCACGCTTTTGCTGAAAGAGCTCTGTGATACAAACCATTTCCACAGTCCAAAAATCAACATCAAACTCAAGATTTGTAGCTTTCACAGGTTGAACAGGGAACGTCTGGCATGAACCGTACCTTCTCCGTGCAGCTCACGTCTGCGTGCTCATTTCCCTGCAGCTGGAATTGTCGCTGTGCTCTTTCACATCCTTCGTGGGGACCCACTTAGGTCCAGCACCTGTGCAAATACAAGCATACCCTTTGCCCCAAGCGATTAGTGCAAATGGTCCTTCAATTTGTCCTAACTGAAGGTTTCTGATCAAAACTGAAGGATTTTCTTTCAATTTTGCCTGTGTGCTGTTTGAAAAGTGCCTAAAAATTGGAGGATTAGGTCCTGCAAATGAGCTATTCAAAACATAAAGACGTCTAAAGCTTTGCTCAACCTCATCTGGGGTATTGCTTCAGCCATTCCCCCTTTTGTTGATCTAGAATGGGTTTTACAGTGGTGCATCCTTTTAACAATTTCCTGACCTGTATGGGAATAGGGAATTCCAAAAGTGTGGCGAACATCCCGGTCCATCAAAAATGTGGCCAATTTTTGAGCTGTGTATGTGGGACCATTTGTCAGTTTTCATCTCGTGGGGGATCAGTTTGGCGAGCTGTGGACCCAGTGACACTGACAAGGACAAAAGCAAAAGACAAGAGGCGCTCTCTCTTCCCGGGACCAAAATCCCACAGCTTTAATGGAGAACAGCTCCAGGAGAGAAAAGGAGTGTCCAAGGGAGGAAAGAGGATGTCCAGGGGAGGAAAGAGAGCGTCCACCTCGTGGCAGAAGACTTTAAACCCTTGGGGAAGGGGGTGGTAGAAAGGAACTGCCATAGTTCAACATGATAAATCACCACACTGTAGTTTTCTGCATAAATTGCTGCACTTGTTGCAAACAAAATCCTAAAATCTCCCCAAACACAACCGTGCAGTCCCAAATGACCACAGTGTGGGAGAAAAACCATTCAACCCCCCTGTATACCCAAGCACCAGGTGTCACAGGGAGCACCAACCCCTGCAATTAGAAAGTCCACACACACAGGCTCACTGGGAAAGGAGTATCTCTTTACGAGGGGACAGAGTGCTCACTTTTCTCAACACAACACACACCATCCACCACATCAGCATCCACCCACATCATCTTCCTCAAACATTCACACACTGAAAACACAACCACAATTACGACACACAGGAAAGAATGCAGCAATAAAACAGGATTTGCTCCATTCACCCCCAGAATTGCTAGCAGGTCCTTATTGACACAGCAAATGCTTTCTGCCAGCAGCCAGACCCAAACCCAAACGGTACAGGTGTACGTTGTGCACAGGACATCTCTGTGTGACTTGTGAACAGCCCTTTCCCTGTGTACGCCTTACAGGTTACTTTATACAGAGTTAAACGTTCCCTTTCTCCTCAGTCCCAGCAGTCTTGTCTGTCCCCCACGAGGAACAGCCAAGAGCGGAGGTGCCTCCAGGAAAGGAATGTCCTGGCAGCGCCCAGAGACGTCCAGAGCCCGGCTGTTCTCACTGGAGCAGAGAAGCGTTCCTGCTGCGGTCACCAAATGAGGTGTGGAATAGAACTCACCACAGTTAAAGGTAGAAGGTGGTATGTTTATTACAGCCAGGCACACAAGGAGTTGTCTCCTAAAGACATGTGTGAAGAATCACTGCCTCTCTACTATCTAAAAAAGTCTTACACATTAATATAATTTCCGAAATTATTAATACATATTCATTAGGTAACCCCACCTGCTCCCTTTGTATTCAAATGTATTATAACTGAGTCCAAAGTTCCTTCACATTTGCGGATTCTTTCACTTCAAATGGGTTGGTGGCTTTTAAAGTGGGGAAAGGTGTCCTTCTGATGAAGGCCAAGATGTCTTCCTCAATTTGACCTCTTTCCTTATGACCTGTTTGCAGGCTTTCGAACCCCTTGGCTATAGCTGAAGTTTCAGGGCCCAGGTGCAGGCTACAGTCCTCTTCTTTGTCACAAAGAAATCCGCATCCCATCCCGCTTCTTTAACCATAGTAAAGACAGGCAAGTGATATATTAGCCTAGCCTTAACTACCTTATCTGCTAAAAATTAACCATCCCTTATTATTTCTACTCTTCTTGCTATACTCTTTCCCCCAAACTAAATCTTGCTAAAATGTTAACTCTTCCACTTCTTTTAAATCTTTGATTCATTGGCCTCATCTCAGCCATCCATGTGTGAGCTGATGCCATAACTGGGAAATTCCACTCTTGAGCAGGAGATGTAAGGCCTGGTTCTGAGCTGGAAGGGTGAGAAGAATGAGATGCACAGCGTTTTGATCCAGGGGATGTCCTGAAAGTGCACTGCCTACCTGCTCCTGCTGCCGAGCACCACGCTCCATCTCCTTCTCCTGCTCAGCAAATTTTTAGGAATCCAGGGCTTGGTATGTATTATTTGCTACTGCAACAAATAGAATGAATTTGCTTTGCAATCCCAGTTTTGTCCTGGGTTATTTTGTGCATGGGTCTCCTCCTGAACCCGTGTCAAAGACCGGCAGGGACCTACAGGACGCTCCTATTTTCATGACAGTAAATTCGGAGAAGTGATTTAAGTATCAATAAGTCAATAAGTATCAATGAGTAAATCAAATAATTTGGGGGAATATTTAGCCTGTGAGTTTCAGCAAAGTATTGAATATGTCTTAGATCCATGGATACAAAGTAGTAAGTGAGATTGCTGGGGGTGCATGTGTTAGGGAAGTGATTCCCCACATACCCAATGCTGAGATCAAGGATTGCCTCTCTTCTAACCCTGAGCTGGCAGCAGGGATCAGGCTCTTCTTGGTAACATTCATTTTGAAGACCTATGTTGAGCAGGTAAGAATGGTCAAAATGAAATCTTTTCCAGCTGTTTCCCTTTGATTTACCTGTTTGAGGGTTAAAATTCTGTGCTGCAGGTGTCCTGGGTGTGTGCAGAGCAGTGCAGCCCCAGAAACTCCTTGGCTTGCCCACAGGTTGTCATGCCTTGTTCCCAGGTGTGCCCAGCTGTGGCAGGAGAAGGAGCCCGCAGTGCAGTGGGCACCGTGCCCTGCCCAGCCGGACTCTCTGGCACAGAGCAGCAGCAGCGCCAGCACCGTTCAACCCGCTCCTGCCTTGGCTTCCCCTGGCACACAGAAGCCTCTGGAAATCAGCAGTGCCAGTGGCGTTCCCAGCTTGGAGCAGCTGCTGCTGGCGGGCAGATGCTGCCAGTTCGACTGCTGCCAAAGGGGAAGAAAGGCAGAGATGTACCCGCACCGGACCCCTGGGCATGTCCAAAAAAGGTGCAAATATGTGGGGAGATTTGTTAGGAAGCATTTCAGCTGTGATGCCAACAGTGGCTTCTCTCCTGGTTCTGTGTGTTCTGGATGAGTAATGCAATGGTTGGCTCTGACAATTACGAAGCAGATGTTATGTGGATGTTCAAATGTGTAGTGATGATACTGTAATATATCCTTCCATAGTCCTCTTTCCCATCCCCCTTGTAGTCAGGGCATTTGGGGAGGGCTGGCTTGTGACCAGCAGGCAGCACACCAACACCTGACCTCCAGTCAAGATGCAAGAAAGTAATCTCCACCAATGGAACAGCAGAGAAAGAGTTGACTGACAAAACTTTTGGAGGAGCTAGGGGTATAAAAGGCAGAGCATCGTTTTTGTAGATGAGCACATGGCTGCTAGTCACAGAGACTCCAAATGCTGCAATTTTTCCTTATTTAGTCGTTTGTTGAGGTTTACTAAACCTTTAAAATTTTAAAAGTGAGAGTCATTTCTCACATGTGCAATGCTGTGGGCCATTTTCTTGGCCTGGTTTCCTTTGCTTGTGTCCCATCTGAGTGCTCAGCTGGGGTACAGGCTGTAGGTCTATGGGACACTCTTGGAGTTCCTCTTGGATCCCCTGAACAACAAGGTTTGGCCCATGAGGGGAATTTTGTGCTGCTTTGTGACAGAGAAGAACTTTCCAGACTCTTTTGTGTTTGCTGTAGGGAAGGTTGGTTATTGCTTTGCATAAATTCACAGATCAACGTGGAGCGTTTGCTTTGTGATGTCGGTGCATGGTTGCCACCTTGTCGTAGTGACATCAGAAGGTTGCCTTGGTGCACGGAAGGCCTGAGTGTCAGCGCAGCTCTAGTGCTGCTCACATCAGGAGAATCCTCCTGGTTGGGGAATTTGTCAGTGGGCAGCTGCACTCTGACAAGAGTCTTGTGTCTTTCAGTGTTGTGGTGAACTCCCAAAACACTGCTACCATGTTTCACCATCTGGCCACGGCAGCTTTTGCTGCTTATGGTGTTTGTTTTTCCGCGTATTACGTGACACACTTTGTTTTTAAGTAGAGTTTTCCATTCTACTTAGGTCTGGTTGCATCCTAACCTGGCTTTTGTATGTCTTCCTGCTCTTTCTTGGTGGCTGACTTTCTGATTTTGAAACAGAAAGAGCATTAGGATGCCACTGGTTTGGTAAAGCTCCTGTCAAGAGGTTCAGCTAAAAAGGGGGTGTCTGTAGCCACAGGGGCAGCATTTGCAGGGGAACCTGCAGGGCTCCGTTCCCTCCACGGGAGAGTCTGTGGCAGCAGAGTCTGTCATTTCCTCAGTTTGCTGGGTCAAGCAGGACACCTTTGAAAATGTAGACTGGCAGACATTCTTTAAGGCCTTCCAAAAACTCTGCAGTTGTTCCCAGAATTCAGAGAAAGCTTCTTTCTTCTTAAATTTTGTCATGAAAGGATTTGACTGTCTAACTTAATAATCTTTTACTGAGTGCTAAAATAGTTATTCCCTTTGAAAGGAAGTGCAAACTCTAAAGCAGTGAGTGTCTACTTCTGAACCCTAGAGGTGCTGCTGTGCTCTTCCAAAATCAAACTGCCACTGCTCAGGGGAATTTTGGGAAGCTTTTCTGGGCAACCGTTTCCTGCAAGTTAATGAGAATTAGTGCATGTAACTGATTGGAAAAAATAAAAAAAAGTACCTGAAGGAGAGGATTTCAGAAGCTGTTTTATGTCTTTGGTAGAACAGGAGCATTGAGTGTTAAAGAACAATTTGCATTTTCTTGATCATATTTGTATTCATTTACTGGCTAAACTGGCTGCAGTGTAGGCACAGCCAAGAATATTGTCCATATCCCTTGCTGGCTGTGTGAATGAAATGTGTCTCCTGGAGGGATGTTGTGAAACGGGAAATCATCTCTGTTTGGGTTGACTTGTTCTGTGGGATTCAGCAGCCCAGGCAGTTTCATGAGAGCATCTGGTTCATTTTCCCTTCCCACTACAGGTCACCTGAAGCGTGTATTCAGCAGTGCTGAAGATCCTGAGGTGAGTGAGAAAGGAACATTTCATGTTCCTGGTGTTTAAGAATTGTAGAGGAAGATGTGAGCTTGGCCAGTAGCAATAGACTGTAGAGGGCCTGCTAGGGAGGCTGAAAGAAAATCCATTTCCATGCCTGAGACAAAAGTACAAAGGCAGCGATAGATATTTGTAAATTTCCTTCTCAGAGTTTGAAGAACTAAAAACCTACTTTTGAAAAGAGAACGATGCTTGCTGACAGCAGATAGGGAAAATTTAAATAAGAGCAATTTCCTGTACAGTTGAATTAGATCATTTTAATTTAAACAGAGTGACTTAGACTCCTATTCCTATCAAACTTCACGATATCTACTTGGAACATGAGGTGGTGGAAAAGGAAGGCTATCTTGAAACGGCACATGCAGTATCTGAAGAGCATTGGGCACCTTTGTGGCTGGGGAGCTGCGTGGGCCAAAAGGACGCAGGGCTGGCGGCCTTGAGCAGCTGAAGATGAGGCAGCATGGGGCCAGGGGGCCAAGAAGGCCAAGGGCACGGTGGCTGTGCCAGCAGCAGTGGGGCAGCAGGAGCAGGGCAGTGAGCGTGGCCTGTGCTGGGCAGCGCTGCGGCCACAGCTGGAGTGCTGTGTGCAGCTGTGGGCCCTGGGAAGCAGAAATCATGGAGGGGCTGCAGCGTGTGCACAGAAGGACAGGGGAGCTGGGCAAGGGGGGGCAGCACAAGGCCAGGGAGGAGGTGCTGAGGGAGCTTTAGCCTGGACAATGGGGGCTCCTGAGGGACCTTCAGGCAGACTTCCATAGATCCCTGCCTTAGATCCATAGAGCCAATGCTCAGCACAAGGGCTGTTTCCCTGCCAAACATCCCTTCACTGCATCCAAGTGCTTAAGACACTTGAGTAGGTAACACTTTCATGTTTTGTTTATTTGTTTGTTTATTTGCTAGAAGGGGAAGGCTTGTGTAATTTCTCCTTCTCCAGGGAGCAAGGGAGCTTTTTCTCAATCTTTCCTACCCTTTTCCAGCACTGGCAGAAACACATCACTTTCAGGTTAATGACTCCCGTGTCTTTTGGCTGCCCAGGGAATCAGTGTGTATTGTGTTTGGGAATTGAGCAGGAAATCAATGCCCTTGCATTCCAGCTGGTGCTCAGAGATCACAAGAGCTGGGAGGGGCTGGGCTGCATTTCTGATTCCAGCCACTTCAGCACTACCAGTGTGATCGAGTCCAAGAGAAGAACTTGCCCGAGCACAGATGCACAAAGAGTGCAGTTCCCAGTGCAATGCTCTGGGTGTCTGGTTGCATTCCATAGGGACCCACATGCTCCAGATTCCCCAAGAGTGCGCGTTACTGAAGCAACAGGAGAGCAAGTTCAGGATTGTAGCTGAGTGGGGCACTGGCTACCAAGTTCTGATGTGTGTAGCAACAGAGGGGACAGTAAAGAGAGATTTCAGTAATGAGATCTGTCTGTCTATCTATCTATCTATCTATCTATCCATCTATCTATCTATCTATTTATCTATCTATGTAACATTTACATAATTGAATCTTCCTAGCTCTGGCCCAAGGCAGTTGGAGGTGCAAAGCTCACCTAAAGCATCCCTTTCAGGAGAGGATTAGAGACATGCTCCCTCGACCAATTCTGAGCAGGCAGAGATGTTTTCCCCTCCAGATATTTTTTTCCCCTCAGAGTTGTTTTCCTCCTCCGGCCTCTTCTGCCCTCAAGTCCCCAGTTAATTCTATAAATTTCTGCCTGTCCTAGAGAGGTGCAACAATTCCATGTTTAGGTGGTGTTTGGTGAGTCTGGTCACACATGCATTATGTGACACATGGTTTCCTTCACTGGCATCCCCAGGGCTGCGTAAGTGCATTTATTCATGGGGCCTTAGGAGAGTCTTCTCTTTCCCTCAGCAGCAGCAGCAGCAGCAGCAGCAGCAGCAGGGAGCGGTGGCAGGGCCAGGACGAGGAGGAGGTGGCTGCCCTGGCCCTTTGCTCCCAGGCCCCAGGCCAGGAGGGCTCTGGCTGCAGCAGGGCGCTCTTCGGGCAGCCCCTGGCAGCCTCTGCACGGAGCACGGCACGCTGCCCCGTCCTGCTGGTGCCACTTTTCTTCAGCAATACCCTAGCTCCTCTTCACAAGGAAAAAACTCCAGCAATCTAAAAAGAGATCATTCAAGTACAGTTCTACCTGCCTTTGCATTGTAGTTCAGGGCATGTGTTTTTTTGTCTATAATTTCATGATTTTTATGAAAACATGCATTCATATCTGCACATTTTTGTGGTTTTAATTATTCATATACCTAAACACTCCGTTTTAAACTCTTGATTTATTGCAGTTGGTAATTATGAGGTAGTATATTTTAAAATGTCACAAAACAACACCTTTTGGGTAGTTTTTCTCACTCTTAAAAAAACCCCATAAGCCATTTTAGTCTCTGTTACTCCAAGTTGGTTCATTATGCCCTATTTTAAATCAGGGCTACAATACTTTTATAGGATTGAGAGAGCTCCAATGAAATGCACACCAGTGATTCCTCTTGTGGAATATCATGGCCCTACCATAAAGCCTCTATTTACTTTTTTTTTTTTCTCTCATTAGCACAACTGCAAACACATGTTTAGTTGCAAACTTACACAAGATGAGCAAAATCAAAATGATGTGATGGGCCTTTGGGATCTCCTTGCTGATCCTTCTGCTTCTTCAGCTGAGCAAGGCTCTGATGCAGGCAAAGAGATTGCACTCAGTGCTACACAACCATTTGGCTGGAACTCTGCTCATTTCTAGGAACAGCTGGAGGCCTCTGTCTCCCCAGGATCTTTTGGCTGAGCCAAGCTTTGCTGGGTTTTGGCTGCAAATACCATTGCCCTTGCTTTCCTATATCCACAAGTACCATGGCTGGGCAAAAACTGCCACGTGGGCCATCTTCCAAAGGCATTTTGGTCTGGAGTTTGTGAATGAACAAGAGCCTCATCCACTTCCAAACCACATGAAAAAAAATCATGAAAGAAAACTTCCCATCCTTAACAAACAACTGACAATTCACAAGTGGATCTAGAGCTTCTTTACGCAATGAAAAGGAAGGCAGTCTTCCAATGGAGTTGTGCTTTCGGGAGTTTTTCTTCTGACTCGCACTCCCAGCTGGCACTGGAAAAGCCACGTCTCTGCAAGTGTCAGTGTCTTCTGTCTGCCTTGAGTTGTTTTGCTGCAACAATCAGAACAGGCATCAGCCTGGAGAGAGGCTCAGCTGATGCTAGCAACAGGAGCTGCCCCAAGGAGAAAAAAGACATGAACTTTTACCTCCCAAACCCATCTCCCCAGAGGCTCAAGCAGGATTTCTCTGGTTCCCAGAAATACAAAGAAATAGGGCTGAGAAGACCCTTTGAAGCTATGTGTTCATGCCCAAGACTTTCCTGATGGCATTTGAGTTTTGCCTTTTTTCTTTTCTGTCTTTTCTGTATTCCCTGCCCATCAATTTAGAGCTCTGTAGGCTACTCGATTAGTGACTACTTTTCCCAGTCCTTTTCCATGGCCTTTGCCTAAGCAGAAAGACAAACTTCCAGAGCTCCAAGCGCCAGGGGGTAGAAGGCTCCAGTGTTATCTTGGTTCTTCCTGGGACAGACCCCTCCAGGGAGCTGGTGGACTCACCATCCCTGCAAGCCTTTGAAAGAAGACTGGAAGTGGCACTCGGTGCCGTGCTTTAGTTGAGGTATTACGCCACAGATTGGACTGGATCATCTTGAAAGTGTCTGTCTTCCAAGCCAGTGATTCTGTGAGTCTGTGACTGAGGCAGCTTTTCCTGCAGCCCTGGAAAGGGCTGCGGGGGCCCTTGGCCAAGGACGGGGATCAGGGCTCATGGAAAAGAAGCAAAGGGCTCAAAGCGAAGGCTGACAGGGCACAGCTGCCCCAGCGCGGCGCAGAGGGAGCCTCATGTCCTCCTCCTCAACCTGCGCCCTCTGCGCTGCCCTTTGCGGCGCCGGCGGCTCCTCTGGCTGCGGGGCTCCAGGGCGTGCTGGGGGCCGGGCCCTTCCTCTTCGGGAAGCGCCGGAGCCTCAGAGGCGAGCGGCCGCTGCTGTGGCCGGCAGGGGAGAGCTGCGGCTGCGGCCCCGGGCACGGCGAGCTGCTGCGATGGCCGGCTCCTGCCGCGGCTCCTGCCTCTGCTGCGGGCTCTGCTCCTGCCCTGTGCGCACAGATACGGCCGAGGGCTGCCCGGCAGCTCCCTGCCGCTCCGCAGCGGGCCCGGCCGGGCTGCTGCTCTCTGCGGCCTCTGCCCGCCGCTGCCGGCCCCGCCGCGCTCCCGCCTGCCTCTGCCGCAGCCGGCCCCACACGGGAGGCAGCACATTACCGCTGGCTCGGAAAAGCCCTGCCCGCAAACCGCCCGCCACGGCCTCGGCCTCAGGGCACAGGCTGCCGGCGTCCTCGCAGCTGCGAGCCGGCCCGGGCCGCCTGCCAGCCTCAACCACAGCTCCCGCCTGTGTCTCCATGGCCGTGGCTGCTCGGCACAGCGGGCTGAGCACAGCCAGCGCCAGCAGCAGCTCCTCACGGGCCCAGGCCCTGGGCGCTCCGAGCCCGCCCAACCCCGAATTCCAGCCCTGAGGGGCTTTGCGTCCCAATGCATCCCCTGGGGACAGCAGAGTCGGCCACTGAGCTCAGCCCATGGTGACACCACCAAGTGACCAATGGAAAATTCACCAAATCCTCATCAGAGACAAGAGAAAACTCCCATGGTGCCTGACAGCCTGAGGCAACTGCCAATTCCAGATCATTCCATCCATGTAGGAAAAGAGGCTTTTGCATTAAAGCAGAAAAGAGTTATCGAAAAGGAGGGCAGGAACAAACAACAAAGTTATTTGGACTCATGCTTCTTGTGTCTGTTAGAAAGGCCAAGAAAATGCACTCCTTGCTCTTCTGACACAGCTCTCTCTGTTCATGATGTGGGACAGCAAGTGCTGATGATGTGCAGGAGCTGATGCAAGGGAGAGGGACGAGGATGCAGCAGGCACAGTGCCAAGCTGACAGAGGGATGATCTCTGGCAGTGGAACTGAAGGAGAAGAGTTTGCAGGCAGGACAGAAAATGGCTCTTTGTTTCACCTCATCTTTCAGTGCTGCTAAGAATGTAGCCTGGAGCAAGCTGGGAACACCAGAGCCTGGAGCCCTTTCCAGGCAGGGCTGTATCAGACACAAACCAGCAGGGGACTGAGGAGCCCCTGGGGTGGCAGTGAGCAACCTCGGGCTCTGCTCACTGCTGCTGGCATTTTCTATTGAACCATCTCCAAGGACTTCTATTGTGCTCTGTATTTCTAAGGGTTTTCCCTCTTGGTTTTTTTTTGTTGTCTCCTGCACCTTTTTTTCTCCACGTTTTCCTATCCTGTCAGCAGCAGCCCTTGTCCAGAACTGGCTCTAAAATATCAGCAAAGTAGCTAGGAACAACAATGGGTGGAATCCTGCGGCTCAGGAATTCGTATGCCAGAGCCCTGCCTCTGCCTCATGCTTTGTCAGGAACTCCTTCTCTGTGCAAATCTAGGGATTAGTGGAGTTTTTTTGCCGAAGAGCTCCTGAGAAGCAAATGTTGTGCTAGGTTTCTCAGGAGTGTATCTGTTAAGTTCATTGCTGGCAAACAGAAAGTAAGGCCAGGGTAGCAGAGCAGCTGGGAGCTGGTCACTCCCTGCAAAGCGCTGGTGTAGGATGTGGGAACACCACGTTCCAGGATGGGCGAGCAGGGTCAATGTGCTCAAGGTGCTGCCAGTGAGGTTTGGGTTCACTTAGAGAGTAGTCAGGAGCAGCGACCACTGCAAGATCCAGCTGCAGTCCCCATCCATGTCCCTGTCAGTGATGGCTTTAGGGTGTCTGCAGCCTGGATCCAGAGCACCCTGGGGGGCTCCTGAGGCTGCCTTTGCACTCAGGGTGAGGATGCCCAGGGGCCCCTGAGGCTGGCAGTGGGCACCAGGGCTGGGGTTGTGGCCTGGCAGGTGTGGCTCTGGGGGCTGTGACATGCCAGGGCATGGGTCACTGTCACTGCCCTCCGCAGCCCTGGCTAGCTCTGTGATGCTCCAGGGACAATGGCAAGAGTGGGGAACTGGCTAGGTTAGGGTTTTGCCTGAGCCAGAACCTCTAGGCCAAATGCCCAGCAGTAGAGACCCTGGAGGACCGAGTGAAGGAAGCAGAGGAGGCTCTTCTGCGGTGTAAAGTGCAGCAAATTCATCAGGAGAAATAGGGGGGAAGGTCGTGCAGGCAAGAATTCCCAAAGGGAACAGATGTTGAAAAACCCCCAACATTCCTGTGACTGAATTTTTAAAATCTTTCAAAACAGGGAGTGGACACCATACAGTAACCAATAAGTGACTCTTGGGGTGTGGTTTTGAGGGCTACAACAAATCAGAACAAGGGGAGGAGAGAGCATTGGGATAGGGATTGGATCTTAGGGTGAGGGACAGGGAACTTTCTGGAGCAAAGGGTAGGGTTTGGCTGATGGATGGGGCAAAGGGGCTGGGTTGTCTTGACAGACAGGGAAAAATCTGGTGAGGAGGGAGGGGATTCCTCGAGGGACACTTGGGTAGGAGGGCATAACATAGGGGAGGAGCTAACTGTAATAACTCGGGGAACACTTGAACATACGACTATATAACAGAACATTTGACTCAATAAACTAACGCACTGCAACACAGAAATTCAGACTTTCGGCAGCTGAGAGGTGGCACTGTTAGAACCTGCAGCAGCTGGTGGAAGCCATCTCTCCCCTTCAGGTTCTTGCTGTGTGGGAAGGTGCTGCGAGTTGTGGTGGCTGCACTCCCCCTTTGCTGGGAGGATGATCTGT
This sequence comes from Melozone crissalis, assembly GCF_028551555.1. NCBI lineage: Eukaryota > Metazoa > Chordata > Aves > Passeriformes > Passerellidae > Melozone > Melozone crissalis. The sequence goes on from NW_026535912.1 coordinate 3,746,995, forward strand.
ACCAGGGCAGAGCAGAAAGCTGCCATGGTGAGCAGAACATGCTCAGAGCATTGCAGTTCAGAGAATGGCACTGTCCCTGAAGGGCAAAAAGCTTGAAAGCATAGAATTCTGTGCGGAACCATTGCACAAATTTTCTCTTCTAGAACATGCTCATTTTTGTATGCTGTAGATGAATGCTCTGGGTTTTATAGAATACATGGGGTTTTTTTCTTAAGGTTTTTGGGAGAACTCTCAAGTTTATTTGTGGAGGATTTTATTAAGAGTTGGTTAGCTGAGAAAGGCCGCAGGAGTAGTCAGATGAATAGAGGAAGCAGCAATTAAGGAAGTGAATAATAAACGATTGTATGAGTTATTGATACAATAAGGAAAGCTTTACGAGAGAGAAATGCAGTGTATTCTGTGATTCATATTGGGAGTCATAAATGGTGTGAAGGTTTAGGAGAAGGGAATGAACGTGCAGATAAATTGGTTACCCTACCCATTGATAACTCTTGTCCTATTGATAAGCATACATTGGCCAGAGAAGCACATAGTAGATATCATCAAAATGCAAAAGGATTAGCAAAGCACTTTGAGCTGAGTTTGTCAGAAGCATTGTTAGAGCATGTCCAACATGTAGTTATCATAATGGTGGAATAGGTTTAGGCATGGGAGTTAATCCTCGAGGTTTAGAAATAAATGAGAAATGGCAAATGGATGTTACACATATAGCTAGATTTGGTAAAGTTAAGTGTGTGCATGTCACTATAGATACATATAGTCATTACATATGGGCTACGGCTCAGGCAGGAGAAAAAGCTACACATGTTATCAGGCACCTGTTAAGTTGTTTTGCTGTTATGGGAGTCCCAAAGAGTATCAAAATGGATAATGGTCGAGCTTATGTAAGTGCTAGGGTCCAGAAATTTTTGAATCAGTGGTCTGTTAAGCATGTGACAGGTATTCCACACTCTTCTACTGGATAGGCAATAGTGGAAAGAGCAAATGGTACCCTTAAGCAGTATATTGAGAAGCATCAAGATTTAACAGACCCACAATCATGCTTAGCTAAGGTTCTGTATGTGATCAATCATTTATGTATTTTTGGGGAAGACGATATCCCTCCTGCAATTAAACATCATCCGAGGTCAGGTCAGGAAATTAAAACCCGACTACAGGATTATGGGAAAAACCTGCAAAAGTATTATACTGGGGTCGGGGATATCTCTGTGTTTCCTCACCTACAGGGCCTTTGTGGGTGCCTGCTAAGTGGACTAAACCTGTTTTTGATACAGCCTCTGGTGGATCGCCTCACGGAGGAGGACAAGGAGCGACTGGGGAAGAAACTGCTTCTAGTCCTACGACCGCTACTGTTACAGTTGAAGGGACACTTGAAAGCAGTGGACAGAGCACTGACACGTCACTATCGGACGGCCCAGGAGCTGATTGGTTTTATTGACTCATTATCAACTTTTCGTTTAACAAATCCAGCAAAGGAACATTGCCTTGACTGTTACGATCCACATTGTGCTGCCTGGATAGCCCTACGTTGTGGGGGTTGTGATAGAACTTTTTGGATAGAACAGTCATTATTATGGGATTTATGGTGTCACACTTGTGAGCACGAGCACACGTGGGGTAAAAGCTGGCAAGATGAATTAAGGAGACAAACAGGGCAAAATGGATATATAGCTTTAAATCTTTATGAGTCTCCTGAACAGAAAATTCTTGCTTATTATCAATGGGAAGTACAATGCGTTGTGAATAGAATTAAGGTTCAAAGTAAATCACGTATAGTCTCTGTAAGGTGTAGAAAATTAGTACCTTTAACGCAACGTTCGATTGTAGGGCCCTTCAGCGGGAATCCTGAAAGAGCACTAGACTGCTGCATTGAAAAGTTGCAAAAATTAAGTTTGCAAGTAACAGGACCAGTAAAGTTAGGAGCAGCAAAACTGAAAACAGATAAGAAAAAGAAGGTAAGATAGGGAACGACCTCATCTAAATAAGGTTATTAGTGGTTGCTAATTAGTTTTCTATGATTAGGGCAATTTCACATCTATGGGACCCTGCCTTGTGGGATGCTGTAGCTCCATGGGACCCTGCTTCGTGGCATGCTATAGGTGTTGAAGAACAAGAACAGCGATTACGAGATAAGATACATTTTGTATTAAAGAAAGAGCTTGAACTATTAGCCCCATACAGTAAGAAAGCTAAAGAGGCTTTGCAATCACCACGATTAGACTGGTTGTATTGGATTGAAGAACCAGACTTTTATACTGGTCCTTACTTACATTCACTTCCTTGTTATGTTTGTAAAAGGGATGTTGATAAGTGCTATGCATGGATAGCTTTGCATTGTGCAGGTTGTAATAAGGTTTATTGGTACTCACAAAGATCAATAGGAAATTTATGGTGTAGACCTTGTTTTGGGAAGTGGATTCAAGATTTTGTCTGGGTTAGAGCTCTTGAGCAAAGTACTGGCCTGCCAGGAAGGGCAGGATTAAAGCTTTTTGAGAGTGCAGAACAAGTGGCTATAGCACATATTAGATGGAAGTTGCAGCAAGTACTTAGAGAGTTTGAAATTACTAGTGCCTCACGCATTATAGCAGCTCGCTGTAAAGCTGATTTGCCTTTAAACTTACCTCATGCTATACCTGTAAGCAAGGATGCTGATTTGGAATTAGACCAGTGCATTCAAAAATTGACTCAGCCTTACAATAGACATTTTAACAAACCAGGGAAAAGACAACGAAGAAAGGAAAAACAGAGAAAGCAGAAAGAAAAATGAGGTTTGTTTTTATTATACAGCTCAATGCTGTAGCAAGTGAAGCAGTAGGAATAACACACTTTAGTCAGCCAAGAGAAAATTTATGGGTAACACTTGCTAAACAGATTAACCAATCATCGCTTTGTCTTAGTCTTGGAGGAGTCACTAACCCATTTCGAACATGCCTGGTGGGACTTCCGGTGTGGTCTCCTGGAGAATTTTGCGGTTTGATAAATAATCGAACCTTATGTATGTATAACATGTCAAACATCACATTGCCAGCACAGCAAGGGTATACTGCAGGTCAGAGTGATGGCTATCATCAGTGTTTACTAATCCAATCACTTAACACCTCTTTGCATTCTCCTCCTGAGGAATTGGATCTTTTTGGAAGTGCAAATGCCAGTATATCTAACGCTACAACTGGCAGATGGTTTAGTTTCAAACCCTTGGATGTTCAAAATTTAAATCAACCTAAAGACACATGGGCCACCTTAGATTCATCCCTGAATTTGAGTGAATTCTCTCCACAGCATTACAGTCAATGTAACGGCACAAACATCACGGCACCAATGAAATTACCCACAGGAATATTTTTGATCTGTGGAGACAGGGCATGGAATGGTATACCAGCTAAACCACAGGGTGGACCCTGTTATTTGGGAAAATTGTCATTGTTTCATCCTAATGTGTCTTTGCTAATGCGGTTGAGTCAAAATTCAAATAGAAAGAGGCGTAGCATGCATGACTTAGACTGCAGCCAGATAGGAGATCCACAGTTTTGGGGTACATTCAGACAAGTAGCAGTTTCAACTATTTTGCCAGGAGGATCTGCCAATAAGGCTATGAATTTAGCAAAGCAATTAGGGTGCTGGGCAAGAAATGAGCTAAACAAGACATCCCAAATTCTAGACATGTTAACTGCAGATGTGCAAAGTGTTAACCATGCTGTTTTGCAAAATAGAGCTGCTGTAGATTTTTTGCTTTTAGCACAAGGGCATGGATGTGAAGAGTTTGAGGGAATGTGTTGCATGAATTTGTCTGATCATTTGGTGTCCATTCATACCAAGATAAAAGAACTGCAACAGGGACTTCACCATCTCAAAGAAGAAGAAGGTTTAGGAATTGACGAATGGCTTAAAAGCTTAGGGCTTGGACCATGGCTAAGGAACATTGTGACATATGCTATCGGCTTACTGGGTGTGATCTTAATGTTTTTGCTTATTTTGCCTTGTGTCTTTAATTGTATTCAAAACATGGTCAGTCGTATGATAGCAAAAATGCAGACTAGTCTTCTTGCTCAAGAAGAAAACGGGGGAAAGTGGAGGATTTTATTAAGAGTTGGTTAGCTGAGAAAGGCCATACTGACATAATGTCGCTGGTTAAGCTTGAAAGGGAGGTCAGCAATCTCTGATTCAGTTCTTGCGGACAGGCAAGAACCGGATGACCTTACTGCAGCATGAGGAAAGGGAGGTGAGATTAGTCCTGAATATCTGCAGAATGCAACAAAAGAATAAGCACAAGAATGTAGAAGTAGGTGTAGTTGCTGATATGTAACTAACCAATCCTGAGCTCAACTTTTGCAATATGTATGAAGCTTATTAAGAGCTGTATTTAACCCGCTGTATTTGATCAATAAATTGGACTTGGATGAACCAATTGGTGTCTGGGTGTCCTTCCTCCGACATTTATTTCTGTTTGTATTTTATATCTAGCATGTATACATTTTTTTTTATTATTAGTTTTCTTTAGTAAATACTTAGGGAAAAAATACCTAAGCATTTTTTAATCCTTTGGGATATTGTGATTAATATTCTTAGAAAGAAAACCTTGTTGAACAAGTGTGAAAACACAGAGAGAGGGAAAATAGCATAAAAGTCTTTTAGAACAGGGTGTGTAATAAAGACTGCAGACCTGAGTAATTCCTCCAAGTGCAGAATTAGCAAGATATATTACTGTGATAAATAGGTACGATTTGTCCTGATAAAGATTGAAACAGTAATCAATAATGATACAGTAATTAATATTTGAGAATAATAAAATAGTTAAAAGTTGTGATGCCAAGGAGGAGAGGGAGAGGAGGGGCTCCACCCCCCCCAAAATGAGCCTTGCTTGGTCTTATCCTAGGCAAGCTATTACAGCTCCAGAGCTCAGTCTCCAAGGGGACTGGGTGCCAGAAGCCAGCTCGCTCTCAGACCAAGGCCGCAGGATAGCCCTAGCAAGCAGGGAATATTCAGCTCTTAGTGATTAGGCAGCTCTTGTGATTTCAGCATTGCTTGCTAGGTAGCTTTTCCCTTGGCCTAAGGCTCCAGCAGACGGTAGAGAGAGAAGAAGATGCCGGCTGTTCCACAAGTATGGCTTTATTGGAGGGGTTCATGAAGGGTCTCAGCTCTTCTTCTTCCGAGTTAGTAGGGGTACAGTATGCTACTTTTATACCCTTGGCCCGGATCCAATCCTGACCAATGGCAAAGGTGTTAGAGTGACCATAAGTGACCAATAGTAGGGTTAACAACATATTGCCTTACATGGCTATAGGGATAAGGTACAAGGCGGATGTCCCTGGAGACAGGAAACTTCTTTGCTGCTGTGTCAGCATTCTATTCTCCAAGGGGCCTTGGCTAAAGCTGAGGGGTTTACTACACCTCCCCATCCCCCTTCCCAGCAGATGTTCTCAAGGACCACAGGAAACAAGCTGAAGATACAGTTGCTAAAAATTACCAAGAACCTGGTTGGGTACCAGAAAATGCTAATTATAAGGGATTTATTGCCTTGATATGTAGATGCAGTGATACGTTAGTCTTGGCTTACATTGTACAGGCTTGATGCGCATGTGTAACCCAAAGGTGAATTAAAAGACAAAGAGGAAGAAGAGAGGTCTTCATCCAAAACGACCCCCAAAGACTTGTGTGAACACCAAACCGAGTGGTAGCGCATGCATGATAAGGGTGGTAATGAGGGCGGAGATAGAGATACGATGAACCAAAAATGAGAAGAGATGGTATTGACACATGACATATAAGGGGTGATTTTCATTTGGCAAGCTTGTACGTGAGGTGGCAAGAGTCCCAGAACTCTGCCCTCCGTACCCCGCGGTTATCGTTTGTTTATGCGCTATTATTGGAACCAAATTATCTCTTATTTTTATCAAATTATATTGTATCAAATTTTAATTTTTTTTATTTTAACTATTCAATTAAAATTGTTACTACTTTTAATATTGTTTGGCTTTTTTATGATGGGATAATTGAGCAAACGTAACAATTTTGGTGCCGATACCCGGGACTCTTTTAAATCCAGGGAGGTGGATAGCTTCTGGGAAGGAGCTCCCCACCAGACTTTTAAGTGGTCCCAAGGCTAGACCACTCTCCCTTGGGAAAAGAGAGTCTTTTTTACAATAATGCATAAGCAAATTAGTTTTTAAGAGCGTGCAAGAGAGGCTCCCATCAGAGTGCCGGCTTGTAGGAGAGAGAGTACCCATAGAAAACTGCCTTGTGCACGAAGACCCTTGTGAGAAAAGGAGGCTGTGAGTATCAGGAGGTTTTGGGTCGGGGGGCGGCTGTATGCATGTGTGAGTGTGTGTGGAGTGTCTGAGATGGGGGCTGGGCAGTCCCGGACCCCCGAAGCGAGTGGGACCTCCCAGTACCGCGTTTTCACACTGTCCGAGAGGAGGCCGGCCGGGAAAGGAGGGAAATGAAAGAAAAGTGAATGAGTGGGGACCCCGGGAGGGTTTGACCCAGGGGGAAGGAGGGGATCCCTGGTCCAGGCACCTGTGGGAAGGTCCTTGGGCAGGAGGGATTGACTCAGTGGGGAGACTGAGAGAGTGAATGAAGAGGTTCAATTTCTTTGGATGGGTTGGTAGCAGGCAATTTAGTATGTGATTAGATGGTGAGAGAACGGGGCTAATAGATTGAGAAAGAGGAAGAGATAGGAGTGGAACAAGTAGATTGCAGAGGGAGAGATAGGAGTGGAACAGGTAGATTAAAAAGGCAGTGTGGCAGAGTAGTAAGTGAGGAAGTTGAGCCACGAGGTGAGTGTGGGAAACTAAGACTCTCCTGGTACCGGGAATTTCTTAGTTTGTTGCCGCCAGAAATGGGTCAGGGAAAAAGTAAGTTCCTTGACCCAGGGGCTGCGAATTGTAGGAAAAATTTGCAGTGGTTTGAGGTATCTGGGAACCGTGAGGGGGGGTTCTCGGGGGGGGGGCATTCCTCAGGACAGCCCACTGGGGATGATGATACGGTTTTGGGATGAATGAGAATCCCAAAGGAGAAAAAGTAAACAGAAAATAGTTAAGTATTACATGTTTAAATGGACAAAAGAAATGTTCCGGAAAGATAATTTATATTGGCCCAAGTTCAGATCATTTGAGGATTGGATTTGCCAGGCTCTAAATATGTATGTGAGTTCAAAAGACCCTGTTAATCAGGAAGAGAGTAAGTATGCTGCCTTTTAGAGTCCTGAGGGGCGGCATCAGGCAGAAGCTGGAAAAATTAGAAGACTGGCAGGACAGGGGACTTCAGGAGTTACTGAGAGAAGCACAAAGGGTGTATGTGAACAGAGATGAGAAAAAGCAGAAAGCAGATGCCAGAATTTTGGTGGTGGCAGTTAGAGAAATTCAGGCAGCTTTGAATACAGAAAAAAAGAAAAAAAAGAAAAAAAATCCGCAGGGAAAAACAAACTGCAGATGTCAGGATCTATTTTTAAGAACACGGGACCTGTGTGTTTTTTCCCGCCACAAGAAAGGGCACTTAGGAAATTCTTGCCCTGCCTTGAAGGGTGCAGGACCCACCTGGTTTTACTATTATAAAAAGGAGCACCTACAAAAAAAGTTGCAGGAAAAAACAGCACGATGCGGAAACTTTTCAGGGAGGTCAGGGGCTCTGTTTAATGAAGGGGACAGAAACGCCACCAGAAGAGCCCTTGATAAGTTATATTTTTAGTAAATATAGGAGTTTCTCAGTCGACAGTGACAAAATTACCCCAGGGATGTGAGATAAGTCGTGAGCGAGTTTCAGTAATCGGAATTACGAGAGAAGCTTTCCCTGTTCCTGTAATAAAAGGAGTGCAAATTAAAACAGATGACAAATTGGGAGTAAATGATTTATTGTTGTTATCAGAGGCCAAGAATAATTTGTTAGGCAGAGATCTAATAATAGCCTTAAATTTACAGATAAAACCCTGTGAAGGAAAACTTAAAATTTATTCTTTAACTGAAGAAGATAATCTAGAAATTAATGACACGGGTTGGCATTCAGGTGAAGTGGGAAAAAGTTGAGGGTAAAGGAGTCTGGTCCCCTTAGTCCCTCCTGGTCAGCACAAGCCTGTGAATTGTATGCATTACTCTGTGCATTATTAATACTAAAAGGGCAAGAAGGGACTATTTATACAGACTCCAAATATGCTTTTAGTGTAGTACATACTTTTAGAAAAATTTGGAAAGAAAGGGGACTTATAAGCACTCAAGGGAAAGGGTTAGTAGACGGGGAATTGATAATTCAGATACTTGAAGCTTTAAAAGGCTCAAAGAAAATAGCAGTAGTTCATGTAAAGGAACACCAGAGAGGGAGGGATATTAGGGTCAGAGAAATAATTTGGCTGATGAAGAAGCAAAAAGAGTGACCTTAAGAAAAAGAGATACTGAAATAATGATCTTACAAAAAATAGAAATTCAGCAGGAGACACTTTCCCTTCCGCTAGCAGAACTGGCAACTATAAAGAAATTAGGAGCAACATTTAAGGAGGGAAAGTGAGTTTTTCTTGATGGCAGGATTATGATGCCAAAACCAGTGGCACATTAGATCTTAGATAACTTGCATAGACAGACACACTGGGGAACAAGAGCCTTTTGTGATCACTTTTTAAAATTTTATGGGTGTATAAGGATATTTGAAATTGGAAAGCAAATTACCCAGGGGTGTCTCACCTGTCAAAAAGTAAAAAAGAAAGTGTTAAAAACCCCTCCCTCTGGAGGATGCAAAAGAGCCTACAAGCTATTTGAAAAGATCTAGGTTGATTTTATAGAATTGCCTAAAGTGGGTCGGTGGAAATATTTGTTAGTTATAATAGATGAATTAACTCAATGGGTTAAAGCATTTCCAGCAGCTCGGGCTACAGTTCAAACTGTAGCAAAATATTGTTGGAACATGAAATTCCAAGAATGTGATAATATGGTGGGATTTAAGTTGATTTATATTAACCCTGATTTATTAAGAATGAACTAGGCATCCTGGATGGCTGCTAACCGCAATTCCCTTGAGCTCGGAGGCAGAAGAACGCCGGTGGAAAAAGAATAAAAGACTTTCTGAATCAGTGGGAACGGCCTAAAAAGATTGAAGATCTCCTCCAGGGTCATGCACCAGCAACATTATTAGAATTGATTACAGAACTGCAATTCCAGAAACTGAGATTGATAACAGCTGTTGTTGAAAGAGAGCAGAGACAAGTAAAACATTGGGAGTGCAGTAAACATGGTTTAAAGTGTCATCCCTGAATATGTATTGTTTGCACACTTTGCTTTAACTCATGGTGGAAAGTAAGAGAGAAGAAAAGAAGAGACAATTTATTTGTTTGCTTTGCTATGGTTATGTATTTAGCCAGCTAACTATAGAACATATTGTTAATAATTTTTTTTGGGATACCTTTGAGACTGGAAGATGAGACCCTTCCAGCAGCAATTAGATTAATAAAAAACTTAGATCAATTGGTTCTTGCTATATTTGCTATAGCACAAATAAGAGAACGAGCAACTCATAATATTATAGACCAGTGTCTCAAAATTGATAGTTGTGGTGGAGAAGAAGTCTATACACCACATCATAGGCGCATTCCAGGGGCACATTGGCGCCGCGAGTGTGCCTATTGGAGATGGTGACTTAATGCATTCCCCGCCCCTGAAGCACAAAATAATTAGAAAAATCTTCTTGTAGTTGGCACATCCCTGAAATTTTGGAAAATACAGGTTTATGGTATTCCGGCCTAATCTTTTCCCTGTTCTTTTTGTTTTAATTATTGCTTCTTAACCAGCTAGAACTGGGAAATGGCATTTAAAAAGAGACAAGCAAACTCTGTGGGGCTATGGGTACTAAAAATACTAAAAGCACCGGTGACTAGATGCCGGGATATTACCTTTGCTACCGAGAAGACTGGCATCTCGGCCCTTGGCTGCAACCTAAGGGGCCTTGAGAAAGGTAAAATGGTAGATTTCCTGAAGATTATTTTCACTGTGATCATTCTGGTACCCTGGGCAGTTGGCCAAAGCCAGAAAGCCACACTGGACAGAGTTTCAGCAATGAAAAAGCAAACAAGGCAAAAACCAAGTCCCAGCAATTGCAACATTTGTGACTATTGTAATCAACCTGTGTGGATTAAGGACAAGGTGGAATCTGTGTTTGTAACACACCCATATGCTAGTTCTGCCTGCTAAAATCGCAGCAGTGTTATAGATGTTTGTATTAAGGAAGGAAAGATGTATTGAGTAGAAAAAAAATTGGGATATAATGGACGAGCTCCTTATCCCCCTAGTAATCAGATTGGCCCTCAATATGAAAGGTTTTTTTGTTTTGAAAGAAATCATAATAAAGATGATCCAAGTATAAGAATAGGAGGCCGGGCACTAAAAGAAAAATTGAAAAAGAAAATAAAAGAAAAAAAAAGAAACAAAGGGGAATAGAAGAAAGAACAAGAGAAAAGAGTCAACAGAATTAGCTAAATTATATAAACAGCTAAAACAGTACTACAAAGATTGGAATTTGCCAGCCTTGAATAAGAATCGGTTTGTAGGATTGATGCAAAGGATTGCTACAGAATTGGAATTATCCAAATGTGAGATTTGTAGAGGTCTAAAAAATGGCTAAAAGATGGCCGTAGAAAAGTGAGAGCTTAGCTCCAGAGCAATTTTTAAAGTAGAACCACACCCAAATTTCTGGAACATTGAAGAGACCTGAAGGATGGATTTTAAGCCATCAAGTAATTGGAACCATTTGTATAACTTGAGAAGGAAGGAAATTTAATAAAATAGTAGGGCATACTCCTTGTAAATCCACGTTGGTGGTTAATATGGATAATCATTCAAAAATTTGGCGACCTGAAAACCCCATCGGATATTGGGGACCAATAAAAGAAATAAATTGTGAATAAGATGAACAGACTAATTTATGCTGGTACAGAAGTCCTGGAGCTAACCCCTACCAGTCCATCAACGGCCTGAGGTCTTATTGGGAACAACCGGAGAAAACTGATAAGAAATGGAAAGCCCCAGATGGGATATATTAAATTTGTGGGCAACGAGCATACAGTGAGTTATCTCAAAAATGGGGAGGAACTTGTACTTTGGGAGTAATACAACCCTCCTTCTTTGTTTTACTGAGGTCTAGGAGCAATGTGCTAGGAACTCCACTGTATGAAACCCTGCAGTGGAATAAAGGAGATTTGAATTTAAATTTTCCAACAGCAGGAGGGAATCAAAACTGGGGGGAGGACAAATAGCCTGCAGAATGAATTATAGCATATTATGACCCAGCAACATGAGCTCAGGATGGGTCATGGAGATATAGGACCCCAGTTTATCTGTTGAATCGATTAATAAGGCTCCAAGCAGTAGTAGAGGTGGTCTCAAATCGCACCTCCGATGCTTTAAAAATGTTGGCCAGGCAATATACACGAATGTGGGTGTTTGTGTACCAAAACAGGATCACCCCAGACTATCTGTTAGCAAAAGAAGGAGGAGTTTGTAGGAGTTTTAATGAATCTGAGTGCTATGTAGAAATTAATAATTATGGAGAAGCTATCACAGAACTTGCAAAAAAGATTAAAAGAGTAGCTCATGTGCCGGTACAAAAGTGGAATTCAATCTTGAAAACAGATTGGTGGGGTAACCTCTTTAGAAGTGTTTGGAGGAAACTGTTAGAGTTCATGTTGTTATGCTCAATTCTAGGACTTATGTTTCTGCCTTGTATGATTTTGTATTTTATTAGGCTAATTCACTCAGTGATTCAAAAGATGCAAATTTCAACAATGTCTCTAGATTCAGAATCAGCAGAAAAAGTAAAACCAAGATCTATAATGGTATTAAAAGCTAAATCGACCCCTGTTAAAGACAAAAAAGGACTTAAAAAGATTGAAATAGACCAGGACATGCTAACTAAACTTGAAAGTGTGAAAGACTAGAAGCAGTAATAGAAATGCTAGAAAAGTTTGAAGCTGAAAAGAGACAACAAGAAAACCAAAATTCTGAAAAATATAAAAGACATCAGGGCACAGCTTTTTAAATGCAGCATGAATCATAATGATCAAAAAGAGAAATGAGAGATTTGTGATAAATAGGTATGATTTGTGCTGATAAAGATTGAAACAGTAATCAATAATGATACAGTAATTATTATTTGAGAATAATAAAATAGTTAAATGCCAAAGAAGAGAGGGAGAGGAGGGGCTCCATCCCCCCCCCCCCCCCCCAGCAGATGTTCTCAAGGACCACAGGAAACGAGCTGAAGATACAGTTGCTAAAAATTACCAAGAACCTGGTTGGGTACCAGAAAATGCTAATTAGAAGGGATTTATTGCCTTGATATGTAGATGCAGTGATACGTTAGTCTTGGCTTACATTGTACTGGCTTGATGCGCATGTGTAACCCAAAGGTGAATTAAAAGACAAAGAGGAAGAGGAGAGGTCTTCATTCAAAACGACCCCCAAAGACTTGTGTGAACACCAAACCGAGTGGTGGCGCATGCGTGATAAGGGTGGTAATGAGGGCGGAGATAGAGATATGATGAACCGAAAATGAGAAGAGATGGTATTGACACATGACATATAAGGGGTGATTTTCACTTGGCAAGCTTGTACGTGAGGTGGCAAGAGTCCCAGAACTCTGCCCTCCGTACCCCGCGGTTATCGTTTGCTTATGCGCTATTATTGGAACCAAATTATCTCTTATTTTTATCAAATTATATTGTATCAAATTTTAATTTTTTTGTATTTTAACTATTCAATTAAAATTGCTATTACTTTTAATATTATTGGGTTTTTTTATGATGAGATAATTGGACAAACATAACACTTTCCATTTTCATTTCACCTGTGGAAAGCTGTTTCACTTCCCCAGGAATCTTCTCCACACTCCTGTCTGCCCTTTTCAAGAACCTTTCCTGGAGAACGAGGTGCAGCTTCTGTCACAAGATGTGCCCCCAACTGCAGCTTCTCTTGGCTTTCCACACCGTGAGCAGCACGACTTCTGCAGCAAAGCAAGACAAATGTTTGGATTCCTTGACAACTTGTCCTTTCTTTTCCTTGTGGGCTGGACAGTTGTGCCATTGCTGAGTTTTTCATTGTGCCTGTTCTAACCCAAGAAAACGGGAGGTTTTGTTGGGGACTTGCTGGGGAATGCAAGCCTGATCGAATGCAGAAAGAATCTCCAGGACACTCTGGGAGCTCCCCGGCCTGGGCTCAGGTTCCCGCTGGGACTCTGCAGAGGGCAGGGCTCCAACTGGGATCAGCAGCAGTGCAAGATACCTCTGGGCATCTCCATTTTCTGCTGCTCCGAGGAAGCAATGAAGGCAGCCAACTTCAGTATTTTCGTTCTCCTGGTGGATTTTTTCATTTGATTTGCCACTCCAGAGGCAATTTCTGTGATGGTCTCTGTAGGTTGATTCTATTTCAACAGCACCAGCAGCAGGGCTGTGTTTGAGTGCTGCAAAAGTGGTCTGTGATGCTTTCATTCCCCTCGACTTGGTGCTCAAGGACTTGTGAGCATTTCAGTCTCTGCTAATCATGATGCCTGTGACAAAAACACTGAGTTCACCATCACAAAAGCACAGTGGGCAGCAGTGATTGAAAGAGGCAAGTGCAGTTGTACTGATAAAATTCAGGTGGCAAGCAGAAGAGGGCCAAGAGCAACCGTGATCTGGAATTCCCAAGGCAAAGGCACCAGCAGTCTCCTGCTGTCAGCTCAGAGTGAGTAAAAGAGCCTTGAAAACAGTGCTGGAGCCCGATCCTTTCTTCCTCTGAGGGCTGGCTCAGGGCAGCACAGGTGGGCCCTGAGCAGTCAGGGCTGTGTGTGGGTGCTGGCTGCTCTGCTCCAGAATTGAGCTGTTAAAAGCCCTTGGGAGCCGAGGCAGGAGCAGGTGGGAAGGGGCCGGTGCTGCTGCTGCTCCTGGCCGGGAGCCCCGGCTGGGCCGGGCCGGCGCCCCCTGCGCTGCGGCTGCTGCTGCTGCCAGAGCCGGGCGGGACTCGGGGACAGGGAACGGACACGGGGGGACAGCAAAGGCCTGGCGGCTGCAGGGATGGTGGCGCTGGAGCCAGCGCCAGCACAGAGCTTCAGCCCGCAGTTAACCCCGAGGGAAATGCTGGGGAAACGCTCCATTTCAGCTTTCTTTTCTTGTTGCTGTAATGAAGGGACTGAAATGAAAGGCGAACAAGCAGGGCCCGACCCCTCCTCTGGGAGGGGCCCCGGGACTGGGTCTGTGAGGGGCCGTGAGGGGCTGTGAGGGGCCGTGAGGGTGTTATGAATCAAAAGCTTGACTAGTCCAATATTCAAGCAGCAATCAATTTATTATTTAATATGGTAAAGTATGAGCAATACAGTGCCAGGTACAGTGGGGGAAGTTTTCCCTCCAACTGCACACCGATAATTGATGGTTACAGGTATTTACAGGGGTACCCATCAGTTTTTTTCAGCAGTTTCTATTTCCAATCTTTTACTCATCAGCAATTTTTATTCCAAATTATTACATCACAATTCTAAAAACTATTGTGATTTTAATTTCTCAGGATGTATCTCAAAGGAGAATTCCCAGATGGTGACGGTCCAGTTTCCAAAAGAAGAAAGACTAATTCCATCTGGTGGAGTCCAGCTCCCCAGATGTGTGTCCACCTTTTAATTGCAGAGACTCTAAATCTCATAACAGTGATGTCCAGCGTCCCTTTGGTCGAAACCATAAACCCTTGAGGTGATGTTCATCTTCCTTTTTCAAGCTGTTTTTCTCTGCTTCAATAAGGCATGAGATAAGCATATTTCCTTTATATATATTCCAAAGCTACAGTTTCAATAATACAAGTAATATTCTAAAATTATACTTCAAAAGATTATTATTGCAGAACTCTTTATGGATTAAATGCACGCAAAAAGCAACATCTATAACACTTTAAGTCAAATGCTCCTAAATCAACTAGGGTTAATTTGCAAACAAAAGATAGGTTCAAAAGTCTTTTTCCATGCTTTATTTTCCTCAGTTATTACTAGAATTCACAACTATCCCATTGTCGGTATCCACACATTTCTCATTCACAAGTACACACATTGCCTGTTTGTACCTGACACGAAACACAGCTTTGCATCTCACAAGGGGTTGTGAGGGGCCGTGAGGGGCTGTGAGGGGCCATGTGGGGCTGTGAGGGACCATGAGCAGCTGTGAGGGGCCCTTGCCCCTCTATGGAGAACTGTCATTCCTGTCCAGGAACCCATGGCTGAAATGGAATTCCACCCCAAAACTCCCCATATATCCAAGGGTTGCTTTCAGACAAAAGCTGCAAGGACAGACAGGTCTGGCTTGCCTTGGCCTCTGGGGACTGCTTCTCATGTGCCTTCAAAACCCTGGAGTTCTGTGATTTCCTTCCTATAGGAAAGAACTGTCCCCATTGTCCAGGTGCTCCTGGCCTCAAGCACTTGACCACTATACAGGGATGCAGTTTGACAAGAAAGTCTCACAGATGTGTATGCTTGGCTGAAAGATTTTTGAATTTAATGTCTGAAGAGGAATATAAATGAAAGCAAGTTTTGATATAAAAGAAAAGAATTGATGAGCCAGTCTTTTTGGATAGCTAAGAAGGTAAAGTGTTAGTTAGAAGGGGTTTTTCTGACTTAGAGCAAAGGATAAGCCCACCTCAAACAAGAAGATTTTACCAAGCAGAAAGATAGCACAGGCAAACAAGTCAGCAAATTTTGCAAGTAGAAAAAAGGTCTCAGAATTTTCCACTGCAAGAAAACTGGAAAACAACTTTTAGCTTAAACTGTAATGTACTAACTTTTAGTGATTGGAGAATAGTAACATGAATATGGTAATGATAGTAGTTATGATTGGCTATAGGTAAAAATTAATGTATAGATTGGTTCTATTGTGTGAAGATGCTCAGCAAAGAAAAGTATATAATGCATTTGTAACCTAAACTAAGGGTCTCCAGGCCTGCAGCTGGAGCTGACAGCTGTAGGCACAGGCTCTGTCACCCATGACTCTGGACTGCTGTATCACCTTGGATACAATAAACTGCACTTTGAAGAGCCGCCTGGAGTCCCACATCCCTCATTTCAGCTCTCACAAACTGGTGTTGCCCGGAACTGCCATTGCCCAGATGCAGAAATTTCCCAGTGCTCACAAAGCCCAAGTGCAGCAATTTGCTGGCACAGAAATCCAAAAGCTGGCAAATACCTGGGGCCGGCACCACCCAGATCTGGTGTTTTCCAGCACTGCCAGTGTCCAAACATGGCAATTTCCTGGTGCTGGCACAGCCCAATTCCAGCAAATTGCTGGCAAAGAAAGCCTAAATCAAGCAAATACCTGGATTTAAAAGGGATTTAAAGCAACCCAATCTCATGTTTGCTGACACCGCCAGTGCCCAGATCCGGAATTTTTCAGATGCCTGCACAGCATAATTCCAGCAATTTGCTGGCAGAGAAGGTTCGCATTTGGCAATTTCCCGCTGCCAGCACATTCCCCACCCAGATCTGGTGTGCACTGGCACTGCCAGTGCCCACATCTGGCAATTTCCTGATGCCAGCAAAACCCAAAGGCAGCAATTTTCTGGCAAAGAAAGCCCAAACTTGGCAGCACCCAGATCTGCTGTGTTTGGGTTGGTTTAAAAGAAGGAGACCTCGGCTTAAGGCTGTGGGAAAACCCTCTTTAGGGTGAGCAGGAGCTCCCGCCCATAATCCTCTTGTTCAGTTATGCAGATTGTTACTAGAAAGTTCTGAGTTCTCTTTGCTACCATTGGTTACTTTTTGCCCCAAAATTGTAATATTCTTAATCATTCCTTCCTCTTGGATCCTTCCCTCAGATCCCACCTTAACCCCTCCCCATAAATAAATGTATAAATATCCCTGCTAGATCCTGGACCCAGGCTTTTTTCTGCTTCGCTCTCTGTACTGTGCACGCCATCCTGTTTGTTGTGTTTGCCTTCAGTAAAGTTCTGTTTCCACACAACCAGATGAAAGCAGTCTCTGTCTGTAAAGTGGCCAGAGCTGGTTCTCAGGGAAACCACTGGTCAACGGTCCGGACGAGGACCAGAAGGTTTCACTGGTGTTTGCTGGCACTGCCAGTGCCCCGATCTGGAAATTTCCCTGTTCCAGCACCACCCATGTCCAGCAATTTGCTGGCACAGAAAGCTAAAACCTGTGGCAGCTTCCTGCTACTGGGTCTGGCACCACTCACATCTTGTGTTTGCTGCACCAGTGCCCAGATTTGGAAATTTCCCGGTGCCAGCAGAGCCCAAATCTGGCAGATTTCTGTCACTGGCAATGACACCACCCAGATCTAGTGTTTGCTGGCAGCGCCAGCACCCAGATCTGAAAACTTCCTGGTGCTGGCACAGCCCAAGTCCAGGGATTTGCTGGCACAGAAAGCCAAACTTTGGATATTTCCAGGTTCTGGCATCAGCATCATCCAGATCTGGTGTTTGCTGGGACCGCCAGTGCCCAGACTTGGAAATTTCCTGATGCCTTCACAGCCCAGGTCTAGCAATTTGGTTTTAGCTAGCTGGGGCAGAGAAGTTCCTCGGACTGTGACTTTCCTTTTTCTTGGAATTGTTTAAACCCGCTCTGGAGGGAAGTCTTTTCCTCAGCTAGTAGGGGGAGGGGCCACTGGAACTTGTTTTCTAGACTGACCCCTTTTGGAGGTTTCCTTCCAAAATTTGCCTGAAACCAGCACAAACAGTCACAATGAAAACTTCACCAGTGGCACAACTCCCCAGCCCAGCAGGAAAAGAACGGACATGTAAAGTTCTCCTAACATTTGTCCTGCTTTGCTGCAGAAGTCCTGCTGCACACACTGTGCACTGTGGAAAGCTAAGAGAAGCTGCAGCTGGTGGCAAATCTTGTGACAGAGGCTCAACCTTGTTCTCCATGAGAGATTCTTGAGAAGAGCAGACAGCAGATGATTCCTGGAAAACTGAAACAGCTTTCCAGAAGGGAAATGAAAATGAAAGAAACAATCCAAGATGTTTTCCTCTATTTATTTCTATGCTCCTCTTTTCCATGTTGCACTGCTTCTCCATCCCATTCATTCCAAATGCACCTCACCTCTAAAATCTGTGACTTGGCAAGTTTTAGACACTCTAAAATCCCATGAGCTACACACAGTTTTCCTTTCCACACAGGAAAGCAACACTGGAGGTGTAAGTGCAGTGTTTGGGTCAGGTAGGAATCCTACCCCAAGGGAAGGTGCCCTGACAGTGTCTGACCCTCAGCAAGGACAATGCTCAGCAGCAAGCGAGGGGATCGCTGTGCCAGTGTGCAGGAGTCAGGGCTCTGCATCTGGGCTCAGCGCTGCAAAGTTCCCGTGTTTGGACAGACGGAGGGGCTGTCCCCGGGGCGCGCGGGGCTCGAACGTGGGGCTCGTGGGGCGAATGGGGAACAGACACGGGGACGAACGGCCCCGGTGCTTCAGTTGCAGCAGCGGCAGCAGCGGCGGCAGCAGCAGCGGCGGCAGCAGTAGCGGCAGCAGCAGCAAAACAGATAGTTTTGAATAGTCTTTCTCTCTCTCTCTCTCTCTCTCTCTCTCTCTTTCTCTCCCTTTCCCGCTGTTGGGCACCCTACTCTCGGGGTCCCTTGCCCAGCGTCCCTCTCCTCTCCCCGCCTCCCTCTCCCGTGCCGGGCTCGGCCATGGCCCCGGCCCGCCCCCGGCCCCGGGCGGGGCTGCCCCGTGCCCGGCCCCGGCCGTCCCGCCGCGGTCTCGCCTCCGCCCGGCTCAGGCTGTACTGGCGGTGGCGCTGCTGGGCGGGCATCAGTGCCTGGGGCCGGGGCGGCATCGCCGCCCTTTGCCTCCGCCTGGCCCGAGCCCGGCCCCGGACCCGACGCAGGGTCAAGTCCCGACCCCGGCCCCGGCCCCAGCCCCAGCCCCGCCCCCGGCCCCGCCCCCGGCCCCGGCCCCGGCCCCGGCCCCGGCTCCTCCCGCGGCCCGCGGAGGACACAGGCGGCGCGGCCGCTCCCGCCGCCTCCGCTGCGGCTTCCCCGGCCCGAGCTCCGCCGCTCGGCAGCGCGGCCGCCAGCCCCGAGCCTCCCGTGCCGCGTTCCGAAGATGGAACGCCTGGGCATGGCCGGCCCGGGGCGGGTGAGGAGCGCTCGGGGGCCGTTGCTGGCCCCGGGCCGAGCGCTGACAGCCGCGTCCCGCCCGCAGGGACGGCGCAGGAGGCCCTGCAGGAGCGGTACAGGCTGGGATCGCTGCTGGGGCGCGGCGGATTCGGCAGAGTCTTCGCGGCCACGCGGCTCTCGGACGGCACCCCGGTGAGCGGCGGGGCCGGCGGCGGGCGCAGGAGGAGGGGATGGAGGAGGAGGAGGGCGGAGGGCGGAGGATGGGGCTCGCAGTGCGGGCGGCGAGCTCACCCCGCTGCTGCCCTTGGCTTGCAGGTGGCCATCAAAAGGGTGCCACGGAACCGCGTCCGGCACTGGGGCGAGCTGGTGAGTGAGCGGGGCCAGCAGCCGGGGCTGCCGGCCGGGGATGAGCCGGCGCCCGGCACGGTGGGAGCCACCAGGACGCCCCGAGAGAGAGCGGGCGTGGGGCCAGCGCAGGGCGCAGAGCATCCCGGGCTGGCTGAGGGCTTCCCCAGGCCTGGCACGGCACCGGCCCCACTGACGGCATCGTGCTCCTCCCGCAGCCCGACGGCACCAGTGCCCCGCTGGAGATTGTTCTGCTGGCCAGGGTGTCCACTGGCTTCCCCGGTGTGGTCCAGCTGCTGGAGTGGCTCGAGCTCCCCAACTGCATCGTGATGGTGCTGGAGCGGCCAGAGCGGTGTCAGGACCTGCATCATTTCATTCGGGCACGGCGGTTCCTGCCTGAGGAGGTGGCACGGGAGCTGTTCCGCCAGGTGCTGGAGGCCGTGCGGCACTGCACCAGCTGCGGGGTCCTGCACCGCGACATCAAACCAGAGAACATCCTGGTTGACCTGGACACCGGGCAGGCCAAACTCATTGACTTTGGCTGTGGCACCTACCTGCAGGACACAGTCTACACTCACTTTGCAGGTGAGCCTGCAGAGGGCTGTGCTCCCGCTGCTGACATCTCATGGCCCAACATCTCCCAGCCCAAGCTGGCTGTGGCAGTGGGGATTCTCCCTTTTGCTGCCAGTCAGGGCACTGAATCTTCAGCTGGGTTGCTTTAGAGCAGGGCTGGGTGGGCAGCCATCTTCCAGCCCTGCTGGCAGCCTTTGCCAGCCACTCTGCCCAGGACTAGGGCTGGGCCGGGGCAGCCAGCCCAACCAAAAGCCCCGTGGGTTGGGGTAGCAGAGAGGGAGGGCGGAACCTTTGCCCCAGCCACTTTGGTATGCAGATGACAGGAAGGGCTTGGGCTGCTTCACTCGCCCTGTTTCCCTTGGCTTCATATTATTTTTGGGGAAATGCAGGCAGGGAGGATAAGGGCATGTTTTTTCCCCAGCATGGAGTGGGTTTTTCCTTTGCATGTCATGGTCGGGCCTAGCCAGGGCTGCCCTCTTCCAACACCAGAGGCTTCTTTTCCAACCCTAACTTTGTGCACAAGTCCCAGATGCTGGCGAGAGGGCAGTGGTCACGCTGTGTGCCCCTGATGCAGCCCCCGCACACCCAGGGATGCTGGGGCCAGGCTCTGGGAGCAGCAGCATCCCCCTGATGAACTCCATCTGTATTCCATAGGAACACTGTCCTACAGCCCCCCGGAATGGAACGACTTTGGCTGGTACCATGGCGAGGCAGCAACAGTCTGGTCCCTGGGCATCCTACTGCACCAGATGGTCTGCGGGGAGCACCCTTTCAGAAGGGGCCAGAACCTCAGCTGGGGCCAGCTCCCGCTGCCACAAGGGCTCTCTCAAGGTGGATCCTCTTCTCTGGGCATGGGGGGAATCCCAGTGCTGGGAGCCAGCAGCGGGCTAGTGGGCATCCCGCTCTGGCAGCTGCTGAGGAGGTGGCACATGTCCTGCTCTCCTCCAAAACAGGGAATTGATGGGAAAGTTTAGGCCCAGCTCTGAGCACATCCAGCATGGCCTGGGCGTGGGAATAGTGGGGCAAAGCAGACAGGAGCCTTCTCTGGCTGACCGACAGTTTCTGCTTTCTCTTCCCAGAGTGCAAAGACCTGATCAGGTGGTGTTTATCCGTGAACTCCTTGGACAGACCCACACTGGAAGACCTGTTCTGTGATCCTTGGATGTGGGATATTCCTCTGCCATAAAAGAAGGGGGAGAGCCACAGGCACACTTTGATCCAGGGCCCTGGTAAGTTCCTGCTCCACATATGCCTTGGCAATGAGAAGCAAAGGAACCCAGAGCTTTTTGTGCTGCCTGTGTCACTGCACCGGGGTCATGGAATGGGAACACACAGCCCTTGTGCTGGAGCTGAGCTGCTCTGCCCAGCACTGGTGGCCGCCATCCCAGCTGGTTTTGCTTGTCCTGGTTCCCTGACAGCTGGGGCCCTGGGCAGAGCCCTGAGAGGCTGGTCTGCCCCCAGGGAAGGAGAAGGAGCCCCTGGAGAAGCTGTACCGGGTGGGGATGCTGCTGCTGCTGCTGCTGCTGCTGCTGCTGCTGCTGCTGCTGGAGACAGCGAGGGTGACATCAAGGATGACAAGCTCTTCCTCAGCCTGGCCACTGGAGGCTGAAGGTGGTGCACTTTGATTCTGGCACCTTCTTCAAAGCCAAACTCCACAGGGAATTTGCAGATGAGTCCCACCCGGGAAATTCTGCCAGATCTGGGCATACCCCAGCGTGGCGAGGAACCAAAGGCTCCCCCTTTGCTGGGGCAGATGCAACTCATTCTTCAGTGGCTGCCCAGCTGCTTTTGGCAGGGTGGGGCATGGGCTGGGGTGGGTACGAAATGGGATTGGGCTCCTGGCCCTGCCAACAGCCCCCAGCACCCACCGTGCCCCGGGCTGGGGCTGGGGCTG
Organism: Melozone crissalis; assembly: GCF_028551555.1. Lineage (NCBI taxonomy): Eukaryota > Metazoa > Chordata > Aves > Passeriformes > Passerellidae > Melozone > Melozone crissalis. Next base: position 3,768,845 of record NW_026535912.1, read on the forward strand.
GGGCAGCCAGCCCGACACAAACAAAGCCCCATGGTGGGAGCAGAGGTGGGACTCCAGAACCTGTGCAGAGCTGCTTTGCTGTGCAGGCAAGGAAGGGCTTGGGCTGCTCCACTGCCCTTGTTTGCTTTGGGGTCACCGTGATTTTGGGGGGCAGTGCAGAGGGGAAGAGAGAAAGTGTGGGTTTCCCACAGCCATGGCTGGGTTTTTCCCTGGCATGCAGGGGTTGGGCCTTCCTCAAGACCCTGACAGAGATAAGACTTTTTACCAATTTTCTTGTTTTCCCATTTTGTCTCTAAACTCTTTTCAATAATGTGTTGTTTGTTATTCCAGAGGAAGCGTTCCAGGTGGTCCAGTGTGGATGGGGAAGTGCTTGGGAGCAGCTGTGGTGTGGATGGGCCGTGCCCCTGGAGAAGGCTGAGGCCATGGTTTGGGAGCAGCTTTTCTTCCAGCCATGGGTGGTGTGAGGTGGGTTCCCTGTGTGCTTGGCAGGGTGGGATCAGAGCTTTTGGGAGATGGCAGCGAGCACAGGAGTATCCTGCTCCGGGCAGCTGCTGAGGGCTGGATGTGCCGTGGCTGGCTGCAGGCTGGGCACATGTGCTGCCCTCCTGCTCTGTGCCTTTGGCAGCAGGGATGGGCAGCTCTGGGCACAGCTCTGGGTGCAGCCAGCATGGCCTGGGCACCGCAGGCCTTGGCACAAGGGCACAGGAGCCCTCAGCTGATGGGCACTTTCTGCTTTCTCTCCTTGCAGCCGGGCTCTGCGGGTGCTGAGGCTGCTCTGGGCTCTGCCAGGGCTCTTCTGGGCTCAGCCCTGGGCCCAGCTGGGCTGGCTCTGCCCTCACATTGCTCTGACAGCTCTGCATCAGACAAGCCCATTGCGAGCACAGTGCCTGAGCTTTCTGCTTTGGCAGGTGAGTGAGACTCTGCTGCAGGCCCAGAGATTGCAGCTGGGGACACACATGCAACTGGCAAGGACCCAAATTCTCCACAGTCCCAGCTGAACGCCTGGATCTATACAGGGTGTTTTGTGTGTCCCGTTCTTCCTTCTTGATTGGCTGGAATTGTGCAATTGCACTTTCTTCCTCCTCTAGAAGTGCCACGAGTGGGCCAAAGCTGGCGAGTGGGCCGTGTTCCTGAGGTACTGCAGTCTGGAGCTGATGGATGGAGAATTGCCCTTCTGCACTGCCAAACCAGAGCAAAAAGCTGTCAGTGGGACTTCGTGTCTCTAAGAAACTCCTGGCAGTTACAACAGGAATGTGCAGCTCATTTGCAGGGTGAGAAGGAAGGTGATCTTCTAAAGGATTTGGGGTTTGACAGAGTTTCCATTCCCAGTCCTGCTTGGAGCTGGAAGGGCACAAAGCAATTTCCTCTTGCTTCGAGCACAATTTCAAATACCAGTGTTGGGAACAAAGCCCAAAATCTTTTAAGAGGCTGCTGAGGTCAGTAAGATGGATCCATGCCATCAGCACATTTACAATGTAAAGAACTGAGTTCTCTTTTGAAAAAGATCATTTACCTCTTAATGCAAAGAATGTGTCTTTGCCTTTATGTTTTGTTTTTTTCACTAACATTGTGTTATGTTTTTTCACTAACACTTGGATTTTATTCTTATCTTTTACAATTTACCTAGTTTTTTCCTTTTTCCTTTTTTTCCTTCTAAATAGAAAACATGTCCTACAGAAGAAATGTCCTTTGCTCCTGGTTCCTGTGTGGAGCAGCTCCCTTCCTGCTGGCTGAGCTGCTCAGGCAGAGCCCGGCAGCTCCTGGCCCTGCAGGGCTGAGGCTTTTCCCCGTTGCTGGGCACAGACTGATGGAGCAGCACTGCTGAACACAGGCACACAGAGGGACCAGCAGCAGCTGCCTTTGGCCACCTGAGGCTCCAAGGCCCAAACTCTGAGCAGCCAGGGCTGGAAGAGACTGGCAGGATTTGATCCCTCTGGCCTGGGGGTGCACAAATGACCCCACAGCAGCAGCACCAGCAGCAGCAGCAGCAGCAGCAGCAGCAGCAGCAGCAGCAGATGGAGCTGACTTTGAGCACAGCCCCTGCCCCTATTCCCTCCCGTGTGCAGCGGTGTCACAGCAGCCTGAGGCACCTGGGAGCCCCCAGTGCCAGCAGGGACTGGAGATGGCAGCCCTGGGCTCCTGGAGGCTGTGCAAGGAACAGAGCTGGGCACTCCCTGTCCATGGGGAGCTTCCAGATGGAAAAGGCTGCTGTACCCAGGCAGCTCCAAGGGCACAGAAAGGAGGCTCTGGAGCACTGGATCTGTGCCAGTGCCACAGTCCTTGGCAGCAGCCAGCGAGCCCTGGGGGAACAGAGGGCACAGCAAGAGGGACAGAACCAGGCAAGGGCTGAGACTGGAGAGAGCCAGGCCTGGGAGCAGGAGCAGCTGCTCCATTGCACTCTTGGAGAAAGCTCTTGGCTGGGCTGATTCAAAGCGCTGAAAGATGTGAAGGGCAGAGAGGAGGCCACAGCAAACAATGCTCCTGTTTGCACAGCCTCCCCTCTCCGTGTCCCAGAAGGAATTGCATGGACTGTGCTCTTCTCTCCGATTCGTCTTGTTCAGCATGAGCAGCTCAGCACCAGGAGCTGAAGGAGCTGAAGCCTCAGGCCACAGGAGCTGGGCAAGAGGAGACTTTCTGAGCAAAGTAATGCTGCTAAAATAGCCCCAGCGGAATGCAGTGGATATTAGCATGGAGCCACAGAATCCTTTCTGTTGGAAAAGCCCTCTGAGCTCACCCAGTGCAGCCAGTCAGCCAGCAGTGCCAAGCCCAGCACTAAACCACGTCCCTGAAGTGCCAAGGTCTGAACACCAGCCCTGAGTGCGGCCTGAACAGCAGGCCCTGAGCCAAAGATGGCCTCTGGATGAACCTTCCAAGCAAAGGTTATCTTTGTATCTGCTCCCTGATGAAATATGCATGGTCATTAGCACTGAGATAGATGTAGCCACTCATTAGTGAAACATGTATTGACCTTTGTGTATTTAGAAGCCAGACAAGGCCATGAAATCTGACATCTGGCCTTGTTTGGGGCTGTATGGTCAAAGTCACCTCCCTTGGTTCCTCCTTGAGCCCTGGCCAGGCTTTGGGAGGAACCCAAGAGGAGGATGAAAGCAGATGTTGCCACACTAGCAGTGCTGTCAGTTTGTTCATTCAGCACTGTCAGAGCTGGGCCCTCTCCCAGCGGGGTTGGAGCCTCACCTGGGGCTGGAGGCACCTGCAGGAATTCCCAGTGCCCAGGAGTGGCTCTGCAGCCCTTGGCTGTGACAGCTTCCCCAGCTGCTGTGTGGGTCTGGGGGATGGTAAAGGCTGAGGGTAAATGCTGCTGGATCTTCGTTAATCACTGCTGCAATCTTTGGTGGTGATTGCTGGGTGCATTGCTGAGCTGCTCCTGTTGCGATTCTTTGCTGCTCTGAACTGCAGGAAATGACACTGATTCCTTCAGCTGGAGTCTGTGGCTTTGGTGCTGACCCTGCCCACTGGTAAAACAAAACTGGCACAGTCTGGCCAGATCCCAACAAAATGTCACTTGTTCAGTGTAAATGTGAGGAATCGAGCCCATCAGAAATTCCCAGCTGGGAAGCCCTTTCCTGGAGTTCCCTGGCTCTGGAGTGGGCTGAGGTCGGAGCCCCGTGGGAGCAGTGGGGCAGTCGGGTAAAAGAAGCTGCACCCCTGGATGTCTTCAAATGCAATCCAAAAATTGCACATGGAAAAGGAAAAGACCTTGTGGGTTTGGGCAGACAAAGATGAATTTGTTGAGAGTACATAGGAAACAGCACTTTCAGAAGGAACAATGATTGTTGGAATGCTCCCACATGGAGCAAGAGAAGAAGGTTTTAATCTTGAACTGATATGCATTTGTGCAAGTGAAATATCTATATACATAATAATTATATATGTATTTATAGTATAATAAGACCTCAATGTATCTATTTATATAAATTTATTTATGTCTGTATCTATCTATATTTTTATATCACTATCCATCTATGAAATTATATAATAACGTGAAATAGTGCTGACAATACTAATTTGGTAGCTTTGGCTGCTCAGGGATGTAACACTAAATACCCTACAGAACAGGACTGGCCAGGACCCTAATGTCAGTGGTCAACTTTTTGAGATTGTATACAATGAAAAAGGGAGAAAGGGAGAAAATTGGCTATTTTTGACGGATTGCTGATACTGTGGTGCAGGGTGCTTTGTCTGTTCCTGTGAAAAATACTGTGATTTTGCCTGCAGGGTTTTTCATGTACCAGATTATGCACAAGCTGCCGGATTGGTTGCACGGGTGAAGGGGTTGTTAAAAGAGCAGTTGGAAAAATAAGGAGATGGGAACCTTTGTCCATGGAGAACCCATCTCCCAGATGTGCTCCATGCCCTTCACAATGGCCCACTGGGGAAATGGAAACCCCCAGGCTGTGCATGGCTGCCCCCAATTTGCAAATCCAACCATGGGCAGTGAGACTTGGGCTGCCTGGGAAATTGTTCTGGCTGTGATGGCCCCTGGCAGGGCCAGCCCAGAGGCTGCAGGGCTGGGCCTTCATGCACTGGAATTAATTAGGAGAAATTCAAAGCCAATGAGAGCTGTCAATTCTGAAACAGGAATTCAGATTCCTCCAGGACACTTTGCTTTGGTAACTGCTCCCTTGGAGCTTGGCCTTGCAAAGTGTTCCTGTCATGGCAGGAGGAAATGATGCAGAATATCAAGGAGAAATTACAGTAATTCTGTAAACAATAGTGCCAGGATTGGATTAGTCAACCCTGTGACAGGGTAGTACAATTATTGATACTGCATTTTTAGGAATGATTGTGAAAAAAGGAGATCCACCTCCAATCACCACTGTTTGTGCAAATAAAGGGTTTGGGTGCAGCAGTCCTAATAATGGAGCCAGAGTGTGGGTCCCGAGGCCAAAAGGCCCTCCCAAGGCAGCTGAAGGAGCAACTCCTGGGAAAGACAACTCTGAGTCCTGAAACCTGGGCAGGAACAATGGGAATGTGTCCCTGCATCCAAGGATTCTGTGTGAGAACAAGGAGATCTGACAGGATATGGTTTTACACATCCTGCCAGACCAGATCTCCCTGTATGCCCCAAGGGCCCCTTTGGAAAATTTTCTGATCCACAGGGCTCCATGTGAAGGCTGCTGTGACACTGAGGGACTTGCACAGCAATTCCATCCAGGAGCCTGGGTGCCCCTCAGGGACTGGGACCCGGCCCCTTCCAGCCAGAGGGGAAAGGGCTCCCCCCAAGCCTTGTTAGCCACAGACAGCATGGTAAAGCTGAACAGCAAAGGGCCTGGGGGCATTATTCTGGAATTAAAAAGGTGCCAGCTCCATGCAAAACAGAATTCTTGTTCCTAATTGGAATGAGATTGAGAAAAAAGAATGAAGAACGGTGTCACTAAAGTACTGCTGATGTCTGTAAGGTGTACCTTGATAGTCAGCCAGAATCTTTGTCTGCCACAAACACCTCTGGTGTTTCACCAAGGGATTGGTCATCAAAATGTAATGATGGGTTATGATGGATTGCTGAGCTTCTTTTGTAATTCATTGCTAATGATGATGTGCTTTGCTGAGCTTATCCTTTTGTAAATCTTTGCAGCTGTGCATGATATAAATGACACAATTCCTTCAGTTGGTGTCTGTGTCTTTGGTAGTGACCCTGCCCACTGGAGAAACAGGGCCCCCTGTTGCCTAAGTGTTCCCTGGGAAGGCAAAAGCCCTCCCTCCAAAATTCCCCCCTTCCTCCCTGTTCCCCCCTTCATACCCTGAGCATGATGTGCTCTGGTCTGGGCTATGCCCGGGTCAGTTGGGGTCCCCTGTCCTGGCTGTGTCCCCTGCCCAGCTCCCCCACAGCCCCAGCCTCTCCCCAGCGTGGCTGGACGAGGGGCAGGACAGGCCTTGGCTGTGCTGCAGCTCAGCAAGAACAAAACCATCTCTGCGTGCTCAGCCCTGTGCTCAGCACCCAGCCCAGCAGTGTCTCAGTTCCAGGGGCTGTGCCCTCAGTCCCTGCCAGGGGTTTCCATGGCAACTGCCAGGCCAGGTGACCCAGGTGTCCCCCCAGTGCCGGTTGCCATGGAAACAGTGCCCAGCCCTGCCCCTTTCTGTCTGGCTGACCTGGCCTTTGGCCCTGGCAGTGCCATTGGCTGCTGGTTCCTGGTGCCTGAGCGGCCAGCGCGGCACAGGGCAGGTGGCCATGGTACAGCCCCCAGCAAGGGATCCCCTCTGGCTCTGGGCACTGACACCAGCCCTGAGCAAGGGCCAGGGCAGCTTTCCATGGCCACCAACCATCACAAGGGCTCCGGGCATTGGCTGCCATGGCACCAAACCAAGGAACGGGTCCCCATGGCCATTGCCATGGCACCTGGTGGCACCAACGAGTGTCACTGCAATTGTACCTGGAACAGCCCTGGCACTGCTTTGTCCCAGGGTTGCCATGGCAGCTGAGGACAGCAACAGCTCTGCAGGCAAGTGGCCATGGAACCTGGCTGCAGAAATGGCTCCTTGGGCTGGTTTCCAAGGAAACCTGAACTGATGGGGGTTGCCATGGCACCCAAACCCAGCAGTGGGGTCATTGCAGTGTCCATGGCAACAGTCCCTTGCAATGGCACCACTGCATGTTGGGATGGTGATCCACCCTCACAGCTGGCCCAGGGCAGGTCTGGAGTGCTCCTGGTGGCAGCTTGGGCTTGGCACACACTTGAGGAGGATGTCTGTTTGCAATGGGGAAACTCAGGAGTTTTAGATTGCTTCAAAAATCAAAGAAGGAAAATCCCTCTTTGGCTGTGTGCAGCCAGTTCTTCAAGCAAAGCAGGTTCCAGGTGAGTGAGGAGAGACACAATGGGCTTGGGGAATGTGGAGCAAGGTTGTCTACACTGGCTCAGAGCTCAAGGCACAGCTTCTCTGAGCAGGCCAGGGCTCCTTAGGAGAGTCCCTGGATCAATATCAGTCACTGAATGCTGCAATCACCTCTTGTGTAATAGGAACAGCAATAAAAGACACCCTTTAAAATAGGACTACATATTTCCTGGAAGCTCTTTGAACTATTTCTCCATAACTGTCAAAGGAAACCGTCCTAATGAACTGCACTGGAGCAGAGGGAAATCAAGGCAGAGCCAGGGTTTGTCAGGACTTGCTTGATCCTCATGAGCCTCACTGTGCATTTGGAGCTGAGCCCTTGAACATCAGGGCCTGGCAGGAGATTGCACAAACCTTGCCAGGAGTCAAAGGCAGAGGAAACACCCCAAGTTTCTCCAGGCATTCATGGCTCCCACTGAGGTCCCTCTCCAACACAGGCTCCTCATGCACTCCTTGCAGGAGAGAATTGGTGACCAGGATGGCACAAAAACCTCTCAGACACTCAGTGTGGAAAGGAAAATCCAAAGCACCTTCAGCACCTTGAGTGTCTCAAAGCATTAATGAGCCCCACTGAGTGTCAGTACAAAGCTCTCCAGGGACTAATTCACGCAGATAATTGGGGCCATGATTGGACAAATATCTCCCAGAGTCTATCCCAAGGGAAACACTAAGTACCTTAAAAGAACTGAAGTACCTTGAAGCATTAATGAGCCCCACTGAGTGGTGTTACTGACAAAGCCTCTCTAAGAACTAACTACAACACATAATTGGAGGCCATGACTGCACAAAGCTCTCAGAGACTCCAAAGCAAAAGCAAAACTCCAAGTCCTTTGAAAAGCCTGAAGTGCCTGCAGGGAGCATTCAGGAGCCCCCAGGGCCATTGCTGAGCAAGGCTCCCCAGGGACTCCTTCCAGCAGATCCTTGAGGCCACTGGGATGTGGGCTAGGGGGAGATGCTGAGGGCAGGACAAGGGGGTGACAGTGCCCAGCCTGGCTGGGGCTGTGCCAGGAGGCCCCAGTGCCTCAGGACAAGGTGTCTCCTCCCAGCCCTTGGTGACACAGACCCTGCTGCTGTGCCCCAGGGCACCAAGACTTGGCTTCTCTTTGTCTGCAGCTGCCATCAGTGCCTGCAGTTCTCTGCTCTGCCTGGGGCCTGGGGACACTTTCCCTGTCGTGTCCCTTACAGGGATCTCTTCAAAGTACAAGAAACTTCAGTGTTTCAATAGAACTGAGTTCTTGAGGGTTCTTGAAGGTTCTGTGACATCCCAGAACTGGCTGTGACATCACAGAGTAGGGTCTGAGGCCATAGAACACAGTCTGCCATCATAGAGGGTGGCTCTGTGGCATCAGAGAGTTGGTTGTGACATCACCTGGTGGCTGTGGAACATCATAGAGCAGGCTGTGACATCACAGAACAGATTGTGACATCAGAGGGTGACTTTGTGACATCAGTCTTCGGTGATGTCACAGCACTGCTGTATGACATCACAAGGTGACATCGAGTTGGCTCTGTGACATCAAAGGGGCAGTGTCACATCACAGAGAAGGCTGTGTGACATAACAGGGGCTCTGTGACATCACAGGGGCAGTGTGACATCACGGGGGCTGTGTGACATCACGGGAGCTGTGTGAGGTCACTGGGAAGGTCACTCTGCCCCGGCCCCCCTCACAGCTCCCCCCAGAGCACTCCAACCCTGCTCGTGCACAGCAGGGTTCCCTGTCCCCCCGGGTCCCCCCACCTCTGGCCCCGCAACCTCCCCCAGAGGATGTTCCACGAGATCGACCCCAGAGCCTGACACGGGGACGGGTGACCGGGGCCCTGGGGGTGGCACAGGGGGACAGGGACCTCCCGGCAGGGTCCCTGTGTCCCCCAGAGCCAGAGCCTGGGCCAGGGCTCCTTCACCCTGTTACGAACGAGGGCTTGAGAGCGCTGAAAAAATCCCCAGCAAGGGATCAGCTAAAACCAGATTTAATATTAACCAACAGCAGCACAAAGTTCCTTGGCAAGAGTCGTTCTGCTCCTGACTGGACTCTTCAGGCACACCAGGGAAACAAAGCAACAACAAAACCAAACAGAATCCAGGCAATCAAACCAGAAATTAGAGAACTGAGAACTGAGAACTGTCCCTCTGTGTGTGTGTGTGTGACACAAGGACAGCAAGGGCAAGGATAAAAGGAACACGGCCTGAAAGCTTAACAGAGCTCAAACTTAACCGGACATTACTTATACATTAGCCTTAACTGATAGTTTCAACCTCACAATTTAGCAAAAGAGCAGAGCGTAACAGCATGTAACCTAACTTAAACCTATGACTTCCCAATTTAACAGAGGAATAACATTTAACAATATTGAACTTAATATAAAACTTATATTAAAGGTAACCACTTAGCAAAAGAAAAACTCTCAGCAGCATTTAATTTAACTTAGGCCTTGTGATTTAACCTTCCCTACAGGCCTGACTGACTCAGCTATCCAAGGCACAACAACCCCTCAGAGAGCAGCATTTCTGCCACATTTCCCCAGCACAGGCACTCGTGTGTGCACACAGGCACCAAGAGTCAGTGCAAGGCACCTGTGAGCAATTCCCCTGAGGGCAGGAAATGCTCACGGTGGATCCTTTGGCATCTCCCTAGTGGGCAAAGGGTTGAGCCTGGAGGAGTGGGGGGATCAGCCCAGGCTCTGTGGTTGTTCAGGATCCCCGAGTGCAGCAAACAGGAGAGTTCCCGGCTGGGAAATGCCCCACCCAGAGGGAGTCGCTGGCCCAGGAGAGCTCCAAGGGCTCCTTTTGGAGCGCTGTGTGCAGGGCCCCAAGAGAGGGGCTTCAGTCCCAGCAATGATTCATCCTGGCCGCACTTGGAATCAACAGCTTTCTTTGGCAGTGTGAGAACAGGGATGTTGTGCCACTGAGGGAACAAAAACAGTTCCCAGGGCTGCTCCTACAGAAACCAGGAGCTGGTTGGGCAGCAGCAGTGGCTGGAGCAGTGTTTGTGATGAGCTGCAGAGGAGCTGAGCCCAGGGGCTGTTGGCCAAGACCGAGGCCCAAGGAGCATTTCTCAGCTGGCAGGGCGGCCTGAGAAGGGGAGGGGGGAACGCAGCAGCACAGGGCCATGGAACCAAGGGACCATTGTGACACTGTGGGGCCCTGTGAGACCAAGGGACCATTGTGACACTGTGGGGCCCTGTGAGACCAAGGGACCATTTTGGCAATGTGAGGCCTCATGGTGTCATGGAGACCACTTTGACATTGCTGGGCCTCATGGAACCAAGGGGACCGTACTGACACTGTGTGACTCCATGGCATGTAGGGATCATCATGATATTGAGAGGCCACATCGGGCCAAGGGTCCATTGTGACACCACCGGGCCTCATGGAACCATGGAGACCATTATAACACTTTGTGGTGTCATGGAACCAGGCAGCCATTGTGACACTGTGGGACTCCATGGAACCAAAGGTTCACTGTGACATTGCAAGGCCTCGTGGAACCATGAAAAGACAAATAAGACACTTTACAGCCTCATGGAACCAAAGGGCTATTGTGACACTGAGGGGCCCATGGAATCACAGAGACCATTGCGACACTCAGGGGACTCATGGAGACCATTGTGACACTATGAGGCCCCATGGAATAAGCAAAGCATTGTGAGACTGTGAAGCCTCATGGAACCAGTGAGACCATTGTGACCGTGGGAGGAGCATTGTGATATTGTGGGGCCACGTGAAACCAAGAGGCCTTTGTGACACTGCAGGGCTGCATGGAACCAAAGCTCCAGGGCAGCACAGAGTGGCCTCCTGTCATCAATGATCCATTGTGACACTGTGGAGCCAGAGGAGACCATTGTGACACAGCAAAGCCCCAGGGTCCAAAGGTCCATTGAGACATTGCAGACTTCATGGAACAGAGGAGTCACATGACATTGTGGGGCCTGGGGAACCATGGAGACCATTGTGACGCTGCAAGGGCTCATGGAATCCTTGGGACCATTGTGACACTGCGGGGCCTTATGACACCTAGGGGCCACTGTGACAGTTTGGGACCCCATTGAACCTGGGGGCCAGTGACACTGCAGGTCTTCTTGCAATCAAGGGGCCATTGTGACACTGCTGGAACCCATGGAATCAAGTCACCATTATGACACTGCGGGGCCCCATGGATCCAAGGCACCATTGTGACAATATGGAGCCCCATAAAACCAAGGGAAAACAGAACAGGTCTGGCTGCTTTGGCTTCCCATGGACTGCCTGACTGGTCCAAGTGACCTTTGCATGTTGAGGGTCACTTCTCATCTGCTGCTGAAACACTAGGGCTCTGTGCTTTCCTTCCCAATGGAAAAGAACTATCCTTCTGCTCCAGGCACCCATGGCCAGAATTGGGATTTCACCTCCAAAGTTCCTTATATCCAGAGATTGTTCCCATAGGCATATTGCCAGGATAAGTCTGGCTGGCAGTAGTTTCACAAGGGTCACCTCTCATCTGTCCCCAAAACACTGGGGGAGGCTCCATGCTCTCCTTCCCATGGGAAAGAACTGTCCTGCTTCTCCAGGTGCCCATGGCTGAGATTGGGTTTCCACCTGCAAATTCCCTAAATCCAAAATCTGCAATTACTGACAAGTCTAGCTGGCCTTGGCCTACTGCGGCTCTCACCTGCCTTCCAAATCTTGGGGCTCTGTGCTTTCCTTCCTATGGAAAGAACTGTCCTTCTTAGCCAGGTGCCCATGGGCACAATTGGGATTTCACCTCCAGCATTGCCTGTTGTGATAGACTGGAGGAGATTGTTGGCTCTAAACATTTTGTATGTGGGGGAGGAAGGGGCAGGTCCAGCCTTGCCCTGCCCTGTAAGCACAGCCCTTCCCTGCCCTGTGACCCCAAGGGGCCTCCAGTGGGTTTACGGTTTCTACCTGACCTGCGGCACACTGAACCCCCAGCACCACCGTTCCACCCTGGGCACTGGGGCCCTCTTGGCTCTACTCAGTGCTGCTGCTGTACTCGAGGCACCCTAAACCCCACTAGGGACCCATGTCCCCACACTCCAGGGATTGTGTGCGACTCACACTGCCCCGATCCTCCACGCACCCGGAGCTCCGTTTGGGGTTTGCGTGCTAACTCACAAATTCACCTGCCACCTTTACTCGAGTTTGGTGCACAGGGAAAACACCAGCCAGATATCTGCAAGAGGTCAGGAATTACACAAATTTTTACAGGCAAAGTACAAAAAGCCAAGAAACTTTGGAAGAGGATTTCATGCAACATCCAATTACAAAGAAAACACTTATCATAGCAATAACTTCATTAACTTAGTTCATTTGACATAGAAATCAATGAACACGTAAGCTGTTGAGGTACCCAAAAATGTTCCATAGAAAGAGCATTAGAAGGAGAAGAAAGAGAGAGAGACAGATAGAAGCTCTATAGAAAGACACACATATGACTAACAGCTCCTAGGGTTCCAACGTGTGTGAGACACAAACCCCAGGAGAAGGCAGAGTCCATACCAGGGGCTGACCTTGCACTCCATGTTTTTAAGCCTCCAGGCCTTTGTGGGCCTCTCCCCAGGTGGGATTTCTGATCACACAGGCAATCAGGGCTGGGTTAGCACTGTACCCACTGTGAGACTGATTGACAGCTCATCCCACAGTGTCTCAGGATATTGATCTCATCCATCCTCTGATAGTGACTATGGTGACAGTGGGGAACCTCATGGAACCATGGGTCAGTTGTGACCAGGTGTGTCCAAGGACACCATGGTGACATCAGGGAATCTCGTGGGAACAAGTGGCCATTGTGATGCTGTGGATCCCCATGGAACCAAGGGAACATAGAACAGGCTGATGCCTTCAGTTTTAGCTGTCATATTTCCAGATTCTCTACTGCATTAGTCTGTAACTCTGGACTTCATACACAGGGTTAGCAAGTTCTCTTCACAGTGTAGTCAGACAAAACAATCCTTTTCCAGCCCCAGAACCGGACACTGTTGCAGTTTCAGGCACAAAAAGTGCAAATAACAGCGAATTGAGAAAAGCAAAATGGGAGGATGGGACTGCATAATCTGAGGCTGTAACTGGAAAACTAACCCCAATATTTAAATGGGTCAAACCTTATAAAAGTGTGAAAACTCCTGACCAGTCATCTATTTTGAGTGTAGCCTCAACTGGGCTTTTGTCCTGCTCAAGGTGAATCCTTTGAAGGCCTTTTAATAAATCCCAGCAAGAGGAAGAAGCCACGAGAAAGCTGACAACTCTTTGTGAGAACCGAGATGTGGAGCAGTGAAAAACAACTTGTTTTTCCTGAGAAAGAGCTCTAGGACTGTGGAAAACAACCTACTCTCCCTGAAAAAGAGCTGTAAGACTGTGATTAACACCAGCCACCTGTATAAACTGTATTTTCCCTCTTAGACAGAAAAATGAAAACTATCTCTCACAAACAACTTTTCCTGCACATACACACCAGGGGTTTGAGTGACCAGTCAATACTGGGTAACAACTTGTTGCTGACCAACTGGGGATAGACAGAAGATGTTCTTAAAAAACCCTACAAAAAGGCCTATAAAAAGACTGTATAAAAATAGCACAGGATCGCTCCTTTCTTTTTGCACCATATAACATGTCCTGCATCCCTCTATATCGGGCGCTGTTGCAGTGCCCTTTTATTTCATAGCTTTTTGGATGGTCTGTTCCAGTTCACCCCCTGTATGTTGTCTTTCCCCAAGCTGGATTATTCCCAGGTTATATCCCTCCCCTTTTACCCTTCAATCATTATAATCCTCACCTTGTATTCCAGTGCCTTCCCTATCCATCCCTGTAAACTCTGCCCCTGTTCTGGACCCTTCCCTGTCAGTCTCCTGTAAACCCCTCCCCTGCAGGTTCCGCCCCTCGGGAATTCCCCTCATGGATGATGCCCCATTGGCCCATGTGACCTGCCCTCTCCACCCCCTTATCCCATTGGTCCCTGAGATGTATTCCCCTCCTTTTGCTCCTCTCTCCCTGATTCCCTATTGGCTCAGCGATCATGCCCACCCACAGTTCTAGTGCTCTATAAAATCCTGAGCACACTGGTGCTTGAGGCTCTTTGGTGCCTGTTCCCTCTGATGAGTAAAGCTTCCTCAGAATCTCACACCAAAGGCCTCCCTCTCCTCTTTAGTCTGCTCTCTGACACTGACACCATTCCAGCTGTGGAGCAGGTGGCTCCAAGGTTCAGCTCTCCCTGTTTCAGGGGAAGCTGTTCCCCACTCATGGCATGCGGCGCCCCTGAGCCAGCTGTGTACTCCAGCGCGGTGTCAGTCCGGGGCTCCTGCTGGGCTGAGTCTGCCCTCAGGCAGGGCTCAGCTCCCCCACAGCATCTCGGTGTCACCTGTGAGCCCCGAGGAGAAGACACCTCTGTGCCCTCTGCTCAGAATTTCACTGCCAGGACAGCAGGAATGCAACCCAAACCTGCCTTCAATCTGCTGGGGTGGGCAACTCCTGCACCAGCGGCTTTCCGGCCATTCTGCTGCTCATGGCCAAGACATTTTCCCTGCCCCTCTGCCAGGGGAATGCCCTGTGCCAGTTCTGCTGTGAGGCTTCCTTGGGGCGATGCTGGCACCAGTGGTTCCTTCAGTATTGGAACTGGAGTCAGCGAACATGACTGGTGAGCTCTCAGGATGGCCGGGGACAACTGATCCACCTGGCCCACCCCAAAATTCACCCAAGTCCTGCTGGAGCTGATGGACCCAGTGGCCAAGAACGACCCAAGAGCCAGGTAGAACCACTCACCCTTTTCCAGGACACTGCGGTGGCTCTACCCCACCGTGGCCAGGCATTACAGGTGTAGGGCCCCTCACCCAGGAAACCCCAGAGCCCCACAGTGCCCCATAGACAGGTAGACCCAGCAGCCCCATCCCGCCAGGAAACCAAATTTCAAGACCAATAAATAATTTCAACATACTTTTGACATAGGAAGATTTTTTTGGCATTTAAATTCTTTTGAGTAAATCAAGAATTTTGGGGGTGTAATATTCTATTTGCAGGGTTGCCCAACGAAGGCAGGAATGATGCATTTAACTCCATGTTCTCAGAAGGCTAATTTATTACTTTATAATACTATCTTATAATAAAGTATACTATACTATACTATACTATACTATACTATACTATACTATACTGAAGAACAGAGAAAGGATTCTTAGTGAATGTTCAAAAGATAATAATGAAAACTCGTGACTCTTTCCAGAGTCTCGACACAGCTTGGCCATAATTGGCCAATGAGTCAAAATAACTCACACCAGAATCCAATCAAACAATCACCTGTGGGTAAACAATCTCCAAACACATTCTGCACATGAGCACAACACAGGAAAAGCAAATGAGATAAGAATTGTTTTCCTTTTTCTCTGAGGCTTCCAGCTTCCCAGGAGAAAAATCCTGGGCAAAGGGATTTTTTCAGAGAATGTGAATGCCACAGTGTTAGAGATGAGTAATGAGATGGTTGGCTCTCCCAATTAAAGGGAGAACATGATAAGTATGTTAAGAGAAGTTGTACAGATGTATAGTTATGTTACTGCAATGTGTCCCTCCCACCCAGCATTGTTATCCCGGGCTGATATTGGTAGTCCGGGCATTTGGGGAGGGGCAGATTGTTCCTAAGAGGCACGGCCTAGCAACACCTGCCCTCCAATGCAGTTCCACGAAAGCAGTCTACACCAATGGACAGTGACCAAGAGTCAACAGACAGCCTTTGGAAGGAGCTAGGGCTGCCTGTTGCAACAGCAAGGATATAAAAGGGAGAGCAGCCATTGTGTGGATGAGCCAGCCACGTGGTTACCAGCCACCAAGTGGGGGAGGCTCCCAGCGCTGTAACTTTTTCCTTATTTAATCCTTTTGTTGTAAGTTTTATTAAGTTTTTAATAGACCTTTCAAAATATTGAGAAGTAAATGGTGATTTCTCACGGGGAGAAAAAGTTGTAAAAGAAAGTTTCTTTGAAATTACTTCTTTTTCTTTTAAACCCAGGTCATTCCTACCATGCTGACAGTGAACCACTGCCTTTCTCACCACTTGGACATCCACCCCCCCCATCAACCCACTCCCCCTGGACTCTGCACAACTCCCAACACACCATTTGTCTGGGGGAAGGCACAGACTGTGTAAAGGTAGCAAAGCCCATACCTGGCCTGACTTCCCTGGACCACTGGAAAGGAGGAAATCCAGTTCCATGGACACACATGGACACAGAGCAAAGCTTTGCTCAAAGGATTTATTGATTCTTGATGATTGATTCTTCAGGGGAAATGGCCCAGGGCTCAAAGAGTTCAGGGGTTTCCTCCAGTGATGATCATCTCCTCATGCCACTGGAGAGGAAAAAGTACACTGGTCCTTCACACCCTAAAAGACAAACCCCAGAACGTGACCTCTGGAGCCCACTGGGACATGGATGGGCTTTGTCTCCAGCCCTGTCCCTGCAGGCATGGCTCACCTAGGCATCAAGAGAGGCAGCCAGGCGCTTCTGTCGCAGGA
This sequence comes from Melozone crissalis, assembly GCF_028551555.1. Lineage (NCBI taxonomy): Eukaryota > Metazoa > Chordata > Aves > Passeriformes > Passerellidae > Melozone > Melozone crissalis. The sequence continues at coordinate 3,785,185 of NW_026535912.1, forward strand.
GAGCCCGCAGCTCTTCAGCCACAGGAGGCTGGGGAAAAGGCAGCATTAGAGACACAATGGGTGCAGCGGGCTGCACTGGGAGGCAGGGGAGAGCAGGGGGGCCTTGGGGAAGGGGCTGTGGCAGCAATGGGGTGCAGGAGCTGCTGTGCTGCTGCCCAGAAGCACTGGGCTCCTGGCCAAGAGCCACAGCTGGGGCAGGGGCTGCGTCCTGGCTCATCCAGGGGGTCCTGGGGTGACAGGGGTGGAATGCAGCAGGGCCCTGGGTGAAGGCTTCCCTGGGGAGGAGCCCTGGGGCAGGGCATTGTCTGGGCTGTCAGGAGGGGTGCACTGGGCTGTGCTGGGACACACTGGGATGGCCTGGGCTGTGGTGGCCATGCAATGGGAGGGTCTGGCACCGGCAGAACTCGTGGTACCCACCAGAGGTGTCTCCAGGACCGCGACATTGTCTAAATCCAACTGCAGAGAGACCAGGAGACCTCGCTGGTCACTGGGATGTCCCCGGTGCCAGCAAGGGATGGGGGGACAGCACTGCCCCCCAATTCCCTTAGGGGATGCTCTCCAATGCCAGCAGCCCACTCACCTCCCGCAGATCATCTTGGGTTCCTTCCAGGAGTGCCTGGAAAGGAGAACAAAGGCTGGGTCCGGACTGGACCTTGTGGGGCTGGGGTGGGAAATGGGTGCAGGGAGCAGGGTGCAGGCAGAGGGATGGGAATTCAGGGCCTCCAAAAAGATCTGTTTGAGGTGGGGGGAGACCCAAAAACATTGAGAGTCCAGGGGACAGGGCTGGGGGTGTGGAAGGAGCAGCGTGTGAGGTACAGGGGAGGAGAAAGGAATTGAGATGTAGGGACATGGGAGTGCAAGAGAGGGGCTTGGTGGGGACAGGAGAATGAGGACAGGTGGGGACAAAACCAACAAGACTGGGAGATGGTGTGGGATTGGGGGGTGAGTCAGGGAATTGTACAGGGGGACCCCTCTGCAGTGGCCAGAAAGAAAGGCAAACGATTGAGGGGGGACATGAAAGGAAAGGCCTCAGGAATGGTCAGTGGGAGGGCAGCTGGGGACCCTGAATGGGACACAGAGGAGGGACCAAAAGGGTGGGATGGGAGGCCAGAAAGGGCAGGATGTGGGGACAGCGTTTGGCTGGTGCCTTACCTTGGCCTGTGGATGGAGGAGGATGGAGAAGAGCAGGGCCACACTGAGCACAGCCACCTTCATCTTCCTCTCGCTCTGGGCAGCGCTGCCTGAGGCTGCAGCAGGTGAGGAGCACCTTTATCCCTGCCGGGACTCCTCCCCGCACCCTCCCTGCCAGCCCCCAGGCCAAAGCCCGGCTTGGCACAGCCCCCAGCCCTGGCCACAAGCCCAGCCCTGGAACAGATTCCATCCCACCCCACCTGTGGCACGGATCCAGCCCCCTTGCCCGGCATGCCTCCAGCTTCCTACACGGGGCAGCTGCCCCTGGAAGGGCCCAGGCACCTGGGGGGCCAAGGGGGGCAGGCAGGGAGCCAAAGGCACCTGGGGACCCTGTGGGGACAACCCCCAGTCCAACACAATCCATCCTCCAACAGCCCCCAGTGCCAGATCCCCCATCTCCTGCTGCCCCTCCCCTCCCAGAGCTTTCCCTGGGGGACACCCCAGAGCTGAGCCCGGCCGCAAACCCAACACGTGGGAGAACAAGGGGAACAAGGGACATGTGATCAGATGGCTGATTGGCATCTCCGGCACTGCAGACACTGGGGAGCACTGGGCAATGCTGATCACCTGCAGACAAGGCTGAGGGCTGGGGAATGGCTCAGCAGTGACAATTCCCACATCCACACAACCCGACACCCCTTTCCCCGCAGATGCCAAACCCGACCAAGATCCATGCCCGGAGCACTGTCCAGAGGGGAATATGCCCTGCCCTGCCCCTCATGCTGTCCCACCTGCAGCCACGGAGCCCTCCCAGAGCACCTGGGTCATGGCCCTGGCTCTGGGCCCAGGCCAGCACTGGCCCCGAGCAGGATGTGCCCATCCCAGGCACATGGGGAAGTGGGCACCTGTCCCCAGGACGCCACTCGGAGCTAATTGGGGTAACAGAGGTGCCCTGTGAGGAGGAGGGGTGTTGGTGCCCTGCCAGCATCTCTGACAAGCCCTGTTTACCCAGGGCCTGAGGCACCAGGAGGACATTCAGACATCTTGGGCTTCCAGGAAGGAAAATCCACGGTGAAGTGGTTCTGAAGAGCTGTCTATGGCTGTGATTCCTGTTTGACATTCCAGGGCATTAGTGAGGGGTTCTGCACATCTCTTTCCCCAGGGACAATGTGGATCCATCAGAGAAGTCTTATGACTCAGCTGGGAAAACATTTCAGGCCACTGCCCTGACTGTTTGCTCTGGAACTCACCCAAGGAGGCGCAGGGCCCAAGGGGGAAGATTTTCCTAGGGGGTTTTGCTGCTTTGTGCCCTTGGAGAAGACACCAGAGTGTCCTCATGGGGGATTCTTGACCAGATGGACAAGAGCTGTGACATCATTGGTGGGTGGGGTCATCTTGGAGAGAAATTGAGGAAGTGTCTGCAGGGTCCTAAACGGTGAATGAATGGATGAAGGAGATTCTCACTGTCCTGACCCACTATCCAGCAAAACCACATCCAAGGGAAGAGGCCTGGTGGAATCAGGGGGGAAGCAGACCTTGTTGAGCCTGGTGCACACTGGGCAGTGTGGGGTGATCCCCTGCTGGTGTCCCAGCTCTCAGTGCAATACCACCGCTCTGATGGACTGGATCATTAAGAAACAAAAGAAGTGATCAAGCTCAGGGGAGGAGGGGATCTGGTCGCACTTCTCTTGTCTGGGAGTTTCTCTGCGAGGGGGGACATTCCATGAGAATTGGGATGCGGTAAAGGACAGGGCTGAGGGCAGCTGCTCCCTCTCTCTCTGGGCTTCGGAGGAGGACGCTGGGAGCTGCTGCTTGGAAAAAGGAATTGGTTGCTGCGGGTGGCCAGAGCAGCTTCCCCAGGCAGGTGCTGTCAGGTGCCTGCAGCACCGAAAGCGTCTCCACTTGGGGCTGCCTTGACAACTCCCCCAGCCCAGCAGACGCCTGAGCCCGGATGGTGCAATCAAAGCCTCAGCAGAGGGACGAGAGGACTCCTCGCAGAGCAGATCCAGCTGGATTTATTAAGGGAAAATCCAAGGGTCCAGGGGAAGTGAGAGTGCAGAGGGAAACAGGAGCAAGCAAGAACACAACATCTGCTGAAGGGAACCAGAGGCGAAGAGCCAGGAGCAGGACTGGGGCCAGGGTATATAACTGGAGGAAGGCAGGAGGGGTCAGGGTACAAATGATGCAATGGAGAAGGGAGCCAGGGCTGGAGATAAGGTGGGGTGACACAGGATGCACCAATAGGGGAGCAGCAATTTTTTGGAAAAAGAAGACAAAACACAGCAATTTCCTGGTGCCAAGTCTGTCACCACCCAGACCTGGTATTTGATGGCACTGCCCATGCCCAGATCTGGACATTTCCCTGTGCCACCACAGCCCAAGTGCAGCAATTTGCTGGCAAAGAAAGCCAAACCAGGCAAATACCTGGTGCCTACACCAGCCCAATCTTGTGTTTGCTGACACCACCAGTGCCCAGATCTGGAATTTTTCAGATGCTTGCACAGCTTAATTCCAGCAGTTTGCTGGCACAGAAAGTTAACATTTGACAATTTCTCAGTGTCAGCACATTCCCTTCCAAGATCTGGTGTGCGTTGGTGTTGAAGATTGCCATGCAAGATGTTTTCCATTACCATCTGTATGGCAGATTACCTTTGTCAAGTAGGCAGTTTGCTTTATCTCTCTCTTTGAGTGACCACATTCACACCTCCCTCGGGAGGGGACATCTGCTGATAACAGACTATTGAATGTCACTGCATGACTGATAAGAACTATAACATCCCATTGTGAGATGTTCCGCCCAGAGGGAGGAGCCAAGCATTGCTACCCAGATATAATCCAGAGGTTTTTGAGACACCGGCACGGCTTTCTCCACGGGATTCCCCAGAGGAACAGCAGCTGTCTCTTCTCCCACTGGGTCTTCAGAGGAAGAATACATCCTTCTCTACAGATCCCCCCCTGCTCCAGCAGAACCACATCTGACGCTTCAGGAGGGCGTCAGCCACATTTCCAATTGGACTGCCACCAACACCCTGACCCACAGGGTGTCAGGTTGGGTTCTGACTCTGTCAGTGTTGTTCTAGTGTACTGCATTGTTTATTTTATCTTTATTTTTTTTTCCTATTAAAGAACTGTTATTTCCTGCTCCCATATTTTTGCCTGAGAGCCCCTTAATTTAAAATTGATAGCAATTCAGAGGGGTGGGGAGGGTTTACATTCTCCATTTCAGGGGAAGCTCTTGCCTTCCTTAGCAGACTCCTGTCTTTCCAAACGAAGACAGGTTTTGGCGCCTAACGTGCGGCTGGAGGGCACAGAAACAAAAAAGGAATAACAGTTCTTGAGTAATCTAATTTTTGTGTGTAGCTATAGAAACCTCATTATGCGATGCCATGTGGTCCAGCTGGCCCTGGTTTGGGTGGCATGTGATCATGGCTGTATTTCTCCCATTTATAGGCCCTTATCTAAACATTGGTCCTATAACCAAGGCTACTGTGTCTGTTATCCGGTTTGTTTTATGGGTGAAAAAGGTGAGGAATTAATGGATTTTTAACTTCCTCTGGAAAGCAGGCACACAGATTCACAGCTATCACACACTAACAGTATGTTTTTGAGGTTACTTTAATAATGGCACCTGCTATAAGGAAATGACACCAGGTGAAATCTTCTCCCAACCCTTTAGCCATCTCTTTGGGTCCGCCCCACCAGTTTTTGAAGGGTTCAGATCCACTCTAAATATTAATGATATCATACAGTGGCTGGTGTTGCTGATAGGCCTGTTCTATTTAGCATTTAGAGAGAAGGGGTGACTAACCTGGATAACCACCCTGACACCAACCCCAGAATCTAATACGCTACCAGAGTCTAGGGATGCTGCTGCCCCAGAGCCTGACCCTGCCCCACATCCCACCCCAGATGTGAACTACCCAGATTGGCTGGGGGGTCTGGTGAAGGAGATACGTGAGATGGGCCGGATGCTGAAGGAATACACTTCCCCAGCTGGTGAGAAGCCCTCCCTCTGCCTTGAAGAGGGAAAGTCTAATAGTGCGGCAGCAGAACCCACAGATGTTACAACTGTCCAGGTTCCGGCTGAATTGCAAAGGCAGACACAGCCAGCAGCAGTTGCCCCTCTAGAAACAAAGAGATCTAAGACAAAAGCAGAGCACCCAGATAAAAGAAGGCCCTCACAACCCACAGGGGAGCCAGAGGTTGCGATCTACACCAAGTCCCTGACGTACAAAAGTCTCCGTAATCTGCACAAAGACATTGTATGACAGGGACGTGAGGCTTATACAACCTGGCTACTTCGCATCTGAGATCTTATGAGTACAAGCGTCCAGCTGGATGATGGTGAGGAAAGGAATTTGGGACCCTTGACCCACGACTCAAGTATCAATCAGATTGTTGTAAAGGAGCCAGGGTCTCTTTCCCTCTGGGAGCAGCTTTTAATAAGTGTCAGAGAGAGATTTGTCCACAGGGAGAGAATGCAGGACCAGCACCATAGAATGTGCTGGAAGACCCTTGAGGAAGGGATCCAACAGCTGAGAGAAGTGGCAGAATTAGAGGTACTCTTTGGGAGGGATGGACAGCATGATAATGACCTCGACAAAGTCAGGTGCACAGGGCAAATGTTGTGGAGACTGGCAAACCTGGCAAAATACACCACCTTTATTGCAACAATTAATGCTGATAACAACCAAGAGACAGTGGGTTCTGTAGCTAACAAGCTTAGGAATTATGAAAGTATGATCAATGGACTGATGCAGGCTCATGTCTCTGCTGTGATTAAGGACCTCAAAGAGGAGATGAGGGAGGTGGTGAGGGAAGAGGTGAGGAGGAGCAATTCCCACATTGCACCGCTGTGAGTCACAGGCCCCAGAGTCAGAGCCCAACGTTCCCCAGCTAGAGAGAGGGGGGGTACACCCCACGGGCTGACCTGTGGTTTTTTCTGCGTGACCATGGGGAAGACATGGGAAGGTGGGATGGAAAACGCACTTCTGTCCTGGCAGCACGGGTGCGTCAGCTCAAGGAGGGAAACACAAATCAAGGGAACTCCAGTAAAGTGAAGTTAGCCTCAACCTCCCATGACCGAGCTGCTGAGTATGATCTGTCAGATCCCCTGGAAGGTACCTCTACCATGAATACCCAGGGTTAGAGGGGTCCTGCCTCCAGCCAGTGAGAGGCACGGGAAAACTGGATTTTCTGGATGGTGTGGATCCGATGGCCGGGCACATCAGAACCACAAAAGTACAATGCTTTAGTTGATACTGGTGCACAGTGTACCCTAATACCATTGGGACATGTGGGGGCAGAACCTATTTCCATTGCCAGGGTGACGGGGGGATCACAGCAATTGACCCTTTTAGAAGCTGAGGTGAGCTTGACTGAGAAAGAGTGGATAAAACATACTATTGTGACTGGCCCAGAGGCCCCGTGTATTCTGGGCATAGGTTTCCTCCTGAACGGCTATTACAAAGACCAAAGGGACTCAGATGGGCTTTTGGCATAGCTGCTGTGGAGGCAGAAAACTCCAAGCAGTTGAACACTTTGCCTAGGCTATCAGAAAACCCATCTGCAGTAGGACTCCTGAAGGTGGAAGAGCAAAGACCACCAATTGCCACCTAGACAGTGCATCGCCGGCAGTGTCAGGTGAATCAAGATGCCATGATCCCCATCCACAAAATGATCCGTGAGCTGGAGAGCCAAGGGGTGGTCAGCAAGACCCACTCATCCTTCAACAGCCCCACTTGGCCTGTGCACAAGTCTGACAAAGAATGGAGATTGACAGTGGACTATCGTGGCTTGAATGAAGTGACTCCACCCCTGAGCGCTGCTGTGCCAGACATGCTGGAACTCCAGTACGAGCTGGAGTCCAAGGCAGCAAAGTGCTTTGCCACCATTGACATTGCTAACACATTTTTCTCCATTCCTTTGGCAGCAGAATGCAGGCCTCAGTTTGCTTTCACCGTGAGGGGAGTGCAGTATACCTGGAACCGACTGCCCCAGGGGTGGAAGCACAGCCCCACCATCTGCCATGGTGCCACTGATCTAGGCTGCACTGGAAAAGGGTGAGGCTCCAGAGCACCTGCAGTACATCGATGACATCATTGTGTGGGGGAACACGGCAGTGGAAGTATTTGAGAAAGGAGAGAGGATCATCAGGATTCTGCTAGAAGCCAGCTTTGCTATCAAGAAGGACAAAGTCAAGGGACGGGCCTGAGAGACCCAGTTCCTGGGAGTAAAGTGCTAAGACGGACTGCATCAGATTCCCACTGAGGTCATCAACAAAATCACCGCAATGTCTCCACCAACTAGCAAGATGGAAACACAAGCTTTCCTGGGTGCCATAGGTTTTGGAGAATGCACATTCCTGAATACAGTCAGATTGTGAGCCCTCTTTACCTGCAAGAGGAATGAGTTCCACTGGGGTCCTGAACAGCAACAAGCCTTTGCCCAGATCAAGCAGGAGATCGCTGATGTGATTGCCCTTGGCCCAGTCAGGACAAGAGCAGAGGTGAAGAACGTGCTCTACTCTGCAGCCGGGAACCATGGCTTGTCCTGGTGCCTTTGGCAGAAGGTGCCTGGGGAGACTTGAGGCCAACCACTGGGATTTTGGAGTCAAAGATACAGAGGGTCTGAAGCCAACTCCACTCCCACAGAGAAGGAAATCTTGGCTGCCTATGAAGGAGTCCAGGCTGCCTCAGAGGTGACTGATACAGAAGCACAACTTCTCCTGGCACCCTGACTACCGGGGCTGGGGTGGATGTTCAAAGGCGAGGTTCCTTCCACCCACCACGCCACTGACACGACATGGAGTAAATGAATTGCTGTTATCACACAGTGCTCCTGTGTTGGAAACCTGAATCGCCCTGGGATTCTGGAAATAATTACAAACTGGCCCAAAGGTGAGAACTTTTGTCTGACTGATGAAGAGGAACAAGGACCAGTGACACGTGCTGAAGAAGCTCCTCCCTAAAACCAACTGCCACAAGAGGAAACACGCTACGCTCTTTTCACTGATGGTTCCTGTTTCATCATAGGGATGAACCAGAAGTGGAAAGTAGCCGTATGGAGCCCCACCTGACAGGTTGCACAAGCTACCAAAGGAGAGGGTGGATCAAGTCAACTTGCAGAACTCAAAGCTGTTCAGCTGGCCCTGGACATTGCTGAGAGAGAGAAATGGCCAAAGCTCTACCTTTATACTGATCCATGGATGGTAGCCAATGCTCTTTGGGACTGGCTGGAAAGGTGAAAAAAAGCCAACTGGCAGCCTAGGGGAAAACCCATCTGAGCTGCTGATGAGTGGAGAGACGTTGCCGCTCGGTTAGAGAAGCTACCTGTGAAAGTCCACCATGTGGATGCTCATGTTCCCAAGAGTCGGGCTAATGAGGAACACCGAAACAACGAGCAGGTAGATCAGGCAGCAAAGATAGAGGTGTCAAAGATAGACTTAGATTGGCAACATAAGGGGGAGTTGTTCTTAGCTCAATGGGCCCATGATGCCTCAGGTCATCAGGGTAGAGATGCCACCTATAAGTGGGCACAAGACCAAGGGGTGGATCTAACCATGGACAGTATTTCAGAGGTTATCCATGACTGAGATGTGTGCTGCCATCAAGCAGGCCAAGCGAGTGAAGCTGCTCTGGTAAGGTGGGCGGTGGTCCAAGTACAAGTATGGGGAGGCCTGGCAGATTGACTCCATCACACTGCCCCAGACACGCCAGGGCAAGCGCTACGTGCAGACCATGGTGCAAGCCACCACTGGATGTTTGCAAACCTACCCTGTGCTTCACGCCACAACCTGGAACACCATCCTGCGTCTTGAAAAGCAAATCCTGTGGAGACATGTCACCCCTGAGTGAATTGAGTCAGAAAATGAGACCCATTTCAAGAATGGCCTTATCAATGCTTGGGCCAGGGTACATGGTATTGAATATATCATATTCCTTATCATGCACCAGCTGCCAGGAAAGTTGAACAGTGTAACAGACTACTTAAAACAACCCTGAAGGCACTCGGGGGGGGACTTTTAGAAATTGGGAAATGAACTCAGCAAAAGCCAGCTGGATGGTCAACACCAGAGGCTCCATAAATCAAGCTGGTCCTGCCCAGTCTGAACCCCTGCACACAGTGGATGGAAATAAAGTCCCTGTTGTACACATGAAAGGTATTTTAGGAAGGACTGTTTGGATTGATCCCATCTCAGGCAAAGACAAAACCATCCATGGAATTGTTTTTGCTCAATGACCTGTTTACACTTGGTGGGTAATGCAGAAAGATGGAGAAAGCCATTGTGTACAAGAGGGAGGCCTAGTCTTAAGTGAGAACTGTGTGAAATTTTTTTGTTGTTGTTGTTTTTGTTTTTGTGGTGCAGATGGAAATAGAAAAAGGGGTGGATAATGTTGAAGATTGCATGCAAGATGTTTTCCATTACCATCTGTATGGCAGATTACCTTTGTCAAGTGGGCAGTTTGCTTTATCTCTTTCTTTGAGTGACCAGATTCATACCTCCCTTGGGAGGGGACATCTGCTGATAACAGACTATTGAATGGCAGTACATGACTAATAAGAACTATAACATCCCATTGTGAGATGTTCCGCCCAGAGGGAGGAGCCAAGCATTGCTACCCAGATATAATCCAGAGGTTTTTGAGATACCGGCACGGCTTTCTCCACGGGATTCCCCAGAGGAACAGCAGCTGTCTCTTCTCCTACTGGATCTTCACAAGAAGAATACATCCTTCTCTACAGATCCCCCTTGCTCCAACAGAACCACAAATGATACTTCAGGAAGTCTGCAGCCACATTTTCAATTGGACTGTCACCAACACTGTGACCCACAGGGCGTCAGGTTGGGTTCTGACTCTGTCAGTGTTGTTCTGGTGTACTGCATTGTTTTATTTCATCCTTTAATTTTTTTCTTTTCCCCCTTAAAGAACTGTTATTTCCTGCTCCCATATTTTTGCCTGAGAGCCCCTTAATTTAAAATTGATAGCAATTCGGAGGGGTGGGGAGGGTTTACATTCTCCATTTCAGGGGAGGCTCCTGCCTTCCTTAGCAGACTCCTGTCTTTCCAAACCAAGTCACCAATGAACTCCTACCAAATTCGGTGAAACAAATTCCTTGGTAAAGGCCGCCTGGCTTATTCCTTGAAACCTGGCTCCCCGGTTGCAGACGGGGCAAAGAGCTCCGGAGTGGAGTGACCACCCACTCCGTTCTCGCCGTAAATGTGGCCCCAATTCGATGGCTCAAAATCCGGATTTTGTCCTTAGGGGGGCGCGGGTGGGTGGTCTGGGGGCTGCCACTACGCCTGTCCAGGGTATCGGTGGGCACTCAGACTCAGATCCTAGCCTCCCACGAGACACTGAACCGTTTGTGCTTGGTGAGGGAAGCAGCAAAAAGGTGAGTGAAGGCACACCAGAGGCATTGCCTCTAGTGCCTGGGGAACACGGAGGGCAGTCACCGGATAACATGGTGAAGGTGACTGTTCCTGACAAAAATCCACCTTGTCCCTGTTGTGTGGTACCCGGGTAAACTCTGTGTTAAGCCTGATTGAACATCTAAAGGAGTTGCACTGGAAAAGGAGGGTTTGCTTTCGGTGTGCCAAGTGTGTAAAGGAAAGTATTAACTATCATAGTGTTATTTGTCATTTTGAAAAATGCAGAGGTCCAGAAACTGAAAGGGTTCCAGCTGGAGAGTGGATATGTGAAGTATGCGTCAGAGACTTCAGAACCAAAATTGGCCTGGGACAACACAAAAGATTGGCACATCCTTTGATAAGAAACCAAGAAAGGATCATTGCTTCTCAACTGAAAGAAACATCAAATCCAGGAGCCCACAAAAGATGCTGGACAAAAGAGGAGGAAGAACTGCTGATAAGACTGGAGGCACAGTTCGAGGGAAACAAAAACATTAATAAACCTATCGCCGAACACATAACAACAAAAACAGCTAAGCAAATTAGTTACAAAAGAAGATTGCTGCCTAGGAAACCAACAGATGGAGCTGACAGAGGAACTGAGGTGAGTCATCACACCAGGAGAGCAGCTGAGGGCATGGGAATGGAACCTGGGTTGAGTCAGCAGTCCCAGGCAAGAACCGTGGACAATGGACCTGGGGAGAACCATCCGCCAGGGAGGCCAGCTGCCAGAGAGAAAACAATGGATAAATTAAGACGACGCCCTGATAAGGACAACCAGCGACAGAAACCAGCAGAGGGCGGGGCAGCTGCAGACTCATTACCAAAAGACAGTCAAGGAACGCTTATCAGCTGGAGCAATTAACCACTTCCCCAGAGCATTCAAGCAATTGATGGACGGCCAGGAGATGCTGACAATGATTAATCAGGCAGTGCAGGACTGCTTTGGATGCCTAGAATCAATAAGCCAGATAAGAACTGCTACACGTTGTAAAATGGGAAGGAGACCCAGGAGAAGCAACCAAGAAAGCCATTTCAGAAGTGGATGAAGGACAGAGCGATCAAAAAAGGTAATTACCTTTGCTTTCAGCATTTATTCCATCTTGACAGGGGGAAACTAGCAAAAATTATTTTGGATGACGTAGAGTGTTTGTCCTGGGATATATCATCCAGTGAAATTTACTCGGTATTTAAAGCCAGATGGGAAACACCTGGTACTTTTGCTGGCATCAGGGACTTTGAAATTAATGGGAAGGCAGACAACAGCACCTTCAGAGGCTTAATCACGGCCAAAGAAATTGAAAGAAATGTGCAGGAAATGAGCAAGGGCTCGACTCCAGGTCCAGATAGGGTTACTCTTGGGGACATCAAAAAGATGGATCCCAGGTATTCCCGGACGGCTGAGCTCTTCAACTTATGGTTAACATCTGGGGAGATCCCAGACATGGTGAGGGGGTGCAGAACTGTTTTGATTCCCAAATCTACAAAATCGGAACATTTAAAGGACATTAATAACTGGAGGCCTATCACAATCAATTCCATCTTGTTGAGACTGTTCTCCAGGATTGTAAAAGCAAGGCTGAGCAAAGCGTGCCCCCTCAACCCAAGGCAAAGAGGCTTTATTAGAGCAGCAGGATGCTCTGAAAACCTGAAACTCCTGCAAACTATACTTCAGACTGCCTAAAGTGAACACAGACCACTGGGTGCTGTATTTGTGGACATCGCCAAGGCTTTTGACACCATAAGCCACCATCACATCATACATGCTTTGCAGCTGAGGGGAGTGGATCCCCACATCATTGGCCTGATGAACAATATGTACAAAGACATCAATATGTATGTCACCACAAAAATGAACACACACACAGACAAAATCCAGATCCGGGTTGGAGTAAAGCAGGGTGACCCGCTGTCACCCCTTTTATTTAACCTGGCAATGGACCCCCTGTTGTGCAAGCTGGAAGAGAGTGGTAAAGGATTCCACCGAGGACAGAGTAGTATAACAGCAGTGGCATTCGCCGACGATCTGGTCTTGTTGAGTGACTCCTGGGAAAACATGAAAACAAATATCAAGATATTAGAGACCTTCTGCGATTTCACCGGTCTCAAAACACAAGGGAAAAAGTGCCACGGCTTCTACATCAAGCCCACAAAAGACTCTTACACCTTCAATAACTGCGCTGCATGGACCATCAACAGCGCACCCCTGAACATGATCAACCCCAGGGAATATGAGAAATACCTTGGCCTACACTTTGACCCCTGGACTGGGATAGCAAAAGCCAACCTCCCCACAAAACTAGAATTCTGGCTTGAATGAATTGATCAAGCTCCACTTAAACCTCTGCAAATACTTGATATCCTCAAAACATACACCATCCCTCGACTGACCTACCTGGCTGACCATTCACAAATGAAACAGGGGCCCTTGAAGCCCTTGACCAGAAGATCCGAACAGCGGTCAAGGACTGGCTGCAACTACCTCCGTGCACCTGCAGTGCCATCTTGTACTCGAGCACGAAGGACGGCGGTTTGGGCGTCACCAAGTTGGCGGGACTGATCCCCAGTGTACAGGCCCGGAGACTGCACTGGATTTCACAGTCCTCGGATGAAACAATGAAGGAGTTCCTAGAGAAAGATCAAATGGAACAACTGTATAAGAAATTGTGGATTCAAGCTGGAGGGGAAAGCGAGAAGATACCCTCTATTTGGGAAGCACTACCGGCGAATGAACCATCCAACAGTGCAGGCACAACCTCGGAGTGGTGTGGAGAGGTTAGTTCAAGAATGGCTTAAAGAAAAAGGCCATGAAACATACAATTGAGAGAAAAGTAAGAGGTAAAAGTAAAAGCAGTTTCTAACAGCTCTCAGCCTTCTGATTTGTGTAAACAATTAGACTCTCTCAGGCATCATTCTATAAACAATGGAGTTCTCAGCTTGTCTTCCCATGGCAAGCAGAACACCGTCCTTGGGAAGGCCTGTTATCCTGGGAACAGATGCAGAGGTTTTGGGAACACTAGTTTCTGTTGTAGTTTCGGGTTTCTGTTTTGGTTTCTGCTTATGATAAACAATTGTAGGTATTCTAAAACAAAAGGTGTGGTTACAGTTTTCTCTGTTAACCTATCATGGAGTTGGATTACAGAATATTCATGAAGTTCGTTAGTATTGTTATATAAGGTGATTGATTGATCAATAAAGTCGAGTTTCGATGCATAACTATGGTCGATTCTCCCTTCATCTCCAACAAATGGTCGACCCCGGACGTGATAGTCGAATTCGGACGTGCCGAATTACGAGGAGCGCTCTTGGGGATAACGGAATACCACGGGAGGTGAGGAAGGTGTCCAGGTTCCGAGGTGCAGCAGCGGAATGGCAATAAGCACGATAAAAAAACGGACGGAGTCTGCCGACGGAGCGGACGGAGTCTGTCGATTCGTGCCGGCCCTAGGCGAGCGTAAAGACGTGTCCTAGCTTGGTAAGTGCGGCCGAGGTTGGGAGGTGCTGCAAAGAGCGCTCAATTTTATTTAGAGATGGACCGACAAGCCGCATATGATCTTTTTATAACTTTTCTGCAAAAGAGGCAGATTAAGGGAATTGATTTACAGAAAGAGTTACCAGGGCTCTTAGCATACGGTGTAGAGAGGGGAATCTTTGTTAATCCTCATACTATCCATGAATTATCTGAGTGGGGTAAATTTGGTGATTTATTGTGGCAGGCTACTTTGGATGATGATAAAACTGCCAGGAGGTTGGGTAAATTATGGCGGGTCATTAACACTGAGCTCTTACAATTTCAAGCTGAAAAAAGGGCTGCCCGCCAGGCTACTGCCGCTCATGATCGTAATGCAGAATACGATCGAGATAGGGAGTTTGATAAGGACTCCCGCACTCCTCTTGGCCCTGCATCGAGGACGGTTTTATTACCAGCCTCGCCGCCTCCTTCTGTGAGCCAGGCCGCGAGCGGAGTTCCGAGCCAGGCTGCGAGCGGAGTTCCGAGCCAGGCTCCGAGCCAGGCTGCGAGCGGGGTTCTGAGCCAGGCTCCGAGCCAAGCTGCGAGTCAGGTTTCGGGCCAGGCTCCGGTGAGTCACGCTTTGCAGAGCGCTGTATTACCTGTTTCGCCGCCTCCTTTAACAAGTCAGCCTCCCCCAATAAGTCAAGCTTCGCAAAACGCTTTATTACCCTTAACGAGCCAAGCTCAGCAGGCTGCTCAGCAGGGTGCTTTATTGCCCGCGTTGCCGCAGGCTACACAGAGCGCCTCTGCCTCTCCTGTGTCTGCTATATCACAGCAGCCGGGGCCACAAATGCATACTCCGTTCCCAAAAAGCAATCAGTCGGTCCCTGGGTCGGAAAACAATTTGGCGGTGACGATTGCTCGGGATAGAAGAGATGCATGGGCAGCCTTGGCCAAAGATGCCATGGACAAGGGAGACCGGGAGCTAATGAGCATGGCTAACGAGCTGGCTTGTCCAGTTGTCTTTACCCCCCAGGCGGGGGGGGGCCTTCAGGCGACGATCAGTGCTCTGGACTGGAAAATGTTATCTCAGTTACGAGCGACTGTCAGCCAGTTTGGTTTTAAGAGTGAGCCAGCTAGGCAAATGCTAGACTATATTTTTGACACTAGCATTCTCCTTGTTAATGATTGCCGTGGTATAGTAAAATTAATTTTTACCCAACATCAACAATTGTTATTTAATGCCCACTGGCAAGGACTCGTAAATGAGTGCGTAGCTGTTCAAAGACAGCCAGGTGACCCTTTGCATGGTGTCACTGTAAATGAGCTCATGGGTCTGGGACCTTTTCTTCGAACTGAGGCACAAGCTTTAATTGGCCAAGAGAAGTGCTGGGAAGCAATGAGGTTAGTCAGACTTGCAATAGATAGAGTAAAGGAACCAGGAGGTATACCTGTATATATGGGAATTAAGCAAGGTAGAGACGAATCATTTGGTGCTTTCATAGATAGAGTTGCTGCCGCGATTGAGAGAGCAGGTGTCGCAGAATTTATGCGCGGGGCTCTTCTCAAACAGTGTTCAATTCAAAACTGCAATTCGGCCACTAGAAATGTACTTAATACCTTAGGTGCAAATTGGACTATAGAGGAGGCATTAGAAAGAATGGCACTTATACCAACTGGACAACAGGCTCTTGTAGTAGATGCCATAAAACAGTTAGGAGTAGGTTTACAAGAACAGGCAAAATCCGCTCAGAATCAGGTGTTGGCCGCTCTTGCACCCCTTCAAACATCGGCTGCACTTACAGCGTCATACAAAAAGGGGCATGTGAAATGTTTTCGATGCGGAGGCAGGGGCCATGTACGCCAGGATTGCCAGGCTGCTGGAATCTGGTGCGAAAAATGCCGCACGAACAATCATAATACAAGCATTTGCAAACGGAGGTCGGGAAACCCGGTCAGGAGCGCGTCTCGCGGTGGCCGCGCCCAGACACAAGTTGCCGCTGCAGTAACAACACCTCCCAGCGCCTGCAATCCTCCACAGCAGGGAGTCTTCAACCCCCCCGCCAACCCTCCGCAGCCGGGAGCCTCCAGCCCGCCACAGCAGGGAGTCTCGGAATGGACCTGGCAGCCGCAGTAGACGTAACTTTAATGACTCCGCACCCGCAAAAAATCCCTACGGGAGTCCACGGACCTATTATCATTCAAAATAAAATGCTTGGTGCACTGTTATTTGGAAGATCTTCTGCATCTATGCTGGGACTATTTGTTTTACCTGGTGTTATTGACGCGGATTACACAGGGGAAATTATGGTAATGGTTTATACTCCTTTTCCTCCTCTTCAAATAAATAAAGGACAAAGGATTGCTCAGCTGGTACCGCTTGAGCAAATGACTAAAGGACTACAACCTGTAAAAAGTCAAGAGAGGAAAGATAATGCTTTTGGTTCTACAGGAGGACTTACTTTGCTCACTTTAAACCTCGCTGAGAGACCCAAGAAAAAGGTAGAAGTGGAATTTAATGGACAAAAAAGGTCATTTTCAGGCTTGTTGGATACTGGAGCAGATTCTAGCATCATTAGTCCTCACTGCTGGCCTCAGCACTGGCCTTTGCAGCCAGCAGCCACTGCAGTAACCGGGGTAGGAGGATTTACTCTGGCTAGTCGTTCCCCCCCTCTTCAGGTTTCTATTGATGGGAAACAGCTGACAGCAACCTTTTCAGTGGTGCAGTTACCACCTACTGTTCAGTGCCTTATCGGCCGGGACATTATGGCTCAGTTGGGGGTGGTGCTAACAAACGAACACCCTTTGGAGTAAAAGCCATTGCTTGGACTTTCCCAATTCCCATCACCTGGATTGTTGATACCCCGGTGTGGGTTAAGCAATGGCCTCTGAAAGGGGAAAGTCTGCAACACGCACATCAACTCGTTTCAGAACAGTTTCAACAGGGACACTTGCGCTTGTCTACTAGTCCCTGGAATACTCCTATTTTTGTAATTAAAAAGAAGTCGGGAAAATACAGACTGCTCCATGATTTGCGTGCTGTAAATGATCAAATGGAACCTATGGGCTCATTGCAACCTGGATTACCTAACCCAGCCATGATTCCAATGAATTGGCCTTTGCTGATTATTGATCTAAAGGACTGTTTCTTTACTATTGCCCTTCACCCGCAGGATATGCGACGTTTTGCTTTCACACTGCCTGCGATTAACAAAGAGGCACCCGATCAGAGGTTTGAATGGACGGTTCTTCCGCAGGGTATGCGCAACAGCCCCACCTTGTGTCAACTTTATGTCAGTGCAGCTTTGCAACCTCTTAGGAAGCAATGGCCTAACACGGTGATTTATCATTACATGGATGATGTATTGTTTGCCCAGCCGATGCCTTTTACACCGCAACAAGTCCAGAATATAAGAACTACGCTGGCACAATACTCTCTAGTGATAGCTCCTGAAAAAATCCAAACTACTACTCCTTGGAAATACCTGGGATGGTCTATTACAGAACAAATCATTACACCTCAAAAGCTGCAATTAAAAACACAGATAACCACCTTAAATGACGCTCAGAAATTCTTGGGTGATTTACAGTGGTTAAAACCTATTGTGGGAATACCCAATGAATTGATTGACGAGTTGCGTCCCCTGTTAAAGGGAACTGATCCAACTCATCCAGTGTGTCTTACTAATAGACACCAGCAGGTCATTCAGCAAATTATGGACTGTATTATGCATGGACATGTTCATAGAAGGGATCCAGACTTACCCATAGACCTTACTATCTGGAATGGCCCGCAATATCTTTTGGGAGCACTTACACAGTGCAAACAAGAAGCGGGGGAAATACGGGTATTAGAGTGGATGTCCCCCCCATTACAGCAAAGAAAAACTCTTTTCCAAAAAATTGAAATGTTAGCAGATCTGATAAAGAAGGGTAGAGAAAGGATGCTGCAGGTGGCTGGGGCAGAACCAGCTGCCATCAAGATACCAATGAAAAAGGATACCTTGGACTGGTATTTGACCAACTCAGAAGAACTGCAGGAAGCTCTTTTAGGTGCATGTTGCCCTATTGAAACATGTCAGCTTCGACCAGCATTTATTCAGTGGATAGGGGACTGGGACTGGATAACTCGTCCAAAGCGAGA
Source organism: Melozone crissalis (assembly GCF_028551555.1). Taxonomy (NCBI): domain Eukaryota; kingdom Metazoa; phylum Chordata; class Aves; order Passeriformes; family Passerellidae; genus Melozone; species Melozone crissalis. The sequence goes on from NW_026535912.1 coordinate 3,803,323, forward strand.
GAAGTCTCCTATCTCAGGTGCTATTACTGCATTTACGGATGCTGGCAGGAAATCAAGAACTGCTGCAATAACCTGGCAAGAGAAGGGAGTATGGAAGCATCATATTCTGCAAGCAGAAGCAGTAGACAGCCTACAAACCATGGAACTGTTAGCAGTGGTTTGGACAATGCTACACTTCCAAGAACCTTTGAATGTTGTTACAGACTCTTTGTATGTAGCAGGAATTGTGGCAAGAATTGAAGACGCTTCTATAAAAGAGGTGCAAAATCAAAGACTGTATGAACTGTTATTGCAGTTAAAAAGAGCTGCAAGATCCAGGGAAAATGCTTATGCTGTAATTCATATTAGAAGTCATAAATGGAAGGTTGGCTTAGGTGAAGGGAATGATAGGGCAGATAGATTGGTTACCATTACCCAAAGCACACCTTTATCAGGTCACCAATTGGCTCGAGAGGCCCACTCAATGTTTCACCAAAATGCAAAAGGCTTAAGTAGAGAATTCAAAATAACACACACGGAAGCAAAAGCTATTGTGAGGGCTTGCCCTATTTGCAGTCACCATAATGGAGGCAGTGGTTTAGGCCTAGGAGTAAATCCACGAGGCCTGCAAACAAATGAACTATGGCAAATGGATGTTACACACATCCCTAGTTTTGGCAATCTGAAATGTGTACATGTGTCCGTTGATACTTATAGCAAATATATCTGGGCAACAGCTCAGAGCGGAGAAAAGGCAATACATGTGGAAAGACATCTGTACAGTTGCTTTGCAGTGATGGGTACACCAAAAAGAATTAAAACAGATAATGGTTCTGCATATACCAGTCAGAAGGTAGGAAAATTTTTAAACAAATGGGGAATTGAACATGTTACAGGTATCCCAAATTCTCCAACAGGACAGGCCATTATTGAAAGGGCACATGGTACTTTAAAAAGGTATTTATCCAAATATGAGGATGTAACTGACCCTCACTCCAGACTATTAAAAAGTTTATTTGTAATCAATCATTTGTGCGTATTTGGGGATCAAGGGCAGCCCCCAGCAGAGTTACATTATAAGCCACAAGGAACTGACAAACAGGAAAAAGAAGTATGGGTAAAATATCGAGATCCTAAGACAGGGTTATGGAAAGATCCTGCTAAGATTCTGTTTTGGGGAAGGGGATACCTTTGTATTTCCACCCCTACAGGTGCGTTGTGGGTACCTGCCAAGTGGACTAAACCTGTTCTTGATGCAGCGATTGGTGGACCAACTCACGGAGGAGGACAAGGACCGTCTAGAGAAGAAGCTGTTCCTGATCCTGAGACCACTACTGCTTCAACTGAAGGGACACTCGAAGGAGATCGACAAGGTACTAACTCGCCGTTGCCGGACGACCAGGGAACTGATTGACATTATTGAATCATTATCATCTTTTCACATAAAAGGACCGGCAAAAGAGAACTGTCTTGAATGTCACAGCCCAAATTGTGCTGCTTGGGTTGCACTGTGTTGCGGGGGTTGTGATAATATCTTTTGGGTGGATCAGTTGTCCTTTTTCAATTATGGTGCAATACCTGCAAGTATAAATATTCCTGGAGTCATAATTGGCAGTGGGCACTACGGAATGAGACAGGACTAAACACTGCTTCAGCTTTAGGCCTTTATGAATCTCATGAGCAGAAAATCTTGGCATATTATCGGTGGGAGGTACAGAGTATTTTGAAAAGGGTCAAAGCTCAAAGTGCATCATATATAGCATCAATAAGGTGTGGAAAATTGGTGCCTTTAACACAACATTCCGTTGTAGGTCCTATAAGAGGAGATCCCAATCAAGCATTAGATAGCTGCATTAGAAGGTTACAAAGGTGTGGCATTCAAGTGTCCGGGACAGCAAAATTAAAAACTGAGAAGAAAAGAAAGGTCAAAGCAGAGACAGAAAAATGAGGTTCATTTTTGTTATATTGCTTAATATAGTAGTAGCTGAAGAATTAGAGGTAGCACATTTTAGTCAACCTAGAGATAATGTATGGATAACACTTGCTAGACAAATTAATCAATCATCGCTTTGTCTCAGCCTTGGAGGAGTTACTCATCCATTTCGAACATGTTTAGTTGGACTCCCAGTATGGTCTCCTCAAGAATTCTGCAGTCTTATTAATAATCGTGCCTTATGTATGCACAATATGGTAAATATTAAGCTGCCTGCACAAAAGGGGTATACTGCCAGTCAGAGTGATGGTTATCGCCAATGTTTACTAATCCAATCACTCAATACTCCTTTGCTCTCTCCACCTGAGGAATTAGAGCTTTTTGGGAGTGCAAACGCTAGCATGACCAGCACTTCCAACGGTGGGTGGTTCAGTTTTGATTACTTTAATCCTCAAAGAATGAGTCAGCACAAACAGACATGGGCCACTCTGGAGTCATCTCTAAAACCAGAGATAGTGTCCAAACAGCTTTATAACCAATGTGAAGGCTCTACTATTATGGCACCTAAAAAATTACCCACCGGGATATTTCTAATTTGTGGAGATAGAGCCTGGAATGGAATACCAGCCCAACCTCAGGGTGGACCTTGCTATCTAGGCAAATTAACATTATTCCACCCTAACATATCTGTGCTGATGCAACTAAGTCATAACACTAACAGACAAAGGCGCAGCTTACATAATTTAGACTGTAGTCAAGTAGGAGATCCGTGGTTCTGGAGTAAATTTAAACAAGTGATGGTTGCAACTCTCCTACCAGGAGGTGCTGCAAGCAAAGCAATGACTTTAGCAAAACAAATAGGGTGTTGGGCTAAGGGTGAATTAAATAAGACATCACAGATATTAGATATGCTAACTGCAGATGTACAAAGTGTTAATCACGCTGTTTTACAAAATAGAGCTGCTATAGATTTTTTACTGCTAGCACAAGGCCATGGTTGTGAAGAGTTTGAAGGGACGTGTTGCATGAACTTATTTGATCATTCTGTATCTATTCATGCTAAGTTAAAAGAGCTACGACTAGGGCTTAACAGCCTTAAGGAAGAAGAAGGATTGGGAATTGATGAATGGCTTAAGAGTTTAGGATTGGGACCATGGTTAAGAAATCTTGTAATATATGCTATAGGGATATTAGGTGTACTTCTATTGCTTTTATTTATCTTGCCTTGCTTCTGCAGCTGTATCCAAAATATGATCAGTAGAACTATTGAGAAGACCTGGCAAACTAACCTCTTTTCTCTCGAAGAAAAAAACGGGGGAGATGTGGAGAGGTTAGTTCAAGAATGGCTTAAAGAAAAAGGCCATGAAACATACAATTGAGAGAAAAGTAAGAGGTAAAAGTAAAAGCAGTTTCTAACAGCTCTCAGCCTTCTGATTTGTGTAAACAATTAGACTCTCTCAGGCATCATTCTATAAACAATGGAGTTCTCAGCTTGTCTTCCCATGGCAAGCAGAACACCGTCCTTGGGAAGGCCTGTTATCCTGGGAACAGATGCAGAGGTTTTGGGAACACTAGTTTCTGTTGTAGTTTCGGGTTTCTGTTTTGGTTTCTGCTTATGATAAACAATTGTAGGTATTCTAAAACAAAAGGTGTGGTTACAGTTTTCTCTGTTAACCTATCATGGAGTTGGATTACAGAATATTCATGAAGTTCGTTAGTATTGTTATATAAGGTGATTGATTGATCAATAAAGTCGAGTTTCGATGCATAACTATGGTCGATTCTCCCTTCATCTCCAACAGAGTGGGAAGCACCGACCCTTAAAACTAAATTTCCTAAACCTTGTGATTGGCGGAGAAAAGAATTCAAGAAATGGACCAAATTAGTATGCCAAGGCCGTGGAATTAAAAGCTTTGAAGGTGATAAAATTAGTAGTGATTGGCTCCAATACTATAGATGCATTCCTCACAGGAAACTCCTCACTACACTACAACTTAGGGCCAACTTCTACCCCACAAGAGAATTTCTCTCCTGGGGTAGAGAGGAAAATTATATCAAGGCCTGTAGGCACTGTGATGCGGACAACGAAACCTGCGCCCTAATCCTCGGCTACTGCCCAGTGATTCAGGACGCTCAAATCAAGAGGCACAATCATATCTGTGAAAGGCTTATTGAGGAGGCGACGAAGAGGGACTGGGTAGTGTTCAAAGAACCACCCATAAGGGAAACCATCAAGAAGCTGCACAAACCAGATCTGATATCTGTTAAGGACGGACATGCATTCATCGTGAAAGTGACAGTACGAAACGAAGCCTCCAGAACATCTCTGGAAGAAGTGGCTGCAGAGAAAGTAAACAAGTGCAAACATTTGGAAACCAAGGTGCAAAGCCTCACCAACGCAAAGGACGTTGTTTCTATGGGCTTTCCCCTTGGAGCGCGAGGGAAATGGTACAAGGGGAACTTTGAACTTTTGAGTACACTTGGCCTCTCCAAATCGAGGCAAGCGATGGTTGCAAAGACTTTATCCACAGAAGCACTCCTATCGTCTGTGGAGATTGTACATATGTTCACCAGTAGGGCCAGAAGATTACACGATTCAGGGTAGTGAATTTTTGCATTTTTTGTACTTTGTAATGTTTTGTAGATTTTTATTGCTGTTTTAATATGTTGATTTTTGTATGCAATTTTTTTTTTTGTATCACTTTTACATTTTAATAAACTAGAGAGTAGCTAGGTTCGTAAGGAAGCCACAAGCCAGTTAGGTAGCTCATAGTGAGTAGGGACAAAGACTTTAATTCATAACGCATCAATTACCACCCAATCCAGACCAATTTACTGTATTTGAAACAATTTACCGGATTTGTCCAAGGTGGACGGGCCACCTTTATTTAACCCGGAAAAGGAACATATATTATTTATATGTGTTTGAAAAATAGCCAAATGCCTCATCATCTAATTAGTGACGTGCATGAATGGATGCACGGATTCCCACTGTCCCTACGTACTATCCAGCAAAACCACAGCAAAGGGAACGGGCTTGGCAGGATCAGCGGGGAAAGAAGACCCTCTTGAGCTTGACTCTAGTCTGGCACTGTGAAGAGACATGAGAGATGTAGAATAAGTGGGAGGCCGGGCATGCGCTCGGCAGTGCGGGGTGACCCGCCCGCTGGCGTCCCAGCCGTTGGTGAAATACCACTACTCTGATTGTTTTTTCATTTACCCGGTGAGGCGGGGGGGGCAAACCCTGAGGGGGGCTCTCGCTTCTGGCGCCCACCCCCAGGGTGGCTAATGGCCACTCTATTGGATAGTGAACCCCCATCTCCCAGTTGCTCTATCGACTGATCTGCCTGCAGGCACAGGAATGAGGCTGAGCACTCAGACATCTCTTAGTGGGCAGCAGAGGGCACAGCCGCACAGCAGCCAGTCCTTTCAGGAGTCTTGGCAGCCACGGCAGGGCACGGAGGGGCTGCAGGGTGCTCATTTAACACAGCCAGGCTGCTCCGGGCACCTCCACCACTGACTCCAGGGACGGCACACTCAGCTGACGGCGCCCTCCCACCGGGGGCAGCGGCACGGCCCCGGGTGACCAGGGGACATCCTGCTGGGAAAACACCTCTGCCAAGGGTGGCAGCACAGTCCTGAGGGCAGCAGGGCACTCCCTGGGCAGGTCACTCTCACCTGGGGAGGCTCCACAGCTCTGCCTGGTGGCCTCCTGGTGGACTGTGCCTTCTGCACTCATCCTCTTCCCTTGCTCATCCAGCACAGCGTCTGCTCTCCCTGCTGCCTTCCCCAGTGCCCTGCTTTCTCCGTTAGCCTTGGTGGAGAGCCAGTGAATGCCCCATCCTTGGAAACATTCCAGCTCGGATGGGGTCTGAGCAACATAATGGAGTGAAAGATGCCTCTGCCCCCACCCCACAGGAGGCCCTGTGGTGTCAGCTACTGGAGTGGTCAGGGTCTCTTGTAGGATGCAATTCCCCCAGAGAGCAGAGAGAACACAAACACCACAGCTGGCAGGAACACCCTCCATGGAGATAGGAATATTCTGGATCAACAGGCTCAGGCTGCTGACTTTTGCCCCCTTGTAGATGGACACAAGTGTCTGAAGTTACTGAGAGCCAGGAGGCCCCACAGTGTCTCTGAGTCCCCTTGGTTCCCTGCGATCACACAGTGTCCCAGTGTCCCTTTGGTTCCATGAGGCCCCACAATGTCACAAGAATCCCGGGACACAACAAGGTTCTGGGGGATCCCAATGGATCGTTGGTTCCAACTGGCCTCACTGAGTCACAAGGGCCTCTGGACTCCTTGAGACTCCACAGTGCTACAGTGTCCCTTTGGTTCCACAAGCGACAGCTTCACAATGGTTCCTGAGCATCTTTAGGCACCAGTGTCTCAGAGCATCCCCTCAGTTCCATGAACTCCACAGTGCCACAATGTCCCCTTTGCTCCATTTAGTTCTGCAGTGTCACAAGGATTCCTAGAAAGAATGAGGCCCTGAGGTATCACAATGGATGGTTCCATGAAGTCCCAGAGTTTCACAGTCTCCTCTTGCTTCCATGGATTCTACAAGACCCTGGAGTGTCACAGGGCCCCTACAGTCCTATGAGTCTTCACAGTGTGACAATGTCCCCAGGAGACACTGCAGTGTGACAATGTCCCCAGGAGGCAGTGCAGTGTCACAGAGGAGCAGCACTGGAGTGGGCACAGCACCAGGGGAGGTTTGGCAGTGCTTCCATGTCTGTGACACAACAGTGGTGACAACACCAACGTTCCCATCTCTAAGATAACACAGATGTTCAAGACCGAGCATTCCCCTGTCAGTGACACCCCAGTGGTGGCAACCTCAAAGTTCCCCTGTCTGTGACATGACAGCAGTGGCAATACCAATGTGCCCCTGTCTATGACACCAAAGCAATTGCAAGCCCAGTGTTCCCCTCTCTGTGACACCACAGAGGTGGCACCCGCAGCATTCTCCTCTTTATGACAGCACCACAGTGGCAAGCCCAACATTGCCCTCTCAGTGACACTGCAGGGGTGGCAGCCCCAAATGCTCCCCTGTGACACCACAGCAGTGACTCCCCCAGCATTCCCCTCTCTGTGATACCACTGAGTTGGCAGTTCCAGCATTGACTTCTGTAGGACACCACAGGGGCAGCAGCCCCAAGATTACCCTGTCTTTGAGCCCACAAGGATGGCAGCCCCAACATTCCTCTCTCTATGATACCACAGCAGTGGGAGCCCCAGAATTCCCCTGTCTGTGGAACCCTAGCAGTGTAAGCCCCAACATTTCCCTCTCTGTGACATCATAGTTGTGGCAGCCCCAAGTCCCCCTCTCTGTGACACCAGAGCAGTGGAAGGCCCAGAGTCCCCTGTCTGGTGACACCGCAGCTTTGGCAGCCCCAACATTCTCCTCTCTATGACTCCACAGCTTTGGCAGCCCCAACATTCTCCTCTCTATGACTCCACAGCAGAGGCAGCCCCCAGCCCCCAGCATTCTCATGTGTATGATACCATTGTGGTGGCAGCCACAACGTTCCTCTCTCTGTGACACCTCAGTGGTGGCAGCCTCAGTTGTCCCTTCTACGACACTACAGCAGCAGCCACCCCAACATTCCCCTCTCCATGACACCTGAGTTGTGGCAGCCCCAGTGTTCCCCTCTCTGTGACACCACAGCTGTGGCAATCCCGTTGTCCCGGTTTCTGTGACACCACAGCGGTTGCTGCCCAAACGTTCCCCTCTCTGTGACACTGCAGCTGTGGCAGCAGAACTAAAACAGAAGCAGCAGCCGTGGAAGAACAGGGGAGCAGGGGAGGAGCAGAGAAGGAGCAGTGGAACAGTGGTAGATGAGCAGTGTTGGAGCAGCAGTGGAGCAGTGGTGGAGGAGCTGAGGAACCATGCTGAAACTGCACCACACAGCTTTTGAACAGCAGTGGAGTGAGCATGGAAAAGGTGGCACAGGAAGGAGTGAGCATGGAAAAGGTGGCACAGGAACTACAGCCATGAAACTGTGGTGGCACAGGAACTACAGCCATGGAACAGTGGTGGCACAGGAACTGCAGCCATTGAACAGTGGTGGCATAGGAACTGCAGCCATGGAACAGTGGTGGCACAGGAACTGCAGCCGTGGAACAGTGGTGGCACAGGAGCTACAGCCATGGAACAGTGGTGACACAGCCCCACAGCTGTGGAGCGGTGCCTGAGATGCTGAAGCTGTGGGACACAGAGCGGCTCCCAGCGCTGTGTCCTGCAGGAGCCGGTCCCGCACACACCACAGCGATGCCCCTCTGGCTGAGCCAGAGCTGGGGACACAGGCAGGAATTGCTGCTGGGCTGTGCAAGGCGTGGATCGAGTGCAATTAATGGTGACCTGGGCATTTGATCCTGCTCATTGTGGCTGCTTTTGTGCAGTCAGGACCATTCCAGTTCATCTGAAGTCATGAGTCATGAACTCAGGAGAAACTTGGGACATAAGGAATCAAAGTGCCTTCTGTCCTGCTGTCTTGGTTTGAAAGACAGGTGCCTGCTAAGGAAGGCAGGAGCCTCCCATGAAATGGAGAATGTGAACCCTCCCCCTCTGAATTGCTATAATTTTAAATTAAGGGGCTCTCAGGCAAAAAATAAAAAGTATAGGAGCCGGAAATAGCAGTTATTTAATAGGGAAGAAAATAAAAGGATAAAATCAACAATGCAGTACAGTCAAACAACACTGACAGAGTCAGAACACAACCTGACACCCAGTTGGTCAGGCTGTTGGTAGCAATCCAATTGGAAATGTGGCTGCAGTCCTCCTGGAGTGGCAGGTGTGGTTCTGTTGGTGCAGGGGCTCCCGTAGAAAAGGGTGTAGTCTTTCTCTGAGGGTCCAGTGGAGGAACAGGCAGCTGCTATTCCACTGGGAAATCCAGTGGAGAAGTTGTGCTGCTATTCCAGAATCTCCAGATTCTATCCAGTTAGGAATGCTTGGCTGTTCCCTCTAGGCAGAGAATCTCCCAATGGGATGCTGTAATTCTTATCAGCCATGCAGTGACATTCAATAGGCTGTTATCAGCAGATGCCTTCACCCCTGGAGGGAGGAGTGGTTGTGGAAGAGATAAGGAAAACTGCCATACAGATGGCAAATAAAATCCATTTTGCCTTGCAATCTGGGACACCTGCAGAGGAAGACATCTTGGTAGAAGTTGAATGATTTCTGATTTGGGAACCAAAGTGGGTCAATTATTGGCCTGTGGTTTGTTCTCATCCAGAAAGATGTTCCAAAGTACTGCAATTTGGAAATAAAACCAGGAACGTGCTTCTTCATCTGGATATTGCATATGGACTATAGAGCTATTTGTGGTCAATATGATAAGAAAACAACTGGAAATCTTTTCTTGATTTCACTCTTTCTTCCAGTCTCTGGGATTAGGCCTCCAACACTCCCTGCAGGTCTTCTTTCCATAATCTGCTCCTCCAGAGTTGGGATGTGACAAATCAGCAGTGGGAAGAGGGAGGACAATGGACCATTACAACTGCAAACTCCAGTTTTTATAGTCTTTGGATTTCCAGTGCTTAGAAATTGTCATGTTTTCAACTGTCTGAACATATCCCACATTTGTCACTTTTTCCGTGGCAGAAAACCTTCCTTTGGCCTTATTTAGGAACCGACCCTGGGAAACACCTCAGTGCAGATGCTTTTTTGTTGGTTTTGCTAAGAGATGACAAGAAAATTAGCACACAGGGCACGGATGAGAGAAAGGGAAGAAACAGTTCCTTTCTTTTCTCTTCCTTGTGGAAACTCTCCTCTAGAGGTTGTGCTCCAGCCGGAGACGTCCTGGGCCAAGGGCTGAGGGAAGCAATTCAGCTGAGGCAGTTGAGGCATCTCCTCCCTGGTCTGTAGCCCTGGGGCTGGGAGGGGACAAAGGTGCCCCCCTTGCAGCCCTTGCAGCCCCTGGAATGGGGGATTCCTCCTGCCTCTGCCAGGTGCTCCTGATCCTGGCGTTAGCCCTGGCCTGGGTGCTCCTGCTCTGAGCTCCCTGCCATGGGCATTGCTGGTGCTGGAGGGCAGGAGGGAGGGATTCAGTGCAAACCTGGGAGGCGCCGGTGGGCTCAGAGATGGCTGGAGGTGACAGTGACAGAGTGACGGGAGGTGCAGATGGACACAGGGGCAAGACAACACCCCAAAGAAAACCTCTTGGAAACTTGGGGGACTTTGAGTGTAAAATTCACACGAACACAGACACACAGACAAAGAATACTGCAAAGCATTTCCCAGCTATCTTAGGTTGGACAGTGGGGGTGTATTCTATTCCTATCTGATGGGGCAGTTATCTTATGTTAATTGGGCAGTTTTCTTTATCTCTTTCACAACCCAACCTCCCTCCCAGGAGATATCTTTTGTTAATGGGCCATTGAGTGCCACTGCATGACTGATAAAATTCCATCATCCCATTGTGAGAAGCTCCACCCAGAGGGAGGAGCCAAGCATTCCTACCTGGATATAATCAGAGGGCTGGAAGACCAGAGTCAGCCTTTTCCACTGGATTGCCAGAGGAAGACCAGGCCCAACACCACCACCACTGGATCTTCAGAGGAAAACCCCACTGTTCTACAGGATCCCTGCCACCGCCACTGTGACCCACAGGGTGTCAGGTCGTATTCTGAATCTGTCAGTGTTTTTTCTTTGTACTATTGTGTTTATATTTTAATTTTTCTGCTAAATAGCTGTTATTCCTATTCCCATATCTGTTTCCTTAGAGCCCCATAATTTCAAAATTATAACTGTTTGGAAGGAGGTTGTTTACATTTTCCATTTGAAGGGAGGCTCTTGCCTTCCTTAGCAGACACCTGTCTATTCAAACCGAGACAATGCCCCAGGACACCCAGGCGGGTGAGGAGGAAGTCAGTGCCCCTTTCCCCCTTTCTCCTGCTCCATCTCCCAGCCCAGCACAGCCCCCAGCTGCAGGACAACCTCACTGCCAATGCCGTCCTGCCGGGGAAGCACTGGGGAGATCTCCTTCCCCTTGCTTTTGTCACGGAGGCAAATCTCATCCTCTCTTTGTCCTTCCTGCCCCAGACAAGGAGCTGAGGATTGAAACCAGGGCGGACAAATCCCCACAGCAGAACCTCGTGGAAGAGGCTGTTTTGCACAGCTCCATGGCACAAGAATCCAGTGGAGAGGAAAAGCCCTGGAGATCCCACAGGAAGAGGGGCTGCAAACCCAGCCCAGTGTGCTCTGAGGAGGAAAGACCCACCCTGGGCCAGGAAGGTGGACGGAACTTCAGCCAGAGCTCGGAGCTGGTGGTGCATGAGCAGCTTCACAATGGGGAGAATCCCTACAAGTGCTTGGAGGGTGGGAAGAGCTTCAGGCAGAGCAGCACCCTGATCCGCCACCAGGTGATCCACACCGGGCAATGGCCCTACAAGTGTGAGGAATGTAAGAAGGGCTTCAGCTGCAGCTCAGAACTCATCAGGAACCAAACGCATCCACACTGGGGAGAGGCCCTACGAGTGTTCCCATTGTGGGAAGAGGTTTCGGATCAGCTCTCATCTCCTCCTGCATGAGCGGATTCACACTGAGGAGAGGCCCTTCCACTGCCCTGAGTGCGGGGAGGGATTCCAACACAACTCCCACCTCAGCATCCACCAGCGCACCCACACCGGGGAGAGGCCCTACAAGTGTCCCCAGCGTGGGAAGAGCTTCTCAAACAGCTCTACCTTGTCCCGACACCAACGGAGGCACCGGTAAGGGAAGCCCCGCGTGTGCTCCAACTACAGGAGGAGCTTTGTGCACTGGCGCAGCTTCATCCCCCATGGGAGGACCCACATTGGTCAGAACACTGGTGACCCACATTCCCAGTGATCCATGTTGGGAGGAGACCTGGCTGGTTATCCTTTTGGCCCTAATTTTCTTCTGATTTGTCTTTATCACTTAAAAACACCTGAAACAGGACTAAAATGAAAGTAATTGATCAAGGATGTCTGAAGTCCCACCATTTAACAGGTATTTGAGGTGGAATTTATGGTTTGTGAACATTTGTTCTGTAGGATTTGTGGGTTCTTGGGGGATTTCAGCAAGTGTTCTCCATATCTTTGCACTCCAGAATTCCAGATAGATTGGTCTGTCACCTCAAAATGATTCAATCCCATTGAAAACACCTCAATTTTACCCCAAAATTGACCAATCCATGTCAAAATGCCTTATTCCCACCTAGGAAAAATTCAGTCCCATGACAAATCTATTTGATTCCACAGTGTCCAGGGTGAGATGGGGTTGGAAGGAGATTGGGAGAAGTGGCATCCAAATTTGAGGGTGTGGGATTGGGATTGTGTGGGGCTGGGTGTGTGGCCTGTATTTTGATAGTAAATAAAACTTCCAGAATGACTGATTTCTGTCCCATTCATTTTTTGTCAGTTCCAGTTTGTTTTTCAGAGTGCCACCTTCGCAGCTGATTGTGTTTGTGCCCTTCTTTCTCTCCTGCCTTTCTTTGCCTGCTCTGTTTCTCTCTCAGTGTCTCTCTTGACCCAGGGCAGCTCCCACCAAAGACCCTGCCCTGATTTATTTCCCACTCCCGGAGCTACAACAACCACAGGTGAAGCTGTGAAGACTGGCAGTGAAATGTCACTGTAAGATCGTGCTCCACTTGGAGCATCTTTTCCTGCCTGGGAATGGGAATTCCAGCCCCTGGCAGTGTGTGCCATGGATCCCAGAGGGGCATTCCCGAGGCTCCCCGGGTGCTGCTCCTGCCGTGCCTCCCAAGGAGCTCTGCAGGGCCAGTGGACAAGGTCCAGCAGCTCTGTTGGTTCTGCAGTGCCACAAGGGCCCCTGGGTCCATGAATGTCCTTACTGCCAACAGCGGTTCCTTGGTTCCCATGATGCCCTGCTGTGTCACCATGGATATTTGGTGCCATGAAGTTCTTCAGTGTCACAATGGCCTCCCTCGCTCCATGAGCTTCCTCATTGTTACAATGTCTTCCTTGGATGGGCAGTGTTACCATGGGCCATTGGCTCCATGCAGCCCCGCTGGGTCACCATGGACTCCTTGGTTCCACGAGGTTCTGGGGGTGTCTCCATTGTCTCCTGGGATCCACAGTGTCACCATGGACCACTGGATCCACGTGGCCCTGCTGTGTCACCATGGCCCCTTGGTTCCATGGGACCCCAGGGTCATAATTGACTCCTTGCTTCCACGTCACCTCCTCAGTGCCAAAATGGCCCATTCGTTCCATGAGGAACAAAAAAGTTTTGTAGAAACTTTGAAAAATCAATACACCTGGGAACATCTGTTTGCATTCAAGAGAGAGGTAAAAGGTGAGGATGGCAGGAGCAGCTTCATCTGCAACAGAGATCCAGGGAAACGACAGGGACAGAGAATTCAGGTGCAAGACTCAGAGAATTCTGCTCCCAGAGATCATTTCTGCTCACACTGTCCCTTGTAGAAAGGTGACATCATTCCAGGCAGTCTGGACTGAGCAGGTTGTTTCTGAGGTGGGTTTGTTTTTCAGGAAACCCACTCAGGCTTTTCCATTTGTTCTGGTTTGAAAGCAAAACCAGAGAGAGACTCGATGTCAGAAATACAATTTATTAGGAAAAAAAAATCAAAAATCATGCAATAATACATAAGAAAAAACACTGATAAAGTCAGAATATAACCTGTCACTCTCTTGGTCAGGGTGCTGATAGCAGTCCAGTTGGAATGGTGGCTGCAGTCCTCCTGGAGTGGCAGATGTGGTTATGTTGGAGCAGTGATCCTGTAGCAGGGTGTAGCCTACCTCTGAAGTTCCAGTGGAAATGGCAGCTGTTGCTCTGGGGAATCCAGTGGAAAGGCAGCTTGTTTGTCCCAAAGCCCAGATAATATCCAGGGGGGCATGCTTAGCTCTTCCCCCCTGGGTGGAGCATCTCACAATGGGCTGATATCATTCTATGAGTCATGAGGTGGGTCCATTAAACAGAAATGGCTCCTGGAGGGCATTATCTCTGAGTCATGCAGAAAGGCATTGATAGGCCTATTAACAGGAGATAAGGAATAAAACAATACCCCTCCTGTTTCAACAGCTCTTGAGGATGGGAATAGAGTACATCTTTATATTGTAACCTAGGTCATCTCTCACCAATGGAAGGGTGGGACCAAATAACTTCATATTTGGTGTCATTTTGTGCTCTGCTGGGAGTTTCCCGAGGGCTGGTAGTGCTGTTGGCTTCAGGAACAGTTTGGGTAATGGCTGTAGGACTGAGGGTTGGGTAAAAAACCAGAACAGTATTGTTGTATTTATAATCTTTTGTTACATGTCCAGTTTTCCTGCAGTTATAACAGTTTCCACTGCCTTTATTACATTCTGTATTGTGGGGAAGCACGTTTGCTGCAACCAGCATTTCAATTGCACCCTGGCTGGTGGCCTTGGCTAGGCTGGAGTCACGGTCTGAGACCGCTTGGAATATGCAAGCATCAACCATCTGAGCAATGGTAGGCTCAGGGTCAAGGGGGAGGCTGTGAAGAACCTTTCTGCAGTCAATACTGGCAGTATAGAAAGCTAATTTGCTAATAAGATCATCCTGGACCTTTTGATCATCTACCTGTTTTTCCAGGGCTTTCATAAGGTGCTTTATGAACTTGATATAGTTCTCATCCGGGCCCTGGTGAATGTCAGTGAAGTCAGTGTGGGGTGCAGAATTATCAGGTGTTTGGAGGAGGGTGGACCATGCAGCGCCTTTGAGATCTTCCAGTATTGACTGGGGGAAGACTTCAGCCTGATACTGCAGTCTAGTATAGTCTCCTTCCCTGGTAATGCAGTCCATTGTGAGGCGTTGTCGCCCTTCTTCCTCAACATAACCTTTTGGTAACTCATGAACTTTTTTTATCCAAACTCCTTTCCAGAAAATAAATTCATCGGGTGACAATATAATTTTCATACACCGTTTTAAATTTTGTGATACCATTGTGTGGGCAGTAAATGGCATGTCCAGCAAATTGTTAAAATAGGGAGAACCCCTCCCATAATTCTTGGCAGCCTTTACTAAGTCATTCATTTCCCTATGGAGGTAGGGAATCCAAGATTCAGGTGGCACCTGTGCAGTATAAGCAGGGGCAAAAACCTAAATGGGAATCTATTCCCTATGGATTCCCATTTAGGTTTTGGCCCCTGCTTATACTGCACACCACCTGAATCTTGGATATCACTTCCCGGTCCCCCTCCTTTGCAGCTTTTTTCCACATCCTCTGCCAAGAATCCTTGGGCTCATCCTCACTCTCAGATAAGCTATCACTCTTTTCCTCTGTAGAGGAGGCAGGTCTGCTGGCAGAGGCGCAGGCCTTTCTGCTGACCGGCAATGCCTGGCGTTGAAGGCCTTTGGTAGCCCAAATGGCTTCCTTCCAGTTGGCCCCATGTCCGGTTCCAGTGATGTGGGAACTGGAAGAAGCTGGACTGGAGAAGGGGTCTGGAAGTGGAGAGGTGGAGCCTGCACCCGGGAGGAGCTTTCTGATGACAGGGGAGGGACCCAATGCAGCGGTGGAATTCAACATTAAGGTGACACCCGTCACAGAGGAGGCACCTGAAGCAAAGGTGGGAAATGGGGATGAAGGTGGGAGGGAATCTAAAATGGCGGTCTCTCTAACAGGATTATTGCCGTCTTATGATTTATAGGAAGGAGGATTAGAACTAGGGAATGAAGGAATGTGGGTGAGGGAATATCTCAAGGCAGTATGGCCACTACCACCCTGAGGAGAGGACAGAAAAGGAGGGGAGATGGCAGACAGCAGATGGCTTGTCTGTGCCAAAGGGCGGGCACCATCTCCCATCCTGTTCTCAGGGAACCTGGGTTCGGGAACGTGAAGGGTGGGTTGAATAAACCAGGGAAAAGGGTTGGAACCATGAACTCCTTAAATGATCCTATAAATTGAATGAAACAACAGATAAAATTTCCCAACTTTTAAAACCCCTTGTGTTTGTAAAATATAAAGCTTTTCCCCGACAGCATCCCAAAACGATAACTGATAGACAGAATCAACAGAGATATCAGGAAGCTCCTCAAATAACCATGAACAATCCCTTTTAAACTCCCTTCAGAAATATAACTCCCCTCTAAATTTAAAACTCTCCAAAACTTAACAAAAACATCCTTTTCAGCTTGGGAATGAGTATTTCCCGTAGCTGCCCCCAATGGAAGAGGGAATGCACACCCACAGGAACAGAAAATCAGACGCCCAAACCCCTGGGAGCTCTCTGCCACTCAGTCACTCACTCTCAGTCTCACAGGCACAATCTCCAGCCAATGTGGGGCTTGTGGGGAGCACCAGAGACAGCTTTCCCTTGCTTGTCCCCACCTGGCATCACTGCCTGCAGGGTTCTGTTCTAGCTGGAACCTGGGGACACTTTCTCAGTTGTGTCCCTGACAGGGATCTCTTCAAACTACAAGAAACTTCAGGGTTTCAACAGAACTGAGTTCTTGAGGATTCTGTGACATCACTGAGGGGATGGTGACATCACAGAGCTGGCTGTAACATCCCAGAGTTGGCTGTGACATCCCAGAGTAGGATGTGAAGCCATAGAGCAGAGTCTGCCATGAGAGAGGGTGGCTCTGTGGCATCAGGGAGTGGGTTGTGACATCACCGGGTAGCTGTGTAACATCACAGAGAAGGCAGTGACATCACAAAACAGATTGTGATATCACAGGGTGACTTTGTGACATCAGACTTCTGTGGCATCACAGCTCTGCTGTATGACATCACAAGAGGACATAGAGTTGGTTCTGTGACATCACAGGGTCAGTGTGACATCACAGGGTCAGTGTGACATCACAAGGGCTGTGTGACATCACAGATGGCAGTGTGACATCACAGGGTCAGTGCGACATCACAGGGACTGTGTGACATCACAGGGGCTGTGTGAGGTCACTGGGAAGGTCACTCTGCCCCGGCTCCCCTCACAGCTCCCCCCAGAGCAGTCCAATCCTGCTCGTGCACATCGGGGTTCCCTGTCCCCCCGGGTCCCCCTGCCCCCGGCCCCGCAGCCTCCCCCAGAGGATGTTCCACGAAATTGACCCCAGAGCCTGACACGGGGTCGGGGGGCCGGGGCCCTGGGGGTGGCACAGGGGGACAGGGACCCCCCGGCAGCGTCCCCGCGTCCCTCAGGGCCACAGCCTGGGCCAGGGCTCCTTCACCCTGTTACCAACAAGGGCTTGAGAGCGCTGAAAAAATCCCCAGCAAGGGAGCAGCAAAAACCAGATTTAATATTAACCAACAGCAGCACAAAGTTCCTTGGCAAGAGTCACTCTGCTCCTGACTGGACACTTCAGGCACACCAGGGAAACAAAGCAACAACAAAACCAAAAAGAATCCAGGCAATCAAACCAGAAATTAACTGAGAACTGTCCCTATGTGTGTGTGTGTGACACAAGGACAGTGAGGGCAAGGATCAAAGGAATATGGCCTAAAAGCTTAACAGAGCTCAAACTTAACAGGACTTAACCTATATCTTAACCTTAACTGATACTTTCAACTTCACAATTTAGCAAAAGAGCAGAGTGTAACAGCATTCAACCTAAATAAAAGCTTTTGACTTTGCAATTTTAGAAAGGAATAAAACTCTACAATATTTTGCTTAGTTTATAACTTACACTAAAGGTAGCAACTTAGCAAAAGAACACCTTAGCAAAAGAACAACTCTTAGCAGCAATTAACTTCACTTAGGCCTTGTGATTTAACCTTTCCTACAGGCCTGACTGACTCAGCTATCCAAGGCACTCATGCTCCTCAGAGAGCAGCATTTCTGCCACATTTCCCCAGCACAGGCACTCCTGTGTGCACACTGACACAAAGAGTCAGTGCAAGGAACTTGTGAGCAATTCCCCTGAAGGCACGGAATGCTCACTGAGGATGCTTTGGCATCTTCCCAGTGGGCAGAGTGCTGAGCCTGGAGGCGTGGGGGGATCGGCCCAGGCTCTGTCATTGTTCAGGATCCCCGAGTGCAGCAAACGGGAGAGTTCCCGGCTGGGAAAGGCCCCACCCAGAGGGAGTCGCTGGCCCAGGAGAGCTCCAAGGGCTCCTTTTGGAGCACTGTTTGCAGGGCCCCAAGAGAGGGGCTTCAGTCCCAGCAATGGTTCATCCTGGCCGCACTTGACACCAACAGCTTTCTTTGGCAGTGTGAGAACAGGGATGTTGTGCCACTGAGGGAACAAAAACAGTTCCCAGGGCTGCTCCTACAGAAACCAGGAGCTGGTTGGGCAGCAGCAGTGGCTGGAGCAGTGTTTGTGATGAGCTGCAGAGGAGCTGAGCCCAGGGGCTGTTGGCCAAGGCCGAGGCCCAAGGTGCATTTCTCAGCTGGCAGTGTGGCCTGAGAAGGGGAGGGGGGAATGCAGCAGCACAGGGCCATGGAACCAAGGGAGCATTGTGACCCTGTGGAGCCTTGTGAGACCAAGGGACCATTGTGACACTGTGGGACCCTGTGACAACAAGGGACCATTGTGACACTGTGGGGCCTCATGGAATCATGGAGAGCACTGTGACATTGCTGGGCCTCATGGATCCAAGGGGACTGTACTGACGCTGTGTGGCTCCATGGAATGTAGGGATCATTGTGACACTGAGAGGCCTCATCAAAACAAGGGGCCATTTTGACAGCGTGGGGCTGCATGGAACCATGGAGACCATTTGGACACTTTGGGGTGTTATGGAACCAAGGGGCCATGGTGACACTGAGGGGCACCATGGAAACACAGAGACCATTGTGACACTCAGGGGACTCATGGAAATATGGAGACCATTGTGACAGCGTGGGGCTGCATGGAACCATGGAGACCATCCGGACACTTTGGGGTGTTATGGAACCAAGGGGCCATGGTGACACTGAGGGGCACCATGGAAACACAGAGACCATTGTGACACTCAGGGGACTCATGGAAACATGGAGACCATTGTGACGCTGTGAGGCCTCATGGAATCAGTGAGACCATTGTGATCCTGGGAGGACCATTGTGATATTGTGGAGCCTCATGAAACCAAGAGGCCTTTGTGACACTGCAGGGCCTCCTGCCATCAGTTGTCCATTGTGACACTGGGCAACCAAAGGAGACCATTGTGACACTGCAGGGCTGCATGGAACCAAAGCTCCAGGGTGACACAGAGTGGCCTCCTGTCATCAGTGGTCCATAGTGACACTGTGGAGCCAAAGGAGACCATTGTGACACAGCAAAACCCCAGGGTCCAAAGGTCCATTGTGACATTCCAGACCTCATGGAACAGAGGAGTCCTGTGACATTGTGGGGCCTGGAGAGCCACGGAGACCATTGTGACACTGCAAGGGCTCATGGAATCCTTGGGACCATTGTGACACTGCAGGGCCTTATGACACCTAGGGGCCACTGTGACATTGTGGGACCCAATGGAACCTAGGGGCCAGTGTGACACTGCAAGTCTTTTTGTAATCAAGGGGCCATTGTGACACTTCTGGAACCCATGGAATCAAGTCACCATGATGACACTGCGGGGCCCCATGGATCCAAGGAACCATTGTGATAATATGGAGCCCCACAAAACCAAGGGAACACAGAACAAGTCTGGCTGCTTTGGCCTCCCATGGACTGCCTGACTGGTCCAACTGACCTTTGCATGTTGAGGGTCACTTCTCATCTGCTGCTGAAACACTGAGGCTCTGTGCTTTCCTTCCCAATGGAAAAGAACTGCCCTTCTGCTCCAGGCGCCCATGGCCAGAATTGGGATTTCACCTCCAAAGGTCCTTATATCCAGGGATTCTTCCAATAGGAATATTGCCAGGACAAGTCTGGCAGGCAGTGGTTTCACAAGGGTCACCTCTCATCTGTCCCCAAAACATTGGGAAAGGCTCCATGCTCTCCTTCCTAAGGAAAGAACTGTCCTGCTTCTCCAGGTGCCCATGGCTGAGATTGGGTTTCCACCTCCAAAATTCCCTAAATCCAAACTCTGCAATTACTGACAAGTCTAGCTGGCCTTGGCCTGCTGAGGCTCTCACTTGCCTTCCAAACCTTGAGGCTCTGTGCTTTCCTTCCCATGGAAAAGAACTGTCCTTCTCAGCCAGGTGCCCATGGCCACAATTGGGATTTCACCTCCAACACTGCCTGTTGTGACAGACTGGAGGAGATCGTCTGCTCTAAACATTTTGTGTGTGGAGGGG
Organism: Melozone crissalis; assembly: GCF_028551555.1. Taxonomy (NCBI): domain Eukaryota; kingdom Metazoa; phylum Chordata; class Aves; order Passeriformes; family Passerellidae; genus Melozone; species Melozone crissalis. The sequence goes on from NW_026535912.1 coordinate 3,823,349, forward strand.
GGAGGAAGGGGCAGGTCCAGCCTTGCCCTGCCCTGTAAGCACAGCCCTTCCCTGCCCTGTGACCCCAAGGGGCCTCCAGTGGGTTTATGGTTTCTACCTGAACCGCGGCGCACTGAACCCCCAGCACCGCCGTTCCACCCTGGGCACTGGGGCCCTCTTGGCTCTACTCAGTGCTGCTGCTGTACTCGGGGCACCCCAAACCCTGGTAGGGACCCGTGTCCCCGCACTCCAGGGATTGTGCGCGACTCACACTGCCCCGATCCTCCACGCACCCAGAGCTCCGTTCGGGGTTTGCATGCCAATTCACCAATTCATCTGCCACCTTTACTCGAGTTTGGTGCACAGGAAAAACACCAAGCAGATATTCGTAAGAGGTCAAAATGACACAAAATTCTACTGGCAAAGTGCAAAAAATCAAGAACTTTGGAAGAGGATTTAACGCAACATCAAATTACACATAAAACACTTATCATAGCAGTAACTTCATTAACTTAGCCCATTTATCCTGGAAACATTAAAACACGCAAGCTGTTAGGGTATCCAAAAATGTTCCATATAAAGAGCATTAGAAGGAGAAGAAAGAGAGAGAGACAGAAAGACAGAAGCTCTATAGAAAGACACACATATGACTAACAGCTCCTAGGGTTCCAGTGTGGGTGCGACACAAACCCCAGGAGAAGGCAGAGTCCATACCAGGGGCTCACCTTGTGCTCTATGTTTTTAAGCCCCCGGGCCCTTGTGAGCCTCCCCCAGGTGGGATTTCTGATCACACAGGCAATCAGGGCTGGGTTAGCACTGTACCCACTGTGTGACTGATTGACAGCTCATCCCAGGGTGTCTCAGGACATTGATCTCATCCAGCCTCTGACAGTGACCATGGTGACACAGGGGAACCTCATGGAACTGTGGGTCAGTTGTGACAATGTGGGTCCAGGGACACCACGGGAGATGTCCTAGACAGGTAGAATAATGATAAAAGAAAAGCCTTTTGAAATGAAGCCTTGTTCAGCCATATCAATAGCTGGCCTATCATCTCTTCTGTGTGCAACTAAGCAATTACAAGTTCCCATGTGAAGCTATTTTGAGAATGAGACTTTGTGACCATTCTATTCTGAGGGTGAAAAACAAATGCACCTGCAATAACAAGTAATTTGTCCCATGAGAATCAGTGAAGAGGTAAACAATACAATAGAGAGATTTGATGCACAAGTAAAATCTATTTTATTAACCAATAATCAACTAACTGATAAGAAATCTTTGAACGAACTAAAGGTGCACACAAGGTCTGTTAAACTGTGTAAAATGAGTTGTATGAATAAAGAATAAAGAGTTCTTCTCCATCTTAGCTTAGTCCTTTGGGATTTCAGTTCCCCCCTTCTTGACGGCTTTGGGTTCTCCCTTCTTTGGAGCTTTGGGTTCCACCTTCTTTGGGTCTTTGTCTTCCTTCTTCTCTGGGATTTTGGTTTCCTTCCTCTCTGATGCTTTGGTGTTCTTCTTCTCTGATGCTTTGATTTTCTTCCCTTCTGATGCTTTGCTTTCCTTCTTCTCTGGGATTTTGATTTCCTTCCTCTCTGGGATTTTGGTTTCCTTTTTTGGGATTTTGGTTTCCTTATTCTCTCGGATCTTGGTTTTCCCCTTTGCTGGTATTGGAGGTTGCTTGCCAACAGAGACACTCTTCTTTCCCTTCTTCTGCCTCTCTTCCTCCTTCATCCTCTCTTCCTCCTCTAAGGCTTTTGCCTCCTCCTGCTCAAGCTTTTGAGCTGGCTGCTTCAGCTCCCTTCTGCAGACAAAACAGAAAACATGGCTGAGAGTCCCACCAGAACCTTGGGCTCCCTAGTCCTGACTGGCCCTGCACTTCATTCCTTGACCCTGAGGCCATTTCCGTGAATTCTCCTCAACCCACATAGGTTGGGAACATCCCAAGTGAGGGCATGGGTGGAAGGGGACCTCCAGGACCAGCCAAACCTGAGCTTTGCCATCATAAGGTGTTGACTGTGCCAGCTCCCTCTGAAGGCACAGCCAGACCCCTCCAGCCCCTGCCAAAGGCTGATCCAGCAGCTCTCTGCACTGGTGCCTGGAAACGCCCTTTGTCTCTTGGCTTCCCAGTTTAAAGCAGAGCACAGATTGCTGACATCTGCTTAGCTCTCCTACAGTTCTTACCCAGCTCATTCAGCCCCCTTCTCCCTGGGCATAGCTGAAGCATGATTTTAAAGAGTTCAGATTTCAGCTGAGGGTTAGAAGCAATTCCCATTGATCAGGATGTATCTTAGATAGGCAGACCATAGGTTAATGATTATGAGATGCTTAAGCTGGAGCTGATTGTTCTATTGTTTACCATTAGGAGCTTCTTTCTAGAGGGAAGTGGAGGAAGTGAACTGTTATAAGAACATCTTGAAACCAGTAGAACAATGGTTAGCACCTGGGCTTGATGTCAATCAATCACCAAGCAGGAGACCTTGGATGGTGCCAGAGGGTCACAGAGACCTGATGAAGACATTCCTGACTTCATCCCTTAAGACCACTGACCCAATTCGAGACCACCAACCCAATTCAAGGGAAGAATTGCACAGGAGTGAAGGACCAATGACCTCATTTGAATACAGAGCAGGGATGGGAGGTGCTGGGGTTGTGCAGATGTGTTTTATGTAAGATCTTGGGAAATAAAGAGAGGGCAAAGAACCTTGGACAACGCGGGCACGCCTTTTAGGGACGGCTCTGGTGCCGCCTGCTTGTGTTAATAAACATCCCACTGTCTAACTTTAATTAGTTAGAGAGTCTCTGTCCGTGATCTTTGGTTTTAACGACTCCTAGCCTGCTCCTTCATGAGAACAATCCTATCAGTCAGAAAGCAAAGGCTGCAGGAACTCCTCTCCTGCAAGACAGGCTCGTGTCAGGCAGATTTCCTGCTGGAACCCAGCTGGGACCAAGCAAACCAGTGCTGGCTGCCATGGAAACCACTGGAAGCAGCCTCGTCCGTCTCCTCCCCGTGAAACCAACTTCAGCCTGGCCTGAAGAAGTCCTGATGCACAGGCTTGCTTTAAGCACCTCCACTCCCAGCTCCACACTTGGTCTGTGTGTCCTGAGCTGGGCTGCCTTGCTGGAGCTGAGCTTCTCCTGTGCTTGCCTACGGCTGCAGCTGCAGGGGAGCCTAAAGGACAGGAGCTTTTCTGGCTGCTCTGCCACCATAAGGAGAACCCTGGCAGATCAGCAGTGCAAGGACTTCATCTGTGGCAGGAGCAGGACCCAAAGCAAGGTTTGCTCTGTGCCCCACGCCTGCCCATACCACAATCCCACTGTTCTGGTGAAGAAGGCAGATGATGAAGAAGATGCAACTCAACACCATGGACTTCAAGACACCTCTAGAGGCAGTGCCAAGGCAAGCCCAGAGCCCAGCTCCCCGCAGACAGCAGCTAAGCCAGGAGGGCTCAGCACTCAAATAGAGAAGAAGATGTTCTGTCTCAACAGAAGAAGGTCCTTCCTCTCTTGGCAGCCAGGGAGCTCAGAGTGGCCATCCCTGTGTTGCTGCTGGCCTTTGCTCTGCAGCTCCTCTGAGCTCAGAGGCCTTGGAGCAGGGAAGCCCTGCAGGGACAATAACCCATGGCAGAGCAGGAACCCATGGAAGGCTGACTCACCTGTCCCTGAGAGGGGCCTGAGAGCCACAGCTGATCTCCTGGGGGCTCAGGGAGGAGCTGACACGTGAGGCCTCCCTGGGCACCAGCACCTCGGAGGTGGAGCCTGCCTCCATGTGGCACAGCTCCGGGACATTGCAGGTGGTGTTGAGGTGGCCAGAGAAGGTGGAGGAGACCTGCTGGCTCTCTCCTGGCTGCAGCACACCTGGCAGTGGCAGGATATTGAAAGCCTGGATGGAAGACAGGAGAGATTGAGGTGTTGAGCATGGAAATGGATCCAATGGAGCATCTTGGAGCAAAGTGCAGCTGTAGCCAGAGGGGCCTATTCCCCAAACACTGCCAGAATCACCCTCACCTCATCCTGCATCCATGCCATTGACCAGTGCAGGGACCATGGGGAAAATCTTCTCCCATACTCACAGCTCAATGCATTAATTAGTACATTACATGAAAGTGAACTAGGATGTCTCCTGGCAGTAGAAATTCTCTCTGATGCACAACTTGCCTTTAAAAAGTTTTAAAACTACCTGCTTTTAGAGAAGGAGGAGACTCAGAGTGAGAGCTCTTGGAGCTGAGGGAAGGAGTCCAGCCCAGCTCATCTGACTCCTGAGGCTCTTCCCCTCTCTCTCTGATTTAAATGCTTCTTTCTCAAGGTGCTACAGCAAAAGCTCCTGCAAAAATTTCCTGTGGAGCACCTGAGGAGTTCCAGGGGGAGCAGTGCCCTCCACAGGTGCTGCACAGCGTCCTTGGGCAGCCCTGCAACGTGTCCTGCACGGCCTCTCCAACAAGCAGCTGCTCCAGCAGCACTTTGTGATGGGCCTGCAGGGATGGGAGGCCCCTCTGTGGCCAATGCTGAGGGCCCCCAGTGGCACTGGCAGCTCCAGCCCTGCTTGCCACACTGACAATGGGCAAGGGAGACAGATTCCCTCTTGCCTTCTCTGCTCCCAGGGCAGTGTGCGCCACGTCCAGGGAGCACCTGAATCCCTCCAAGCCTCGAGGCAGGTGAGGGTGCTCAGGAGTTGGTGCTGGCACCCAAAAAACAAGCCATTTTTTATGCTGGGAAGAAGAGACAGGCCCTCTGCAAAGTCTCCCTTTGTCAGACAGCTCCAGGGCCAGCAGTGCAATAGCAGCTCTGGGTGAAAGCAGAGCCCTGCAAACAGGGAGTCTGGCTGCTTTGGGAAGAGGCTCCATGGAGATCAGGATCATCCCAGCTTGCTCTGGGAGGGAAGCTGGAGGTGTTACCATGATGATGCAGAGAAAAGCCTCATCTTACATTGGGAAGGAAACAAGGCAAAAAATCCCACACTCAGCACAGGCCTGTAGGATCTGAGCCAGCTTCTCCAAGGAAAACTCTCCTATTTCTCCCTCCCCCTCAGCCCATGTCCAGCCACTGGCCCTGCTGCCCAGCCCACTGTCAGGGCACAGCACAGCAGGGCAGCAAAAAGGGAGCTCAGCATGAGCAGGACTTGGTGCTGGCAGGCTGGGGAGGCAAAGCAAGCAATAGGTGTACAAGAAAATTTACCTCTGCTCCTGAAGAGTGGGTAAAATCCTGCACTTCTTTCAGGGCTCTGGCTGCCTCCTCCTTTCCAGTCCTGAAGTGCCTCCATCGAGTTGCTGCACAATCCAGACTGGTTCTCCTCTCCTTCGGTGGCTGGGGTTTGAATTTAGGTGGGTGGAGCTCATCTCTGGAAAACAAAGAACTATGACCAGGGACCTGCAGTGGGAAGGAGGGAGGGAGGGAGGGAGGGACACCTGCACGAGCAGCTCCTGGCAAGGATGCAGCCCCTGGCTGAGTGCTGGCACGTTGAACTGAGAAATGGTTTGATCCAGCCCTTCCCAATCCAGGCTGGGGCAGGTCTGTTCTAAAGGCAGCCCAGGGATGGCACTGAGGTGCTGCAAGAGCTGTACCTGCTTGCATTGAGCAACTACAGAGGACAGGCATTAACACCTGGTGGGGATGCAAAAAGCACAGTGGGAGAGGAAAAGACAGAGAAGGCAGCAAAAAGGTGAGATTTGAGACACCGAGGGGCAGACCCAGCCTGTGCCCAGCCAGCACAGCCCACCCAGTGCCCAAGGCCAGAAACTCGGCAGCTCCACCTGGGATTTATCAGGAATGTTCCCCTGAAACCGCTGGGGGGTTGGTTGATTTTACAACACTCCCAGGTGTTGATTTTACAACACTCCCAGGTGACTCAGGTCGCATTGCCCATCCATCCATCCATCCATCCATCCATCCATCCATCCATCCTTCCATCCATCCATCCATCCATCCTTCCATATATACACAGGCTGTGGTGCTGGGATCCTGCCAAGCTCTGCCAGCCTTGGGCTTGGGGAGATTTCTGCCAGCCGTCCTGAGCTTCGTAATTGTGCTCTCTGTTCCAGGAAGCAAGCAAGAAAGATTTTAAAAAACCCAAAACAAACCACAACAGACAAACCTAAAAAAGCTTCAACAGCTCAACCTGACAGCTACCACTCTCCAGCTGAAATGCTGGGCTTTTGGGGAAAAAGAAAATTACATGTTCACCTCCAAATTGAAAAGGATTAAGGTAAGAGAACCTTTAAAACTAAAAATTATTGGCCCAAAGCTTTTATCTTTGCAAGAAATCTCTAGGTAAGACCAGCCTGACAGTTAAACAACTGGTTCTTCTGGTGGGGAGAAACCCTCCTCTTTAAGGGAAGCAGCCTGATAGTTGAAAGCAACTGTTTGGTCAAACTTCAGGCTCCCTGGCACAGCCTGCATTGCCTTTCCTTCCTGTTCACTGATTTACAGGCAGTGCCACTGTGGCCCGGGTTCAGATGTTTGGTGCCATCCAGGGAATTTGGCATTGCCATTTCCATATGTTTTAATCGAAGTTTCAGTCCTTGCAAACACTCTTCAAATGCCAGCTTTCCTTTCTTTTACAGAAAGCTCAAGGTTCCCACAAGTCTTCTGACATGCTCTTTTGCACTCAGAGAGATGACATTTTCAAACAGATGTTTCCAAAGTTAACAGCATTTGAAAGAATAATGAACTCAAATGCCCCTGGATTCCAGCTTAGCCCAACTCCATTCTGTGTCAGACACTGAGATTCCCACCTCTAAGGCAGGAGCTGTTTGTGCCCCCCATCCCTCCTGTCCTTCTCCCCAGCAGCCCGTGCCTGTTTTCCCCGGCACAATCCCTGTCCCTGTGCACCCTGCCAGGAGCAGCTGCACACAGGCTCACATCTCCCCTTGCCCTCACCAGGGGGTTTCTCCCATCCCCGAACACGCTGATGAGAACGTTGGTGCGATGAGTGCCCAGGGCCTGCACTGCCACCACAACTGGGATCCCTGCTGTGCTCTGGGGCTGCACAATCCCACAGGGCTTGGGGCTGGAGTAGAGCACAGCAGAGTCCTCCTTGCGTTTCTGGAAGGGACACAATGAAACGCAGATTCAGAGGGACCTCTCAAGAAACTTCAGGCTCCTTAACATCCACCACAACAGCAACTTACACACACCTTTAAAACTCCCCAGGACAAAGGTCAAAGGCACAAACAAGATGCAAGGATTGTAGGTTTAGCACTCCCAGGGCATCCTGCAAGGAGGCTGCCAGCACAGGCACTGGTGTCTGTGGGTGCAGCAGCTTTTCACAACCCTCTAAGATCTCCCACAGGAAAACACCCTGACGACTAGAACATCAACTGTTTCCTCAGGAGCTTAAACTGCCTCCTCAAGTTTACACTTGGGTAGGATCCTGTTCTCAGCAGATCTTTAAGACTGAATAGAAACCAGCAAGGTCTTATCCAAACCCTTTGTTCCCCTAATAATCTCCTCAGGAATATTTGACAGGAGGAGGTGGATGTGATGCCAAACCTGGGGAATAAGCCCGTAGCAGCCAGGAAGGTGGCTGGGATTCCTAATGAGGATCTTCCTCTCATAGGGCACCTTCAGGTGGCACTCATCACACAGCAGCACTGGGGAGGACACTTGGAGCTCAGGAACGAGACATCTGGGCTAAGAGATGACCCCAGGACAATCAGAGATACTGAGAGAATGGAGAATGCCTACCCCCAAAGATTGTGAAATGGAGCAGAACACATTGGTCACTGTCAAATGCACATTGAAGAGCCCTACAGGGATAAATTGCCTTCTACCTCTTCCCACTCCAACATGTCTTGTCAAGGAGGGGCAAACCCTGAGAGGCAGCACCCAGAGGCTGCCAAGTGCCCCAGGCAGAGCACTTTGCCCCACAGCTGCCTCAGCCCCTGCTTTACCCAAGAAGGCTTGCAAGGACTCCTGGAACAGTGCCAGTGACCCACGAGCTCTGGGGGAGCCTTGCCAACAAGGATCAGTGCTCCCTAAGGCTCAAGGAACACACAACTCCAGGGTCTCAGTAAAAATGACTCCCTTCTCTGCCATGGTGCTGTTGCCCTGCCTGAGAACTCAGCTCTTTGCCCCAGCCCTGGAGGGCACGAGACAGCAGCTGCCCCACAGAGGGGCTGATCAGCCCCTGCCAGGCCCTGCAGCTCCCTGGCTCCTTCACTGCACAGCTCCAGGCACTGCCTGGCCCCAGCTCCACCTGCTGTACACAATGGCAGCCCAGGCACTGCCTGGATGGCTCTGCCTGGCACAGGGAACAGCACCAGGGAGCTGCATCCCTCTGGCCATCACACTGACACCCACAGCAGCACAGCAGCATGGAATTCTGCTGCAGCAACAACGACTTTTGCTCTCAACTCTGACGACATTAAAGCTCAAAACGGGAAGCAGAGGGAAGGACAAAAACTGGAGCTGACCTGCCACATCAAGGGCTGCTTTCCCCTTGTCAGACCTTGCCCTCCCCACTCTTGCTGGGAGCCACTTCCCCCCTGCCATGTGCCCTCATGGACAGAGCCAGAGCCTGACTCTCAGCAGCTGCTTGCTGTGGCCCAAACCAATGCACCGTGCTCACAACCAGCACAACTCCACCTCTTGCAGCCTGAAGGAGAGGAAGCCCTCAGGAAATTTGTTCCACCTCAAGCACCAAAAACCAGGCCAATCAATGATATCATTCCTGGTGCCTTTAGAAGAGGGCCCAGGACCATGCTGGGCTGTGAGCAAATGTGCTTTTCACCACGGGCTGCTGCCCAAGCACTGCTGTTCTCATGTCCAGCTGGCACAACATGAGGGCATTCAGCAGCACTTCTCCTTGGCAGCTGCAGCCAGCACAGCCTGGGCAAGGCAGTGCCTGCGGGAGGCCAGGCAAGGGCTGGTACCTGGCTGTGATGATCAGGGCTGCCACTCCCTTGCCAATACCCTGCAGGTCCACCAGCAACCTCCGGTAGAACTCCATCACCGTGTTGGAGCACAGGGTCACCTGGTGGAAGAGAAGAACAGTCAATGCTTCCTTACAAAAGCTCATTACCCACAGGTGATAACCTCCAGTTCCTGAGGGAGGATTTGGCCTTCATTCTTCTGCTGCTCCATGTGTAGAGCACAGTCTCAGAGTAACAAAAGCCTTCTGGCAATACCAGATTTTCTAAACACACCTTGCTATCAGGGCACAGGTCAGCTACATTAAAACATTAGACTACAGCTCCAGCCACCACTGCATTCAAATTATGGGGCCAATTTCTCATCTGGCTACAAAGACATCCATGCAGAGGAAATCTGACTCGACCACAATGAGTTCAGCTTTACAGCACGAGGTTGAGGGCAAAGTGTGGCCCAGCAGGTGCTGGGCAGTTCATGGCTGCCCTGGGAGCCCGAGCCCTGAGAACTGCGGCCCCACACCAGGAGTGGGGAACTGCCCCAGGGTGGGCATTGACCAGAGGCAGAACCCTCAGAACTGCCCCAGGGTGGGCACTGACCACAGGCAGAACCCTCAGAACCAGAACTGCCGCAGGCTGGGCATTGACCACAGGCAGAACCCTCAGAACTGCCCCAGGGTGGGCATTGACCACAGGCAGAACCCTCAGAGCCTCTTGCTCTATGCCACAAGAGACAAGCCACCAATGGGACCAGGCAGAGGAGAAAGGAGGAGGATCTCTGTCTTGAAGTTCCACAAGGAAGGGTTTATTCCAAGCAAAAGGATCAAAGTCAAAAGAGCCCTGGACACTCCTGTGCAAGGGCTTTTGTACAGATACAAATCAGGCGGTGAATACAAACAGCAAGCCAAAAGGGAATCCTCAGGGGAGCACTGAGGGGATTACATCAAGTGTCTGGGGCCACTTTGGGTAGGAGGGTGGGGAGGATGGCTCACATGGGCCAATGGGGCCTCCAGGAATAGGGGAATTCCAAAGGGGCATTGCAGACAGGGATTGGCTCCAGGTTAAATTGGCAAAGAAGGTTGGGGAACAAAAGGGGCTGGGTTTGACAGGCAGGGAAAGAGCTGGAACAAGGGGCAGGGAATGGCATGAGGGACAGCTTTGAGGGAAGGTAAATCCCAGGGGTAAACCCACTCGGGGAGAACACGGGGTACAACAGAACAAACCACTTAACAAGGAATCAATACAATAAATTTGAGCCGCTACACATGGCTGCAGATTTTTTTGTCTCCACTGGAGCTTCCTGCAGTGAACACAAATCATTCTGCTCCCCAGGAGGGGGGAAATGACACCACGAAGAAAAGCTCACTGCTTGATACAATGACATCTCTCTAACAGCCACCTTCTGCCCTCATCCTTGCTCTGCCCCGTTGCAATCAAATCAATCGCTCTCAAAAACACAAGAATGGCTTCAGGCCTTGACCATAAGGTCTGTGAACTCAGGCATATGATTTTGGAAAGCAAACAGTGCTCTTTGAGGAACATCCCGAGTAAGCCAGCTAGCAGAGGCCCCCAGCAGTGCAGATCTCTCAGTGCCAGGATGCTCCAAGCTGGCACCAGAGCTAAAGCCCTCCCACCCTGCAGTGCAGCTCCAGCCCTGGTGCTGCAGCGGCTGTGGCCGGGCTCTTGCCGTACCTCGATGTCCTGGTGTCCCTGGGGGAGGATGGTGCCTTGGCTGGGATTCAGGGTGAACTCCCTGGGCTCCACATGGAAATGGATTCCCTTGCTCCAGGCCGGGTCGGTGTCCCTGCGGATCTGATCCACGCTGTCCACAGCCGGCTGCGTGCCATCGTCCGACATGCGGAGCTGGAACGTCAGGGGCACCGTGGAGCTGTTGGTGAGGCGGCAGCGCTGCGTGTAGGGAAAGCCTGGGCAAGGACACAAATATCCATTCAGGCACCCAGCAGGGCATGATCCTGGGGGCAAGATCCTGGCAGGATCAAAGTGGGATTGGAGTTGAGCTCTTTATGGTCTGAACTACAGCTCACCCAGAAGCTGCGTGAGGAATTAATCGTCACTTAGTTCCCTTTGACACAGATTCCAGACTGCAGCCTTGAAAATGCCCACTCCTAGCCCTGCTGAACACTGCAAGCTTCTCTCTTTGGGATGGGGACAAGCTCCCTCACCTGCCCCAAACCAGCACCAGTTCTCTCCCAGTGATGAGTGCGCACCGAGACCCAGCATTTACTCTGAGAATTCAAGCTGTCCAATTCCCTGCTCAGCCTGCCAACACTCCCACCTTTTTCAAGACATATAAAGAGTGAGTTGTCAGTGAGAAGAAGCTACAGCAAAAGAAAGTGAGGATGGAATCAGGAACTAGAATGTGAGGCAAAGCACCCTAATGCAGCTTCTCTCTGCAGGATCCTTAAGGCATCTCTTGCTTTGGGCCAAACAGACTGAGCACGTGACAGCTCAGAGCCCACTCAACTGGGGGCACAGCCAAGCCTTGCTTTGAGATTAGCAATTAGGAACCAGGTCCCACCTCACCCAACAGACGGGGACATCACAGCCATGCTGCTCACTGAGAGTGCTGCCTGCAAGGGTTTACCCCACCTTGGCTCTGAGATTTGCTTTCCATCCTGCAAAGCCAGAGATACAGCCACTCATGGTGGGGATGTCCTGCAGAGCCCGCAGAGCAGCCACAGCCTGCTGTGCACTGCACATCTGGCTGGGCTGGCCAGCTCTGTGGGGAGGAGACTTCTCCCCAGGCCTGCTCACCAAGAGCATCTGGGACACAGATGGGGAGAAAAAACAACTGCAGCTGCAGCCCAGAGCTTCTCTGTGCCCATCCAAGTGACCACTGCCAGCTCTAGCAGGGACTCCAGCAGGGAGGCAAGAGAGGCACAAAAAGGACAAACCCAGATGTCAAAACCTCCAAGGAGACTGAGGCCAGCACATGCAGACAACAGTCAAGAGTTACAAAGAAGCAAAGATACAACAGCTGCCTTCAGCCGAAGAGCCCTTAGGAATGAAATTGGATTCAGCAGGATCAATCTCCTGCTTCAGAACCATATTTCCATCTCTTGCCTTTCGTGTTTCATTCCTTCCAAAGGCAACTTGACAAGCGCCTCCGTGGTGATGCAGGCTGGGGAAGAAGCAGCTCAAAAAAGGCAATGAGTTTCCTTCAGAAGTTCATGAACTTCATTGTTCTGGGTTTTCGCTTGGCAGTGAATGTTGCCGTTGGTCTGGGAAGGGGGATAGGGGTTCTGGGGGGTTTTGGGGGGTTTCGGCCCTGGGCTGGGCTTTTCCCTTGGGGGATTTGGGAGTTGTGGCGTGATGCCGTGGGCGGCTGTGCAGTGGGAGCTGAGGCTGGGCAGGGAGCGGAGCTTCCCTTCCTCCCGCTCGGGGGTCGCAGCTCGGCCGCTGCTGCTGCGGGAGGTTTGTGCTCGGCCCGGGGCTGCCCTGGCTGCAGCTCAGCGCTGGCACCGACCCTGCCTGCCTGCCCCGCTGCTGCTGCTGCTGCTGGGCACTGCCCACATCCCCCTGCCCTCTGGGGCTTTGCAAAAGGAGCATTTCCTCCTTCCCTTCCCTTTCCGCACCGGCTGGGGGGGATCCCTGCCCTGCCAGAGCCCACAGCTCCTCCTGCTGTGACCAGACCTCCACCAAAGGGGAAAAACAGGACTTGGCATCTGGGAAATGTCTGTTCTTGCCTTCTTGTCTGTGCTCTCCTGAGACAGTCTAGCAAAGAACTGTTATTCCTTTTCCCACAGTTTTGCCTGGGAGCCCTGTCATTTCAAAGGGATAATCATTTGGAGGGAGGGGCTCAACTTTCCATTGCAGCAAGATTCCCACCTTCCTTGGCAGACATCTGTCCTTTAAAGCAGCACAGAGACACCAGAAAATACTGCCTTCCTATTCCTTGCTTCCATTGGATCTCACAATGGCAAAATGCCCCCTGAGGCAGCAGCAGCAGCAGCAGCCCTGCAGTTCAGAGCTTGAAGAGTCTGCTGGGGCAGGGCAGGAGTGAGGGATGCTTTTCTGTTGGAAGGCACACATCCCTGAGGCTGTGTCCCAGCCCAGGGAACACTCACCAAAGGAGATGTCCCCGAAGTCGAGCTCAGCGAGGTCGAAGTGTAAACTCGGTGCAGTGACGCTGCCCCTGCAGGCCGAGGACAGAGCACGCAAGGGCTCGGTTAAAGGCATTGCAAAGGTGCGGCTGTCGTGGCTCGGGGGCACAAAACCCGGGCTCAGGGCACCCTGGGTTTCCAACCAACACAGCCCCGTGTGCTCAGCACAGGGCCCTGGGCACAGGAGGCAGCTCAAGCCAAGGGGCAGCAGCCAACAGCCCCTGATGGGCTCTGGGCACAGGGCAGGCAGGAGAAGCCCCCGGGTTGCTGGGGGTCCCATGAAGGACCCTGAACACACACCCAGACATGGCTCCGTGCCTCAGTTTCCCCATCTGCAATGGCATGGACATCAAGGTGTCCCCACAAACTTCTGTAAGCAGCCCTTCCAGCCACAGCTTCCCTGCTTTGCTCCTTCTGAGCTGCAACTGCTGTTCCCATGGAGGAGCTTTCTCAAGAGAGTTTGACCCACACAATCATTACAGACACTGTTCTGAGACACGAGTCCAGGACATTCCCAAACATCCTCTGAAAAGAGCAGCAACAGTTCTACCCAGGGCACAGATGAATCCTAGAGGAAAGGACCAGCTTGTCAGCAGTGCACCAGCTGGCACAGCCAAGAGCAAGAGCTTCAACAACCAAACATGGCTGTCCTGAATCTAGCACAGCACCTCACCTGTCCTTCAACTCAGCAGACACACTCCAAGAGCCACCAACATCCACTGAAATCAGCACTTGAAGCTGCACAACATCCACCAGTTGATTTCATGGTTGATGCCAATCAGTGCCCACTCTGCCTTTTGGTTCAAAATCAAGAACCAGTGAACTGTGTCCTCTATTGTATTCACAGGACTGCCCCTGGCTCTGCTCTGCACATCTCAACAAGAGACACCTGCCCTTGCTCAAGGAGCAAGCTGCTTATGCAGAAACACCCCATGGCCACTTTGGGGGAGGGACAGAGGAGAATCAATTATTTGATGGTGAAAGGTTACCTCTTGATTTCCAAATGAAAAAGCAGCACTTTTCCTCCAAAAACAAAGGCAGCATCACTGTTTTTCCACTATGGGCGCACCTGCTAACCACTTTTCTCTTGCTAAGGAATAACTTCCTTGTTCCTCTTCACCATCTCCCATATCTCATTGGCATCATGCAGTGCAGATTGTTTTCATTTCTTCACTGCCTGGAGCCAGTGCCTCCCAAGAGCAGCAGCCCAGCTCCAAAGCTGCAGAGCAGCCAGCATCAGCTCTCCTGCTTCCACTGCATTATCCTGCAGCACATGGTTTAGGCTGGCAGGGACAAGGCCTCACGCTGCTGTGGTGCTGAGCACTGAGCTCTGCCTCTCCTATGATCCGCCTTTCTCCCTTTGGCTGGGCCAGGATTGTCTCTTGCCCACGGGATGGTGCCCCAGTCCTTGGCACAGTTCCTGCTGCACAGTTCCTGACTCCCACATCAGCCCTTTGCTGGCTGTGCAAAGGAGGCACCAGAGCCCTCTGGGCACAGGAGCTGGGAGCACAGCTTGTGCCCCACAGCATGGCCATGAGAGGTGAGCTGAGGCTGCTGCTGCCCATCTGGCATGGATTATTCACACAAGGTTTTACAAACCCTGCTGCTGCTGCAGAATCAGCCAGGCTGGCCCATCTGCAAAGCCCTGGGGGCCTTGCTGGGGGTTCAGGTGGGACATCCCAGAGCAGCTGCTGCCCAAAGCTGATCCATCCCAGAGCCTGCCATGGCCCAAGGCACAGGAAGATCCCTGCAGGGAGGAGTCATTCCAGCTCCCAGCTACCACACAGGGCAGCAGGCAGCCTCACACTAAAGCAATGCCAGCAGCAGAGCAGAGATTCACACCTCAGAAAACACCTTTTTCGTCTGCTCCACCCCAAAAGGAGGTAGGTGGGGGATGTTCCTAAGACAGCCACAGATGTGCCCACCCAGCTCCCAGGGTCCTTACTTGATGGTCAGGATGGCAGGCACAGGAGATCCAGCCACACTGAACTGGAACTCCTCCTCAAAGCTCCCCAGCACAATGGCACTGAAGGAGATCTGCACACTCTGGCTCCCACCTGCTGCAATGATGCCCTCCTCGGGGACAAACTTGAAACACAAGCCCAGGTTGGTGGCTGAAGGGAGACAGGTGAAGGGAGCATCAATAGCTCCTTGGTTCATCAGTTTCACCTGCAGCAGCAAGAAAGCAAAATGGAAATACGTGTGGAATCTTCCCTTCTTGTGAGTTATTGTCTAATGATGCAATGAACACCCAGAAAAGGCAGAAGATGCTTTGTGCTGCTGAATGGCAGAAGTCCAAAGATTCAACAGGACAACTTCTGCCTTTGGGTTTTCACGCAGAGCAGTGGCAACTCCACAGAACTGCAGTCACCCTGGGCTTATCCCATGGACACAGAGCAGTGCCCCTCTGCTCAGCAGCACCAAGCGCATTGAGAGCTGGCCCTGAGAGCAACGTGGGCTGATTGCAGCTGCGTAGGGAATCACCCCAGAGCTGCTGCTGCCCCAGTGAGCACAGCTCCAACAGCACCATTTGCTCATTCATTTTTTCCAGACCATGAAAACAATAAGTTGAGAATGAGGCATCAGCATCAAAACGTACAGACAGCACCATCTTTTGGTGAGAAAACTCAGCGTCTTTCCCATCCACAGCCCAAGATTTTGAAAGTGTCGGCCATGATGCAGTGCCTCATGAAGTTTTTGCAAGCTTGACTCTACTGGGGGGGAGGCAAATAGGTAGAAAAACCCTTTGCTTTATGCCCAGGAACACTTTTCTCTTTCTAGAGCCAGAGATGCACCGAGGCTGAAGTGTGGTGAGGGACTGGTCAGCAAGGGAGAGAACTCCCAAGGATTTCCTGTGATTGCAGCAATAAGCAGCAGACACTTGGCTGGGAGCTGTTGGCAGTGGGCTGAAGCTCAAAGGCAGCCAGTTTGTTGCAGCTGCTTCTGCAGAGCCCAGTCCAAAGGTGCCTTGTGTCTGCACTGCCACAAAAGCCTCTGAACATGCAGCTTTTGGAGCCAGTGTTGGTTTCATGTGCCAAGGGGTTGTTTTGCAGGAAGCCTCCCAGCTGATCCCTAAGGAAGGCTTCCCAAAAGCAGGGACTGGGGCTTCAGGAACAACTGACACACCTTTGTGACCCCCCAGATTTCAGCAGTCCATCAAATATTCCCTGCTCACAGCTGCCCAGGTTGGCAGCAATTCCACAGCTGCACCAGGCTTGCTGCTGCCTCAGGAGCCATCAGCATCCATCCCAAGCCCTGCTGCTCACCTCATAGACATGGGGGGTGTTGACGAAAACATTCCCAAGGTCCAGAGTAGGAGAGCTGAGTTCAACCAAGGGTCCTTGGCCTTCCCCTCTGAGCTGCAGGGGCAGCCTGCTCTCACAGCCTGGGGAGAGATGTCCATTGCAGTACAATCATTCCCTCTGCTCCACTGCATTTTCCAGGCTGCCTCAGTGCTAGTCCCCAACTCTGAGCTGGATGCAACCAGCTCCTGATGCTGCAGGAGAAGATATGCACCCTTCTCTTCCCTCAGGACATATCCCCTGAGGCTGACTTGCAATTTCTAACCCGTTTCCTGGGCTGCTTTCCAATTTGAGCCACCAGTTTGCTGAGTTTAAAACATCTCTGGTGCCTGTAGTGACACGCCATGGAGTTATGGGTAGAAATGGAGAGAAAGGAGATTTAGGTGAGACATTAGGGGAGAAATTTTCCCTGTGAGGGTGGTGAGGCATTGGAGCAGGTTCTCCAGGGATGTTGTGGAGGTTCCAGCCCTGAAAGTGTTCCAAGCCAGGCTGGATGGGGCTTGGAGCACCCTGCTCTGGAGGGAGTTGTCCCTGCCCATGGCAGGGGCCTTGGGACTAGATGATCTCTAAGGTCCATTCCATCCTTACCATACTGTGATTCTGTGGTTTCCTTCCCATGCACCTGGAGGAGCTTTGAAATCCATTCAGTGCAGGCACAAAGCTCCTATGGAGTTTGGCAATTCCCAAACTCCCTGGCCCAGGAGCACAGGACTTTGTTGCCCAAGTGCTCCCCTTGTGACACTCAGCACTGTGTTCTATTGCCACAGACTGAGAGCTGCAAGGTGACAACTGCCACACAGGGAGAGAAGCAGCTGCTGGCCAAGGCTGCTCCCTCTACCAACAGCCCGGGCTCAGGGGGGCTCAGCCCCCTCTGCTCTGCTGCTGTCTGGGCACTGGGAGGTGATCCAGGCTCAGGGAGACCATTTCTAACTCAGCTCCTACCACCTGATGATGGATCCATGGCAAATGGAGCCATCCTGGAGGCCAGGGGCCTGCAGGGGCTGAGTGCTTGTTCACTAAAGCTGTTCTGCTCTGGAGCTCTCTGGCCTTTGAGGGAATGCTGGCAAAGCCATGGCATGAAAACCTCTCCCTGCACTGCCTGGGCTGTTCTGGGATCACTCAGGCACACACAGCATTCTGAGCCCTGGCCTGGCACGGGAGACTCCCTGGGAGCTGCAGGGCCAGGGGGGATGTGCCAGCACTGCCCTGCTGACCAGAGACTCTTCCCAGCACTTCCATGGGAGCCCAGCGGGCTCAGGCTGGCACCATGGCTTCACTGAGGGGGAGAGAGGCAGGGCAAAGGAGCTGCACCTGAGATGCTGCAGTAAGCCACACTTCCATACTCCAGTGCTTCCAGGGGTTTGAAGGTCACCTTGATTTCAGCTGAACAATTCGGCCTGATTTCTCCCTCCTACAGCAGAAAGAGACAGCAAAACCTTGCTTTGCAAACTTCACATTGCTTGTTTTCACCACCCTCCTGTAAGCCTTTGTTTAGAGCATCAGTGATGAGTGAACAACACAAGGAGCCAAGGAAACACTCCAAACCCAGCCCAACACAGCTCTCAATGCTCAGCTGATCAGCTCCCACTCTCCACAATATTCCTGCTGCTCTGACACAAGCTCTTGGGCACATCATGCTGCTGTCAGCTACAGTGGGATGCAACTGCCACTGTGCCCTGCTGGCTCTTGGCCTTAGATGGGCCATAGCTGTAACCAAGAAGAGAACATGATCCCCGTCCTTGGAAATAAAAATATTAGTTTAACCTGTATTGAAAGAAAGCAGAGGCTGGCATTATTCTAGGGTTTACTCCAAGATGAGAAGGGATGTTGCACTGTGCACACACCAGGCATTCATCATCTCTCACAATGCCAGTACTCAGAATCAAGGCTCTGGTTGATGGGAGCATGTGGCAGTTTGCTTGCATCACCAGAAAAGGAAAAGGTTTTCTGTCCCTGTGTGCAGGACAACTCCAAAGGCCCATTTCAACCTTCCACCCTTGTGTCCAGGCTCACAGATGACGCTGGAAGGGACACTCAGAAATAGTGCAAGGCATGGTTACAGGAGGGGATTGGCATTTCTGTCATTAACCTTGGGCTGAATTTGGCCTCCTTTTGCCAGGGAACAATTGCAAGCTCCAGGTCAGTGTGTGAGCTGGCAGTGCTCCAACAGCCTCTGCTGAGCCCCACGTGTGGGGGGAGCCCCTGCCTACAAGAACTGCTCCCTGGGACACTGACAGGACACGCAGACTGTGCCTTGAGCTCGAGCCTGGCAGCAGAGCTGGGCTTTGTCAGGCTCCCAGCCCTGCCTGGAGCCTGCAGGGCACAAATGCTTTCAGCAGCGAGCCCTGCAGCCTCACCAGAAACTCCATGTCCTCCCTGCCAGCACATGGGGCCAGCTGAGGATCTGCCCAGTGACCGCAGCCAGGGAAGGGGTGGGTGTAGGGAGTAGGGTGGGTGGGAGGACGGGGGGGGAAGGAGGAAGAGAATGTTCTCAGCTATCACTTACCATTGGCTCAACGAAAAAAATGTCATCAGAGAACAGGATGGGGTCTTCTTGCACCTTTGCCATCTTCTCCTGGACCATGCTGCTCAGGAGGGCACTGTGATCTCCACAAGAGCCCTTCACCTTCTCCGTTTCTTTCTCCTCTGGGAAGTTTTCCTGGGACACCTCTTTCGGCAGCCACAGCAAACACTTCCTGCAGCCCCAGGGAGAGACAAGGCCAGCAGAT
The DNA here is from genome assembly GCF_028551555.1 of Melozone crissalis. Classification (NCBI taxonomy): domain Eukaryota; kingdom Metazoa; phylum Chordata; class Aves; order Passeriformes; family Passerellidae; genus Melozone; species Melozone crissalis. The sequence continues at coordinate 3,842,344 of NW_026535912.1, forward strand.
GGTTTCATGAGCCACAGATTTGCAGAGAGAAGTGTGAGCGCAGGAGAGCAAAGCACTTGAGGAGGAGCAGCAGCAGCTCCCCAGCAAAGGCTGAGCCCAAGCCACGAGGGTCCCACAGGGATCAGAGGACAACTTGCTGTTCCCTGGCCCAGCAGGGAGTTTCACTCCACACTTGCAAGCTCAGCAGAGGTTTCCAAAGCCAGCATCCCTCCAGAGAACCTCCTGCCTCAAAGCCTCTGCCATAGCTGAGGGAGAATCTACCAGCCATTTCAAGTGGCTTTTCCTCCCACTCAGCTGCTCGGGAGGGCACAGAAAGATCACAGAGCACCCACTGCAGCATTTCCCTGCCAAGGGGAGACAAAGCTGGCTTGCAGCTACGTGTTACCAGCATCACTCTTTGTTTCTTCCATTTTGGACCTACCCGGTTCCCTACTCTGCCTTTCACAAGAGCATCCCAGAGCACTTCCACAGGAAATTGATGAATTCAGGCACCGAATCCCTTCAGGGACATTCAAGTTTTATATATGCAATATGCATGAAAACAGAGCCTCTGAGAGGGGAAGGAACTTTGTTGTGCAAGAGGGAGACAGCAAACTCCTGGAGAGACCTTTTCATGAGCCAGAGCTTTTTGGATCCCATCCCAGTGCATGGCACTAGAATGTCCTGAGAGGGAAAGGATCCTGCGCTATCTTCTCTCACAAAAAATCCTCTCTGCTCTGAGAGCTCAAAACCTCTCTGACAGCAGCACAGGGACACACAACCAGCCTGCATGGGCAAGGAGCTTTTGAAGGAACTAAGGGGAAAAAAGAGGGTGTATCACCTTTGGAAAGAGGGACTGGCAACTCAGAAAATGTTAAAGGATGTTGCCAGGTCATGTAGAAAGAAGAGAAGAGAGACAAGAGCCCAATTAGGACCTGAGGAAATCCAGTCATCACAACCAACCTTTCCTTCCCAAAATGCCATCCCTGGTTGGAGTATAAATGACCTGGAATGCTGAGTGCTGAGCTCCTGAAGCCCAGGGACACACACCCCAGTGCCGGGCATGGTTTACTTGGCCTAAACCATTCAAAAGCACCAACATCCCCTGAGGCCACATGTTAGCTCAGTCTTGGGCCTGTATCTCACTGAAATGCATCTTTCACACCAACCTCCTCTTCTCTTCATTCTCTTCTTCCTCAGCAGCAAAAGCCTTCCACTGGAAGTGGGCTGTGATGTTACTCCTGTTTTCAATGAACAGGGTTCTGTGGCTTGACATGGTGGTGAAAGTCTTGTCAAGCTCCACGGAATTTGTGCTCAGCCCAACGTTGACATCTACAGCTTCTCCCTGGAGCTTTGTGTGGATTCTTTCTTCACCTGGAACAAAGCGAAGGGGAGTCTTTGCTAAGCTCACTGGCTGATGGAAGCACAAGGAACAGAGCAAGGCACAGGGCACAGAAGAAAGTGTCCCAGTTTTGCGCTGAAGGAGCAGTTCTGTGGACCACTCCATTGATCACATCCTTCAGCTCTGTGTGTACAGCGTGAGGATGTCCTGGGCACCTCCTCAAACACCTTATTTCTGAGGGTGTTTGTAGAGATTTGGCCCCAAGGTGACAGGATGGACAGGGAGATTGGTCCATGTGCTCCAGTGACCCACTCAGATCACCAGGATTTCTGCATCCAAGTCCTTCAGGTGACAGGGCTGAGGAGCCCTGCTCAGTCCTGCCTTGCCCAGGCTCTCTCCGGGCATCCCAGGAGACTCCTGTCTCTCCTGATCCCTTGGATCCCTTCTTGCTGACCAGCAAATATGCCTGGGGCAGGTGGGCAGCAAAAGGAGGCTCAGAGGAACAAGTGAAGTGACAGCCCACAGCAGGAGGGGACACAGGTGAGGAAACACAACCAGCCTGGCTCTGCAATGTGACAAACCACTACAGAATGAGCACCGTGAAAATCATCTCCCTGTCAAAACCCACAGCCACATCAGTCTTTAAATATTTTATACTGTTCTGATCTGAAAAACCAAGCTGGAGCATTGCAAATCAAATAAGAAAGGGACAAAGAAAAGATTAGTGAGTACCGAGCAGTTCCTACATTAAGACTGAATGGGATCCCTCAGTCTAGAAATCAAATGGGAGATAGATGTAAGAGGTTTGTAACAGCTTGAACAGCCTGGGAAATGGGGACAGGGAAAAATTTGTTTTGATTTGTCAGAAAAAAAAGGAACTTGAGGGCCTGAAAATGTTATTAGGCAGAAACTACATCTATGTGTAAGGGCCACATAGAGAAAGGGTCCTTGGCAAGCCAGTGGAGAAGCAGCATATGGGACAGAGGTGTGCAAGAAACCCATTGCATTGGAGAGAGTCTGATGGAGACCTCACCTACAGCACTGCCCAGGAATCAAATAAAACTTCACCCAGGCATAGCCACATGGTAGTGGAGAATCAGAGTTCCGCCTTCCTCCACTCAGCAAGTCCCAGCAAAACAGCAGTCAAAAATCTTTGCCTTTCTCAAGCCCCTAAACACCAAGGAGTTCTCAGTTTGCTTTGGGGTAAAGGTGAACAGGGCAGGCACCTGTGGAGGGAATGCAGGGGATGGACAGCAGGCAGCCATGTGCAGAACTGTCCTGTGCCCTGCAGGGCCCAGCACTCACCTGAGCTGCAGCACACGGCCAGGGAGCCGCAATGGGCACCGCTGGCCAGCGGGTGAAATGCCACTGTCACCTGCACAGTGTCACCAGCGCCCAGAGCTCCTGTGGCCGGCACCACGGAGAAAGGACTGCAACACAGAGAGAGGGGTCAGGCCTGGGGGACACCTGGCCATGAGATTCCTGCTGCACTGCAGCTCCCTGCAGCGCCCTTGGCCAAGCAGGGAGCAAACCAAGCACAGGCAGCACAAGAGACAGAACAGACAGGATCACAAACAGCCACCGAGCCACTGCTTACAAGATCCAGCCCTCACAAGATCCTGGGGGTAAAATGACCTCAGCTCCCCATACTCTGCATCCAGCTCTCTGCAATGAGCCTCAAGGCTCCCACTGCCAGCAATCCCATCAGAGAATGGTTTGTGAAAAGCACAGAGAGGGTTCAGAGCTATTTGCATGCACAACTTGACACTGACTGCCTCAGGAATTTCTCTTTTCCTGCTGCCTATAAAACTCATCTCAAGAGATGAAAATGTTAGGGCACTCCCTGTCCTGGGAGATTACACCCTAGGAATCAGACAAGGAGAAGGAACTTTTCCCTGAAGACCAAGGAATAGTTCCTGTTGCATTTGCAGTGTGCTTCTTTGGTTTATTTTACCTTGAAATCATTGTGATTTAGCCTAAAAGGGGCAACTTTTCTAAGCATTTCAATGAAAGCTGCTCTAAGAAAAGGAGCAATCAAAACTCTGAAAGAGTGCAAATGCAGATTAGAGCAATACAGTGACATGGAAACCCAAAAGGATGATGCCATTTACAGTCTGAAGGGTCCAATCCCAGCTAAATGAAGCACCATGAGCAGGAGCACATCAAGGAAGCAGAACAGGAGGTTTCTGTGTGTTTACCAGCAATGCAGTCTGGGACTCTGGGCTGTCATGCAGGCTGGTAACTGTTTGCTTGGCCCAGCAGAGAAACTCTGTGCAATGTGTTGGAAATAATGATGCAGATGTGTTGGTGCACTTTGGATTTAACAGGAGCAATCAGGATTTAGTCACCAGGTAAACAGCTCTTGCCTGACAAACACAAGACTCTGTGCTTTGATGCTCAGGGACAGCTCAGGGGAAATGTGCTTCTGCCCAGCAGCTGCTGGGCTTTGTGCCCTTCTACAGCCCCAGCGAAGAAACAAAAGTTCCTGGCCTTGGTGCTTTGTTGCTGGTCAATCTGTCACTTCAGATGTGTTCTGGGGACTTTGCTGATGAATGCATCACACACAAAAACAAAGAGAACATCCGCCAAGCTGAACTTTGTTCATGTCAGTAGTAACAGCTGATGAACTCGCTTCAGGTTCTGCTCATTAAGGACCTCTTGCTGTAATTATGGGCTGGCCTGTTCCCATTGCCACTGGTGAGAACATCACTGCTGGCTGATGGAGAAGCCTTGGGCCAGCAATGTTCATGTGCTGGACGTGAGACTTTGGAGGGAGGGGAGGAAAGACAAGGCCCCAGCAGCCCCAGAGCCAGATCAGTGCTCGTGCTCCTGCATCTGCCCCGGGGCTGATGCCAGCACGGCTGCAGCTCTGCTGGGGCTGGGGGGATCAGGGCCTGCTGGGGGCAAGGCACAGCATTCTGTTCTTAGTCTTTGGCCAGAAATTTCACTGCCATAGAGAAGCTGCCAGTTAGGGGAATCCGTGGCCACGCTTCAGCACTACCTTCCATTCCATTCCCTTCCCACTCCTGCCCCATGTTACATGCTCCTGCCTTCAGGTGGCAGGATGGGAATAACATTCCAGGGATGACTTCAGAGCTTGCCTGAGAAAGAAGGTGTCTTCTTCTTTTCAAATTATCAGGAGAAGAGGATCCAGCCAAGTTCAGGACTCAGCTGTCAGGTCTGGAAAACTGAGTGCAAATCAGCCCCCGCATCTCCTCCATCCCTGGGCTGTACCCACCAGACTCCTCTGTTCCTGCTGTAGCACTCATCTCTCACACACACCTGGCTCCCCAAGACCCAAAGACACAAGCTCCACAGCTAAACTTAACTCCTCTGAATTTCAGCCAACATCACTAAACTGCTCCCTGAGCCCACAGCTAGAAGAGCTGTGAAGGAGACATCCCTGACACTGTAAGAACCAAAGGAAAATCACTGCCAAGAGATAGGCCTGAAAAGCTAAATTTTGGGCTTTTCTCTCTTAATTGTGAGCTGCTCCTTAAGACACTTCTCATCCTGTTAGATCCATCCTCTCAATGAATCACTACTGCACCTGACAGGCAGAAAAGATAAGGTATGGAGGGGGTTTTAAAAGGTTGTTTTCTTCTGCTTTTATAACTAGGTCCATTGACATGTTTGTTTCCTTGTATGGCATCTAAAGACAGGTCCATGTCTCCCAATGGCACCTTGCAACCCCCAGACACTGCTCTTGCTTTGAGCAGTGTGTTTGCTCAGATGATTTCCAGAGGTCCCCTCCAGGACCACTGCAAAGCCACGTGCCTGTGGCCTCCCAGAGAATGGCTCTGTTTGCCGGACAGTGCTGAGGAAGCATTTCAGAAGCTGCTTGTACTCAGCAGGGTGCAAGCCAGCTCCCGACATGTTCCAGCAGCCTCCAGGGAATCTGGGACACAGAAAGCTCCAAGGCCACTGAAAGCAAGAGCAGATGCCTTCCATCCTGCTCACTTCCAGCCAGGCTGCAGGCCAGCAGATCCGATGCTTGGTTCCTTCTGTAGCTCTTTCCCAACTCCGCTCTCACCCAAAGCTGTTTGCACAGGGACAGATGAGCTGCCTCACCTCTGGGTGCTCAGCTGGTACCGAGCTGCCCGGGCACCAACATTGCGCACCAGCCGAGTCTGCTGGGTGCTGACCTTGACTGGACACTTGGAGAAGTCCAGCTGGGCAGCGAAGTCCAGCACAGCTCGGGCACCAATGGCCCGAATTGGCACAACGATCCTTTCCCTTGCAGTGAGGCACACCAGCTCGTGGCAATAATCCTGCAGGAAAAGAAACTGGCTCAGCACAGGACATTTAGTGCCATCCCCATGGCAGAAGAAAAACCATTTCCTATACCCCTTCAAGGCCATCAATTTACCTATTGCACCCTCAAATGAACACGAAGTTCTACTACTATGTCACATTTTAAAGGCACCAGTGCACTTTGCAAAATCTGTCTCAGTGGCATTCAGCTCTTGTGTCACTTGGGTCATACAGATAACAGCCCTAGGCCACCATCATTTTTACTCTAAACTTTAATGATGTTAAAGAATTCCTAAGCCCCTTCTAAGCAACATGGAGCTGGGGAACACAGGACATTGCTCTTTAGGCTTCTGTATTCCCACTTTCTGAGAATAGGACAAAGTGTTCAACTGACTCTAAGCAGCAAAAGGAAGAGGAGAAAACAGCTGCACCCAAAGACATCCTGCACCTCTGGCTTGGTGCAGAAACATCGGTTGGCTCACAACTCCCCTCTAACTTTGCCTGTCCAACCAAGTCAGGAGAAGAACAGTGCTAAGAGGTAGCAGGATGCTGTTGGAAAGGGCCTCTCTTTGTTTCCCTGCCAGGCTTCCTCCCTTCCATGCCATGCCCTCAACCCTTCTGTATGAACAAGCCTCCAGATCAGAACATGAACCCTCCAGATCCCAGCACTGAGATCAGACTTGCCAGGGCCTCAGCACTGCTGTTCAAACCTCCCCACAAAAGCAGCTTTGGCACAGAATGGGTGCCAGCTGACAGAGCAAGCACAGCGACAGGCATGAAGACAGAGCCCCAGCAGTGTCACTGCCACGGGCTCTGGGCTCACAGCTCTGCCTGCAGCTTGTACCTGCCCTACACCAGCTCCTTCAGGCAGGTGTCCAAGTCCCCTGCAGCTCAGAAACCTCCTGCTGACCAAGGGCACCCAGAGCCCAGTGTGCCTGTGCCAGGCCGGGCTCACGGGCACAGCACATCCTCTGCCCTGGCCCTGCAGCTGTGCCATGCTCACTTGTGCTCTGGGACAGCACAGCTGCAAGGCTGCACAACAGAGGGGCTGAAAAAGCACCGGCTTTGCTCCAGCCCAGGGGCACGCAGGGAAGCTGTTGGCAGTCCAGGAAGGAGGAAAGCTCTCTGACCTCTTTGTTCCTCTGGTGTTTTCCATCAGAATGATACCCCTTCCACTGGACCTAGAGATGGCCCAACATCTATCAACAGCCCTCTGTCATTTTCATCCTGTTTCCTGTGCATCTTCCCTTGGCAATGCTCAGCAATGTGCAGGGAGGGGAAGCAGAGCCTGTCAGGCCTGGCTGCAGTGCCTGCCAGCAGTGCCAAGGTGTGACTGGCTGCAGGCTGCCTGCCCACGCCTGGAGCCCAGCTCACAGCATGCAATGGGCTGGAGCCAGAGTGCAGGGAAAACAATGGCTGTGGAGATCATTGTGTGCTTTGGCTCCTCCAGCCTCACCTGGTTCTTGCTGGGGGTGAAGCGGATGCGCACAGGGGCAGAGGCGCCCAGCGGCACGGCACGGTACGCATCGCTGGAGCTCACCAGCTGGAAGTAAGGTGAGCTCTCCATGGAGACCTTCGCCACGTGAAGAAACTGCAGCAAAGACATGAAATTATCATTTTGCCACTTGTGGAAACAGAACGAGAGGAGACCTGTCCATGCCCTGCTAACATCCCTCCCTTGACCCTCTTCCAAAGCACTTTCAGCTGAGCAGGCACAGGCACATCATTCACAAGGCTGAACTTGAATCCCTTCTCTCTGGCTCCAGCATTTGGCCAGGGCCATAGGGCAGTGCCTGCTGGGAAGGAAGGGCTGAGCAGGTCAGCACCAGCAGGATGGAGACACAGCACCTGAACCAAGTCACCTGCGTATTCAACAAGGCCAAAAAACCTGCTGGCTTCTGCCTGCACACAGCCATGAAGCTGTCATATTCCAGAGGGGGAATGTGCTACCTAAAAGCAAACCAGCGCATTACTGTGGGGCAAGGAAGAAATTCCCTTCTGGCAGAGCAGGTTTGGGTAGGGACTTTCTGGGGGATACAGTCAGGCAGGCAGAGCAGCAAGACAGGAGACCAGACACTGTGGTCTTACTGGGAATAAAAGCAAACCTGAAAAGCAAAAGAAGGAATGAACACAGCAAGACAATCCCTAAAACAAGGAGATGGCAAAGAGAATTTAAATGGGCAGTAAAGCAGCAAGGAAGAATCATAAAACCATGAGAGCAACCAGCTTTCCAAAAGTGACAGAAACACAGACAGGCGGTGTCTATTGACCATGGGGCTTCAGAGGCATTTTCTGCCTGGAGAAACAGGACCAGCACTGACTGACAGTGTGGTTCCAGTATGCAAAGCCAATCTTGGCTCTCCAGGGCTTCCTGCTGCCTGTACAGGCAAGCTGGGCTGCTGGGCATTCCTGCCTGCAGCCAGCAGGCCAGGTTCTGCCCTCTGGGGCTCACAGACAGAGCACACATGCATTTTCTAGCACACTGATATCATCAACCCCTGAGCACCAAAATGCTCTCCAAAAGTCTAAACCAGATGATTTGGACTCCCTCCTGTCTCCTCCCACCAGCCCACTCTTGGCACAAGCCTCACTTGAGAAAATGTTTCCCTGACTGAAATTCAAATGGTCTCAAGTTTTCCTCTTTACAGTGGAACACAACTGACATTTTTCAACTGTTTCCCTCTCAGCTCTCTTGGGAAACTGCAAAACAATCCCAATTTCTTCAGGTGAAGGTGGAAACCTCCAGGAGCACATGGCTGTGGATGTGCTGTGCTTCTGCAAAGGGAAAGCAGCGCACCGTGTTGCTTTTGGAAAAGCTGAGCAGAACTGGATGAAGCTGAACAGGAGCCTCAAGTGGCACCTAAAGGCCTCTCACTGCTTCTGCTCCATCACTCTGATTGCAGGGCTCTTGCAGAACACGGTTCCTGCAGGGCCAATGCCATTAGTGAGAAGTGATTCCAGCATAAAGTGCAGAAGGCTCAGCCCCTGAGCTTTGCCTGTGAGCTGCACAAAGGGAGCCAAACTGGCTGACAGAGGCAGAGATTCCTACCAGGAGCCAAGATTAACCAAGGACACACAGGGTGTGCTATAGACCCAAGGCCAAGCATGAGAGCAGGTAAGAACTGTACAGCCCTCAACATTCCTGTCAATCCAGAGCTTTCAAGAGAAGGAAACTCCTTTGGGATAGACACCATCAACGCCTGGCCAAAATCTGGGGACAGTTCCCAGCAGGAAGATTTCCACCATCTTGCAGAAGAAGGTTCTGAGACATTTTCTTCTGCATGTGCTGCAGCACATAACTTGCTTTGCTCTACACTGAGGGAATGACAGCACTCTCCTCTTCCAGCACAGTGTTAAAGCTTCGCGTGCCAGCACTTACCTTGTCCTTATTCATGAGAGACAGCACCATTTCAGAGACCTCCAGAGCGACGAAGTTCTGAAATACCAGCTCTGGTGGGGAAACCCCAAACCAGCTCTGTTTTGGGGCAGCTGACGGCAGCTGGAGAGGAGAGAGAGCAGGGAGAGCTTCAGCTGCTGGGAGGAAGGTTCATGCAGGAGAATCTTCCACTGATCCCCAGTGAAGTACAGACTCTGGGGGAGCATGTCTGCCCAGCCCACACTGGGCAAACAGTGGCTCACCCACCTCTGCTCTGAGCTGATCCACAGCTGCTGGGCCACACAGAGCAGGCTCAAGCCAAGCTGCTCTTCTGGCATGGATTTCTCCAGGTTTCTTTCTCCAGAATGCCAGGCAGCACTTTCCTAAAACACAGCCCTGTGCCCATGTGGTCACAGAGCTCCTCCTGTGAAAGGAGTTCCCAAAACCAATCCCTGCAGCTGGGACAGCGCAGCTCCTGCCAGCTGGTGTCCTGTGCACAGGGACCTGCCATGGCCATGGCCAGCACACCTTGCTGTGGGGACAGAGTCAGCAGATCAAGCCTGGTGGGATGGGCTCGGGGCTCCTGCAGCAGGTGGACAGGAGCTGGCAGGGACATGCCCCTGCAAGCAGCACTGCTAGTGCCCTCCCTGGCACAGCAGGGTGATGCCCTGCATGCCACAGGGCTGGGCACTGAGCCTCCTCTGTCCCATCCCACAGGAGGCTGCTGGTCTGTGCCAGTGTCCCCCGTATGCCTCAGATCTCTGGGGACCATCAAAGCAGCAGTTTCACGATGCAGAACATCAAGGCTTCCCCACATACAAGTGCACAGCTGCAGCGTCTCCTGGTACACCACAACAAGGTAGGTGTGATGAAGGTAGAGACACAGAATGGTGACTGAGGCTTTAAGCATTGCTGACTATCCAGGAGGAATCTGTGCCTTCAGTCCCCAGGGAGACCTGGGTTGGGAGGATTATTGGGGGGTGCTGGATTGGGCCCTGCATTGCAGCCAGCTGCCCTCTCCTCCTCAGCCTAGTGTGACCCTGCTGCACGGTGATGGACACATCTCGAGGGGCCGTAATGACTAGCATCACACGGCGACCAGGACACAGGATGTATCAGATATGGCCCTGTCAGGGCAAGGGGGTCAGTGACGACAGGGGGCTGATTATCTGCAGGGTGCTATCTGGGGGATGAGTAGGGCTCTGTGTACAGAGCTGGGTAATGTGGCATGGGTATTTTGCATCTGGGGTAAGAAGGAAGGGGCAGAATGGAGCAGGAGGACTGGCACATGGGGCAACTGAGCTTGGAGCTGGAGTAACGTGGGAGAATGGCCATGCCCAGTGTGGGACAAGACCTTGAGTCCTGGTGTGCTGGGGCCAGCACCTGTGGCGGCTCACCCTTGTCCTTCACCGCCCAGGCCCTGCCGCCTCAGGACAGCACCGGCCAGGCACAGCTCCTCGACAGCTCTCATGGGCCCCAGGGCTCGAGCAGCCTCTCCAGCCCCGCCAGACATCAACAGCCCCTGGTCAGCTGGAAAGGACTCAGCGCCCAATGCTCGACCTGGGACATCTTGTCCGAAGCGAGAAACACCTGTGACAACTGTCATAAGGAACTTGACTTTTTACTTGTATATAATAACTAAGTTGGTTGTATATAGTTATTAGGTTAATAAAAACTGTTAAAATTACGGGCAGAGCCTTGTCTCACAGCCTGACTCTCCCCAGGCTCCCTGGTGCTCCTTCAGCTCCTTCCCCCCTGCTGTGGCTCTGCCCCTGGGCTGAGCTGGTCGAGCCCCGGGCCAGGCCCTGAGGCCGCTGCTGCTCCCGCGGCGCCTGCGGGGCAGCCCTGAGGCTCCGGGCCGGCTGTGGGAGCAGGAGCCGCGCTGCAGAGCCCGCGGCCCTCACGGGCTGCGAAGGCACGGGCAGATGGCCATGGGGCCCGGCTGGCAATGCCGGCGATGCTGCTCTCAGCTGCCGCCTGCAATCCTTACAGGCAGCCCTCATGCCGGCTCAGGAGACGCTCAGAGCCGCACCCGAGGGCTGGCCCCGACCCGCGGCCCCCAAGGGCACTTGTCCCTTCATCTCTGCACTGCCACATTCCGAGCTCCCTCCTCCCCTTCCTTTCTGCGGGGCAGCATTAGGGGCTGGCCCAGCGGCTTTCCTCCCGCACAGCCGGCAGCCCCTTGCCCACAGCTCCCTGGCGGGAGCCAGAGCTGCTTTCCAGCTGGGCAGCCCCGCCATGTCCCGCAGCCCGGGCCGGCTCCTGCCCGCTGCCGGCGAGGCCTGGCGGCTGGGCCCGGCCATCCCGGGCCATAGCAGCTCCCTGGCCAGGGGAACACAGCCAGACATGCGGGGACACACAGGAACACAAAGGGGACACACGACGGGCACCGTTTCCCGTGTCCCCATTGCCGCAGAGCAGTGCTGTGTGCGGGGCTGGCACAGACCTGGGCACAAAGGAATGTCTGTGCTGTCACTGGAGAAAGGACACGGCAGGGGTGCTGCTCACGGATGAGGGTGCTTGGGGCTGGGGGGGCTCTCCGACCTTCTTACACCTGCGGAGGTCGGGGCAGTCTCTGTCCCTCTCAGCCCTGGTGTGACCCCAGCCAAACATCATCGGGGTCAGAGGGACAGAGACACCCGCAAACCCCCAGAACGGCAGAACCTGGGATTTGATTTGGGGCTGAGGATTTAGGAAGGGGCTGGAATTGGGGCTGAGTTGGAGTTGGGGCTGAGATTTGGATTAGAGCTGGGATTGGGGTTAAGGCTAGACATGGGATTGGCTTTGGGCTGGGGTTGGGTTGTGGTCTGGGGCTAGACAAGTTTGGAATTGGGATGTGATTAAATACAGAACTGTGAGTTTGTCTAAACGTGGAGTGAGATTGAGACCAGGATCAGGGTCAGGTTTGGGACTGAGCTCACCCAGAGCGGGACAGAGGGGATGTCACTGCAGGATGTCCCTGCCATCATCCCAGCCCTCCTCAGGCACCTCCAAACATGAGGGGCAGCTGGGTGCCCCAAGATCCAGGTGCTCGCACACTGCCCCACCATACCAGGCAAGCATTCCCTGAGGGCAGCCCTGACTGTGATCCTTAGGGCTCTGGGATCAGCCCTCACATCCCTGTGGGAGAAGCTGCAGACAGGATGAGAGATTTTTCGCCCCCTCTTCCCTGTGGAAAGATGAAGCCCAGCTGCCCTTTCCTTCTGGTGCCTCCTCTCCTCAGCTGAGGATGTCAAACTTCCCAGGAGCAGGAAAATCCCCATTCCCTGTTTCCTTGTGGCTGCAGCTTGGAACACCCACCCAGAATTAAGGACTTTCTGACCACCCTGCTGAATGACACTGGGAGGAGATTTGTGAGAAAGGGAGGAAATTGTATTTCAATAGTAAATAAAAGGCGCAAAATTATTGCTTTCTGTCACATTTGTTTTCAGTCAGTTGCACTTCTGGTCCCAGGCCAGAGAAAAGGGTGGGGCAGGGGGCTGGGAGAGGCGGGGGGGCCGGGAAAAGGTTGCGTTGGTGCTCGATGAAGAGATGCAGGGGGGTCTGGGTTCTCAGGAATGGGGGTGCCAGGGGGATCTCAGGGTCATGAAAATGAGGGGGGGAGGGCAGGGACGTGGAGAGGTAGAATGGACTTCCAGGGGGTCCTTGAGCCCAGGAAAGGGGAGTCCAGGGTTTCCCAAAAAGGGGGGACCAGAGTGGGGTCACCCGGGATGTTCGGAAAGGGGGAGCTCAGGGGGTCTCTGGTTTTGCAGAAAGGTGTGCCTGGGAAAGGCAGGAATGGGAGACCAAGGCATTCCACGTTGTCCCAGAGTCAAGCCCACGCCAAGTCTGGAGGCTGGGAGCCATGGGATGGCCGGGAAAAAGGGAGCAGCGGGTCATGATGTCCAGAACAGGAGGATTCAGGGGGCCCCTGTGCAGGCTAAGGGGAGCAGGGGGGTCCGGTGCTGGCAGTGGCGGTTCAGGGTCCCGGTGCTGGAGGTCCCACTCCCCCCTGGCCCCCCACGAGCGCCCTCAGCCCCAGCGCTGGAGCCATCGCGCTGCTCCTCCTCACTGCCAGTGTGATCCCAGGATGATCCCAGTAGAACTCAGTCACCCAGGAGCTGCTCCCAGGATGATCCCAGTACAGCCCAGTCACTCCCAGTCCTGGCATCCCCCCAGGCCTCTCTGCGTTCCGACCTGTCCCGGCTCCATCCCCGCCCCTCCCGGGGGCTGCGAGGGCTGCGGGAGCGGAGGAGGAGGAGGAGGGAGGGAGGAAGAGGCGGAGCTGGGGAGGAGAGGGGGAGGCAGGCGGCTCCGGCGCTGCCTGAACTTGCAGCAGCCTCTTGTCCCCTCCTGTCAGGGAGTTGTGCAGAGCCAGAAGGTTCCCCGTGAGCCTCCTTTTCTCCAGGCTGAGCCCCCTTCCCTGCTGCCTCAGCCCCTCCTGCTGTTCCAGCCAGGGTCGGATACTAGTGCTGCAAAGAGCACTGTACAGACCTGGCATAGGTGCCTTTATCCGCACATTTTAACCTTTCATTAGTTACACAAAGACTCTTGGGAAGGCCCAAACTGCAGTCAGTCGCCGCAGTGCCAATCTCCTTTGCAAATCCCTGCGGCCCCGCCCGGCCCCGCACTCGGTGCCGCGGTTGCCCGGTAACCGCGCCCGGGCCCTCAGTGTCTGTGACAGCGGCGCGGCCTCAGTTGCCTGAGAGTGCGGCGCTGGCTGGGTGTGCGCAGCCTGGGCTCCTGCAGGCGGCTGCACCGGGCCATTCGCCAGGTGAATTGTCGGCGTAGAGAATTGCTAAAGGTGCAGAGCATTGGCCTCTGCGAAAAGCTCCGCAGCGTGCAGAACACTGGTGTCTGCTAGGGAGTCCTGAATTTCATTTGAAGGTAAAGACCGACTAAAGTTGAACTTTTTGGTTTTGTTTCATCTGTGCTCTGAAAGAGAATGCCAAAGGGAAATAGAGGATGTGATCATGCCAGTCTTCTGGCGCAGTAGTTCAGTGACATGTACACCTGAGAGGATGAACAATAAATGGACTACTGATTGTGCTTTTTTTTAGTGAAGAAATGCAACATTTTCTAAAGATAGTAGTCTATACATTTTTATCTTATAGTAACTGCTTAAACTGCTTAAAGGTGAATGAGTTCTGTTCAAGTTTCAGTGGGTTTTTATCATCTGGGTTTTAAAATTTTTAGGGAGATGCCTCTGTGTTGAGGTGCAAACGAGACCATATGCCAAAGTCAATGGTCTGGATTTTATGGAACAGTAAATGTGAGGGAGAAAGAGAGAGAAAGAAAAGAAAAAGTGGGAGGGGGATGGAAGTTGGGAAGGCGGGGAGGGGAAAGAGAGTGACAGAGAGAGATTTAGTAGAAAGTATCACCATTCCATGGATCCCATTTGCCTACCATTAAATCCTCTTGTGGTCTTCTCTGTGGTGAGGTCTGGCAAAATGTAAGACTCCAATGGATTAATGGAGATTTGGGCAAGATGATACCTTGCCCAGGTACCTCCCGGGGGGGGGGGGCAAGTTGGACTCTGTCTCTTGCTACTTTCAAACAATATAAAATCTTTAGTACCCGTATATCCTTTGACTCTGCCATGAGTTGGGTTCTGGATTTTCAGATTTGTTCTGTTACTTTGCATGCCCTGCAGTGGTCAGGTGCAGGCCTCAGGAATGGGTCTGGAGGCACTGTGGAGGTCTTTGCTGGGAGGTTTGTGTGCAAACCTGGCCTCAGCAGAAGAGTCTGTGGCTATGACTTCCCCAGCCTGAACCCAGACAGAGGTGATTTTCAGGACAGCTGCTGGGTTTGGCTTTGTTGTGGATAGGTTTTTCTCCTCAGCCTTGTTTACTTCTCCCCAGACCTGAGGTAATGGGACAATAGTGTCCCCTTGATCTTGTCTCAAGTTCTCTTAGGCAGCTTAACTCACAGTGCCTAGTTCCAGTCAGGAGGCATTTTCAGGGAAGGGTGGGCTTGGGTGGTCGCAGCTTCTTTATACAGTTTTGTCACAATGGGCAGAAAGTTCTTTATAATGATATTTAAGCCATTAGCCATAACATTCCAGTCTCTCATTAGTGTCTCAGCTGTGAGGAGCAGCTGAGAGAGCAAGGGTGCTTTAGCCTAAAGAAGAGGAGGCCCACTGTGGGATCTCAGTCTCTCAGAACTGGGGTGCAGGGTGAGCCAGACTACCCCTGGGGGGCTCGGGAGTCCTGGAATGTTGCCAGAAATGTCTGGTGGCTGGACTTTGATCCCACATGGGAGATGACATCAGTATGAGGACGGGAGGATTTCACTGGGGTGAATGGTGAAGGGACAAGTTAATTGGAGTGTGAGATACAGGGTTTAAGATCCCTGTACAGGGGGGTCTAGAGAGGCAAGATGGAGGTACTGGGGCGTGCCCTTCTCCTTCTTCTTCTTCCTCTAGGCCTCCATCTTCTGTGGTGGAGTTGGCACTCTGGGATTGGACCTTACTAGGGGAACACTGGTTAATAAGGGAAGAGGGTATTGGAGAAAAATGATAAATATTGTATACGTAACTCCGGGTATAAAGATAGACGACCGCCCCAGGGGCTCTCAGTGTGTGCCCATGGCTGACTGCTGAGCAGAACTCTGTCAGGCCAAGAGAAAATCTTTTAGATAAGCAATTAATAAACACCGAGACCGAGAACAAATCTGAAGCTTCCTCTCGTCCTTTCGAACCCGGGGGCCCAAGGCCATCTTTGGGCTTTTCCCAGACCATCTAAACAGCCCAGAAATCCAACAACTGGCGTCCGCTGTGCGGGCTATCTCCCACCAAACCTTTCGGGGGGGGGGAAAGCCCTGAAGAGCTGAAGAGCCAAGAGAACAGCACTGATAACTCCAGAGGAGGGAAGCCTGAAGAAAGAAAGAAGAAAAAGAAAAAACCGGCCGGGAGAAGCTGCAAAAATCAGCAGTCACTGAGAAATCCCATCTCTCAGCTTCTGCTGAAGACAGCTCGTAGCAGAGCGGCCTGGACTGGGACCAGAAAGGCGCCTCTGATCCATCCCTCGTGACCTGCTGGACGGAGACTGAGGGCTTCCAGACCACTCTGACGACAGATTCGGTAAGAAGGCCAAAATAATACTATGGGGGCCTCACTCTCCCAGGAACAACGGGAAATCTTATCCAACTTACAAAGTGTAGCAGAATTATATACAGAAGGGATCCCAAAGAAAGAATTAAAACAGCTGTTATTATGGGCAAGGCTTAATTACCCACTTGCGGAGACATGTTTGCTGTTCGAAGTGGGGTTTTGGCAAGAAATTAATAGGCATTTATATATTTTAGCAACAAAAAAAGATGAGACAGCGTTAAAGCTACTCTCGCCGGCAAGAATCATGTTACAAGGTATTTCAGTGCAGTCTAAAAGACTGGAAAAGCAGCGAGAAGCTGCGGTACCCTCAGAGAAGGGGGTGGAGCAGCAGAGCTCCGGGAAAAAAATTGCTCTGGCTTTGAAAGGCCAGGGGGAAAGGGCTCTCGAAAAAAGAGAGCAGGAAAAAATATTAAAACCCCCGATCAAAAAATGCAACAAACCCCAAGGGCGTCCTGAAACTCCAGAGAGTGTGGAGGAGTCAGGAGCAGAAGGGGGGGAGCAGGAAGATAAGGGATCGGGGGGGGGGCCTGTTCGCGGTGAAAGCGGCGACGCGGCGGCGGCGGCGGGTGCGAGCAGCGCGGGTGAAGATGAGGAGACGCGCGCGGAGGGCGAAACTCGCAAAAACCGGGGTGTAGACTCACACGCGGGCGCGAAAGCGGCGAGCCCGGAAGGCGGGCTGAGGGAAAATGTGCAGCCTCAGCGAGCCGCCGCGGCGGGACGCAGGAGGCGCGCAGTTGTGATGTCAGACCCGGTGCGACGGTCAGCTCGAATCGCGGGTAGAGCCGGGGTGCCGGCGGGAGAGGCGAACACAACGTCAGAGGAGGAGGGGTCGGACTCTGGGACAGACCGAGGGGCTGGAACCTCGGAGGTGAAACAGGGGGGAGACGATGACGTCACCTTGGGGGACACCGGAAGTAGCTCGGAGAGTACGCATGCGCAGAGAGTAGGACGCGCGCGGACCCGAGCCTGGTCCCCTGTGACGTCGCAGGTGAGGAGGGGCCGTGTTAGGGATTCTACGTCCCGGGGCTCCACACCGTCTCCAGATCTGGCGCCTTTGGTTCAGAGCCTCGGAGTCCCAGTCCCTTCCCTTCATGGGAGACGCCGAGCAGGAAGAGGAAGTGGGGCAGTCGAGATTGCACCGTCATCCGAGCCAGGGAGGCCGGTGACAGCGCCACCTAGTGGCAGGAGGGCAGAAGTGCACGACATGCCGAGTCGGCTCGGCGGAGCCACAGCGCCATCTCGTGGCGAGACTGCAACAATGCAGCAATTTTTTCCAACAATATATAAAGAGAAAAGCACCTCGAAGAAGACAATGTTAACACGACAAAGGGATTATCCATCTGATCCACCGATCGTGAGACATTTTCTAAACAACACACAGGCAAAGCTAAGGGAAAATCCTTTAGTTTTGATCAGAAACCCAGAGACCGGACAAATAGAGGGTCCTTTCAAACTAATCTCTTGGGGAAAGGGTTTCGCTTGTATCTCCACAGATCGAGGTCTGAAGTGGGTGTCGGCACGGCACGTGAAGCCATTCCGAACGCGAGAACACGAGAACGCTGATCCAAGAAGCAAAGAGACGAGTACTCAGACAGAAGTCGAGACTCGGGCTGCGAAAAACGACCCAGAAGAGAAATAAAAAAGAAACTAAGGACCTTGGGGGGTTTTTCACACAAAAGCGAAGTAATGGGTTTCATGATGCTTATGTGCATCGTTCTTTCATTCATTGCAGTAAGCAGTGGGGGAGATTTACCTGTTAGTCAACCAAGGCAAAATGTATGGGAGGCTTTAGCTCGGGCAGCGAATTTAGATAGTATCTGCCTGACACATTCAAGACCAGGTAAACCGTTTTCAGCATGCATGGTTGGATTGCCAGTGGACCAATGGCCAGTTCCAGGGCACTCTGCAATTAACATTTCGCAGGTCATTAAAAATCCTATAAAAGAGTGGTGTGCTTGGACACACCTGCTTCCTGTGGCTTCTACAGAACCTCAGGAATTGGAGATTTTTGGGTCCATGACAATGAGACTCTGCATGCAGTTTGAGGCTCCAAAAGACACAAAGGCGAAAACTAATGATTTAACTCCCACTCATGAATTTTATAAGAATGCCTCAGCTTGGTGTAAATATACAAAGAGAACTACCAAAGGATCGATCCAAGTTCCGGTGCAATTGCCGCGGGGTCTGTTCTTAATTTGTGGGGACAGAATTTGGCACGGCATTCCTGCTAATGCCACGGGAGGTCCATGCAGCATTGGGGAAATTTCAATGCTATCGCCTGATTTGAACATGTTAAGAGAGGAAAGGCACAGAGAAAAAAGATCAATACAGCAATATGCAGCAGATTGCAATGATGAAATGTTTTCTTGGGACAAGAAAACGAGTATTGCTACAGCAATCTTCTCACCTCAGACAGCATCGGGGGTGGCCTTGACTCAGATCGACCGCATGGGTTGTTGGTTGAGCAAACATGCGCGGTCTGTGTCTGTCACATTGGATGACATGTTAAAAGACGTCAGTAGTGTGAGACAGGCAACTCTTCAAAATAGAGCAGCAATCGATTATCTATTGCTCGCTCATGGACATGGGTGTGAAGAGTTCGAGGGGATGTGCTGCATGAATCTCTCAGATCATTCAAAGTCAATTCATGAAAATATCAAAAATATAAAGGACAGCATAAATAAGCTTGGCGAGATCACAGGATCATGGATCGATCAACTGGCAGAATTCTTTGACATCTCTCCCATTTGGAGAGGAATCTTAAAAATAGGGTTTTATGTTTTAATAGTTCTCCTAGTCCTCATACTTGTTGTCCCATGCATATTTGCATGTTTAAAACATGCAATGAATAGGATGGCGAAAAAGATCTTTTTGGTGCAAACAGAAGGGGGAGATGTGGGATCTCAGTCTCTCAGAACTGGGGTGCAGGGTGAACCAGACTACCCCTGGGGGGCTCAGGAGTCCTGGAATGTTGCCAGAAATGTCTGGTGGCTGGACTTTGATCCCACATGGGAGATGACATCAGTATGAGGACGGGAGGATTTCACTGGGGTGAATGGTGAAGGGACAAGTTAATTGGAGTGTGAGATACAGGGTTTAAGATCCCTGTACAGGGGGGTCTAGAGAGGCAAGATGGAGGTACTGGGGCGTGCCCTTCTCCTTCTTCTTCTTCCTCTAGGCCTCCATCTTCTGTGGTGGAGTTGGCACTCTGGGATTGGACCTTACTAGGGGAACACTGGTTAATAAGGGAAGAGGGTATTGGAGAAAAATGATAAATATTGTATACGTAACTCCGGGTATAAAGATAGACGACCGCCCCAGGGGCTCTCAGTGTGTGCCCATGGCTGACTGCTGAGCAGAACTCTGTCAGGCCAAGAGAAAATCTTTTAGATAAGCAATTAATAAACACCGAGACCGAGAACAAATCTGAAGCTTCCTCTCGTCCTTTCGAACCCGGGGGCCCAAGGCCATCTTTGGGCTTTTCCCAGACCATCTAAACAGCCCAGAAATCCAACAGCCCACTCTAGCTATTTTTGAGTAATATTTAAGCTACAGCTTTGTCTGTTCGAACTGTTATTAATGTTCAGATTTTTAGCTCCAGGTTTCAGTATGATCTAACTTTGAATTGCACAAGGTAGCCATATAGTTCAAATACAGTCCAACTAAAGGCCTAACTATACTAGCTACTTACACCAAACAAGCACTTAGCTACTTTCAAGTAATGTAACATTTTTAGCAGCAGAATATGCCTTGAATCTGCCACGAATTGGGTTGTGGATTTTCAGAGTTCCATTGTTGCTCCTTCCAGTTTTGTTGAGGCATTGTCGCTGACCTGCAACATCGTCCCTTGGAAATGGCGTCTGGATTGCCAAAGAAGACACCAACACCTCGTCTTTTGTCCAGGGAAGGGCTGAAGCCTAATACTGTGAGTACCCACTGGGGCTGTGTTAAGGCTGGCACTGCCCTGGTGTCCCTGCTCTCCCTGCCCCTGTTGTCCAGCAGTGCTGTGAAGCTGCAGAGCCCCTGCCCAGCCCTTTGTGCTGTGCTGCTGTTTCTGGGGCTGTCCTGGTGCAATAGGGAACACTGTGGGATGCTTCAGCTGTGTCTTGCCTGTCTGTGCCAGCAGAGCCGAGTGAAACCAATGTACAGCTGAAGGCCTGAGCATGTGTTCTGTCCCTTTCCCTTTGCCACAGGAATTCCTTCTGTCAGGCTGGGCACTCACCTGTGCTGCTCTGACCATCCTGCCCTTGGGCACCTGGGCATGTCAGGGGGGGAAGCTCAAACTCTGCCCAAAGCCTTGAGAGCCACGGCTGGTCCCAGCTGGAAGAGCTTCCAAAGCAGCTGTTCTCTCCCAGCTCCTGTGTGGGCACAGATGCAGCCCTGCAGGCAGCGCTGGAGCCAGGGCCACAAAGGTCCTTTGCTGTCTGCAGCTCACTTGGCTGAAGATGCCCCACTGCTGAGGCTCTGTCAAGGAGATGCCTCTGTTTTCTTCTGTGGAGGGCTCTGTCAGCCCAAACAGAGAAAACAATTAACAGGGAGAACTAAAACCTAGACACATTCCTGTGCACCTCACTCTTGGTACAGTGTTCCTTTCTTGCATCTCTTGGACTCATCCAGCAGCGATATCTCCTTGCTGTGAGTTCTGAGCGTTGTGCAGGGATGGAGTTCAGGCAGTTCTGAGAGCTCCTCCCCATTCTCTGGAAAGGTCACTGCCTCAATCCAACGAAACGCAAGAGGAAACAAATGCCCAAAGAGCAGAAATCCCCAACCATGTCCCATGCAATCATGGAGAAGCCAATGGGACAGAGCCATATGGCTGGAGTATATGTGTTCCACTCTGTATTATTAATTGACTGATGCTAAGTATTTCAGCAGGAAACTCCCAGGGCTTCCAGGACTGTCCTAGTGGCTGTGATCACAAGTTATTCAGCAGTGCCACTTGTTCACGAAAAGCCTTTCTGAACAAGCACAACTCTGAGGCTCTAGCTGGTTTACTTTTGCCTTTCAGCTGCTTCCCTCTAAGTTCCAGAGGGAGAAGTTTCTCAGCAGGAAGAAGGAGGCCAGCACTGGGGAAGGTATCCTGCCCAGAATTGGCCCATTTCTAGACAGGAGTGAGACTCGCCCAAAGGTAGCCTTTTCCTGCTCTTTTCCTTTCTGTTTCACATGAAGTTTGAAGAGGGTGTGTGTTTGTGACAGGCTTGCCTCCAGCAAAATACCTCAGTGTCCAGGTCCTGCTGTCATTGCAAGGTGCTGGGAGTGGTGGACTGGGAGTCCTGATCTGCACTAAGCCAACACAAATACCCTCTGCTGAAGCTGCTGGGGTGTGCTGGAGTGCAGCTGCCATTGCTAAAACAATGGGAGGAAGGCTGGGGACACAAAGGCACAAAATTGCCCTTTGCCATTCTCCTGCTGAAGGAGCCACCTCTTGCTTTGGTGTGGTCACCATCAAATGCTCGGGGTCACAGGATTCCCTGCAGAGTGGCAGCGTTGGCCTTTGAAGGCCAAGGATCTGCAGGAATTACTTCAGATTGAACACAACAAATTGCATTACTGCTTTGGGCTGGAACAATGTGTTGGACCCTGATGGGGTGTTAGATTTTGCAGGCTGCCAGATGTCCAGGGGACTGGCCCTGGGCAGAGGGGAATGGGTGTGCTTTATCTGGATCAGTGCCTACTCAGAGGTGTGTTTAAAGCTGCTTTTCTGGCAGGACTAGCTCGGTATAAAGCACAGTCCAAACGGGTAAGTGACTGAGGTGGGCTGTTGAGCAGGAAATTGGCAGCAAGAGACACAGAACACAATCCAGGTAAAGGATTGTCCTGGAGAGGAGCCTTGGGAACACCTCAGGGAGGGGCACAGCTAAGGGACAGTGTGCTGCAGCCACTCTCTTCAGCAGAATGTGTCTGCTGTGAAGTCACAGAGGAGAGCTGCTTGCATCTCTGCAGTGACAGCAGTGTGGCTGGAGAAGGCAGAGAAAGCAGGGCAGAGTTTCTCCGAGCAATGTCTCTGCTCCAGAAGCATTTGCTGTTGTTGTGTCATTCCAGACGTGCCTCTAGAATGGCATGAAATAAGGTCGCAGTAATGACAAGAAAGCACCCATTTAAAGGCCATTGAAAAAGGAGATACCAACTCTACTTTTACCCAAGTTGCTGAGAAAATAACTGAACCTTATCCTCATTCAGCATTCACCTCACTTGTCTTTTTATTTTCAGCTCATTTGTCTTTTTATTTTTGCCTTTTCCTCTCTTTGGAACCCACTAACTTTTAAATACAATGAAAAGGAACAAAATCATCAAAGCAAAAGAAAAGTGTTTCTTAGTAAGGATTCAGCTGAGCTGGGGATGTCTCCCTCCCTGAGAGCCAAGCGCACACACACACCCTCTGAGAAAATGGCAATCTTTGTATCCCCTTTGTACCCGGCTGGGGTGGTCCCTGTGCCCTTTGCCATTGGATGGCTACTCAGGAGCTTCCATTCTCTACTGAGCACCAACTTTTCTGTCCCCTCCCTTCTCGTCCTCCTTCCTTTTGGTCAGGTCTTCAACCCTGTCCCTCTCACTGTGACACTCAACAAACCAACCGGAACAAATGCAAACCACAAATAACACACAGAACCAACAAATTCCATTCTTTTGCTTAATAACCTTTTGGCTTCAGCCAAGTGTCACCTCATCTCTCACACCTCCTCTGGTCCTGTGCTCTTCTTACAGATGTCTAAGTTGTAGAGCAAAAAAGATATTTGCAGTTGTGTGGTCCTCGGTTTCCGTGTCTCAGAGTAAAAGACATCCCAAATCCTTTCCCATGGAGTCTCCTGTAAATTCATGGGTTTTACTTACTCCTTGAGTGCTCAGTCAGTGCCCCAGAGTTCTGTGACCACATGGGCACAGGGCTGTGTTTTAGGAAAGTGCTGCCTGGCATTCTGGAGTAAGAAACCTGGAGAAATCCATGCCAGAAGAGCAGCTTGGCTTGAGCCTGCTCTGTGTGGCCCAGCAGCTGTGGATCAGCTCAGAGCAGAGGTGGGTGAGCCACTGTTTGCCCAGTGTGGGCCGGGCAGACGTGCTCCCCCAGAGTCTGTACTTCACTGGGGATCAGTGGAAGATTCTCCTGCATGAACCTTCCTCCCAGCAGCTGAAGCTCTCCCTGCTCTCTCTCCTCTCCAGCTGCCGTCAGCTGCCCCAAAACAGAGCTGGTTTGGGGTTTCCCCACCAGAGCTGGTATTTCAGAACTTCGTCGCTCTGGAGGTCTCTGAAATGGTGCTGTCTCTCATGAATAAGGACAAGGTAAGTGCTGGCACGCGAAGCTTTAACACTGTGCTGGAAGAGGAGAGTGCTGTCATTCCCTCAGTGTAGAGCAAAGCAAGTTATGTGCTGCAGCACATGCAGAAGAAAATGTCTCAGAACCTTCTTCTGCAAGATGGTGGAAATCTTCCTGCTGGGAACTGTCCCCAGATTTTGGCCAGGCGTTGATGGTGTCTATCCCAAAGGAGTTTCCTTCTCTTGAAAGCTCTGGATTGACAGGAATGTTGAGGGCTGTACAGTTCTTACCTGCTCTCATGCTTGGCCTTGGGTCTATAGCACACCCTGTGTGTCCTTGGTTAATCTTGGCTCCTGGTAGGAATCTCTGCCTCTGTCAGCCAGTTTGGCTCCCTTTGTGCAGCTCACAGGCAAAGCTCAGGGGCTGAGCCTTCTGCACTTTATGCTGGAATCACTTCTCACTAATGGCATTGGCCCTGCAGGAACCGTGTTCTGCAAGAGCCCTGCAATCAGAGTGATGGAGCAGAAGCAGTGAGAGGCCTTTAGGTGCCACTTGAGGCTCCTGTTCAGCTTCATCCAGTTCTGCTCAGCTTTTCCAAAAGCAACACGGTGCGCTGCTTTCCCTTTGCAGAAGCACAGCACATCCACAGCCATGTGCTCCTGGAGGTTTCCACCTTCACCTGAAGAAATTGGGATTGTTTTGCAGTTTCCCAAGAGAGCTGAGAGGGAAACAGTTGAAAAATGTCAGTTGTGTTCCACTGTAAAGAGGAAAACTTGAGACCATTTGAATTTCAGTCAGGGAAACATTTTCTCAAGTGAGGCTAGTGCCAAGAGTGGGCTGGTGGGAGGAGACAGGAGGGAGTCCAAATCATCTGGTTTAGACTTTTGGAGAGCATTTTGGTGCTCAGGGGTTGATGATATCAGTGTGCTAGAAAATGCATGTGTGCTCTGTCTGTGAGCCCCAGAGGGCAGAACCTGGCCTGCTGGCTGCAGGCAGGAATGCCCAGCAGCCCAGCTTGCCTGTACAGGCAGCAGGAAGCCCTGGAGAGCCAAGATTGGCTTTGCATACTGGAACCACACTGTCAGTCAGTGCTGGTCCTGTTTCTCCAGGCAGAAAATGCCTCTGAAGCCCCATGGTCAATAGACACCGCCTGTCTGTGTTTCTGTCACTTTTGGCAAGCTGGTTGCTCTCATGGTTTTATGATTCTTCCTTGCTGCTTTACTGCCCATTTAAATTCTCTTTGCCATCTCCTTGTTTTAGGGATTGTCTTGCTGTGTTCATTCCTTCTTTTGCTTTTTAGGTTTGCTTTTATTCCCAGTAAGACCACAGTGTTTGGTCTCCTGTCTTGCTGCTCTGCCTGCCTGACTGTATCCCCCAGAAAGTCCCTACCCAAACCTGCTCTGCCAGAAGGGAATTTCTTCCTTGCCCCACAGTAATGTGCTGGTTTGCTTTTAGGTAGCACATTCCCCCTCTGGAACATGACAACTTGATGCCTGTGTGCAGGCAGAAGCCAGCAGGTTTTTGGCCTTGTTGAATATGCAGGTGACTTGGTTCAGGTGCTGTGTCTCCATCCTGCTGGTGCTGACCTGCTCAGCCCTTCCTTCCCAGCAGGCACTGCCCTATGGCCCTGGCCAAATGCTGGAGCCAGAGAGAAGGGATTCAAGTTCAGCCTTGTGAATGATGTGCCTGTGCCTGCTCAGCTGAAAGTGCTTTGGAAGAGGGTCAAGGGAGGGATGTTAGCAGGGCATGGGCAGGTCTCCTCTCGTCCTGTTTCCACAAGTGGCAAAATGATAATTTCATGTCTTTGCTGCAGTTTCTTCACGTGGTGAAGGTCTCCATGGAGAGCTCACCTTACTTCCAGCTGGTGAGCTCCAGCGATGCGTACCGTGCCGTGCCGCCGGGCGCCTCTGCCCCTGTGCGCATCCGCTTCACCCCCAGCAAGAACCAGGTGAGGCTGGAGGAGCCAAAGCACACAATGATCTCCACAGCCATTGTTTTCCCTGCACTCTGGCTCCAGCCCATTGCATGCTGTGAGCTGGGCTCCAGGCGTGGGCAGGCAGCCTGCAGCCAGTCACACCTTGGCACTGCTGGCAGGCACTGCAGCCAGGCCTGACAGGCTCTGCTTCCCCTCCCTGCACATTGCTGAGCATTGCCAAGGGAAGATGCACAGGAAACAGGATGAAAATGACAGAGGGCTGTTGATAGATGTTGGGCTATCTCTAGGTCCAGTGGAAGGGGTATCATTCTGATGGAAAACACCAGAGGAACAAAGAGGTCAGAGAGCTTTCCTCCTTCCTGGACTGCCAACAGCTTCCCTGCGTGCCCCTGGGCTGGAGCAAAGCCGGTGCTTTTTCAGCCCCTCTGTTGTGCAGCCTTGCAGCTGTGCTGTCCCAGAGCACAAGTGAGCATGGCACAGCTGCAGGGCCAGGGCAGAGGACGTGCTGTGCCCGTGAGCCCGGCCTGGCACAGGCACACTGGGCTCTGGGTGCCCTTGGTCAGCAGGAGGTTTCTGAGCTGCAGGGGACTTGGACACCTGCCTGAAGGAGCTGGTGTAGGGCAGGTACAAGCTGCAGGCAGAGCTGTGAGCCCAGAGCCCGTGGCAGTGACACTGCTGGGGCTCTGTCTTCATGCCTGTCGCTGTGCTTGCTCTGTCAGCTGGCACCCATTCTGTGCCAAAGCTGCTTTTGTGGGGAGGTTTGAACAGCAGTGCTGAGGCCGTGGCAAGTCTGATCTCAGTGCTGGGATCTGGAGGGTTCATGTTCTGATCTGGAGGCTTGTTCATACAGAAGGGTTGAGGGCATGGCATGGAAGGGAGGAAGCCTGGCAGGGAAACAAAGAGAGGCCCTTTCCAACAGCATCCTGCTACCTCTTAGCACTGTTCTTCTCCTGACTTGGTTGGACGGGCAAAGTTAGAGGGGAGTTGTGAGCCAACCGATGTTTCTGCACCAAGCCAGAGGTGCAGGATGTCTTTGGGTGCAGCTGTTTTCTCCTCTTCCTTTTGCTGCTTAGAGTCAGTTGAACACTTTGTCCTATTCTCAGAAAGTGGGAATACAGAAGCCTAAAGAGCAATGTCCTGTGTTCCCCAGCTCCATGTTGCTTAGAAGGGGCTTAGGAATTCTTTAACATCATTAAAGTTTAGAGTAAAAATGATGGTGGCCTAGGGCTGTTATCTGTATGACCCAAGTGACACAAGAGCTGAATGCCACTGAGACAGATTTTGCAAAGTGCACTGGTGCCTTTAAAATGTGACATAGTAGTAGAACTTCGTGTTCATTTGAGGGTGCAATAGGTAAATTGATGGCCTTGAAGGGGTATAGGAAATGGTTTTTCTTCTGCCATGGGGATGGCACTAAATGTCCTGTGCTGAGCCAGTCTCTTTTCCTGCAGGATTATTGCCACGAGCTGGTGTGCCTCACTGCAAGGGAAAGGATCGTTGTGCCAATTCGGGCCATTGGTGCCCGAGCTGTGCTGGACTTCGCTGCCCAGCTGGACTTCTCCAAGTGTCAGGTCAAGGTCAGCACCCAGCAGACTCTGCTGGTGCGCAATGTCGGTGCCCGGGCAGCTCGGTACCAGCTGAGCACCCAGAGGTGAGGCAGCTCATCTGTCCCTGTGCAAACAGCTTTGGGTGAGAGCGGAGTTGGGAAAGAGCTACAGAAGGAACCAAGCATCGGATCTGCTGCCCTGCAGCCTGGCTGGAAGTGAGCAGGATGGAAGGCATCTGCTCTTGCTTTCAGTGGCCTTGGAGCTTTCTGTGTCCCAGATTTCCTGGAGGCTGCTGGAACATGTTGGGAGCTGGCTTGCACCCTGCTGAGTACAAGCAGCTTCTGAAATGCTTCCTCAGCACTGTCCGGCAAACAGAGCCATTCTCTGGGAGGCCACAGGCACGTGGCTTTGCAGTGGTCCTGGAGGGGACCTCTGGAAATCATCTGAGCAAACACACTGCTCAAAGCAAGAGCAGTGTCTGGGGGTTGCAAGGTGCCATTGGGAGACATGGACCTGTCTTTAGATGCCATACAAGGAAACAAACATGTCAATGGACCTAGTTATAAAAGCAGAAGAAAACAACCTTTTAAAACCCCCTCCATACCTTATCTTTACTGCCTGTCAGGTGCAGTAGTGATTCATTGAGAGGATGGATCTAACAGGATGAGAAGTGTCTTAAGGAGCAGCTCACAATTAACAGAGAAAAGCCCAAAATTTAGCTTTCCAGGCCTATCACTTGGCAGTGATTTTCCTTTGGTTCTTACAGTGTCAGGGATGTCTCCTTCACAGCTCTTCTAGCTGTGGGCTCAGGGAGCAGTTTAGTGATGTTGGCTGAAATTCAGAGGAGTTAAGTTTAGCTGTGGAGCTTGTGTCTTTGGGTCTTGGGGAGCCAGGTGTGTGTGAGAGATGAGTGCTACAGCAGGAACAGAGGAGTCTGGTGGGTACAGCCCAGGGAGGGAGGAGATGCGGGGGCTGATTTGCACTCAGTTTTCCAGACCTGACAGCTGAGTCCTGAACTTGGCTGGATCCTCTTCTCCTGATAATTTGAAAAGAAGAAGACACCTTCTTTCTCAGGCAAGCTCTGAAGTCATCCCTGGAATGTTATTCCCATCCTGCCACCTGAAGGCAGGAGCATGTAACATGGGGCAGGAGTGGGAAGGGAATGGAATGGAAGGTAGTGCTGAAGCGTGGCCAGGGATTCCCCTAACTGGCAGCTTCTCTATTGCGGTGAAATTTCTGGCCAAAGACTAAGAACAGAATGCTGTGCCTTGCCCCCAGCAGGCCCTGATCCCCCCAGCCCCAGCAGAGCTGCAGCCGTGCTGGCATCAGCCCCGGGGCAAATGCAGGAGCACGAGCACTGATCTGGCTCTGGGGCTGCTGGGGCCTTGTCTTTCCTCCCCTCCCTCCAAAGTCTCACGTCCAGCACATGAACATTGCTGGCCCAAGGCTTCTCCATCAGCCAGCAGTGATGTTCTCACCAGTGGCAATGGGAACAGGTCAGCCCATAATTACAGCAAGAGGTCCTTAATGAGCAGAACCTGAAGCGAGTTCATCAGCTGTTACTACTGACATGAACAAAGTTCAGCTTGGCGGATGTTCTCTTTGTTTTTGTGTGTGATGCATTCATCAGCAAAGTCCCCAGAACACATCTGAAGTGACAGATTGACCAGCAACAAAGCACCAAGGCCAGGAACTTTTGTTTCCTCACGGGGGCTGTAGAAGGGCACAAAGCCCAGCAGCTGCTGGGCAGAAGCACATTTCCCCTGAGCTGTCCCTGAGCATCAAAGCACAGAGTCTTGTGTTTGTCAGGCAAGAGCTGTTTACCTGGTGACTAAATCCTGATTGCTCCTGTTAAATCCAAAGTGCACCAACACATCTGCATCATTATTTCCAACACATTGCACAGAGTTTCTCTGCTGGGCCAAGCAAACAGTTACCAGCCTGCATGACAGCCCAGAGTCCCAGACTGCATTGCTGGTAAACACACAGAAACCTCCTGTTCTGCTTCCTTGATGTGCTCCTGCTCATGGTGCTTCATTTAGCTGGGATTGGACCCTTCAGACTGTAAATGGCATCATCCTTTTGGGTTTCCATGTCACTGTATTGCTCTAATCTGCATTTGCACTCTTTCAGAGTTTTGATTGCTCCTTTTCTTAGAGCAGCTTTCATTGAAATGCTTAGAAAAGTTGCCCCTTTTAGGCTAAATCACAATGATTTCAAGGTAAAATAAACCAAAGAAGCACACTGCAAATGCAACAGGAACTATTCCTTGGTCTTCAGGGAAAAGTTCCTTCTCCTTGTCTGATTCCTAGGGTGTAATCTCCCAGGACAGGGAGTGCCCTAACATTTTCATCTCTTGAGATGAGTTTTATAGGCAGCAGGAAAAGAGAAATTCCTGAGGCAGTCAGTGTCAAGTTGTGCATGCAAATAGCTCTGAACCCTCTCTGTGCTTTTCACAAACCATTCTCTGATGGGATTGCTGGCAGTGGGAGCCTTGAGGCTCATTGCAGAGAGCTGGATGCAGAGTATGGGGAGCTGAGGTCATTTTCCCCCCAGGATCTTGTGAGGGCTGGATCTTGTAAGCAGTGGCTCGGTGGCTGTTTGTGATCCTGTCTGTTCTGTCTCTTGTGCTGCCTGTGCTTGGTTTGCTCCCTGCTTGGCCAAGGGCGCTGCAGGGAGCTGCAGTGCAGCAGGAATCTCTGGCCAGGTGTCCCCCAGGCCTGACCCCTCTCTCTGTGTTGCAGTCCTTTCTCCGTGGTGCCGGCCACAGGAGCTCTGGGCGCTGGTGACACCGTGCAGGTGACAGTGGCATTTCACCCGCTGGCCAGCGGTGCCCATTGCGGCTCCCTGGCCGTGTGCTGCAGCTCAGGTGAGTGCTGGGCCCTGCAGGGCACAGGACAGTTCTGCACATGGCTGCCTGCTGTCCATCCCCTGCATTCCCTCCACAGGTGCCTGCCCTGTTCACCTTTACCCCAAAGCAAACTGAGAACTCCTTGGTGTTTAGGGGCTTGAGAAAGGCAAAGATTTTTGACTGCTGTTTTGCTGGGACTTGCTGAGTGGAGGAAGGAGGAACTCTGATTCTCCACTACCATGTGGCTATGCCTGGGTGAAGTTTTATTTGATTCCTGGGCAGTGCTGTAGGTGAGGTCTCCATCAGACTCTCTCCAATGCAATGGGTTTCTTGCACACCTCTGTCCCATATGCTGCTTCTCCACTGGCTTGCCAAGGACCCTTTCTCTATGTGGCCCTTACACATAGATGTAGTTTCTGCCTAATAACATTTTCAGGCCCTCAAGTTCCTTTTTTGTGTCGAATCAAAACAAATTTTTCCCTGTCCCCATTTCCCAGGCTGTTCAAGCTGTTACAAACCTCTCACATCTATCTCCCATTTGATTTCTAGACTGAGGGATCCCATTCAGTCTTAAAGTAGAAACTGCTCGGTACTCACTAATCTTTCCTTTGTCCCTTTCTTATTTGATTTGCAATGCTCCAGCTTGGTTTTTCAGATCAGAACAGTATAAAATATTTAAAGACTGATGTGGCTGTGGGTTTGGACAGGGAGATGATTTTCACGGTGCTCATTCTGTAGTGGTTTGTCACATTGCAGAGCCAGGCTGGTTGTGTTTCCTCACCTGTGTCCCCTCCTGCTGTGGGCTGTCACTTCACTTGTTCCTCTGGGCCTCCTTTTGCTGCCCACCTGCCCCCAGGCATATTTGCTGGTCAGCAAGAAGGGATCCAAGGGATCAGGAGAGACAGGAGTCTCCTGGGATGCCCGGCGAGAGCCTGGGCAAGGCAGGACTGAGCAGGGCTCCTCAGCCCTGTCACCTGAAGGACTTGGATGCAGAAATCCTGGTGATCTGAGTGGGTCACCGGAGCACATGGACCAATCTCCCTGTCCATCCTGTCACCTTGGGGCCAAATCTCTACAAACACCCTCAGAAATAAGGTGTTTGAGGAGGTGCCCAGGACATCCTCACGCTGTACACACAGAGCTGAAGGATGTGATCAATGGAGTGGTCCACAGAACTGCTCCTTCAGCGCAAAACTGGGACACTTTCTTCTGTGCCCTGTGCCTTGCTCTGTTCCTTGTGCTTCCATCAGCCAGTGAGCTGAGCAAAGACTCCCCTTTGCTTTGTTCCAGGTGAAGAAAGAATCCACACAAAGCTCCAGGGAGAAGCTGTAGATGTCAACGTTGGGCTGAGCACAAATTCCGTGGAGCTTGAGAAGACTTTCACCACCATGTCAAGCCACAGAACCCTGTTCATTGAAAACAGGAGTAACATCACAGCCCACTTCCAGTGGAAGGCTTTTGCTACTGAGGAAGAAGAGAATGAAGAGAAGAGGAGGTTGGTTTGAAAGATGCATTTCAGTGAGATACAGGCCCAAGACTGAGCTAACATGTGGCCTCAGGGGATGTTGGTGCTTTTGAATGGTTTAGGCCAAGTAAACCATGCCCGGCACTGGGGTGTGTGTCCCTGGGCTTCAGGAGCTCAGCACTCAGCATTCCAGGTCATTTATACTCCAACCAGGGATGGCATTTTGGGAAGGAAAGGTTGGTTGTGATGACTGGATTTCCTCAGGTCCTAATTGGGCTCTTGTCTCTCTTCCCTTCTTTCTACATGACCTGGCAACATCCTTAAACGTTTCCTGAGTTGCCAGTCCCTCTTTCCAAAGGTGATACACCCTCTTTTTTCCCCTTAGTTCCTTCAAAAGCTCCTTGCCCATGCAGGCTGGTTGTGTGTCCCTGTGCTGCTGTCAGAGAGGTTTTGAGCTCTCAGAGCAGAGAGGATTTTTTGTGAGAGAAGATAGTGCAGGATCCTTTCCCTCTCAGGACATTCTAGTGCCATGCACTGGGATGGGATCCAAAAAGCTCTGGCTCATGGAAAGGTCTCTCCAGGAGTTTGCTGTCTCCCTCCTGCACAACAAAGTTCCTTCCCCTCTCAGAGGCTCTGTTTTCATGCATATTGCATATAAAAACTTGAATGTCCCTGAAGGGATTCGGTGCCTGAATTCATCAATTTCCTGTGGAAGTGCTCTGGGATGCTCTTGTGAAAGGCAGAGTAGGGAACCGGGTAGGTCCAAAATGGAAGAAACAAAGAGTGATGCTGGTAACACGTAGCTGCAAGCCAGCTTTGTCTCCCCTTGGCAGGGAAATGCTGCAGTGGGTGCTCTGTGATCTTTCTGTGCCCTCCCAAGCAGCTGAGTGGGAGGAAAAGCCACTTGAAATGGCTGGTAGATTCTCCCTCAGCTATGGCAGAGGCTTTGAGGCAGGAGGTTCTCTGGAGGGATGCTGGCTTTGGAAACCTCTGCTGAGCTTGCAAGTGTGGAGTGAAACTCCCTGCTGGGCCAGGGAACAGCAAGTTGTCCTCTGATCCCTGTGGGACCCTCGTGGCTTGGGCTCAGCCTTTGCTGGGGAGCTGCTGCTGCTCCTCCTCAAGTGCTTTGCTCTCCTGCGCTCACACTTCTCTCTGCAAATCTGTGGCTCATGAAACCATCTGCTGGCCTTGTCTCTCCCTGGGGCTGCAGGAAGTGTTTGCTGTGGCTGCCAAAAGAGGTGTCCCAGGAAAACTTCCCAGAGGAGAAAGAAACGGAGAAGGTGAAGGGCTCTTGTGGAGATCACAGTGCCCTCCTGAGCAGCATGGTCCAGGAGAAGATGGCAAAGGTGCAAGAAGGCCCCATCCTGTTCTCTGATGACATTTTTTTCATTGAGCCAATGGTAAGTGATAGCTGAGAACATTCTCTTCCTCCTTCCCCCCCCGTCCTCCCACCCACCCTACTCCCTACCCCCATCTATTCCCTGGCTGCGGTCACTGGGCAGATCCTCAGCTGGCCCCATGTGCTGGCAGGGAGGACATGGAGTTTCTGGTGAGGCTGCAGGGCTCGCTGCTGAAAGCAATTTTGCCCTGCAGGCTCCAGGCAGGGCTGGGAGCCTGACAAAGCCCAGCTCTGCTGCCAGGCTCGAGCTCAAGGCACTGCCTGCGTGTCCTGTCAGTGTCCCAGGGAGCAGTTCTTGTAGACAGGGGCTCCCCCCACACGTGGGGCTCAGCAGAGGCTGTTGGAGCACTGCCAGCTCACACACTGACCTGAAGCTTGCAATTGTTCCCTGGCAAAAGGAGGCCAAATTCAGCCCAAGGTTAATGACAGAAATGCCAATCCCCTCCTGTAACCATGCCTTGCACTATTTCTGAGTGTCCCTTCCAGCATCATCTCTGAGCCTGGACACAAGGGTGGAAGGTTGAAATGGGCCTTTGGAGTTGTCCTGCACACAGGGACAGAAAACCTTGTCCTTTTCTGTTGATGCAAGCAAACTGCCACATGCTCCCATCAACCAGAGCCTTGATTCTGAGTACTGGCATTGTGAGAGATGATGAATGCCTGGTGTGTGCACAGTGCAACATCCCTTCTCATCTTGGAGTAAACCCTAGAATAATGCCAGCCTCTGCTTTCTTTCAATATAGGTTAAACTAATATTTTTATTTGCAAGGAAGGGGATCATGTTCTCTTCTTGGTTACTCCTATGGCCCATCTAAGGCCAAGAGCCAGCAGGGCACAGTAGCAGTTGCATCCCACTGTAGCTGACAGCAGCATGATGTGCCCAAGATCTTGTGTCAGAGCAGCAGGAATATTGTGGAGAGTGGGAGCTGATCAGCTGAGCATTGAGAGCTGTGTTGGGCTGGGTTTGGAGTGTTTCCTTGGCTCCTTGTGTTGTTCACTCATCACTGAGGCTCTAAACAAAGGCTTACAGGAGGGTGGTGAAAACAAGCAATGTGAAGTTTGCAAAGCAAGGTTTTGCTGTCTCTTTCTGCTGTAGGAGGGAGAAATCAGGCCGAATTGTTCAGCTGAAATCAAGGTGACCTTCAAACCCCTGGAAGCACTGGAGTATGGAAGTGTGGCTTACTTCAGCATCTCAGGTGCAGCTCCTTTGCCCTGCCTCTCTCCCCCTCAGTGAAGCCATGGTGCCAGCCTGCGCCCGCTGGGCTCCCATGGAAGTGCTGGGAAGAGTTCCTGGTCAGCAGGGCAGTGCTGGCACATCCCCCCTGGCCCTGCAGCTCCCAGGGAGTCTCCCGTGCCAGGCCAGGGCTCAGAATGCTGTGTGTGCCTGAGTGATCCCAGAACAGCCCAGGCAGTGCAGGGAGAGGTTTTCATGCCATGGCTTTGCCAGCATTCCCTCAAAGGCCAGAGAGCTCCAGAGCAGAACAGCTTTAGTGAACAAGCACTCAGCCCCTGCAGGCCCCTGGCCTCCAGGATGGCTCCATTTGCCATGGATCCATCATCAGGTGGTAGGAGCTGAGTTAGAAATGGGCTCCCTGAGCCTGGATCACCTCCCAGTGCCCAGACAGCAGCAGAGCAGAGGGGGCTGAGCCCCCCTGAGCCCGGGCTGTTGGTAGAGGGAGCAGCCTTGGCCAGCAGCTGCTTCTCTCCCTGTGTGGCAGTTGTCACCTTGCAGCTCTCAGTCTGTGGCAATAGAACACAGTGCTGAGTGTCACAAGGGGAGCACTTGGGCAACAAAGTCCTGTGCTCCTGGGCCAGGGAGTTTGGGAATTGCCAAACTCCATAGGAGCTTTGTGCCTGCACTGAATGGATTTCAAAGCTCCTCTAGGTGCATGGGAAGGAAACCACAGAATCACAGTATGGTAAGGATGGAATGGACCTTAGAGATCATCTAGTCCCAAGGCCCCTGCCATGGGCAGGGACACCTCCCCCTAGAGCAGGGCGCTCCAAGCCCCATCCAGCCTGGCTTGGAACACTTTCAGGGCTGGAACCTGCACAACATCCCTGGGGAACCTCCTCCAGTGCCTCACCACCCTCACAGGGAAAATTTCTTCCCTACTATCTCACCTAAATCTCCTTTCTCTCCATTTCTACCCATAACTCCATGGCGTGTCACTACAGGCACCAGAGATGTTTTAAACTCAGCAAACTGGTGGCTCAAATTGGAAAGCAGCCCAGGAAACGGGTTAGAAATTGCAAGTCAGCCTCAGGGGATATGTCCTGAGGGAAGAGAAGGGTGCATATCTTCTCCTGCAGCATCAGGAGCTGGTTGCATCCAGCTCAGAGTCGGGGACTAGCACTGAGGCAGCCTGGAAAATGCAGTGGAGCAGGGGGAATGATTGTACTGCAATGGACATCTCTCCCCAGGCTGTGAGAGCAGGCTGCCCCTGCAGCTCAGAGGGGAAGGCCAAGGTCCCTTGGTTGAACTCAGCTCTCCTACTCTGAACCTTGGGAACGTTTTCGTCAACACCCCCCATGTCTATGAGGTGAGCAGCAGGGCTTGGGATGGATGCTGATGGCTCCTGAGGCAGCAGCAAGCCTGGTGCAGCTGTGGAATTGCTGCCAACCTGGGCAGCTGTGAGCAGGGAATATTTGATGGACTGCTGAAATCTGGGGGGTCACAAAGGTGTGTCAGTTGTTCCTGAAGCCCCAGTCCCTGCTTTTGGGCAGCCTTCCTAAGGGATCAGCTGGGAGGCTTCCTGCAAAACAACCCCTTGGAACATGAAACCATCGCTGGCTCCAAAACCTGCATGTTCAGAGGCTTTTGTGGCAGTGCAGACACAAGGCACCTTTGGACTGGGCTCTGCAGAAGCAGCTGCAACAAACTGGCTGCCTTTGAGCTTCAGCCCACTGTCAACAGCTCCCAGCCAAGTGTCTGCTGCTTATTGCTGCAATCACAGGAAATCCTTGGGAGTTCTCTCCCTTGCTGACCAGTCCCTCACCACACTTCAGCCTCGGTGCATCTCTGGCTCTAGAAAGAGAAAAGTGTTCCTGGGAATAAAGCAAAGGTGTTTTCTACCTATTTGCCTCCCCCCCAGTAGAGTCAAGCTTGCAAAAACTTCATGAGGCACTGCATCATGGCCGACACTTTCAAAATCTTGGCTGTGGATGGGAAAGACACGCTGAGTTTTCTCACCAAGAGATGGTGCTGTCTGTACGTTTTGATGCTGATGCCTCATTCTCAATGTATTGTTTTCATGGTCTGGGAAAAGGTGAATGAGCAGATGGTGCTGTTGGAGCTGTGCTCACTGGGGCAGCAGCAGCTCTGGGGTGATTCCCTACGCAGCTGCAATCAGCCCACGTTGCTCTCAGGGCCAGCTCTCAATGCGCTTGGTGCTGCTGAGCAGAGGGGCACTGCTCTGTGTCCATGGGATAAGCCCAGGGTGACTGCAGTTCTGTGGAGTTGCCACTGCTCTGCATGAAAACCCAAAGGCAGAACTTGTCCTGTTGTATCTTTGGACTTCTGCCATTCAGCAGCACAAAGCATCTTCTGCCTTTTCTGGGTGTTCATTGCATCATTAGACAATAACTCACAAGAAGGGAAGATTCCACACGTATTTTCATTTTGCTTTCTTGCTGCTGCAGGTGAAACTGATGAACCAAGGAGCTATTGATGCTCCCTTCACCTGTCTCCCTTCAGCCACCAACCTGGGCTTGTGTTTCAAGTTTGCCCCCGAGGAGGGCATCATTGCAGCAGGTGGGAGCCAGAGTGTGCAGATCTCCTTCAGTGCCACCGTGCTGGGGAGCTTTGAGGAGGAGTTCCAGTTCAGAGTGGCTGGATCTCCTGTGCCTGCCATCCTGACCATCAAGTAAGGACCCTGGGAGCTGGGTGGGCACATCTGTGGCTGTCTCAGGAACATCCCCCACCTACCTCCTTTTGGGGTGGAGCAGAGGAAAAAGGTGTTTTCTGAGGTGTGAATCTCTGCTCTGCTGCTGGCATTGCTTTAGTGTGAGGCTGCCTGCTGCCCTGTGTGGTAGCTGGGAGCTGGAATGACTCCTCCCTGCAGGGATCTCCCTGTGCCTTGGGCCATGGCAGGCAGTGGGATGGATCAGCTTTGGGCAGCAGCTGCTCTGGGATGTCTCACCTGAACCCCCAGCAAGGCCCCCAGGGCTTTGCAGATGGGCCAGCCTGGCTGATTCTGCAGCAGCAGCAGGGTTTGTAAAACCTTGTGGGAATACTCCATGCCAGATGGGCAGCAGCAGCCTCAGCTCACCTCTCATGGCCATGCTGTGGGGCACAAGCTGTGCTCCCAGCTCCTGTGCCCAGAGGGCTCTGGTGCCTCCTTTGCACAGCCAGCAAAGGGCTGATGTGGGAGTCAGGAACTGTGCAGCAGGAACTGTGCCAAGGACTGGGGCACCATCCCGTGGGCAAGAGACAATCCTGGCCCAGCCAAAGGGAGAAGGGCGGATCATAGGGGAGGCAGAGCTCAGTGCTCAGCACCACAGCAGCGTGAGGCCTTTCCCTGCCAGCCTAAACCATGTGCTGCAGGATAATGCAGTGGAAGCAGGAGAGCTGATGCTGGCTGCTCTGCAGCTTTGGAGCTCGGCTGCTGCTCTTGGGCGGCACTGGCTCCAGGCAGTGAAGAAATGAAAGCAATCTGCACTGGGTGATACCAATGAGATCAGGGAGATGGGTAAAGAAGAACAAGGAAGGTTTTCCTTCGAAAGACAAATGTGGTGAGCAGGTGTGCCCATAGTGGAGAAACAATGACGCTGCCTTCGTTTTTGGAGGAAAAGTGCTGCTTTTTCATTTGGAAATCAAGAGTGAACCTTTCACCATCAAATAATTGATTCTCCTCTGTCCCTCCCCCAAAGTGGCCATGGGGTGTTTCTGCATAAGCAGCTTGCTCCTTGAGCAAGGGCAGGTGTCTCTTGTTGAGATGTGCAGAGCAGAGCCAGGGGCAGTCCTGTGAATACAATAGAGAACACAGTTCACTGGTTCTTGATTTTGAACCAAAAGGCAGAGTGGGCACTGATTGGCATCAACCATGAAATCAACTGGTGAATGTTGTGCAGCTTCAAGTGCTGATTTCAGTGGATGTTGGTGGCTTTTGGAGTGTGTCTGCTGAGTTCAAGGACAGGTGAGGTGCTGTGCTAGATTCAGGACAGCCATGTTTGGTTGTTGAAGCTCTTGCTCTTGGCTATGCCAGCTGGTGCACTGCTGACAAGCTGGTCCTTTCCTCTAGGATTCATCTGTGCCCTGGGTAGAACTGTTGCTGCTCTTTTCAGAGGATGTTTGGGAATGCCCTGGACTCGTGTCTCAGAACAGTGTCTGTAATGATTGTGTGGGTCAAACTCTCTTGAGAAAGCTCCTCCATGGGAACAGCAGTTGCAGCTCAGAAGGAGCAAAGCAGGGAAGCTGTGGCTGGAAGGGCTGCTTACAGAAGTTTGTGGGGACACCTTGATGTCCATGCCATTGCAGATGGGGAAACTGAGGCACGGAGCCATGTCTGGGTGTGTGTTCAGGGTCCTTCATGGGACCCCCAGCAACCCGGGGGCTTCTCCTGCCTGCCCTGTGCCCAGAGCCCATCAGGGGCTGTTGGCTGCTGCCCCTTGGCTTGAGCTGCCTCCTGTGCCCAGGGCCCTGTGCTGAGCACACGGGGCTGTGTTGGTTGGAAACCCAGGGTGCCGTGAGCCCAGGTTTTGTGCCCCCGAGCCACGACAGCCGCACCTTTGCAATGCCTTTAACCGAGCCATTGCGTGCTCTGTCCTCGGCCTGCAGGGGCAGCGTCACTGCACCGAGTTTACACTTCGACCTCGCTGAGCTCGACTTCGGGGACATCTCCTTTGGTGAGTGTTCCCTGGGCTGGGACACAGCCTCAGGAATGTGTGCCTTCCAACAGAAAAGCATCCCTCACTCTTGCCCTGCCCCAGCAGCCGCTTCAGGCTGTGAACTGCAGGGCTGCTGCTGCTGCTGCCTCAGGGGGCATTTTGCCATTGTGAGATCCAATGGAAGCAAGGAATAGGAAGGCAGTATTTTCTGGTGTCTCTGTGGTGCTTTAAAGGACAGATGTCTGCCAAGGAAGGTGGGAATCTTGCTGCAATGGAAAGTCGAGCCCCTCCCTCCAAATGATTATCCCTTTGAAATGACAGGGCTCCCAGGCAAAACTGTGCGAAAAGGAATAACAGTTCTTTGCTAGACTATCTCAGGAGAGCACAGACAAGAAGGCAGGAACAGACATTTCCCAGATGCCAAGTCCTGTTTTTCTCCTTTGGTGGAGTTCTGGTCACAGCAGGAGGAGCTGTGGGCTCTGGCAGGGCAGGGATCCCCCCCAGCCGGTGCGGAAAGGGAAGGGAAGGAGGAAATGCTCCTTTTGCAGAGCCCCAGAGGGCAGGGGGATGTGGGCAGTGCCGAGCAGCAGCAGCAGCAGCAGCAGTGGGGCAGGCAGGCAGGGTCGGTGCCAGCGCTGAGCTGCAGCCAGGGCAGCCCCGGGCCGAGCACAAACCTCCCGCAGCAGCAGCGGCCGAGCTGCGATCCCCGAGCGGGAGGAAGGGAAGCTCCGCTCCCTGCCCAGCCTCAGCTCCCACTGCACAGCCGCCCACGGCATCACGCCACAACTCCCAAATCCCCCAAGGGAAAAGCCCAGCCCAGGGCCGAAACCCCCCAGAACCTCCCAGAACCCCTATCCCCCTTCCCAGACCAAGGGCAACATTCACTGCCAAGCCTAAAGCCAGAACAATGAAGTTCATGAACTTCTGAAGGAAACTCATTGCCTTTTTTGAGCTGCTTCTTCCCCAGCCTGCATCACCACGGAGGCGCTTGTCAAGTTGCCTTTGGAAGGAATGAAACACGAAAGGCAAGAGATGGAAATATGGTTCTGAAGCAGGAGATTGATCCTGCTGAATCCAATTTCATTCCTAAGGGCTCTTCGGCTGAAGGCAGCTGTTGTGTCTTTGCTTCTTTGTAACTCTTGACTGTTGTCTGCATGTGCTGGCCTCAGTCTCCTTGGAGGTTTTGACACCTGGGTTTGTCCTTTTTGTGCCTCTCTTGCCTCCCTGCTAGAGACCCTGCTGGAGCTGGCAGTGGCCACTTGGATGGGCACAGAGAAGCTCTGGGCTGCAGCTGCAGTTGTTTTTTCTCCCCATCTGTGTCCCAGATGCTCTTGGTGAGCAGGCCTGGGGAGAAGTCTCCTCCCCACAGAGCTGGCCAGCCCAGCCAGATGGGCAGTGCAGAGCAGGCTGTGGCTGCTCTGCGCGCTCTGCAGGACATCCCTACCATGAGTGGCTGTATCTCTGGCTTTGCAGGATGGAAAGCAAATCTCAGAGCCTAGGTGGGGTAAACCCTTGCAGGCAGCACTCTCAGTGAGCAGCATGGCTGTGATGTCCCCGTCTGTTGGGTGAGGTGGGACCTGGTTCCTAATTGCTAATCTCAAAGCAAGGCTTGGCTGTGCCCCCAGTTGAGTGGGCTCTGAGCTGTCACGTGCTCAGTCTGTTTGGCCCAAAGCAAGAGATGCCTTAAGGATCCTGCAGAGAGAAGCTGCATTAGGGTTCTTTGCCTCACGTTCTAGTTCCTGATTCCATCCTCACTTTCTTTTGCTGTAGCTTCTTCTCACTGACAACTCACTCTTTATATGTCTTGAAAAAGGTGGCAGTGTTGGCAGGCTGAGCAGGGAATTGGACAGCTTGAATTCTCAGAGTAAATGCTGGGTCTGGGTGCACACTCATCACTGAGAGAGGACTGGTGCTGGTTTGGGGCAGGTGAGGGAGCTCGTCCCCATCCCAAAGAGAGAAGCTTGCAGTGTTCAGCAGGGCTAGGAGTGGGCATTTTCAAGGCTGCAGTCTGGAATCTGTGTCAAAGGGAACTAAGTGACGATTAATTCCTCACGCAGCTTCTGGGTGAGCTGTAGTTCAGACCATAAAGAGCTCAGCTCCAATCCCACTTTGATCCTGCCAGGATCTTGCCCCCAGGATCATGCCCTGCTTGGTGCCTGAACGGATATTTGTGTCCTTGCCCAGGCTTTCCCTACACGCAGCGCTGCCGCCTCACCAACAGCTCCGCGGTGCCCCTGACGTTCCAGCTCCGCATGTCGGACGATGGCACGCAGCCGGCTGTGGACAGCGTGGATCAGATCCGCAGGGACACCGACCCGGCCTGGAGCAAGGGAATCCATTTCCATGTGGAGCCCAGGGAGTTCACCCTGAATCCCAGCCAAGGCACCATCCTCCCCCAGGGACACCAGGACATCGAGGTACGGCAAGAGCCCGGCCACAGCCGCTGCAGCACCAGGGCTGGAGCTGCACTGCAGGGTGGGAGGGCTTTAGCTCTGGTGCCAGCTTGGAGCATCCTGGCACTGAGAGATCTGCACTGCTGGGAGGCCTCTGCTAGCTGGCTTACTCGGGATGTTCCTCAAAGAGCACTGTTTGCTTTCCAAAATCATATGCTGAGCTCACAGACCTTATGGTCAAGGCCTGAAGCCATTCTTGTGTTTTTGAGAGCGATTGATTTGATTGCAACGGGGCAGAGCAAGGATGAGGGCAGAAGGTGGCTGTTAGAGAGATGTCATTGTATCAAGCAGTGAGCTTTTCTTCGTGGTGTCATTTCCCCCCTCCTGGGGAGCAGAATGATTTGTGTTCACTGCAGGAAGCTCCAGTGGAGACAAAAAAATCTGCAGCCATGTGTAGCGGTTCAAATTTATTGTTTTGATTCCTTGTTAAGTGGTTTGTTCTGTGGTACCCCGTGTTCTCCCCGAGTGGGTTTACCCCTGGGTTTTACCCTCCCTCAAAGCTGTCCCTCATGCCATTCCCTGCCCCTTGTTCCAGCTCTTTCCCTGCCTGTCAAACCCAGCCCCTTTTGTTCCCCAACCTTCTTTGCCAATTTAACCTGGAGCCAATCCCTGTCTGCAATGCCCCTTTGGAATTCCCCTATTCCTGGAGGCCCCATTGGCCCATGTGAGCCATCCTCCCCACCCTCCTACCCAAAGTGGCCCCAGACACTTGATGTAATCCCCTCAGTGCTCCCCTGAGGATTCCCTTTTGGCTTGCTGTTTGTATTCACCCCCTGATTTTTGTCTGTACAAAAGCCCTTGCACAGGAGTGTCCAGGGCTCTTTTGGCTTTGATCCTTTTGCTTGGAATAAACCCTTCCTTGTGGAACTTCAAGACAGAGATCCTCCTCCTTTCTCCTCTGCCTGGTCCTGTTGGTGGCTTGTCTCTTGTGGCATAGAGCAAGAGGCTCTGAGGGTTCTGCCTGTGGTCAGTGCCCACCCTGGGGCAGTTCTGAGGGTTCTGCCTGTGGTCAATGCCCACCCTGGGGCAGTTCTGAGGGTTCTGCCTGTGGTCAGTGCCCACCCTGGGGCAGTTCTGAGGGTTCTGCCTTTGGTCAATGCCCACTCTGGGGCAGTTCTGGCTCTGAGGGTTCGGCCTGTGGTCAGTGCCCACCCTGGGGCAGTTCTGAGGGTTCTGCCTCCGGTCAATGCCCACCCTGGGGCAGTTCCCCACTCCTGGCGTGGGGCCGCAGTTCTCAGAGCCAGCCCGGGCCCGGGCTCCCAGGGCAGCCATGAACTGCCCAGCACCTGCTGGGCCACACTTTGCCCTCAGCCTCATGCTGTAAAGCTGAACTCATTGTGGTCGAGTCAGATTTCCTCTGCATGGATGTCTTTGTAGTCAGATGAGAAATTGGCCCCTTCATTTGAATGCAGTGGTGGCTGGAGCTGTAGTCTAATGTTTTAATGTAGCTGACCTGTGCCCTGATAGCAAGGTGTGTTTAACAAATCTGGTATTGCCAGAAGGCTTTTGTTACTCTGAGACTGTGCTCTACACATGGAGCAGCAGAAGAATGAAGGCCAAATCCTCCCTCAGGAACTGGAGGTTATCACCTGTGGGTAATGAGCTTTTGTAAGGAAGCATTGACTGTTCTTCTCTTCCACCAGGTGACCCTGTGCTCCAACACGGTGATGGAGTTCTACCGGAGGTTGCTGGTGGACCTGGAGGGTATTGGCAAGGGAGTGGCAGCCCTGATCATCACAGCCAGGTACCAGCCCTTGCCTGGTCTCCCGCAGGCACTGCCTTGCCCAGGCTGTGCTGGCTGCAGCTGCCAAGGAGAAGTGCTGCTGAATGCCCTCATGTTG
Organism: Melozone crissalis; assembly: GCF_028551555.1. Taxonomy (NCBI): domain Eukaryota; kingdom Metazoa; phylum Chordata; class Aves; order Passeriformes; family Passerellidae; genus Melozone; species Melozone crissalis. The sequence goes on from NW_026535912.1 coordinate 3,884,955, forward strand.
TGCCAGCTGGACACGAGAACAGCAGTGCTTGGGCAGCAGCCCGTGGTGAAAAGCACGTTTGCTCACAGCCCAGCACGGTCCTGGCCCTCTTCTAAAGGCACCAGGAATGATATCATTGATTGGCCTGGTTTTTGGTGCTTGAGGTGGAACAAATTTCCTGAGGGCCTCCTCTCCTTCAGGCTGCAAGAGGTGGAGTTGTGCTGGTTGTGAGCACCGTGCACTGGTTTGGGCCACAGCAAGCAGCTGCTGAGAGTCAGGCTCTGGCTCTGTCCGTGGGGGCACATGGCAGGGGGGAAGTGGCTCCCAGAAAGAGTGGGGAGGGCAAGGTCTGACAAGGGGAAAGCAGCCCTTGATGTGGCAGGTCAGCTCCAGTTTTTGTCCTTCCCTCTGCTTCCCGTTTTGAGCTTTAATGTCGTCAGAGTTGAGAGCAAAAGTCGTTGTTGCTGCAGCAGAATTCCATGCTGCTGTGCTGCTGTGGGTGTCAGTGTGATGGCCAGAGGGATGCAGCTCCCTGGTGCTGTTCCCTGTGCCAGGCAGAGCCATCCAGGCAGTGCCTGGGCTGCCATTGTGTACAGCAGGTGGAGCTGGGGCCAGGCAGTGCCTGGAGCTGTGCAGTGAAGGAGCCAGGGAGCTGCAGGGCCTGGCAGGGGCTGATCAGCCCCTCTGTGGGGCAGCTGCTGTCTCGTGCCCTCCAGGGCTGGGGCAAAGAGCTGAGTTCTCAGGCAGGGCAACAGCACCATGGCAGAGAAGGGAGTCATTTTTACGGAGACCCTGGAGTTGTGTGTTCCTTGAGCCTTAGGGAGCACTGATCCTTGTTGGCAAGGCTCCCCCAGAGCTCGTGTGTCACTGAGACTGTTCCTGGAGTCCTTGCAAGCCTTCTTTGGTAAAGCAGGGGCTGAGGCAGCTGTGGGGCAAAGTGCTCTGCCTGGGGCACTTGGCAGCCTCTGGGTGCTGCCTCTCAGGGTTTGCCCCTCCTTGACAAGACATGTTGGAGTGGGAAGAGGTAGAAGGCAATTTATCCCTGTAGGGCTCTTCAATGTGCATTTGACAGTGACCAATGTGTTCTGCTCCATTTCACAATCTTTAGGGGTAGGCATTCTCCATTCTCTCAGTATCTCTGATTGTCCTGGGGTCATCTCTTAGCCCAGATGTCTCGTTCCTGAGCTCCAAGTGTCCTCCCCAGTGCTGCTGTGTGATGAGTGCCACCTGAAGGTGCCCTATGAGAGGAAGATCCTCATTAGGAATCCCAGCCACCTTCCTGGCTGCTACGGGCTTATTCCCCAGGTTTGGCAGCACATCCACCTCCTCCTGTCAAATATTCTTGAGGAGATTATTAGGGGAACAAAGGGTTTAGATAAGACCTTGCTGGTTTCTATTCAGTCTTAAAGATCTGCTGAGAACAGGATCCTACCCAAGTGTAAACTTGAGGAGGCAGTTTAAGCTCCTGAGGAAACAGTTGATGTTCTAGTCGTCAGGGTGTTTTCCTGTGGGAGATCTTAGAGGGTTGTGAAAAGCTGCTGCACCCACAGACACCAGTGCCTGTGCTGGCAGCCTCCTTGGAGGATGCCCTGGGAGTGCTAAACCTACAATCCTTGCATCTTGTTTGTGCCTTTGACCTTTGTCCTGGGGAGTTTTAAAGGTGTGTGTAAGTTGCTGTTGTGGTGGATGTTAAGGAGCCTAAAGTTTCTTGAGAGGTCCCTCTGAATCTGTGTTTCATTGTGTCCCTTCCAGAAACGCAAGGAGGACTCTGCTGTGCTCTACTCCAGCCCCAAGCCCTGTGGGATTGTGCAGCCCCAGAGCACAGCAGAGATCCCAGTTGTGGTGGCAGTGCAGGCCCTGGGCACTCATCGCACCAACGTTCTCATTGGCGTGTTCGGGGATGAGAGAAACCCCCTGGTGAGGGCAAGGGGAGATGTGAGCCTGTGTGCAGCTGCTCCTGGCAGGGTGCACAGGGACAGGGATTGTGCCCGGGAAAACAGGCACGGGCTGCTGGGGAGAAGGACAGGAGGGATGGGGGGCACAAACAGCTCCTGCCTTAGAGGTGGGAATCTCAGTGTCTGACACAGAATGGAGTTGGGCTAAGCTGGAATCCAGGGGCATTTGAGTTCATTATTCTTTCAAATGCTGTTAACTTTGGAAACATCTGTTTGAAAATGTCATCTCTCTGAGTGCAAAAGAGGATGTCAGAAGACTTGTGGGAACCTTGAGCTTTCTGTAAAAGAAAGGAAAGCTGGCATTTGAAGAGTGTTTGCAGGGACTGAAACTTCAATTAAAACATATGGAAATGGCAATGCCAAATTCCCTGGATGGCACCAAACATCTGAACCCGGGCCATCGTGGCACTGCCTGTAAATCAGTGAACAGGAAGGAAAGGCAATGCAGGCTGTGCCAGGGAGCCTGAAGTCTGACCAAACAGTTGCTTTCAACTATCAGGCTGCTTCCCTTAAAGAGGAGGGTTTCTCCCCACCAGAAGAATCAGTTGTTTAACTGTCAGGCTGGTCTTACCTAGAGATTTCTTGCAAAGATAAAAGCTTTGGGCCAATAATTTTTAGTTTTAAAGGTTCTCTTACCTTAATCCTTTTCAATTTGGAGGTGAACATGTAATTTTCTTTTTCCCCAAAAGCCCAGCATTTCAGCTGGAGAGTGGTAGCTGTCCCTAAAGAAAAAACTTGAGCAGGGTTGAGCTGTTGAAGCTTTTTTAGGTTTGTCTGTTGTGGTTTGTTTTGGGTTTTTTAAAATCTTTCTTGCTTGCTTCCTGGAACAGAGAGCACAATTACGGAGCTCAGGACAGCTGGCAGAAATCTCCCCAAGCCCAAGGCTGGCAGAGCTTGGCAGGATCCCAGCACCACAGCCTGTGTATGTATGGAAGGATGGATGGATGGATAGATGGATGGATGGATGGATGGATGGATGGATGGATGGATGGATGGATGGATGGGGAATGTGACCTGAGTCACCTGGAAGTGTTGTAAAATGTCAACCAACCCCCCAGCGGTTTCAGGGGAACATTCCTGATAAATCCCTGGTGGAGCTGCCGAGTTTCTGGCCTTGGGCACTGGGTGAGCTGTGCTGGCTGGGCACTGGCTGGGTCTGCCCCTCGGTGTCTCAAATCTCACCTTTTTGCTGCCTTCTCTGTCTTTTCCTCTCCCACTGTGCTTTTTGCAACCCCACCAGGTGTTAATGCCTGTCCTCTGTAGTTGCTCAATGCAAGCAGTTGCAGCTGCTGCAGCACCTCAGTGCCATCCCTGGGCTGCCTTTAGAACAGACCTGCCCCAGCCTGGATTGGGAAGGGCTGGATCAAACCATTTCTCAGTTCAACGTGCCAGCACCCACCCAGGGGCTGCATCCTGGCCAGGAGCTGCTCGTGCAGGTGTCCCTCCCTCCTTCCCACTGCAGGTCCCTGGTCATAGTTATTTATTTTCCAGAGATGAGCTCCACCCACCTAAATTCAAACCCCAGCCACCGAAGGAGAGGAGAACCAGTCTGGATTGTGCAGCAACTCGATGGAGGCACTTCAGGACTGGAAAGGAGGAGGCAGCCAGAGCCCTGAAAGAAGTGCAGGATTTTACCCACTCTTCAGGAGCAGAGGTAGATTTTCTTGTACACCTACTGCTTGCTTTGCCTCCCCAGCCTGCCAGCACCAAGTCCTGCTCATGCTGAGCTCCCTTTTTGCTGCCCTGCTATGCTGTGCCCTGACAGTGGGCTGGGCAGCAGGGCCAGTGGCTGGACATGGGCTGAGGGGGAGGGAGAAATAGGAGAGTTTTCCTTGGAGAAGCTGGCTCAGATCCTACAGGCCTGTGCTGAGTGTGGGATTTTTTGCCTTGTTTCCTTCCCAATGTAAGATGAGGCTTTTCTCTGCATCATCATGGTAACACCTCCAGCTTCCCTCCCAGAGCAAGCTGGGATGATCCTGATCTCCATGGAGCCTCTTCCCAAAGCAGCCAGACTCCCTGTTTGCAGGGCTCTGCTTTCACCCAGAGCTGCTATTGCACTGCTGGCCCTGGAGCTGTCTGACAAAGGGAGACTTTGCAGAGGGGCTGTCTCTTCTTCCCAGCATAAAAAATGGCTTGTTTTTTGGGTGCCAGCACCAACTGCTGAGCACCCTCACCTGCCTCGAGGCTTGGAGGGATTCAGGTGCTCCCTGGACGTGGCGCACACTGCCCTGGGAGCAGAGAAGGCAAGAGGGAATCTGTCTCCCTTGCCCATTGTCAGTGTGGCAAGCAGGGCTGGAGCTGCCAGTGCCACTGGGGGCCCTCAGCATTGGCCACAGAGGGGCCTCCCATCCCTGCAGGCCCATCACAAAGTGCTGCTGGAGCAGCTGCTTGTTGGAGAGGCCGTGCAGGACACCTTGCAGGGCTGCCCAAGGACGCTGTGCAGCACCTGTGGAGGGCACTGCTCCCCCTGGAACTCCTCAGGTGCTCCACAGGAAATTTTTGCAGGAGCTTTTGCTGTAGCACCTTGAGAAAGAAGCATTTAAATCAGAGAGAGAGGGGAAGAGCCTGAGGAGTCAGATGAGCTGGGCTGGACTCCTTCCCTCAGCTCCAAGAGCTCTCACTCTGAGTCTCCTCCTTTTCTAAAAGCAGGTCGTTTTAAAACCTTTTAAAGGCAATTTGTGCATCAGAGAGAATTTCTACTGCCAGGAGACATCCTAGTTCACTTTCATGTAATGTACTAATTAATGCATTGAGCTGTGAGTATGGGAGAAGATTTTCCCCATGGTCCCTGCACTGGTCAATGGCATGGATGCAGGATGAGGTGAGGGTGATTCTGGCAGTGTTTGGGGAATAGGCCCCTCTGACTACAGCTGCACTTTGCTCCAAGATGCTCCATTGGATCCATTTCCATGCTCAACACCTCAATCTCTCCTGTCTTCCATCCAGGCTTTCAATATCCTGCCACTGGCAGGTGTGCTGCAGCCAGGAGAGAGCCAGCAGGTCTCCTCCACCTTCTCTGGCCACCTCAACACCACCTGCAATGTCCCGGAGCTGTGCCACATGGAGGCAGGCTCCACCTCCGAGGTGCTGGTGCCCAGGGAGGCCTCACGTGTCAGCTCCTCCCTGAGCCCCCAGGAGATCAGCTGTGGCTCTCAGGCCCCTCTCAGGGACAGGTGAGTCAGCCTTCCATGGGTTCCTGCTCTGCCATGGGTTATTGTCCCTGCAGGGCTTCCCTGCTCCAAGGCCTCTGAGCTCAGAGGAGCTGCAGAGCAAAGGCCAGCAGCAACACAGGGATGGCCACTCTGAGCTCCCTGGCTGCCAAGAGAGGAAGGACCTTCTTCTGTTGAGACAGAACATCTTCTTCTCTATTTGAGTGCTGAGCCCTCCTGGCTTAGCTGCTGTCTGCAGAGAGCTGGGCTCTGGGCTTGCCTTGGCACCGCATCAAGAGGTGTCTTGAAGTCCATGGTGTTGAGTGGCATCTTCTTCATCATCTGCCTTCTTCACCAGAACAGTGGGATTGTGGTATGGGCAGGCGTGGGGCACAGAGCAAACCTTGCTTTGGGTCCTGCTCCTGCCACAGATGAAGTCCTTGCACTGCTGATCTGCCAGGGTTCTCCTTATGGTGGCAGAGCAGCCAGAAAAGCTCCTGTCCTTTAGGCTCCCCTACAGCTGCAGCCTTAGGCAAGCACAGGAGAAGCTCAGCTCCAGCAAGGCAGCCCAGCTCAGGACACACAGACCAAGTGTGGAGCTGGGAGTGGAGGTGCTTAAAGCAAGCCTGTGCATCAGGACTTCTTCAGGCCAGGCTGAAGTTGGTTTCATGGGGAGGAGACGGACGAGGCTGCTTCCAATGGTTTCCATGGCAGCCAGCACTGGTTTGCTTGGTCCCAGCTGGGTTCCAGCAGGAAATCTGCCTCACATGAGCCTGTCTTGCAGGAGAGGAGTTCCTGCAGCCTTTGCTTTCTGACTGATAGGATTGTTCTCATGAAGGAGCAGGCTAGGAGTTGTTAAAACCGAAGATCACGGACAGAGACTCTCTAACTAATTAAAGTTAGACAGTGGGATGTTTATTAACACCAGCGGGCGGCACCAGAGCCGTCCCTAAAAGGCGTGCCCGCGTTGTCCAAGGTTCTTTGCCCTCTCTTTATTTCCCAAGATCTTACATAAAATACATCTGCACAACCCCAGCACCTCCCATCCCTGCTCTGTATTCAAATGAGGTCATTGGTCCTTCACTCCTGTGCAATTCTTCCCTTGAATTGGGTTGGTGGTCTCGAATTGGGTCAGTGGTCTTAAGGGATGAAGTCAGGAATGTCTTCATCAGGTCTCTGTGACCCTCTGGCACCATCCAAGGTCCCCTGCTTAGTGATTGATTGACATCAAGCCCAGGTGCTAACCATTGTTCTACTGGTTTCAAGATGTTCTTATAACAGTTCACTTCCTCCACTTCCCTCTAGAAAGAAGCTCCTAATGGTAAACAATAGAACAATCAGCTCCAGCTTAAGCATCTCATAATCATTAACCTATGGTCTGCCTATCTAAGATACATCCTGATCAATGGGAATTGCTTCTAACCCTCAGCTGAAATCTGAACTCTTTAAAATCATGCTTCAGCTATGCCCAGGGAGAAGGGGGCTGAATGAGCTGGGTAAGAACTGTAGGAGAGCTAAGCAGATGTCAGCAATCTGTGCTCTGCTTTAAACTGGGAAGCCAAGAGACAAAGGGCGTTTCCAGGCACCAGTGCAGAGAGCTGCTGGATCAGCCTTTGGCAGGGGCTGGAGGGGTCTGGCTGTGCCTTCAGAGGGAGCTGGCACAGTCAACACCTTATGATGGCAAAGCTCAGGTTTGGCTGGTCCTGGAGGTCCCCTTCCACCCATGCCCTCACTTGGGATGTTCCCAACCTATGTGGGTTGAGGAGAATTCACGGAAATGGCCTCAGGGTCAAGGAATGAAGTGCAGGGCCAGTCAGGACTAGGGAGCCCAAGGTTCTGGTGGGACTCTCAGCCATGTTTTCTGTTTTGTCTGCAGAAGGGAGCTGAAGCAGCCAGCTCAAAAGCTTGAGCAGGAGGAGGCAAAAGCCTTAGAGGAGGAAGAGAGGAGGAAGGAGGAAGAGAGGCAGAAGAAGGGAAAGAAGAGTGTCTCTGTTGGCAAGCAACCTCCAATACCAGCAAAGGGGAAAACCAAGATCCGAGAGAATAAGGAAACCAAAATCCCAAAAAAGGAAACCAAAATCCCAGAGAGGAAGGAAATCAAAATCCCAGAGAAGAAGGAAAGCAAAGCATCAGAAGGGAAGAAAATCAAAGCATCAGAGAAGAAGAACACCAAAGCATCAGAGAGGAAGGAAACCAAAATCTCAGAGAAGAAGGAAGACAAAGACCCAAAGAAGGCGGAACCCAAAGCTCCAAAGAAGGGAGAACCCAAAGCTGTCAAGAAGGGGGGAACTGAAATCCCAAAGGACTAAGCTAAGATGGAGAAGAACTCTTTATTCTTTATTCATACAACTCATTTTACACAGTTTAACAGACCTTGTGTGCACCTTTAGTTCGTTCAAAGATTTCTTATCAGTTAGTTGATTATTGGTTAATAAAATAGATTTTACTTGTGCATCAAATCTCTCTATTGTATTGTTTACCTCTTCACTGATTCTCATGGGACAAATTACTTGTTATTGCAGGTGCATTTGTTTTTCACCCTCAGAATAGAATGGTCACAAAGTCTCATTCTCAAAATAGCTTCACATGGGAACTTGTAATTGCTTAGTTGCACACAGAAGAGATGATAGGCCAGCTATTGATATGGCTGAACAAGGCTTCATTTCAAAAGGCTTTTCTTTTATCATTATTCTACCTGTCTAGGACATCTCCCGTGGTGTCCTTGGACCCACATTGTCACAACTGACCCACGTTCCATGAGGTTCTCCGGTGTCACCATGGTCACTGTAAGAGGCTGGATGAGATCAATGTCCTGAGACACCCTGGGATGAGCTGTCAATCAGTCACACAGTGGGTACAGTGCTAACCCAGCCCTGATTGCCTGTGTGATCAGAAATCCCACCTGGGGGAGGCTCACAAAGGCCCGGGGGCTTAAAAACAGAGCACAAGGTGAGCCCCTGGTATGGACTCTGCCTTCTCCTGGAGTTTGTGTCGCACCCACACTGGAACCCTAGGAGCTGTTAGTCATATGTGTGTCTTTCTAAAGAGCTTCTGTCTTTCTGTCTCTCTCTCTTTCTTCTCCTTCTAATGCTCTTTATATGGAACATTTTTGGATACCCTAACAGCTTGCATGTTTTAATGTTTCCAGGATAAATGGGCTAAGTTAATGAAGTTACTGCTATGGTAAGTGTTTTATGTGTAATTTGATGTTGCGTTAAATCCTCTTCCAAAGTTCTTGATTTTTTGCACTTTGCCAGTAGAATTTTGTGTCATTTTGACCTCTTACGAATATCTGCTTGGTGTTTTTCCTGTGCACCAAACTCGAGTAAAGGTGGCAGATGAATTGGTGAATTGGCACGCAAACCCCGAACGGAGCTCTGGGCGCGTGGAGGATCGGGGCAGTGTGAGTCGCACACAATCCCTGGAGTGCGGAGACACGGGTCCCTACCAGGGTTTGGGGTGCCCCGAGTACAGCAGCAGCACTGAGTAGAGCCAAGAGGGCCCCAGTGCCCAGGGTGGGATGGCAGTGCTGGGGATTCAGTGTGCCGCAGGTCAGGTAGAAACCATAAACCCACTGGAGGGCCCTTGGGGTCACAGGGCAGGGAAGGGCTGTGCTTACAGGGCAGGGAAAGGCTGGACCTGCCCCTTCCTCCCCCACATACACAAAATGTTTAGAGCAGACGATCTCCTCCAGTCTGTCACAACAGGCAGTGTTGGAGGTGAAATCCCAATTGTGGCCATGGGCACCTGGCTGAGAAGGACAGTTCTTTTCCATGGGAAGGAAAGCACAGAGCCTCAAGGTTTGGAAGGCAAGTGAGAGCCTCAGCAGGCCAAGGCCAGCTAGACTTGTCAGTAATTGCAGAGTTTGGATTTAGGGAATTTTGGAGGTGGAAACCCAATCTCAGCCATGGGCACCTGGAGAAGCAGGACAGTTCTTTCCTTAGGAAGGAGAGCATGGAGCCTTTCCCAATGTTTTGGGGACAGATGAGAGGTGACCCTTGTGAAACCACTGCCTGCCAGACTTGTCCTGGCAATATTCCTATTGGAAGAATCCCTGGATATAAGGACCTTTGGAGGTGAAATCCCAATTCTGGCCATGGGCGCCTGGAGCAGAAGGACAGTTCTTTTCCATTGGGAAGGAAAGCACAGAGCCTCAGTGTTTCAGCAGCAGATGAGAAGTGACACTCAACATGCAAAGGTCACTTGGACCAGTCAGGCAGTCTATGGGAGGCCAAAGCAGCCAGACTTGTTCTGTTTTCCCCTTGTTTTGTGGGGCTCCATATTGTCACAATGGTTCCTTGGATCCATGGGGCCCCGCAGTGTCATAATGGTGACTTGATTCCATGGGTTCCAGCAGTGTCACACTGGCCCCTAGGTTCCATTGGGTCCCACAATGTCACAGTGGCCCCTAGGTGTCATAAGGTCCTGCAGTGTCACAATGGTCCCAAGGATTCCATGAGCCCTTGCAGTGTCACAATGGTCTCCGTGGCTCCCCAGGCCCCACAATGTCACAGGACTCCTCTGTTCCATGAGGTCTGGAATGTCACCATGGACCTTTGGACCCTGGGGTTTTGCTGTGTCACAATGGTCTCCCTTGGCTCCACAGTGTCACTATGGACCACTGATGACAGGAGGCCACTCTGTGTCACCCTAGAGCTTTGGTTCCATGCAGCCCTGCAGTGTCACAATGGTCTCCTTTGGTTGCCCAGTGTCACAATGGACCACTGATGACATGAGACCATGCAGTGTCACAATGGACCTTTGGTTCCATGCAGCCCTGCAGTGTCACAAAGGCGTCTTGGTTTCACGCGGCCCCACAATATCACAATGCTCCTCCCAGGGTCACAATGGTCTCACTGGTTCCATGAGGCTTCACAGTCTCACAATGCTTTGCTTATTCCATGGGGCCTCATAGTGTCACAATGGTCTCCATGAGTCCCCTGAGTGTCACAATGGTCTCTGTGATTCCATGGGCCCCTCAGTGTCACAATAGCCCTTTGGTTCCATGAGGCTGTAAAGTGTCTTATTTGTCTTTTCATGGTTCCACGAGGCCTTGCAATGTCACAGTGAACCTTTGGTTCCATGGAGTCCCACAGTGTCACAATGGCTGCCTGGTTCCATGACACCACAAAGTGTCATAATGGTCTCCATGGTTCCATGAGGCCCGGTGGTGTCACAATGGACCCTTGGCCCGATGCGGCCTCTCAATGTCATGATGATCCCTACATTCCATGGAGTCACACAGCGTCAGTACAGTCCCCTTGGTTCCATGAGGCCCAGCAATGTCAAAGTGGTCTCCATGACACCATGAGGCCTCACATTGCCAAAATGGTCCCTTGGTCTCACAGGGCCTCACAGTGTCACAATGGTCCCTTGGTCTCACAGGACCCCACAGTGTCTCAATGGTCCCTTGGTTCCATGGGCCCTGTGCTGCTGCATTCCCCCCTCCCCTTCTCAGGCCGCCCTGCCAGCTGAGAAATGCTCCTTGGGCCTCGGTCTTGGCCAACAGCCCCTGGGCTCAGCTCCTCTGCAGCTCATCACAAACACTGCTCCAGCCACTGCTGCTGCCCAACCAGCTCCTGGTTTCTGTAGGAGCAGCCCTGGGAACTGTTTTTGTTCCCTCCGTGGCACAACATCCCTGTTCTAACACTGCCAAAGAAAGCTGTTGGTGTCAAGTGCGGCCAGGATGAACCATTGCTGGGACTGAAGCCCCTCTCTTGGGGCCCTGCAAACAGCGCTCCAAAAGGAGCCCTTGGAGCTCTCCTGGGCCAGCGACTCCCTCTGAGTGAGGCCTCTCCCAGCCGGGAACTCTCCCGTTTACTGCACTCGGGGATCCTGAACAACGACAGAGCCTGGGCTGTTCCCCCAACTCCTCCAGGCTCAACCCTTTGCCCACTGGGGAGATGCCAAAGGATCCACAGTGAGCATTTCCTGCCCTCAGGGGAATTGCTCACAGGTGCCTTGCACTGACTCTTGGTGTCTGTGTGCACACACGAGTGCCTGTGCTGGGGAAATGTGGCAGAAATGCTGCTCTCTGAGGGGTTGTTGTGCCTTGGATAGCTGAGTCAGTCAGGCCTGTAGGGAAGGTTAAATCACGAGGCCTAAGTTAAATTAAATGCTGCTGAGAGTTTTTCTTTTGCTAAGTGGTTGCCTTTAATATAAATTTTATGTTAAGTTCAATATTGTTAAATCTTATACCTCTGTTAAATTGGGAAGTCATAGGTTTAAGTTAGGTTACATGCTGTTACGCTCTGCTCTTTTGCTAAATTGTGAAGTTGAAAGTTTCAGTTAAGGTTAATGTATAAGTAATGTCCGGTTAAGTTTGAGCTCTGTTAAGCTTTCAGGCCGTGTTCCTTTTATCCTTGCCCTTGCTGTCCTTGTGTCACACACACACACACAGAGGGACAGTTCTCAGTTAATTTCTGATTTGATTGCCTGGGTTCTGTTTGGTTTTGTTGTTGCTTTGTTTCCCTGGTGTGCCTGAAGAGTCCAGTCAGGAGCAGAGTGACTCTTGCCAAGGAACTTTGTGCTGCTGTCCCTTAATATTAAATCTGGTTTTTGCTGCTCCCTTGCTGGGGATTTTTTCAGCGCTCTCAAGCCCTCATTCGTAACAGGGTGAAGGAGCCCTGGCCCAGGCTCTGGCCCTGGATGACACAGGGACACTGCCGGGGGGTCCCTGTCCCCCTGTGCCACCCCCAGGGCCCCGGCCCCCCGTCCCCGTGTCAGGCTCTGGGGTCGATCTCGTGGAACATCCTCTGGGGGAGGCTGCGGGGCTGGGGGCGGGGGGATCCGGGGGGACAGGGGACCCCGCTGTGCATGAGCAGGGTTGGACTGCTCTGGGGGGAACTGTGAGGGGAGCCGGGGCAGAGTGACCTTCCCAGTGACCTCACACAGCTCCCGTGATGTCACACAGCCCCCGTGATGTCACACTGCCCCTGTGATGTCACAGAGCCCCTGTTATGTCACACAGCCTTCTCTGTGATGTGACACTGCCCCTTTGATGTCACAGAGCCAACTCGATGTCACCTTGTGATGTCATACAGCAGTGCTGTGATGCCACAGAAGACTGATGTCACAAAGTCACCCTCTGATGTCACAATCTGTTCTGTGATGTCACAGCCTGCTCTATGATGTTCCACAGCCACCAGGTGATGTCACAACCAACTCTCTGATGCGACAGAGCCACCCTCTATGATGGCAGACTGTGTTCTATGGCCTCAGACCCTACTCTGTGATGTCACAGCCAGTTCTGGGATGTCACAGAACCTTCAAGAATCCTCAAGAACTCAGTTCTATTGAAACACTGAAGTTTCTTGTACTTTGAAGAGATCCCTGTAAGGGACACGACAGGGAAAGTGTCCCCAGGCCCCAGGCAGAGCAGAGAACTGCAGGCACTGATGGCAGCTGCGGACAAAGAGAAGCCAAGTCTTGGTGCCCTGGGGCACAGCAGCAGGGTCTGTGCCACCAAGGGCTGGGAGGAGACACCTTGTCCTGAGGCACTGGGGCCTCCTGGCACAGCCCCAGCCAGGCTGGGCACTGTCACCCCCTTGTCCTGTCCTCAGCATCTCCCCCTAGCCCACATCCCAGTGGCCTCAAGGATCTGCTGGAAGGAGTCCCTGGGGAGCCTTGCTCAGCAATGGCCCTGGGGGCTCCTGAATGCTCCCTGCAGGGACTTCAGGTTTTTCAAAGGACTTGGAGTTTTGCTTTTGCTTTGGAGTATCTGAGAGCTTTGTGCAGTCATGGCCTCCAATTATGTGTTGTAGTTAGTTCTTAGAGAGGCTTTGTCAGTAACACCACTCAGTGGGGCTCATTAATGCTTCAAGGTACTTCAGTTCTTTTAAGGTACTTGGTGTTTCCCTTTGGATAGACTCTGGGAGATATTTGTCCAATCACGGTCCCAATTATCTGCGTTAATTAGTCCCTGGAGAGCTTTGTACTGACACTCAGTGGGGCTCATTAATGCTTTGAGACACTCAAGGTGCTGAAGGTGCTTTGGATTTTCCTTTCCACACTGAGTGTCTGAGAGGTTTTTGTGCCATCCTGGTCACCAATTCTCTCCTGCAAGGAGTGCATGAGGAGCCTGTGTTGGAGAGGGACCTCAGTGGGAGCCATGAATGCCTGGAGAAACTTGGGGTGTTTCCTCTGCCTTTGACTCCTGGCAAGGTTTGTGCAATCTCCTCCCAGGCCCTGATGTTCAAGGGCTCAGCTCCAAATGCACAGTGAGGCTCATGAGGATCAAGCAAGTCCTGACAAACCCTGGCTCTGCCTTGATTTCCCTCTGCTCCAGTGCAGTTCATTAGGACGGTTTCCTTTGACAGTTATGGAGAAATAGTTCAAAGAGCTTCCAGGAAATATGTAGTCCTATTTTAAAGGGTGTCTTTTATTGCTGTTCCTATTACACAAGAGGTGATTGCAGCATTCAGTGACTGATATTGATCCAGGGACTCTCCTAAGGAGCCCTGGCCTGCTCAGAGAAGCTGTGCCTTGAGCTCTGAGCCAGTGTAGACAACCTTGCTCCACATTCCCCAAGCCCATTGTGTCTCTCCTCACTCACCTGGAACCTGCTTTGCTTGAAGAACTGGCTGCACACAGCCAAAGAGGGATTTTCCTTCTTTGATTTTTGAAGCAATCTAAAACTCCTGAGTTTCCCCATTGCAAACAGACATCCTCCTCAAGTGTGTGCCAAGCCCAAGCTGCCACCAGGAGCACTCCAGACCTGCCCTGGGCCAGCTGTGAGGGTGGATCACCATCCCAACATGCAGTGGTGCCATTGCAAGGGACTGTTGCCATGGACACTGCAATGACCCCACTGCTGGGTTTGGGTGCCATGGCAACCCCCATCAGTTCAGGTTTCCTTGGAAACCAGCCCAAGGAGCCATTTCTGCAGCCAGGTTCCATGGCCACTTGCCTGCAGAGCTGTTGCTGTCCTCAGCTGCCATGGCAACCCTGGGACAAAGCAGTGCCAGGGCTGTTCCAGGTACAATTGCAGTGACACTCGTTGGTGCCACCAGATGCCATGGCAATGGCCACTGGCAGCCAATGCCCGGAGCCCTTGTGATGGTTGGTGGCCATGGAAAGCTGCCCTGGGCCCTTGCTCAGGGCTGGTGTCAGTGCCCAGAGCCAGAGGGGATCCCTTGCTGGGGGCTGTGCCATGGCCACCTGTCCTGTGCCACACTGGCCGCTCAGGCACCAGGAACCAGCAGCCAACGGCACTGCCAGGGCCAAAGGCCAGGTCAGCCAGACAGAAAGGGGCAGGGCTGGGCACTGTTTCCATGGCAACCGGCACTGCAGGGACACCTGGGTCACCTGGCCTGGCAGTTGCCATGGAAACCCCTGGCAGGGACTGAGGGCACAGCCCCTGGCACTGAGACACTGCTGGGCCGGGTGCTGAGCACAGGGCTGAGCACGCAGAGATGGTTTTGTTCTTGCTGAGCTGCAGCACAGACAAGGCCTGTCCTGCCCCTTGTCCAGCCACGCTGGGGAGGGGCTGCGGCTGCGGAGGAGCTGGGCAGGGGACACAGCCAGGACAGGGGACCCCAACTGACCCCGGGCATACCCCAGACCAGAGCACATCATGCTCAGGGGAGAAAGGGAGGAACAGGGAGGAAGGGGGGAATTTTGGAGGGAGGGCTTTTGCCTTCCCAGGGAACACTTAGGCAACAGGGGGCCCTGTTTCTCCAGTGGGCAGGGTCACTACCAAAGACACAGACACCAACTGAAGGAATTGTGTCATTTATATCATGCACAGCTGCAAAGATTTACAAAAGGATAAGCTCAGCAAAGCACATCATCATTAGCAATGAATTACAAAAGAAGCTCAGCAATCCATCATAACCCATCATTACATTTTGATGACCAATCCCTTGGTGAAACACCAGAGGTGTTTGTGGCAGACAAAGATTCTGGCTGACTATCAAGGTACACCTTACAGACATCAGCAGTACTTTAGTGACACCGTTCTTCATTCTTTTTTCTCAATCTCATTCCAATTAGGAACAAGAATTCTGTTGTGCATGGAGCTGGCACCTTTTTAATTCCAGAATAATGCCCCCAGGCCCTTTGCTGTTCAGCTTTACCATGCTGTCTGTGGCTAACAAGGCTTGGGGGGCCCTTTCCCCTCTGGCTGGAAGGGGCTGGGTCCCAGTCCCTGAGGGGCACCCAGGCTCCTGGATGGAATTCCTGTGCAAGTCCCTCAGTGTCACAGCAGCCTTCACATGGAGCCCCGTGGATCAGAGCATTTCCCAAAGGGGCCCTTGGGGCAAACAGGGAGATCTGGTCTGGCAGGATGTGTAAAACCATATCCTGTCAGATCTCCTTGTTCTCACACAGAATCCTTGGATGCAGGGACACATTCCCATTGTTCCTGCCCAGGTTTCAGGACTCAGAGTTGTCTTTCCCAGGAGTTGCTCCTTCAGCTGCCTTGGGAGGGCCTTTTGGCCTCGGGACCCACACTCTGGCTCCATTATTAGGACTGCTGCACCCAAACCCTTTATTTGCACAAACAGTGGTGATTGGAGGTGGATCTCCTTTTTTCACAATCATTCCTAAAAATGCAGTCTCAATAATTGTACTACCCTGTCACAGGGTTGACTAATCCAATCCTGGTCACTATTGTTTACAGAATTACTGTAATTTCTCCTTGATATTCTGCATCATTTCCTCCTGCCATGACAGGAACACTTTGCAAGGCCAAGCTCCAAGGGAGCAGTTACCAAAGCAAAGTGTCCTGGAGGAATCTGAATTCCTGTTTCAGAATTGATAGCTGTCATTGGCTTTGAATTTCTCCTAATTAATTCCAGTGCATGAAGGCCCAGCCCTGCAGCCTCTGGGCTGGCCCTGCCAGGGGCCATCACAGCCAGAACAATTTCCCAGGCAGCCCAAGTCTCACTGCCCATGGTTGGATTTGCAAATTGGGGGCAGCCGTGCACAGCCAGGGGGTTCCATTTCCCCAGTGGGCCATTGTGAGGGGCATGGAGCACATCTGGGAGATGGGTTCTCCATGGACAAAGGTTCCCATCTCCTTATTTTTCCAACTGCTCTTTTAACAACCCCTTCACCTGTGCACCCAATCCTGCAGCTTGTGCATAATCTGGTACATGAAAAACCCTGCAGGCAAAATCACTGTATTTTTCACAGGAACAGACAAAGCACCCTGCACCACAGTATCAGCAACCCCTGCAAAAATAGCCAATTTTCTCCCTTTCTCCCTTTTTCATTGTATACAATCTCAAAAAGTTGACCACTGACATTAGGGTCCTGGCCAGTCCTGTTCTGTAGGGTATTTAGTGTTACATCCCTGAGCAGCCAAAGCTACCAAATTAGTATTGTCAGCACTATTTCACGTTATTATATAATTTCATAGATGGATAGTGATATAGAAATATAGATAGATACAGACATAAATAAATTTATCTAAATAGATATATTGAGGTCTTATTATACTATAAATACATATATAATTATTATGTATATAGATATTTCACTTGCACAAATGCATATCAGTTCAAGATTAAAACCTTCTTCTCTTGCTCCATGTGGGAGCATTCCAACAATCATTGTTCCTTCTGAAGGTGCTGTTTCCTATGTACTCTCAACAAATTCATCTTTGTCTGCCCAAACCCACACGGTCTTTTCCTTTTCCATGTGCAATTTTTGGATGCATTTGAAGACATCCAGGGCTGCAGCTTCTTTTACCCAACTGGCCCACTGCACCCACGGGGCTCCAACCTCAGCCCACTCCAGAGCCAGGGAACTCCAGGAAAGGGCTTCCCAGCTGGGAATTTCTGATGGGACTGATTCCTCACATTTACCCTGAACAAGTGACATTTTGTTGGCATCTGGCCAGACTGTGCCAGTTTTGTTTTGCCAGTGGGCAGGGTCAGCACTAAAGCCACAGACTCCAACTGAAGGAATCAGTGTCATTTCCTGCAGTTCAGAGCAGCAAAGAATCGCAACAGGAGCAGCTCAGCAATGCACCCAACCATCCCCACCAAAGATTGCAGCAGTGATTAAGAAAGATCCAGCAGCATTTACCCTCAACCTTTACCATCCCCCAGACCCACACAGCAGCTGGGGAAGCTGTCACAGCCAAGGGCTGCAGAGCCACTCCTGGGCACTGGGAATTCCTGCAGGTGCCTCCAGCCCCAGGTGAGGCTCCAACCCCGCTGGGAGAGGGCCCAGCTCTGACAGTGCTGAATGAACAAACTGACAGCACTGCTAGTGTGGCAACATCTGCTTTCATCCTCCTCTTGGGTTCCTCCCAAAGCCTGGCCAGGGCTCAAGGAGGAACCAAGGGAGCTGACTTTGACCATACAGCCCCAAACAAGGCCAGATGTCAGATTTCATGGCCTTGTCTGGCTTCTAAATACACAACGGTCAATCCGTGTTTCCCTAATGAGTGGCTACATCTATCTCAGTGCTAATGACCATGCATATTTCATCAGGGAGCAGATACAAAGATAACCTTTGCTTGGAAGGTTCATCCAGAGGCCACCTTTGGCTCAGAGCCTGCTGTTCAGGCCGCACTCAGGGCTGGTGTCCAGACCTTGGCACTTCAGGGACGTGGTTTAGTGCTGGGCTTGGCACTGCTGGCTGAGTGGCTGCACTGGGTGAGCTCAGAGGGCTTTTCCAACAGAAAGGATTCTGTGGTTCCATGCTAATATCCACTGCATTCAGCTGGGGCTATTTTAGCAGCATTACTTTGCTCAGAAAGTCTCCTCTTGCCCAGCTCTTGTGGCCTGAGGCTTCAGCTCCTTCAGCTCCTGGTGCTGAGGTGCTCATGCTGAATGAGACGAATCGGAGAGAAGAGCACAGTCCATGCAATTCCTTCTGGGACACGGAGAGGGGAGGCTGTGCAAACAGGAGCATTGTTTGCTGTGGCCTCCTCTCTGCCCTTCACGTCTTTCAGCGCTTTGAACCAGCCAAGAGCTTTCTCCAAGAGTGCAATGGAGCAGCTGCTCCTGCTCCCAGGCCTGGCTCTCTCCAGTCTCAGCCCTTGCCTGGTTCTTTCCCTCGTGCTGTGCCCTCTGTTTCCCCAGGGCTCGCTGGCTGCTGCCCAGGACTGTGGCACTGGCACAGATCCAGTGCTCCAGAGCCTCCTTTCTTTGCCCTTGCAGCTGCCTGGGCACAGCCGCCTTTTCCATCTGGAAGCTCCCCATGGACAGGGAGTGCCCAGCTCTGTTCCTTGCACAGCCTCCAGGAGCCCAGGGCTGCCATCTCCAGTCCCTGCTGGCACTGGGGGCTCCCAGGTGCCTCAGGCTGCTGTGACACCGCTGCACACGGGAGGGAAGAGGGGCAGGGGCTGTGCTCAAAGTCAGATCCATGTGCTGCTGTGGCTGCTGCTGCTGCTGCTACTGCTGCTGCTGCTGCTGCTGCCGTGGGGTCATTTGTGCAGCCCTGGCCCAGAGTCAGGGATCAGATCCTGCCAGTCTCTTCCAGCCCTGGCTGCTCAGAGTTTGGGCCTTGGAGCCTCAGGTGGCCAAAGGCAGCTGCTGCTGGTCCCTCTGTGTGCCCGTGTTCAGCAGTGCTGCTCCATCAGTCTGTGCCCAGCAACGGGGAAAAGCCTCAGCCCTGCAGGGCCAGGAGCTGCCGGGCTCTGCCAGAGCAGCTCAGCCAGCAGGAAGGGAGCTGCTCCACACAGGAACCAGGAGCAAAGGACATTTCTTCTGTAGGACATGTTTTCTATTTAGAAGGAAAAAAAGGAAAAAGGAAAAAACTAGGTAAATTGTAAAAGATAAGAATAAAATCCAAGTGTTAGTGAAAAAACATAACACAATGTTAGTGAAAAAAACAAAACATAAAGGCAAAGACACATTCTTTGCATTAAGAGGTAAATGATCTTTTTCAAAAGAGAACTCAGTTCTTTACATTGTAAATGTGCTGATGGCATGGATCCATCCTACTGACCTCAGCAGCCTCTTAAAAGATTTTGGGCTTTGTTCCCAACACTGGTATTTGAAATTGTGCTCGAAGCAAGAGGAAATTGCTTTGTGCCCTTCCAGCTCCAAGCAGGACTGGGAATGGAAACTCTGTCAAACCCCAAATCCTTTAGAAGATCACCCTCCTTCTCACCCTGCAAATGAGCTGCACATTCCTGTTGTAACTGCCAGGAGTTTCTTAGAGACACGAACTCCCACTGACAGCTTTTTGCTCTGGTTTGGCAGTGCAGAAGGGCAATTCTCCATCCATCAGCTCCAGACTGCAGTACCTCAGGAACACGGCCCACTCGCCAGCTTTGGCCCACTCGTGGCACTTCTAGAGGAGGAAGAAAGTGCAATTGCACAATTCCAGCCAATCAAGAAGGAAGAACGGGACACACAAAACACCCTGTATAGATCCAGGCGTTCAGCTGGGACTGTGGAGAATTTGGGTCCTTGCCAGTTGCATGTGTGTCCCCAGCTGCAATCTCTGGGCCTGCAGCAGAGTCTCACTCACCTGCCAAAGCAGAAAGCTCAGGCGCTGTGCTCGCAATGGGCTCGTCTGATGCAGAGCTGTCAGAGCAATGTGAGGGCAGAGCCAGCCCAGCTGGGCCCAGGGCTGAGCCCAGCAGAGCCCTGGCAGAGCCCAGAGCAGCCTCAGCACCCGCAGAGCCCGGCTGCAAGGAGAGAAAGCAGAAAGTGCCCATCAGCTGAGGGCTCCTGTGCCCTTGTGCCAAGGCCTGCGGTGCCCAGGCCATGCTGGCTGCACCCAGAGCTGTGCCCAGAGCTGCCCATCCCTGCTGCCAAAGGCACAGAGCAGGAGGGCAGCACATGTGCCCAGCCTGCAGCCAGCCACGGCACATCCAGCCCTCAGCAGCTGCCCGGAGCAGGATGCTCCTGTGCTCGCTGCCAGCTCCCAAAAGCTCTGATCCCACCCTGCCAAGCACACAGGGAACCCACCTCACACCACCCATGGCTGGAAGAAAAGCTGCTCCCAAACCATGGCCTCAGCCTTCTCCAGGGGCACGGCCCATCCACACCACAGCTGCTCCCAAGCACTTCCCCATCCACACTGGACCACCTGGAACGCTTCCTCTGGAATAACAAACAACACATTATTGAAAAGAGTTTAGAGACAAAATGGGAAAACAAGAAAATTGGTAAAAAGTCTTATCTCTGTGAGGGTCTTGAGGAAGGCCCAACCCCTGCATGCCAGGGAAAAACCCAGCCATGGCTGTGGGAAACCCACACTTTCTCTCTTCCCCTCTGCACTGCCCCCCAAAATCACGGTGACCCCAAAGCAAACAAGGGCAGTGGAGCAGCCCAAGCCCTTCCTTGCCTGCACAGCAAAGCAGCTCTGCACAGGTTCTGGAGTCCCACCTCTGCTCCCACCATGGGGCTTTGTTTGTGTTGGGCTGGCTGCCCCAGCCCCAGCCCCAGCCCCAGCCCGGGGCACGGTGCGTGCTGGGGGCTGTTGGCAGGGCCAGGAGCCCAATCCCATTTCGTACCCACCCCAGCCCATGCCCCACCCTGCCAAAAGCAGCTGGGCAGCCACTGAAGAATGAGTTGCATCTGCCCCAGCAAAGGGGGAGCCTTTGGTTCCTCGCCACGCTGGGTTATGCCCAGATCTGGCAGAATTTCCCGGGTGGGACTCATCTGCAAATTCCCTGTGGAGTTTGGCTTTGAAGAAGGTGCCAGAATCAAAGTCCATCACCTTCAGCCTCCAGTGGCCAGGCTGAGGAAGAGCTTGTCATCCTTGATGTCACCCTCGCTGTCTCCAGCAGCAGCAGCAGCAGCAGCAGCAGCAGCAGCAGCAGCAGCAGCAGCAGCAGCAGCAGCATCCCCACCCGGTACAGCTTCTCCAGGGGCTCCTTCTCCTTCCCTGGGGGCAGACCAGCCTCTCAGGGCTCTGCCCAGGGCCCCAGCTGTCAGGGAACCAGGACAAGCAAAACCAGCTGGGATGGCGGCCACCAGTGCTGGGCAGAGCAGCTCAGCTCCAGCACAAGGGCTGTGTGTTCCCATCCCATGACCCCGGTGCAGTGACACAGGCAGCACAAAAAGCTCTGGGTTCCTTTGCTTCTCATTGCCAAGGCATATGTGGAGCAGGAACTTACCAGGGCCCTGGATCAAAGTGTGCCTGTGGCTCTCTCCCTTCTTTTATGGCAGAGGAATATCCCACATCCAAGGATCACAGAACAGGTCTTCCAGTGTGGGTCTGTCCAAGGAGTTCACAGATAAACACCACCTGATCAGGTCTTTGCACTCTGGGAAGAGAAAGCAGAAACTGCCGGTCAGCCAGAGAAGGCTCCTGTCTGCTTTGCCCCCCTATTCCCACGCCCAGGCCATGCTGGATGTGCTCAGAGCTGGGCCTAAACTTTCCCATCAATTCCCTGTTTTGGAGGAGAGCAGGACATGTGCCACCTCCTCAGCAGCTGCCAGAGCAGGATGCCCACTAGCCCGCTGCTGGCTCCCAGCACTGGGATTCCCCCCATGCCCAGAGAAGAGGATCCACCTTGAGAGAGCCCTTGTGGCAGCGGGAGCTGGCCCCAGCTGAGGTTCTGGCCCCTTCTGAAAGGGTGCTCCCCGCAGACCATCTGGTGCAGTAGGATGCCCAGGGACCAGACTGTTGCTGCCTCGCCATGGTACCAGCCAAAGTCGTTCCATACCGGGGGGCTGTAGGACAGTGTTCCTATGGAATACAGATGGAGTTCATCAGGGGGATGCTGCTGCTCCCAGAGCCTGGCCCCAGCATCCCTGGGTGTGCGGGGGCTGCATCAGGGGCACACAGCGTGACCACTGCCCTCTCGCCAGCATCTGGGACTTGTGCACAAAGTTAGGGTTGGAAAAGAAGCCTCTGGTGTTGGAAGAGGGCAGCCCTGGCTAGGCCCGACCATGACATGCAAAGGAAAAACCCACTCCATGCTGGGGAAAAAACATGCCCTTATCCTCCCTGCCTGCATTTCCCCAAAAATAATATGAAGCCAAGGGAAACAGGGCGAGTGAAGCAGCCCAAGCCCTTCCTGTCATCTGCATACCAAAGTGGCTGGGGCAAAGGTTCCGCCCTCCCTCTCTGCTACCCCAACCCACGGGGCTTTTGGTTGGGCTGGCTGCCCCGGCCCAGCCCTAGTCCTGGGCAGAGTGGCTGGCAAAGGCTGCCAGCAGGGCTGGAAGATGGCTGCCCACCCAGCCCTGCTCTAAAGCAACCCAGCTGAAGATTCAGTGTCCTGACTGGCAGCAAAAGGGAGAATCCCCGCTGCCACAGCCAGCTTGGGCTGGGAGATGTTGGGCCATGAGATGTCAGCAGCGGGAGCACAGCCCTCTGCAGGCTCACCTGCAAAGTGAGTGTAGACTGTGTCCTGCAGGTAGGTGCCACAGCCAAAGTCAATCAGTTTGGCCTGCCCGGTGTCCAGGTCAACCAGGATGTTCTCTGGTTTGATGTCGCGGTGCAGGACCCCGCAGCTGGTGCAGTGCCGCACGGCCTCCAGCACCTGGCGGAACAGCTCCCGTGCCACCTCCTCAGGCAGGAACCGCCGTGCCCGAATGAAATGATGCAGGTCCTGACACTGCTCTGGCCGCTCCAGCACCATCACGATGCAGTTGGGGAGCTCGAGCCACTCCAGCAGCTGGACCACACCGGGGAAGCCAGTGGACACCCTGGCCAGCAGAACAATCTCCAGCGGGGCACTGGTGCCGTCGGGCTGCGGGAGGAGCACGATGCCGTCAGTGGGGCCGGTGCCGTGCCAGGCCTGGGGAAGCCCTCAGCCAGCCCGGGATGCTCTGCGCCCTGCGCTGGCCCCACGCCCGCTCTCTCTCGGGGCGTCCTGGTGGCTCCCACCGTGCCGGGCGCCGGCTCATCCCCGGCCGGCAGCCCCGGCTGCTGGCCCCGCTCACTCACCAGCTCGCCCCAGTGCCGGACGCGGTTCCGTGGCACCCTTTTGATGGCCACCTGCAAGCCAAGGGCAGCAGCGGGGTGAGCTCGCCGCCCGCACTGCGAGCCCCATCCTCCGCCCTCCGCCCTCCTCCTCCTCCATCCCCTCCTCCTGCGCCCGCCGCCGGCCCCGCCGCTCACCGGGGCGCCGTCCGAGAGCCGCGTGGCCGCGAAGACTCTGCCGAAGCCGCCGCGCCCCAGCAGCGATCCCAGCCTGTACCGCTCCTGCAGGGCCTCCTGCGCCGTCCCTGCGGGCGGGACGCGGCTGTCAGCGCTCGGCCCGGGGCCAGCAACGGCCCCCGAGCGCCCCTCACCCGCCCCAGGCCGGCCATGCCCAGGCGTTCCATCTTCGGAACGCGGCACGGGAGGCTCGGGGCTGGCGGCCGCGCTGCCGAGCGGCGGAGCTCGGGCCGGGGAAGCCGCAGCGGAGGCGGCGGGAGCGGCCGCGCCGCCTGTGTCCTCCGCGGGCCGCGGGAGGAGCCGGGGCCGGGGCCGGGGCCGGGGGCGGGGCTGGGGCTGGGGCCGGGGCCGGGGTCGGGACTTGACCCTGCGTCGGGTCCGGGGCCGGGCTCGGGCCAGGCGGAGGCAAAGGGCGGCGATGCCGCCCCGGCCCCAGGCACTGATGCCCGCCCAGCAGCGCCACCGCCAGTACAGCCTGAGCCGGGCGGAGGCGAGACCGCGGCGGGACGGCCGGGGCCGGGCACGGGGCAGCCCCGCCCGGGGCCGGGGGCGGGCCGGGGCCATGGCCGAGCCCGGCAGGGGAGAGGGAGGCGGGGAGAGGAGAGGGACGCTGGGCAAGGGACCCCGAGAGTAGGGTGCCCAACAGCGGGAAAGGGAGAGAAAGAGAGAGAGAGAGAGAGAGAGAGAAAGACTATTCAAAACTATCTGTTTTGCTGCTGCTGCCGCTACTGCTGCCGCCGCTGCTGCTGCCGCCGCTGCTGCCGCTGCTGCAACTGAAGCACCGGGGCCGTTCGTCCCCGTGTCTGTTCCCCATTCGCCCCACGAGCCCCACGTTCGAGCCCCGCGCGCCCCGGGGACAGCCCCTCCGTCTGTCCAAACACGGGAACTTTGCAGCGCTGAGCCCAGATGCAGAGCCCTGACTCCTGCACACTGGCACAGCGATCCCCTCGCTTGCTGCTGAGCATTGTCCTTGCTGAGGGTCAGACACTGTCGGGGCACCTTCCCTTGGGGTAGGATTCCTACCTGACCCAAACACTGCACTTACACCTCCAGTGTTGCTTTCCTGTGTGGAAAGGAAAACTGTGTGTAGCTCATGGGATTTTAGAGTGTCTAAAACTTGCCAAGTCACAGATTTTAGAGGTGAGGTGCATTTGGAATGAATGGGATGGAGAAGCAGTGCAACACGGAAAAGAGGAGCATAGAATAAATAGAGGAAAACATCTTGGATTGTTTCTTTCATTTTCATTTCCCTTCTGGAAAGCTGTTTCAGTTTTCCAGGAATCATCTGCTGTCTGCTCTTCTCTAGAATCTCTCATGGAGAACAAGGTTGAGCCTCTGTCACAAGATTTGCCACCAGCTGCAGCTTCTCTTAGCTTTCCACAGTGCACAGTGTGTGCAGCAGGACTTTTGCAGCAAAGCAGAACAAATGTTAGGAGAACTTTACATGTCCGTTCTTTTCCTGCTGGGCTGGGGAGTTGTGCCACTGGTGAAGTTTTCATTGTGACTGTTTGTGCTGGTTTCAGGCAAATTTTGGAAGGAAACCTCCAAAAGGGGTCAGTCTAGAAAGCAAGTTCCAGTGGCCCCTCCCCCTACTAGCTGAGGAAAAGACTTCCCTCCAGAGTGGGTTTAAACAATTCCAAGAAAAAGGAAAGTCACAGTCCGAGGAACTTCTCTGCCCCAGCTAGCTAAAACCAAATTGCTAGACCTGGGCTGTGAAGGCATCAGGAAATTTCCAAGTCTGGGCACTGGCGGTCCCAGCAAACACCAGATCTGGATGATGCTGGTGCCAGAACCTGGAAATATCCAAAGTTTGGCTTTCTGTGCCAGCAAATCACTGGACTTGGGCTGTGCCAGCACCAGGAAGTTTTCAGATCTGGGTGCTGGCGCTGCCAGCAAACACTAGATCTGGGTGGTGTCATTGCCAGTGACAGAAATCTGCCAGATTTGGGCTCTGCTGGCACCGGGAAATTTCCAAATCTGGGCACTGGTGCAGCAAACACAAGATGTGGGTGGTGCCAGACCCAGTAGCAGGAAGCTGCCACAGGTTTTAGCTTTCTGTGCCAGCAAATTGCTGGACATGGGTGGTGCTGGAACAGGGAAATTTCCAGATCGGGGCACTGGCAGTGCCAGCAAACACCAGTGAAACCTTCTGGTCCTCGTCCGGACCGTTGACCAGTGGTTTCCCTGAGAACCAGCTCTGGCCACTTTACAGACAGAGACTGCTTTCATCTGGTTGTGTGGAAACAGAACTTTACTGAAGGCAAACACAACAAACAGGATGGCGTGCACAGTACAGAGAGCGAAGCAGAAAAAAGCCTGGGTCCAGGATCTAGCAGGGATATTTATACATTTATTTATGGGGAGGGGTTAAGGTGGGATCTGAGGGAAGGATCCAAGAGGAAGGAATGATTAAGAATATTACAATTTTGGGGCAAAAAGTAACCAATGGTAGCAAAGAGAACTCAGAACTTTCTAGTAACAATCTGCATAACTGAACAAGAGGATTATGGGCGGGAGCTCCTGCTCACCCTAAAGAGGGTTTTCCCACAGCCTTAAGCCGAGGTCTCCTTCTTTTAAACCAACCCAAACACAGCAGATCTGGGTGCTGCCAAGTTTGGGCTTTCTTTGCCAGAAAATTGCTGCCTTTGGGTTTTGCTGGCATCAGGAAATTGCCAGATGTGGGCACTGGCAGTGCCAGTGCACACCAGATCTGGGTGGGGAATGTGCTGGCAGCGGGAAATTGCCAAATGCGAACCTTCTCTGCCAGCAAATTGCTGGAATTATGCTGTGCAGGCATCTGAAAAATTCCGGATCTGGGCACTGGCGGTGTCAGCAAACATGAGATTGGGTTGCTTTAAATCCCTTTTAAATCCAGGTATTTGCTTGATTTAGGCTTTCTTTGCCAGCAAATTGCTGGAATTGGGCTGTGCCAGCACCAGGAAATTGCCATGTTTGGACACTGGCAGTGCTGGAAAACACCAGATCTGGGTGGTGCCGGCCCCAGGTATTTGCCAGCTTTTGGATTTCTGTGCCAGCAAATTGCTGCACTTGGGCTTTGCAAGCACTGGGAAATTTCTGCATCTGGGCAATGGCAGTTCCGGGCAACACCAGTTTGTGAGAGCTGAAATGAGGGATGTGGGACTCCAGGCGGCTCTTCAAAGTGCAGTTTATTGTATCCAAGGTGATACAGCAGTCCAGAGTCATGGGTGACAGAGCTGTGCTACAGCTGTCAGCTCCAGCTGCAGGCCTGGAGACCCTTAGTTTAGGTTACAAATGCATTATATACTTTTCTTTGCTGAGCATCTTCACACAATAGAACCAATCTATACATTAATTTTTACCTATAGCCAATCATAACTACTATCATTACCATATTCATGTTACTATTCTCCAATCACTAAAAGTTAGTACATTACAGTTTAAGCTAAAAGTTGTTTTCCAGTTTTCTTGCAGTGGAAAATTCTGAGACCTTTTTTCTACTTGCAAAATTTGCTGACTTGTTTGCCTGTGCTATCTTTCTGCTTGGTGAAATCTTCTTGTTTGAGGTGGGCTTATCCTTTGCTCTAAGTCAGAAAAAACCCCTTCTAACTAACACTTTACCTTCTTAGCTATCCAAAAAGACTGGCTCATCAATTCTTTTCTTTTATATCAAAACTTGCTTTCATTTATATTCGTCTTCAGACATTACATTCAAAAATCTTTCAGCCAAGCATACACATCTGTGAGACTTTCTTGTCAAACTGCATCCCTGTATAGTGGTCAAGTGCTTGAGGCCAGGAGCACCTGGACAATGGGGACAGTTCTTTCCTATAGGAAGGAAATCACAGAACTCCAGGGTTTTGAAAGCACATGAGAAGCAGTCCCCAGAGGCCAAGGCAAGCCAGACCTGTCTGTCCTTGCAGCTTTTGTCTGAAAGCAACCCTTGGATATATGGGGAGTTTTGGGGTGGAATTCCATTTCAGCCATGGGTTCCTGGACAGGAATGACAGTTCTCCATAGAGGGGCAAGGGCCCCTCACAGTTGCTCATGGTCCCTCACAGCCCCACATGGCCCCTCACAGCCCCTCACGGCCCCTCACAACCCCTTGTGAGATGCAAAGCTGTGTTTCGTGTCAGGTACAAACAGGCAATGTGTGTACTTGTGAATGAGAAATGTGTGGATACCGACAATGGGATAGTTGTGAATTCTAGTAATAACTGAGGAAAATAAAGCATGGAAAAAGACTTTTGAACCTATCTTTTGTTTGCAAATTAACCCTAGTTGATTTAGGAGCATTTGAATTAAAGTGTTATAGATGTTGCTTTTTGCGTGCATTTAATCCATAAAGAGTTCTGCAATAATAACCTTTTGAAGTATAATTTTAGAATATTACTTGTATTATTGAAACTGTAGCTTTGGAATATATATAAAGGAAATATGCTTATCTCATGCCTTATTGAAGCAGAGAAAAACAGCTTGAAAAAGGAAGATGAACATCACCTCAAAGGTTTATGGTTTCGACCAAAGGGACGCTGGACATCACTGTTATGAGATTTAGAGTCTCTGCAATTAAAAGGTGGACACACATCTGGGGAGCTGGACTCCACCAGATGGAATTAGTCTTTCTTCTTTTGGAAACTGGACCGTCACCATCTGGGAATTCTCCTTTGAGATACATCCTGAGAAATTAAAATCACAATAGTTTTTAGAATTGTGATGTAATAATTTGGAATAAAAATTGCTGATGAGTAAAAGATTGGAAATAGAAACTGCTGAAAAAAACTGATGGGTACCCCTGTAAATACCTGTAACCATCAATTATCGGTGTGCAGTTGGAGGGAAAACTTCCCCCACTGTACCTGGCACTGTATTGCTCATACTTTACCATATTAAATAATAAATTGATTGCTGCTTGAATATTGGACTAGTCAAGCTTTTGATTCATAACACCCTCACGGCCCCTCACAGCCCCTCACGGCCCCTTACAGACCCAGTCCCGGGGCCCCTCCCAGAGGAGGGGTCGGGCCCTGCTTGTTCGCCTTTCATTTCAGTCCCTTCATTACAGCAACAAGCAAAGAAAGCTGAAATGGAGCGTTTCCCCAGCATTTCCCTCGGGGTTAACTGCGGGCTGAAGCTCTGTGCTGGCGCTGGCCCCAGCGCCACCATCCCTGCAGCCGCCAGGCCTTTGCTGTCCCCCCGTGTCCGTTCCCTGTCCCCGAGTCCCGCCCGGCTCTGGCAGCAGCAGCAGCCGCAGCGCAGGGGGCGCCGGCCCGGCCCAGCCGGGGCTCCCGGCCAGGAGCAGCAGCAGCACCGGCCCCTTCCCACCTGCTCCTGCCTCGGCTCCCAAGGGCTTTTAACAGCTCAATTCTGGAGCACAGCAGCCAGCACCCACACACAGCCCTGACTGCTCAAGGCCCGCCTGTGCTGCCCTGAGCCAGCCCTCAGAGGAAGAAAGGATCGGGCTCCAGCGCTGTTTTCAAGGCTCTTTTACTCACCCTGAGCTGATAGCAGGAGGCTGCTGGTGCCTTTGCCTTGGGAATTCCAGATCACGGTTGCTCTTGGCCCTCTTCTGCTTGCTACCTGAATTTTATCAGTACAACTGCACTTGCCTCTTTCAATCACTGCTGCCCACTGTGCTTTTGTGATGGTGAACTCAGTGTTTTTGTCACAGGCATCATGATTAGCAGAGACTGAAATGCTCACAAGTCCTTGAGCACCAAGTCGAGGGGAATGAAAGCATCACAGACCACTTTTGCAGCACTCAAACACAGCCCTGCTGCTGGTGCTGTTGAAATAGAATCAACCTACAGAGACCATCACAGAAATTGCCTCTGGAGTGGCAAATCAAATGAAAAAATCCACCAGGAGAACGAAAATACTGAAGTTGGCTGGCTTCATTGCTTCCTCGGAGCAGCAGAAAATGGAGATGCCCAGAGGTATTTTGCACTGCTGCTGATCCCAGTTGGAGCCCTGCCCTCTGCAGAGTCCCAGCGGGAACCTGAGCCCAGCCCGGGGAGCTCCCAGAGTGTCCTGGAGATTCTTTCTGCATTCGATCAGGCTTGCATTCCCCAGCAAGTCCCCAACAAAACCTCCTGTTTTCTTGGGTTAGAACAGGCACAATGGAAAACTCAGCAATGGCACAAGTGCCCAGCCCACAAGGAAAAGAAAGGACAAGTTGTCAAGGAATCCAAACATTTGTCTTGCTTTGCTGCAGAAGTCGTGCTGCTCACGGTGTGGAAAGCCAAGAGAAGCTGCAGTTGGGGGCACATCTTGTGACAGAAGCTGCACCTTGTTCTCCAGGAAAGGTTCTTGAAAAGGGCAGACAGGAGTGTGGAGAAGATTCCTGGGGAAGTGAAACAGCTTTCCACAGGTGAAATGAAAATGGAAAGTGTTATGTTTGTCCAATTATCTCATCATAAAAAAAACCAATAATATTAAAAGTAGTAGCAATTTTAATTGAATAGTTAAAATAAAAAAAATTTAAAATTGGATACAATATAATTTGATAAAAATAAGAGATAATTTGGTTCCAATAATAGCGCATAAACAAATGATAACCACAGGGTACGGAGGGCAGAGTTCTGGGACTCTTGCCACCTCACGTACCAGCTTGCCAAATGAAAATCACCCCTTATATGTCATGTGTCAATACCATCTCTTCTCATTTTCGGTTCATCATATCTCTATCTCCGCCCTCATTACCACCCTTATCACGCATGCGCCACCACTCGGTTTGGTGTTCACACAAGTCTTTGGGGGTCGTTTTGGATGAAGACCTCTCCTCTTCCTCTTTGTCTTTTAATTCACCTTTGGGTTACACATGCGCATCAAGCCAGTACAATGTAAGCCAAGACTAACGTATCACTGCATCTACATATCAAGGCAATAAATCCCTTATAATTAGCATTTTCTGGTACCCAACCAGGTTCTTGGTAATTTTTAGCAACTGTATCTTCAGCTTGTTTCCTGTCGTCCTTGAGAACATCTGCTGGGGGGGGGGGGTTGAGCCCCTCCTCTCCCTCTCTTCTTTGGCATTTAACTATTTTATTATTCTCAAATATTAATTACTGTATCATTATTGATTACTGTTTCAATCTTTATCAGCACAAATCATACCTATTTATCACAAATCTCTCATTTCTCTTTTTGATCATTATGATTCATGCTGCATTTAAAAAGCTGTGCCCTGATGTCTTCTATATTTTTCAGAATTTTGGTTTTCTTGTTGTCTCTTTTCAGCTTCAAACTTTTCTAGCATTTCTATTACTGCTTCTAGTCTTTCACACTTTCAAGTTTAGTTAGCATGTCCTGGTCTATTTCAATCTTTTTAAGTCCTTTTTGTCTTTAACAGGGGTCGATTTAGCTTTTAATACCATTATAGATCTTGGTTTTACTTTTTCTGCTGATTCTGAATCTAGAGACATTGTTGAAATTTGCATCTTTTGAATCACTGAGTGAATTAGCCTAATAAAATACAAAATCATACAAGGCAGAAACATAAGTCCTAGAATTGAGCATAACAACATGAACTCTAACATTTTCCTCCAAACACTTCTAAAGAGGTTACCCCACCAATCTGTTTTCAAGATTGAATTCCACTTTTGTACCGGCACATGAGCTACTCTTTTAATCTTTTTTGCAAGTTCTGTGATAGCTTCTCCATAATTATCAATTTCTACATAGCACTCAGATTCATTAAATCTCCTACAAACTCCTCCTTCTTTTGCTAACAGATAGTCTGGGGTGATCCTGTTTTGGTACACAAACACCCACATTCATGTATATTGCCTGGCCAACATTTTTAAAGCATCGGAGGTGCGATTTGAGACCACCTCTACTACTGCTTGGAGCCTTATTAATCGATTCAACAGATAAACTGGGGTCCTATATCTCCATGACCCATCCTGAGCTCATGTTGCTGGGTCATAATATGCTATAATTTGTTCTGCAGGCTATTTGTCCTCCCCCCAGTTTTGATTCCCTCCTGCTGTTGGAAAATTTAAATTCAAATCTCCTTTATTCCACTGCAGGGTTTCATACAGTGGAGTTCCTAGCACATTGCTCCTAGACCTCAGTAAAACAAAGAAGGAGGGTTGTATTACTCCCAAAGTACAAGTTCCTCCCCATTTTTGAGATAACTCACTGTATGCCCGTTGCCCACAAATTTAATATATCCCATCTGGGGCTTTCCATTTCTTATCAGTTTTCTCAGGTTGTTCCCAATAAGACCTCAGGCCGTTGATGGACTGGTAGGGGTTAGCTCCAGGACTTCTGTACCAGCATACATTAATCTGTTCATCTTATTCACAATTTATTTCTTTTATTGGTCCCCAATATCCAATGGGGTTTTCAGGTCGCCAAATTTTTGAATGATTATCCATATTAACCACCAATGTGGATTTACAAGGAGTATGCCCTACTATTTTATTAAATTTCCTTCCTTCTCAAGGTTCCAATTACTTGATGGCTTAAAATCCATCCTTCAGGTCTCTTCAATGTTCCAGAAATTTGGGTGTGGTTCTACTTTAAAAATTGCTCTGGAGCTAAGCTCTCACTTTTCTACGGCCATCTTTTAGCCATTTTTTAGACCTCTACAAATCTCACATTTGGATAATTCCAATTCTGTAGCAATCCTTTGCATCAATCCTACAAACCGATTCTTATTCAAGGCTGGCAAATTCCAATCTTTGTAGTACTGTTTTAGCTGTTTATATAATTCAGCTAATTCTGTTGACTCTTTTCTCTTGTTCTTTCTTCTATTCCCCTTTGTTTCTTTTTTTTCTTTTATTTTCTTTTTCAATTTTTCTTTTAGTGCCCGGCCTCCTATTCTTATACTTGGATCATCTTTATTATGATTTCCTTCAAAACAAAAAAACCTTTCATATTGAGGGCCAGTCTGATTACTAGGGGGATAAGGAGCTCATCCATTATATCCCAATTTTTTTTCTACCCAATACATCTTTCCTTCCTGAATACAAACATCTATAACACTGCTGCGATTGTAGCAGGCAGAACTAGCATACGGGTGTGTTACAAACACAGATTCCACCTTGTCCTTAATCCACACAGGTTGATTACAATAGTCACAAATGTTGAAATTGCTGGGACTTGGTTTTTTCCTTGTTTGCTTTTTCATTGCTGAAACTCTGTCCAGTGTGGCTTTCTGGCTTTGGCCAACTGCCCAGGGTACCAGAATGATCACAGTGAAAATAATCCTCAGGAAATCTACCATTTTACCTTTCTCAAGGCCCCTTGGGTGTCAGCCAAGGGCCGAGATGCCAGTCTTCTCGGTAGCAAAGGTAATATCCCGGCATCTAGTCACCGGTGCTTTTAGTATTTTTGGTACCCATAGGCCCACAGAGTTTGCTTGTCTCTTTTTAAATGCCATTTCCCAGTTCTAGCTGGTTAAGAAGCAATAATTAAAACAAAAAGAACGGGAAAAGATTAGGCCGGAATACCATAAACCTGTATTTTCCAAAATTTCAGGGATGTGCCAACTACAAGAAGATTTTTCTAATTATTTTGTGCTTCAGGGGCGGGGAGTGCATTGAGTCACCATCTCCAATAGGCACACTCGCGGCGCCAATGTGCCCCTGGAATGCGCCTATGATGTGGTGTATAGACTTCTTCTCCACCACAACTATCAATTTTGAGACACTGGTCTATAATATTATGAGTTGCTTGTTCTCTTATTTGTGCTATAGCAAATATAGCAAGAAGCAATTGATCTAAGTTTTGTATTAATCTAATTGCTGCTGGAAGGGTCTCATCTCCCAGTCTCAAAGGTATCCCAAAAAAAATTATTAACAATATGTTCTATAGTTAGCTGGCTAAATACATAACCATAGCAAAGCAAACAAATAAATTGTCTCTTCTTTTCTTCTCTCTTACTTTCCACCATGAGTTAAAGCAAAGTGTGCAAACAATACATATTCAGGGATGACACTTTAAACCATGTTTACTGCACTCCCAATGTTTTACTTGTCTCTGCTCTCTTTCAACAACAGCTGTTATCAATCGCAGTTTCTGGAATTGCAGTTCTGTAATCAATTCTAATAATGTTGCTGGTGCATGACCCTGGAGGAGATCTTCAATCTTTTTAGGCCGTTCCCACTGATTCAGAAAGTCTTTTATTCTTTTTCCACCGGCGTTCTTCTGCCTCTGAGCTCAAGGGAATTGCGGTTAGCAGCCATCCAGGATGCCTAGTTCATTCTTAATAAATCAGGGTTAATATAAATCAACTTAAATCCCACCATATTATCACATTCTTGGAATTTCATGTTCCAACAATATTTTAGCTACAGTTTGAACTGTAGCCCGAGCTGCTGGAAATGCTTTAACCCATTGAGTTAATTCATCTATTATAACTAACAAATATTTCCACCGACCCACTTTAGGCAATTCTATAAAATCAACCTAGATCTTTTCAAATAGCTTGTAGGCTCTTTTGCATCCTCCAGAGGGAGGGGTTTTTAAGACTTTCTTTTTTACTTTTTGACAGGTGAGACACCCCTGGGTAATTTGCTTTCCAATTTCAAATATCCTTATACACCCATAAAATTTTAAAAAGTGATCACAAAAGGCTCTTGTTCCCCAGTGTGTCTGTCTATGCAAGTTATCTAAGATCTAATGTGCCACTGGTTTTGGCATCATAATCCTGCCATCAAGAAAAACTCCATTTCCCTCCTTAAATGTTGCTCCTAATTTCTCTATAGTTGCCAGTTCTGCTAGCGGAAGGGAAAGTGTCTCCTGCTGAATTTCTATTTTTTGTAAGATCATTATTTCAGTATCTCTTTTTCTTAAGGTCACTCTTTTTGCTTCTTCATCAGCCAAATTATTTCTCTGACCCTAATATCCCTCCCTCTCTGGTGTTCCTTTACATGAACTACTGCTATTTTCTTTGAGCCTTTTAAAGCTTCAAGTATCTGAATTATCAATTCCCCGTGTACTAACCCTTTCCCTTGAGTGCTTATAAGTCCCCTTTCTTTCCAAATTTTTCTAAAAGTATGTACTACACTAAAAACATATTTGGAGTCTGTATAAATAGTCCCTTCTTGCCCTTTTAGTATTAATAATGCACAGAGTAATGCATACAATTCACGGGCTTGTGCTGACCAGGAGGGACTAAGGGGACCAGACTCCTTTACCCTCAACTTTTTCCCACTTCACCTGAATGCCAACCCGTGTCATTAATTTCTAGATTATCTTCTTCAGTTAAAGAATAAATTTTAAGTTTTCCTTCACAGGGTTTTATCTGTAAATTTAAGGCTATTATTAGATCTCTGCCTAACAAATTATTCTTGGCCTCTGATAACAACAATAAATAATTTACTCCCAATTTGTCATCTGTTTTAATTTGCACTCCTTTTATTACAGGAACAGGGAAAGCTTCTCTCGTAATTCTGATTACTGAAACTCGCTCACGACTTATCTCACATCCCTGGGGTAATTTTGTCACTGTCGACTGAGAAACTCCTATATTTACTAAAAATATAACTTATCAAGGGCTCTTCTGGTGGCGTTTCTGTCCCCTTCATTAAACAGAGCCCCTGACCTCCCTGAAAAGTTTCCTCATCGTGCTGTTTTTTCCCCGCAACTTTTTTTGTAGGTGCTCCTTTTTATAATAGTAAAACCAGGTGGGTCCTGCACCCTTCAAGGCAGGGCAAGAATTTTGTAAGTGCCCTTTCTTGTGGCGGGAAAAAACACACAGGTCCCGTGTTCTTAAAAATAGATCCTGACATCTGCAGTTTGTTTTTCCCTGCGGATTTTTTTTCTTTTTTTTCTTTTTTTCTGTATTCAAAGCTGCCTGCATTTCTCTAACTGCCACCACCAAAATTCTGGCATCTGCTTTCTGCTTTTTCTCATCTCTGTTCACACACACCCTTTGTGCTTCTCTCAGTAACTCCTGAAGTCCCCTGTCCTGCCAGTCTTCTAATTTTTCCAGCTTCTGCCTGATGCCGCCCCTCAGGACTCTAAAAGGCAGCACACTTACTCTCTTCCTGATTAACAGGGTCTTTTGAACTCACATACATATTTAGAGCCTGGCAAATCCAATCCTCAAATGATCTGAACTTGGGCCAATATAAATTATCTTTCCGAAACATTTCTTTTGTCCATTTAAACATGTAATACTTAACTATTTTCTGTTTACTTTTTCTCCTTTGGGATTCTCATTCATCCCAAAACCGTATCATCATCCCCAGTGGGCTGTCCTGAGGAATGCTGCCCCCCCCGAGAACCCCCCTCACGGTTCCCAGATACCTCAAACCACTGCGAATTTTTCCTACAATTCGCAGCCCCTGGGTCAAGGAACTTTTTCCCTGATCCATTTCTGGCGGCAACAAACTAAGAAATTCCCGGTACCAGGAGAGTCTTAGTTTCCCACACTCACCTCGTGGCTCAACTTCCTCACTTACTACTCTGCCACACTGCCTTTTTAATCTACCTGTTCCACTCCTATCTCTCCCTCTGCAATCTACTTGTTCCACTCCTATCTCTTCCTCTTTCTCAATCT
Source organism: Melozone crissalis (assembly GCF_028551555.1). Classification (NCBI taxonomy): domain Eukaryota; kingdom Metazoa; phylum Chordata; class Aves; order Passeriformes; family Passerellidae; genus Melozone; species Melozone crissalis. The sequence continues at coordinate 3,920,555 of NW_026535912.1, forward strand.
ATTAGCCCCGTCCTCTCACCATCTAATCACATACTAAATTGCCTGCTACCAACCCATCCAAAGAAATTGAACCTCTTCATTCACTCTCTCAGTCTCCCCACTGAGTCAATCCCTCCTGCCCAAGGACCTTCCCACAGGTGCCTGGACCAGGGATCCCCTCCTTCCCCCTGGGTCAAACCCTCCCGGGGTCCCCACTCATTCACTTTTCTTTCATTTCCCTCCTTTCCCGGCCGGCCTCCTCTCGGACAGCGTGAAAACGCGGTACTGGGAGGTCCCACTCGCTTTGGGGGTCCGGGACTGCCCAGCCCCCATCTCAGACACTCCACACACACTCACACATGCATACAGCCGCCCCCCAACCCAAAACCTCCTGATACTCACAGCCTCCTTTTCTCACAAGGGTCTTCGTGCACAAAGCAGTTTTCTATGGGTACTCTCTCTCCTACAAGCCGGCACTCTGATGGGAGCCTCTCTTGCGCGCTCTTAAAAACTAATTTGCTTATGCATTATTGTAAAAAAGACTCTCTTTTCCCAAGGGAGAGTGGTCTAGCCTTGGGACCACTTAAAAGTCTGGTGGGGAGCTCCTTCCCAGAAGCTATCCACCTCCCCGGATTTAAAAGAGTCCCGGGTATCGGCACCAAAATTGTTACGTTTGCTCAATTATCCCATCATAAAAAAGCCAAACAATATTAAAAGTAGTAGCAATTTTAATTGAATAGTTAAAATAAAAAAAATTAAAATTTGATACAATATAATTTGATAAAAATAAGAGATAATTTGGTTCCAATAATAGCGCATAAACAAACGATAACCGCGGGGTACGGAGGGCAGAGTTCTGGGACTCTTGCCACCTCACGTACAAGCTTGCCAAATGAAAATCACCCCTTATATGTCATGTGTCAATACCATCTCTTCTCATTTTCGGTTCATCGTATCTCTATCTCCGCCCTCATTACCACCCTTATCATGCATGCGCTACCACTCGGTTTGGTGCTCACACAAGTCTATGGGGGTCGTTTTGGATGAAGACCTCTCCTCTTCCTCTTTGTCTTTTAATTCACCTTTGGGTTACACATGCGCATCAAGCCAGTACAATGTAAGCCAAGACTAACGTATCACTGCATCTACATATCAAGGCAATAAATCCCTTCTAATTAGCATTTTCTGGTACCCAACCAGGTTCTTGGTAATTTTTAGCAACTGTATCTTCAGCTTGTTTCCTGTGGTCCTTGAGAACATCTGCTGGGAAGGGGGAGGGGGAGGTGTAGTAAACCCCTCAGCTTTAGCCAGGGCCCCTTGGAGAATAGAATGCTGACACAGCAGCAAAGAAGTTTCCTGTCTCCAGGGACATCTGCCTTGTACCTTATCCCTATAGCCATGTAAGGCAATATGTTGTTAACCCTACTATTGGTCACTTATGGTCACTCTAACACCTTTGCCATTGGTCAGGATTGGATCCAGGCCAAGGGTATAAAAGTAGCATACTGTACCCCTACTAACTTGGAAGAAGAAGAGCTGAGACCCTTCACGAACCCCTCCAATAAAGCCATACTTGTGGAACAGCCGGCATCTTCTTCTCTCTCTACCGTCTGCTGGAGCCTTAGGCCAAGGGAAAAGCTACCTAGCAAGCAATGCTGAAATCACAAGAGCTGCCTAATCACTAAGAGCTGAATATTCCCTGCTTGCTAGGGCTGTCCTGCGGCCTTGGTCTGAGAGCGAGCTGGCTTCTGGCACCCAGTCCCCTTGGAGACTGAGCTCTGGAGCTGTAATAGCTTGCCTAGGATAAGACCAAGCAAGGCTCATTTTGGGGGGGGTGGAGCCCCTCCTCTCCCTCTCCTCCTTGGCATCACAACTTTTAACTATTTTATTATTCTCAAATATTAATTACTGTATCATAATTGATTACTGTTTCAATCTTTATCAGCACAAATCGTACCTATTTATCACAGTAATATATCTTGCTAATTCTGCACTTGGAGGAATTACTCAGGTCTGCAGTCTTTATTACACACCCTGTTCTAAAAGACTTTTATGCTATTTTCCCTCTCTCTGTGTTTTCACACTTGTTCAACAAGGTTTTCTTTCTAAGAATATTAATCACAATATGCCAAAGGATTAAAAAATGCTTAGGTATTTTTTCCCTAAGTATTTACTAAAGAAAACTAATAATAAAAAAACTGTATACATGCTAGATATAAAATACAAACAGAAATAAATGTCGGAGGAAGGAGACCCAGACACCAATTGGTTCATCCAAGTCCAATTTATTGATCAAATACAGCGGGTTAAATACAGCTCTTAATAAGCTTCATACATATTGCAAAAGTTGAGCTCAGGATTGGTTAGTTACATATCAGCAACTACACCTACTTCTACATTCTTGTGCTTATTCTTTTGTTGCATTCTGCAGATATTCAGGACTAATCTCACCTCCCTTTCCTCATGTTGCAGCAAGGTCATCCGGTTCTTGCCTGTCAGCAAGAACTGAATCAGAGATTGCTGACCTCCCTTTCAAGCTTAACCAGCGACATTATGTCAGTATGGCCTTTCTCAGCTAACCAACTCTTAATAAAATCCTCCACATTTCCCCCGTTTTCTTGTTGAGCAAGAAGACTAGTCTGCATTTTTGCTATCATACGACTGACCATGTTTTGAATACAATTAAAGACACAAGGCAAAATAAGCAAAAACATTAAGATCACACCCAGTAAGCCGATAGCATATGTCACAATGTTCCTTAGCCATGGTCCAAGCCCTAAGCTTTTAAGCCATTCGTCAATTCCTAAACCTTCTTCTTCTTTGAGATGGTGAAGTCCCTGTTGCAGTTCTTTTATCTTGGTATGAATGGACACCAAATGATCAGACAAATTCATGCAACACATTCCCTCAAACTCTTCACATCCATGCCCTTGTGCTAAAAGCAAAAAATCTACAGCAGCTCTATTTTGCAAAACAGCATGGTTAACACTTTGCACATCTGCAGTTAACATGTCTAGAATTTGGGATGTCTTGTTTAGCTCATTTCTTGCCCAGCACCCTAATTGCTTTGCTAAATTCATAGCCTTATTGGCAGATCCTCCTGGCAAAATAGTTGAAACTGCTACTTGTCTGAATGTACCCCAAAACTGTGGATCTCCTATCTGGCTGCAGTCTAAGTCATGCATGCTACGCCCATTTCTATTTGAATTTTGACTCAACCGCATTAGCAAAGACACATTAGGATGAAACAATGACAATTTTCCCAAATAACAGGGTCCACCCTGTGGTTTAGCTGGTATACCATTCCATGCCCTGTCTCCACAGATCAAAAATATTCCTGTGGGTAATTTCATTGGTGCCGTGATGTTTGTGCCGTTACATTGACTGTAATGCTGTGGAGAGAATTCACTCAAATTCAGGGATGAATCTAAGGTGGCCCATGTGTCTTTAGGTTGATTTAAATTTTGAACATCCAAGGGTTTGAAACTAAACCATCTGCCAGTTGTAGCGTTAGATATACTGGCATTTGCACTTCCAAAAAGATCCAATTCCTCAGGAGGAGAATGCAAAGAGGTGTTAAGTGATTGGATTAGTAAACACTGACAATAGCCATCACTCTGACCTGCAGTATACCCTTGCTGTGCTGGCAATGTGATGTTTGACATGTTATACATACATAAGGTTCGATTATTTATCAAACCGCAAAATTCTCCAGGAGACCACACCGGAAGTCCCACCAGGCATGTTCGAAATGGGTTAGTGACTCCTCCAAGACTAAGACAAAGCGATGATTGGTTAATCTGTTTAGCAAGTGTTACCCATAAATTTTCTCTTGGCTGACTAAAGTGTGTTATTCCTACTGCTTCACTTGCTACAGCATTGAGCTGTATAATAAAAACAAACCTCATTTTTCTTTCTGCTTTCTCTGTTTTTCCTTTCTTCGTTGTCTTTTCCCTGGTTTGTTAAAATGTCTATTGTAAGGCTGAGTCAATTTTTGAATGCACTGGTCTAATTCCAAATCAGCATCCTTGCTTACAGGTATAGCATGAGGTAAGTTTAAAGGCAAATCAGCTTTACAGCGAGCTGCTATAATGCGTGAGGCACTAGTAATTTCAAACTCTCTAAGTACTTGCTGCAACTTCCATCTAATATGTGCTATAGCCACTTGTTCTGCACTCTCAAAAAGCTTTAATCCTGCCCTTCCTGGCAGGCCAGTACTTTGCTCAAGAGCTCTAACCCAGACAAAATCTTGAATCCACTTCCCAAAACAAGGTCTACACCATAAATTTCCTATTGATCTTTGTGAGTACCAATAAACCTTATTACAACCTGCACAATGCAAAGCTATCCATGCATAGCACTTATCAACATCCCTTTTACAAACATAACAAGGAAGTGAATGTAAGTAAGGACCAGTATAAAAGTCTGGTTCTTCAATCCAATACAACCAGTCTAATCATGGTGATTGCAAAGCCTCTTTAGCTTTCTTACTGTATGGGGCTAATAGTTCAAGCTCTTTCTTTAATACAAAATGTATCTTATCTCGTAATCGCTGTTCTTGTTCTTCAACACCTATAGCATGCCACGAAGCAGGGTCCCATGGAGCTACAGCATCCCACAAGGCAGGGTCCCATAGATGTGAAATTGCCCTAATCATAGAAAACTAATTAGCAACCACTAATAACCTTATTTAGATGAGGTCGTTCCCTATCTTACCTTCTTTTTCTTATCTGTTTTCAGTTTTGCTGCTCCTAACTTTACTGGTCCTGTTACTTGCAAACTTAATTTTTGCAACTTTTCAATGCAGCAGTCTAGTGCTCTTTCAGGATTCCCTCTGAAGGGCCCTACAATCGAACGTTGCGTTAAAGGTACTAATTTTCTACACCTTACAGAGACTATAGGTGATTTACTTTGAACCTTAATTCTATTCACAACACATTGTACTTCCCATTGATAATAAGCAAGAATTTTCTGTTCAGGAGACTCATAAAGATTTAAAGCTATATATGCATTTTGCCCTGTTTGTCTCCTTAATTCATCTTGCCAGCTTTTACCCCACGTGTGCTCGTGCTCACAAGTGTGACACCATAAATCCCATAATAATGACTGTTCTATCCAAAAAGTTCTATCACAACCCCCACAATGTAGGGCTATCCAGGCAGCACAATGTGGATCGTAACAGTCAAGGCAATGTTCCTTTGCTGGATTTGTTAAACGAAAAGTTGATAATGAGTCAATAAAACCAATCAGCTCCTGGGCCGTCCGATAGTGACGTGTCAGTGCTCTGTCCACCGCTTTCAAGTGTCCCTTCAACTGTAACAGTAGCGGTCGTAGGACTAGAAGCAGTTTCTTCCCCAGTCGCTCCTTGTCCTCCTCCGTGAGGCGATCCACCAGAGGCTGTATCAAAAACAGGTTTAGTCCACTTAGCAGGCACCCACAAAGGCCCTGTAGGTGAGGAAACACAGAGATATCCCCGACCCCAGTATAATACTTTTGCAGGTTTTTCCCATAATCCTGTAGTTGGGTTTTAATTTCCTGACCTGACCTCGGATGATGTTTAATTGCAGGAGGGATATCGTCTTCCCCAAAAATACATAAATGATTGATCACATACAGAACCTTAGCTAAGCATGATTGTGGGTCTGTTAAATCTTGATGCTTCTCAATATACTGCTTAAGGGTACCATTTGCTCTTTCCACTATTGCCTATCCAGTAGAAGAGTGTGGAATACCTGTCACATGCTTAACAGACCACTGATTCAAAAATTTCTGGACCCTAGCACTTACATAAGCTCGACCATTATCCATTTTGATACTCTTTGGGACTCCCATAACAGCAAAACAACTTAACAGGTGCCTGATAACATGTATAGCTTTTTCTCCTGCCTGAGCCGTAGCCCATATGTAATGACTATATGTATCTATAGTGACATGCACACACTTAACTTTACCAAATCTAGCTATATGTGTAACATCCATTTGCCATTTCTCATTTATTTCTAAACCTCGAGGATTAACTCCCATGCCTAAACCTATTCCACCATTATGATAACTACATGTTGGACATGCTCTAACAATGCTTCTGACAAACTCAGCTCAAAGTGCTTTGCTAATCCTTTTGCATTTTGATGATATCTACTATGTGCTTCTCTGGCCAATGTATGCTTATCAATAGGACAAGAGTTATCAATGGGTAGGGTAACCAATTTATCTGCACGTTCATTCCCTTCTCCTAAACCTTCACACCATTTATGACTCCCAATATGAATCACAGAATACACTGCATTTCTCTCTCGTAAAGCTTTCCTTATTGTATCAATAACTCATACAATCGTTTATTATTCACTTCCTTAATTGCTGCTTCCTCTATTCATCTGACTACTCCTGCGGCCTTTCTCAGCTAACCAACTCTTAATAAAATCCTCCACAAATAAACTTGAGAGTTCTCCCAAAAACCTTAAGAAAAAAACCCCATGTATTCTATAAAACCCAGAGCATTCATCTACAGCATACAAAAATGAGCATGTTCTAGAAGAGAAAATTTGTGCAATGGTTCCGCACAGAATTCTATGCTTTCAAGCTTTTTGCCCTTCAGGGACAGTGCCATTCTCGGAACCGTAATGCTCTGAGCATGTTCTGCTCACCATGGCAGCTTTCTGCTCTGCCCTGGTACAGATCATCCTCCCAGCAAAGGGGGAGTGCAGCCACCACAACTCGCAGCACCTTCCCACACAGCAAGAACCTGAAGGACAGAGATGGCTTTCACCAGCTGCTGCGGGTTCTAACAGTGCCACCTCTCAGCTGCCGAAAGCCTGAATTTCTGTGTTGCAGTGTGTTAGTTTATTGAGTCAAATGTTCTGTTATATAGTCGTATGTTCAAGTGTTCCCCGAGTTATTACAGTTAGCTCCTCCCCTATGTTATGCCCTCCTACCCAAGTGTCCCTCGAGGAATCCCCTCCCTCCTCACCAGATTTTTCCCTGTCTGTCAAGACAACCCAGCCCCTTTGCCCTATCCATCAGCCCAAACCCTACCCTTTGCTCCAGAAAGTTCCCTGTCCCTCACCCTAAGATCCAATCCCTATCCCAACGCTCTCTCCTCCCCTTGTTCTGATTTGTTGTAGCCGTAGCCCTCAAAACCACACCCCAAGAGTCACTTATTGGTTACTGTATGGTGTCCACTCCCTGTTTTGAAAGATTTTAAAAATTCAGTCACAGGAATGTTGGGGGTTTTTTCAACATCTGTTCCCTTTGGGAATTCTTGCCTGCACGACCTTCCCCCCGCCTCTCCTCATGAATTTGCTGCACTTTACACCGCAGAAGAGCCTCCTCTGCTTCCTTCACTCAGTCCTTCAGGGTCTCTACTGCTGGGCATTTGGCCTAGAGGTTCTGGCTCAGGCAAAACCCCAAGCTAGCCAGTTCCCCACTCTTGCCATTGTCCCTGGAGCATCACAGAGCTAGCCAGGGCTGCGGAGGGCAGTGACAGTGACCCATGGCCTGGCATGTCACAGCCCCCAGAGCCACACCTGCTAGGCCACTAGCCCCAGCCCTGGTGCCCACTGCCGGCCTCAGGGGCCCCTGGGCATCCTCACCCTGAGTGCAAAGGCAGCCTCAGGAGCCCCCCAGGGCGCTCTGGATCCAGGCTGCAGACACCCTAAAGCCAGCACTGAAAGGGACATGGATGGGGACTGCAGCTGGATCTTGCAGTGCTCACTGCTCCTGACTACTCTCTAAGTGAACCCAAACCTCATTGGCAGCACCTTGAGCACATTGACCCTGCTCGCCCATCCTGGAACCTGGTGTTCCCACATCCTACACCAGCGCTTTGCAGGGAGTGACCAGCTCCCAGCTGCTCTGCTACCCTGGCCTTACTTTCTGTTTGCCAGCAATGAACTTAACGGATACACTCCTGAGAAACCTAGCACAACATTTGCTTCTCAGGAGCTCTTTGGCAAAAAGACTCCACTAATCCCTAGTTTTTGCACAGAGAAGGAGGTCCTGACAAAGCATGAGGCAGAGGCAGGGCTCTGGCATACGAATTCCTGAGCCGCAGGATTCCACCCATTGTTGTTCCTAGCTACTTTGCTGATATTTTAGAGCCAGTTCTGGACAAGGGCTGCTGCTGACAGGATAGGAAAACGTGGAGAAAAAAAGGTGCAGGAGACAACAAAAAAAAACCAAGAGGGAAAACCCTTAGAAATACAGAGCACAATAGAAGTCCTTGGAGATGGTTCAATAGAAAATGCCAGCAGCAGTGAGCAGAGCCCGAGGTTGCTCACTGCCACCCCAGGGGCTCCTCAGTCCCCTGCTGGTTTGTGTCTGATACAGCCCTGCCTGGAAAGGGCTCCAGGCTCTGGTGTTCCCAGCTTGCTCCAGGCTACATTCTTAGCAGCACTGAAAGATGAGGTGAAACAACGAGCCATTTTCTGTCCTGCCTGCAAACTCTTCTCCTTCAGTTCCACTGCCAGAAATCATCCCTCTGTCAGCTTGGCACTGTGCCTGCTGCATCCTTGTCCCTGTCCCTTGCATCAGCTCCTGCACATCATCAGCACTTGCTGTCCCACATCATGAACAGAGAGAGCTGTGTCAGAAGAGCAAGGAGTGCATTTTCTTGGCCTTTCTAACAGACACAAGAAGCATGAGTCCAAATAACTTTGTTGTTTGTTCCTGCCCTCCTTTTCGATAACTCTTTTCTGCTTTAATGCAAAAGCCTCTTTTCCTACATGGATGGAATGATCTGGAATTGGCCGTTGCTTCAGGCTGTCAGGCACCATGGGAGTTTTCTCTTGTCTCTGATGAGGATTTGGTGAATTTTCCATTGGTCACTTGGTGGTGTCACCATGGGTTGAGCTCAGTGGCCGACTCTGCTGTCCCCAGGGGATGCATTGGGACGCAAAGCCCCTCAGGGCTGGAATTCGGGGTTGGGCGGGCTCGGAGCGCCCAGGGCCTGGGCCCGTGAGGAGCTGCTGCTGGCGCTGGCTGTGCTCAGCCCGCTGTGCCGAGCAGCCACGGCCATGGAGACACAGGCGGGAGCTGTGGTTGAGGCCGGCAGGCGGCCCGGGCCGGCTCGCAGCTGCGAGGACGCCGGCAGCCTGTGCCCTGAGGCCGAGGCCGTGGCGGGCGGTTTGCGGGCAGGGCTTTTCTGAGCCAGCGGTAATGTGCTGCCTCCCGTGTGGGGCCGGCTGCGGCAGAGGCAGGCGGGAGCGCGGTGGGGCCGGCAGCGACGGACAGAGGCCGCAGAGAGCAGCAGCCTGGCCGGGCCCACTGTGGAGCGGCAGGGAGCTGCCGGGCAGCCCTCGGCCGTGTCTGTGCGCACAGGGCAGGAGCAGAGCCCGCAGACGAGGCAGGAGCCGCGGCAGGAGCCGGCCATAGCGGCAGCTCGCCGTGCCCGGGGCCGCAGCCGCAGCTCTCCCCTGCCGGCCACAGCAGCGGCCGCTCGCCTCCGAGGCTCCGGCGCTTCCCGAAGACGAGGGGCCCGGCCCCCAGCACGCCCTGGAGCCCCGCAGCGAGAGGAGCCGCTGGCGCCGCAAAGGGCAGCGCAGAGGGCGCAGGGTGAGGAGGAGGACATGAGGCTCGCTCTGCGCCGCGCTGGGGCAGCTGTGCCCTGTCAGCCTTCGCTTTGAGCCCTTTGCTTCTTTTCCATGAGCCCTGATCCCCGTCCTTGGCCAAGGGCCCCCGCAGCCCTTTCCAGGGCTGCAGGAAAAGCTGCCTCAGTCACAGACTCACAGAATCACTGGCTTGGAAGACAGACACTTTCAAGATGATCCAGTCCAATCTGTGGCGTAATACCTCAACTAAAGCACGGCACCGAGTGCCACATCCAGTCTTCTTTCAAAGGCTTGCAGGGATGGTGAGTCCACCAGCTCCCTGGAGGGGTCTGTCCCAGGAAGAACCAAGATAACACTGGGGCCTTCTACCCCCTGGCGCTTGGAGCTCTGGAAGTTTGTCTTTCTGCTTAGGCAAAGGCCATGGAAAAGGACTGGGAAAAGTAGTCACTAATCGAGTAGCCTACAGAGCTCTAAATTGATGGGCAGGGAATACAGAAAAGACAGAAAAGAAAAAAGGCAAAACTCAAATGGCATCAGTCAAGTCTTGGGCGTGAACACATAGCTGCAAAGGGTCTTCTCAGCCCTGTTTCTTTGTATTTCTGGGAACCAGAGGAATCCTGCTTGAGCCTCTGGGGAGATGGGTTTGGGAGGTAAAAGTTCATGTCTTTTTTCTCCTTGGGGCAGCTCCTGTTGCTAGCATCAGCTGAGCCTCTCTCCAGGCTGATGCCTGTTCTGATTGTTGCAGCAAAACAACTCAAGGCAGACAGAAGACACTGACACTTGCAGAGATGTGACTTTTTCCAGTGCCAGCTGTGAGTGCGAGTCAGAAGAAAAACTCCTGAAAGCACAGCTCCATTGGAAGATTGCCTTCCTTTTCATTGCGTAAAGAAGCTCTAGATCCACTTGTGAATTGTCAGTTGTTTGTTAAGGATGGGAAGTTTTCTTTCATGATTTTTTTCATGTGGTTTGGAAGTGGATGAGGCTCTCGTTCATTCACAAACTCCAGACCAAAATGCCTTTGGAAGATGGCCCACGTGGCAGTTTTTGCCCAGCCATGGTACTTGTGGATATAGGAAAGCAAGGGCAATGGTATTTGCAGCCAAAACCCAGCAAAGCTTGGCTCAGCCAAAACATCCTGGGGAGACAGAGGCCTCCAGCTGTTCCTAGAAATGAGCAGAGTTCCAGCCACTTCCCACTACAGGTCAAACAAACAAATGGTTGTGTAGCACTGAGTGCAATCTCTTTGCCTGCATCAGAGCCTTGCTCAGCTGAAGAAGCAGAAGGATCAGCAAGGAGATCCCAAAGGCCCATCACATCATTTTGATTTTGCTCATCTTGTGTAAGTTTGCAACTAAACATGTGTTTGCAGTTGTGCTAATGAGAGAAAAAAAAAAAAAAAAATAGAGGCTTTATGGTAGGGCCATGATATTCCACAAGAGGAATCACTGGTGTGCATTTCATTGGAGCTCTCTCAATCCTATAAAAGTATTGTAGCCCTGATTTAAAATAGGCCGATATGAACCAACTTGGAGTAACAGAGACTAAAATGGCATATGGGGTTTTTTTAAGAGTGAGAAAAACTACCCAAAAGGTGTTGTTTTGTGACATTTTAAAATATACTACCTGAAAATTACCAACTGCAATAAATCAAGAGTTTAAAACGGAGTGTTTAGGTATATGAATAATTAAAACCACAAAAATGTGCAGATATGAATGCATGTTTTCATAAAAATCATGAAATTATAGACAAAAAACCACATGCCCTGAACTACAATGCAAAGGCAGGTAGAACTGTACTTGAATGATCTCTTTTTAGATTGCTGGAGTTTTTTCCTTGTGAAGAGGAGCTAGGGTATTGCTGAAGAAAAGTGGCACAAGCAGGACAGGGCAGCGTGCCGTGCTCCGTGCAGAGGCTGCCAGGGGCTGCCCGAAGAGCGCCCTGCTGCAGCCAGAGCCCTCCTGGCCTGGGGCCCGGGAGCAAAGGGCCAGGGCAGCCACCTCCTCCTCGTCCTGACCCTGCCAGCGCTCCCTGCTGCTGCTGCTGCTGCTGCTGCTGCTGCTGCTGAGGGAAAGAGAAGACTCTCCTAAGGCCCCATGAACAAATGCACTTACGCAGCCCTGGGGATGCCAGTGAAGGAAACCATGTGTCACATAATGCATGTGTGACCAGAGTCACCAAACACCACCTAAACATGGAATTGTTGCACCTCTCTAGGAGAGGCAGAAATTTATAGAATTAACTGGGGACTTGAGGGCAGAAGAGGCCGGAGGAGGAAAACAACTCTGAGGGGAAAAAAATATCTGGAGGGGAAAACATCTCTGCCTGCTCAGAATTGGTCGAGGGAGCATGTCGCTAATCCTCTCCTGAAAGGGATGCTTTAGGTGAGCTTTGCACCTCCAACTTCCTTGGACCAGAGCTAGGAAGATTCAATTATGTAAATGTTACATAGATAGATAAATAGATAGATAGATGGATAGATAGATAGATAGATAGATAGATAGATAGATAGACAGACAGATCTCATTACTGAAATCTCTCTTTACTGTCCCCTCTGTTGCTACACACATCAGAACTTGGTAGCCAGTGCCCCACTCAGCTACAATCCTGAACTTGCTCTCCTGTTGCTTCAGTAACGCGCACTCTTGGGGAATCTGGAGCATGTGGGTCCCTATGGAATGCAACCAGACACCCAGAGCATTGCACTGGGAACTGCACTCTTTGTGCATCTGTGCTCGGGCAAGTTCCTCTCTTGGACTCGACCACACTGGTGGTGCTGAAGTGGCTGGAATCAGAAATGCAGCCCAGCCCCTCCCAGCTCCTCTAATCTCTGAGCACCAGCTGGAATGCAAGGGCATTGATTTTCTGCTCAATTCCCAAACACAACACACACTGATTCCCTGGGCAGCCAAAAGACACGGGAGTCATTAACCTGAAAGTGATGTGTTTCTGCCAGTGCTGGAAAAGGGCAGGAAAGATTGAGAAAAAGCTCCCTTGCTCCCTGGAGAAGGAGAAATTACACAAGGCTTCCCCTTCTAGCAAACAAACAAACAAATAAACAAAACATGAAAGTGTTACCTACTCAAGTGTCTTAAGCACTTGGATGCAGTGAAGGGATGTTTGGCAGGGAAACAGCCCTTGTGCTGAGCATTGGATCTATGGATCTAAGGCAGGGATCTATGGCAGTCTGCCTGAAGGTCCCTCAGGAGCCCCCATTGTCCAGGCTAAAGCTCCCTCAGCACCTCCTCCCTGGCCTTGTGCTGCACCCCCTTGCCCAGCTCCCCTGTCCTTCTGTGCACACGCTGCAGCCCCTCCATGACTTTCTGCTTCCCAGGGCCCACAGCTGCACACAGCACTCCAGCTGTGGCCGCAGCGCTGCCCAGCACAGGCCATGCTCCCTGCCCTGCTCCTGCTGCCCCACTGCTGCTGGCACAGCCACCGTGCCCTTGGCCTTCTTGGCCCCCTGGCCCCACGCTGCCTCATCTTCAGCTGCTCAAGGCCGCCAGCCCTGCGTCCTTTTGGCCCACGCAGCTCCCCAGCCACAAAGGTGCCCAATGCTCTTCAGATACTGCATGTGCCGTTTCAAGATAGCCTTCCTTTTCCACCACCTCATGTTCCAAGTAGATATCGTGAAGTTTGATAGGAATAGGAGTCTAAGTCACTCTGTTTAAATTAAAATGATCTAATTCAACTGTACAGGAAATTGCTCTTATTTAAATTTTCCCTATCTGCCTGCAGCAAGCATCGTTCTCTTTTCAAAACTAGGTTTTTAGTTCTTCAAACTCTGAGAAGGAAATTTACAAATATCTATCGCTGCCTTTGTACTTTTGTCTCAGGCATGGAAATGGATTTTCTTTCAGCCTCCCTAGCAGGCCCTCTACAGTCTATTGCTACTGGCCAAGCTCACATCTTCCTCTACAATTCTTAAACACCAGGAACATGAAATGTTCCTTTCTCACTCACCTCAGGATCTTCAGCACTGCTGAATACACGCTTCAGGTGACCTGTAGTGGGAAGGGAAAATGAACCAGATGCTCTCATGAAACTGCCTGGGCTGCTGAATCCCACAGAACAAGTCAACCCAAACAGAGATGATTTCCCGTTTCACAACATCCCTCCAGGAGACACATTTCATTCACACAGCCAGCAAGGGATATGGACAATATTCTTGGCTGTGCCTACACTGCAGCCAGTTTAGCCAGTAAATGAATACAAATATGATCAAGAAAATGCAAATTGTTCTTTAACACTCAATGCTCCTGTTCTACCAAAGACATAAAACAGCTTCTGAAATCCTCTCCTTCAGGTACTTTTTTTTATTTTTTCCAATCAGTTACATGCACTAATTCTCATTAACTTGCAGGAAATGGTTGCCCAGAAAAGCTTCCCAAAATTCCCCTGAGCAGCGGCAGTTTGATTTTGGAAGAGCACAGCAGCACCTCTAGGGTTCAGAAGTAGACACTCACTGCTTTAGAGTTTGCACTTCCTTTCAAAGGGAATAACTATTTTAGCACTCAGTAAAAGGTTATTAAGTTAGACAGTCAAATCCTTTCATGACAAAATTTAAGAAGAAAGAAGCTTTCTCTGAATTCTGGGAACAACTGCAGAGTTTTTGGAAGGCCTTAAAGAAGGTCTGCCAGTCTACATTTTCAAAGGTGTCCTTCTTGACCCAGCAACCTGAGGAAATGACAGACTCTGCTGCCACAGACTCTCCCGTGGAGGGAACGGAGCCCTGCAGGTTCCCCTGCAAATGCTGCCCCTGTGGCTACAGACACCCCCTTTTTAGCTGAACCTCTTGACAGGAGCTTTACCAAACCAGTGGCATCCTAATGCTCTTTTTGTTTCAAAATCAGAAACTCAGCTACTAAGAAAGAGCAGGAAGACATACAAAAGCCAGGTTAGGATGCAACCAGACCTAAGTAGAATGGAAAACTCTACTTAAAAACAAAGTGTGTCACGTAATACGCGGAAAAACAAACACCATAAGCAGCAAAAGCTGCCGTGGCCAGATGGTGAAACATGGTAGCAGTGTTTTGGGAGTTCACCACAACACTGAAAGACATAAGACTCTTGTCAGTGGGCAGCTACCCACTGACAAATTACCCAACCAGGAGGATTCTCCTGATGTGAGCAGCACTAGAGCTGCGCTGACACTCAGGCCTTCCGTGCACCAAGGCAACCTTCTGATGTCACTACGACAAGGTGGCAACCATGCACCGACATCACAAAGCAAACGCTCCATGTTGATCTGTGAATTTATGCAAAGCAATAACCAACCTTCCCTACAGCAAACACAAAAGAGTCTGGGAAGTTCTTCTCTGTCACAAAGCAGCACAAAATTCCCCTCATGGGCCAAACCTTGTTGTTCAGGGGATCCAAGAGGAACTCCAAGAGTGTCCCATAGACCTACAGCCTGTACCCCAGCTGAGCACTCAGATGGGACACAAGCAAAGGAAACCAGGCCAAGAAAATGGCCCACAGCATTGCACATGTGAGAAATGACTCTCACTTTTAAAATTGTAAAGGTTTAGTAAACCTCAACTGTGGGATTTCTCAGCTGTTCAGATGGTCTGGGGAAAAGCCCAAAGATGGCCTTGGGCCCCCGGGTTCGAAAGGACGAGAGGAAGCTTCGGATTTGTTCTCGGTCTCGGTGTTTATTAATTGCTTATCTAAAAGATTTTCTCTTGGCCTGACAGAGTTCTGCTCAGCAGTCAGCCATGGGCACACACTGAAAGCCCCTGGGGCGGTCACCTATCTTTATACCCGGAGTTACGTATACAATATTTATCATTTTTCTCCAATACCCTCTACCCTTATTAACCAGTGTTCCCCTAGTAAGGTCCAATCCCGGAGTGCCAGCATCACCACAGAAGATGGAGGCCCAGAGGAAGAAGAAGAAGGAGAAGGGCACGCCCCAATCCCTCCATCTTGCCTCTCTAGACCCCCCTGTACAGGGATCTTAAACCCTGTATCTCACACTCCAATTAACTTGTCCCTTCACCATTCACCACAGTGAAATCCTCCCGTCCTCATACTGATGTCATCTCCCATGTGGGATCAAAGTCCAGCCACCAGACATCTCTGGCAGCATTCCAGGACTCCCGAGCCCCCCAGGGGGGGTCTTGCTCACCCTGCGCCCCAGTTCTGAGAGACTGAGATCCCACATCTCCCCCTTCTGTTTGCACCAAAAAGATCTTTTTCGCCATCCGATTCATTGCATGTTTTAAACATGCAAATATGCATGGGACAACAAGTATGAGGACTAGGAGAACTATTAAAACATAAAACCCTATTTTTAAGATTCCTCTCCAAATGGGAGAGATGTCAAAGAATTCTGCCAATTGATCGATCCATGATCCTGTGATCTCACCAAGCTTATTTATGCTGTCCTTTATATTTTTGATATTTTCATGAATTGACTTTGAATGATCTGAGAGATTCATGCAGCACATCCCTTCGAACTCTTCACACCCATGTCCATGAGCGAGCAATAGATAATCGATTGCTGCTCTATTTTGAAGAGTCGCCTGTCTCACACTACCGACGTCTTTTAACATATCATCCAATGTGACAGACACAGACCGCGCATGTTTGCTCAACCAACAACCCATGCGGTCGATCTGAGTCAAGGCCACCCCCGATGCTGTCTGAGGTGAGAAGATTGCTGTAGCAATACTCGTTTTCTTGTCCCAAGAAAACATTTCATCATTGCAATCTGCTGCATATTGCTGTATTGATCTTTTTTCTCTGTGCCTTCCCTCTCTTAACATGTTCAAATCAGGCGATAGCATTGAAATTTCCCCAATGCTGCATGGACCTCCCGTGGCATTAGCAGGAATGCCGTGCCAAATTCTGTCCCCGCAAATTAAGAACAGACCCCGCGGCAATTGCACCGGAACTTGGATCGATCCTTTGGTAGTTCTCTTTGTATATTTACACCAAGCTGAGGCATTCTTATAAAATTCATGAGTGGGAGTTAAATCAATAGTTTTCACCTTTGTGACTTTCGGAGCTTCAAACTGCATGCAGAGTCTCATTGTCATGGACCCAAAAATCTCCAATTCCTGAGGTTCTGTAGAAGCCACAGGAAGCAGGTGTGTCCAAGCACACCACTCTTTTATAGGATTTTTAATGACCTGCGAAATGTTAATTGCAGAGTGCCCTGGAACTGGCCATTGGTCCACTGGCAATCCAACCATGCATGCTGAAAACGGTTTACCTGGTCTTGAATGTGTCAGGCAGATGCTGTCTAAATTCGCTGCCCGAGCTAAAGCCTCCCATACATTTTGCCTTGGTTGACTAACAGGTAAATCTCCCCCACTGCTTACTGCAATGAATGAAAAAACGATGCACATAAGCATCATGAAACCCATTACTTTGCTTTTGTGTGAAAACCCCCCAAGGTCCTTGGTTTCTTTTTTATTTCTCTTCTGGGTCGTTTTTCGCAGTCTGAGTCTCGACTTCTGTCTGAGTACTCGTCTCTCTGCTTCTTGGATCAGCATTCTCGTGTTCTCGCGTTCGGAATGGCTTCACGTGCCGCGCTGACACCCACTTCAGACCTCGATCTGTGGAGATACAAGCGAAACCCTTTCCCCAAGTGATTAGTCTGAAAGGACCCTCTATTTGTCCGGTCTCTGGGTTCCTGATCAAAACTAAAGGATTTTCCCTTAGCTTTGCCTGTGTGTTGTTTAGAAAATGTCTCACGATCGGTGGATCAGGTTCCGAGGATGAGCTATTTAGGAAATTCAGCACATACAATGCCTTATTTAATTTCATGTGAGGTGTTGCCTCTGGCTCACCCCTTCTCTGTCTGTTCAGAAGGGATTTTAGGGTGTGATGTGTTCTCTCAATGATTGCCTGACCTGTGGGTGAATGCGGAATACCAAACGTGTGTCTGACACCCCATCTTTTCAGGAATCTGTCAAGCACCCTGCCTGTGTATGTTGGACCATTATCTGTTTTTATCTCCTGAGGCACACCTAATGCTGCAAATGCCTGCAGAAAGTGTCGGCAAGCATGGTCTGCTGTTTCCCCAGCATGTGCTGAAGCAAAGACTGCACCTGAGAATGTATCTACAGAAACGTGAACATTTTTGAGCTTCCCAAAAGATGGGTATTTTGTGACATCAGCTTGCCACAACTGAAGACTTTGCAGCCCCCGCGGATTGATGGCCCCGGTAGAAGAAGGTGGCTGCACAAGCTGACAGTCTGGACAAGCACTAATGATCTCCCTCGCCTGACTCTTTGTGAGACGAAAGGACTCCATCAGTGCTTGCGCATTCTGATGAAAGAACGCATGACTTAACCTTGCCTGCTCAAAAATGTCCGGCAGCGTTTGCAAAATGGGCATTGTCAACCTGTCCGCCCGAGCATTCCCTTCCGCTAAAAACCCTGGAAGTGTTGTGTGCGCTCTAATGTGTGTGATAAAATACTCCCTTTCCCTGCTCTCTAGCAGTGTTTTCAAGCTTGTCAGGTATGAGTATAAAACCTCATTACTGACTTCTTTCAAGAGCGAACCCTCCAATCTCTTGACCACACCCGCAACATATGCGGAATCTGTCACCAGATTGAGAGGCTGTTTGAACAACTGAAATGCTCGGACAACGGCCGCCAACTCCACAATTTGTGGAGAGCCCTGAACCATCCTCACGTCTGATTCCCAATCCCCTGTCGTTGAGTCTCTCCACGTGATCACTGACTTGTGTGTCTTCCCCGAGCCATCCGTGAACACGGTGATCCCGTCCAAAGGTTCTTCACTTATCCGTGGTTTTGCTCTATAGCATATTTGCGATTGCAGTATTCTGTGTTGGGGAAAGTGGATTGTGCAAGCTCCTGGGAACGCTAACAATGCGATTAACAGGTCTTTCGATTGTTGCATTGCCCAATCGAAGTAGTCTCGTTTCAGAGGTAACCTGATGACTGAGAATTCTCTTCCTGCCATTGTCAGCAGCCTTGTTCTCGCCTTTATGATGATTTGTGCTGCCATCTCCAGATCTGTGAGAATCGTTTTCGCGGGCCTGTGCGGTAGGAAAATCCACTCTATGATTATCAAAGAGTCCTTTTGTGATTCATCCCATTGGAAGATCAAACCATGGAACTGCGTTTTCTTCCCCAGCACTGCCAACTGAAAAGGCAACGATGGAACAAATCGATGTGCCTGCCTTTTCTGTATCGCATCCGAGATTTTCTCCAACTCTTTTCTTGCTTCTGGTGTGAGTGTCCTGGGAGAACGAATGTCTGTGTCTCCTCTCAAGAGATCAAGCAGTGCTGGAATGTCACTATTTGTGATTCCCAAAACTGGTCTCATCCAGTTGATTTCTCCCAAAAGCTGTTGCAGATCATGCAAATTGTTGACCTTTGTGCTGATCTCCACCTTTTGAGGCTTTATTGTTTTCTCTGAGATTTTCCACCCTAGATATTTCCAAGGTGCAACCTCTTGAATCTTTGAAATGCTGATTTCCAGACCTGCCTTTTGCACCTCTGCGATCACACAGTCACGAGCTTCTTGCAGCTCCTGTCGTGTTGATGCTGCGATGAGCAAATCATCCATGTAATGAATGATCTTCGCCTTCGGAAATTTCTTTCGTGCTGGTGCCAAAGCTCGCGCCACGTACCATTGACAGATCGTCGGAGAATTTTTCAGGCCTTGTGGAAAGCAGACCCAATGGTACCGCTGCAGAGGCGTTTCCCTGTTGATACTCGGGACTGAAAAGGCAAATCTCGGAGCATCATCTGGATGGAGTGGGATACTGAAAAAGCAATCCTTGAGGTCAATGACCACAAGCTGCCAATCTCTGGGAATCATTGAGACAGATGGAAGTCCCAACTGAAGTGGCCCCATGTCTTCTATGACTTCGTTGATCTTCCTGAGGTCGTGTAACAACCTCCATTTGCCCGACAACTTTTTCTTGATGACAAACACCGGAGAATTCCAAGGGCTGTCTGTTGGCTTGATGTGTCCCTTCTGCAATTGTTCTTGGACCAGGTCTTTCAAAGCACTCAATTTTTTCCGCTCAAGGGGCCACTGATCCACCCAAACTGGATCATCTGTTTTCCATGTCAGCTTCAGTGTGGCGAGTGCTGCAGTGACCCCTATTAAAAATCCATTTCGATCTTCGCGCCCCATTGTGCCAAAAGGTCCCGACCCCAGACTGTGATCGGCTTTTGAACGACAAAAGGACGAATGATCGCCGTCTTATCTCCTGGTCCCGTGACAACGACGGAATTCTCACTTTGCAGACACAGAGATGCTCCCCCGATGCCTGAGAGAGAGCCCAATGGCGCGACCAAGCTCCAATTGCGTGGCCAAAAGATGTACGATATTACTGTTACATCCGCCCCTGTGTCGAGCATACCTCTGATCGATATTGTCCTGTCCCCACATGTCAATTGGCACGTGAGCGTGGGTCGGTCTCGACCTATGTGCTTCACCCATGTTGTATGTACTTCAACATGCTCTTTCATAGGGAGACCTTCTTCGTCGAAGATTGACATGACCTCTCCAACTGCATGTGGTGGCAATGCGAAGGCTCTCGCAACCACAGTATTTTCTGGTACAGTCAATGGTGGACGAAGCGCTCTTGCCAAAACTGTTAACTCTGTATTTTTGTCTGCTGAGACAACTGTTGGATAGACAATGAGCCCAAGAATACTGCACTTATCTTGTCCAACTATCAAAAAATCTTGTTTCTTGTATGAGTCCCCGCGGATACCTGTTGGTATCTCCGCATGACTTTCATCTAGAAAGCATACTAGTTTTGAAGCTGCCAATGCACACTGTGCCCCTGGTGGGAGGAGGTCTGGGTCACTGTGGAATCGACTGAGGGTTTTGCTGAGGGCATCTGCTTGTCGCTCACTGATGACTGCCCTGTCTGTTCTTGTGACACCGCCAGTATTTGTGTCGGAGCGCGCCGGGGATTTCCCGCGCTCAATTTCCCGTTTCCCGGATGCGGCAACGGATTTCCTTCCACATCTGTCCGGGAATAACATTCTTTCACGGAGTGTCTTCCTCTTCCGCACCGTGCGCAAATTGGTCTTTCCGCTCTCTGGACTGGCGTTGGTATATGTGTCCGTGGGCAATTCCTTTTCATGTGCCCAGATTCCCCACATCCGTAACACTGTCCTCCTTGGGGTCTGTTTCTTTTCTGCATTGCCGCAAGAACTTTGTTGATATTTTCGTCCTGTTGATGAAGTAATTTCTCGAACATCTTCTCCAATGTCTTGTCCTCTGATTGCCCTTCTGAGCGTCCCTTTAGCTGTTTCTCCCATTCCTCTTTTAGTTCATCCTTTACAATCGCTGCGACGTGCTGAGGCGTCCCCACCTTGCTGCATGCCTCCACCATCTCTGCCAAGGATGGCCGTCCTGGCATGGTGCTAATCACCCGTTGACAATCCGGGTTGGCATTGCCGAAAGCTAAATTCTCCAAGAGAGGCCTCTTCACTTCTTCTGTTGTCACCTGTCGATCCACGGCTTGCGTGAGTCGGTCGATGAATGACATGAATGGCTCTGTGGGACCTTGCCTGATGCAAGAGAACGGGACATCCGGAGCTCCTGTCGGCGTAATTTGCATGATTGCCAATCGCGCTGCTTCTTTGATGTCGCTTAACACTCTCCGTGGAAGCCGCGCTGCTTGTTCCCCTGGATTGTCATCTGGAGGATCCCCTGCTAATTGCCCTTCTGTGAGGTTCGCATTCGGCCCACCTTGGTATCTGTTCCGCAACTCAGCAAGATATTTTCTCCACCTTTTTTCCCAGACAAGACTCTGTGTGTCAGTGAGGATCATTGCCACAATACTTCGAATGTCATATGGTGTGAGATCATACATAGAGAATGTCCCTCTTAATAGCTGTTTGAAGTATTGTGAGTTCAGCCCAAAAGTCTGAGCTGCCTTCCCTAAGTCTTTGAGTGTCTCATGACCCATCCTTTCCCACCTTGGATTCTGTCCCTGGGCATCATATGTCACTGGCATTGTCAAATCCCCTGATCCCGGGAATAAATGCTTTTCCTTTTCCAATGCTTTTCTGATTTGCCTCCAATCCATTGTCTTCACCGGCTCTTGAAACCCCTCTTCATCAGATTCCATTGGGATTTGCATGAATAATGGTGTTGTAGATGTCATCGGTGATTCATAGTGTCTCATTTTTCGCCTTGAGGTTTTTGGCCTTGCTCCTAAATCCGAAAAGGAAACTCGAGGATCCTGTTGATATTTCTTCTTTACTGCATCGAATGAATGCAAGAAGCTTTTTGCTGCTTCTGCTGCTGATAGCATCCATGTTGGGACACCTTCCGATGCTGTGATCCTTATGACATCTTCCCCTTGTAGCTGTTCTTCATCTGAGCTTTCATCATCTTCATGAAATCCCGAAGTGGATGGATAATCCCTTTGTCGTGTTAACATTGTTTTCTTCGAGGTGCTTTTCTTTTTATATATTGTTGGAAAAAATTGCTGCATTGTTGCAGTCTCGCCACGAGATGGCGCTGTGGCTCCGCCGAGCCGACCCGGCATGTCGTGCACTTCTGCCCTCCTGCCACTAGGTGGCGCTGTCACCGGCCCCCCTGGCTCGGATGACGGTGCAATCTCGACTACCCTACTTCCTCTTCCGGCTCGGCGTCTCCCATGAAGGGAAGGAACTGAAACTCCGAGGCTCGGGACCAAAGGCGCCAGATCTGGAGACGGAGTGGAGCCCTGGGACGTAGAATCCCTAGCACGGCCCCTCCTCACCCGCGACGTCACAGGGGACCGGGCTCGGGCCCGCCCGCGTCTTACTCTCTGCGCGTGCGTGCTCTCTGAGCTACTTCCGGTGTCCCCCAAGGTGACGTCATCATCGTCTCCCCCCTGTTTCACCTCCGAGGTTCCCGCCCCTCGGTCTGTCCCGGAATCCGACCCCTCCTCCTCTGACGTTGTGTTCGCCTCCCCCGCCGGCACCCCGGCTCTACCCGCGATTCGAGCTGACCGTCGCACCGGCTCTGACGTCACACCCGCGCGCCTCCTGCGTCCCGCCGCGGCGGCCCTCTGAGGCTGCGCGTTTTCCCTCAGCCCGCCTTGCGCGCTCGCCGCCCCCGCGCTGGTATGTGAGTCTATCCCCCGGTTTTTGCGAGTTTCGCCCTCCGCGCGCGTGTCCTCATCCTCACCGGCGCTGCTCGCGCCCGCCGCCGCCGCCGCGTCGCCGCTTTCGCCGCGAGCAGGCCCCCCCCCCGATCCCTTATCTTCCTGCTCCCCCCCTTCTGCTCCTGACTCCTCCACACTCTCTGGAGTTTCAGGACGCCCTTGGGGTTTGTTGCATTTTTTGATCGGGGGTTTTAATATTTTTTCCTGCTCTCTTTTTTCGAGAGCCCTTTCCCCCTGGCCTTTTAAAGCCAGAGCTAATTTTTTCCCGGAGCTCTGCCGCTCCGCCCCCTCCTCTGAGGGTACCGCAGCTTCTCGCTGCTTTTCCAGTTTTTTAGACTGGACTGAAATACCTTGTAACATGATTCTTGCCGGCGAGAGTAGCTTTAACGCTGTCTCATCTTTTTTTGTTGCTAAAATATATAAATGCCTATTAATCTCTTGCCAAAACCCGACTTCGAACAAAAGATATGTTTCTGCAAGTGGGTAATTGAGCCTTGCCCATAATAACAGCTGTTTTAATTCTTTCTTTGGGATCCCTTCTGTATATAATTCTGCTACACTTTGTAAGGTGGATAAGATTTCCCGTTGTTCTTGGGAGAGTGTTGCCCCCATAATCTTATTTTGGCCTTCTTACCGAATCCGTCGTCAGCGTGGTCTGGAGGCCCTTGTTCTCCGTCCAGCAGATCACGAGGGATGGATCAGAGGCGCCTTTCTGGTCCCAGTCCAGGCCGCTCTGCTACGAGCTGTCTTCAGCAGAAGCTGAGAGATGGGATTTCTCAGTGACTGCTGATTTTTGCAGCTTCTCCCGGCCGGTTTTTTCTTTTTCTTCTTTCTTTCTTCAGGCTTCCCTCCTCTGGAGTTATCAGTGCTGTTCTCTTGGCTCTTCAGCTCTTCAGGGCTTTCCTCCCCCCGAAAGGTTTGGTGGGAGATAGCCCGCACAGCGGACGCCAATTGTGGGATTTCTCAGCTGTTCAGATGGTCTGGGGAAAAGCCCAAAGATGGCCTTGGGCCCCCGGGTTCGAAAGGACGAGAGGAAGCTTCGGATTTGTTCTCGGTCTCGGTGTTTATTAATTGCTTATCTAAAAGATTTTCTCTTGGCCTGACAGAGTTCTGCTCAGCAGTCAGCCATGGGCACACACTGAAAGCCCCTGGGGCGGTCACCTATCTTTATACCCGGAGTTACGTATACAATATTTATCATTTTTCTCCAATACCCTCTACCCTTATTAACCAGTGTTCCCCTAGTAAGGTCCAATCCCGGAGTGCCAGCATCACCACAGAAGATGGAGGCCCAGAGGAAGAAGAAGAAGGAGAAGGGCACGCCCCAATCCCTCCATCTTGCCTCTCTAGACCCCCCTGTACAGGGATCTTAAACCCTGTATCTCACACTCCAATTAACTTGTCCCTTCACCATTCACCACAGTGAAATCCTCCCGTCCTCATACTGATGTCATCTCCCATGTGGGATCAAAGTCCAGCCACCAGACATCTCTGGCAGCATTCCAGGACTCCCGAGCCCCCCAGGGGGGGTCTTGCTCACCCTGCGCCCCAGTTCTGAGAGACTGAGATCCCACACTCAACAAACGACTGAATAAGGGAAAATTGCAGCATCTGGAGTCTCTGTGACTAGCAGCCATGTGCTCATCTACAAAAACGATGCTCTGCCTTTTATACCCCTAGCTCCTCCAAAAGTTTTGTCAGTCAACTCTTTCTCTGCTGTTCCATTGGTGGAGATTACTTTCTTGCATCTTGACTGGAGGTCAGGTGTTGGTGTGCTGCCTGCTGGTCACAAGCCAGCCCTCCCCAAATGCCCTGACTACAAGGGGGATGGGAAAGAGGACTATGGAAGGATATATTACAGTATCATCACTGCACATTTGAACATCCACATAACATCTACTTCGTAATTGTCAGAGCCAACCATTGCATTACTCATCCAGAACACACAGAACCAGGAGAGAAGCCACTGTTGGCATCACAGCTGAAATGCTTCCTAACAAATCTCCCCACATATTTGCACCTTTTTTGGACATGCCCAGGGCTCCGGTGCGGGTACATCTCCGCCTTTCTTCCCCTTTGGCAGCAGTCGAACTGGCAGCATCTGCCCGCCAGCAGCAGCTGCTCCAAGCTGGGAACGCCACTGGCACTGCTGATTTCCAGAGGCTTCTGTGTGCCAGGGGAAGCCAAGGCAGGAGCGAGGAGCTGGGTAGGGCACGGTGCCCACTGCGCTGCAGGCTCCTTCTCCTGCCACAGCTGGGCACACCTGGGAACAAGGCATGACAACCTGTGGGCAAGCCAAGGAGTTTCTGGGGCTGCACTGCTCTGCACACACCCAGGACACCTGCAGCACAGAATTTTAACCCTCAAACAGGTAAATCAAAGGGAAACAGCTGGAAAAGATTTCATTTTGACCATTCTTACCTGCTCAACATAGGTCTTCAAAATGAATGTTACCAAGCAAGGCCCGATCCCTGCTGCCAGCTCAGGGTTAGAAGAGAGGCAATCCTTGATCTCAGCATTGGGTATGTGGGGAATCACTTCCCTAACACATGCGCCCCCAGCAATCTCACTTACTACTTTGTATCCATGGATCTAAGACATATTCAATACTTTGCTGAAACTCACAGGCTAAATATTCCCCCAAATTATTTGATTTACTCATTGATACTTATTGACTTATTGATACTTAAATCACTTCTCCGAATTTACTGTCATGAAAATAGGAGCGTCCTGTAGGTCCCTGCCGGTCTTTGACACGGGCTCAGGAGGAGACCCATGCACAAAATAACCCAGGACAAAACTGGGATTGCAAAGCAAATTCATTCTATTTGTTGCAGTAGCAAATAATACATACCAAGCCTTGGATTCCTAAAAATTTGCTGAGCAGGAGAAGGACATGGAGCGTGGTGCTCAGCAGCAGGGGCAGGTAGGCAGTGCACTTTCAGGACATCCCCTGGATCAAAACGCTGTGCATCTCATTCTTCTCACCCTTCCAGCTCAGAACCAGGCCTTACATCTCCTGCTCAAGAGTGGAATTTCCCAGTTATGGCATCGGCTCACACATGGCTGGCATGTGAGATGAGGCCAATGAATCAAAGATTTAAAAGAACTGGAAGAGTTAACATTTTAGCAAGATTTAGTTTGGGGGAAAGAGTATAGCAAGAAGAGTAGAAATAATAAGGGATGGTTAATTTTTAGCAGATAAGGTAGTTAAGGCTAGGCTAATATATCACTTGCCTGTCTTTACTATGGTTAAAGAAGCGGGATGGGATGCAGATTTCTTTGTGACAAAGAAGAGGACTGTAGCCTGCACCTGGGCCCCGAAACTTCAGCTATAGCCAAGGGGTTCGAAAGCCTGCCAACAGGTCATAAGGAAAGAGGTCAAATTGAGGAAGACATCTTGGCCTTCATCAGAAGGAGACCATTTGCCACTTTAAAAGCCACCAACCCATTTGAAGTGAAAGAATCCGCAAATGTGAAGGAACTTTGGACTCAGTTATAATACATTTGAATACAAAGGGAGCAGGTGGGGTTACCTAATGAATATGTATTAATAATTTTGGAAATTATATTAATGTGTAAGACTTTTTTAGATAGTAGAGAGGCAGTGATTCTTCACACATGTCTTTAGGAGACAACTCCTTGTGTGCCTGGCTGTAATAAACATACCACCTTCTACCTTTAACTGTGGTGAGTTCTATTCCACACCTCATTTGGTGACCGCAGCAGGAACGCTTCTCTGCTCCAGCGAGAACAACCGGGCTCTGGATGTCTCTGGGCGCTGCCAGGACATTCCTTTCCTGGAGGCACCTCCGCTCTCGGCTGTTCCTCGTGGGGGACAGACAAGACTGCTGGGACTGAGGAGAAAGGGAACGTTTAACTCTGTATAAAGTAACCTGTAAGGCATACACAGGGGAAGGGCTGTTCACAAGTCACACAGAGATGTCCTGTGCACAACGTACACCTGTACCGTTTGGGTTTGGGTCTGGCTGCTGGCAGAAAGCATTTGCTGTGTCAATAAGGACCTGCTAGCAATTCTGGGGGTGAATTGAGCAAATCCTGTTTTATTGCTGCAATTTTTCCTGTGTGTTGTAATTGTGGTTGTGTTTTCAGTGTGTGAATGTTTGAGGAAGATGATATGGGTGGATGCTGATGTGGTGGATGGTGTGTGTTGTGTTGAGAAAAGTGAGCACTCTGTCCCCTCGTAAAGAGATACTCCTTTCCCAGTGAGCCTGTGTGTGTGGACTTTCTAATTGCAGGGGTTGGTGCTCCCTGTGACACCTGGTGCTTGGGTATACAGGGGGGTTGAGTGGTTTTTCTCCCACACTGTGGTCATTTGGGACTGCACGGTTGTGTTTGGGGAGATTTTAGGATTTTGTTTGCAACAAGTGCAGCAATTTATGCAGAAAACTACAGTGTGGTGATTTATCATGTTGAACTATGGCAGTTCCTTTCTACCACCCCCTTCCCCAAGGGTTTAAAGTCTTCTGCCACGAGGTGGACGCTCTCTTTCCTCCCCTGGACATCCTCTTTCCTCCCTTGGACACTCCTTTTCTCTCCTGGAGCTGTTCTCCATTAAAGCTATGGGATTTTGGTCCCGGGAAGAGAGAGCGCCTCTTGTCTTTTGCTTTTGTCCTTGTCAGTGTCACTGGGCCCAGAGCTCGCCAAACTGATCCCCCACGAGATGAAAACTGACAAATGGTCCCACATACACAGCTCAAAAATTGGCCACATTTTTGATGGACCGGGATGTTCGCCACACTTTTGGAATTCCCTATTCCCATACAGGTCAGGAAATTGTTAAAAGGTTGCACCACTGTAAAACCCATTCTAGATCAACAAAAGGGGAAATGGCCGAAGCAATACCCCAGATGAGGTTGAGCAAAGCTTTAGACATCTTTATGTTTCGAATAGCTCATTTGCAGGACCTAATCCTCCAATTTTTAGGCACTTTTCAAACAGCACACAGGAAAAATTGAAAGAAAATCCTTCAGTTTTGATCAGAAACCTTCAGTTAGGACAAATTGAAGGACCATTTGCACTAATCGCTTGGGGCAAAGGGTATGCTTGTATTTGCACAGGTGCTGGACCTAAGTGGGTCCCCACGAAGGATGTGAAAGAGCACAGCGACAATTCCAGCCGCAGGGAAATGAGCACGCAGACGTGAGCTGCACGGAGAAGGTACGGTTCATGCCAGATGTTCCCTGTTCAACCTGTGAAAGCTACAAATCTTGAGTTTGATGTTGATTTTTGGACTGTGGAAATGGTTTGTATCATAGAGCTCTTTCAGCAAAAGCGTGGTGTCCATTGTGTTCAAAAGAAGTCTAAGATATCCAAATTTGTAAAAATTGAAGGTTAGTGCCCTATAGTTGGCCAGTCCCTGACCAAGTGCTAAAAGATTTGCTTGAGAACTGAAATAAATGGGGAAGCTTTTGCCAAAAAACAGCTGAACAGGAACATGGAGTTTGATCAAATGATATACTGGTGCTTGTTGGTTTTTCTTGCTTGCTTTTGCATGCATACATGCCTGTAGATCAACCAAAAATGAATGTTTGCCTTGCTTTAGCCAAGTCAGCAGGCTCAGACACCATGTGTTTGACCAATTTGAGCCCAGACAAATCCTTTGCAACCTGTTTGGTCGGTGTGCCTGTGCCAGGCAAGGAGTAGCCAATACCCAATCGTGACAAATATTGGTGTGAGGCTGCCAACGAGACCAATCCCATAACCAGCTGGCATCACTGAGCCCCTGATCCTCTTAAAGCACCTTCTGAACCTCAAGAATTGAAATTCCTGGTTCATTGGTGATGGAATTTTGTGCTGAGTTTCAGTACCAGGGAGATCCACAGTTAAATGTTACTCCCCATCATCCTGAGGACAGATACTCAAGTTTGGGGTGCAATTGTACTACCCCAGTGTCCCCTAAGGGTGAAACTGCTGACAGGTAGATGACCTAGATGAGTCCCCATGACAATAAGCAACAGAATATTGGCTCATTTGTGGAGATAAAGCCTGGCAGGACATTCCCTCAGAAATTAAATGTGGCCCATGTAGCATCAGACAACTCACTGTGATAGCACCTAGTGTTAAGTAAGCCATCAAGAGAAAACAGAGAGAAAAAAGATGTGCCCATCATTAAAAAGAAAACTGTAATAGCAATTTCAGACCCTAGGGCCCTGCAAAATGAGGTACATCAACTTGATTTCTCCATCAACTTGCCTCGGGCGAGGCATGAAACCACTATACCGATTGGGGTGTTGTCTGAAGAAAGAAGACAGTGCTACTTCCATTGCAATTAGTGACATGATGACTGATGTTAGTGCTGTCAGACATGCAACTTTACAGAACAGAGCAGCAATTGATTTTCTTTTACAGGCACATGGACATGGTTGTGAGGAATTTGAAGGATTGTGTTGCATGAACCTTTCTGATCACTCTGAATCCATCCACAAAAGCATACAAAAGATGAAAGATTTGACAGCTCCAATTAAGGAAGATGGTGGGTCATGGTTAGATGATTTGTTCCAAGGACAGAGCTTTGCACCTTGGCTAAGGGAACTTTGTAGAATAGGTCTCTGTAGCAGAATGAGGCCTCTGTCGGGGATGAGGCATTTGTCGGTAAGGGAAAACTCGGACACTCAATAGGAGTGATAAGCAAGTTCCGTTTATTGAAGAGAGCATCAGACACTTATACAGCAAGTAATAAGCTTATGAATATTCTGTAAGCCAAGCGATCTATTGGTTAAACTATACCATCAACTCTTCCTCATTCCTTTGGGCCTACATTCCCTATTTCCCACGTCTCTCTGTCTACTTGTTATCATACCCAGCTAGGCCCAAGGACACGCTATCTTGCAGGTGCAAAACTCAAACTAGCTGTGTTCGGTACTTTCTCAGCTCCTGGTTGTCTAACAAGCAAATGTCTACGTGACCTCTGTCATGTAGCCATTTCTCCAAAATTCCCCTGTTTTCTTGTTGCACAGGCAAGGTTTGATGGGTTAACTGCGTCATACTCTTTGCAATACAAGAATAGGCAATTCTAACAACTATTACATTACAAGCAGTGTTCTCCACTAGCAAGGTTTCTCTCTTACAAGGGATCTAAGCCAGGGAGACAAACCGAAAAGGCTATCACTATTTATAGGATATGCCATAAGACAGATACAAAAAGGATTCTATGCTGCTACAAGGCTCAAACAAAACTCAGGTGTGCCAATACAACCTACAAAAATAAGCTACAGGAGCAACATGTGCACAGGTTTCATCTGCATCGATTGTCTGGTAAGTTTGCTTTCCATTCTCAAACAGCAGATATACTTCAAACAGGAGTGGCTCTACTCACAAATGCTTCTGATTGTCTCTTCTAACTAGAGTTTCTCTGATGTTCACGACAACACCTTGCACAAAAGTCATAAATGCCTAGCATAAAAGCATAAATCTGTATAACATCACTTAAACTTAATAGCACTTAGACTTAAAATACTTAACCTTAAAATATTTAAACTTAACAGAACTTAGCATCACCTAAACTTATCTTTACTTAAACTTAACAGAAATTAATCTCAACGAACTTTAACTTACCATGACTTAAGTTTAACAGATCTTAACCTTAACAAAACTTAGCCTTAACAGAACTTAAACTTAACAGATTTTCAAATCAACAGAACTTACATGTAAAATCACTTAAATTTAACAGAACTTAATTTTAACAGAAATCAACTGACTTTAAATTCTACATAACTTAAACTTAATATAATTTAAATGTAACAGAATCTAACTTCACTTAAACCTAATAACACCTAAATTTAACAGAAACTAAACTGAACAGCGCTTAAACCTAACAGGACATAAACTTAACAAAACAACCTTAACAGTATTTAACATTTATTGGCACTAAATAGATAATTTAACTTAAACTATTAGCAACAGATAGAACCTACTATAGAAATAGAATAGAATGTAGAATTTACTATAACTTACTTACAGGCCTGACTCTAAAATACTAAGCTAAAACAACTTCTTTCATGTGTTTGCTACAGCATTTTTACACTTGAATGCACCTAAACATAAGGAGTTTGTCCAAGGTGTAGCTGTGGAAAAATTCTTTTGAATTCAGTGCTTGCTTTTACATGTACCACATCCAATCAAAGCTCAAAGAATACAAAAAGTACACTTATTACATCTTGCTTATACAATCGCTTTAACATGTCTTTAACATTTTTAAATTTTTCAAAATACAATTTCAGAGTTTGATATTCCACCGACTGAGTTATCTGGGCTTCTGATGTTAAAGTCTATGTTAATACAGGTGATTTTAAGGCAGCAATAATGGATGCTAAGCCAAATCGGCCGAAATTTGGCCCACGCATTCACTACTCATTCTATTTCACAGTCTCTGACAGGAAGAACAAAAAGTCTTTTTAACTTAGGTGAGGAACGTCTTGATAGTAATGCTCCTTGGTGTCGCTTATTTATTATCACTGGTTTCTTAATTGCAGTAGGGATCTTTTCTTTTTTTGACAAGAGTCACATTTATTACGGCTGTTAGGTCTAAAACTGAAGCTTCTGCCGGCCGCGGGGCGGAGGTGGGAAAGTAGTCACGCTTGGAAGGCCCTGGGATTGGGCCGCTGCTGCTCGTGTCGCTGTGGTGCAGTGGGTTAACGGAGTTGCTGCTGGACGCAGCGCAGCATTTCGGCGGCGCGAGTCGCAGCCCCACGGCAGTGGGCCCCCCCCACCGCGCTGCGCCCTCTTTGCGCCGTCGCTGCTGTCGCTTCAGGCTGCCAGCAGGGCACGGCGGCCCCCACCACGGGCTGCCCGCCTGCCGCTGAGTTCCGCACACCCAGCCTTGCCAGTGCGTACTGCACCGCACCGCGGGCGCGGCACCACCCGCCTCGCTCGGGCTCTGTGGCTGTTCGTATTGCTGCTCGCTGAGCGCCAGCCGGCCGCACCAAGTTTTGCGCCCCGGAGACACTGTCCATGGCGGCGCCGGCTGAGCTGCGCAGCTATACTTGGAGTCTGTTAAGGTACAGTTTGTTTAGGTTGCCAAGTCGAAACTAAGGCCCCTGCTGGCTGCGGGGCGGAGGGAGAAGCGCTCGCACTGGAAAAGCGCTCTGGTCTTGCGCCGCTTGTGTCGGAGCGGGTGAAACCCCTGCGCTGGGCTCCTTGTTTCGCGAGACTCGCCGGCAGGCTGACTCACTGCGCGCGCCGCACCCAGCACTGCACCCATGGCGGCGCGGGTCGCTCCCCCAGTGGCGGCTCCGCTCCCCCTGCGGCTGCCGCCGCTACCGCCGCTGCAGCGCAGCATCTCAGGTGAGCTGCCCGCCGTGGCTGCTCCCCACGGCACAGCGCCCATGCCGAGTTCGGAGTGGCACAGCCCCGCAGGTGCCCCGAGCCGTGGCTGCTGCCGCCATCACAGCAGGGTCGCTGACCCACTGTGCATATACTTGCAGTGCCAGCGCCATAACGCACGTTTTTGCAAGTGTATATGCAGCAATCTCTGGAATTCTCTTCCCAAGTCAACAGTCTATAGTCCCCGCTTTTCTAAAAAGCAAATCTATACCCTGTAATCCTCGTTTCTCTAAAAAGCATCTAAAAAGGTGATTAGCCTCTTGCCTTTCCATTACCTTCTAACCTGATAGTCAGCGCTGCTGCAACCCTTTGCAAAACGTTGACGGCATTCAATCAGCAGGACTTTCCTGTGAGGTCGCCAGGCATTCAGTCAGCTGGACTCTCCTGTGAGGTTGCCAGGGCACTGAAGCCCACCCTTTCGCCTTTTTCCAAGACTCCTCTGTATGGTCGCCTAAGGCAGGGCCCGCTTTTTGTGCCTCCCGGGCTGCGTCGGGACTGACACCCAAATACTGTACCGACCATGGCTCGCAGGCCCAAATCTTCTGTAAAGTCCGTAGGGTCTGTAGGGTCTGTAGAGTCTGTAGGGTCCATAGGGTCACTGTTCGGGCAGCCATTTGTTGCAGAATGAGGCCTTTGTCGGGGATGGGCCATTTGTTGGTGAGGGGAGACTCGGACACTCAATATGAGTGATAAGCAAGTTCCGTTTATTGAAGAGAGCATCAGACACTTATACAGCAAGTAATAAGCTTATGAATATTCTGTAAGCCAAGCAATCTATTGGTTAAACTATACCATCAACTCTTCCTCATTCGTTTGGGCCTACATTCCCTATTTCCCACGTCTGTCTGTCTACTTGTTATCATACCCAGCTAGGCCCAAGGACACGCTATCTTGCAGGTGCAAAAACTCAAACTAGCTGTGTTTGGTACTTTCCCAGCCCCTGGTTGGCTAACAAGCGAATGTCTACATGACCTCTGTCATGTAGCCATTTCTCCACACTTACCAGTGAGCATTTTCAGTTCTGTCACTCATGTTTAGAGCAAGTTTTCTGTGACTCACTGCACCAGGTCGGTCCAAAGAAGAGCATTAGGAGGCATCCAGCTGTATCATTTCTCTTCTTCCTTCTGTGTACATGCTGCTTTTTTGAGCACTCTGGCTTTCTGAGCTCCCTCACATGTCTTGATCCTTTTCTGGATAACCAGAGGAATATCAGGATTAAATCCTGTCTCAGCTCTGAGGTCTGGCTTTTGAAGAGCCCCAGTCATCCTCTCCTACTCATCTCATCCTGGTCTTGGTGGAAATATTATGCCTTCATGGGATTGTTATTCAGCTTTGGGGCATTCTGGCACTGCTGTTCAGTGGAAGATTTTGAGACTTTGAAAGGTTTCCTGGTGTGGCAATGATAATCCTCAATCCTAATGCTTGATGGCGGTTGCAGTTGCCTCAGTTGCGAAACCTCCTGAAAAACATTGTTCTTTCTTTTCTCCTTGACTTTTCCTTGACTGTTTTCATCAACAGATTAGGAGGTTTGGGGATATCTTTTCAAAGGGAATTTCAATTAATCTCCTATCTGACATTTCAAAGGGGAACAGTGGTTTGGTTTTTTTTAACCAGCACCTGCTTACCATCCAATTAGCTAATTGCCTTTAATTAACCATAATACATTCCAGGAGAGCAAAATAACAAGGGAACAAAATCAAGTGGTGACAACTCTGTGACTGAACCTGGACTTCCCCTTTCCCAGGTGCAGGATTCTGGGTAACCCTTTGCTGGCCACTTTGAGCTCTGCCATGCAGTGCCTTGGGTTTCTGGGGAGGGAAAAGCATCCAGTCCCTCACCTCCAGGTTCACATCTGCAAATCCAGAGGCCAGTGGATATTTCTGTCCATGGGATTTGCACACTGGATGCCCCATAGGAATCTGGTTGTGAGCTTTCCTCAAAAACATGGTGAGATGAGGTGTGCAGGACTCATTTCTTCAGAAGGGCAGGAGAAACCTCTGAAGGCCTCCCCTAAAGGGCCTCCTTACCCAGCAGTCTGACACAGATTTGCTTCTGAAGAGCTTTGTAATTTGTCCTTATTATGTTCTATGTGTGATTTAATGAAAGCCTTTTTCTCTACTGTAATTGAGCTCTTAATCTCATCTGAAAAGCAGAGCACAACCTCTTCAGAGATGGCGTTTGAGTAACAGCCTCTTTGTGTTTCCTCTGCTGTGGTGCTGCTCATGGAGCTGCTCACGGAGCTGCTCACTCCTGATTTAAGAACAGAAAATAAACAAATTTCTTTGAGTCAAAAATACATCAGTGATGGCACATAGAGTAGGTTTGAATAAAAAACTCTTTTTTTCTATTGGGCAAGAGATCTTCCAAGCAAGATCTTCCCTGGTTCTGCAAAGAATATGAAGGAGTGAGTTTTCCTTAGTGAGCCCCTGAGGCTTCATGCAGGTGATGCTCAGAAAATGGCACATGGGCATGGCAGCTGCCAGCAAAACAATTGGCTCTAGGCAGGTAAAAGTTGGCAGGAGATAAGAGTGGAAAGTCAAAACAACAGGATGCTGAAAAACTTGTAAGAGGAATAACAACTTCAGTGAAAATCTGTCATCTTAAAGCTTCAAAACACATTTTTACAAAAATCCACAAAGGTGTCCTGATTTTGATCAGTCTGATCTTCCTAAATAGCATTTTACAATCAGAATTAGGAGTTGAGAGACACTAAAGAAGGCTAAGCAGAGGATTTTTCATTGTGACCTTCGTATATCTTTTTTACTGTGCTGTAGTTTGGAAGGAGGCCCCAACCTCCAGCTGCAGCCTGGGGAGATCCTGTTGACCTAAACACTCCCCAAAGCTGCTGTGGGGCTGACCCAGAACCAGAATCTGTATGGAACTGGGTAAAATACTTCCCACTAGAAAACACTTGCAGCTTGATGGTGATCCACCATTCCCAGTTCAGACCACAGGCAGTGCCAGTAGTCACCAGTTTGCTGCCTGCTCTGTGCAGAGCTGGCGGCTGTGAGTGGCAAAGCTGTGGGGTGAACAGGCTGGTGGCTTTTTGGGGCACACAGAGCCTTCCATATCTACTGCTTTGTCCCCATTAGAGAGTGGATTTTCCTAGAGAAATACCTGGAGAGTGGGAAGGATGAAGAGCAAATCATTCCCTGCCAGTGGATGCTGTGCTTGTTGCAAACACAAGTTACATCTGGTAGGAGTCCTTGCTGTCAACCCTCAGGGATTCCAGGCTGAGATCAGCTCAGCTCTGTCATTTGCCAGGGGAGTGAGGATCAGACTCCACCACACCTCCAGAGCTGGGGACGAGTGGGTTGAACCACATCCAGAGCCAGGATGAGGAATGGGCTGTGTTTTGTCTTGCCATGCACAGCAGATATCCTAATTTAAAGCTATGCTGTCTTCCCAGATGCTGCTTCTTCCTCTGAGAAGACCCATCCATTTTGATCCTGCTCCTTTCCACCCATCCCTCTAAAGATCTCCATTACTGGAGTAATTGGCACTATTGGATCAACTTGTGATGTGATGAGCAGTGGATTTTTGTCGTCAACATGCCAATTTAAAGTGCCACAAATAAAAGATCAATTACTTCTTTCCTGGAGAAGAAATTAAGGTAAAATCTTTCAATGTAATGGGCTGAGTGTACAAAGCGAAAGAGGTAGAAGATTTAAATGAGACTGTCTCCTGAGAGGATGTGTTTTTAATGTAAAAGTAACAAAGACAACCCAAACAGTGAGAGAGCATCACTTGAGCTGCACCTCTGTCAGTAAGGGATGGATCCCTCCTGCTCTTTCTCCTGCCTGGGGCACCTGTGTGGGGCTGGTTGTCCCTGTCATTTACCTTTTGATTGGACAACCATTTCTTAGAAAACAGTTGGCTCTTCAGACTCTCCTGGGCATTCAAGTGAGTCCAGGAGATGTGGGGGTGAGCTGATAAGTGGGTTTGGATGGTCCTGGCTGTTAGGTGTTGCTGTGTTTCCTGATGCTGGTCTCCAAAGCAATCCCTGGAACGCTGCTTTTGTGGAAGGCAGAACAGCTCTGTGCTTGAAATTACCTGTTCTGGGGAAATGCAATGAATTTTCTGCTAGGAACTGCATGTAAGCAGGGATGGAGCCTGAATTAGGGATCTGCCCTTGTGGGGATCCCTTACACTGACACAAAGCTCTCTGTGCCTCTCCAGAGGGCTGTCACCCTACAGAAACATGTCACTTCAGGGCAGGGAGGGGGATTTGACATCACAAAGCATCAAGGGAAAAACATCGAGGCAAATTCTCCTTTTCTGGTCAGGAAAACCAGGGTGTGTGCCTGCTGTGTTCCACGAGCAGCAAATCAATTGCTGAGGGATTTGTGCTGGGAGATTTGTGCTTTATGAAATTCCTGCCAGTGGCAGAGGGCTGGGGAGCTGGAAACGATAGCGCTGTCTTCCTCCCCTCTGCTGCTTTAATTGTTTGTAATGATTTAATAAGCAGCACTATTCTTCCCCACAGCAAACACAGGTGGCATTTTATTACCTTTATTAGGGGCCCTGTTTGGAATTTCTTTGCTGTATTTCCTTCTTTGCAGGCTTGGTCCAAAACTTGGAGAGGTCAGTGTAAGAACTGGACTTTGTGCTGTCAATATTCTGAGTGTTGAGCCAGCACCAAATCCATGCAATTTTATGGGAAAGAAATAATAAGGACAAATGACATGATTTAAACAAGGAAATGCTCTTGGCTTTGGCATTTTATGTGCACACCAGGAGAGAAAGAGCAAAGCAGGTACAAGCTCCCAGTACTTGCAGAAGAATAAATGGAAATAACTTCCTCTTTAGGCTGGGAATCAGGAGAAAATGTATACTCATCAGAAGGGTGTTGAAGTGGAGCAGCTGCCTAGTGACAGCAGGCAGGTGGAGAAGTGAAACCCCAAATTAAAGGCTTTTAATGTGGAGTTTTTTGGATGTTGGGGTCTTTAGAAGCAGATTTTGTGAGTCCCATGGGCAATGGAGGTGACTTCCCAGGGGAGCATCCCTGTCCCATGCCTGGGATCTGCTGCCCTGGTCCCACAGAGTGATTTGGGTTGTACCTGATGGCTCAGCAGAGCTTGGGGAAATGCCTCAGTGTTGGTTGGATTTGAATGGCATTTGGGTCAAATCGAGTTTCTCCTCTGAGAGATGGAGTCTTGACCTCTCACAGGTTTCGCTTGAGTATTTCTTTAATCTGTCCCCCACCCCAAAACCCCCCAGCAGATCCCCTTCTCCTGCCACTCTGTGTCTCCCACAGCTGTGATCCTCAGAGCTTTTCCCTTAGACTAAACTGGAAATCGGCTGGGTTTTGTTGCCTCTTGGCAAAAAAATTGTCTCCTATTGTGCAGCCCAGGGGGAAAGAAACCTCTTCCTCCCTTCAGTCTGCTGCAACAGTGTTTTGTTCCTCTTTGTGAAGAACCAGGAAGAAACACTTCTTTTTAAGATGAGGGAGCCCAATTCAATTCCCTTATCATTTTGAGCAAAATAACCCAGTTATTTATGTTGAAAGTCACTCCAAAATTTTGAAGAGATCTTTTTAGAAAATATTTCTCTTGGTGACTGATTATGAGTGGGTATGGGAAGAATCTCGTTGCATTGAACCACTCAAAGCAGTAATTTCTTCCCAAAGAGTAGATGTAATTACATTTTTTTGGGTGCAAAAAAAAAAGTAGTAGTAGACCAAAGGAGCTTCAAGCTGATCTTTATTTGCTGCCAATGACTGAATTAAATGCACAGATTTCCTATCAGCTCTGCCAGACAAAACGTTGTATTTGGGTTATTGGGGGTTTTGTCAGAAATCTTTGTAGCATGAATAGTTCATGGACTTATCTCTGCTGGCTTCAGCCATTCCTGCTGTCCGTCATATTTTGCTTTTATAAGGCAGCTCTTTCATTATGTTGTCTTAATTCAGATATCTGAGCCTTTTTCTACTTCTAGTCCCACTTTTCAGTGGGACAAACATTTTCACATTATCTGTGAATGTATTCAGTGGTGGCCACACAAGTAAAGGCAAGGAGCTGGTAGGTGATAATTTATGAAACTTTCTATAATGGGAAAAAACTCAGCATTCAATTTCCATCTCCTTAGAAATCTCTATTTCTTTTCTTGTCTCTTGTGCTCTTTGTGGCTGGTCTGAGTTTAGTGCTTGGAAATGCAATTACATGGATTCCAATTCTTTTGAGAGAGAATAATCTTGTACACAAAGCCAAATAAATTTAACTTTTCAGTATTAGAGCAGTTTGACATCCAGGTTGGGGACCTGGCAGTGGTTAGTGTCTGGCCAGCCTCAGAACACAGAGTTTGTCTGATTTAGGTGAAATTTCATTAATTGGAGACAAAGTAAAATTGCCTCTTATTTGCTCAGCACTAAAAATCCATCTGAAGCTGATTGCCAAGACTTGCTGCTGAATGATGGGATTAACTCCTGCAATGGCACCATGAAATGAGAGACAGAGAGAGGAATATTAAAAAAGGGCATTTCCAACCATGTGCAGGCCCTGATGTCCTGCTGTTGGCTTGGTGCTCTCAAAGGGGCTGATTTTGATGGTTTTAGAGGCACTAACCTGGGCAGTGAAATGCACCTCAGGCAGCAATTGCTTCTCTGGTGTCTGCAAGTGCCTTTATCTCCCTTCGTGCTCCTCAGAACTGAAATCCTGCACAGACCGAGTGAATCTGAGGCTTTGGGAAGGCCCAGTGGTGACAGATTTTGGTGAGATTTGAGTCAGGAGATGGAAGCAGCAGCTGAAGGGGCTGTAATCTTCATCCTTGGGCTCTCCTGCAGGCTGATGCGATGTGAAGGAGGCAGGGATTCCATAAAGCAGCTTCTGTAGCTCCTGGGGGGAAAAAACAAGTGGTAAGTTCTTTAATTTGTTAGAGTTTCAGGCTGTGCTGCACCTCAGGGCCAGGCTCTGCTTCTCTCTGCTCCAGGTGGTGCTTCCCAGCTGTCCTCTGTGGTTTTTATTTGCAAACCACCTCTCTGACCAGCTTCCACTTTGCTTTAAAAATTCAGCACCACGTTTGTGGCTGAACAGGTCCCAGAGCCGGGGAGAATGGTTTGAGATGCAATTTGCATCACAGAGTTGTTACAGCAGGGAAATTGTCCCATCCCTCCTGTGCCTGGAGCTGCTAATCTTGTTCTGAACATTGAAAACCTCTTCAGCTTCTCTCATTATACTTAAATTTGATTACTGCTTTGATTTCATACCTCTTTCACGCAGGCTTTTCCTCTCTCCTTGGCTGGAATTCTCTGAAAAGATAAATTTTATCAAGCCTTGGGACAGTTCCCGTCATCTATCTCTGCTCCTAATGCTGCTTTTAATTATCTTGGGAACCTGAGCATGAGGGAAACTGGGAGGAGTTTAGTGAGAAGAAAAGGAAGGCACAGAGGTCAAAGTGTAAACGCAGAGTCTGGGTCACCAGAGTCTGCAGTGTTGTGGGGATCTGGGCCGTGCAAACTGATGTTTTTCTCTGTGAATGGCTGATTCCTTCTGTATCTCCTCCTGAAATTCCTGTGCACGAGGGCTGGTGCTGGAACTGCAGCCACACAAACTCCCCATGGAGCCGTGTGGGACACAGTGGGAATCATTTATTTGCTGTTTTTGGTGAAAGGTTGTGACATGAACCTCAGTGTCAGGGAGGTGACACGTTAATGCTGCTGCTGTCAGACAGTGCCCACACACTGTGTCTGGAGACAGCTCAGGAGAAGATGAAGAAAAACCAGGATTAAATCCCATGTGCCACTGAACTCTATCAGAGATAAACTGCTTGGAGTGAAGTCTGTGAAGTGACTGGGGAGAGCTGGATGAAAGGGACAGCTCTGAGAAGTGTGTGGTACGTCAGTGATGTCCTAACACTCATCTTTGCACAGAGATGAAAAAGTATCAGTTTGCATGGCGTGAATGTCTGGGTGTGGAAATTGTGTGTTGCACAAGCTGTGCTGAGCTTATCTGGCTCTGAAATATCATCTCTGCACCTTAGCCAGGAACAGCAGCAGAGTTCTGAACAGATTAATAAAAATCAGCCATAACCCAGAAGCAAACCTTGGCAATACACATCTGTGGCAGGTGAGGAGACCAAGAGCTTTCATTATTGTTCAATAAAAAAATCCCCTCTCTTGGCATTAAAATGCTTTAGTTTCAGCTCTGCCCCAGACTATCAATGTCAAGTGTTTCTCTGGCTGTTGGGGGTAGGTTCTCCCCCATAGCTCTCTGCAGGTTGGTGCTAATTAAAGATGTTCTGTCAGGTTCAGATGTTTTGGTGCCTGACCAGGGAGTGCAGAACAGGGATTACAAGTGCTGACATTTACTGTACTAGAAAGTCCAAGGGAAAAATTTGTGCCAATTAACACCTTTAACTAGGAGGATCAGTTCCTGTTGTGCTTGTACCAGAGTCTGGGCACAGACGGGGTTTCCAAGGGAAATCTTGGTCCATGTAGGGCTGGGGCTCCCTCCAGGCTGGTCCAGCCCCTCAGGGTGTTCAGGAACAGGGGTTCCCCACAGCCCAGTGCACCCTCCTTAGCCCTGGGGCTCCCAAGGGCAGAGCCATGGCTGAGGCTCTGCAGGAGCAGGCAGGCTCAGCCCTGCTCCAGCATGGGATCCCATGGGACAGGGCACGCTGGGATTTGCCCCTGCAGCTACCAGGTGTGTCCAGAGAAACTGCAGGGAGGGGGTGACCTCTGTCAGTGGGACCCCTCTGTGCACAGGTGCCCCCACTCCTGGGGTGGCTGTGCCAGCTCCCCCAGGGACCTCCAGCCCTGAGAACCTGGAGCAAGTGGAAACCACAACTTTGCAAATGCTGCCTGTGCCCAATGCAAATGGTAAGAGAACGGAGGTGTGAAAAAAAATTGTTTATTACAGGAGAACATCAACAACAATACAGAACACTTTACCAATATAAGAACACTTATAACAACAACAATCCGTAGAACGTATATACATAAGAACCTATCTAGCTAAAATATATGAAATGCATTTGTAGAAGATAAAAAAATTCTAAAAGTCTTAAGTCCTAAATCCTATTCTAAAGACAAAAAACTGTAGAACATATGTACAAAAGGGTGGCATCTCTGTCCGGAATGTTCATCAGTGCTGGAAGAAAAGCAGGTGCCGTGGTCACTGCAACCAGGCACAGAGGGCTCTTCCATGTGTCCCCAGGTAGGCACATGTGGGCAAAGCAGGACTCTGCTACCAGAGCTGAGCCTGGCTGGCTGTGGGATGGAGCTTGAGTGGCCCAAAGTGAGCACAGGACAGGCGGTGTGTGGCCACCAGACTCCAGTTCGCGAGGTGCCATGTCTCTGCACAGGGACCAGCCTAGCTCCAGTCTGGCAGCAGGGGACCCACTCTGCCTGTGGGGATCACGTGCCTGTCCTGCTGCTGGCATTGGTCTTCATCCCAAAATCATATCCTCTTCCTCATCTTTTATATCAATGTCCATGTCCTCAATGTATTCTTCCATTTCCACTTCCATCTCCTCCTCTTTCTCATAAACATCCACTTCCATTTCCTCTTCCACATCCACCTCCATCTCTTCTTCCATATCCATATCCACCTCCATCTCTTCCTCTTCAGTCTCTTCTTCCTCCATTTCCACGTCCTCCACTGTAGGAGTCTGGATGTCCACCTCCATCTCTTCCTCTCTGTCCATGACAGCCTGCAGAGGTGGCAAAACCTCAGAGTGGGGTCCCTGTCCCACACCATCCCCACAGAGCTGCAGCCCACTCAGGCAGCTGGAGGTGTCCACCTCCATGGAATGGCACCGTACCTCCCTCAGTTGACAAATGAGACAAAGCATAAACATGAG
Source organism: Melozone crissalis (assembly GCF_028551555.1). NCBI lineage: Eukaryota > Metazoa > Chordata > Aves > Passeriformes > Passerellidae > Melozone > Melozone crissalis. The sequence goes on from NW_026535912.1 coordinate 3,962,328, forward strand.
CATCCTGAAGTGATGGATGACAAAATCCAGGCACTAGGGAGCTCTCAGCACTTATGGGAGTAGCAGCGGGCAGGTGACAAGAAGGGCAGCAAGAACGGTGACGAGGATGAGCAGGAGCGGACCGAACGGTGGGCTGACACAAGGGCCAGTGGTTGAGTTGTTCTCTTTGCTGGGGGGTGGCAGTTCCAGTTGGAACGTGGGAAGTGACATCACACAGATCCCAAGATTCCAGGGTCAACAGAAGTGGTCACTGGGGATCCCTGAATGGTTGGGCTTGAAACGGACCCTGAAGATCATCTTGTTCCAAGCTGAGCAATCTTCCCCCAGACCTTGGGGGAGCCCTGTTCCCAAGGATGGGGCATGCACAGCCTCTGTGCCCAGCCTGGGCCAGTGCCTCACTGTCCTCAGTGTAAAACAGCAGCTTCCTTAGATCCAGCTTCAATCAATCAGCAGTTGAAAGCCATCCCCCTTGTCCCGTCACCACAGGCCCTGTTGAACTCTCTGTCCCCTTCTTTCCTGTGGGACCCTCCCAGTCCTGCACAGCCACAGTGGGGCCTCCCAGTGTCTCCTCTTTTCAGGCTGAGCATCCCCAGTCCCACTTGGACAGGAGTCAGTCAGATCAGGGGATGTCAAGGCTGAAGGGTAGCAAATAGCATCAGGAACTGAGAGATGGAAGTTTTAGACCCAGATTTGCCTCTAAATGTACAAAATTAATAACAGTGGAGGGAAAGATGGTGGGACACTTGGTCTAACTGGTGAATTTTATTTTTTTCTTCTTTTCTGTCATGCTGATGGTTTTTCTGTTTGAAAGGAAGCTTGGCATAATGTCCACTGTCTTCTCCATTTGTGAAACACCAAGCAGAGTCTGGGCAGGCTGATGATGCAGAGCAAAACCTGCAAATATACTGGTGATCCTGAGTCTAGGGATGCAGCTAAACCCAGCCAAAAGTAATTTCTGGAAAGTCAAGCCTGGTTTACATTTTCTTGAGTTTGGCTATGCCAACTTAACCAGTCATTTATAAAAAAGCAAATAAAAAGCTCAAACCAAAACAGACAAAAACCCAAATAAACAAACCCATGCAAACCAATCAAACAAATAAAAAACCCCAAATAAAACCAAAGGGAATGAGGAGTTAGTGTTAGTTGTGAGGATATCACATCAGGCAAATGGCTGCTTCCCACAGGATCACCATAAAAAGCCACATAAAACAGCTGCTCCAAAATATACCCAACAGGAGAAAAATAAAAAGTGATACATGGCAACTTTGGGGGCAGCTCCACATTAAGGTGAAGGATGAGCAGTGGTTCAGACCCAGCATTCCCCACCCTCCAGGCTGCTGTTTGCTCCTGATAAAAGACCCTTGCAGGACTGTGGCCCCTCTCAGTGCAGTGTAAATCATCCCCACAGCTCTCAGCTGAGCCACTGGCATTTCCAGAGCAAGATCCAGGCACAATCCTGAGCATCTGTGGAAGATCCTGAGCATCTTCATGCCTAGAACCACAAAACAGCTCAGGCTCTCCCTGGACTGGGTTTTCAGGGGAGGTTTCCATATGCCTGTGAGATCTGTTCATCCCTCAACACATCTGACTTTATGTACAGTGATGCATTTTTGTTCCTTCCTTGTTCCTGTGTGCCAGTGAGGAAGCATCCATGTGAATGGAGGATGTTGTGCACAGGAACATTTATTCCTGGATTGCCATTCTGCTTCACTGTCACTCAGCTGAACATGGTCCTTTTCTAAGAGGGACTTACAAGAAATGTGTAGGAATTTTGGCTCTGAGAGGAGCAGAAAGCACATTTTCTACACCCCATTCCCAGCAGATGCAGTTTCCCTGGCAGAACAGTGATTGCCATTCATCTTCCTGGGAAGATTGTGAAGACATTCAGAGATCACAGGTTCAGCTGGCCTTTGGCTTTGTGTCCCTCATTTCACATGGCCAGTTTCAAGGGCCATTAAAAGAGGCTCATGTTTGCCTTGCTACCCAGAAGTGCTGTAGTTATTTCCAGGAGAAAACAAAAAATTGATTGTCCTCTGGTGTGGTAGAAATCCCACCACAATTATGACTCTGTGAGCAAAGACAGCCTGTGCTTTTTGGGGCTGTAACAGCTAAGAGTGTGGCACAGCAGTTTTTATATTATTTTTAGAGTGCTGAAAACATAGTTCCCAAAACAATCTTTCTCTCCTGTCTTCTGTCATAAACTGTGGAACAGAGAAAATGGAAAGGAGCAGAGGTTTGTTTAAACTGACTGGGGTTTTTAAAGTCTTAAAACAGTGTCAGCTTGATGCATGATACTTTAGAAATTGGATTAGTAGCACCTATTTCATCCCACCAGAGAAGTGGGATTGAAGACTTCCAACAACAGACACTAGATGTGCAAGAGCTCAGTTTTCCACCCCTCACACAAGTGTTTTGCTGTACTATTTTAAGCAGCTCAGCCAGATATATTAAAATATTGCTCCAAACAACAACAGAATGAAAATGTTCCACCAAATGGGGAAAAATAAGAAAAGTGGGCAGCAGCCCTTTCTGAAGAGCTTGTGTTGATTTTGCAAAGTTGGATGCAAACAAGGTTTGCCATATTTCTTTCCTAGAAAAATGTAGATATTTAATAGAAATCTGTGTCTGAGACTGCTAAATTGGGTATGATTTTAGATCTGGGTGGAGCAGAACAGGTTCCAGAGAAGCTGTGGTTGTGTCCCCCTTGGAAGTGTTCAAGGCCAGGTTGGATGGGGCTTGGAGCAACCTGGTCTAGGGGAATTGTCCTGAGTATGGTGAGTCCATGGAAAGAAACCTTTGGTTTTCCTGAGATGCTGCCCTTGCAAGGGGAGCTCACAAATACGCCATAGTTTGAAATGCTCTGAGCAGAACCCAGCTGTGCTTTCTCACAGGTGATGAGGGATTTTCACTTGTATTTTATGGGGGATTTTCAGAGGGCAGTGCAAGAGTATCTGAGTGTATTTGACAGGCAGAGAGGGCCAGTGTGGCAGCAGCTTAGTGCAATGGAGCTTTTCCTTCTGTGATCCTGTATAACCTGAGGCACTCTGGGGCTCTTGGACCCGGCAGCTGGGCAAGTTAATCATTGTAGCAAGTGATAAATTAACCTGCTCCACTCTCCTTAGCATGGCTGTGATGAGCACTAAGTAAACCAGTGAGCCCTTGCCAAGGTGGGAGCTTGTTCTTAGCCAGGGAGCAGGGAGAAAATATTGCTTGGAGTCAATAAAGCAACTCTGCTTCCCCAGGAAGAGGAAAAGAAGTAATTAAATATGTGAGTGCTGCATGGAATAATTTGCACAAGGATACATCTTGTCTGCTATGCAGGAATGTTCCCAATCAACTATGCTTCTCCTGACCTTTATTTTTCTGTATTTCTAAAAAATCATATAAGAGACTCTTGATTTAAAAAAAACCAAAGCACCTTGTGTGGAGGCATTTTTTCCTTCCTTCAGAGTGCCTCTTTCTTTTGGTCCCTCCAGAGCTCTCACTTCATTTCTGCTGTTCCTTGGAGCACAGGCTTACCTCTTTCCTGATCCCCTGGGCTTGTTTTGCCTCTGGGTGTCATGAACACTATTAATTGTGGGGTTTTTCTCTCCATCTTAAATCTGTCTCTTCAAGTGGTTTACCTTTGTTTACCTGTTCGAGTGATGGATTTTTCTCACCTTTTATTACTTAGTGCTTTTTCTTCATTCTCTAAAACCAACTTCTCCCTTGCCCTGTGGCTGTTAGATGCCATTATAGGAGCATTCATTCTTTCTCTAACTGCTTGTCTGAGCTTTCACAGGGAGCTGAGAGCTCTTTGGGGTTAAACTTGACTCACTTCAGTGCCTTCCTTGATGCTGCCTGTGTACTTGGACACTTGAGGGGATAAAGTCTCAGTGTGGAGACTACAGCTGTGAAATAATGGCTCTTTTGAAGAAGACAAGAATGCTGTTGTCAATCTTTTCAAGGATAAACTGAGCACCTTCTTTTTGGTGAGAACCAGGCGCAGCTCAGCACAGAGGTGGCTGATGCAGGTACCCAGGTTTGGAGGGAAGGGTGCAGCTCCTGGGGGTGTGTTTGTGGGGGGCTGTAAGGTTTGTGTGGGGTCCCTGGAGCAGTGGGAACACCCCACTGGGAGATGCACAGCAGGAAATGGGTGCACAAAGGGCCTGAAGTGTGACCAGCTTTGGTGAAGCTTTCCATAGGAAAAAATATTTTTACTGGGATTTTGGACAATTTGAGGCTCCTTCTCATATCCTTTGCCTGATGAACATTCCCCCTTTGCAAGAGTGTGGGAAATCCTGAGTTCACACTATGAAAAGCCCTGATCATTATTTTTTTTTTTTTTTTTCAATGTTGTCATCCCAGCAGGAGTCAGAGAAAATGTGTGACCTGCCTGTCTTTGACTTTGTGACAGGAACAATGCCATGGGGAAGCTGGTCAGAGGAGCATCACTGCTCTGTCCTTAATTTTCCTGCACAACTGAGGATGATTTAAGAACAAAGGCACAGCCAAGACCTTTCCTCCTCCTGTGCTCATCAAGCAATCAGTGCCTCATCACACCTCAGCTTCAAACACCTCGTTTGCATCTGGCTGACCTTGACTGCCCTCCCTGGATGGGAAGATGAAGAGGTGGAAGTGTGAAAGATTGGGATTTTATGGGTGAGTTGTGAAATAGTGTCTGGTGCAGGCTGGTTCTGTGGAAACATTGTGTGCTGTGCCATGGAGGATGAGAGTAAATGGATTAAACAGGAGATAAAAAGGGCAAGGCACCTGGTTAGCTGCTGTTGAAGAAAATGTTGGGAAAAAAAAATACATGTAAGAAATATGTCAGAGATGGTCATTAACTGCACTGCAGGGTCAGAGCTCCTTTAGTAATTGGCCATGTAGTGAATACTAGAAATTATTTAAAAAGTTCCTAAGTGACTGAGGGCTTTTAGTGAATGGTTGGGGGAAACAAAGGAATATTGTTTCTGGCAGAACTTTTATTATAATTTAAGCATCATCCTCTTTCTGAGATAACAGCTGCTTTGAATAAACTGAAATATCTTCTCCATTAGCTCTGGCAGGAACTGGATAAAGCTCTCATTCAGGTAAACTTTAACATATGTCTGTAGAATAATAAATTTTATGAGAGTCATAAAACGTATTGTATGAGTAAGGATTGTGCTTAGGGCAAGAAGAAAGAGTAATTAAGAGTGGACAAAACATGTATTATAGTGGGGAAATTATAATTTATGGTGGTTTAGGGGGAATATTTAACTAAGCTGAGGTAAAAGTCTACCTTTGTTGCAGGCTAAGCTTTATAACAGAATTCTACTAGAGCAAATTTGGGCTCCAGACCTTTGGATACAAGTTTACCTCTGGTTTGAGAAAGCTCAGGGCTTGAGCAGCATTTTATGGCTTTGCTCTTGACCCTTGGGCTATAAATGCTCCTGTAAAATTAATGCAAAAGTTATAGCTTCGACAAATTTCTAAGAGTTCCAATGGAGAAAGGTCCACCTGGACTTTGGGGACAGTTTCTCAGAGCAGAACATTTCAGGTGCCATTAAACTGCATTCAAACGCCCTTTTATTGGGGCATAAATTTCACAGCCTGGTCTATCAGCCTGACACGTTCTTTGAGAAGAGACAAACTTTACAAGCCACTTTAAAAATAATTTCACTGCCAGGTTTGCAGCTCTGAGAACATTAATAAACTGCAATGGCTTTTCACCCTGCAGTAGCCACTAAGTAATTATGATTGTCTGTAGGCAGACTAATGAAACCAGCTGTTAACAACCTAATGAGAATTTTTACTAGCCCTCTGCTCCACAGGCACATCCCTTTTCTGTCCCTGATTTTCCTGCACCCAGTGCTTCCCAGAGAAGTTTGATGTTGCTTGATAGTCAGGTAAAAACTGCTTTATTCTGTAGGAGTGGTGATGCTTCACCTGGGCTGCTGCCATGCTGGGGTCACATCACAAAGTCCAGTTTCTGCAGGAGCTGGGGAGCATGGAGAGCTCTGATAGCACAGCATGGCAAAGCTGGAGTGGAGGATTCTGGTTAAGTGTGCCCCTGGTTTAGTGGCAGACAGCATTAGTGATTGATAAATCTTTAGTTCAAAGATAAGGTGTTGCTGTTTTGGCTCTAATCTTAGGTTGCTTTCAACACAGTTTTCCCTGGCACTTAAGATACTTTTCTCTTGCTGTCAGTACTCTGTCATTCCAGATGAACTTTAAAGGTCCCTTCCAACCCAAACCATTCCATAATTCTTTGGATACATGATGAATAGCAACATATATTTTACCCTTATTATGGGTGATATTACATCATGTCTGGCCTTTTGGGGCTCTTTCTTCTCCAGGTCCTTGTGACTACACTCACTCTTATATGCTCTTAACTTTTTCTGTTGCTTACCTATTGCAGAATGAGGCCTTTGTCGGGGATGAGCCATTTGTCGGTGAGGGGAGACTCGGGCACTCAATGTGAGTGATAAGCAAGTTCCGTTTATTGAAGAGAGCATCAGACACTTATACAGCAAGTAATAAGCTTATGAATATTCTGTAAGCCAAGCAATCTATTGGTTAAACTATACCATCAACTCTTCCTCATTCCTTTGGGCCTACATTCCCTATTTCCCATGTCTCTCTGTCTACTTGTTATCATATCCAGCTAGGCCCAAGAACACGCTATCTTGCAGGTGCAAAAACTCAAACTAGCTGTGTTTGGTACTTTCCCAGCTCCTGATCGGCTAACAAGCAAATGTCTACGTGACCTCTGTCATGTAGCCATTTCTCCACAGAAGCCTGCCTTTATGCAGGCACAGGGAGAGTGAGTGTTGAACCAAATCAACTTCCAACACACTGGGCCAACCTCCAAAGAGTCCAGTTTGTTCTGCTGCTTCCTTCACGAACACTCGTTGCCTGCCAGTTTGCATTTTTCCCATTTCTGCTCAAGACTAAGGAATTTGGGATTTTAGACTGCTGTCAGTCTTGTAGCACCCATAACCTGTATTGGGCTATTGAAAACAAAGAGTTGGCATCACTGAATCTCTGGTCTGTTTCCATCTGTAAGTTAGGAAATGTTTTCCTAAGCCTCGGTATCAGTGATCTTGGTTCTAACTTGTGTTTTCAACAGGGAATTTCCTGGTTTATACTCTAAAGATTGACGGGGTTTCTCTGTGTCTTTGTAGGGGATGGAAAACCAGAAGGCTGAAGGCCCATCTGTCAAGGAGCCGGTGAAGGAGAGGAACGATGGCTCAAAGGAGCCCCAGGCCACATTGTCTGCTAGCAAACGATACTGAGCACTTTTGTCAGATGTGACAAAGCACATGGCAAGCTTTACATGCCTCTTCCTCAGGAAAAACTTTCTGGCAGAGATGACCAATGCCACAGATTATTTCCTTTCCCTACAAATGCTCTAGGATAAAAAATGTCTACTTGTGCATTGTGCTGAACACAACTTCTCTGGAGGGATTTCCACAAAAATGGAGAGACAAACAGACACCCATTGGTTGCAGCTCAGACGATCCAGTGCAGTGGCAAGGGCAGTGTTGTGGAGGCTGGGAGAGGGCCAAGTTTCTGCTGCCTGATTTGGGACAAGTAAATTCAACCAGGATTTTTTTTTCATCTGAGTGGAGTCTTTTTCAGATGGGTGTTTTCATGAGAAATCTCAGTCTGGAAGCAAGATGCCATTCCACAAAGATGCAGTTCTCATCCGTGTGGTTTGGCCTGGCTGAATCATGGTTTTCTTACCTTCAAACAGCACCAAGTTTGAGTAGTAAGGAGCAAGGCAATTCCTGAACAACTTCAGTCAACAGGTGTCTCAATGTGGACTTTTTGTCTTGATATTCCTGTCCTTCATGTAATTTGCTTGATGGACAGCATGTTTGGTTTATTGCCCCCTGTGCTGCAATCAGCATTTAGGACAGGAATTGCTCCTTGCTGTCTCTTCATGGCAGTTGCAGAGCTGCTTTTACCTGTTCTCCTCTGATAGCAGAGGGGATTTATTTAGCTCTGTCCTGCTCAGCAGTGGCAGGAAAGTGACCACATGCCTCAGTAGCACAGCTGGCATCTTCCTGTGCTCATGGAAGAGACAGGTTGATCAGGAGAATTGTTCCCAGTGGGGTTGTTAAGCTGTGCATCTGGTCTCTAGGGAAGCAAATGAAATGTGAGTGTAGTTCTGGGATGTCTGGCTTCTGTTTTTATCTCCCTTACTGATTTTCTGAATCCTTCAAATATGGCCCTGTTCATCTCTTCAGATGCATCTGAGCTAATTTTCCAGATTGTCATGCCTGGTTGCAGAGACATTTCTCCAGAGTGATGAGTTTCCTTATTCTAAGACACACACGTCCCTTATGAGGAGGCATTTAAACTTGGCAGTAGTGTCTCTCTTTCTGCACAAAGCAATGTGACCTGTGTGCCCTGGCAGCCATCTGAAGATAGATCAGATGCATCTCATCCTTGGTTTTCCTGAGTGAGCAGTGGTGAGAATGTCACTGGCAGATTGTCTCCCATAATGATTGTCATGAGGTCCACATTGTTCTTCAGAGCCTCATGATTTTCCAGCTTGAAATCACAAAATTGGGAAAGCTGCTCAAGATGTTTTGCTCACAATTAACTGCAGGTATTGTCTGTGGCTGCAGCTCTCTCCACAGAGAACAGCAGGCACAACTTTGCCAGGCATTGTCCTGGGGAAGGCTGTGAGAAGATCAGAGAAAAGAATGAGAAACAATTCTTATCTTCACTTGCTGCACCTGTTGCTGTGAACACGTGGAATGTGTTCTGGAGATTTGTTTACCAAAGGGTGATTTCCTAATTGGCCACTGGTGATGGTGTTTTGGATTCAATTGGCCAATCTGGTCTGTCTGTATCAGACTATCTGTAAGGGCAATGAGTTTCTGTATAGTACAGTTAAGTATAGCATAGCATAGCATAGCATAGTATAGTATAGTATAGTATAGTATAGTAAAGTGATTGATCAGCCTTCTGGAATCATGGAGTCAATGCTAATTATTTCCACTATGGGGATGCCATGCTACGATAATTATCACCACCAGGTCCTCATTTGGTTTTATTTTCCAGGGCGAAATCTCCCTCTGATGGACACCTCCTACCCCGTGCAAAAGCCCAGGTCACGTCACCTCCAGCTGTGGAAGAAACGGAGCTGCTCCAGAAGCTTTACCATCTCCTGGAAGCCAAGGGGTTTCAGACAAGGATGGAAGGAGTGGAACTCCTCCGAGACCTGTGCAAAACCAGCCCCCAGCTCATCTCCACTAACATTGCCCAAGTATGTAGGGTATCTTCACTGCTCCTTTCCTTTAGCTCCTTTCCTAAGCCTGTAACAGTAAAGTTAATTCAGTGTGTCTCGGCACTCCATCCTGTCTGTTTGGGACCCACTGGTCCCTCTTACCCAGACAAATGTAATTCAGGTCCAGGCTTCAGGACAAGTTATTTCAGTCCAGCTGTATTTGTCTGGCAGGTGCCTATTGATGCTGTTCATCAGATGATGGCAGAATTTTCTGCTGGTGTAACTGCTGCTCTCTCCTACTTCCAGTTGGGTTAAGTGAAGGGAATCCAGCCCCTGAAAGCATGGCAATTGTTCTCTAGACCAAAAATAGGTTTGCATAGGGAAGAGAAGTATCAGGCTGGGTTGGTTTAAACCCAGATGTTTTTTTAAAGAATACTTCTATATACTCCATCTTGTCTTACACAGGCACAGCTCTGGCTACTCATTTCCATCCTTGTTCCTTTTCCTCTTGGTAAAGACAGTGCTCACCCTTCTTGGAGGTCTTTTTTTCTCTTTGGAAAAGGAGGAAAACAGCTAAGGACTCATCTCTGCCTTCTCCTCCCAGTAGCTGCTTTTTCCCTTTTTCCAGGAAAAGGTGCCTGATAATGAGGCTGTCAAGGGACTGAACCTGCTCTAATGAGAGGTGTACAGCACATTACATTTCAGAAGTCCGCCTGTTACTTAGAGAAATGGTCTGGATCCTGGAAGAGTTGATCAGAGCCCTGCAATTCTCCAGACACTGGTTCTGAGACAAACAAAAGAAAACTTAGATCTCCTCCAGCCATAGTTTTGGCAAAATTATAATTGCCCTCAGTACTTGAGGCAACTGTATAGAAAACTGGGCATTGTAAACATCTGCTTGCATTCAAAGCAAAGGTAGTCTTTAGCATTAATAAATGGAATTGATTTAATGATTTATAGATGGAGAGAAATACCATAGGAACTATCCTGTCCCCAGCCAAACCTCTTAAAAACAGAAGAAAATCTTTCAACCAGCATGAGGCTGTGCCACCATTCCAGTGAGTGGCCCACAGGAAAACAGTGAAATTGTGCAAGCGAGTGCTGACCTGACAGAAAGGATCACTTTCATCTGTGACATTTCTGACTGCTACATCCACTCTTCAAACAAGGACATTTGAATCCAGCTTTCATGTGGCTTGTTCTCTTCACAGATTTTTGATTATTTTGTCCTGAGAATATCTGACAGCCACAAGAAAGTGAAGCAGAGGGCGCTGGATGTGCTGGCTGAAATCACAGGAGCCCTGAAAGATGCCTTGAACCCGGTGATCATTGGTTTGGTGGAAGGAATAACAAAGAACCTGAACTCAAAGGATCCCAGGGTTCGTGGGGCAGCTGTGAAAGCACTGGAAGAATCCATTGCTCATTTGGGTAAGGCTGAGCCCTGGCAGGGACTCTCCTCAGCTTCGTCTCTGTCTCTCCTGCACAAGAGAGCGCTGAGTGCCTTGACAGCTGCTCTTGTCTGTGGAACACTCCAGCTGACACCCACCAGAGGCTGTGCAGGTGCAGTCCTTATGCACCATCCCCAACAGGCTGGAATGGGATCAGCATTTCCCAACAGTCCCAGGAGCCCTTGGCTCTGTGCTGCTTGTCTGAAGAGCAAGTCCTGGGCTACAGCTCTGCTACAGTTCAGAGGCAAAGGGAGTTTGGAGTTTGCTTGGGCCCTGTCTGATTTCCCAAATGAACAGCTTTGCGGTTGGCATGAAGGGACACTGACCCATCAGAGCTTTTGCAGAGCAGCCACCTGGAAGGCTCTACATTAGAGGCATTAGCTGCCTATTTTCCACTTTTCTTCTTTGTCTTCTCTGTTCAAAGGGGAACTGATGATTCACCAAGTTCATTTGTTTAGAACAAACAGGTATAAACCCAACTGTCAGTGATGCCTTGTTCCACATGTTGTTTTGCATGGGGTAAGATGGCCACAGCAATTACCTACATAGGCAAGGGCTGCTGTAAATTCCTTTGCCACACACATTTATGTCAGCTCTGAAAATTCCGTACTGGGGGAATATGCCTGAAAAAAGGAGTGTTGAAGAGGCAGGTCTTCAAGGGGAGTTTCCACTTTCTCCTCCCCAGCTGCTCTGTGAACTCAGGAACTGCCTGACTCAGTACCTTTTTGTGACCCAAGTATGGGGCTCTTCCTTTTTGCTCTGGGTTGCCAAACCTTTTCACTGCTTCCATGTGACTAAACTCTTGAGGTCCCTGGTGTGAAATGTTTTAACACAGCTCCTGGTACAGCAGACAAGTTTGGATTTACAAATGTGAAGGGAGAGCTTTTCTTTTGGAATTTAAAACCCTGCCAAGTAGGCTGGAAGGAAAGAAGGAAAGGATTCATACATCTGCAGAAATGTACTTTATTTTATAAAATGAGGTTGGCCCTGCCCTTTCTCCTATGACCTGAGAAAAGTGAGCAGAAACATGTGTTTCCCTTGTAGATAAAGTGTCACTGCTGAAAGAGCTCAGCTACCAATGGAATCACCTGAGTGGCCAAGCCCTGCTGGATGTCACCGAGCGTATCACAGGTATGGCCTCCCCTTCTGAGCCCAGAGCTCTTCCCAGGGAGCATTTACAGGGAATGCCTGTGAGCAGACAGCAGAGCACCTCCTCCAAACCAGGAGGTGCTGAGCGTGTCCCTGCTGCCCCATGGCCAAGGCAGGTGGGTTTGGCAGGTTTTCCCTGGCTGCTGCAGAGCTGGGCAGCACCTGAGATGGGGGCAGCGCTCGGCCTGGGGCTGAGCTCTCACTGGGGCATCTCAGAACCACCTCCGGCAAAGGGAGGGCTAAAAATGCCCCAGCTGGCTCCTCTCTGGGGAGCTCAGGGACATCTGTGATCTTTGAGGGGAAATGGTGGCAAATGCTTTTTCAGGGCATCAGATTGTTTTGTCCTCACAGAATTCTTGTTTTTCTCTTGGAAAGTTTTGAGGCTGAACCGTGCAGAGCCTGGGGGTCACAGCTTAGGCCAAAATTCAACAGAGGTATCAGAGGCACAGGTTTAGTGCAAGGCAGCCTCTGGGGCACAGGGACAGAAGCAGAGTGCTGAGGCTCCCTGCCTGTGCTGTCACAGTGGCCTTGGACTGAGCCTTTCAGGGTGTGCAAACAGTGTCTGCCTGTGTCAGCGCTGTGCAAAATGCTACAAATGCAGCTGATAATTAATTCCTCAGAGGAGCTTGCTGTGTCAGCAAGAGCCAAGGAATGGAAAAATTATAATCTCAATATATAGTAGAGAAGATGACTGATAGCCTTGCTTTAACTGGGGCTAAATCCACTGCTAATTATGCCAACATCTTTGAATGCAAGGTTTAATACACTTTGTGTCTTCATTAGGAATCTCAAAAGGGCATGTTCAGCAATTGGGAATGTCAAAGGCCCTTTAAAGAGCATTTGAATAAAGTACATCTCCAGCATTAGGGAGTTTAGTTTAGCAGTTCTTTTGATCTCTTTTTCAAATAAAGGAATTAACCACAAATTAGGACTTCTTTAGAAAGGGCAGATGTTCTCTCTGAGATTTAGTAGGAACAGACAGCTGTTCCTCACGTCCAGTAGTTACCAATGTCTTTAAGTACATTTAAACTCAAATGAATTCCCATTTTAAAATGGGTACTATAACCCTTTCCTGCTTAGCAGAATTGGTTTTTGGTACTTGCAGGAGCTCTTTCAATGTTGATGACTGCTGATGGATTAACAGCATACAGAAAATGAAGTCTCTTCCACCACAGAATATTAAATGGCTGCTAGATAACATTTTGTCTGATCAGAAAATAAGAATGGTCTCCAGAGCATTTCAGGTTTTTTTCTCTCAGCCAAATCTGCCATGCAAGAAGCCTGTTGGTAGTAACTTTTTGTCTGTGTTTGATATAGTTCAGTTCAGAAAATGGGCAGAGAGATTTCAGAGACAATATGAGAAAACACTCGTGTTTTGGTTACATTTCAGTCCCCTGTGTAGCACTTTTCTTTCTCTATGCCCTATTTGAACAGACATTATAAGAAAAAATGCCATTACCATTGGAAGGGGAAATGGCATTAAAATGTGGAGATGCGCAAATCCCACAGCACTGGGATCTGGGTAATTCTCTAAGACACCCTGAGGTTTGAAACAGCTCTTTGTTGGAAGCCCCAAAAGCATTCTGCCAAAGACACCAGCTGGTCACTGATGTTTCTCATCCAGCTGTCAGGCAGCAGCCATCTCTGGTGGGCTGGAGTTTTGAGGTGTGTTCTAATCCTGCCCTTGGCTGTATGCCACTGAGCACAGGGAAGAGCCAGATTAGACATTTGGCACTTGACATCAAAGTTACAAAAATGGAATCATCCCTTTTGATTAGAAATCTCTCAATTTCCTCTCTATGGTGCATTTCCAAATCTTTAGTGTGGGTTTAGACAACTTCTTAATGTAAATCAAAGGCAATTGGACATTTCATTCATTGTTCATGCAGAGATTGTGAAATAATTCAGTAAAGGTAGGAAGTCTGCCCCAGGGCCAAGGCTCTGGTTGGAGCAATTAGTGCTGAGGGGTTGGTGGTTCTGTCTCCAGGATGCTCAGCTGCTTTGCCCGTTTCTGGATCAAGGGGCTCTGGTGCTATTTTGCTGCTCTTGGCCAGAGAGGCTGGCAAGAAGCAGAAGCAGAGGCAGATCCTTGTTTGCAGTGAGGCTGGTGGGTAAGGAGCTGTGTCTCTGTCCCGGCAGTGCTTGTGCAGGGGGTTCATGCCAGGAGCCCTGAAGTCGTCCAGCGCGACGCCCTGCCCGTGCTCTGGTCCTGCCTGGAGAACAAGGCGCTGCCTGTGCGGAGCGCCAACGTCCTCACCGTGGCCACCAAGCTCGCCTCTGCCCTCTGCAAAGTGATGGGCACCCAGCTGAAGAAATGTGCTGCCAGCAAGCCTCCACATGTGCGGGAAAACCTCTCCAAAATGCTGGGCTGGTGAAGGCGAGATGTTCTCCAGAAAGCTGAGGAAGCGCTGAGTTGGACACCTCTGGATTTGCCTTTTGAGCTGTGCCAAAAATGACGAAATCCTAAGGAAGGGTGTTCATCTGCCCCTGCTCTCTCCATCACATTTCCTAGTCATGGCATGGGGGGCCTGAAGCAGCTCCAGATGAAGGACAAGGTGAAGGCAATCATGGCTCAGCCTCACAGAGAGGTGAGGGGGGAGCTGGGCCAATCCCTGCTGGGAGGAAGGGTCTTGTGGCAGCCCAGAGAGGCTGTGCACATTGCCAGGGAACAGCTGTGCCCTGCATGTGCCCCTGCAAGGAGCTGTGCTGCTGCCAGTGCCCCTGGAGCTGTAGGGCTGCTGAGCTGTGGGGCAGGGAGAGGAGCAGGAGGGTGCATGTGCAGCTGAGCCATTCCTGGAGAGCACAGGGCTCTGGGCTCCCTGCTGTCCCAGGGCAGCCCAGAGGCCAGGCTGTGCCTGTGCCAGCTCTGGGCAAGTGGCTCAGGGTTTGCCCTGGCCTGCCTCAAGTGTCTGCCAGCAGGAGCATGTTTCCCTGTGCAGCTGTTTAGACATTTCCAGGAAATGTGTCCCATGAAATATGGAGCTTCAGATGCTTTAGGTTTGCATGGTGGCCTCTGTTATACTTCGTGTCTCCACTTTGCAGATCTGACTGGTTACAGTCTTACCGAGAAGTTTTCTCTGGATGTTCCCTCACCTACAAAGTCCTCGCCTTCCACCCAGAAGAGTTCTCTTTCCTCCAAGCTCAGGAAGAAGCTGCCGCCTGTATGGAGAGTGTTTGAAGAATACGATTGATGCGTTAGGCTTTATAGTTACAGCTGTACATATGTTCTGATCTTTAGATGTAGTTTTGAATTAATGTCTTTTGACTCTGTCTTTAAGTTTTTATGACATATTTTTAATTATATATATTTTATTTTGATGATAAAAAAAAAAATAAAATTTAAATAAACCAAGAGGAGAATGTGAGACCAGGACCTGCTAGCCTAGAGATTATGGGAGTGCAGCTCACTCAATGTGCCAGTGTGTCACCACATCCTTTCCTCATTGGGCCTCTCCTCTTCCTCTTTGGCCATGTTTTCTTTGTGTCCTTTGTGCTACTCTTTGTTACTTGGCATTACAACAGGGCCACCATTGACCTGTTTGGGGGACAATGGATCCAAAAGATCCTGTCTAGTCAAAGGTTTTCTACCTAGGTATGTTCTATGCTCACCAAAGGCCTGAGCAAAGAAACCAAGAGAAGTCTGCCCAAATCCCAAAGCTTTGCTCCTTTGCAATCTCCCACAGATCTGGCTCACAGGTGTCCTCAATCACAATTCCATAGGTAAGAAGAGGTAATGTATTTCACTGGGAAATGATGCACGGCTTTGGCAAAGTCACCTGTATGTATATTTACCCAGGACAGCAGTGCAGCTGTCTTGTTTGCACCTCGTTTGCAGAAGGATGAGTGCCATGGGAGGCCAATAACAAGTGACAAGGGCTCCTCAAATCTGCACTGCAGCCTGGGTGCCATTCAGCCCAGAGCTAGGGGATCATTTGTTCCCATGGACCAGTGCTTGCCAGTGGAACGAATTCCTGCACAGCTGGAAGAAGCAATTCTGGATTCAGCTCCAGCTGTTGGTGGGCTGCATGATCATTGACAATGCTGCCCTTCCAGAAATTATTCTGCAGTTTCCTTTCATAGTCATTTGAAGCTTTGAAACTTCACATTTCAATTTGCTTTGCCTTAGGGAAAAACACTTCTGGGCCCAGTGCAAACTGTAACCTTTTGACAGCAAAGTCCTCATGGTTGCCAGCTTCTGATGTTACACAATGTCACCTGGCTGCATGTGTTTGCTTAGCTCTGGGTCTAGTCCCGGCCTAGTAAAGCCCAGGCAGGGTGGCACATTGCAGGGAAAACTGTTCCATGAGCTTATGGGGTTGCCATCAGCAGCAGAGTGAATGTGCCCTTTGGAGATTCCTCTGGAGACAAAATTAGGAACCTACTCCATGCCACAATATTCTCTTCGATCTTTCTAAAATATCCTAGAAAAGGCTGTGAAACTTCACATCTCCTTGCACACCCACTGTTTGAAGATGGGCATTTTTGTCCCTCCTCAAAGTCATTGCTCTTGCACATCAGAAACATGAACATCCACCAACAGGAATGATGCATGGTCCTGCTGCTGCTGCAGAGCACTGGGCAGTGCAAACCTGGGTGTTACCAATATGAGCACATAATTAGCATTTCATGCTCCTTCAAGCTGTCCAGATCCCAGGGCTTTTTGTTTCAAAGCAGCCACTGCACCATCTCTAGGGAAGAACAGGAAATGGGAAACAGTGACTGCCAGCCTTGCAGGGGTGTGGGGGAAAACCTGAGGTGTCTGCATCAAAAGATGAATGGGAAGAGTGTAATTGCTAAAGCAAACACTTCATTAGGACAGCAGGAGCAGTTCTTTACTGCATGCTTGCATGAAGATCATTTGGGATCTCCTTTTTGTATCTCATGCAGAAAAGGAGCTCTTACTAATAGCACGCTACTTAAACCAGATTGGGATGTAGCTCTGTAGGGGTTCACAATGAAGCAGACTGCCTGCTGTGTCACTGCCAGCCCTGGTGAGCCTGCGAGGGACTGGAGTGTATCCCATGCCTGTTTTACCTCCAAGCAAAGCTTGGTTTTCCTTATTAGTGTGGAGTAAATACAAGAGTAATGAAATGGACAATTAAACTGGCCACTTTGGAGGATATGCTCATGCTTTCACACGTCAGTCCTCTACCTCACGCTCCCAAGGCTTGTTACTCATCATGAAATATTTTAACAAAAAAACCTCAGCTCTCATGTTACATCTGAATCAAATTGCATCAGATCATCAGGAATTCTGCTGTCAGGAACAAGACAAGAGCCTGCCGACACTTGCAGCTGTCCTGGATTGCTCCAGCCCTTTGTGAAAAGCTGCTGCAGACAGAGTGTTTGCAGTTGGTTCGGGCCTTTATGAAAGATCTGTGGAGCAGTGTGCAGGGCTCTCCTGGCAGGAAACTGTTTGTCCAAGCCAGGGACACGGTGCCGGCAGGAGCGGAGCGGCCCTGCTCCCAGCCCGAGAGTCTGTGAGCTGAGCCACGCCGGGGAGAAAAGGCAGCGAGGGGCTCCAGCCCTGCTGCTTCACTGCCCTGCCCGCTCCATGGAGCTCTGCCATGGGAGAAAGCCAACGCCAGACGAGCCCCCGAGCTTCCATCAGCTGCTGGAACTGCTCCGTGACAGCTCCTGTTCTTCCAAGAGAGAACCCGGCGCCTTCTTGGAATGCATGTCATGGGGGGATTCTGTTTGTTAATAAACTGTTGGCGTTTTTCCACTTTCATCTATGAGTAATAATTTCCTATTGCTGGAAAGGGATTGTTGGAACACTTTAGAGAAAACAATTTATTGCACAATATCCTGTTTGAAGTTGTCTCAAACTGTGTGAGACAGATGGCTTCAGACAGGAGCATCCCCAAGCTGCTGAGGGGAAGGCACAGAGGAAGACAAACCCAGTATTTCTGAGGGAAACTCCTTGACACAAACCAAACCTGAGCTGTCAAACAGCAGACCTAATATTTTGAGACATGGGCCAAAGGGGAAACCTTTCAGTGTGTTTGGTCCAGGCTGGGTTATGCTCGAGGCAAAGGTGTGTCAGTGTGTTGGATAATACTCTTTTCTTGACCTAGAGATGGGACAACTGAGAGGTGTTTTAAAAACTTTTATTCCATTTCAGTCTCATGAGAAGGGTGATACAATACAGATGTTATAATTCACGCCATCACAATCAGAAGCCAACTACTTCCTAATTATAATACATTATAAGCGTTTCTTGGTCTATCAGCCTTTTCCCATGCCATGTTGTAGATGCCTTAAAGCCAATTATTTAAAACTGCCCCTTGTGGGTCCCACTACAATGCATCTTTCATAGCTCTGTTTTTCCAAAATCTTATTTGCAAGGCCATCTTTTGGAACTTTCTTCTAGCTTCATTTCTCTCTCAACAATATCTGTCCTATTCCATAGCATTCTAAGTTAGCATTTCTTGTCTCAAGGTTTATATAAAGATTCATACTCTGTGGGCCTTCTACTAGGCCCTAAAAGCTTTCTACAAATCCTTTTCCCACATCAGTGGACTTGGCTCCTTCTCTCCTCATTGTGCCTGGCAAGCACAGGAGCCCAGAGCTCCTGAAGAACCCATCACAGCACTCAGTGGGAGAAAACTTGTGTCCAGTCCTCACCTGGAGCTGTGGTGCCCAGCATTGGACCACACTGGAATGAGGAACTGTTCCTGCTCTTTCAGAAGGAGCTAAGGAGCTTTGGCCTTCAGATCAATTGTCTGCAGGCTCCTGCAGCGCCTGATGCTGCTCCCTTCCCAGAGGCACCCCAGGCCAGGGGGGCACATCTGGGCTGCTGTGTCTGGCTCTGGGGCTCCCTGTTCTGGGCAGTGAGGAGGAGCTGCAGAGGCTCTGCAGGATTGACAGGATGGGCTTTGGGGCTGGCAGGAGAAGCTGAGGGACCTGGGCTGCTGGAGCTTCTGAACGGGAGGCCCAGGGCTCCTCCTGCAACTGCTCCAAGGGTGGTTTCAGAGAATCCCAGAATCAGCAAGGGTGGAACAGGCCGTGGAGATCATCAATCCAACCTGTGCCCTGACACCGCCTTGTCTCCCCTGAGCCTCCTCTCCTCCAGGATAAACAACCCCAGCTCCCTCCGCCACTCCTCACAGGACTTGTGCTCCAGACCCCTCCCCAGCCTTGTTGCCCTGCTCTGGACACACTCCAGCCCCTCCATGTCCTTCCTAAATTGGGGGCCCCAGAACTGCAAACAGCACTTGAGGCGCTGCCCAAGCAGTGCTGAGCACAGGGGAAGAATCCCTGCCCTGCTCCTGCTGGCCACACCATTCCTGAGCCAGGCCAGGAGCCATTGGCCTGCTTGCCCACCTGGGCACACTGCTGGCTCATGTCCAGCCTGCTGTCCATCAGTGCCCCTAGGTCCCTTTCTTCCTGGCTGCTCTCCAGCCACTCTGTCCCCAGCCTGTAGAGCTGCAGGGGTTGTTGTGGCCAGAGTGCAGGACCCGGCACTTGGACTTGTTAAATCTCACCTTGTTGAATTTGGGCCCTGGATCCAGCCTGTCCAGGTCCCTGTGCAGAGCCCTCCTACCCTCCAGCAGATCCACACTCACACTCAGCTTGGTGTCATCTGCAAATTTGCTGATGCTGGACTCAGTGCCCTCATGCAGATCATCAGTGCAGACATTGAAATCCACACTGGCTGGCTCTGACCCCTCGGCCATCCTGTGGGTGCCCTGTGATGGCACTCAGAGTGATCTGTTCCATAACCTTGCCGGGCACCCAGGTCAGGCTGACAGGCCTGGAGTTCCCCAGATCCTCCTTCCAGCCCTTCTTGAGGATGGGCTCACATTGGCACCTCCAGTGCTCTGGGACCTCCCTGCTGAGCCAACACTGATGGTAAATGATGGAGAGCAGCTTGGGAAGCTCATCCACAGCTCCCTCATCCCCCTGGGATGGATCCCATCCAATCCCATACACCTGTGAGAATCTGAGAGGCTCAGCAGGTCACCAACTGATTCCTCCTGCATTACAGGGGCTGTTCTGCTTCCTGTGCCCCTCTACCAGCTCAGGAGAACAATTGTCCTGAGGACAGCCTGTCCTAATATCAAAAATTGAGAGAAACAAGATGTTAAGTAGCTCTGCCTTCTCCTTATCTTTAGTTACTATTCCCCACTGCATCCAATAAAGAGTAGAGGTTCTCCTTATCCCATATTGTGCTATTAATTTAATTGTGGAAACATTGTCTATTTTTTTTCATGGAAGTGGTCAGGTTAAACTCTAATTGAGCTTTCACCTCTTAACTTTTTTTCTGCGCGACTTTACAACATCCTTAAACATTTCCTAAGCTGCTTGACCTTCTGTCCAAAGTTGATGCACCTCTTGTTACCCTTGAGTTCCCACAAAATCTCTGTGCCCAGCCAGGCCAGTCATTTTCCTCACTAGCTCATCTTTTGCCACACTGGGACAGGCTGCTCCTTCCCCCTTACGATTACTTTCTTGAAATGTGTCCATCCTTCCTGGACCCCTTTGTTTTTAAGGGCTGTGTCTCTTAAAAAAATCAGGACCCAATTTTGTACTCCCCAAATCAGCATCCTGTATAGGCCAAAGTCTGCCCTTCCTAATTCCAGTGCAGAAGTTTTGTTGCTGCCCCTCCTTCTTTCAGAGAGCATTGAAAACTTGATTATTTCATGGTCACTGTGCCCCAGGCAGCCTCCAGGCCCCACATCTGCCACCAGACCTTCTTTGTTTGTGAACAGCAGGAGACAGAGCTTTCCCTGGCAGTGAGAGTGTTACCAAAAATTCAGTAAAATAGAAAACTCCTTAACACCAATGCAGCATTAGAAACAGCATTATTTATTCAGGGGGATGCACGGGGGACAGCTCCTCCCAAAGCTCTGCAGGCTGAGTAAAGGAAAGTTTCTGTTTATATTCTGTATTTTGCATACATATTCATTAATTGTCCCAGACTAAATATACATCTGATAATCATTTTCCCCAAATCATTAATGTATTTCCCCTCCCCTGTTCTCCTCGGTGTCTCTCTGGTGGTCCTTGGTGGTCGTGGACCCCGATGTTCCAGTGGCCCTGGCTGAGCTGGCAGGACACTGAGGCTGCTGAACTTCCAGTTCCCCTTCTCACACAATGGGCATTGTGTGGTTTCCACAGGCCTGGGGTGGTGGAGAACAAGCTCCAGGTGTCAGCTCAGCTGGTGGAGACAATTGATCATCTGATAACATGAGGTCACAGAGAGGGCTGTGACATCACAGAGCAGACTGTGACATCCCAGAGGGGCTGTGTGACATTAGATAATGGTCTGTGACATCACAGAGAAGGTTGCGACATTACAGGGCAGAGGTCTGACATCACAGTGCAGACAATGACATCACAGACTCTGGTATGACATCAGAGAGCAGCTCTGTGACATCAGAGAGGGGTCGGTGACATCACAGAGCAGGCTGTAACGTCACAGAGGGGCTGTGTGACATCCAAGCAGGGCTGTGTCCGGTCACTGGGTTGGTCACTCCGCCCCAGCTCCCCCTCACAGTTTCTCCCAACAAGTCCAATGCTGTCCATGTCCAGCAGGGTCCCTGTCCCCCAGGGATCCCCCCGGCCCATCTGGAGCCACAGCCTCCACCAAAGGATGTTCCACAGGATCCACCCCAGAGCCTGACAGGGGACAAGGGGCCAGGGCTGTGTGACCAGGACTTCAAGGACATGGATTATCCAGGTCACTGTGGCCTGGTTTTGGTTTCCCAGGGCAGGAAAGGTGTCTGGCAGCTGGAGCAGGGTCTGGGAAGGGCCTCCAAGGTGGGGCTGAGCCCTTGGGCTGTGAGCAGAGGCTGAGGGAGCTGGGCTTGTCCAGCCCGGAGCAGGGGAGTGTGAGGGGCTCCTCATCCCAGCCTGGCAGTGCCAGCAAGGAGGGGATGGAGAACACAGAGCCAGGCTCTTCACCGGGGGCTGGGGGGAGACAAAAGCCAATGGGTGAAAGGGGAAAGAGAGGAGATCAGCCAGGACAGGAGGAGGTGAAATGAGTCAGGCTGGTTTCAGCATTTCCTCAACATCCAAAGCAGCCTGACCTCCCTTCTTCATCTACCACTGACAGCTTTGCAAATCAGGAATTGTTGGAGCTGTTTTGCACCCACTCCAGGACGAGCATCCTGATACAAGGACTTAATTGTGTTTATATCTATCACAAAACCACGTTTGTCTAAAATTAATTTTAGCACGGAAATCTCCTGTGGATGGTGGACTCATCAGACACTGATGGGACATTGCACATAGCTCAGGGAGCAGTGTGATTGGTATGAAATTGTGTCCTGTTCAACCATGGTCCTTGGGCCATGAAGAGAAACTTTCTGTGCCTCTGAGTCTCACCAGTTCCTGACCCCAAAGGACACAAATCTGATGAATTGTGGTTCTCACACCAGTGGTCACACCTGCACCTCTCTCCATAGCCAGAGCAGAGCTGCCTTGTTCCAAAAATTCCCCGGCAATGCAGGGATAAAGGAAATTGGACAGGCCGTGGGGATCAGGGGCAGGGCACAGCCAGGGATTTGGAGTGGTTGTGAGCCCAGGGCAGGACCTGGCCCTTGGCCTTGGTGAACCTCATCCAATTGTCCTGGGCCCACGGATGGCTCCAGCCTGTCCAGGTCCCTCTGCAGAGCTTCCTGACCTCCAGCACAGCCACACTGCCACCCAGCTTGGGCTCACCTGGGAACTGACTGAGGGTGCCCTCGATGGCCTCATCCAGATCAGCAATAAAGAGATTGAACTGTCCTGGCCCCAAATTTGAGCCCTGGGAACACCCCTGGATTTGACTCTATTCCTCAGCTGCTCTGAGTGCCAGGGGTTGGATGACGGAAATGGTGGTGTGATAAATAAATATGATTCGTGCTAACAATTGTAAACATACTGGAATTTTAGAAAAAAGCAATAGAGGAAAAGGATGTGTAATTAGTGTCACAAAACAGATGTTTTCAGATGTTCATGAAAAAATAGGATACAGGATGTAGTTTGAGATAAGTAAAATCTCAAAACAGAATAGGCATCGAGATAATTAGAGAATCGGCCTTGAAATGGACAAAATTTAAATGATTCCAGGTATTTTTGAAATAATAAGGCTTTTTTTTTTTGAAATGTAATTCTGGCTGATATAATACAAGAATTGTGTTATAGAAGGGGCACATGTGCAACCTGTGGGGTTTTTCAAAGGACAATGACAGTGAGGAGAAGCCTTTGTTGGATGTGATCACCAAAGAGCCAAAGGACCCCTTAGCAACAAGCGGAGCATATGCTGAGAAGTATAGTGATGTAGATTTCAAGAATCAAAAATAGGAGGAGATTTATGGGAAAATATTTATAAATATGTCTAGCATCCTGTATATAAGTTGTGTTTGGATTCCTGTGTTTTTTCTACAGGAGACAAGGTGAGAAAAACCCTCCCATTTCCTCGATCGATCAGTTTTGCACATGCTTTATCTGAACCACTGCCAAATTTTTTGTATCTGCTTGATTATATTTGATATTATTTTATATAAAATTACTACGCAATTTAAATACATGCTAAATTCAATTTTGTTGTTGATTGAATTAAACATATAGAACTTCATTCATAACAGTGGGGAAGGGGTAGAGGCAAAGTGTTATTGATAGTCAGCCATAAGTGTCTTGATTTTCATACCTATTCAGACTGCATGAGAAGGTGATTGTGGTCAATATCAATTGGACATTGCTGATATCACTCTATAAACAGGAAAAGAAAACTTAACAGGAGAAAACAATTCTCTCTTCATTGTTTTAAATACAGTATATTCACTTTGAATGCACTTCTGAAATGTGCCTAATTAACCACAGAATAATGGAAAACCTGAATTATTCCCAGGGGCTTTTCTTGTTACAGTGATTTGAACAAATGTTTATGAGCTTTCCTCACTGAATTCGTGAACTGAAGAGCTCAAGAAAGAAGAGGCCTCTGGAGTAGGAAAATTCATCAGCAACCCCCAAGTGGCTGAGGATCCATCCCCATCAGGGCAGCAATGAACAGAAATGGGCACAGCTTTGTGCCTGTCCCAGCTTTGGGATGGGCCCTGGGCCTGGAGCAGGAGCAGCTCTTGAGGGCCCCAAGGCTGGGGCTCTTGTGCTGCCCTGGGCAGATGGGATGGCAGCAGGGGCTGCAGAGCCCTCAGCACCTGAGCCCGAGGGGAGCAGGGCACACAGGGAGCCTCCTTTGGCCTTGGCCAAGCACCTTCCCCCATGGCTGTGGCTGAGTCCTGTGGCAGCTGCAGCTGCTGCTGTGCCCTTGCCAGGGGCTGAGGCCGTGGGGCAGTGCCCAGAGCAGCCTGGCCTGAGCAGAGCTGTGGGGCCAGAGCCGGCTGGGCTGGGCTGGGGAGAGGCCCTTGGTGCTGCCCAGAGCTCAGGGCAGCTGGCTGAGCTTTCAGGGAGCTGGGCTGGGCTCCGAGAGCCTGGCCCAGAAACCATCAGTGTCCATCTCAGCCTGGCTGAGCGTGCAGGGGCAGGACTCAGGCCAGGCCTTGTGGGGCAGGGCCAGCGCCTGTGCAAGGCATTGCAAACAGGCAAGTGGCCCAGAGAGGAGGCTGCTCTGTGCCCTTGGTGGCATGGACAGAGCAGGGAGGGGGCCCAGGACATTTGTCAGTGCCAGCCTCTGTGCCCAGGCCTTGGCAGCCCTGGCTGCTGAGCCCAGCTTTGGCCTGGGCTGAGTTTGGCTGTGGCCCAGCTCCATCCTCCTGCGGGGCTCAGGGCCTGTTCCCAGCCATGGCCAGCTCTCTGGGCTGCAGGAACACTCCAGAGCCCAAAGAGCCTCCATGACTGTGCTGGAGACCAAGGCTGCCGCAGGAAAATGCAGGGCTGCTGTGGGATGGGGAGGGCATTGAATTCCAGCACACACCTCAGCTCTCTGATGATCCCGGCACCATGCTGGGCCCCGTTTCAGACTGGAGCAGAGCAGATGTTGATAGGACAGGAGCCCTGCGGGGCTGTCAGGGACCTGCAGCTTGCAAGGTGCTCTGCTCTCCCTCAGGTGCTCTCTGGAGAGATTCAATCCCAGCTGGGCACCTCAGGGCACAAGTGGCACTGGCTGTTCATGGGCACACAGCTGATGTCTGCCTGTAATAGGGCACCAGTGTTAATACCTGTTTGTTTCATAATATACAAGCAAATCTTTTTCAGCTAGGTAATTTGAGTACTTTTAAGAAATGTCAATGTTTTCCCACCAGGAACAGGAATTCCCTGGAGGTATACTGATGGCAGAAGGAGAACAAATACTGATCTTCCCATCTTCTTGTGTCACCAATATTCAGTCTATTATTTAATCTCCCTTTTCCACAGGTGTTTCCAGCCCTCCTGTTTAAATGGCCATGTCTAAGGACATCTCTTCACTAGACCATCTGGGTCTATGTACTTCCCATTCATCCCAGATTTCCTCCTCTAGATGCTCTCTGGTCATTCAAGTGCCTCTCAACTGACTATTTTCATGCTTTGAGCTTCAGCTGGTTGCCTAGTTTTCTGAAGTTGAAGTAAATAACACATTAGTCAACATCTTAATTGTGCTTATATCCATTACAGAATTACATTTTCTTTTGTTATTGTCTGTAACTGTTCCTGTCTGGAAATCCCTGGGGGATAGTGGACATGTCAAATGCTGCTGGGACATCCCAGAGAGCTGAGGGAAGAGCTGTGATGGTTATTAAACGGTTCAAATGTTCAAGTTCTATTTGTTGGCAAGAAACCTTTCGGTGCCTCTGAGTGTCACCAGGACCTGAGGCCAAAGGACACAAACCTGATGAGTTTTTGGTTCCCACTGCAGGGGTTGCACTTGGACCTTGGCTCTGCACAAGAGACCTCTTCATCCCCTTTCTCTCTTTTCCTCCCTCTGGGCATGGAGGGAGCTCCTGATTTCAACCTGTGACTCGTGTGTGCAAAGAGCAAATCTGGGCAGAATTGGGGCAGAGAGGGTCTGGGGGCCTTGGGATATGTGCTGGGCACTGAAGGTGTTTTCCATTGCTCTGAGACTGTCTGCTGTGGAAAGTGGATTTAATATCCATCAGAGGGATGACTTTTGCATTTGATGGAGCTGTGCCTTCCCTTGGCTTTGTTGGCTGAAAAGAAATGAACATCCCTCTGTGTCTCAGGCAGCTCCTTCTCCAAGGAAAGCAGGTGGGAGTTGGAGCCAAGGAGCTGAAAGCTGCAGGTGCAGCCTGGGCTGGAGAGAGCTCAGATTTGCACAAGGCTGCTCTGAGTGCCAGGGCTTGGGTGGGGGAAATGGTGGGGTGGGGGTAGGGACTGAGTCTGATTGATTGTCAGCCATGAAGGGTCTTGATTTTCATATCTATTCAAACTGCATGAGGAGGTACTTGGATTCAGTGTCAATTGGAGACTGCACATATCAATTTATGAACAGGGAAAAAACCTCAACAGGACTTAAAAATATGGTTTCTCGCTGTCTTTTTAAATAGGATATATTCAGTTTGAATACACTTCTAAAATCTGTCTAATTAACCACAAAAGATTTGAACACTTAAGTCAAATGACTCCCAGAGGCTTGGCTTGTTAAGGTGTTCTGCATGTTAATGAGCCCTGGGACACTGAATTCCTGCACTGAAGAGCTGAAGGCTGAACAAGCCTCTGGAGCAGGAAAATTCAGCAGCAGCCTCCAAGGTGCTGAGGATGTCAGCAGCCCCCACTGAGGCCATCCCTGCCCAGAGACCGTGGGGGAATGGGCAGACAAGGAGAGCATCCCTGGGGCTGGGACAGCACAACTCAGAGGCACCAGCCACTCCAGCTGGGAAATGGAGTGTGGAATATGGCTGGGAAAGCCCTGCCTGGGCTGTGCCAAGCAGGACAGGCAAGCCCTGACTCCCATTCCCCAAACAACTCTCTCAATGGGACATTTACAAGGAATTACAGCTGTTTTTGTCCTCTGAGTTGGATGCACTGGAGACACAACAGAAGAGTTCCTTAGAAGCTCAAAACATTTAAACAGCCTTTTCTGGAAACTTTAAAAAATCAGAGAAACTTTGGCAAAAGGTTTATTATGGCTTCGTAGTGGTTTTGATTTGTTAATTTAAGTTTTTTCTAATCTTGAGATTTCTTAATTGATGGATTTATGAGTGTGGTGGGTTTTAGTGTCAGTTTATTATTTATTTATTTTTTGTTGTGAGATAGGATTATGAGAAAGGTAAAGTAGGCTAAAACTTTGAAAAGGGCATAAAAGAAAATTTTTACTAAATGTAAATACAAGTACAAAGGCAGTAAGAATTAAAGTAAACGCTTTGGAACACTTTTTCTTTTCTTTGCAACTTTCTTTTTTTACTGACAATGTAAAGAAAGTGAACTTAAAATTTCTAGTTAGTTTATTATTTCTAGAATACTCTCTTTTTAGTTTACTTTGGGAGAGAAGTTTTCTTGTTAAGGTTATGGAAATTTTTTTTACAAAAGAAAAACAGGGTTTTTGGGGTTTTAATTTTGTCATGGATTACAGTTGTCTGGGGAACTTTGTTATTGTGAGGCAGGTTTTATTGCTACAAGGTTTTTGACAGCTCGCTTATGGGCCATGTCGACTTATGGGGTATTGTTTTAAAGATTAATTGTTTAAAAGTAAAAGTTTTTATTATTTACTTTTAAAATTATTTTTATCTCTGGGGATAGAGATCCTCTCTTGGGGATAGTGCATTGCTTTTTTTCTGTTTATAATTTTGAAGAAATTACAGTTATTTTACATTTGTTTAATCTAGCATGGAGGTTTTTACTTTATATTAATTTGTGTATTTTGATTTTTTTTTAGTTTTCTGTGTTATAATGGAAAACAATTTTTTCATTGTAGTTTATAGGAGGATTTTAGTGTTAAGAATAAAGTATTTTTTCTTTTTTTATTTGCAATTTCATTTCTTCTTTAGTGATTTTGATGGGTTTATGTTGTTTTTTTTGTATGCTTGTATTTAGTTTTCTAGTTTTACTTGAGGGAAGATTGAAGAATTGAAAGGGTTAACACCTGACCTGCTAGTAACTTGTGGTTGGATTGTGTTAGGACTGGTTTTATGGTGGGTTTTTGGGGTTTTTAGTGTTTAAATTTTTAGTTGTGGGGTTATTTTGTATAGGTTGTAGGTTGTAGGGGTTTTTAGTTTTAGGTTTTTTTGCGGGGAGGGGACTTAAAGGTAAGATTTTAATAGCTGTGGCTAGCTTTGTTCTGGTCGGGGTTTTGAAGCCTCTTTTGTTTTCCTCTTTGGTAGTTGTTGGGGTTTGGTTTGGTTAGAATGGGGCCGATGGATGAGGGCAGCCTGGGGAGGGGGGAAGGGGCTTGGCCCATGGCAGGGTTGCTTGGTTTGGTTTGATTTGGTTTGGTTTGGTTTGGTTTGGTTTGGTTTGGTTTGGTTTGGTTTGGTTGAGATGGGGGCTGGGGCCAGGGCCCGCTGCTTCTTTGTTGACTGGAAAAGAAAGAGGAGATTCCTGGGTTTTTTCATCTTTAACATTTGTGTTTCACAGATGTGTGTTCAGTATCTTAGTGGTTTAACAGATGGTCAGTTACACAAACAGTTTTGTATTATTTTTAAAATTCTTCTCATGTCAAACTACAACAGACATTCAACCAACAAAAAACACTTCTCAAAGCATTGACTTGGCGCTTTCAACCGCACAAACTCTAAGCCTGTTTAATTTAATGTTAATCAAAATTTGCAGGAAAACAGAAGAAGACACAGAAAGAAAGACAAAAAATATACAGAGAAGCACACACACAGCTACAAACTCCTGGATTCCAGCACTGTTCAGATGGAAATTCCAACAGGAGATAGGATGTGTGCTTGCCTTGTGGTCAGCCTTCAATACCCCTTGGTCTTCCTGGGCCCTTCCCCCAGGTGGGACTTGGACTCAGGAGCTGGGCTGGGGGCTCCAGAGGTGGCTGTGGAGCATTGCCTGTGCTGTGCCAGGGACTGGCAGATACTACTGGGCTGGGATAGAGGCTCTGGGGGGATTGGGGTTCCAGGACAGGGCAGGGCTGGGGTTCCAGGGCAGGGCAAGGCTGGACCTGCCCCTTTCTCTCTCACATATGACATGTTTCTGGGCAACAATCTCCTCCAGTCTGTCACAACAGGCAATGTTGGAGGTGAAATCCCAATTGTGGCCATGGGCACCTGGCTGAGAAGGACAGTTCTTCTCCACAGGAAGGAAAGCACAGAGCCCCAGTGTTTGGAAGGCAGGTGAGAGCCGCACTAGTCCAAGGCCAGCCAGACTTGTTAGGAATGGCAGATTTTGTCTGGGAGCAGATATAGGGAATTATGGAGGTGGAAGCCCAATCTCGCCATCGGCACCTGGAGATGCAGGACAGTTCTTTCTCATAGGAAGGAAAGCACAGAGCCTTCCCCAGGGTTTTAGGGAAAGATGAGAGCTGACCCTTGTGAAACCATTGCCAGCCAGACTTGTCCTGGCAATATTCCTATGGGAAAAACCCTGGATATAAGGAAATTTGGAGGTGAAATCCCAATTCTGACCATGACTGCCTGGAGGAGAAGGAGAGTTCTTTTTAATGGCAAGAAGAGCATGGAGTCCCAGTGTTTCAGTAGCAGATGAGAAGAGACGTTTACCATGCCAAGGTCAGTTGGACCAGTCAGGTGACCCCTGGGAGGCCAAACCAGCCAGACCTGTTCTGAGTTCCCTTGGTTTTGTGGGGCCCACAGTGTCACAATGGTGCCTTGATTACAAGAAGACCTGCAGTGTCACACTGGCTCCTTGGTTTGATGGGGTACCACAGTGTCACAGTGGCCCATGGTTCCATACAGCCCTGCAGTGTCACAATGGTCCCAACATTTCCATGAGGCCTTGCAGTGTCACAATGGTCTCTGTTGTTCCCCAGGCCCCACAATGTCACGTGACTCCTCTGTTCCATGAGCCCTGCAATGTCACAATTGACCTTTGGACGGATCCTGGGGGTTTGCAGTGTCACAATGGTCTCCTTTGGCTCCACAGTGTCACAATGGACCATTGATGACTGGAGGCCCCTCTATGTCACAATGGACCTTTGGTTCCATGCAGCCCTGCAGTGTCACAAAGGCCTCTTGGTTTCATGAGGCCCCACAGTATCACAATGGTCCTCTTGGATCTGTAGGGATCCCCAGAGTCACAGTGGTTTCACTGGTTCCATGAGGCTTCACAGTGTTACAATGCTTTGTTTATTCCATGGATCGTCATAGCACCACAATGGTCTCACTGGTTCCATGAGTCCCCTCAGAGTCACAATGGTCTCCTTGGTTCCATGACACCCCAAAGTGTCACAATTGTCTCCATGGTTCCATAAGGCTCAAAAATGTCACAGTGGTCTCCCTGATTCCATGAAACCCCCAGAGTGTCACAATGGTCCCTTGGTCTCACAGGGCCCCACAGTGTCACAATGGTCCCTTGGTCTCACAGGCCCCCACAGTGTCACAATGCTCCCTTGGTTCCATGGGCCCTGTGTTTCTGCATTCCCCCCTCCCCTTCTCAGACCACCCTGCCAGCTGAGATATGCTCCTTGGGGCTCGGCCTTGGCCAACAGGAGATTTGCACAAGGGCTCAGCTCCTCTGCAGCTCATCACAAACACTGTCTGCTCCAGGCACTGCTGCTGCCCAACCAGCTCCTGGTTCCTTTAGCAGCAGCCCTGGGAACTGTTTTTGTCCCCTCAGTGGCACAACATCCCTGTTCTCACACTGCTAAAGAAAGCTGTTGGTGCCAAGTGCAGCCAGGATGAACCATTGCTGGGACTGAAGCCCCTCTCTTGGGGCCCTGCAAACAGCGCTCCAAAAGGAGCCCTTGGAGCTCTCCTGGGCCAGCGACTCCCTCTGAGTGGAGCCTCTCTGAGCAGGGAACTCTCCCGTTTGCTGCACTCGGGGATCCTGAACAACCACAGAGCCTGGGCTGATCCCCCCACTCCTCCAGCCTCAGCCCTTTGCCCTTTGCTGGGAGATGCCAAAGGATCCACAGTGAGCATTGCCTGCTCTCAGGGAAATTTCTCACAGGTGCCTTGCACTGACTCTTTGTGTGTGTGTGCACACAGGAGTGCCTGTGCTGGGGAAATGTGGCAGAAATGCTGCTCTCTGAGGGGTTTGAGTGCCTTGGATAGCTGAGTCAGTCAGGCCTGTAAGTGAAGTTTAAGTCACGAAGGTCTAAGTGAAGTTAAATGCTGCTGAGAGCTGTTATTTTGCTAAATTGTTATGTTTATTATAAGTTATAAGCTAAGTTGAATATAATTAAATGTTATTCCTCTGTTAAATAGCAAAGTCATAGATTATAAGTAAAGTTACATACTGTTAAGTGCTGTTCTTTTGCTAAATTGGGAGGTTTAAGGTATCAGTTAAGGTTAAGGTGTAAGTTCAGTCCTGTTAAGTTTTAGCTCTGTTAAGCTTTTAGGCCACATTACTTTTATCCTTGCCCTCAGTGTCCTTGTGTCACACACAGACAGGGAAAGTTCTGAGTTAATTTCTGGTTTGATAGCCTGGATTCTGTTTGGTTTTGTTGTTGCTTTGTTTCCCTGGTGTGCCTGAAGTGTCCAGTCAGGAGCAGAATGACTCTTGCCAAGGAACTTTGTGCTGCTGTTGGTTAATATTAAATCTGGTTTTTGCTGATCCCTTGCTGGGAATTTTTTCAGTGCTCTCAGCCCCTCATTCGTAACAGGGTGAAGGAGCCCTGGCCCAGGCTCTGGCTCTGGGGGACACAGGGACACTGCCGGGGGGTCCCTGTCCCCCTGTGCCACCCCCAGGGCTCCGGCCCTCCGTCCCCGTGTCAGGCTCTGGGGTCGATCTCGTGGAACATCCTCTGGGGGAGGCTGCGGGGCTGGGGGCGGGGGGATCCGGGGGGACAGGGGACCCCGCTGTGCACGAGCAGGGTTGGACTGCTCTGGGGGGAACTGTGAGGGGGGCCAGGGCAGAGTGACCTCCCCAGTGACCTCACACTGCCCCTGTGATGTCACACAGCATCCTGTGATGTCACAGAAACAGGGGATGTCGTAAATCTGCACTGTGATGTCTCAGAAGACTCTGTGATGTCACAAAGTCACACTTTCATATCACTGTCTGTTCTGTGATGTCACAGCCTGCTCTGTGATGTTACACAGCCACCCAGTGATGTCGCAACCCACTCTCTGATGTCACAGAGACACCCTGTATGATGGCACAATCTGCTCTATGGCCTCACACCCTATTATATGATGTCACAGCCAGCTCTGTGATGTCATTACCCTCTCAGTGATGTCAAACCATTCTATGATGGCATACTGCCACTCTGTGTTGTCACAGCCCAATCTGTGACCTCACACAGCCCACTCTGTGCTGTCACACAGCCCCTTGCTGACATCACCGCTGCTCTGTGCCTCTATGACACAGCCACAGAGGTGCTGCTATGACACAGCCCCCTCTGGGACATCCCACAGCCCCAGCCAGTGCTGAGCCCCTGTGAGCTCTGTCTGTGCCCTGCTGGTGTCCCTGAGGGGCCCTGGCAGTGCCCCAATCCTGCTGGGCTGTGCACAGGAGCTGCTTCTGGCCAGAGCTGTCTCTCTGCAGCGCTGCCCTTGCCAGGAGCTGCCTCTGGGCCAGGAGCCCGGCCCAGCTCAGAAGCACAGACACAGCACAGGGACTTTAATGACCCTCTGAGGCTTTGGTGCTCTTTGGATCAGACTCAGTCCCTCACCTCTGAGTGTGCTCAAAGAACTTCGCAGGGACTCAAAAAGAGGGTGAAACACTGAAATTGCTCATACTTTAAATAGATCTTTCTGAGGGACAGGACTGAGAAAGTGTCCCCAGGTTCCAGGTAGCGCAGAGCACTGGTGGCAGTGATGACAGGTGAGGACAAACAAGGGAAAGGTGTCTCTGGTGCTGAGCAAACCTGTGCCTCCATCCCTGCAGGCTGTCGGCATCCCCCGGCTGCCCCACCTGGCTGGGACCTTCCTTTGCTGACAGCTCTGCCTCCTGCCTGCCTCTGCCTGCCCACACAAAGCCTGGGGCTGCTCCAGGCTCCTTCTGGGGGATGTGCTGCACCATAGCCCTGCCCCTCCAGGGAAATTCCTTTCTGCTGGTGTTTAGTCTGGACCTTTCTAACTGCACTTGGTGCTATTATGTCTTCTTCAGGCTCATTCCTACTATGAAGAAAAGCTCCAGCCACTCTAAAACCACCCTTCCATCCCTCCATGGCTACTCCTGTTCTGTCCTCAGTCTCCACACCACTGAGCCCAGAGCCATCAGCCTCTACCAGCTGGTTTTGCGATGAGGCCTCCAAACCCCATCTTGGGAGACTTTTGTGTCTTCTCCAAGGTCTGTGAAAATGGAAAAATAGTGGTCAAAGGTATTTTCTCCCAAATGTTTCCTTGACAGAACAAGGGTCAATATCTCTAAACTAAACAAGGGTGGATTTACATTTGTTAGAAGGAGGAAATATTTTACAGCTATGAGAGTGGCACAAAACTGCAGCTCTTTTTCCAGAGAAGTGGATTCCCCATCACAGGAATTGTCCAAGAGCAGGACAATTTGTGCAACCTGACCCAGTGAAACCCTCTCATCCCCAGGGACAGAATTCCTGTTCTCTGTGTTCTCTGATGTGCTGGGTGCCCTCACAGCGCTTCTGGCCAGAATGTCTGCTGAGGGCAGCCAGGCTGCTGCAGGGGCAGTGACCTCACAGCCATCACCATGGCAGCCCTGTCCCCTGGGCCTGGCTCTGCCCTTTCCTCTGCCCCTGCCTTGGCTCTGCTGCCATGAAGAGTTTTGTCATTCATATCTTGTCCCCAAGGTGCTGGGGCCAATGGCTTCCTAGTCCTGGAGCAGAAGTGGCTTTTCAGAGCCCAGCCAGGAATGAGCCCTGAGGCAGCAGCTCTGCAGTGGTGGCCATCAGGCCGGGCTGCCAAGGGAGGCTTCTGGCCATGGCCTGCAAGCAGCTGCTGCTGCCAAGGTGCCTTTGGTGCCTCAGGCTCTCCCTGACACAGCTCCCAGCACGGCACTCTGCCCTTGTGCCCGAGCCCTTCCCTGTGCTGGGGATGGCCTGGGGCTTTTCCTGAAGCGGGACCTGTCCTGCTTATGGCACAGGAAAGGCAGTTCCTGCTGGAGCAGGAGGCTCTGCCTGCAATGGGCTCCAACAACTCCAGCAAGGCCCTGTTTGCAAAGCCCCCATTGGGAAATGAAGGAGGCGGGTTACTCTGCTTTTGGGGTGAATAATGCTGAAACCAACCTGACTCCTCCACCCCACAGTTCAACATTCTCAGAAGGAGCTGAAGATGTGGCAGAGCTGGAAAAATCCCCAAAGAAAGTGTCCTGGGTTGACTATATGATGCTTTTATCCCCAATCGTCTCATTCTGTTTATGTTGAATAATAATAAGTTTTGTACCTTTAAGAGTGTTACAGAGAGTGAAGGGAGGGAGAGAAGAAGCGCGCAGTTTGTTTTCAGACACTGCACTCCTCCTCCACATTCCTGCTCCTGACTGTGTTGTCTGCGGACAGACAGCAGGACAGAGCTCTTCTTTTGTTTTTTACTTAGTGTTAGCTAGCTGAGGCAGAGAAGTTCCCTGGACTTTTTTTTTCCTTGTTCTTTGGACCTCTTGAAACTGCTCTGGACTGAACACCCAGGAGAGCACCGGCAGCTGCAGCTGTGGCCCACTGGGCCTGGCCTGGCCTGGCACAATTCCAGCACCGGAGGGACCGATCAGAGACTGAGTGAGCTGCTGCTTGAACCCGGGGTTTTCTCAGTTTGTCATCTCTTTTAGAGTGGCAAGGGGTCTCATTGTTTTGACACTGTTTTGATCTTATTGTTTAATAAAGAGGTTTTTTTCCACCTTTCTCCAAGGAGGTATTTTTTCCTCCCGGACCAGTTGGGGGGGAGGGGCTGATTGAATCTGCTTTTCCCACAGGAGCTCCTTTGGGGGATTCTTCCCCAAATTTGCTCTAAACCTGAACAAATACATGCATTGGCACCCAACGCGCGGCTGGAAAAGGTGGAAAAAAACCCTATTAATTGTGTGTTTCTTGTTGTTAAAGCAGTTAGTAGCCATGCTGCTTGGACCCCTGATGTCTGTGGTTGTGAATGCCTTATTGTGGCTCTGGGCTCTAGACCTTTTTGAGGTTTCAATACCTTTCTGGTCACTAGGATTATTGTCCTTAACAAGTAATTTTTACGGTAGAGGGGTACGGATTGGAATGGCTGTTGTGCTGGCCTTGGTGATAATGATTTAAAAGCGTTTAGAAAGATACTGGCCTCTGTTTACCAAATGTATGGTTTATGGTTTCTTCATCCTACCCTGCATCCCAATTCCAGTAGTAGGTTTTGGGAATTTATTAGTAACTACACTCAGTCTGTTAGAGGAGGAGCCAAGAATGAGACTTTCCAGCCTTCCCTTTCCTTCTTCTCCTTTGGATTGGTTATGCCACTTTTTGAGAATGTTTAGTTTCCCCTGAATGTTAAAGAGACCATCTTTCTGGTATTTAATCTGGTAAGCTTCCTCTATATGGTCTGCAGCTTCTCTAGAATGAGGGCTGAGATATCCAGAGGAGCTGGTGAGACCCCTGGCCCAGAAGCAGATGCAGGCGTGAAAAATCCTGAGTGGTGTGGACAATGGGAAAATATAGGCCAAACCCTGAAGGAATTTTCTGATCCTGTAGACTGGGATTTTCCACGGGAACAAATTCAGAAAGCAGCAGAGGTGGGGAAATACCTAAAAGAGAAGTGCCATGACGATTCTAAGGAGAAAAGGCTTATTGCAATAAGCTGGGCCCTGGCCTATGCTTATCGCACTCTGTTAGATAGTGTAGGGCAGCAGACAGAGGCAGGGGGGCAGGGAGATAAATCAGCTATCCCAGTCACTCAAGCTGTAGCCAACAGCCCAGGCTTGAAGCCAGCAGCCAGACCAGATAGTGAGCCTAAGCCAGCATCTAAACCCATGGCTGTTGCTACCAGTACTAGAAGTCGGAAATGCACAGAAAAAACTGATCCACCAGTGGATGATGATGATGATGATGGTGATACAGGAGAAGGAACCTCAATGCCTCCTGACATAAAATCAGGAGTCAAAGCAGCAGGTGCAAGATCAGACGCAAATATTGAGTCTTATTCCCTGAAGGACCTTCGTGGCCTAAGGAAGGATTACACCCGATGACCCAATGAATCCATAATTTGTTGGCTGGTCCGTCTCTGGGATGCTGCAGGCGAGGCTACAATTCTGGATGGCACTGAAGTGAAACATTTGGGATCCCTGTCACAGGATCCTGTCATAGACCAAGGAATGATGAGCAGGGCTAACTCTCACAGCCTCTGGGAATGGGTCCTAAGAAGTGTAGCACAAAGATATCTGTGCGCAGACGATCTCTATATGCAGCAAACCCAGTGGAAAACCATAGAACAAGGGATTCAACGCTTGAGGGAAATGGCAGTAGCTGAGATTGTCTTCTCAGATGATGGAAACTTTGTAAATCCAGACTTGGTACCATGCACATCTGTGATGTGGAGAAAACTTGTACGACTTGGGCCATGAGAATATGCTTCTGCTTTAGCAATGATGAAGCAGGATGATGGTGAGGAGACTGTGCTGGATATGGCAAAGAAGCTCCGAGCATATGCAGACACTGTGAATGGCCCAACACATGCCAGAATCGCAGCAGTGGAAACACGTCTGCAAAAATTAGAGGACAAGATAGAGGACGGTCACAAGAAACTGAGGGAGGAGATTAAAGAGGGCTTTCTCCAAATCTCAGCAGTGCAGATCAGAGGTTCTGGTACCCAACGCAGACGTTCCCCAGATGGCGAGAGAAGGTTTACCCCACGAGCTGAGCTGTGGTTCTACCTGCGTGATTGTGGAGAACACATGGGGAGATGGCATAGAAAACCTACCGCTGCTCTGGCACAACGGGTGAGACAACTGAAGATTCAGAGAGGAAGTTCCAAAAGGGAAGCAGCTCCAGTGGCCAGTAACCGAACTGTCACATATGACGATAATGACAATATTTTTGATCCCTTTGAAGGAACCTCCAAGACATATGCCCAGGGAAAGAAGGATAACCAGGCTTAGAGGGGCCCTGCCTCTAGCCAGGTAGAGGCTGGGGAAAACTGTGTTTTTTGGACTGTGTGGATTCGTTGGCCTGGCACATCTGAACCACAAGAATACAAAGCTTTGGTTGACACTGGTGCACAATGCACATTAATCCCATCGAGACATGTGGGGACAGAGTCTGTTTCTACTGCTGGTGTGACAGGGGGAATCACAGGATTTCACTTTGGTGGAAGCTGAGGTGAGCCTGACTGGAAATGAGTGGAAGAAACACTCTATTGTGACTGGCCCAGAGGCCCCATGTATTTTGGGCATAGACTACCTTCAAAGTGGGTATTTCAAAGACCCAAAGGGACTCAGATGGGCATTTGGAATAGCTGCTGTAGAGACAGAGGGTGTCAAGCAGTTGAACAGCTTGCCTGGACTGTCAGAAAGCCCATCTGCAGTAGGTCTCCTGAAGGTGGAAGAGCAACGAGTACCAATTGCCACCTCAACAGTGCACCGCCGACAGTACCGAACGAATCAAGATGCTGTGATCCCCATCCACAAAATGATCCCTGAGCTGGAGAGCCAGGGGGTGGTCAGCAAAACCCACTCACCCTTCAACAGTCCCATTGGGCCTGTGCGAAAATCTGAAGGAGAATGGAGATTGACAGTGGACTATCGTGCATTGAATGAGGTGACCCCACCCCTGAGCGCTGCTGTACCGGACATGCTGGAACTCCAGTACGAGCTGAAGTCCAAGGCAGCAAGGTGGTACGCCACTATAGACATTGCCAATGCATTTTTCTCCATTCCCCTGGCAGCAGAATGCAGGCCTCAGTTTGCTTTCACCTGGAGAGGCGTGCAGTACACCTGGAAGTGACTGCCCCAGGGGTGGAAGCACAGCCCCACCATCTGCCATGGACTGATCCAGGCTGCACTGGAAAAGGGTGAGGCTCCAGAACATCCGCAATATATTGAGGACATCATTGTGTGGGGGAAGACAGCAGCAGAGGTGTTCGAGAAAGGGGAGAAAATCATCCAGATCCTCCTAAAAGCTGGCTTCGCCATCAAGAAGAACAAAGTCAAGGGACCTGCTCAAGAGATCCAGGTTCTGGGAGTGAAGTGGCAAGACGGACGGCGTCAGATTCCCACCGATGTCATCAACAAGATCACAGCAATGTCTCCACCCACCAATAAGAAGGAGACACAGGCTTTCCTAGGCGCCATAGGTTTTTGGAGGATGCGTATTCCCGAATACAGTCAGATTGTGAGCCCTCTCTACCTGGTCACCCATAAGAAGAATGCTTTCCACTGGGGCCCTGAGCAGCAACAAGCCTTTGCACAGATCAAGCAGGAGATTGCTCATGCAGTGGCCCATGGCCCAGTCAGGACTGGACCAGAGGTGAAGAATGTGCTCTACTCTGCAGCCGGGAACCATGGCTTGTCCTGGAGCCTTTGGCAGAAGGTGCCTGGGGAGACTTGAGGCCAACCACTAGGATTTTGGAGTCGTAGCTACAGAGGGTCTGAAGCCAACTATACTCCAACAGAGAAAGAAATCTTGGCTGCCTATGAAGGAGTCCAGGCTGCCTCAGAGGTAATAGGCACTGAAGCACAACTCCTCCTGGTGCCCCGACTATTGGTGCTGGGGGGGATGTTCAAAGCAAAGGTTCCCTCTACGCACCATGCCACCAGTGCTACATGGAGCAAATGGATTGCTGTTATCACACAGCGCACCTGTATTGGAAAACTGAATTGCCCTGGGATTCTGGAGATAATTACAAACTGGCCGGAAGGTGAAAACTTTGGTTTCTCTGATGAAGGGGAACAAGAAGTGACATGGGCTGAAGAAGCTCCACCATACAACCAACTGCCAGCAGAAGATACACGATACGCTCTCTTTACTGCTGGTTCATGCCGCATTGTGGGAATGAACTGGAAGTGGAAAGCAGCCGTATGGAGCCCCACCCGACAGGTGGCAGAGGCCACTGAAGGAGAAGGTGGATCAAGCCAACTTGCTGAACTCAAAGCTGTTCAACTGGCCCTGGACATTGCTGAGAGAGAGAAGTGGCCAAAGCTCTACCTTTATACTGACTCATGGATGGTAGTCAATGCTCTGTGGGGATGGCTGGAGAGGTGGAAAGAGGCTTACTGGCAGTGTAGAGGAAAACCAATTTGGGCTGCTGATGAGTGGAGAGACGTTGCTACCAGGGTAGGGAAACTGCCTGTGAAGGTCCGCCATGTGGATGCCCATGTACCCAAGAGTAGAGCTAATGAGGAGCACCAAAACAATGAGCAAGTAGACCAGGCTGCAAAGATAGGGGTGTCCAAAATAGACCTAGATTGGGAACATAAGGGAGAGTTATTCCTAGCTCGATGGGCCCATGATGCCTCAGGCCATCAGGGCAGAGATGCCACCTATAAATGGGCACGAGACCGAGAGGTGGATTTAACCATGGACAGTTATTCTCAGGTTATCCATGACTGTGAGACGTGTGCTGCCATCAAGCAGGCCAAACGAGTGAAGCCCCTGTGGTACGGTGGGTGGTGGTCCAAGTACAAGTATGGGGAGGCCTGGCAGATTGACTCCATCACACTGCCCCAGACATGCCAGGGCAAGCGCTACGTGCTGACCATGGTGGAAGCCACCACTGGATGGTTGGAAACCTACCCTGTGTCTCATGCTGCGGCCCGGAACACCATCCTGGGCCTTGAAAAACAAGTTCTGTGGAGACATGGTACCCCTGAGAGGATTGAGTCAGACAACGGGACTCATTTCAAGAACAGCCTTATCAACACCTGGGCTAGAGAACATGGCATTGAGTGGGTGTACCATATCCCCTACCATGCACCAGCTGCAGGCAAAGTGGAGAAGTACAACGGACTGTTAAAAACCACATTGAAAGCATTAGGTGGGGGATCTTTCAGGAACTGGGAGCAGCATCTGGCAAAAGCCACCTGGTTAGTTAACACCTGAGGCTCTACTAACTGAGTGGGCCCTGCCCAATCTGAGCCTTTGCACAGAGAAGATGGAGTCAAAGTCCCAGTGGTACATGTCAGAGGTTTATTAGGGAAGACAGTTTGGATTAATCCTGCCTCAAATACAGACAAACCCATTTGTGGGGTTGTTTTTGCTCAGGGACCAGGTTGCACATGGTGGATAATGCAAAAAGCTGGAAGAACACGATGTGTACCTCAGGGAGATCTGATTGTTGGATGAAACCTGTATAAATATCACTGTTTCCTGAATGTTATTACCATTGTCTGTGTATAGTTGTATAATGGATGTATCATGTATGTACTTGTAGAGTTAGAATTTATATTAGTGTTAGCAGTAAGCAGACAACATGGGTATAAGGGGTGGAATGTCCTGGGTTGACTATATGATGCTTTTATCCCCAGTCGTCTCATTCTGTTTATGTTGAATAATAATAAGTTTTGTACCTTTAAGAGTGTTACAGAGAGTGAAGGGGGGGAGAGAAGAAGCGCGCAGTTTGTTTTCAGACACTGCACTCACTCTTCCACATTCCTGCTCCTGACTGTGTTGTCTGCGGACAGACAGCGGGACAGAGCTCTTCTTTTGTTTTTTACTTAGTGTTAGCTAGCTGAGGCAAAGAAGTTCCCTGGACTTTTTTTTCCTTTTTCTTTGGACCTCTTGAAACTGCTCTGGACTGAACACCCAGGAGAGCACCGGCAGCTGCAGCTGTGGCCCACTGGGCCTGGCCTGGCCTGGCACAATTCCAGCACCGGAGGGACCGATCAGAGACTGAATGAGCTGCTGCTTGAACCCGGGGTTTTCTCAGTTTGTCATCTCTTTTAGAGTGGCAAGGGGTCTCATTGTTTTGACACTGTTTTGATCTTATTGTTTAATAAAGAGGTTTTTTTCCACCTTTCTCCAAGGAAGTATTTTTTCCTCCCGGACCAGTTGGGGGGGAGGGGCTGATTGAATCTGCTTTTCCCACCGGAGCTCCTTTGGGGGATTCTTCCCCAAATTTGCTCTAAACCTGGACAGAAAGGAACAACCAAGTGACACCACTGAGAGCTTCTGCAGAGCGTCTGAGCTGGCCCAGCCTGGGCACATCTGACTGAGAGGGCAGCACCTCAGACTAGAAAAGCCCCGTCGCAAATTTTAATGGCAACATCTCCTGACATTTCCCTTCTTGGGGGGTGTGGAAATTCCTCCCTGCAGTGGGGACACCCCTCAAGGTCACTGCTCCAGCCTGAATTGAAGGGATTTGCCCACAGTCATTGGTCTGCAGGAGTAACATCAATCTCTGCATAATTACAGATTTTGCTTTAATGCAGTTCCTTTGAAATAATTTCTTAGTGCTCTATATAATATATTATACATCTTTTACATCCTGGTTAAATGTTTATGATTTAGGCAATTTTCTCTAATCATTACCATAATATATCATACATATTTATATAAAAATATCTGGTTTGCCATCCCTAATCCTGTGGTACAAATTCTACAAAGATTTAATTGCAACTTTATAATTCTTTACACACAAACTCTGTAAAAATCTGGAACTGGGATTGGAAACCGCTGCTCCAAGGCTACTCTCACAGAAGGCATTGAGAAAGCCTGGAGGTCCTTGGGGGTATCTGTGGGTTTGTGGGGGCTATTGGGGCTCCTTTTTGCACCTTGTGACTCAAGAGGAGCTTCTCCAATAAACATTGCCTGAAGCTCCCACTGTGCCCATGACAGGAACCCCTGTGAGTGTCTGGGACATCCCGGCCCTTTGGAAGCCTGGGGACTCCTGGGATGTCACCGTGGAGCCCCCGTGAGTGCCTGTGACAGATCGGCGCCTTTGCAGCCCAAGGTCCCCTGGGATGTCACCATGGAATGGCTGTGACTGCCTCTGTCCACACGGCTCTTTACCATCCCCAGAAAGCCCTGGGAGGTCTCCATGGAGCCCCTGTCTGTGCCTCTGATATTCCAGCTCTGGAACAGCCTGGAGACCCTTGGAAAGTCCCTATGGAACCGCTCTGAGGGCCTGTGACAAATCTGATCCTTAGTAGGCAACCATAACCAGCATCCTATTGCTATGGTCCGTTTCCATGGCAACCATCACCAGCCCCCTGTTGCTATGGTCCGTTTCCATGGCAACCATCACCAGACCCCTGTTGCTAAGGTCAGTTTCCATGCAACCATCACCAGCCCCCTGTTGCTATGCTCAGTCCCTTGGAAGCTCCATGGAGACCCCATGCCAGGGGTGGTTGCCATGGACACCAGCTCAGGCCTGCAGCCACAGCCCGTTGCCATGGCAACCATTGGCAGCCCCCATCCCCAGGCTCATGGGATCCCAGAACCACAGAATTGGTTGAGCTGCGAGGGACCCATCAGGATCCTCCAGTCCAACTGCTGGCCCTGCACAGGACACCCCAACAATGCCAGCCTGCGCCTGGCAGCGCTGTCCAAACGCTGCTGCAACTCAGAGAGCCCTGGAGCTGGGACCCTTCCCTGGAGAGCCTGGGCAGGGCCCCAGCAGCCTCTGGGCAAAAACCTTTTCCTGAGATTCAACCTGAGACTGCCCCGACTCAGCTGCAGCCATACCCTCCGCTCCTGTCCCTGGGCACCAGAAGGAAGAGGTTCCCACAGCCCCAGCCAGGGACCCGCTCCCAAGGCTGTTGCCATGGCCACCAGGGCTGGGACCAGCTGGGATGCTCGGTTTCCATGGGCCGGGGTTCAGGAATGGGATTCCCCAAAATTCTGCTCCTGCTAAAACCGTGCTGCCCTCGCTGAGAATGGAGAGCAGGGAGGAAAAATCCCCACGGCAGAACCTTGTAGAAGAGGCCATTTTGAGCAGCTCCATGGCACAGGAATCCAACAGGGAGGAAAAGCCCCAGAGATTCC
Source organism: Melozone crissalis (assembly GCF_028551555.1). NCBI lineage: Eukaryota > Metazoa > Chordata > Aves > Passeriformes > Passerellidae > Melozone > Melozone crissalis. The sequence continues at coordinate 4,004,935 of NW_026535912.1, forward strand.
ACAGGAGGAGAGTCTGCAAACCCAGCCCAAGATGCTCTGAGGAGGAAAGACCCACCCTGAGCCAGGAAGGTGGACAGAGCTTCAGCCAGAGCTCGGGGCTGGTGGCCCATGAGCAGCTTCATGAGGGGAGAAGCCCCACAACTGCTTGGAGTGTGGGAAGATCTTGAGGCAGGGCAATACCCTGATCAGCCACCAGATGATCCACAATGGGGAACGGCCCTACGAGCGCTTGGAATGCGGGATGAACTTCAGCCACAGGTCCGACCTGGTTGTCCACCAGAGGTTCCACACTGGGGAGAGGCCCTAAGAGTGTCCCAAGTGTCAGAAGAGGTTTCACACCAGCACCCACCTCCTTGTACATGAGCGGATTCACACAGATGAGAGGCCCTTCTGCTGCCCCAACTGTGGGATGGGCTTCAGGCATAACTCCACCCTCGTCACCCACCGGCATATCCATGCCGGGGAGAGGCCCTACGAGTGTCCCTAGGGTCAGAAGAGCTTCTCAGACCGCTCGTTCTTTACCCGACACCAACGGAGGCACCGGTAAGGGGAGCCCTGTGAATGCCCCAACTGCAGGAGGAGCTTCATGCACTGCTCCAGCTTCATCCCCCATGGGAGGACCCACATTCCCAGTGATCTGCATTGAGCAGATGGCTGGGTATTCTTTTGTTTTGACCCTCATTTTCTTTGGATTCATCTTCATCCCTTTAAAACAGAGAAAATTGGGGCAAAAATCAATAAATTCATCAAAGGCATCTGAATCCTCACTTTTTTACTTGTGTTTCAGGGCAATTTGGGATTCAGGGAAATAATTGCCAGAATTTGGGGGTTTTGGGGGTATTTGGTTTAGTTTTCTCCCTCTCTTGGCACTCAAAGAGACAAGAGGGTTTGATCTGTCAGCTCAATAGCACTGAAACTACTCACTCCCACCCCAAAATTCCAGCCTCTTGGTGTGGAATGGGGTTGGAAATGGATTGGGTAAAGTGGGATGCAAATCAGGAGGGGTGAGATGGGCATTGGGTGGGGCATGATGGGTGGGATGGGGTTTGGGAAGTGGGAAATGGGGGAAATACAGCTTGGGTAGGGGGTCATGATGTCCACGAAGGGTGGGATGGGTTGGGGTTGGGACTGGGGAGGTGGATTGGGGTCTGGAATGAGACAGCCAAAGTTTGGGGATGATGAAGGGAGGAGGAGCCCATTACTGAGAGAGTTTTTGAATAATCCACATTCCTGAAGAGATTTTGGGGTATTTCATGTTTCTGAGGCAGTTCTGAGGCACTCTTCAGCTCTTGGGGGTTTCCTGAGAGCAGCTCCATGGAGCCCCATTGCCAGGGGTGGTTGCCTTGGGCATGAGCACAGAGCTGTAGCCAGAGTCTGTTGCCTCAGTGCTGGAGAGCAGAGAAATGATGAACGGCCCCCGACATCTCCAGTGTGTGTTTGGGGGCAGGGAGGGTTCTGCACAGGTGGGGTGGTCACTGCCCCATCCCAGACACTGCAGCCTCTGGCCCAGGCCCAAACTTGCTGCCAAGCCCCTGGTACCCCAAAAACCTCACCTGTGAGAGGAACCAGAGCAGGTCAGGCTGTGACACGGGTGTGACACTGTCACATCCGACGGCCTTGGAGCTCACAGCTACTGAGACCCAAGACTGACTGTGGATCTCTCTCTCCCTCTCTCTTCTCCTGACTTCCTCTTCTCGAAATCTGGATAACTTGAAGTTGGACAGTTTAGAGTTTGCGAAGTCAATGCTTTATGAAGTGCTTTACTGTAATTCAATGCTCCTCTCCCCCTGAGGTACCTCATTCTCTGAAGTTTGCACTAGAAGTTTGTTCTCCACCCTCCTGAGAAGTTTTTCTCCCCTTGGCCATCTGTCCTGCCGGCTGTGCCCCCTGGGCGTGCTGCTCCTCTGCCCTGGCCGGCTGCACTCGCCCATCTTGCTGTGCCCCAGCATTTCTCACCCAGCGTTTCTGTGCCCTCCCTGGGCTCCCTGCACCCAGTGCTGCCGGCTCCTGGCACACAGAGCCAGGGCAGGAGCCCACCCTGCCAAGGGGCTCTGGAGCAGGGCGGGGGCTGCAATGGCTTCTGAGCTCAGCAGCTGCTCCTGGCATGGTTCCATGGAGACCAAGCATAGCAACACTGCTGAGCATTGTCCCTGCTGAGGGTCACACACTGCCGGAGCACATTCCCTGCCTGCAGGATTCGGGCCTGACCCCAGCACTGCACTGATGGTTCCAGCATTGCTTTCCAACAAAAACAGGGGAAGGCAAACTGTGTGGAGCTCATGGTATTTTAGAGTGTCTAAAACTCACTAAAGCATTGATCATAAAGCGAGATCCATTTGGAACTCATGGCATGGAGAAGAAGTGCAACATGGAAAAGGGGAGCATAGAAATAAACTGAGGAAAACATTTCAGATGATTTCTTTCTATTTTCATTTCACTTCTGGAAAGCTGGTTCAGTTTTCCAGGAACCTTCTCCACAGTCCTGTCTGCTCTTCTCAAAAACCTTTCCTGGACAATGAGGTTGAGCTCCTGTCACAAGATGTGCCACCACCTACAGCTTCTCTTGGCTTTCCACACTGTGCATGCAGCAGGACTCTTGCACCAAAGCAAGACAAAGGTTTGGAGAATTTGACAGCTTGTCCTTTTATTTTCCTGGTGGACTGGGGAGTTGTGCCATTGGTGTGGTTTTCATTGTGACTGTTCCAATCTTGGAAAACAGGAGGTGGTACCAGGACTTGTTGGGGAATGCAACCCTGACTGAATTCAGAGAAAGAATCTCCAAGAGCTGCAGCCAGAAATGGAGAGTTGTGTGATAATCATTCACACATCTCCATAGACACCTGGAAAGTGATCTAGAACATGAAAATCGGTTGTCAGAGGCAGTTTCTTTCTGTTTTCAGTTTAGATGATTCTACATCTCTCATGCTGGTATAAATCAAGAGCACAATCAGTTCATGATAAGCAGCAGAACAAGCTGCACCTCCCAGAGTAGAAGACTGAAAGAATCTGAAAAGGAGAATTGCAGGGAATGACTTGGTGAACCTCGTCTGTAAGAAGGGTAATTTTTCCGAAGAATTTCTAATCAATTTCCTTTTGCTTTTCTCCTTTTTAATATGGCCATTTCCATCCCAGATTCCTCATGAAATGAGAAGCCTGAGCTTGTGGAAGTGCCTGAAACATGCCCTGTTCCTCTGCAGGGACAGTCAGGGTGAAACAGGAAGCAGTTTTGAAATAATGGTGTGATAGATCAGTAAAGCAATGGTTGAGTCACACAATTAAAAGGCAGATAACATGGATATCTTAAGACAAGTTTTATAGATTTATAGTTATGTTTTAGATTTATAGTTATGTTTTATCCCCCTTGTTATCACAGGGTTACCTGGTAGTTGGGGTATTTGGGAGGGTTGGCTTGTTACTATGGCAACACCTGACCTCCAATCAAGATGTAAGGAAGTGACCTCCACTGCTGGACAGCGAAGAAAGAGTTTATTAACAAGATTTTGAGAGGGGCTAAAGGGTTAAAAGGTGAAACATCCATTGTGTGGACACGGAAATGGTGGGAAAAAATCCTTTGCTCGAGGTGCCATAATATTTTCTGTATTCAGTCCTGTGTTGTATTTTTTATAAGGTTTTAATAATCCTTTTAAATTTTTGGAAGTGATCATCATTTCTCACAAATGGGGACTCATCCAGGAAATACAACTGGTGGCCTTAGGAGTTTTCAAAAGGGGCATCCCCTCCCAAAGATTGGGCGGAGTCTATTGGACTGTCCCAGTTCCACCAGTGGTTGCAGGTTGGAAGCCCAAAGACACCAGGAGACTGGATAAATAAAAGTGGGGAAGACGGGGTGAGTACCACCCACATAACTATTTTTGGCCAGATTGTGACACCATTATTCCGGTGTATGAAAGTGAGCTTCGCATTAGTAATATACTGGATCCATCCTGGTCCCTTGAAGCATCAGGATATTGGACGGTAGAAAGGAAAAAGGAACAGCAGGATGCATGGAGGGGGGAGGAAAGCGGGGATCCCATAGACAAGGACCCCATGGCCGGCGGGGCACGTAGGGTTGAAGGGTTTGTGGGGACTTGGGAGCAGGGTTCACCCATCGGGGAAACCATGTTTGTGCCGGGATGGGGACCCACGGTGGGATTCCCATCCAGTGCACACCAAGGGACCTGGTGAGCTCCACATTGCGCGGCGGCTTACATGGTGCTCAGAGCGGGGGCAGCCTCTGGGGCGCAGTCAGTGCTAAAATTTCCAGGGCCAGGTTGAAACTGGGCTGGAAGCAGGGTGACTGCCAAGGGGTTTGCTGCAGGGGGTCACCCAGGAGCCAGTGGAGTAGTTTCTGTGCTGCCGAGCCAAGGGGGTCAGGGCAGTCTGGCCAAGCCAAGTTGTGTCAGGGCGGAGCTGCCAAAGCGAGGGGGTCAGGCTGGGCTGGCTGCTGAGCTGAGCCAAATCGGGGCAGGCGGAGACACTGAGGCTGAGCCGAGTCAGGCCAGGAACAGGAACTCCTGAAGTGGAGCGGACTGAGCCTCTGAGTTGAATTGGGGTGAGCACAGCCACCGAAGCTGAACCAAGTTGGGTCAGAAGTTGGATGGAAGCCACTGAGTTGAATTGGAGTGGGTGGAGCCACCAAAACTGAGCCAGGCTGGGCCAGGGCTGGGACTGCAGCAGCTGAGGTGAATTGGGCCAGGGGCAGGCCACAGCCGAGCTGAGCCAGGTGAGACAGAGAGTAGAGTGCGACCGTGGGACCAGAGCTTGGAACCGAGGAGGAGAGGAAGGGCAGGGACCAATCCGGTGATATGGAAGCCCCTGGATCATAAGATTTTTTTAATTTTTACTTGTCAAAAGAGAAGTACAGTTTTTTGGTTTTTATCCCCCTCTTCCCTTTCCTTCTCTTTCATCCTTTCCTTGTTTAGTTTTTTCCTGGCCCCCTTTCCTTTTCCCTTCTGAGAAAGGCAGGCTCTGTCCGGAGGGCCTGTGGTTGGAAAGGTGGGATCTGTCGGAGCAGGGCCTGTGATCACCAGTCAGGATGGGACTATGGGCAAATAGAGAATCCCCAAGGGGAGGAGTAGAAATTGAAGAGGTACCAATAGGTATGCCCCCAGATAGCCCACTGGGAAGGAAGCTAGCCCAGTGGAAATATGACCCAAATACCAGAGATAAGGATCAGCTCAAAGTGATTCACTATTGCATGGTAGGATGGACCAGAAGGGAAATTAGGAGTGATTATGTATACTAGTCGAGATATGGGTCAGATGAAGGGTGGATGTGTCAGGCATTAAACATTCATGTAAGAGCTAAGAAAGCAATCAGGAAGAGAGTGACTATGCTGGCTGCTGGGAGGGGGAGAGTTCACCCTCAAAGGTGAACATGTTTAAGGTTTAAGAAAATAAAGAATGGGACCCATTGGAACACTTACCCCTCCACCTCCAATAGCCCCAGATGCACCTCCCCTACCCTCTGATGGGCCTAGTCAAAACACCAGAAACAGGGTGGCACAATGAGCAGAAAGTAGATCAGGGGATGGGAACCAAGCAGCGGGATTATGTCCTGTGAGGGAAGTACCCCTGTGTGGGGTGCAGGGAGGAATTAGATTTGTAACCGTGCCTCTAAGTTCTTTTGATGTGAGAATGTTCAAGAAATAATAGTAAGGATTACTAGAGGACTTCACTGGATGAGTGGAACAGTTTCTGGGGCCCAATATTTATACATGGGAGGAGATGCAATTGATAATGATTTAGTTGTTTACATCAGAGGAAAGACGGCACAAAGATGATCCAAATGGCTGAGATATGGATTTGGGAAAGGGAGCATGTGAAAGGACCTCCTGGGGACCTGAAAATGCCCATAGTGCACCCCACCTGGGACCAAAACAGCACTGGGGGGAAGAAAGACATGGAGGAATACAGAACACTGATTACAAGAGGTATCAAAGAGGCAGCTCCATGTAATCAAAATGCCCGAAAGGCTTTCTATGAGCAGCAAAGGAGGGAAGAAACCCCGACAGAGTGGCTAGAAAGACTGAGAAGGAATATGAGGCAATATTCAGGGGTTGACCCTGATACAGTGGCTGGACAGATCTTACCAAAGATAAATTTCGTCACTCACATTTGGCCAGATACATGTAGAAAGTTAGAAAAGTTAGATGGTTGGCAAGAAAGGAGGTTAGAGGATCTTTTAAGGGAAGCACAGAAAATGTATGCAAAGAGGGACTAAGAGAAGACCAATACAAAAACCAAGGTAATGGTAACTGCCATTAGGAAAGGAAACCAGCATGTAAAGAACAACCTATGTAAGGGAGTGGGACACCAAATGAGAGAAGATAGACTGGCAGGGAGAGGCAGCACCTTGGGACTGGACACAAAAAGGAGTTTAGAAAACATGGAAACCTAGGACCAGTTTGCTTATACTGTAAAGAGAGTGGGCATGTCAGAAATATTTGCCCCCAGAAGGAAAAGGACCTGAGGGTCGATGAGACTGAGCAAAAAGGAGAAGTGGAAGACTAGGAGTGTCAGGGGCTCTACCTCCTGGGGACAGAATACCATCAGGAGCCCTTGACAACTTTAAAAATAGATCTCCAGGAGGAAGAATTTGAATTCTTAGTAGACACGGGTGTAGCCATGATATTTTCTGAAAAATCCTTTCCTTAGGATTTTTTCTCCTGAGAAGCTGAGAGGCCTCAGGAACAAAATGTAAACAATGGTTATCTGCTGCTGTGGAATGCAAAGGTGGATCTGTGATTGGTCTCATGTGGTTGTTTCTAATTAATGGCCAATCTCAGTCCAGCTGTCTGAACTGTCTCGGTCAATCACAAGCCTTTGTTATCATTCCTTTTCTATTCTTAGCTAACCTGATGACATCCTTTCTTCTATTATTTTAGTATAGTTTTAATATATATCATAAAATAATAAATGAAGCCTTCTGAAACATGGAGTCAGATCCTCATCTCTTCTCTCATCCTAAGACCCCTGTGAACACTACCACACACGAGGGCTGAAAGAACTTGTGTTTGTAGAATCCAAAAGGGTGCAAAAAGGGCCAAGATACCATGCAAGTAGTAAGTGCTAAAGGGGAAGGGTTCAAAGCCTCAGTTATGAAGCAAATAAAGTTTGAATGAACAAATAAAATAGGAATTGGGGATGTTCTAGTAGATCCAGAAGCAGGGTGAAATTTATTAGGACAGGATTTACAGGTTTAGTTTGACATTGGAGTGCTCCCAGAGAAAGGGAAAATGGTAGTTAAGCTTCTCCAATTAAGGGAAGAAAATGAGGAGAAAATTCATGAGATGGTGTGGGCAAAACTGAAAAACTGAGGTAAATTAAACATCAAACCTATAGCAATAAAAATAGTTAATGAGAACCATCCAGTTCAGGTACAACAATATCCACTCTTCCTGGAGGGGAGACAAGGACTACGGCCGCTGATCCAGGACCTACTTGAGGATGGGATCTTAGAACCATGTATGTCCTCCCATACATGGTTCTAATACATCCATATTACCAGTAAAGAAGTCAGATGGGACTTACAGGCTTGTCAAAGATTTGACAGGAGTGAACAAAAGAACTGTGAATTGATACCCAGCAGTGCCTAATCCCAATACACTACTGAGTAATATCCCCCCAGCACACCAGTGGTTTAGTGTCATAGACCTAAAAGATGCTTTTTGTGTGTGTCCACTGGCAGAGGAAAGTGGGATATATTTACCTTTGAATGAGAGGACCCTGATTCTGGGAGGAAGCAACAGCTTTGGTGGACTAGGTTACCCCAAGGGTTTTCCGAATCCCCAAACCTGTTTGGTCAAGCCTAGGAGAAGTACTACAACTCTTCTCCATTAAACCAGAGATAAAGTTCATACAATATGTAAATTATTTGCTTTTCTCAGGACAGGAAGAAAAAGAAGTTTGGGAATCCACCATAGTGTTGTTAAATTTTCTGGGGGACCAAGGACTTCGGGTATCAAAAGGAAAGCTCGAATTTGTAGATTGAGAAGTAAAATACCTACGACGTGTGACAAGGGAGCTGGCAGCTGAACCCTGAGAGAATTATGGGGATAGTCTCACTCCCACGGCCAAAAACTAAGAGGGAAGTCAGAAGGTTTTTAGGCCTGTTGGGATATTGTAGACTATGGATTGAAGGATGCATGCAGGCCATCCAGTTCTTGTATGAAAAGTTAAATGAAGAAATGAAGAAGAGATTAGGTGGGAAAAAGATGATGAACAAAAGTTTGAAGCTTTGAAGCAAAATTTAGTCAGTGCACCAGCATTGAGTCTTCCTGCCTTGGACAAACCCTTCTATTGTTTGTGGATATAGAAAAAAGTCGTAACACATGGAGTATTAGCCCAGGACTGGAGATAATCCAGGAAACCAGTGGCCAATTTATCAAAATTACTAGCTCTTGTCAGCTGCGGGTGGCCAATCTGCATTCAGGCTGTGGCAATGACTGCCTCACTCATATCAGAAAGCAAAAAATTAACCTTTGGGGGAAAATTGAAAGTATACACCCCTCACTTGCTGTAGGAAGGAGACCAGGACACCAGATGGTTCATCACAGGTCCAGTTTATTAAAGAAAGCATCAAACACTTATACAGCAAATAATAAGCTCATGAATATTCTGTAAGCCAAGCAATCTATTGGTTAAACTATACCATTAACTCATCCACATTCCTTTGGGCCTACGCTCTCTACTTCTCACACCTCGCTGTCCATTTCTTTATCATCCTCCACTAGGCCCAAGGACACATTATCTTTGCAGGTGCAAGATTTGGAATTAACCACTGTCTTGTACTTTTCCATTCTTTAGCCTGCTACTTTCTCAACAGACACTCTGCCTGCAAAAAGGCCTCTGCCCTAGTTAGGACATCTCTACCAAATCAATTTGGCTGTGTCCTCTCTCCTCAAGTCCCTCTTTGAATAACTCTCCACACTGACCCCACAGGCTGAGCCCTGCTTTTGTGGCATCCATTCATGGGAAATGGAACCATGTTGCTCTAAGGTCCTCCAAGGGGAAAGAACAAAGCTACAGGACAGAAGAAACCCCATGAGCCATCTGAACAAATGAGGGAAATGCTGAAGGAAATGCAGCAGGCAGGACAAGGTGGGTGCATTCCCTCAGCCTTCACCTGGGGCTCAGCAGCCGAGGGCTCTGGCTGCACATCTGGACACGCTGAGCCCGGCACAGCAGGAAGGGATCCATGGCAGCCTCACTGCCCCGCTGCTGCTTCCACGCCCTGCAGGGCTGTTTCCCAGCCTGGCCTGGCTGCAGCTTCTCCCCAGCCTCTGCAGGAAGGCATTGGGCATCAGCTGACAGGCAGACCAAACCGCACCACAGGCATGAGATTCCCTGCAATTTCCCATCTCCAGGCAAATCAGAAGTGGCACCTATATGGAGAAGGGAGAGCCCTGCCCTACCCAAAAAGTTGAAAGGGATTTCCTGAATCTTAACCATGTCTTTGAGAGGCATACCCTGCTCCAGTGTGTCCTGAGAGGGCTTGGCCATGTGCCCATGTGCTGGGGGATTTGTCCCAGGGGAAAGACGGTTGGAGGGATAGAAGTAGGTAGAAAGGGAGGGAGAAAGGGCAGGAGGGACGGAGGGGGACAGGGGGATAGCTGTGCCACTGCCTGCTGCAGTTTTCCCCAGGGATTTAGCAAGAGTTGCAGCTGTGGAAGTGAGAGCTCCCAGGGCCCTGGGTTGCTTCAGCCGTCCCACCATGGATGTTGCACAGCGCATGGAAAGAGGGTGCAGAGTGACCAGGAGCCTGCCCAGAGCTCCCCCGGCCCCTGTGCAGTTTGACCTTGCCCATTCACACCTGGCTCCCACGGCCTTACCCGACCCCGTTGCAGTGCCCAATTCCCAAAGCAGAAGGAGATCCCAACACACCCTGAAAAATGTTCTCATCTGTGCTCCGTTCTAGATGAGGGTGCTGGAAAGGCTTCCCCATTAGATTGGTTGAAAAAAGTGTTGAAGCCTTTGGAGCCTCCTTCAGGTATGTTCTCACTGTCCTACACAGTAATAATTGTTGACAACTTCACAGCAACCAGGTTACACAAGCTACTGTGGCTGTTGTGTTACAGATGTGTCTGCAGGGAGGACTTTTCCTGCCTCTCTGCTGATTCCTACCGAGAAGCCTGGCTCCCATCGCAGGGGTGAGTAGTGTTGTCCCTGCTGACCCCACAGGCTGAGCCCTGCTTCTGTGGCATCCATTCCTAGGAAATGGAACTACTTTCTGTTAAGGTCCTCTGAGAGGGAAGAACAAAGCCCCAGGACACAAGAAACCCCATGAGCCGAACAACATCTTGAAACAAATGGTGACAGAACTGCTGAAAGGGAATGGTGAGAGCATTTCCCTCAGCCTTGTCCTGGGGCTCAGCAGCCGAGGGCTCTGGCTGCACATCTGGACACGCCGTGCCCGGAACAGCGGGAAGGGATCCATGGCGGCCTTGCTGCCCCGCTGCTGCTTCCATGCCCTGCAGGGCTGTTTCCCAGGCTGGCCTGGCTGCAGCTTCTCCCCAGCCTCTGCAGGAAGGCATGGGGCATCAGCTGCCGTGCAGCCCAAACTCAGCAGGGATCCCCTGCATTTTCCCGGTCCCCAGTAACATCCTGAGGTGTGGCTGCTTGGAGGAGGGAGGGCCAGAGCTAGCCCCAAAGGCCAGGGGGTATCAGGATTTTACCGATCCTTATCCATGTTTTGGAGAAGTATTGCCTCCTGAAGAGGCCACTTCCTGGATGTGCAATGATTCCATCTGATCCAGCTGTGCCTCTTCCTTTCTCAAGGGATGGACAGAGGGGCTCTATGGAAGGTGGTATTTCCTGCAGGAAGGGAGGTGATGCCAGGCACAGCCACAGGAGGTAATTGCTGTGCCTCTGGGCCTGAGCCCTGCTGAGGCTTGAGCTGCCCTCTCTGCTGCTTGGCACTGCGGGCACAGCCCGGACAAGACGGGCACAGCCCAGAGGAATTGTCCCGAGCAGGCTCAGGGCACTCGGGTACTGAGCTGTCCTGCTGGGCTCCCTCTGTGGGAGACACGTCCCGAAACCTGGGAGCGGCTGCACGGGGTGCCCATGGTGGGGAAAGGGCAGAGGGGGAGAGCAAGGCTCCAGTGTGTCCTGAGAGGGCCTGGCTATGTGCCCGTGGGCTGTGGGAGCTGTTCCATGGGCAGGTGGGCAAGCAGGAGGGAGGTACGGAGGTTGGGAGTGACAGCAGTGGCACTGCAGCTTTGCCCAAGCATTTAGTGAGGGTTTCCTGTGTGGGAGGGAGAGAGCCCCAGGGCCCTGGGCTGCTCCAGCTGCCCCTCCAGGCATGTTGCACAGGACCTGCAGCCCCTCCAGGCATGTTGCACAGGACCTGCTGCCCCTCCAGGCATGTTGCACAGGACCTGCAAAGAGTGTGGAGAGTGACCAGGAGGCACAGGCTCCCACAGCCTTACCCCACCCCCTTGCATTGCCCAATTCCCCATGGCAGAAGGGGATCCCAGCACACCATGGCAATGGTTCGATAGGATCTGTGCTCCCTTCTCGACTAGCACATGACTTGGATTACTTGGAAATGCTGGTGAATGGTGCTTTAAAGACCTTGCCAGATGTTGAAGACAAGGTCTGAATGTACCTTTCCTGACAGAATAATCTGTGTCAGTGGGGCAAGAGCTCACTCATGAGCCAGTTCCCTTAAGTTTCTCTGAAGGTTGATCAGTTCTGGAAACCTTGCCTTGCTCCCTTCTGGAGCCCTGAGTGATCCCACAGGATCACTGTCAGTGGGAAGAAGGAGCATTTATCTGTCCATCCTCCTCCCGTGTGCAATGCCACTGTGGCCTTCTGTGTGCTCTGTACAGCCACAGAGAAGAGCAGAGAGGGAAGTGGCTGGGCCCAGAGCTGTGTCCCGGGGCTGACCCTTTCTCAGCTCATTTCCTGCCCCGAGGGAGCCTGAGATGCTCCTGCTGCCTCTGCCAAGCCCTGGCCCTGCCTGGGGCTGGGTTTGGAGGTACTGGCAGCTCCAGAGAGTCCTTTCTGCCCCCGACTGCCCCGCAAGGGGCTCCTTCAATCCCAGTGTGGGGCCACTGCAGGCACGAGGTGCCCCTGGCCCTGCTCCTGAGTGGAAGGCAGAGCCAAGGGAGTGCCTTGGAAGGCACCAATCACCCAGGTGCCCTCACTGCCACTCGGGCCTGAAGGAGAATCTTCAGCAGTGCCACTGGAGCTGTTGTGTCCTGCCTTTCTTTGCAGCTGAGCCTGTAGGCAAAGGTGATCTGGCTTCCCAGCCCACATTCAGGATTGAGCCTCTGGGAGATGGTGAGGGTAGGCCAAGGCTTTTCCCCTGGGAGAGCTGCCAGCTCAGATCCCAAAGCTCGGCCAGGGGGCATCGCTGCAGGTGCCAGGACAGAGCCATGGCTGTGTGTGCCCTCGCCCTGCACGATCCACTCACAACTTCTGCTCAGCACTGGCAGCTGTTTGGAGGAGGGTGGGTCCTAGCCCAGCTGAAAAAGACCAGATGATTTGTTGATTTTATCCGATTTTGCATAAGCATGACATCCTGAACATGCCATTAAAGAAATGGAGAATTTCTCCATCTGTTGAAGTGTACTTTTTGTTTCTCAAGCGATGGGCCAAAATTCAGGACAGAAGGAGGTGTTTCCCCAATGAAGCAGAGGCCGATTGGGAGCCGCTCCTGCCAGAAGGAAGGCCAAGCCAAACACAGGCATGGGCACAGGCATAGGCTCAGAAGGTAATTGCTGTGCCAGGTTCAGCAGGGCTGAGAAGGGCTCAGCCCTGTGCAGGGCTGAGTGGCTTCAGCTGTTCCCCCAGGGCCTGCCCTTGCACGGCCCAGCAGCAGCCAAAGCTGGAGGCGCCTCTGGAGTCCTTGAGGCCTCTGGAGCTCGTTCAGAGCCCCGGGGAAAGGGGACTCGTGCACTCGTCCCTCCTGCTGCAGCTGCTCTGGAGCTGGCCCTGAGTGCACAGAGGCCCAAGGCACAGGAGCAGCCCCGAGCGAGAGCCCTGCCGCCAGCCCAGGGCCAGAGCCAGCCTTGGCTCCCGACTGGGCAGGGGCTGCACTGGGTCCTGACAGGGCCTGACTCTGTGCCCTGGGGCTGGGGGAGCTGTCACGGGGCAGGGAGGGCCAGGGCTGGCAGTGGCTGCTCAGGGATGGTTTTGGCCGGCGTCCCTCCAAGCAGCGACTGCCCAAGAAGCTGCACAGCCCCCAGGCTCTCCTCCCGGCCTGCTGGGCTCTGTTGGGTGGCACAGCCTGTGCCAAGGGGCGCCAAGGTGCCTGCAGGCCCCAGCTCTGGGGGAAATCAAGAATGTCCTGCCCGCATCCACCGTGCCGCCAGCTCAGCAGTCCAGCACAGCACGGGCTGACGCTCCCCATTGCTCCCACAGGTGCAGCTGGAACCACAGCACATGTTCCTGATTCCCAGAAGGGCCTTGGAAAGGGTTTCTGTAAGGGAACAGGCTGCTGGCTGGGGTTCCTGGCAGGCCTGCTTGTTTGGAGACGATCTTCATCTTATGCTCTATCTGAATTTGGACTTGCTGGAAGAGAAAAGGGTGAGTGTTTAGTTCACCTTTCCCTCAAACAGCTTCTTTTGAAAGTCTACTGTACATAGGAAACATTCCCAGTGAGGCTGCAGTGTAGGTGTGGCCAGTCCATGATTGTCCAAAGAACTCTGCTGAGGGTTCTGCTGCTGCCCAGAGCTTTCATTGGCCTCCTAATTGCTGGGCCTTGTCCTGGGGGGCCCGCTGGGGCTGCAGCCAGTGCTGGCTCCCACTGAGACTGCCTGGCCAAGAGCAGCCCCAGGGGCACAGGGCAGAGGCAAAGCACGGTGGGGAGGAGAAAGAGCAGGGACGACATTGCCCTTGAAAGGCAGAGGCGCTCTGGGGCCCACTCCTGGCCAGGGAGCCTACCCAGAGCTGTGCCCTGCTGGCCGGGGCCTTGAGGGACAGCTGTGCAGCTGGGCCAAGCTGTGCCAGCAGCTCCAGCTGTGCTGGGGAACCTTGCCAGCTCTGGGCCCTGCTGTGCAAGAGGCTCCCTTTGTGCCACTGGCAGCTGGGGCCTCAACACCTCCTCTTTCCACAGTTCCACCTCTGGACAGGAGTTGTAAGATGGTGGCTGCACCTCACACCCAAACAGCAAGAGCAGCTCATCCAGCAGTTAGAAGAGCCTGGGTAGCCCTGTCAAGAGTTCTGAGAAGAAGACTCCAGAACAGCCATTGTCAAGGAAATCTCCTATTCTCCTGGAGATGCCACTGCCACCTCCTCTCCCCATGTATATCCCCAAGCTACTTCCACCTCTTTTTTGATCCTCCTCTGACCCGTCCCGACTTCTTCTATAGACCCCAGGAGCAGCCCAGCACCCTCCAGCCCCTCCTGAGACCAACATGTCCCTTCCTGTGCCCCTGAACCCCCTGGTCCTGCCCTCTAAACAACACTGAAGTTATCCCCGCTCTCTGCCTGTCTGGGTGATGGCCCTTTCTTTAGTTGCACTACAGGGAAGGTGCCGTCACCCCAGTGTCTGGGTGGCAGCAGCAGCAAAACCCAGCGGGCAGCAGCACTGGCTGAGCTCCATGGCCAGGAGCAGCCGTGGATGCCCACGGTGTGGGCAGGCAGGAGCCAGGCAGGGGCTGCTGTGACCAGCAGCGGGGTCCCCAGGGCTGGGGGAGCCCAGGGGGCAGGCAGCAGCATGGGGCTCCTGAGAAAAAGCAACCCCATTTGCTTAGTTTTTCACTTTTCGATATTAGAAATTTGTAGAAATATTTCAAAATATTTTTTCTGTAGACAGACACCCCCAAATATTTCTTCCCAATTCCTATAGTAGTTAAAGATTTTTCTAAGTAGTTTTAGAATCCAAAAATATGACCTAATTTTGTCTTCACTTTTCATTTTTAAAAATATTTAGAAATATCTCTTGTATAGAGAAATCCCCATATGTTTCATTCCTTTTTCCACAAGACATCTGTATTTTTGAAACTGGTTTTAGAGGTCTGGAAAATATTTTCCCCTTATACAATAAAAAATAAAATTGCATTTCAGTGGTAATCTTTATTTTAGGAAGAAAAAAGACCCCTTCAGCCCGCCAGCCTGCTGCAGAGGCTCTTTTCCCACAGGAGCTTTTTATCTGGTCACAACCAACATACATAAAACCATTTCCCAGATATTTCCTGGGATTTTTGACAAGCTAACGTCTTAGTCTTCTCAGACAAACTTTGAGCACAGTGGGAATGTCTTTAAGTTACCATCTTTGTTTGCTTCTGGTGGAACTCCCTCAGTTCTAGAGCAGGGCCTTCTCTCAGCTTCCTGCTGCACCCGGGCTCTCCTCCCAGCCTGCTGGGCTTTGTTGGGTGGCACAGCCTGTGCCAAGGGGCAGCAAGGTGCCTGCAGGCCCCAGCTCTGGGGGAAACCGAGAATGTCCTGCCCGCATCCACCGTGCTGCCAGCTCAGCAGTGCAGCACAGCACGGGCTGACGCTCCCCATTGCTCCCACAGGTGCAGCTGGAACCACAGCACATGTTCCTGATGCCCAGAAGGGCCTTGGAAGGGGTTTCTGTCAGGGAACAGGCTGCTGGCTGGGGTTCCTGGCAGGCCTGCTTGTTTTGGAGATGATCTTCATCTTACGCTCTGTCCAAATTTGGACTTACTTGAAGACAGTGAGTGTTTAGTTCACCTTTCCCTCAAACAGCTTCTTTTGAAAGTCTACTGTACATAGGAAACATTCCCAGTGAGGCTGCAGTGTAGGTGTGGCCAGTCCATGATTGTCCAAAGAACTCTGCTGAGGGTTCTGCTGCTGCCCAGAGCTTTCATTGGCCTCCTAATTGCTGGGCCTTGTCCTGGGGGGCCCGCTGGGGCTGCAGCCAGTGTTGGCTCCCACTGAGGCTGCCTGGCCAAGAGCAGCCCCAGGGGCACAGGGCAGAGGCAAAGCATGGTGGGGAGGAGAAAGAGCAGGGACGAGATTGCCCTTGAAAGGCAGGGGAAGGGAGAATGTCGCTTATCGGAGGAAGCCCCAAAGAGCGGCTGGAAGGGGTGCCGGCTGATCAAGGACCCCCGAGGAGTGGAGGGAGGGTGTATAGGCTGATGGAGTGTCCCGAGTAGTGGTTGGGGAGAGTGAGGGGTGTCCGTTGGTGGGGAGGAGCGGCTGGAGCGCTTGCATGGTGCGGTGGTGGGGAGGCCGGCGGGGCCTGTCAGAGTAGGCTCAGTCCAGCCGGTGGGTACGGCTAACGCCACCCACCCACAGGACCATGGCGCAGTTCCTGTTCGAGGCGGACCTGCGCGGGCTGCTGAAGCTGGACACGCTGATCCCGAATGCGCCGCCTACGCGATGGCAGCGCAAGGCCAAGGAGAGTGGCCCCGGGCCCAGCCCCATCGGCGTGTCACCCATGAAGCCGGCCAATTGCTCCCACAGCTCCAGCAAGATGCTGTCCAAGACACCCGGTGAGCGCCGGCCCCCAGCAACAGAGGTTGAGTGCGGGAGCCTCGCCCAGAATGCTTGTCTGTAGCCATGGGGCTCTGGGCTCCCTGCCACGCTGCCCTACTGACTGCTGCTGAGGCAGGAGGAGGTGAGCTGTGCTCCTGACAGCCACCCACCTCCTTGCCAGCATTAGGGGCAGAGCTCTTAGCACTGGGGCTGGCGAGCTGCTGTTTGCCCAGCTGAGCCTTGCTGGCACAGTTGTATGCTAGGATGAGTGTGGGCAGGACTGTTAGCTGACAGCTTTACATCTTGTGAGCGTTTTAGTATCTTCCCCTTATCTCTGGACTCTGGAATTGTTGCACTAGACCCAAGGTGTTGCACCACACTGTCCCTAACCAACTTGGTGGCAGGGAGGAAAATATAAGTTAGTTGTGACTGGGTGGCATGAGACCTCAGAGTCCTACTTGTCTGGTGGGTGTGATGTGGAGGAGTGTTGGGTTTGCTCCCGTGAAAGCTCTAATACAGGCTGTTAAATAGCTGTAAGACAATATTTGCATATGTGAATGCAGGTAAATCTGGATCCAAAATTCAAAGCACCCCCACAAAGGCTGGGGGGGATCGCTACATTCCCAAACGCAGCACTATGCAGATGGAGATGGCAAATTTCCTCCTAACCAAAGAGAATGACCCTGATGAGGATTCCCCTACCAAGAAGGTGAGCATGTTGCTAAGTTACAATTACTTCACAACCGCTACTCCTTCCTTCCCCTTTACTCTATCAAGTGGGCACGTGGGACTGACAAGTCCCAGCCATCACTACTTGCAGCTCTGGGCTTCAGGAGCCTAGGATGAGATTGAAGCTGTAGAGACTGCCATGCACTCTAAGCCTATGCTGCTTCTGGTAGCAAAATTTAGCTTTTGACTAATGAGGCTTTAAAACGTAGCAGGCAACAAAAACACAAAGCTGTGAGCCTATGCAAAGTGAAACTGCTGGTGGTAGCTATTCTAGGACAATGTCTCCACAGGGAACACTTCTGGAATGTTTTACACTGTGTTCTGAAATCTGTTTATGAAGCATTTGGTCGCTTTGTGGCTGTGGCTTTTCCCACTGGCAATGACACTGAATTTGCCATTGTGTGAAAATGTGAGCAGGACGATGTATGAAAGTCTGAGGGAAAACTGCTTTGACCTGCCTCTGTGTGACTGACCCTTGCAGCACAGTCAAACATCTTCAGATTCTAGGAGAAGGGGACTTAGGTGTCTGTTTAAATTGCAGTGTGGGAATTGTTTTAAATGCATTGCACTGAGGGTGATTTGTCTCTGTAGGAGCAACAGAAAGCCTGGGCAGTGAATCTGAATGGTTTTGATGTAGAAGAGGCAAAGATCCTCCCCCTCAGTGTAAAACCACAGAATGCTCCAGAAGGTATGATACAGGGTCTGTGTGAGCTGAATCAGCAGGATATCAGGTCAGGGGAACAGCAACACAGAGGCTCTGTGTGTGGTCACAAGAGAAATCAACTGGTTACTGAGAGCTGTACAGGCTGGAGTCTCCTTTCTTACGGTTCCTGAGGTCGAGGGAGGGCATAACAGTTACAGTGAATTTATTTAGGAGAGTTGCTATGACTGCCAGTTGGTCACCTGTTACAGGGCTTGCAAGGGTCTTCAGGGTGGAGAGAGAGATGAGAATCTGACCTCATGTTCAGAAGGCTTGATTTATTATTTTATGATATATATTACATTATTACTATACTAAAAGAAATAGAAGGAAAGTTCTCAGAAGCTAGCTAAGCTAAGAATAGAAAAAGAATAAATAAACAAATTTCTGTGTCTCAACAGAGAGTGAGACCCAGCTCTGCTCTGAGTGGTCAGTAAATCCAAACATTCACCCAAGACCAATCACGCATCCACCTGCTGCATTCCACAGCAGCAGATAACCATTGTTTACATTTTGTTGCTGAGGCCACAGCTTCTCAGAAGGGAGAAAAATCCTAAAGAAAGGATTTTTATGAAAAGATGTTGGTGACAGTCACCTGTACTGCAGGTTCCAAGCCTTCATGAAGTCTGTAAGAGCATCAAAGTCTCTGCTGTGCATTTTCTAGCTTAAACTGCAACTAAATATAATGGGATTCAAAAACCCAAGTGTTTGTTAAATTTGTTTCCATGAATGAGCAAATTGTAGCTCACCCCTGTTCAGCAGTTCATTCTGCCAGTGATTTTCGTGCACGGCAGGCTTGTGAGTGTTTCTCTTAGGACTTTATTTTCACTCCAAGGGATTCCTAGTTGGGTGAGCAGCACTCAGCTGGGAGGAAACTAACTCAGGTTAACAAACCCGTTCCCCTGCACACAGGCTATCAGAATAACCTGAAAGTGCTCTACAGTCAGAAAATGGCACCTGGATCCAGCAGGAAGAAGAGCAGATATATTCCCTCAAAGCCAGACTGGGTCTTGGATGCACCAGAGATGTTCAATGACTACTGTAAGTAGGCTACAGGGTTGAGTGCTGGGCATCCAGAACATTCTGCATTGGATTGCTGTTCCTAGGACAGTGTGACTGGGCTGTCTGTATTATTTTGTGTACCCAGGCTAGCACAGACCACTTCTGGAGTGTCCCTGTGTGGCCTTACAGGGACAGTGGTCTAGGGCACTGTGTAGGTGCCTTGGAGCAGGGTACCTGGCCCCAGCAGCTGGGCATAGTGACACTCAGAAGGCTGCCCCTCACCTGTACGTGTGTCTGTGCACACGTGCACCCACACCTGCTGCATCAGCACGGGTGAAGGGCAGGGCTCTCTAGCCAAGCATGGTGTGACCTGCATTGCTCTTTCAAATTGTAGATCTGAATCTCGTAGACTGGAGCTCCCAGAACTTCCTTGCAGTGGCTCTGGACAACGCTGTTTATCTGTGGAATTACGGTACTAGGGAGATTATCCCCCTACTGCAGACGGAGCATCCATATTCTTACATTTCCTCTGTGTCATGGATTAAAGATGGAGACTATCTTGCTGTTGGCACAAGTAGTGCTGAGGTTCAGGTGAATGCAGGAGTAAAACTAGAGGTGTTTTCTAGGGATTGACAGAACTGTGGGGCCTTGGCTGGCAGAGGAAGGATGCCATGCACCTGACTTGTCTTCCCTGGTGTGGGGTGGAACTGCCCAGTGTGCAAGGCAGGGTTTGGTTTGGGGGTTTTCTGATAAGTAGCGTAACCTTCTGTGCTATAGTCATGAGATACACATTTTCTCTGTTCCCTTACTGAGTAAGCTGAGAGAGCCTGTGCAGTGAGGTTCCTAGGGCATAGAAACAGGATTGGGTTTCTTCTGAAGAACTTTTTGCTTTGCCTCTCCAGCTATGGGACGTTGAGCAACAGAAATGTCTCCGAACCATGACCAGCCATTGTGGCCGTGTGGGAACCCTCAGCTGGAAAGCTGCATCCTCTCCAGGTAAAGCAGTGGGTCAAGGGCAGTTTCCAGTTGTTGCAAACTCCTATCCCTCAATCTACGTGTGGCATGGGTTAGGGATGGCAGAGAGAAGTTTGTCCTGGCTTGGGATTCTTATTTAGCCTTATCTGTTGGGGCTGTGAGGAGAAGGCCTCTTTCCTGTATTGCAATTTGTGCTGAAGTTGTAAAGAGCTTGTGTGGGTGTTTCACTCACACCAACAGACCTGTGTTGCTGGTAACACTGGTTGAAACCCAGTGGCAGGTATAGCAGTCTTGCAACAACAAAAATGGATTTGGGTGAAAATGTGCAGCCTGACCCTGCAAGCCTTCTCTTCTCTCTGCAGTGGTGCACGGACTGGGCAGATCCATCACCACAATGTCCGAGTGGCTGAGCATCACGTGGCCACCCTTGCTGGCCACACAGAGGAGGTGTGCGGACTCAAATGGTCTCTGGATGGCCACTACCTGGCCAGTGGTGGCAGTGACAGTCTGGCGAACGTCTGGCCATGCACCCAAGGTGGGGGTGGAGACTTTGCTCCTGTGCAGACCTTCACTCAGCACCAGGGCGCTGTCAAGGTGAGCACAGAGCTGCCACGGGCGGATATGTGTGTGCAAGGCAGGCATGCAGCACTGGCTGGGTGCAGGTTGCCTCTTGTATGTTTTAAAATGAACTCTCCTCGCTCAGGCCTGGCGTGGTGCCCATGGCAGATGAATGTTCTAGCCACTGGAGGTGGCACTAGAGACAGACATATCTGCATCTGGAACGTGTGTTCTGGCGCCTGCCTCAGTGCTGTTGATACCCGTTCCCAGGTGAGATATGAACATCAGCTTGGAGACAAACACCTTCTGGCAGCACACCTCCACAGAGCTGCTGGCTCCTCAGGCCCAAAGGCACAGGGAAGGAGGGGGACCATGCTCACCTCCGAGTGGTGAGCATCAGCGCAAGGACCTCGTCTCACCTGTGTTACTGCCTCTGTGCAGGTCTCTTCTATCCTATGGTCAACAAACTACAAGGAGCTCATTTCAGCCCATGGCTTTGCACAGAATGAGCTGATTATATGGAACTATCCAACAATGACCAAGGTTGCAGAGCTGCAAGGTAGGTGGACAGGGCCTGGGTGTGGGGGGGCTGTTAGAGGCTGAAGACAGCTGCACTCCTTGGTTTGAGCCTGCAGCATCACTGATACAGGACAGTATCCGGGGCCATGCTGCTAGGAGTAAAGCATGCCCACGGGGCTGTGCAAGAGATACCACTGATCCAAGTGTGTGCTTGGGGTCTGGAATCATGCTGCCACAGCCACTGGGGGGACAGCTATGCAAGCTGGCAGGGCTCATGGGAGCATACAGGAGTAAATGTGCATGTGCTGATCAGCTCAGCCCGGATTGCACATTCCTTCTCCTCCTCAGGTCATACTGATAGAATCTTGAACCTGACCATGAGTCCTGATGGTACAACAGTGTCCTCAGCAGCTGCTAATGAAACAGTGCAGGTCTGGAGCTGTTTTGAGATGGATCCCATAAAGAAGAAGGAGAAAAGAGAAGGCAAACAGTGCCAAAAGTGGGATTCTTCACCAGAGCATCCGCTGAGAGCACGGGATTGTTGTGGGGAGGGGGATATTTGGTTTTACACACTGTACAGTATTTTAAATGTCAATGAACTGCTTAACTTGACTTTTTCTTAATGGAGTCTGATGGAAGAAAAAGCCGTGGCTCCTAAACCCAAGTCCTTCTCCCTGAGGCTGGGGATCTGGGCAAGGAGTGGAGACCTAGGTCTTAAGGGCCAATTTACAGGCCCCTGAGCTTAGCACAGCCTTGCAGAAGGATGCTGTGCAAGGGCTGTACTTCTGTTTCTGTCCCAGCTAAGACAGATATGTCACCTGCCCCATCTGGATGCTGACTACAAGCATAGCAGCTCCACCACAGGCTCAACTGAAAGCACAGCATGGCTATGGCCTCAGTTTGTGTTGTCCTGGCCTGTCTCACAAGCCCAGAGACACCTTACCATGGCTCTGCAGGCAGATCTCAGTTTGTCTTGTTAGCTACAGGCAGCCATCACTGCCTGCCTATGGTGCTGGAGTAGAATAGCTGTTGGAAAAAAAAGAAGGGAGAGAAATATAGAGCAACAGCTGTAATCACCCCAAAGGCTGGAAAGGGGCTGGCTCTGGCATGAAGCCTGATGCAAAACAAAAGGTTAGCTTACACTGCCACAGCCAGCCTGGATGTCATGCAAGAGCCACGCAAAGCACCACCAACCCTGTGCTCAGCCTTCAGTCATGTATTCTTCCAACAACTCTGATCTCCCTTCCCCTCCTGCTGACAGGAGGCCCTAGTGCCTCACTGAGGCTTCATGCAGGGGAGCCAGCACCAGGGCTCAGCTGACATTTATTGGGGCTTGACTCCCCTACACTTGGAAAAATGCCTTTTTTCCAGGCTGAACTGTGCTGGAGCAAGTTGTAGAAAATATATTTGAGCCCTTACCTGACCAACAACCAGCTCAGCCATGCTGCTTTGCAAGGTGGAGCCGCAGTGTCTGAGGTTGTGGGGCTGCACCAGACCCATCAAGCCTGTCCTTCAGCTGCACCAGCATTGCCAGGGGCTGCTGGGGACACCGCACAGCTGATAAGCACCTTGGCCTGTACAAAGCAGCTCCACCAAGCCTGTGCCTCCCATCAGCCCTCAGTGATTAGCTGAGGGTGGATTATTAACTGTTTTCACCTTTCCCTCAGCACAGTGCCACACTGTGCCTAGCACCAGCTCTGCCTCCTGAGCCTTACAGCAGCTGGAACCTTCCAAGGTTCCGACTTGTGCTCTGCCAAGGCCAGTGAGTGTGTAACCACACCCACCACAGCACCCCCCCCCACACACATAAAGCTGATATGGGGGGCACAGTCTCAAAAACAGCCACTGAGCCAGCACCTTCCCAGCAGTGCTGCTGGTGCATCCCCATTTGGCCACTTGGGAAAGATCAGGAGGTCCAAGGATGTGTCTCCCTCAGACACAAATCCTAGGGCCACAGCTGTCTCTAAAGGGGAAGCAGGCAGGAACCCAGATGCAAGGCTGGGCTCTCACACAGAGCTGTGCTGTTGTTGTAGGAGCCCTGCCCCACACCCCTGCACTTGGTGCTGGGAGTTAGCACAGACTTGCTTTGTGGGGCCACAGCTGATTAGGCCTTCCCTGGTCCGTGACCTGGAAGGAAAGCTTTATATGCCAAAAAGTCCCTGTCATTTTTGCAGTCCCATGTAAGAGCAGCTCAGCTTTCTCACAGACTCTTTCTTTCTCAGCACATGCCCCACACCCAGATGCTGTGCATTACCCAGGCCTTAGAGGACCTCTGAGCATTACCAGAGGGTAAGGATTCTGCAGGGTCTTTGACCCCATGCTGGTCTCCTACAGTCCTGGAGTGAGGAGGAGCAGAGGAAGGAAGTGGGCACTGATCCACCAGGCCCAGTAAACACAGCCCTGTAAGGTGTGAATTCAGTTCACAGCATGACAGCATATTAATTACCAAGTACCATGGCCAGCCCATAGAAGAGCACAGCTAACAGTGTTATGAATCAGAAGCTTGACTAGGCCAATATTCAAGCAGCAATC
This sequence comes from Melozone crissalis, assembly GCF_028551555.1. Lineage (NCBI taxonomy): Eukaryota > Metazoa > Chordata > Aves > Passeriformes > Passerellidae > Melozone > Melozone crissalis. The sequence goes on from NW_026535912.1 coordinate 4,028,341, forward strand.
AATTTATTATTTGATATGGCAAAGTATGAGCAATACAGCGCTGGGTACAGTGGGGAAGTTTTCCCTCCAACTGCACACTGATAATTGAGGATTACAGGTATTTATAGGGGTACTCATCAGTTTTTTTCAGCAGTTTCTATTTCCAATCTTTTACTCATCAGCAATTTTTGTTCGAAATTATTACATCACAATTCTATACACTACTGTGATTTTAATTTCTCAGGATGTATCTCAAAGGAGTATCCCCAGATGGTGACGGTCCAGTTTCCAAAAGAAGAAAGATGAATCCCATCTGGTGGGGTCCAGCTCCCCAGATGTGTGTCCACCTTTTAATTGCAGAGACTCCAAATCTCATAACAGTGATGTCCAGCTTCCCTTTGGTCGAAACCATAAATCCTTGAGGTGATGTTCATCTTTTTTTCTCAAACTGTTTTTCTCTGCTTCAATAAGGTGTGAGATAGGCATATTTCCTTTATATATATTCCAAAGCTACAGTTTCAAGGATACAAGTAATATTCTAAAATTATACTTCAAAAGGTTATTATTGCAGAACTCTTTATGGATTAAATGCAAGCAAAAAGCAACATCTATAACACTTTAATTCAAATGCTCCTAAATCAACTAGGGTTAATTTGCAAACAAAAGATAGGTTCAAAAGTCTTTTTCCATGCTTTATTTTCCTCAGTTATAATTAGAATTCACAGCTCTCCCATTGTTGGGGTCCACACATTTTGCATTCACAAATACACACATCGCCTGTTTGTGCCTGACACGAAACACAGCTTTGCATCTCACAGCCAAGAAAATGCACTCCTTGCTCTTCTGACACAGCTCTCTCTGTTCATGATGTGGGACAGCGAGTGCTGATGATGTGCAGGAGTTGATGCAAGGGACAGGGATGAGGATGCAGCAGGCACAGTGCCAAGCTGACAGAGGGATGATCTCTGGCAGTGGCACTGAAGGAGAAGAGTTTGCAGGCAGCACTTTGGCTCTTTGTTTCACCTCTTCTTTCAGTGCTGCTAAGAATGTAGCCTGGAGCAAGCTGGGAACACCAGAGCCTGGAGCCCTTTCCAGGCAGGGCTGCATCAGACACAAACCAGCAGGGGACTGAGGAGCCCCTGGGGTAGCAGTGAGCAGCCTCGGGCTCTGCTCACTGCTGCTGGCATTTTCTATTGACCCATCTCCAAGGACATCTCTTGAGCTCAGTATTTCTAAGGATTTCCCCCCTTGTTTTTTTTTGTTGTCTCCTGCACCTTTTTTTCTCCAAATTTTCCTACCCTGTCAGCAGCAGCCCCTGTCCAGAACTGGCTCTAAAATATCAGCAAAGCACCTAGGAACAACAATGGGTGGAATCCTGCGGCTCAGGAATTCGTATGCCAGAGCCCTGCCTCTGCCTCATGCTTTGTCAGGATCTCCTTCTCTGTGCAAAACAAGGGACTAGTGGAGTCTTTTTGCCAAAGAGCTCCTGAGAAGCAAATGTTGTGCTAGGTTTCTCAGGAGTGTATCCGTTAAGTTCATTGCTGGCAAACAGAAAGTAAGGCCAGGGTAGCAGAGCAGCTGGGAGCTGGTCACTCCCTGCAAAGGGCTGGTGCAGGATGTGGGAACACCAGGTTCCAGGAGGGGCGAGCAGGGTCAATGTGCTCAAGGTGCTGCCAATGAGGTTTGGGTTCACTTAGAGAGTAGTCAGGAGCAGTGAGCACTGCAAGATCCAGCTGCAGTCCCCATCCATGTCCCTTTCAGTGCTGGCTTTAGGGTGTCTGCAGCCTGGATCCAGAGCGCCCTGGGGGCTCCTGAGGCTGCCTTTGCACTCAGGGTGAGGATGCCCAGGGGCCCCTGAGGCCGGCAGTGGGCACCAGGGCTGGGGCTTGTGGCCTGGCAGGTGTGGCTCTGGGGGCTGTGACATGCCAGGGCATGGGTCACTGTCACTGCCCTCCGCAGCCCTGGCTAGCTCTGTGATGCTCCAGGGACAATGGCAAGAGTGGGGAACTGGCTAGCTTGGGGTTTTGCCTGAGCCAGAACCTCTAGGCCAAATGCCGAGCAGTAGAGACCCTTGGAGGACCGAGTGAAGGAAGCAAAGGAGGCTCTTCGGCAGTGTAAAGGGCAGCAATTTCATCAGGAGAAATAGGGGGAAGGTTCACAGCTGAGAATTCCCAAAGGGAACAGATGTTTAAAAAACCCCCAACATCCCTGTGACCGGATTTTTAAAATCTTTCAAAACAGGGAGTGGACACCATACAGTAACCAATAAGTGACTCTTGGGGTGTGGTTTTGAGGGCTACAACAAATCAGAACAAGGGGAGGAGAGAGCGTTGGCATAGGGATTGGATCTTAGGGTGAGGGACAGGGAACTTTCTGGAACAAAGGGTAGGGTTTGGGCTGATGGATGGGGCAAAGGGGCTGGGTTGTCTTGACAGACAGGGAAAAATCTGGTGAGGAGGGAGGGGATTCCTCGGGGGACACTTGGGTAGGAGGGCATAACATAGGGGAGAAGCTAACTGTAATAACTCGGGGAGCACTTGAACATGCCACTATATAACAGAACATTTGGCTCAATAAACTAACACAGTGCAACACAGAAATTCAGGCTTTCGGCAGCTGAGAGGTGGCACTGTTAGAACCCGCAGCAGCTGGTGAAAGCCATCTCTGTCCTTCAGGTTCTTGCTGTGTGGGAAGGTGCTGCGAGTTGTGGTGGCTGCACTCCCCCTTTGCTGGGAGGATGATCTGTACCAGGGCAGAGCAGAAAGCTGCCATGGTGAGCAGAACATGCTCAGAGCATTACAGTTCAGAGAATGGCGCTGCCCCTGAAGGGCAAACAGCTTGAAAGCATAGAATTCTGTGCAGAACTGTTGCACAGATTTTCTCTTCTAGAACATGCCCATTTTTGTATACTGTAGATGAATACTCTGGGTTTTATAGAATACATGGGGTTTTTTCTTAAGTTTTTTGGGAGAACTCTCAAGTTTATTTCTGTTTGTATTTTACATCCAGCATGCATACAGTTTTTTTTTAATTATTATTATTTTTCTTCAGTAAATACTTAGGGAAAAACACCTAAGCATTTTTTAATCCTTTGGGATATTGTGATTAATATTCTTAGAAAGAAAACCTTGTTGAACAAGTGTGAAAACACAGAGAGAGGGAAAACAGTATAAAAGTCTTTTAGAACAGAGCATGCAATAAGGACTGCAGAACTGAGTAATTCCTCCAAGTGCAGAATTAGCAAGATATATCCCCAAGAGTAACTGCCAAGATACTTCCTTAAACCAAGGGAAATGTGACCTGCAGCCATACGAAGCACAGCCAAAGCGAATGAAAACCTTTGGAAAAGAGGGAATTTTGCCAGTGACATCAGTCTGTCTGCATAACTGAGGGATGCCCATCAATATTGCACTACATTCCTCAATATTTGCAAGGTCTTTTCTCCCAATTTCTGTGAAATGAATAAGCTGCAGTTGTTTACCATTAACTTAAGCTCTTAGGGGACTTACCAAGCACCATGTATGTTTTTCTGTAGCTGAGCAGGTCTTGAGTTTCCCAAATCTTCTACAAAGCAGAAGGGAATCACACAGTTACTTGTGCTAATGTTAATGAAGGATTTAATGAAAGCAGGTGAATAAGAGCATTGCATTGTAAAACTTCCACATGCAAGAAAACAGGAGTCCACTTAGAATAAAACATAGAAGGCTAGCATAACATCAGAACAGGATAAAATGAAATTGCTAGACAGGAACTGATGCGTCAGAAATTAGGTGTATCATTTCTGATAGATCTGCATGCATTTGCAAGCTAAAACAGAAAAGGAAGGGCAGAGATAATAAGGAACGAAGATTTTAAAATTGCACTGTGCAGAAGAGACACACAAACCACCAGTGTGAACACAGCTGGGAGATTCAGCTTGGAGATGGATTAGAGTGGAATCCATTCACTGAAGGTCTCTGGTGCACATGAGTGCAAAGACTGAGGAAAAAAGGAGAAAAGTTTAATTTCTGAAAGCTATTTAGATTCCTGGAAGCATTGTCTAGAGATCTAAAAATCTAAAGCCTCAGAGAATCTGAACCTAAACCATCCCCAAATGGATTGATCAGGTATGATGTGCACATCTCTGCTGTTTTCAGAGTCAATGAAATTGTCAGTTAGTGTCTGGAAATTAGGAATGCCCACCCAGATTTTGTCTCCCTTACTTTAAGAACACCTTAATAAGGCACTTCAGGAACTGAACACTGACATTCTCACCCTGCTCTATTTACTTTACATTTAAATACAGGCTGGTAGAAGGAGAAATCGGGCTTTAATTTCTCCCCAAATTACCTGTTGCACTTTCAGGTTAGGAGTAGATGTAAAATTCAGCTAATCACTCTCTCTATGCATGAATATTCCACTAGTGAACTGACATACAGAACATCCTTTTTCTCTTTTGTACCTTCCTAAATGGTGCCCAGTGAACAGGACTCTTGCATAAATCTCACAGAAAATCACCAAAATTGCTGAAATTAACACTCAATTCCCTGATAAAAGCTTCTGAGAAAAGGCTTGAGCGAATCACTGAACAAACTGAAACTTGGAAGAGAAACACACATTTCAGCACTGATCAAGGGGAAAGAAAAAGAAATGCTGTAAAAATTCCAGGTGGAAGGTAAGGAGAAACACAGGAAGCACAGAAAGAACAAGGCCCTGTCAGATGACCAGTGCAAGGTAACTTTGTGCCCCAGCACCGTTAGAGGTCATTCCCTGTCATTGGTGCAAGCAGCTGGAGACATAAATACTGATTGACTTGGGGGCCACAGTCTTGGTAAGTGCAGAGGTGGTTCAATAACGTGACATGAGGGAGTTCCCTCAGAGCAACTGGGATGCCAGAAAGAAGTGAACAGCTCACCACAGCCTGACCCGCTCGGCTGCTTTTCCTTCTGACCCCCCTGGGGAGGCTCTGACATTTCCTCTTCCCTGATGGAAGCGCAGCTGCTGCCAAGGGAAACGTCCCCACACTCACTCAGTGTTCCCTTTGCTTGCCAGATGTCCCATCTGCTGTCCCTGCCCAGGAGAGCTGCTCTGCTCGGGAGGAGGAGCCCGAGCGAGAGCCTGGGAACATCGGTGGCTGCAATCCCTCCTGATCTAGCGCTGTTTATGGATGTGTAGCTAGATTTGGATAGTTACAAGTATAGGGATATTTACATACATGGGCTGATATTTGTATAGGGATAGTATGTGTGTATATTGTTATATTGATGCGTGTATATTCATCTGTTTACATACTTGTACAGCTCTGTAGCTGTGCATTTCTATTGCTGGGGTTGTATGGATTTTTTTATTGGTCCATTGATATTTGTGTATTTATAGATAGGTTTGTTATATTTGTATTATATTGTCATGTTATATGTCATGAAATATGTAATGCATGTTTACATCTCTGTATTGTTATGCCTATATATGTATTTACTTCTATTTATTATGTATGGAGTTGTATAGTTCTAAAATTCTATTTATTTAGTTCTGGATCTGAGATTCTTTGGAAAGGGATATTGATGTTTCTGTATTTGTATATGGGCTGTATTGTTGTAGTAATATGTAATAAATTTAATTGTTAAACTTCAGTTCAGTAACTTCAATATTTGTGTACAGTGAGTTGTTGCAGAGGGTTGCAATAAAGTAATTTTTTTTTCACTGAAGTTGATATTTGTATATATTTACATAGCACAATTCTCAGAAAAAATTAGATTTTAATCATAAATTGATATTTCTGTGTTTCTATATTGGTAACACAGGTGGTGTAATTTATAATAAATTTCATTTTTAAACATAAGTTATGTTTGTGTATTTGTACATTAGTAGTGCGGGTGTAACTATCTGCAATAAATGCAATCTTTCAACTGCAGTAAGTGTAGATTTGTGCTACCCAAAGCCATGGGCAGATGTAAATGCTGGAGGATTTTGGCCATGCCAATCTCCGGCCATGCCCAGCACATGCCCCACCTGCACTCAGGCTGGGCAGGGGAAGCGCAGATTTGGGCTGGCAGCAGAGCCCCACGTTGGCTCAGAACTCGCTGCAGAGGCTGCTGAGAAAACTCCGGGGCTCCATGAGCACAGAATCCAAGCAGGAGCCACCCGGGGAGGACAAATCCCTCATCCCACAGGCAGCTCTTTAGGAAAGTGCTCCAAGTCTCCCCCTGAAGCTCATCCCAGAGACCAGAAGCCAGCAGGGATCCTGAGCCAGTTCTGCTGCCTTTGGCAGCACTTTGGCAAATGAGCTGCAGCAAGGGGGAGGCAGCAGTGACTGTGACTGCTGCAGGCTGGGGATGAAGGAAGGGCCATGGACACAAGTGCTGAGATGCCCCAAAATCCAGAAGGAGGCTGGAGAGCCGGGAATCAACTTGGCATTTCAGTGCCAAGCTCTCACAGGCACTGAAATGATGGAATCCCTTTGTGTGAAGTGACCTGGAAGAACTGACAGGGAGTTGCTGCTAGGATCAGCAGTAGCAGAAAGCAAAAATGTACAAACACTAGGAGATCATCTAATATCCCCCACAAGCAATGGCTTCAAAAATGATCTCATGTATATATTATATTATGTTATATTATATTATGTTATGTTATTATTATATTAATCAAAATATATAATATATAATATGCATGAAATTTAATGCACATGTATTTTTGGACAGTTTTATTTTTTGATATATATTTTCATTTAAGATGTATATTTGAAATAGTCTTTCAGCTTGGGATAGTGAAGATTTACAACAGTGCAAAACCATCTGCCCACAGAGCAGTCAGCCCCCGGGTGTGTGCATGCACACCCACCCACTGTGCTTGCTCTTCTCAGCACCTCAGGGCTGCTGTTTGCACAGAATTGGGATGAATTTAACTCAACAGAGCCACAAGTGGGGTGTCCAGCTTGTCATGAACACTCATGTGGCAATGAACAACAGAGAGCTCTCAAATCCCATTATCACATGTCGCTTCATTCCTGCTGGGCACTGCAGAACTCTTAAAAGACACAGAAAAGGGGTGGAAAACATTGGCATCATGCTACTGCTGGTGTCCTCCTGGAGGAAAATCTGTCGGGTTTCTTAAGGTGGTAGCTTTCCAAAACCTAAGAATACTGCTCAGTAGTGGTAGCCCAATTCTGAATGGTTTTCTTGACTTGGCAAAGCTGGGGTGTTAACAATGGACTCTGTCCTTGGTCCAAATCACCTGCCCTCACCTGCAGACAAAAGCACCACCACCAGCAGCAGCAGCTACATCAGTCAATTTTCTCAAAAAGCTGTGTTAAATTTGGGAGAGGAAAGGAAAACACATCAGACACTGTGGATTAATGACAAGACTCTGAGGAGCAGTTCCAAAGCAAAGGGCAGCAGCTTCTCTCTGGGGCACTCCTTGTGCCCCAAGGCAGCCGGGCTGCCCTGGCTGCCCAGGACCCTGCGCCCCGCGGGCTCTGCAGAGCTGCACAGCGGGGAGGCAGCTTCGGGCACCTCAGCCCCTGGGCAGGAGGGGCTGCTTGCTCTGCAGGGCTGCCTGTGGGCAAAAGCAGGGTGCTGGCCTTCTGCTCTTGGCCTCAGCCTGGCCTTGCAGGGCTAATCCTGTTCCCTGTCTCAAATGTGCTAAGGACAGACTTGTTTGTTTGCAGCTCTGCACAGGTGTGATTTGCACCACAAAATACTGAAGGACGAAGGCCTGAACAACAGACCCTGACTGAAGCCTCAACAACAGGACCTGAGCCAAAGCTGCTCTCTAGATGACCTTCCCAACCCAATGTTCTATCTATCAGCTCCTTAACCAAGTGTTATTATCTAAAGGATTGTTGCATCCATTCACTGGTGAAACACATCTTCACCTTTCTGCATGAGGAAAATGGACAAGGCCAAACCTGGCCTTGGTTCCTCCTTGAGCCCTGGGCAGGCCTGGGGAGAAAACCAAGAGGAGAATGACACCAACTGTGCCCCCAGCAGAAGCTCTGGCACATTGCTCGTCCAGCACTGTCAGAGCCGGGCTACTCTCACAGCGCTCTCGGGAGCCTCGTGGCCGCCAAAGGTGGAGGCACCGCAGCATTTCCCGGTTCCCGGCCGTGGCTCTGCAGGGCTGGGCTGGGACAGCTTCCCCCAGCTGATGTGCAGCTCTGGATGAAGGGGAAACCATTGGGCTACCTGGTGATGGATCTTCCTAAATCACCAGAGGCACCCTTTTGTAATAATGCTGAGGTGCATTGCTTAGCTTATCCTTTCCTGACTCTTGTTTGCACTTTTGCATTACAGTAAATTACATTGTTCCTTCAGCTGGCATCTGTGTCTGCATCTCTGACCCTCCCCACCACCAAAACAAACACACAGCCAGTTTAGCATGAGACCTGCCTCTCTGCCAGCCTGTCTCTTGACAAACACCCCTGAGACCTACCTCCACAAATGAAATTCCCATTTTGCAACTTCCTTTTCTGCAGGCAGGTGAGAAATGAGCCACTCCCAGCTCTGGACACCTCCAGAAACCAGCTGCTTTCAGCAGTCACAGCCCTGAAATATCAACCTCCTTCCTTAACCTGCCACTGGCAGCTCCCACCAAGAGGCCTTCTGTCCAAGGATACCCACAGAAGAGCTGGAGAAGGGAGCAGTTTGAAACATAACTGCTTCAGAGTTGAAACCTGCCTTTATCAAATGAGCACACACCAACCTGTCCCAAAGGGAAAGCAGGCAGGAAAGAGAAGCTCCTCTCCCACAACAGCAAACTGTGCTTCCTTCTGTTCCAGCTGGAGAGTGGAGGGCATGGGCTGCAGCTCACTTTGGGAAGGAGCCCTGGGAATTGGGCTGATCTGGGAGGGCAGCAAAAGGAATCCCCCAAAAAGTAGGAAAAGATTCTCTTGAAGGAATAGATGATGACAACATTTCTGCAGAAAAGCAAAAAAAGAATAACTGAAGCATTTCAAGAAGCGCCCAGACTGTAATTTGTTTGCCAATATGACAACCCAAAGTCTCTGTGGCGTGTCAGGAAGCTCAGGAATGAACCTGCAAGGCTTGGATAAACATCATTGGTGTACGTCCTCCAGAGCACGAGCAGCTCCCCAACAAGACTTCAAGACTAAGGGACAAAGCTTCCCCCTTCAGCTCTCCACAGCAGCTCTAGGGAGTCTCTCCCCACTGCAAGATCTCCTTTGTCAGTCTACAGTGGCAGAACTTGGCTGCAGGAGGCATTTGCATTGGAGCTCTCCCCAGATAGGGGGAAGAAAAAGAAGAGGTGATTCCTGAGGAAAGAAAAAGGCAAGTCTGTTTGGGAAGACACCAGTATGAATTCACTACAACTCAAGGCCAGAAATCTCTTGAAGAAAGCAAAATCCATCCATGGGGCAGCACGTTGGCTTGGATATCAATGCTGACAAAATTGCTGCACCTTCCTGCTGCTGTAGCTGACTCCGAATCACGAGAAATGTGCCAACACTGCCAAAGACAGGCAGACACAGTGACATAAAACCAGCTAGTCTGCTGAAAAGGAGTCCAAATGAATGTTTTCTAATCACCCTTTTTCATCCTTTCCACAGCCAAGACAGAGCAATGTCCCTCCTCTCTGTCCCTGATGGTTACCCAGGCATGGGGTGCAGCGTGGGGATAACCTGCTGTGCCGTGCCGTGCCGTGCTGTGCCAAGCAGCTCCGGCTCTGCCGCGCGCGTCCCCGCCAAGTCCGGCCCGCGCCGGGGGGCGCTGGGCTCGCGCGGGCCCGAGCGCAGCGCCCCCCTCAGGCCGCGCGCCGCCGGCGCAGCCGCGGCCGTTGCGCTGCGGGCGTTGTGGCCACAGTCGGCAGTCGACGCCATGGCAGAGCTGCCGCTGCCCGCCGGGCTCAGCGCCCGCACCTTCCCCGCCAAGCTCTGGCGCCTGGTGAACAGCCCCCGCGTCCGCTCCGTGCGCTGGGACAGCCGCGCCCAGGGGCTGCTCATCGACCGCTCCCTCTTGGAGCGGGAGCTGCTCAGCTCGGGCCGCGCCCACAGGGGCCGTGGCCATGGGCCGGCCCCGGTGCCGCACACATTCAGGGCCACGCAGTTCCGCAGCTTCGTGCGGCAGCTCTACCGCTACGGCTTCCGCAAGGTGCCGGGCTGGCTCGGCTCGGCTGCGCCGGGCGATGCCGGGGCCTGGCTCCACTACAGCAACCCCTGCTTTCGCCGCGACCGCCCCGACCTCCTGCTCCGCATCAAGCGGCGGAGCGAGGCCAACAGGCAGCGGCCGGCGGCGGGCCGGGATGGCCGCAGGCGCCCGCCCCGCTGCTCCCAGCAGCTCCCCGGGGCGCGGCCGCTGCCGGACGGGCGGCACAGGCGCGCTCGCTTCACGCCGCTGCCCAGGGAGCGGCCGCCGCTGCCGGCCGGGCGCCCGCCCAGCGGCTTCCTCCTGCTGCACAGGGAGCGGCCGCTGCCGGACGGGCGGGAGCTGCGCAGCCCCCGGCCCGGCCGCCTCCAGCAGCACCCCGGGGAGCGGCCGCTGCTCGCCCGGCGCCCGCCCTGCAGCTTCCACCTGCTGCACAGGGAGGGGGCGCTGCCGGCCCGGCGGGAGGGGCCGAGCCGCTTCCAGGAGCTCTACGGGGAGCGGCCGCTGCCCGCCGAGCGGGAGGTGCTCGGCATCCCGCCCTGCCACTTGCTCGGGCTCCACGGGGAGTGGCCGCTGCCGCTCGGGCGGGAGAGGCCCCGCAGCCGCTTCCAGGAGCTCCACAGGGAGCAGCTGCCTCCGGCCGAGCGGGAGGTGCTCGCCATCCAGCCCAGCAGCTTCCAGCAGCTCCACAGGGAGCAGCAGCCCCCAGCCTACGACGCACAAGGTACGAAAAGAGTTGTAACCTTGTTTTTCCAAAAGGTCCTGAAAAGTGACCGTTTGAAGTAGTTTGCCTCAAGGCTCTGACATTCTCGGCCAGAAGTTGTCAAGCCTACTAGGAAGGGGCACCTAGGAGGCCAAAAGATTCTTTGCCTGGTTTTGCTGTGTGCTTCCCGTGATGTTTGATCCACAGCAGCACTAGAGCTCTGTGTCCCACAGCCACGTTGTGGAGCCTGACCAATGTGTTTGGATTCTTGCAGCCACCCTGGGCACTTCAGGGCCCAGTGCTCCGCCCAGCAGTGCAGCTTGTGCAGCATGGACGGCCTCCAGCTCAGCACAGAACGCACCTGGGGAGGAGGAATGGCCACCAGCAGATCTAGGCCTTGCCATAGAGAAAATGATTCGGGAGATCAGGAGGTCCCTGTCTGAAAGATCTCCCTCTGCGCAGGTAATTCCATTGGATGGGGATAAAAGGGGGTGGACTGAGAGCTTTTGAACCTTGTTACATGGTTGACAAGCAAAGGCTTCTTTAATTGAACTTATATCATTATTATTTAGTTATTGAATTATTCTTGGTAAAGAAAGATTTCTAAAAGAGGAGATGAAGAAGAAATGAAGAAGAGGTTTTACTTGCTGGGAAAGAGGACAAGAGTGTTTGGAGAAGTGGCACTGAAGGCCAAGTGTCCCGTGCAGGGAGGGGCATGCCAGAGGTGCCTCTATTGCAGCTGCAGCAGATGTGGGCTGAGCCTCTTTTGGGTGGGAAGGCCAAGGCAAAGCAAGGGCTGGGCTGCAGCTGCTGCTGCTGTGTGAGCCCTGCCGTGCGTGTAGGTGCTCCCAGAGCCGTGGCTGGGGCTGGGCTGCAGCTGCAGCTCTCTGTCCTTTGCAGATTATTACACTGTTGGCCAAAGAATGTCTGTCTTTCTGTTGATGTGCTGACCCATTGCCTGCAGTACATTTGTGATGATGACTCAAGGGGGGGAGTGGGATTTTTTGGATTTACCAATACCTTATTCTCAAGTGACGACTTTTGTCTTCTGTAAAGTCACACATAGCAGTTTAGAGAAGCATTTTATTCCATAATAAAAGGAAACATTGCAGGCTCAGAACCATCTTTAGAATCTTTAGGGTTCTGATGGATGGACTATGGCAGAAGAGATGAATATTCTGAAACTGGTCATAGGGAGAATATCTTTGTGTCCAAAGGTAATTTGCTTCATTGTGGCCATTTGCTTCCTCAGTGGAACAGAAACACTACTTGGTTGTCTGGCTTTTCCTGTCTTTTGGGTTGGTTTTTTTCCCTACCATAACGATATACAGCTTTTTGCCACTGATCACAAATGTGATCCTGGAAATAGCCTGGGTGCATCAATGTTTGCCTGGATGACACACGCAGGGCAGCAGCAGAGGGCTCAGAGAAGCAGCACCTTGTGATGGGTTGTGTGAGCAGTTGGCTGGGGGTGCTGAGACTGCCAGGCAGAAATGTGTGCTTTGCCTGTGGGTTTGCAGCACACAGCCCTGGGCAGGGCTGGCAGCTGTGCTGGCAGCAAGGAGAGCCCCTGGCTTTGTGCTGGCTGATTTCTCACAGCTCTGGGATAAGGCAGGGTCAGAGCGTGGGGGCACGTCCCCTCACGTGGTGTCTTCTGGTTCTCTGTGTTCATGTTTTATCTCAAAGGTGATTTTGTAAGAGCTTCAGTTTCACCTTGGCCCCCTGAATCCTGAGTTTAAAAGGCTTGTCATGTGAACTATGTGGACAGTGTTCCCTCCTCTGTGCTCCATGTCCTTTGGGAGTGGAGAAGGAGAGTTATTGTATCCCTGATACGATTCCAGCAGAATAGTGAGTGATCTTTGGGTTCCTTTCTTTCTGTTTTTCTGCTCAGGAAAATGTTGGTGTTGCCCCTGATTCTTCAGGAGGGGAGCCTGTGAACAGAGCTGCAGCAGAGGAAGCTACATCTGACACCAAGAGCTGCAGGAACAGTTCCCAGGAGCCCGAGGAGCCTGGTAAGGACAGAGCCTACACTGGTTTAGAGAGGGGTGAGATGGCTGCTCTGAGCAGGGTTGGTGCTTCCTGGTGCCTTTAGTTCAAATCCTGCGCTGGCACAACCTCCCTGAGCCCTGCCCTCCACGCTTCTCCAGAGGCTCTGACACGGAGTCCTCTGCTGGGGCAGAGAGCAGGGAATAAACCTGACCTTGTGCGAGTTGTGTCACCATGCCGGGTGTCCCAGTTTTTGCTGAAGTTGGTGGATAAATTTACTGCAAGGTGCCAGTGGAGGCCAGGCTGAGCGACTCTTGAAGGAACAGGGGAAAAAAAGAGCAAAAAGTCAGGGTAGAAGTCCAAATCACTGACTGAATGTAGCACCAGTCTGCTGGTATTGGTCCTGACCCACAAGAAAAACAAGGAGCACAGCATCAGAGGCCAACCAATTGAAAAATCACAGTAACTCCAGTATCAGAAGGAAAAGCTTGAATGACCCCTGATTAGGGAGGCCTAAGAGGAGAGAAGGAGCACTGTGGATCCATTCCTTAGCCAAGCTGGTGCAGCCTGCAGGCCTCGTAGGGAGCTCTGTCCCTCCCAGCCCTTCCTGCCAGAGCTGATGGTCGAGTTGGAGCAGCTGCTGCTCACTGCAGAGGGCAGTTTGTAGATGCCAGGTAATGGAGCTGGTTCATGACTCAGCTCCCAGCACCTTCAGCTTCAGCCATTTCAGGGAGGACTGAGGTCTCTCTGTCAGCTCAGAGAAAGAACAAGGCCGGGCTTCCTTGTGGCAGCGGGGACTGTCTGTGTTTCGAGCTCTCCTGGGTGCCCTTTGCACTGTGGGGCTGAGACTTTATCGAGATACTTCAGTGTTTTGAAGCACACTTTTGAACACTTGGAATGGTCCCATTCTTTTAAGGGCACATTGCTTCAAATTGCCAAGTGAGAGTCTGCCTTTCAGGTCATCTTTGACAGCCCCTGGTAGAAGGACAATTGCTGCCCAAGGGAAAGGTGCAGAAGGGCCAATATTGACTGAGTGTTCCCTTTGCTTCCCAGATGCCATCTGACCAACATCTCCAGGAGGGCTGGAAGAGACAGGGGAGAGCCTGTGACCATCAGGCAGGTAGAACTCCTCTGTTTGTAGATATATTTATAGATTTATATGGTTATTTATTAGTGGTTATAATTCCATTTATAGATGATAGTGTTCTATTTATGTAGACATATATCGATAGATCTGTATAGTTAAATGTGGATATGTATATAGTTATAGATGGGATATAATTATATTTTATTATATATATACATTTATAGATGTATATTTACATCTATAAATGTGTAGACATTTATAGATTTTCAGAGTTAGAATTTTATATGTGTAGAGTAAAATATTTATATTTATATATATATATATATATATATATATATATATGAAGTTAGATTTATAAATGTGTATAGTTATATAGTAAGAGGAATAGGAATGTTTAGATGGAGAGATTGATGGAAGGATTGCTGTTTGTGTAGGCCTAGGCTGCATTTGTACCTCTTTTTCCCCTCGGCTGCCTTTTTCACCTCTTGCTTTTCCCCCGGTGCCCCCTGTGTCCCCTGTCCCTGTGCTGGGTCCGAGCTGGCGGCCAGGCCGGGCGGAGCAGCACTTCCAGCCCCGGCTGTCCCTGGAGCGGTGGGAGCTGCCGCTGGCCCCAGGCACTGTCCCTGAGGAGCTGCTGAAGGACGGTGAGACTGAGGGGGCTCAGGGGGCTGAGGGGGCCGTGGCGCTGAAGGGACGGTGACCCTGAGCTGCTGCTGGGGCTGAGGGCTGTGGGGCAGCCGCAGGCCATGGTGGCACCGAGGTGACAGGGAAGTGGCACAGGCTGGCAGGGTGGTGGGTCTCAGGGGACGGTATGGCTCAGAAGGGACTGAGGGGCGTGAGAGGACTGTGAGGGGCTGAAGAAACTGAAGGTGGCTGGGGCTTCACCAAGAGCATGGTGGGGTTGAGGGGATAGAGGGGGCCAGCAGGGAGCACAGAGGGCTCCGGGGCTGCAGCTCTGCCAGGCCTTGGAAGCAATTCCAGAGGCTCTGCTTTTGCCACAGCTGCCATGAAGACCTTGAGGACAGCCGGAGACTGACGGGAGCCAGCAGGGAGGAGCTGAAGGCCAGCAGCAAGAGCAGTGAACGGGGCCCAGCTGCTGCCAGCCTGGAGAGAGCCCGGCTGAGGCCACAGGCCCGGGGAGGCAGGTGGGGCTGAGGCTGCCGTGGGCTGTGGCTGTGGGCACTGCCCGGCGGGGCAGGAGCGGGCCCTGCCCGTGCTGGGGCTGCTCAGCGCAGCTGCCCCGGCTGGCACAGGGACTGTCCTTGGGCAAGGCAGCTGTGCCGGCAGGGCCCGGGAGCTGTGCCGGCTCTGCCGGGCTGCGGGACAGTCCCGCCGCGGCTGCGCTCACCACAGCCTGGCTGCTCGGCTGCTTTCTCTTTCTGACCCCCTGGGGAGGCTCTGACATTTCCTCTGCCCTGATGGAAGTGCAGCTGCTGCCAAGGGAAACGGTCCCCACACTCACTGAGTGTTCCCTTTGCTTGCCAGATGTCCCATCTGCTGTCCCTGTCCAGGGGAGCTGCTCTGCACGGGAGGAGGAGACCAAGCGAGAGGCTTTGAAGATGGGGCAGCTGGGATCCCTCTGCTTTGAGTTCCGTGTAGACATGTCTAGAATTGCATTATCCATTTGGATAGACATGTCTATCCATCTCTAGACGTGTCTGTTACGTATAAATGTCTAGAGATGGATTATCATTTGGATATGCACATTTGTGGGTTCCCATTTGTATAGGACTATTTCTGTATGTGTGCTGTTTAGGGATGTATACTCTGTGTATATGTACGTGTATATATACGTATTTGTTTGTAATTACATCTATGTGTATATTTCTATCTAAGTATACAAGGATGTTGTTATGTCTGTGTTTAGTTCTGTTTCCTATATATACAGTTGTGTTGCTATTTATTCGTTTGTAGTTATATGTAATAAATTAAGTTGTTAAACGCCTAATTGATCTTTGTGTATAGTGAGTTGTTGTGGAGTTTGGCAATAAATTTAGTTTTGTTAACTGAAGTTAGTATTTGTATATTTTTACACAGACTGGTTGTAATAATCTAATAAATTCCTGGTTTTAACCTAAATTGAGATTTGTATAGTTCTGTATTGTCAGCGTGGGTGTAGCAATTTGTAATAAACAACATTTTTCAGCTGAAATTGATTCTTGCGTATTTGTGGATCAGCAGTGTGGCTGTAGCAATCTGCAAGAAATGCCATTTGTCAGCCGCGATGGGTGTTCTGTGATTTGTGCTAAATTGGTGTAATTTACTGAATAGTAAAAGAGGCAAAGAGAAACAAAGAGAAAAGAAAGGAGGAGAAGGAAGTGTGCATGGGTGGTGGGGGGACAGGGAGAGGGTGGCAGGGGTTATGTGTGACAGCTTTATCACCCATCCAAGGGTCCCACCATGTCTCGCTGCTCTCCTCCATCTGGTCTCCTTGGTGGTGAGGGTCCCACACCACACTGCCACACATCCTGACGAGTGAGGGATTCCCTGGATTAACGCACGCTTTGAGAGGTGGAATGCCCAGGTGCCTCCCTTGTGGGGGGCCAGCTGGACACTGTCCCTTGCTGCCCTGAGGGTCTGTGGCATCGTGCTGCAGTGCTCTGGTGCAGGGTCTGGGCACCCCTTTGGGGGCCCTTTGATGGGGCACATCACCCCCTCTGTTGTGGACAAGCTTTCCCCCTGTGAAGGGCCCCACAGCTGGGCTCTGCCCAGCAGAGGGTGGGCGGCCACTGCCTCTCACCAGAGGCTTTCCAGCACTCACCCAAAGCCTCTCTGCCCCCAGCTTTGGTGCCAGGGTCTGTGTGAACCTGGCAGCTGATAGCCCTGGGGCTGTCATCTCCACCCTGAAAGCATTGGCTTGTGCTTCCTGAATGCCCCTGAGCTGTTACTTTATCTCCTCTTCATCAGAGAACCCTGTAGGGCCTCTCAGAGCCCAATTCAGGATGTGGTGGTCATCTCTGCAGCTTTTGTAACAAAGCTCTGCTGTAGTAGGTCAAAGTCTTTCATAAAAATGTTTAAAGCATAAACTATTGTATTTCAGTGTCTGACACCGGGGAGGACAAATCCACCCCCCATCCCACAAGCAGCTCTTTAGGAAGTGCTCCAAGTGTCCCCCTGAAGCTCATCCCAGAGACCAGAAGCCAACAGGGATCCTGAGCCAGCTCTGCTGCCTTTGGCAGCACTTTGGCAAATGAGCTGCAGCAAGGGGGAGGCAGCAGCGACTGTGACTGCTGCAGGCCGGGGATGAAGGAAGGGCCATGGACACAAGTGCTGAGATGCTCCAAAATCGAGGACAACTGGGAAGCAAGAAGGTCTCACAAGCACTGATATGATGGAAGCCCTTTGTGTGAAGTTCCCTGAAGGAACTGTCAGGGGACTTGCTGCTAGGATCAGCAGTAGCAGAAGGCAGCAGGATTTGCTCCTTTTCCTGGCTCTGTTTCAGGACACAGGCTCTGATGGCCCCTGCTCCCACAAAGCCCTTGCCCATGGAGGCTGTAGGGCAAAAGCAATCCCACTGCAAAGAGAGGCTTTGCAGTTCAAGTCCACTTGTGTTTAGGGAATGGAGTTTAGGGAAGGAATGACTCCCGTGCCAAAGCACTGGCAGGTAACCGGGACTCTGAGAGGCAGAGCCATTAGAGGGAAAGAGAGATCAGGCACTCTCATGCCTGAAACTCCTTCAGCTCTCTTCTTTAAATAAGAAAGCTGAGGAGAGGCAAATGCAGTCCTTTGAAAAAATATTGTGTCAAACAAGTCCTGAGGGAAGAAAACCTAGGTAACAATTTGGCCTTGTTTTCATAGCCTGTGTCTTCTGCAGAGGAGACTGGGATGTACAGCTTTCAGGAACACAAGGCATTGCATGGAACTGTGCATGTGCTCAGCAACTCAACCCTACCGGTGCACTTGGTAAGGACACAAACAGCAAGTGGATCTATGTATCCACCCATTACAAAAGTGTTGTTAGCAGTAGGATCGAGGTGTCCACTCCCTGGGGAAACCTTTCAGCATTTAGAATCTTGACAAGGCCATGTCTGGCCCTGCCTGGAGGTGCTGGATCTAAGCCAGCTCTCTTGGTTCTTAGGCAGGCTCATGGAGAAAAACCAAGAGGAGAATGACACCAGCTGTGCCCCCAGCAGAAGCTCTGGCACATTGCTCGTCCAGCACTGTCAGAGCCGGGCTACTCTCACAGCGCTCTCGGGAGCCTCGTGGCCGCCAAAGGTGGAGGCACCGCAGCATTTCCCAGTTCCCGGCCGTGGCTCTGCAGGGCTGGGCTGGGACAGCTTCCCCCAGCTGATGTGCAGCTCTGGATGAAGGGGAAACCATTGGGCTACCTGGTGATGGATCTTCCTAAATCACCAGAGGCACCCTTTTGTAATAATGCTGAGGTGCATTGCTTAGCTTATCCTTTCCTGACTCTTGTTTGCACTTTTGCATTACAGTAAATTACACTGTTCCTTCAGCTGGTGTCTGTGTCTGCATCTCTGACCCTCCCCACCACCAAAACAAACACACAGCCAGTTTAGCATGAGACCTGCCTCTCTGCCAGCCTGTCTCTTGACAAACACCCCTGAGACCTACCTCCACAAATGAAATTCCCATTTTGCAACTTCCTTTTCTGCAGGCAGGTGAGAAATGAGCCACTCCCAGCTCTGGACACCTCCAGAAACCAGCTGCTTTCAGCAGTCACAGCCCTGAAATATCAACCTCCTTCCTTAACCTGCCACTGGCAGCTCCCACCAAGAGGCCTTTTGTCCAAGGATACCCACAGAAGACCTGGAGAAGGGAGCAGTTTGAAACACAACTGCTTCAGAGTTAAAACCTGCCTTTACCAAATGAGCACACACCAACCTGTCCCAAAGGGAAAGCAGGCAGGAGAGAGAAGCTCCACTGCCACAACAGCAAACTGTGCTTCCTTCTGTTCCAGCTGGAGAGTGGAGGGCATGGGCTGCAGCTCACTTTGGGAAGGAGCCCTGGGAATTGGGCTGATCTGGGAGGGCAGCAAAAGGAATCCCCCAAAAAGTAGGAAAAGATTCTCTTGAAGGAATAGATGATGACAACATTTCTGCAGAAAAGCAAAAAAAGAATAACTGAAGCATTTCAAGAAGCGCCCAGACTGTAATTTGTTTGCCAATATGACAACCCCAAAGTCTCGGTGGTGTGTCAGGAAGCTCAGGAATGAACCTACAAGGCTTGGATAAACATCATAAGTGTCTGTCCCCCTGAGCACGAGCAGCTCCCCAACAAGACTTCAAGACTAAGGGACAAAGCTTCCCCCTTCAGCTCTCCACAGCAGCTCTAGGGAGTCTCTCCCCACTGCAAGATCTCCTTTGTCAGTCTACAGTGGCAGAACTTGGCTGCAGGAGGCATTTGCATTGGAGCTCTCCCCAGATAGGGGGAAGAAAAAGAAGAGGTGATTCCTGAGGAAAGAAAAAGGCAAGTCTGTTTGGGAAGACACCAGTATGAATTCACTACAACTCAAGGCCAGAAATCTCTTGAAGAAAGCAACATCCATCCATGGGGCAGCACTTTGGCTTGGATATCAATGCTGACAAAATTGCTGCCCCTTCCTGCTGCTGTAGCTGACTCCGAATCACGAGAAATGTGCCAATTCTGCCAAAGACAGGGAGACATGGTGAGATGAAACCAGCTAGTCTGCTGAAAAGGAGTCCAAATGAATGTTTTCTAACTCTCCCTTTTCCTCCTTTCTGCAGCCAAGAGCAATGTCCTTCCTCTCTGCCCCCGATGGTGACCCAGGCACGGCATGCAGCGTGGGGACAGAGCCTGTCACTGCTCCCAGTGCCCTGCCCTGCCCTTCCGTGCCTGCCTTGCCCTTCCCTGTCCTGCTGGATCCTGCTGTGCTGTGCCGAGCCGAGCCGAGCCCGGCCAGCAGTCACGCATTTGGGGAATGACCCTCCCCTGTGCCGCCCGCTGGCGTAATGAACGTACCACTTTGTAACTTTGACTAGTTAGAGAGTCTTTGTTCCTGATTTTCAGTTTTAACAATTCAGGGAGCTTTTGTTTCCCCTGACAGTACAGTTGCTGCCAAGGGAAACACACCCAAAGACCAATAGTGACCCAGCCTTCCCTTTGCTTCCCTTTTCCTTCCCTCACTGCTACACAGCGCTCTCATACCAGGACCTCAGTGCTGCCTCACCTGAGGATTCAGAGCTGCCTCCAGGCCCTTCCAGGCTAAGTGCAGGTGCTCAGGACTCTGAGGTTTTCCTGGCTTCTTGGGAGAAGGTGTTTGCTTCATCTGGACTTCTTGGGGTTTCCTCGGAGGAGCCAGGCACAGGCAAATTTCATCTCCACTGTGAGCTCTTCATTCTGCTTGTTCCCATGAAGCTTCAATGCCAACCTGAGCTCATCGTTCCTCTGGTTCCCATAGACCATCACAGCCCTTCCATGGCCTCTCCAGAGAGGAGCAGCTGCACATCTTCAGAGCAGCAGTTGCCAGCCCACAGTCCATCAGGGAGGGAAAGAGTTTCTACCCTTGCTTTCCAAGCAGGTCCTGATTAATGATCCTTTAAAGTGTTTTCCTGCAGTGCTCTATCATGGGTAGATCTCAAGTGAGAATCAGGTAGAAAGGGTCAAGTCGCCTAGGAAGGGGGACCTTGAAAACAGAAAGATTCTCTGCCTGCTTTTCCTGTCCTTGCTGCAGATTTGGATGGTGTTCTGGGCATTTTGCAGACAGCCTCTCTGTAGGGGTACAAGGGCAAGGTGGAAGATATTGCCTAACAAGTGGTCAGTGTTAGGTGCACTCTCCTCTTTCTTTGAATGAAGCCATACTAGGACTCTGATAGGATATTGCAGATGTTTAAGACTGCCTGCCCTGCAAATCAAGCCGTGCCATTTGACGCTGGCAGGGGCTATGTAGAAATCACGAATGGGCCGGGACTGCTGTGGAACGCGCCTCAAGCTGTTTGTTTTCCAGCATCAGTCTCATTGCATGGGTATGACCATGGGAAGATGCCAGCAGCTCACATCCCAGGCAGTAGACAAAGAACTTAGCGTTACAACTTACTTTATAAGTTTTTTGACCAATCACACAAAGCAAAAGCACATTGACAGTAGTTCTATCCAATCACTATAAGCACAGGTACCTTTGGTTAAAACAATGCTCGCTTATGTCAAATACAATACCTACTTGGAAGCCTTAAAACACAATGCACTGAGCTCCATTATTAAGCTTCAACCTTCCCAATATCTTGCTAGATAAACTTTTCTGTAGCTTAGAGGGGTCTTCTAGACCAGCATTAATACACAGATCATTGTTCTATTTGTCCTTGCTTTTCTACAGTTTAAATAATTTTTCTGCTGACCTATCTCATGGCTGCTGCTTAGCTGTAAACAGCTCTACTGTATCTGAGACCTGCCTTTTTCAGCTTTCCCAAAACCCTCTAATTTTGTGGATTCCCACAGAGGACTCAGTGCCAGAGCCTCTGGAGAAGCGTGGAGGGCAGGGCTCAGGCAGGTTGTGCCAGTGCAGGATTTGAACTCAAGGCACCAGGAAGCACCAAGCCTGCAGAGAGGAACTCAACCCTTCTCATCTCCCTCACTGCCAGAGCAGGCTCAGAGCAGCCATCTCACCCCTCTCTAAACCAGTGGGGGCTGTGTCCTTACCAGGCTCCTCGGGCTCCTGGGAATTGTTCCCACAGCTCTCGGTGCCAGGCAAAGCTCCTTCTGCTGCAGCTCTGTCCACAGGCTGCCCTCCTGAGGACTCAGGGGCAACATTAATATTCCCCTTGAAAGAGAAACAGAAAGGAAGAAACCCTTCTCACCACTTACACAAAACACCTGGTCCAACAACTCCATGGCTCACACACTTAATCCCTTGTTCCTAACAAGAACTCTGGGCCCCAAAGCCCTTCAACAGTCAGAAAAATTTGACTTCTCAAACACAGTCCAAAAGCTGTCAAAGCTGACAGTGACAGTGTGGAACATGGGGGTGACACTGACCACATGGAATGGCTGCTAAGGAAATCAATTGCTGCTCTGTTCTGTAAGGCTGCATGTCTGACAGCACTAACATCAGTCATCATGTCACTAATTGCAATGGAAGTCGCACTGTCTTCTTTCTTCAGCCAACACCCCAATCGGTGTAATGGTTTCAATGCCTCGCCCTAGGCAAGTTGATGTAGAAATAAATTCGATGTACCTCATTTTGCAGGGCCCTAGGGTCTGAAATTGCGATTACAGTTTTCTTTATAATGATGGACAAATCTTTTTTCTCTCTGTTTTCTCTTGATGGCTTTTTTAACGATAGGTACTATCACAGTGAGTTGTCTGATGCTACATGGGCCACCTTTAATTTTTGAGGGAATGTCCTGCCAGGCTCTATCTCCACAAATGAGCCAATATTCTGTTGCTCATTGTCATGGGGACTCATCTAGGTCATCTACTCGTCAGCAGTTTCACCCTTAGGGGGCACTGGGGTAGTACAATTGCACCACAAACTTGAGTATCTGTCCTCAGGATGATGGGGAGTAACATTTAACTGTGGATCTCCCTGGTACTGAAACTCAGCACAAAATTCCATCACCAGTGAACCAAGAATTTGAATTCTTGAGGTTCAGAAGGTGCTTTAAGAAGATCAGGGGCCCAATGATGCCAGCTGGTTATGGGATTGGTCTCGTTGGCAGCCTCGCACCAATATTTGTCACCATTGGGTATTGGCTACTCCTTGGCTGGCACAGGCACACCGACCAAACAGGTTGCAAAGGGTTTGTCTGGGCTCAAATTGGTCAAACACATGATGCCTGCGCCTGCTGACTTGGCTGAAGCAAGGCAAACATTCATTTTTGGTTCATCTACAGGCATGTATGCACAGCAAAAGCAAGCAAGAAAAACCAACAAGTGCCAGTGTATCATTTGATCAAGCTCCATGTTCCTGTTCAGCTGTTTCTTGGCAGAAGCTTCCCCATCTATTTCAGTTCTCAAGCAAATCTTTTAGCACTTGTTCAGGGACTGGCCAACTATAGGGCACTAAACTGTCCCTCTAACCTTCAATTTTTACAAATTTGGATATCTTAGAATTCTTTTGAACACAATGGACACCACGCTTTTGATGAAAGAGATCTATGATACAAACCATTTTCACAGTCCAAAAATCAACATCAAACTCAAGATTTGTAGCTTTCACAGGCTGAACAGGGAATGTCTGGCATAAAGCATCGCTTCTCCGTGCGGCTCACGTCTGCGTGCTCATTTCCCTGCTGGTGGAATTGTCAGTGCACTCTTGTGTATGAGACAGTTTCACGTCCTTCGCGGGGACCCAGTTAAGTCTGGCACCTGTGCAAATACAAGCCTACCCTTTGCCCCAAGTGATTAGCGAAAATGGTCCTTCAATTTGTCCTAACTCAAGGTTTCTGATCAAAACTGAAGGATTTTCTTTCAATTTTTCCTGTGTGCTGTTTGAAAAGTGCCTCAAAATTAGAGGATTAGGTCCTGCAAATGAGCTATTCAAAACATAAAGACATATAAAGCTTTGCTCAACCTTATCAGAGGTGTTGCTTGGGCCACTTCCCCTTTTGTTGACCTAGAATGGGTTTTAGAGTGTGGTGCATCCTTTCAACAATTGCCTGATCTGTGTGGGAATAGGGAATTCCAGAAGTGTGGCAAACGCTACAGTCCATCAAAAATGTGGCCAATTTCTGAGCTGTGTATATGGGACCATTTGTTGTTTTTCATCTCGTGGGGGATCAGTTTGGCGAGCTCTGGGCCCAGTGACACTGACAAGGACAAAAGCAAAAAACGAGAGGCGCTCTCTCTTCCCAGGACCAAAGTCCCACAGCTTTAATGGAGAACAGCTCCAGGAGAGAAAGGGAGTGTCCAGGAGAGGAAAGAGGATGTCCAGTGGAGGAAAGAGAGCGTCCACCTTGTGGCAGGAGATTTTAAACCCTTGGGGAAGGGGGTGGTAGAAAGGAACTACCATAGTTCAACATAATAAATCACCACACTGTAGTTTTCTGCATAAATTGCTGCACTTGTTGAAAACAAAATCCTAAAATCTCCCCAAACAAAACCGTGTGGGAGTGTGGGAGAAAAACCACTCAACCCCCTTGTATACCCAAGCACCAGGTGTCACAGGGAACACCAACCCCTGCAATTAGAAAGTCCACACACACAGGCTCACTGGGAAAGGAGTATCTCGTTACGAGGGGACAGAGTGCTCACTTTTCTCAACACAACACACACCATAAATCACAACAGATCCATCCACATCATCTTCCTCAAACATTCACACACTGAAAACACAACCACAATTACGACACACAGGAAAGAATGCAGCAATAAAACAGGATTTGCTCAATTCACCCCCAGAATTGCTAGCAGGTCCTTATTGACACAGCAAAT
The DNA here is from genome assembly GCF_028551555.1 of Melozone crissalis. NCBI lineage: Eukaryota > Metazoa > Chordata > Aves > Passeriformes > Passerellidae > Melozone > Melozone crissalis. Next base: position 4,052,519 of record NW_026535912.1, read on the forward strand.
CCTTTCTGCCAGCAGCCAGACCCAAACCCAAACGGTACAGGTGTACGTTGTGCACAGGACATCTCTGTGTGACTTGTGAACAGCCCTTCCCCTGCATACACCTTACGGGTTACTTTATACAGAGTTAAACGTTCCCTTTCTCCACAGTCCCAGCAGTCTTGTCTGTCCCCCACGAGGAACAGCCGAGAGCGGAGGTGCCTCCAGGAAAGGAATGTCCTGGCAGCGCCCAGAGACATCCAGAGCCCGGCTGTTCTCGCTGGAGCAGAGAAGCGTTCCTGCCGCGGTCACCAAATGAGGTGTGGAATAGAACTCACCACAGTTAAAGGTAGAAGGTGGTATGTTTATTACAGCCAGGCACAGGAGGAGTTGTCTCCTAAAGACATGTGTGAAGAATCACTGGCTCTCTCTCTCATCTCTACTCATCTAAAATATCTTACACATTCATATAATTCCCAAAAAACCTAACACATATTCATTAGATAACACTGCCTACCCTCCTTTGAATTAAAATGTATTATAATTGAGTCCAAAGTTCCTTCACATTTCTGCAGTCTTTCACTTCACATGGGTTGGTGGGTTTCAAAGTGGGGAATGGTCTCCTTCTGATGAAGGCCAAGATGTCTTCCTCAATTTGACCTCTTTCCTTATGACATGTTGGCAGACTTTCGCACCCCTTTGCTAAAGCTGAAATTTCGGGGCCCAGGTGCAGGCTACAGTCCTCTTCTTTGTCACAAAGAAATCCGCATCCCATCCTGCTTCTTTAAACATAGTAAAGACAGGCAAGTGATATATTACCCTAGCCTTAACTACCTTACCTGCAAAAAATTAACTATCCCTTATTATTTCTACTCTTCTTCCTATACTCTTTCCCCATAACTAAATCTTGCTAAAATTTTAACTCTTCCAGTTCTTTTAAATCCTGGATTCATTGGCCTCATCTCACACGCCAGCCATGTGTGAGCCGATGCTATACCTGGGAAATTCCACTCCTGAGCAGGAGATACAAGGCCTGGTTCTGAGCTAGAAGGGTGAGAAGGATGAGATGCACAGCATTTTGATCCAGGGGATGTCCTGAAAGTGCACTGCCTACCTGCCCCTGCTGCTGAGCACCACGCTCCACCTCCTTCTCCTGCTCAGCAGATTTTTAGGAATCCAGTGGTTGCTGTCTATTATTTGCTATTGCAACAAATAGAATGAATTTTCTTTTCAAGCCCCGTTTTGTCCTGGGTTATTTTGTGCATGGGTCTCCTCCTGAACCTGTGACAAAGGCCAGCAGGGACCTACAGGACACTCCTATACTCATGTCAGTAAATATGTCAGATAATTAAAGCACTCAGAAGTGCTTTAAGTATCAATAAGGCAAAAGGTATCAATGAGTTAATAAAACAATTTGGGGGAATATTTAGCCTGTGAGTTTCAGCAAAGTATTGAATATGTCTTAGATCCATGGATACAAAGTAGTAAGTGAGACTGCTGGGTGTGCACGTGTTAGGGATGTGATTCCCCACACACCCAGTGCTGGGATCAAGGATTGCCTCTCTTCTAACCCTGAGCTGGCAGCAGGGATCAGGCTCTTCTTGGTAACATTCATTTTGAAGACCTATGTTGAGCAGGTAAGAATGGTCAAAATGAAATCTTGTCCAGCTGTTTCCCTTTGGTTTACCTGTTTGAGGGTTAAAATTCTGTGCTGCAGGTGTGCTGGGTGTGTGCAGAGCAGTGCAGCCCCAGAAACCCCTTGGCTTGCCCACAGGTTGTCATGCCTTGTTGCCAGGTGTGCCCAGCTGTGGCAGGAGAAGGAGCCCGCAGCACAGTGGGCACCGTGCCCTACCCAGCTCCTCGCTCCTGCCTTGGCTTCCCCTGGCACACAGAAGCCTCTGGAAATCAGCACCGCCAGTGGCGTTCCCAGCTTGGAGCAGCTGCTGCTGGCGGGCAGATGCTGCCAGTTCGACTGCTGCCAAAGGGGAAGAAAGGCAGAGATGTACCCGCACCGGAGTCCGGGGCATGTCCAATAAAGGTGCAAATATGTGGGGAGATTTGTTAGGAAGCATTTCAGCTGTGATGCCAACAGTGGCTTCTCTCCTGGTTCTGTGTATTCTAGACAAGTAATGCAATGGTTGGCTCTGACAATTAAGAAGTAGATGTTATGTGGATGTTCAAATGTGCAGTGATGGTATTGTAATATATCCTCCCATAGTCCTCTTTCCCGTCCCCCTTGTAACAGCCTTGGTAGTCAGGGCATTTGGGGAGGGCTGGCTTGTGACCAGCAGGCAGAGTGTAACAACACCTGACCTCCAGTCAGGATGCAAGAAAGTAATCTCCGCCAATGGACAGCAGAGAAAGAGTTGACTGACAAAACTTTTGGAGGGGCTATGGGTATAAAAGGCAGAGCATCCTTTTTGTAGATGAGCATATGGCTGCTAGTCACAGAGACTCCCAATGCTGCAATTTTTCCTTATTCAGTCCTTTGTTAAGGTTTAGTAAACCTTTAAAATGTTAAAAGTGAGAGTCATTTCTCACATGTGCAATGCTGTGGGCCATTTTCTTGGTCTGGTTTCCTTTGCTTGTGTCCCATCTGCGTGCTCAGCTGGGGTACAGGCTGTAGGTGCTTGGGGCACCCTTGGTATTCCTCTTGGATCCCTGAACAACAGGGTTTGGCCCATGAAGGGAGTTTGTGCTGCTTTGTGACAGAGAAGAACTTCCCAGGCTCTTTTGTGTTTGCTGTAGGGAAGGTTGGTTATTGCTTTGCATAAATTCACAGACTAACATGCTTTGTGATGCTTTGCTTTGTCATACTTTACTTTGTGATATCAGGGCATGGTTGCCGTATTTTCATGGTGACATCAGAAGGTTGCCTTGGTGCACGGAAGGTCTCAGTGCCAGAGCAGCCCTAGGGCTTGCTGAGATCAGGCGCATCTTCCTGATTGTGGCCTTTGTCAGCGTGTAGCTGCACTCTGACAGGAGTCTTGGTTTTTGTAGTGTTGGAGTAGACTTGAACAACAGTGCTACAATGATTGAGCAACTCGCTGCTGCAGTTTGCACTGTGTATGGCACTGTTTATTCTGCCTATTTCATTACCAGCCTGGCAAGTAAGTAGAGGTTTCAACTCTGTTTAGATTAGGGTGTAACCTAACCTGGCTTTTGTATGTCTTCTTGTTCTTTCTTGGTGGCTGAGTTTCTGATTTTGAAACAGAAAGAGCATTAGGATGCCACTGGTTTGGTAAAGCTCCTGTCAAGGCATTCAGCTAAAAAGGGGGTGTCTGTAGCCACAGGGGCAGCATTTGCAGGGGAACGTGCAGGGCTTCTGTTCCCTCCACAGGAGAGTCTGTGGCAGCAGAGTCTGTCATTTCCTCAGTTTGCTGCGACAAGCAGGACAACTTACAAAATGCAGACTGGGAGGCCTTCTCAGAAGGCCTTCTAAAGACTTTGTAGCTCTCTCCAGAACTCAGGGAAAGCTTCTTTTATTCCAAATTTTGTAATGAAAGGATTTGACTGTCCGTTTTGACCCTTGGCTGAGTGCTAAAAGAGTGATTCCCTTTGCAGTGAAGTGCAAACACCAAAGCAGTGAGTGTCTGCTCCTGAGGCTGGAGCTGCTGCTGTGCTGTTTCACAACAGAACTGCCACAGCTCAGGGGGATTTGGGGCACGTTTTTCTGGGTGACTGTTTTCAGCAACTTAATGGGAATTAGTGCATGCAACTTCTTTTTTTTTTTTTTTAAAGTACCTGAAAGACAAGAGAACAAAAGCTGCTTTATCTGTTGGACAGAACAGAATAGAAGCATTGAGTGTTAAAGAACAATTTGCATTTTCTTGATCATATTTTTATTCATTTACTGGCTAAACAGGCTGAAGTGTAGGCACAACCAAGATTATTGTCCTGATCTCTTGCTGGCTGTGTGAAAGAACTATGTCACGTGGAGGGATGTTGATCAAGAAAAATACTCTCTGTTTGGGTTGACGACTTCTCTTCTGTGAGATTCAGCAGCCCAGGCAGTTTTCTCACAGCACTTGTTCATTTTCCGTTGCCCACTACAAGTCACCTGAAGCGTGTATTCAGAGGTGCTGATCCTGAGGTGAGTGAGAAAGGAACATTTCATGTTCCTGGTGCTTAAGAATTGTAGAGCAAGCTGAGAGCTTGGCCTGTGGCAGTAGAGTGTGGAGGGCCAGCTAGGAAGGCTGAAAGAAAATCCATTTCCATGTCTGCAGCAGCAATAACAAAGGCATCTATGGCTATTTCCTAATTTTCCATTTCAGAACTTTCAAGGAATGAAAAGCTCATGTTGCAGAGAGAATGTTGCTTCTCGATAGTAGCCAGGGCGTAATGTCTAATTCAGAACTATTAGCAATTCTGTTGAATTAGCCCATTTAAATTTAGCCACAGTGACTTAGAATCCCATTGTTATCAAAGTTTCTGATTTGTCCTTAGTAGAGCTGGTTGTAGAAATAGAGCTGAATAGAATAAAGTGCTGAATAGAAATAAGGTTATAAATTATAGGTAACTTTCTGTCCCTCACACTGCTGTCTGTCCAGAGATCACAGAACCAACAGCAGTCTCTCCTCTGGCCCCCTCTGCTCATGGAGAGGAGGCCGAAGAGGAGGCAAATGAGGTGGATGAGCACCAGCCTCCATCAGTGCTCACACCACAGCCTGAACATTCTGAGCCAGTAAGTGCCAGCTGTGTGTGCTGCTGTCTTTAGTGCAGGGCAGAGCTGCAAGTTTCTGACCAGCCAGCACTTTACTGTTGCTAGCAGGGCTGAGGATGCTGAGTGCTGGAGTCCTGCCAGGACCCAGTGATTGCCCCCAGCCTGTGACAGCTGGACAATGGGCTTTGGTCTGTCATGTTTAGGCACCAGCTTCCTGGCATTTTGATAGGGGCCAGCCTGAAGCACGAAGGCTCCCTGTTCCCAGAGCAGGGAGCATGTCACAGACACTGTGCTCAGCCTTGTTGGATACACAGGGGACACTGTGGCTTGGAGAGACCTGTCCCCCTGCACAAACTGGCCAAGTAGCTGCAGGCACAAAAAAATGTTGATCTGACCACACAAGTTCTTTGCAGTACTTTGTCCCCACAAACTTCTTGGGTGTGCTTACTTGGGAGTATTTCAGAGACACACTGGGGATGTAGAGTTGCTGCTTGAAGTCAGGGATTTTGGTGCCTTTGTTGCCAGGTTGCTCTTTTGCCTCTTCAGGCAGAGCAGCCAGTAGCAGAGCAGATAGGTGCTCTGAGTCTGCCTGTTTCTTGGTCCTTGATAAGCTGCAAGGAGATGACTGTGTTGTCCATGAAGCTGTGAGGGGCCATTCTTGTCTAGTGTGGAAAAAGAAACAAAGTGAGTAGTTCTGAATACTTCTTCTGAGGCAAAAACCAGACGCTGACTTTGTCTGTTGATACATTCTATTGTGTAGTCTGCTTTGAAAACTGTATTGGAACCCAGAATGGGAGCAAAGCTGCAAGTCCTTGACTGCTTTCTTGTAATGCTAAACCCAGGATGTACACCTTGCAATGGTGCCTGCTGGATCTGAAGTGAAATGGGCACCTTTGTGGCTGGGGAGCTGCGTGGGCCAAAAGGACGCAGGGCTGGCGGCCTTGAGCAGCTGAAGATGAGGCAGCGTGGGGCCAGGGGGCCAAGAAGGCCAAGGGCACGGTGGCTGTGCCGGCAGCAGTGGGGCAGCAGGAGCAGGGCAGTGAGCGTGGCCTGTGCTGGGCAGCGCTGCGGCCACAGCTGGAGTGCTGTGTGCAGCTGTGGGCCCTGGGAAGCAGAGAGTCATGGAGGGGCTGCAGCGTGTGCACAGAAGAACAGGGGAGCTGGGCAAAGGGGTGCAGCACAAGGCCAGGGAGGAGGTGCTGAGGGAGCTTTAGCCTGGACAATGGGGGCTCCTGAGGGACCTTCAGGCAGACTGCCATAGATCCCTGCCTTAGATCCATAGATCCAATGCTCAGCACAAGGGGTGTTTCCCTGCCAAACATCCCTTCACTGCATCCAAGTGCTTTAGACACTGGAGTAGGTAACACTTTCATATTTTGTTTGTTTGTTTGCTAGAAGGGGAAGCCTTGTGTAATTTCTCCTTCTGCAGGGAGCAAGGGAGCTTTTTCTCAGTTTTCCTGCCCTTTTCCAGCACTGGCAGAAACACATCACTTTCAGGGTAACGGCTCCCGTGTCTTTTGGCAGCCCAGGGAATCAGTGTGCATTGTGTTTGGGAATTGAGCAGGAAATCAATGCCCTTGCATTCCAGCTGGTGCTCAGAGATCACAGGAGCTGGGAGGGGCTGGGCTGCATTTCTGATTCCAGCCACTTCAGCACCACCAGTGTGATCGAGTCCAAGAGAGGAACTTGCCCGAGCACAGATGCACAAAGAGTGCAGTTCCCAGCAATGCTCTGGGTCTGGTTGCATTCCATAAGGACCAACATGCTCCAGATTCCCCAAGAGTGTGCTTTTTTGAAGCAACAGGAGAGCAATCTCAGGATTGTAGTTGAGCGGGGCACTGGCTACCAAGTTCTGATGTGTGTAGCAGCAGAGAAGACAGTAAAGAGAGATTTCAGTCATGAGATCTGTCTGTCTATCTATCTATCTATCTATCTACCTATCTATCTATCTATCTATGTAACATTTACATAATTAAACCTTCCTGGCTTGGGTCCAAGGCAGCTGGAGGTGCAAAGGTCACCTAAAGCATCCCTTTCAGGAGAGGATTAGAGACATGCTCCCTCGACCAATTCTGAGCAGGCAGAGATGTTTTCCCCTCCAGATCTGGTGGGTTTTTTTCCCCTCAGAGTTGTTTTCCTCCTCCATCCTCTTCTGCCCTCAAGTCCCCAGTTAATTCTTTAAATTTCTGCCTGTCCTAGAGAGGTGCAACAATTCCATGTTTAGGTGGTGTTTGTTGACTCTGGTCGCATATGCATTATGTGACACATGGTTTCCTTCACTGGCATTCCCAGGGCTGTGTAAGTGCATTTGTTCATGGGGCCTTAGGAGAGTCTCTTTCCCTCAAGAGCAGCAGCAGCAGCAGCAGCAGCAGCAGCAGCAGCAGCAGCAGCAGCAGGGAGCGCTGGCAGGGTCAGGACGAGGAGCAGGTGGCTGTCCTGGCCCTTTGCTCCCAGCCCCCAGGCCAGGAGGGCTCTGGCTGCAGCAGGGCGCTCTTCGGGCAGCCCCTGGCAGCCTCTGCACGGAGCACGGCACGCTGCCCCGTCCTGCTGGTGCCACTTTTCTTCAGCAATACCCTAGCTCCTCTTCACAAGGAAAAAACTCCAGCAATCTAAAAAGAGATCATTCAAGTACAGTTCTACCTGCCTTTGCATTGTAGTTCAGGGCATGTGGTTTTTTGGTCTATAATTTCATGATTTTCATGAAAACATGCATTCATATCTTCACATTTTTGTGGTTTTAATTATTCATATACCTAAACACTGCATTTTAAACTCTTGATTTATTGCAGTTGGTAATTTTCAGGTAGTATATTTTAAAATGTCACAAAACAACACCTTTTGGGTAGTTTTTCTCACTCTTAAAAAAAAACCCCATAAGCCATTTTAGTCTCTGTCTCTCCAAATTGGTTCGTATCGGCCTATTTTAAATCAGGGCTACAATACTTTTATAGGATTGAGAGAGCTCCAATGAAATGCACACCAGTGATTCCTCTTGTGGAATATCATGGCCCCACCGTAAAGCCTCTATCTACTTTTTTTTTCTCTCATTAGCTCAACTGCAAACACGTTTAGTTGCAAACTTACACAAGATGAGCAAAATCAAAATGATGTGAGGGGCCTTTGGGATCTCCTTGCTGATCCTTCTGCTTCTTCAGCTGAGCAAGGCTCTGATCCAGGCAAAGAGATTGCACTCAGTGCTACACAACCATTTGGCTGGAACTCTGCTGATTTCTAGGCTGGAGGCCTCTCTCTCCCCAGGATGTTTTGGCTGAGACAAGCTTTGGTGGGTTTTGGCTGCAAATACCATTGCCCTTGCTTTTCTATATCCACAAGTACCATGGCTGGGCAAAAACTGCCACGTGGGCCATCTTCCAAAGGCACTTTGTTCTGGAGTTTGTGAATGAACGAGAGCCTCCTCCACTTCCAAACCACATGAAAAAAATCATGAAAGAAAACTTCCCATCCTTAACAAACAACTGACAATTCACAAGTGGATCTAGAGCTTCTTTACGCAATGAAAAGGAAGGCAGTCTTCCAATGGAGTTGTGCTTTTGGGAGTTTTTCTTCTGACTCCCACTCCCAGCTGGCACTGGAAAAAGTCACGTCTCTGCAAGCGTCAGTGTCTTCTGTCTGCCATGAGTTGTTTTGCTGCAACAATCAGAACAGGCATCAGGCTGGAGAGAGGCTCAGCTGATGCTAGGAACAGGTGCTGCCCGAAGGAGAAAAAAGACATGAACTTTTACCTCCCAAACCCATCTCCCCAGAGGCTCAAGCAGGATTCCTCTGGTTCCCAGAAATACAAAGAAATAGGGCTGAGAAGACCCTTTGCAGCTATGTGTTCATGCCCAAGACTTTCCTGATGGCATTTGAGTTTTGCCTTTTTTCTCTTCTGTCTTTTCTGTATTCCCTGCACATCAATTTAGAGCTCTGTAGGCTACTCGATTAGTGACTACTTTTCCCAGTCCTTTTCCATGGCCTTTGCCTAAGCAGAAAGACAAACTTCCAGAGCTCCAAGCGCCAGGGGGTAGAAGGCCCCAGTGTTATCTTGGTTCTTCCTGGGACAGACCCCTCCAGGGAGCTGGTGGACTCACCATCCCTGCAAGCCTTTGAAAGAAGACTGGAAGTGGCACTCGGTGCCGTGCTTTAGTTGAGGTATTAGGCCACAGATTGGACTCGATCATCTTGAAAGTGTCTGTCTTCCAAGCCAGGGATTCTGTGATTCTGTGACTGAGGCAGCTTTTCCTGCAGCCCTGGAAAGGGCTGCTAGGGCCCTTGGCCAAGGACGGGGATCAGGGCTCATGGAAAAGAAGCAAAGGGCTCAAGGCGAAGCCTGACAAGGCAGAGCTGCCCCAGCGCGGCCCAGAGTGAGCCTCATGTCCTCCTCCTCACCCTGCGCCCTTTGCGCTGCCCTTTGCGGCACCGGCGGCTCCTCTTGCTGCGGGGCTCCAGGGAGTGCTGGGGGCCGGGCCCCTCGTCTTCGGGAAGCGCCAGAGCCTCGGAGGCGAGCGGCTGCTGCCGTGGCCGGCAGGGGAGAGCTGCGGCTGCGGCCCCGGGCACGGCGAGCTGCTGCGATGGCCAGCTCCTGCCGCGGCTCCTGCCTCGTCTGCGGGCTCTGCTCCTGCCCTGTCCGCACAGATACGGCCGAGGGCTGCCCGGCAGCTCCATCCCGCTCCGCAGCGGGCCCGGCAGGGCTGCTGCTCTCTGCGGCCTCTGCCCGCCGCTGCCGGCCCCACCGCGCTCCCGCCTGCCTCTGCTGCAGCCGGGCTCACACGGGAGGCAGCACATTACCGCTGGCTCGGAAAAGCCCTGCCCGCAAACCGCCCACCATGGCCTTGGCCTCAGGGCACAGGCTGCTGCCGTCCTCGCAGCTGCGAGCCGCCCCGGGCCGCCGGCCGGCCTCGGCCACAGCTCCCGCCTGTGTCTCCATGGCCGCGGCTGCTCGGCACAGCAGGCTGAGCACAGCCAGCGCCAGCAGCACCTCCTCACGGGCCCAGGCCCCGCGCGCTCCGAGCCCACCCAACCCCGAATTCCAGCCCTGAGGGGCTTTGCGTCCCAATGCATCCCCTGGGGACAGCAGAGTCGGCCGCTGAGCTCAGCCCATGGTGACAACACCAAGTGACCAATGGAAAATTCACCAAATCCTCATCCGAGACAAGAGAAAACTCCCATGGTGCCTGACAGCCTGAGGCAACTGCCAATTCCAGATCATTCCATCCATGTATGAAAAGAGGCTTTTGCATTAAAGCAGAAAAGACTTATCGAAAAGGAGGGCAGGAACAAACAACAAAGTTATTTGGACTCATGCTTCTTGTGTCTGTTAGAAAGGCCAAGAAAATGCACTCCTTGCTTTTCTGACACAGCTCTCTCTGTTCTGTGGGGCAGCGAGTGCTGATGATGTGCAGGAGCTGATGCGAGGGACAGGGACGAGGATGCAGCAGGCACAGTGCCAAGCTGACAGAGGGATGATCTCTGGCAGTGGAACTGAAGGAGAAGAGTTTGCAGGCAGGACAGAAAATGGCTCTTTGTTTCCCCTCTTCTTTCAGTGCTGCTAAGAATGTAGCCTGGAGCAAGCTGGGAACACCAGAGCCTGGAGCCCTTTCCAGGCAGGGCTGCATCAGACACAAACCAGCAGGGGACTGAGGAGCCCCTGGGGTAGCAGTGAGCAAGCTCGGGCTCTGCTCACTGCTGCTGGCATTTTCTATTGACCCATTTCCAAGGACTTCTCTTGAGTTCTGTATTTCTAAGGGTTTTCCCCCTTGGTTTTTTTTTTTGTTGTCTCCTGCACCTTTTTTTCTCCACGTTTTCCTATCCTGCCAGCAGCAGCCCTTGTCCAGAACTGGCTCTAAAATATCAGCAAAGTAGCTAGAACGACAATGGGTGGAATCCTGTGGCTCAGGAATTCATATGCCAGAGCCCTGCCTCTGCCTCATGCTTTGTCAGGACCTCCTTCTCTGTGCAAAAACTAGGGATTAGTGGAGTCTTTTTGCCAAAGAACTCCTGAGAAGCAAATGTTGTGCTAGGTTTCTCAGGAGTGTATCTGTTAAGTTCATTGCTGGCAAACAGAAAGTAAGGCCAGGGTAGCAGAGCAGCTGGGAGCTGGTCACTCCCTGCAAAGGGCTGGTGCAGGATGTGGGAACACCACGTTCCAGGAGGGGCAAGCAGGGTCAATGTGCTCAAGGTGCTGCCAATGAGGTTTGGGTTCACTTAGAGAGTAGTCAGGAGCAGTGAGCACTGCAAGATCCAGCTGCAGTCCCCATCCATGTCCCTTTCAGTGCTGGCTTTAGGGTGTCTGCAGCCTGGATCCAGAGCGCCCTGGGGGCTCCTGAGGCTGCCTTTGCACTCAGGGTGAGGATGCCCAGGAGCCCCTGAGGCCGGCAGTGGGCACCAGGGCTGGGGCTTGTGGCCTGGCAGGTGTGGCTCTGGGGGCTGTGACATGCCAGGCCATGGGTCACTGTCACTGCCCTCCGCAGCCCTGGCTAGCTCTGTCATGCTCCAGAGACAATGGCAAGAGGGGGGAATTGGCTAGGATAGGGTTTTGCCTGAGCCAGAACCTCTAGGCCAAATGCCGAGCAGTAGAGACCCTGGAGGACCGAGTGAAGGAAGCAGAGGAGGCTCTTCTGTGGTGTAAAGGGAAGGAAATTCATCAGGAGAGGCGGGGGGAAGGTCGTGCAGGCAAGAATTCCCAAAGGGAACAGATGTTTAAAAAACCCCCAACATCCCTGTGACCGGATTTTTAAAATCTTTCAAAACAGGGAGTGGACACCATACAGTAACCAATAAGTGACTCTTGGGGTGTGGTTTTGAGGGCTACAACAAATCAGAACAAGGGGAGGAGAGAGCGTTGGCATATGGATTGGATCGAAGGGTGAGGGACAGGGAACTTTCTGGAACAAAGGGTAGGGTTTGGGCTGATGGATGGGGCAAAGGGGCTGGGTTGTCTTGACAGACAGGGAAAAATCTGGTGAGGAGGGAGGGGATTCCTCGAGGGACACTTGGGTAGGAGGGCATAACATAGGGGAGAAACTAACTGTAATAACTCGGGGAGCACTTGAACATACCACTATATAACAGAACATTTGACTCAATAAACTAACACAGTGCAACACAGAAATTCAGGCTTTCGGCAGCTGAGAGGTGGCACTATTAGAACCCGCAGCAGCTGGTGAAAGCCATCTCTGTCCTTCAGGTTCTTGCTGTGTGGGAAGGTGCTGCGAGTTGTGGTGGCTGCACTCCCCCTTTGCTGGGAGGATGATCTGTACCAGGGCAGAGCAGAAAGCTGCCATGGTGAGCAGAACATGCTCAGAGCATTACAGTTCAGAGAATGGCACTGCCCCTGAAGCGCAAAAAGCTTGAAAGCATAGAATTCTGTGCAGAACTGTTGCACAAATTTTCTCTTCTAGAACATGCCCGTTTTTGTATGCTGTAGATGAATACTCTGGATTTTATAGAATACATGGGGTTTTTTTCTTAAGGTTTTTGGGAGAACTCTCAAGTTTATTTCTGTTTGTATTTTATATCTAGCATGTATACAGTTTTTTTATTATTATTTTTCTTCAGTAAATACTTAGGGAAAAAATACCTAAGCATTTTTTAATCCTTTGGGATATTGTGATTAATATTCTTAGAAAGAAAACCTTGTTGAACAAGTGTGAAAACACAGAGAGAGGGAAAATAGCATAAAAGTCTTTTAGAACAGGGTGTGAAATAAAGACTGCAGACCTTAGTAATTCCTCCAAGTGCAGAATTAGAAGATATATTACTGTGATAAATAGGTACGATTTGTGCTGATAAAGATTGAAACAGTAATCAATAATGATACTGTAATTAATATTTGAGAATAATAAAATAGTTAAAAGTTTTGATGCCAAGGAGGAGAGGGAGAGGAGGGGCTCCACCCCCCCCAAAATGAGCCTTCCTTGGTCTTATCCTAGGCAAGCTATTGCAGCTCCAGAGCTCGGTCTCCAAGGGGACTGGGTGCCAGAAGCCAGCTCGCTCTCAGGCCAAGGCCGCGGGACAGCCCTAGCAAGCAGGGAATATTCAGCTCTTAGTGATTAGGCAGCTCTTGTGATTTCAGCATTGCTTGCTAGGTAGCTTTTCCCTTGGCCTAAGGCTCCAGCAGACGGTAGAGAGAAAAGAAGATGCCGGCTGTTCCACAAGTATGGCTTTAATGGAGGGGTTCGTGAAGGGTCTCAGCTCTTCTTCTTCCGAGTTAGTAGGGGTACAGTATGCTACTTTTATACCCTTGGCCCGGATCCAGTCCTGACCAATGGCAAAGGTGTTAGAGTGACCATAAGTGACCAATAGTAGGGTTAACAACATATTGCCTTACATGGCTATAGGGATAAGGTACAAGGCGGATGTCCCTGGAGACAGGAAACTTCTTTGCCGCTGTGTCAGCTTTCTATTCTCCAAGGGGCCCTGGCTAAAGCTGAGGGGTTTACTACACCCCCCCTTCCCAGCAGATGTTCTCAAGGACCACAGGAAAGAAGCTGAAGATACAGTTGCTGAAAATGACCAAGAACCTGGTTGGGTACCAGAAAATGCTAATTATAAGGGATTTATTGCCTTGATATGTAGATGCAGTGATACATTAGTCTTGGCTTACATTGTACTGGCTTGATGCGCATGTGTAACCCAAAGGTGAATTAAAAGACAAAGAGGAAGAGGAGAGGTCTTCATCCAAAATGACCCCCAAAGACTTGAGTGAACACCAAACCAAGTGGTGGCGCATGCGTGATAAGGGTGGTAATGAGGGCGGAGATAGAGATATGATCAACCGAAAATGAGAAGAGATGGTATTGACACATGACATATAAGGGGTGATTTTCACTTGGCAAGCTTGTACGTGAGGTGGCAAGAGTCCCAGAACCCTGCCCTCCGTACCCCGCGGTTATCGTTTGCTTATGCGCTATTATTGGAACCAAATTATCTCTTATTTTAATCAAATTATATTGTATCCAATTTTATATTTTTTTTATTTTAACTATTCAATTAAAATTGCTACTACTTTTAATACTATTGGGTTTTTTTATGATGAGATAATTGGACAAACATAACACTTTCCATTTTCATTTCACCTGTGGAAAGCTGTTTCACTTCCCCAGGAATCTTCTCCACACTCCTGTCTGCCCTTTTCAAGAACCTTTCCTGGAGAACGAGGTGCAGCTTCTGTCACAAGATGTGCCCCCAACTGCAGCTTCTCTTTTCTTTCCACACCGTGAGCAGCATGACTTCTGCAGCAAAGCCAGACAAATGTTTGGATTCCTTGACAACTTGTCCTTTCTTTTCCTTGTGGGCTGGGCAGTTGTGCCATTGCTGAGTTTTTCATTGTGCCTGTTCTAACCCAAGAAAACAGGAGGCTTTGTTGGGGACTTGCTGGGGAATGCAAGCCTGATCGAATGCAGAAAGAATCTCCAGGACACTCTGGGAGCTCCCCGGCCTGGGCTCAGGTTCCCGCTGGGACTCTGCAGAGGGCAGGGCTCCAACTGGGATCAGCAGCAGTGCAAAATACCTCTGGGCATCTCCATTTTCTGCTGCTCTGAGGAAGCAATGAAGGCAGCCAACTTCAGTATTTTCGTTCTCCTGGTGGATTTTTTCATTTGATTTGCCACTCCAGAGGCAATTTCTGTGATGGTCTCTGTAGGTTGATTCTATTTCAACAGCACCAGCAGCAGGGCTGTGTTTGAGTGCTGCAAAAGTGGTCTGTGATGCTTTCATTCCCCTCGACTTGGTGCTCAAGGACTTGTGAGCATTTCAGTCTCTGCTAATCATGATGCCTGTGACAAAAACACTGAGTTCACCATCACAAAAGCACAGTGGGCAGCAGTGATTGAAAGAGGCAAGTGCAGTTGTACTGATAAAATTCAGGTGGCAAGCAGAAGAGGGCCAAGAGCAACCGTGATCTCCAACTGCCAAGGCAAAGGGCACCAGCAGCCTCCTGCTGTCAGCTCAGGGTGAGTAAAAGAGCGTTGAAAACAGCGCTGGAGCCCGATCCTTTCTTCCTCTGAGGGCTGGCTCAGGGCAGCACAGGCGGGCCCTGAGCAGTCAGGGCTGTGTGTGGGTGATTGCTGCTCTGCTCCAGAACTGAGCTGTTAAAAGCCCTTGGGAGCCGAGACAGGAGCAGGCGGGAAGGGGCCGGCGCTGCTGCTGCTCCTGGCCGGGAGCCCCGGCTGGGCCGGGCCGGCGCCCCCTGCGCTGCGGCTGCTGCTGCTGCCAGAGCCGGGCGGGACTCGGGGACAGGGAACGGACACGGGGGGACAGCAAAGGCCTGGCGGCTGCAGGGATGGTGGCGCTGGAGCCAGCGCCAGCACAGAGCTTCAGCCCGCAGTTAACCCCGAGGGAAATGCTGGGGAAACGCTCCATTTCAGCTTTCTTTGCTTGTTGCTGTAATGAAGGGACTGAAATGAAAGGGGAACAAGCAGGGCCCGACCCCTCCTCTGGGAGGAGCCCCAGGACTGGGCCTGTAAGGGGCCATGAGGGGCTGTGAGGGGCCGTGAGGGTGTTATGAATCAGAAGCTTGACTAGTCCAATATTCAAGCAGCAATCGATTTATTATTTAATATGGTAAAGTATGAGCAATACAGCGCCAGGTACAGTGGGGGAAGTTTTCCCTCCAACTGCATACCGATAATTGATGGTTACAGGTATTTACAGGGGTACCCATCAGTTTTTTTCAGCAGTTTCTATTTCCAATCTTTTACTCATCAGCAATTTTTATTCCAAATTATTACATCACAATTCTATAAACTATTGTGATTTTAATTTCTCAGGATGTATCTCAAAGGAGTATCCCCAGATGGTGACGGTCCAGTTTCCAAAAGAAGAAAGACTAATTCCATCTGGTGGAGTCCAGCTCCCCAGATATGGGTCCACCTTTTAATTGCAGAGACTCCAAATCTCATAACAGTGATGTCCAGCTTCCCTTTGGTCGAAACCATAAACCCTTGAAGTGATGTTCATCTTCCTTTTTCAAGCTGTTTTTCTCTGTTTCAATAAGGCGTGAGATAAGCATATTTCCTTTATATATATTCCAAAGCTACAGTTTCAATAATACAAGTAATATTCTAAAATTATACTTCAAAAGGTTATTATTGCAGAACTCTTTATGGATTAAATGCAAGCAAAAAGCAACATCTATAACACTTTAATTCAAATGCTCCTAAATCAACTAGGGTTAATTTGCAAACAAAAGATAGGTTCAAAAGTCTTTTTCATAGCTTTATTTTCCTCAGTTATTACTAGAATTCACAACTATCCCATTGTCGGTATCCACACATTTCTCATTCACAAGTACACACATTGCCTGTTTGTACCACGAAACACAGCTTTGCATCTCACAAGGGGTTGTGAGGGGCCGTGAGGGGCTGTGAGGGGCCATGTGGGGCTGTGAGGGACCATGAGCAGCTGTGAGGGGCCCTTGCCCCTCTATGGAGAACTGTCATTCCTGTCCAGGAACCCATGGCTGAAATGGAATTCCACCCCAAAACTCCCCATATATCCAAGGGTTGCTTTCAGACAAAAGCTGCAAGGACAGACAGGTCTGGCTTGCCTTGGCCTCTGGGGACTGCTTCTCATGTGCCTTCAAAACCCTGGAGTTCTGTGATTTCCTTCCTATAGGAAAGAACTGTCCCCATTGTCCAGGTGCTCCTGGCCTCAAGCACTTGATCACTATACAGGGATGCAGTTTGACAAGAAAGTCTCACAGATATGTATGCTTGGCTGAAAGATTTTTGAATGTAATGTCTGAAGACGAATATAAATGAAAGCAAGTTTTGATATAAAAGAAAAGAATTGATGAGCCAGTCTTTTTGGATAGCTAAGAAGGCAAAGTGTATGTTAGTTAGAAGGGGTTTTTATGACTTAGAGCAAAGGATAAGCCCACCTCAAACAAGAAGATTTTACCAAGCAGAAAGATAGCACAGGCAAACAAGTCAGCAAATTTTGCAAGTAGGAAAAAAGGTCTCAGAATTTTCCACTGCAAGAAAACTGGAAAACAACTTTTAGCTTAAACTTTAATGTACTAACTTTTAGTGATTGGAGAACAGTAACATGAATATGGTAATGATAGTAGTTATGATTGGCTATAGGTAAAAGTTAAGGTATAGATTGGTTCTATTTTGTGAAGATGCTCAGCAAAGAAAAGTATATAATGCATTTGTAACCTAAACTAAGGGTCTCCAGGCCTGCAGCTGGAGCTGACAGCTGTAGGCACAGGCTCTGTCACCCATGACTCTGGACTGCTGTATCACCTTGGATACAATAAACTGCACTTTGAAGAGCCGCCTGGAGTCCCACATCCCTCATTTCAGCTCTCACAAACTGGTGTTGCCTGGAACTGCCAGTGCCCAGATCCAGAAATTTCCTGGTGCTGGTGCAGCCCAAGTGCAGCAATTTGCAGGCAAAACCCCCCAAAATCTGGCAATTTTCCACTGCTGGCTCTGTTGCTGCCCAGACCTGGAGTTTCCCAGCACTGCCATTGCCCAGATGCAGAAATTTCCCAGTGCTCGCAAAGCCCAAGTGCAGCAATTTGCTGGCACAGAAATCCAAAACCTGGCAAATACCTGGGGCCGGCACCACCCAGATCTGGTGTTTTCCAGCACTGCCAGTGTCCAAACATGGCAATTTCCTGGTGCTGGCACAGCCCAATTCCAGCAATTTGCTGGCAAAGAAAGCCTAAATCAAGCAAATACCTGGATTTAAAAGGGATTTAAAGCAACCCAATCTCATGTTTGCTGACACCGCCAGTGCCCAGATCCGGAATTTTTCAGATGCCTGCACAGCATAATTCCAGCAATTTGCTGGCAGAGAAGGTTCGCATTTGGCAATTTCCCGGTGCCAGCACATTCCCCACCCAGATCTGGTGTGCACTGGCACTGCCAGTGCCCACATCTGGCAATTTCCCAATGCCAGCAAAACCCAAAGGCAGCAATTTTCTGGCAAAGAAAGCCCAAACTTGGCAGCGCCCAGATCTGCTGTGTTTGGGTTGGTTTAAAAGAAGGAGACCTCGGCTTAAGGCTGTGGGAAAACCCTCTTTAGGGTGAGCAGGAGCTCCCGCCCATAATCCTCTTGTTCAGTTATGCAGATTGTTACTAGAAAGTTCTGAGTTCTCTTTGCTACCATTGGTTACTTTTTGCTGCAAAATTGTAATATTCTTAATCATTCCTTCCTATTGGATCCTTCTCTCAGATCCCGCCTTAACCCCTCCCCATAAATAAATGTATAAATATCCCTGCTAGATCCTGGACCCAGGCTTTTTTCTGCTTCACTCTCTGTACTGTGCACGCCATCCTGTTTGTTGTGTTTGCCTTCAGTAAAGTTCTGTTTCCACACAACCAGATGAAAGCCATCTCTGTCTGTAAAGTGGCCAGAGCTGGTTCTCAGGGAAACCACTGGTCAACGGTCCGGACGAGGACCAGAAGGTTTCACTGGTGTTTGCTGGCACTGCCAGTGCCCCGATCTGGAAATTTCCCTGTTCCAGCACCACCCATGTCCAGCAATTTGCTGGCACAGAAAGCTAAAACCTGTGGCAGCTTCCTGCTACTGGGTCTGGCACCACCCACATCTTGCATTTGCTGCACCAGTGCCCAGATTTGGAAATTTCCTGGTGCCAGCAGAGCCCAAATCTGGCAGATTTCTGTCACTGGCAATGACACCACCCAGATCTGGTGTGTGCTGGCAGCGCCAGCGCCCAGATCTGAAAACTTCCTGGTGCTGGCACAGCCCAAGTCCAGGGATTTGCTGGCACAGAAAGCCAAAGTTTGGATATTTCCAGGTTCTGGCATCAGCATCATCCAGATCTGGTGTTTGCTGGGACCGCCAGTGCCCAGACTTGGAAATTTCCTGATGCCTTCACAGCCCAGGTCTAGCAATTTGGTTTTAGCTAGCTGGGGCAGAGAAGTTCCTCGGACTGTGACTTTCCTTTTTCTTGGAATTGTTTAAACCCGCTCTGGAGGGAAGTCTTTTCCTCAGCTAGTAGGGGGAGGGGCCGCTGGAACTTGCTTTCTAGACTGACCCCTTTTGGAGGTTTCCTCCCAAAATTTGCCTGAAACCAGCACAAACAGTCACAATGAAAACTTCACCAGTGGCACAACTCCCCAGCCCAGCAGGAAAAGAACGGACATGTAAAGTTCTCCTAACATTTGTCCTGCTTTGCTGCAAAAGTCCTGCTGCACACACTGTGCACTGTGGAAAGCTAAGAGAAGCTGCAGCTGGTAGCAAATCTTGTGACAGAGGCTCAACCTTGTTCTCCATGAGAGATTCTTGAGAAGAGCAGACAGCAGATGATTCCTGGAAAACTGAAACAGCTTTCCAGAAGGGAAATGAGAATGAAAGAAACAATCCAAGATGTTTTCCTCTATTTATTTCTATGCTCCTCTTTTCCATGTTGCACTGCTTCTCCATCCCATTCATTCCAAATGCACCTCACCTCTAAAATCTGTGACTTGGCAAGTTTTAGACACTCTAAACCATGAGCTACACACAGTTTTCCTTTCCACACAGGAAAGCAACACTGGAGGTGTAAGTGCAGTGCTTGGGTCAGGTAGGAATCCTACCCCAAGGGAAGGTGGCCCGGCAGTGTCTGACCCTCAGCAAGGACAATGCACAGCAGCGAGGAAGGAGATCGCTGTGCCAGTGTGCAGGAGTCAGGGCTCCGCATCTGGGCTCAAGGCTGCAAAGTTCCAGTGTTTAGGGCAGACGGAGGGGCTGTCCCCGGGGCGCGCGGGGCTCGAACGTGGGGCTCGTGGGGCGAGCGGGGAATAGACACGGGGACGAACGGCCCCGGTGCTTCAGTTGCAGCAGCGGCAGCGGCGGCGGCAGCAGCAGCGGCGGCAGCAGTAGCGGCAGCAGCAGCAAAACAGATAGTTTTGAATAGTCTTTCTCTCTCTCTCTCTTTCTCTTTCTCTCCCTTTTCCGCTGTCGGGCACCCTTCTCTCGGGGTCCCTTGCCCGGCGTTCCTCTCCTCTCCCCGCCTCCCTCTCCCTTGCCGGGCCGGGCCATGCCCCCGGCCCGCCCCCGGCCCCGGGCGGGGCTGCCCCGTGCCCAGCCCCGGCCGTCCCGCCGCGGTCTCGCCTCCGCCCGGCTCTGGCCGTACTGGCGGTGGCGCTGCTGGGCGGGCATCAGTGCCTGGGGCCGGGGCGGCATCGCCGCCCTTTGCCTCCGCCTGGCCCGAGCCCGGCCCCAGACCCGACGCAAGGTCCAGCCCCGAGCCCGGCCCCGGCCCCGGCCCCGGCCCCGGCCCCGGCCCCGGCCCCGGCCCCGGCCCCCGCTCCTCCCGCGGCCCGCGGAGGACACAGGCGGCGCGGCCGCTCCCGGCGCCTCCGCTGCGGCTTCCCCGGCCCGAGCTCCGCCGCTCGGCAGCGCGGCCGCCAGCCCCGAGCCTCCCGTGCCGCGTTCCGAAGATGGAACGCCCTGGGCATGGCCGGCCCGGGGCGGGTGAGGGGCGCTCGGGGGCCGTTGCTGGCCCCGGGCCGAGCGCTGACAGCCGCGTCCCGCCCGCAGGGACGGCGCAGGAGGCCCTGCAGGAGCGGTACAGGCTGGGATCGCTGCTGGGGCGCGGCGGCTTCGGCAGAGTCTTCGCGGCCACGAGGCTCTCGGACGGCGCCCCGGTGAGCGGCGGGGCCGGCGGCGGGCGCAGGAGGAGGGGATGGAGGAGGAGGAGGGCGGAGGGCGGAGGATGGGGCTCGCAGTGCGGGCGGCGAGCTCACCCCGCTGCTGCCCTTGGCTTGCAGGTGGCCATCAAAAGGGTGCCACGGAACCGCGTCCGGCACTGGGGCGAGCTGGTGAGTGAGCGGGGCCAGCAGCCGGGGCTGCCGGCCAGGGATGAGCCGGCGCCCGGCACGGTGGGAGCCACCAGGACGCCCCGAGAGAGAGCGGGCGTGGGGCCAGCGCAGGGCGCAGAGCATCCCGGGCTGGCTGAGGGCTTCCCCAGGCCTGGCACGGCATCGGCCCCACTGACGGCATCGTGCTCCTCCCGCAGCCCGACGGCACCAGCGCACCCCTGGAGATCGTGCTGCTGGCCAGGGTGTCCACTGGCTTCCCCGGTGTGGTCCAGCTGCTGGAGTGGCTCGAGCTCCCCAACTGCATCGTGATGGTGCTGGAGCGGCCAGAGCGGTGTCAGGACCTGCATCATTTCATTCGGGCACGGCGGTTCCTGCCTGAGGAGGTGGCACGGGAGCTGTTCCGCCAGGTGCTGGAGGCCGTGCGGCACTGCACCAGCTGCGGGGTCCTGCACCGCGACATCAAACCAGAGAACATCCTGGTTGACCTGGACACCGGGCAGGCCAAACTCATTGACTTTGGCTGTGGCACCTACCTGCAGGACACAGTCTACACTCACTTTGCAGGTGAGCCTGCAGAGGGCTGTGCTCCCGCTGCTGACATCTCATGGCCCAACATCTCCCAGCCCAAGCTGGCTGTGGCAGCGGGGATTCTCCCTTTTGCTGCCAGTCAGGGCACTGAATCTTCAGCTGGGTTGCTTTAGAGCAGGGCTGGGTGGGCAGCCATCTTCCAGCCCTGCTGGCAGCCTTTGCCAGCCACTCTGCCCAGGACTAGGGCTGGGCTGGGGCAGCCAGCCCAACCAAAAGCCCCGTGGGTTGGGGTAACAGAGAGGGAGGGCGGAACCTTTGCCCCAGCCACTTTGGTATGCAGATGACAGGAAGGGCTTGGGCTGCTTCACTCGCCCTGTTTCCCTTGGCTTCATAATATTTTTGGGGAAATGCAGGCAGGGAGGATAAGGGCATGTTTTTTCCCCAGCATGGAGTGGGTTTTTCCTTTGCATGTCATGGTCGGGCCTAGCCAGGGCTGCCCTCTTCCAACACCAGAGGCTTCTTTTCCAACCCTAACTTTGTGCACAAGTCCCAGATGCTGGCGAGAGGGCAGTGGTCACGCTGTGTGCCCCTGATGCAGCCCCCGCACACCCAGGGATGCTGGGGCCAGGCTCTGGGAGCAGCAGCATCCCCCTGATGAACTCCATCTGTATTCCATAGGAACACTGTCCTACAGCCCCCCGGAATGGAACGACTTTGGCTGGTACCATGGCAAGGCAGCAACAGTCTGGTCCCTGGGCATCCTGCTGCACCAGATGGTCTGCGGGGAGCACCCTTTCAGAAGGGGCCAGAACCTCAGCTGGGGCCAGCTCCCGCTACCACAAGGGCTCTCTCAAGGTGGATCCTCTTCTCTGGGCATGGGGGGAATCCCAGTGCTGGGAGCCAGCAGCGGGCTAGTGGGCATCCCGCTCTGGCAGCTGCTGAGGAGGTGGCACATGTCCTGCTCTCCTCCAAAACAGGGAATTGATGGGAAAGTTTAGGCCCAGCTCTGAGCACATCCAGCATGGCCTGGGCGTGGGAATAGTGGGGCAAAGCAGACAGGAGCCTTCTCTGGCTGACCGGCAGTTTCTGCTTTCTCTTCCCAGAGTGCAAAGACCTGATCAGGTGGTGTTTATCCGTGAACTCCTTGGACAGACCCACACTGGAAGACCTGTTCTGTGATCCTTGGATGTGGGATATTCCTCTGCCATAGAAGAAGGGAGAGAGCCACAGGCACACTTTGATCCAGGGCCCTGGTAAGTTCCTGCTCCACATATGCCTTGGCAATGAGAAGCAAAGGAACCCAGAGCTTTTTGTGCTGCCTGTGTCACTGCACCGGGGTCATGGGATGGGAACACACAGCCCTTGTGCTGGGGCTGAGCTGCTCTGCCCAGCACTGGTGGCCGCCATCCCAGCTGGTTTTGCTTGTCCCGGTTCCCTGACAGCTGGGGCCCTGGGCAGAGCCCTGAGAGGCTGGTCTGCCCCCAGGGAAGGAGAAGGAGCCCCTGGAGAAGCTGTACCGGGTGGGGATGCTGCTGCTGCTGCTGCTGCTGCTGCTGGAGACAGCGAGGATGACATCAAGGATGACAAGCTCTTCCTCAGCCTGGCCACTGGAGGCTGAAGGTGGTGCACTTTGATTCTGGCACCTTCTTCAAAGCCAAACTCCACAGGGAATTTGCAGATGAGTCCCACCCGGGAAATTCTGCCAGATCTGGGCATGACCCAGCGTGGCGGGGAACCAAAGGCTCTCCCTTTGCTGGGGCAGATGCAAGTAATTCTTCAGTGACTGCCCAGCTGCTTTTGGCAGGGTGGGGCATTTGCTGGGGTGGGTACGAAATGGGAGTGGGCTCCTGGCCCTGCCAACAGCCCCCAGCACCCACTGTGCCCCGGGCTGGGGCTGGGGCTGGGGCTGGGGCAGCCAGCCTGACACAAACAAAGCCCCATGGTGGGAGCAGAGGTAGGACTCCAGAACCTGTGAACAGCTGCTTTGCTGTGCATGCAAGAAAGGGTTTGGGCTGCTCCACTGCCCTTGTTTGCTTTGGGGTCACCGTGATTTTGGGGGGCAGTGCAGGGGGGAAGAGAGAAAGTGTGGGTTTCCCACAGCCATGGCTGGGTTTTTCCCTGGCATGCAGGGGTTGGGCCTTCCTCAAGACCCTGACAGAGATAAGACTTTTTACCAATTTTCTTGTTTTCCCATTTTGTCTCTAAACTCTTTTCAATAATGTGTTGTTTGTTATTCCAGAGGAAGCGTTCCAGGTGGTCCAGTGTGGATGGGGAAGTGCTGGGGAGCAGCTGTGGTGTGGATGGGCCGTGCCCTTGGAGAAGGCTGAGGCCATGGTTTGGGAGCAGCTTTTCTTGCAGCCGTGGTTGGCGTGAGGTGGGTCCCTGTGTGCTTGGCAGGATGGGATCAGAGCTTTTGGGAGATGGCAGCGAGCACAGGAGCATCCTGCTCCGGGCAGCTGCTGAGGGCTGGATGTGCTGTGGCTGGCTGCAGGCTGGGCACATGTGCTGCCCTCCTGCTCTGTGCCTTTGGCAGCAGGGATGGGCAGCTCTGGGCACAGCTCTGGGTGCAGCCAGCATGGCCTGGTCATCGCAGGCCTTGGCACAAGGGCACAGGAGCCCTCAGCTGACGGGCGGTTTCTGCTTTCTCTCCTTGCAGCCGGGCTCTGCGGGTGCTGAGGCTGCTCTGGGCTCTGCCAGGGCTCTGCTGGGCTCAGCCCTCACATTGCTCTGACAGCTCTGCATCAGACCAGCCCGTTGCGAGCACAGCGCCTGAGCTTTCTGCTTTGGCAGGTGAGTGAGACTCTGCTGCAGGCCCAGAGATTGCAGCTGGGGACACACATGCAACTGGCAAGAACTCAAACTCTCCACAGTCCCAGCTGAACGCCTGCATCTGTACAGGGTGTTTTGTCTGTCCCATTCTTCCTTCTTGATTTGCTGGAATTGTGCAGTTCCACTTTCTTCCTTCTCTAGAAGTGCCACGAGTGGGCCAAAGCTGGTGAGTGGGCCGTGTTCCTGAGGTACTGCAGTCTGGAGCTGATGGATGGAGAATTGCCCTTCTGCACTGCCAAACCAGAGCAAAAAGCTGTCAATGGGACTTCGTGTCTCTAAGAAACTCCTGGCAGTTACAACAGGAACGTGCAGCTCATTTGCAGGGTGAGACGGAAGGTGATCTTCTAAATGATTTGGGGTTTGACAGAGTTTCCATTCCCAGTCCTGCTTGGAGCTGGAAGGGCACAAAGCAATTTCCTCTTGCTTCAAGCACAATTTCAAATACCAGTGTTGGGAACAAAGCCCAAAATCTTTTAAGAGGCTGCTGAGGTCAGTAAGATGGATCCATGCCATCAGCACATTTACAATGTAAAGAACTGAGTTCTCTTTTGAGAAAGATCATTTACCTCTTAATGCAAAGAATGTGTCTTTGCATTTATGTTTTGTTTTTTTCACTAACATTGTGTTATGTTTTTTCACTAACACTTGGATTTTATTCTTATCTTTTACAATTTACCTAGTTTTTTCCTTTTTACTTTTTTTCCTTCTAAATAGAAAACATGTCCTACAGAAGAAATGTCCTTTGCTCCTGGTTCCCGTGTGGAGCAGCTCCCTTCCTACTGGCTGAGCTGCTCAGGCAGAGCCCGGCAGCTCCTGGCCCTGCAGGGCTGAGGCTTTTCCCCGTTGCTGGGCACAGACTGATGGAGCAGCACTGCTGAACACGGGCACACAGAGGGACCAGCAGCAGCTGCCTTTGGCCACCTGAGGCTCCAAGGCCCAAACTCTGAGCAGCCAGGGCTGGAAGAGACTGGCAGGATCTGATCCCTGACTCTGGGCCAGGGCTGCACAAATGACCCCACAGCAGCAGCAGCAGCAGCAGCAGCACCAACCACAGCAGCAGATGGAGCTGACTTTGAGCACAGCCCCTGCCCCTCTTCCCTCCCGTGTGCAGCGGTGTCACAGCAGCCTGAGGCACCTGGGAGCCCCCAGTGCCAGCAGGGACTGGAGATGGCAGCCCTGGGCTCCTGGAGGCTGTGCAGGGAACGGAGCTGGGCACTCCCTGTCCATGGGGAGCTTCCAGATGGAAAAGGCTGCTGTACCCAGGCAGCTCCAAGGGCACAGAAAGGAGGCTCTGGAGCACTGGATCTGTGCCAGTGCCACAGTCCTGGGCAGCAGCCAGCGAGCCCTGGGAAAACAGAGGGCACAGCAAGAGGGACAGAGCCAGGCAAGGGCAGAGACTGGAGAGAGCCAGGCCTGGGAGCAGGAACAGCTGCTCCATTGCACTCTTGGAGAAAGCTCTTGGCTGGTTCAAAGCGCTGAAAGACGTGAAGGGCAGAGAGGAGGCCACAGCAAACAATGCTCCTGTTTGCACAGCCTCCCCTCTCCATGTCCCAGAAGGAATTGCATGGACTGTGCTCTTCTCTCCGATTCGTCTCGTTCAGCATGAGCAGCTCAGCACCAGGAGCTGAAGGAGCTGAAGCCTCAGGCCACAGGAGCTGGGCAAGAGGAGACTTTCTGAGCAAAGTAATGCTGCTAAAATAGCCCCAGCTGAATGCAGTGGATATTAGCATGGAACCACAGAATCCTTTCTGTTGGAAAAGCCCTCTGAGCTCACCCAGTGCAGCCATTCAGCCAGCAGTGCCAAGCCCAGCACTAAACCTCGCCCCTGAAGTGCCAAGGTCTGAACACCAGCCCCGAGTGCGGCCTGAACAGCAGGCCCTGAGCCAAGGATGGCCTCTGGATGAACCTTCCAAGCAAAGGTTATCTTTGTATCTGCTCCCTGATGAAATATGCATGGTCATTAGCACTGAGATAGATGTAGCCACTCATTAGGGAAACACGGATTGACCTTTGTGTATTTAGAAGCCAGACAAGGCCATGAAATCTGACATCTGGCCTTGTTTGGGGCTGTATGGTCAAAGTCAGCTCCCTTGGTTCCTCCTTGAGCCCTGGCCAGGCTTTGGGAGGAACCCAAGAGGAGGATGAAAGCAGATGTTGCCACACTAGCAGTGCTGTCAGTTTGTTCATTCAGCACTGTCAGAGCTGGGCCCTCTCCCAGCGGGGTTGGAGCCTCACCTGGGGCTGGAGGCACCTGCAGGAATTCCCAGTGCCCAGGAGTGGCTCTGCAGCCCTTGGCTGTGACAGCTTCCCCAGCTGCTGTGTGGGTCTGGGGGATGGTAAAGGCTGAGGGTAAATGCTGCTGGATCTTTCCTAATCACTGCTGCAATCTTTGGTGGGGATGGTTGGGTGCATTGCTGAGCTGCTCCTGTTGCGATTCTTTGCTGCTCTGAACTGCAGGAAATGACACTGATTCCTTCAGTTGGAGTCTGTGGCTTTGGTGCTGACCCTGCCCACTGGTAAAACAAAACTGGCACAGTCTGGCCAGATGCCAACAAAATGTCACTTGTTCAGTGTCAATGTGAGGAATCAGTCCCATCAGAAATTCCCGGCTGGGAAGCCCTTCCCTGGAGTTCCCTAGCTCTGGAGTGGGCTGAGGTCGGAGCCCCATGGGTGCAGTGGGGCAGTCGGGTAAAAGAAGCTGCACCCCTGGATGTCTTCAAATGCATCCAAAAATTGCACATGGAAAAGGAAAAGACCGTGTGGGTTTGGGCAGACAAAGATGAATTTGTTGAGAGTACATAGGAAACAGCACCTTCAGAAGGAGCAATGATTGTTGGAATGCTCCCACATGGAGCAAGAGAAGAAGGTTTTAATCTTGAACTGATATGCATTTGTGCAAGTGAAATATCTATGTACATAATAATTATATATGTATTTATAGTATAATAAGACCTCAATATATCTATTTATATAAATTTATTTATGTCTCTATCTATCTATATTTCTATATCACTATCTATCTATGAAATTATATAATAACGTGAAATAGTGCTGACAATACTAATTTGGTAGCTTTGGCTGCTCAGGGATGTAACACGAAATACCCTACAGAACAGGACTGGCCAGGACCCTAATGTCAGTGGTCAACTTTTTGAGATTGTATACAATGAAAAAGGGAGAAAGGGAGAAAATTGGCTATTTTTGACGGGTTGCTGATACTGTGGTGCAGGGTGCTTTGTCTGTTCCTGTGAAAAATACAGTGATTTTGCCTGCAGGGTTTTTCATGTACCAGATTATGCACAAGGTGCAGGATTGGGTGCACGGGTGAAGGGGTTGTTAAAAGAGCAGTTGGAAAAATAAGGAGATGGGAACCTTTGTCCATGGAGAACCCATCTCCCAGATGTGCTCCATGCCCTTCACAATGGCCCACTGGGGAAATGGAAACCCCCAGGCTGTGCACGGCTGCCCCCAGTTTGCAAATCCAACCATGGGCAGTGAGACTTGGGCTGCCTGGGAAATTGTTCTGGCTGTGATGGCCCCTGGCAGGGCCAGCCCAGAGGCTGCAGGGCTGGGCCTTCATGCACTGGAATTAATTAGGAGAAATTCAAAGCAAATGAGAGCTATCAATTCTGAAACAGGAATTCAGATTCCTCCAGGACACTTTTCTTTGGTAACTGCTCCCTTGGAGCTTGGCCTTGCAAAGTGTTCCTGTCATGGCAGGAGGAAATGATGCAGAATATCAAGGAGAAATTACAGTAATTCTGTAAACAATAGTGACCAGGATTGGATTAGTCAACCCTGTGACAGGGTAGTACAATTATTGATACTGCATTTTTAGGAATGATTGTGAAAAAAGGAGATCCACCTCCAATCACCACTGTTTGTGCAAATAAAGGGTTTGGGTGCAGCAGTCCTAATAATGGAGCCAGAGTGTGGGTCCCGAGGCCAAAAGGCCCTCCCAAGGCAGCTGAAGGAGCAACTCCTGGGAAAGACAACTCTGAGTCCTGAAACCTGGGCAGGAACAATGGGAATGTGTCCCTGCATCCAAGGATTCTGTGTGAGAACAAGGAGATCTGACAGGATATGGTTTTACACATCCTGCCAGACCAGATCTCCCTGTTTGCCCCAAGGGCCCCTTTGGGAAATGCTCTGATCCACAGGGCTCCATGTGAAGGCTGCTGTGACGCTGAGGGACTTGCACAGGAATTCCATCCAGGAGCCTGGGTGCCCCTCAGGGACTGGGACCCGGCCCCTTCCAGCCAGAGGGGAAAGGGCCCCCCCAAGCCTTGTTAGCCACAGACAGCATGGTAAAGATGAACAGCAAAGGGCCTGGGGGCATTATTCTGGAATTAAAAAGGTGCCAGCTCCATGCACAACAGAATTCTTGTTCCTAATTGGAATGAGATTGAGAAAAAAGAATGAAGAACGGTGTCACTAAAGTACTGCTGATGTCTGTAAGGTGTACCTTGATAGTCAGCCAGAATCTTTGTCTGCCACAAACACCTCTGGTGTTTCACCAAGGGATTGGTCATCAAAATGTAATGATGGGTTATGATGGATTGCTGAGCTTCTTTTGTAATTCATTGCTAATGATGATGTGCTTTGCTGAGCTTATCTTTTTGTAAATCTTTGCAGCTGTGCATGATATAAATGACACAATTCCTTCAGTTGGTGTCTGTGTCTTTGGTAGTGACCCTGCCCACTGGTGAAACAGGGTCCCCTCTTGCCTAAGTGTTCCCTGGGAAGGCAAAAGCCCTCCCTCCAAAATTCCCCCCTTCCTCCCTGTTCCCCCCTTTCTCCCCTGAGCATGATGTGCTCTGGTCTGGGGTACCCCCGGGTCAGTTGGGGTCCCCTGTCCTGGCTGTGTCCCTGCCCAGCTCCCCCGCAGCCCCAGCCCCTCCCCAGCGTGGCTGGACGAGGGGCAGGACAGGCCTTGGCTGTGCTGCAGCTCAGCAAGAACAAAACCATCTCTGCGTGCTCAGCCCTGTGCTCAGCACCTGGCCCAGCAGTGTCTCAGTGCCAGGGGCTGTGCCCTCAGTGCCTGCCAGGGGTTTCCATGGCAACTGCCAGGCCAGGTGACCCAGGTGTCCCCCCAGTGCCGGTTGCCATGGAAACAGTGCCCAGCCCCGCCCCTTTCTGTCTGGCTGAGCTGGCCTTTGGCCCTGGCAGTGCCGTTGGCTGCTGGTTCCTGGTGCCTGAGCGGCCAGCGCGGCACAGGACAGGTGGCCATGGCACAGCCCCCAACAAGGGATCCCCTCTGGCTCTGGGCACTGACACCAGCCCTGAGCAAGGGCCCAGGGCAGCTTTCCATGGCCACCAACCATCACAACAGCTCCGGCATTGGTTGCCATGGCACCAAACCAAGGAACGGGTCCCCGTGGCCATTGCCATGGCACCTGGTGGCACCAACGAGTGTCACTGCAATTGTACCTGGAACAGCCCTGGCACTGCTTTGTCCCAGGGTTGCCATGGCTGGTGAGGACAGCAACAGCTCTGCAGGCAAGTGGCCATGGAACCTGGCTGCAGAAATGGCTCCTTGGGCTGGTTTCCAAGGAAACCTGAACTGTTGGGGGTTGCCATGGCACCCAAACCCAGCAGTGGGGTCATTGCAGTGTCCATGGCAACAGTCCCTTGCAATGGCACCACTGCATGTTGGGATGATGACCCACCCTCACAGCTGGCCCAGGGCAGGTCTGGAGTGCTCCTGGTGGCAGCTTGGGCTTGGCACACACTTGAGGAGGATGTCTGTTTGCAATGGGGAAACTCAGGAGTTTTAGATTGCTTCAAAACTCAAAGAAGGAAAATCCCTCTTTGGCTGTGTGCAGCCAGTTCTTCAAGCAAAGCAGGTTCCAGGTGAGTGAGAGACACAATGGGCTTGGGGAATGTGGAGCAAGGTTGTCTACACTGGCTCAGAGCTCAAGGCACAGCTTCTCTGAGCAGGCCAGGGCTCCTTAGGAGAGTCCCTGGATCAATATCAGTCACTGAATGCTGCAATCACCTCTTGTGTAATAGGAACAGCAATAAAAGACACCCTTTAAAATAGGACTACATATTTCCTGGAAGCTCTTTGAACTATTTCTCCATAACTGTCAAAGGAAACCGTCCTAATGAACTGCACTGGAGCAGAGGGAAATCAAGGCAGAGCCAGGGTTTGTCAGGACTTGCTTGATCCTCATGAGCCTCACTGTGCATTTGGAGCTGTGCCCTTGAACATCAGGGCCTGGGAGGAGATTGCACAAACCTTGCCAGGAGTCAAAGGCAGAGGAAACACCCCAAGTTTCTCCAGGCATTCATGGCTCCCACTGAGGTCCCTCTCCAACACAGGCTCCTCATGCACTCCTTGCAGGAGAGAATTGGTGGCCAGGATGGCACAAAAACCTCTCAGACACTCAGTGTGGAAAGGAAAATCCAAAGCACCTTCAGCACCTTGAGTGTCTCAAAGCATTCATGAGCCCCACTGAGTGTCAGTACAAAGCTCTCCAGGGACTAATTAACGCAGATAATTGGGGCCATGATTGGACAAATATCTCCCAGAGTCTATCCAAAGGGAAACACCAAGTACCTTGAAAGAACTGAAGTACTTTGAAGCATTAATGAGCCCCACTGAGTGGTGTTACTGACAAAGCCTCTCTAAGAACTAACTACAACACATAATTGGAGGCCATGACTGCACAAAGCTCTCAGAGACTCCAAAGCAAAAGCAAAACTCCAAGTCCTTTGAAAAACCTGCAGTCCCTGCAGGGAGCATTCAGGAGCCCCCAGGGCCATTGCTGAGCAAGGCTCCCCAGGGACTCCTTCCAGCAGATCCTTGAGGCCACTGGGATGTGGGCTAGGGGGAGATGCTGAGGACAGGACAAGGGGGTGACAGTGCCCAGCCTGGCTGGGGCTGTGCCAGGAGGCCCCAGTGCCTCAGGACAAGGTGTCTCCTCCCAGCCCTTGGTGACACAGACCCTGCTGCTGTGCCCCAGGGCACCAAGACTTGGCTTCTCTTTGTCCACAGCTGCCATCAGTGCCTGCAGTTCTCTGCTCTGCCTGGGGCCTGGGAACACTTTCCCTGTCGTGTCCCTTACAGGGATCTCTTCAAAGTACAAGAAACTTCAGTGTTTCAATAGAACTGAGTTCTTGAGGGTTCTTGAAGGTTCTGTGACATCCCAGAGCTGGCTGTGACATCACAGAGTAGGGTCTGAGGTCATAGAACACAGTCTGCCATCATAGAGGGTGGCTCTGTGGCATCAGAGAGTTGGTTGTGACATCACCTGGTGGCTGTGGAACATCATAGAGCAGACTATGACATCACAGAACAGATTGTGACATCAGAGGGTGACTTTGTGACATCAGTCTTCTGTGATGTCACAGCACTGCTGTATGACATCACAAGGTGATATCGAGTTGGCTCTGTGACATCAAAGGGGCAGTGTCACATCACAGAGAAGGCTGTGTGACATAACAGGGGCTCTGTGACATCACAGGGGCAGTGTGACATCACGGGGGCTGTGTGACATCACGGGAGCTGTGTGAGGTCACTGGGAAGGTCACTCTGCCCCGGCCCCCCTCACAGCTCCCCCCACAGCAGTCCAACCCTGCTCGTGCACAGCGGGGTCCCCTGTCCTCCCGGGTCCCCCCACCCCTGGCCCCACAGCCTCCCCCAGATGATGTTCCACGAGATCGCCTCCAGAGCCTGACACGGGGATGGGGGGCCGGGGCCCTGGGGGTGGCACAGGGGGACAGGGACCTCCCGGCAGGGTCCCTGTGTCGTCCAGGGCCAGAGCCTGGGCCAGGGCTCCTTCACCCTGTTACGAACGAGGCCTTGAGAGCGCTGAAGAAGTCCCCAGCAAGGGAGCAGCAAAAACCAGATTTAATATTAACCAACAGCAGCACAAAGTTCCTTGGCAAGAGTCGCTCTGCTCCTGACTGGACTCTTCAGGCACACCAGGGAAACAAAGCAACAACAAAACCAAACAGAACCCAGGCAATCAAACCAGAAATTAACTGAGAACTGTCCCTCTGTGTGTGTGTGTGTGACACAAGGACAGCAAGGGCAAGGATAAAAGGAACACGGCCTGAAAGCTTAACAGAGCTCAAACTTAACCAGACATTACTTATACATTAACCTTAACTGATAGTTTCAACCTCACAATTTAGCAAAAGAGCAGAGCGTAACAGCATGTAACCTAACTTAAACCTATGACTTCGCAATTTAACAGAGGTATAACATTTAACAATATTGAACTTAACATAAAACTTATATTAAAGGTAACCACTTAGCAAAAGAAAAACTTTCAGCAGCATTTAATTTCACTTAGGCCTTGTGATTTAACCTTCCCTACAGGCCTGACTGACTCAGCTATCCAAGGCACAACAACCCCTCAGAGAGCAGCATTTCTGCCACATTTCCCCAGCACAGGCACTCGTGTGTGCACACAGACACAAGAGTCAGTGCAAGGCACCTGTGAGAAATTCCCCTGAGGGCAGGAAATGCTCACTGTGGATCCTTTGGCATCTCCCCAGTGGGCAAAGGGTTGAGCCTGGAGGAGTTGGGGGATCAGCCCAGGCTCTGTCGTTGTTCAGGATCCCCGAGTGCAGCAAACGGGAGAGTTCCTGGCTGGGAAAGGCCCCACCCAGAGGGAGTCGCTGGCCCAGGAGAGCTCCAAGGGTTCCTTTTGGAGTGCTGTGTGCAGGGCCCCAAGAGAGGGGCTTCAGTCCCAGCAATGGTTCATCCTGGCCGCACTTGGCATCAACAGCTTTCTTTGGCAGTGTGAGAACAGGGATGTTGTGCCACGGAGGGAACAAAAACAGTTCCCAGGGCTGCTCCTACAGAAACCAGGAGCTGGTTGGGCAGCAGCAGTGCCTGGAGCAGACAGTGTTTGTGATGAGCTGCAGAGGAGCTGAGCCCAGGGGCTGTTGGCCAAGGCCCAGGCCCAAGGAGCATTTCTCAGCTGGCAGGGCGGCCTGAGAAGGGGAGGGGGGAATGCAGCAGCACAGGGCCATGGAACCAAGGGACCATTGTGACACTGTGGAGCCTTGTGACACCAAGGGACCATTGTGACAGTGTGGGGCCCTGTGAGACCAAGGGACCATTGTGACACTGTGAGGCCCTGTGAGACCAAGGGACCATTTTGGCAATGTGATGCCTCATGGTGTCATGGAGACCACTTTGACATTGCTGGGCCTCATGGAACCAAGGGGACTGTACTGACGCTGTGTGACTCCATGGAATGTAGGGATCATCATGACATTGAGAGGCCGCATCGGACCAAGGGTCCATTGTGACACCACCGGGCCTCATGGAACCATGGAGACCATTATGACACTTTGTGGTGTCATGGAACCGGGCAGCCATCTTGACACTGTGGGACTCCATGGAACCAAAGGTTCACTGTGACATTGCAAGGCCTCGTGGAACCATGAAAAGACAATTAAGACACTTTACAGCCTCATGGCACCAAAGGGCTATTGTGACACTGAGGGGCCCATGGAATCACAGAGACCATTGTGACACTCAGGGGACTCATGGAGACCATTGTGACACTATGAGGCCCCATGGAATAAGCAAAGCATCGTGAGACTGTGAAGCCTCATGGAACCAGTGAGACCATTGTGACCCTGGGAGGAGCAATGTGATATTGTGGGGCCGCGTGAAACCAACATGCTTTTGTGACACTGCAGGGCTGCATGGAACCAAAGATCCATTGTGACACTGCATGGTCTCATGTCATCAGTGGTCCATTGTGACACTGGGCAACCAAAGGAGACCATTGTGACACTGCAGGGCTGCATGGAACCAAAGCTCCAGGGCGACACAGAGTGGCCTCCTGTCATCAATGGTCCATTGTGACACTGTGGAGCCAGAGGAGACCATTGTGACACAGCAAAGCCCCAGCGTCCAAAGGTCCATTGAGACATTGCAGACTTCATGGAACAGAGGAGTCACATGACATTGTGGGGCCTGGGGAACCACGGAGACCATTGTGACACTGCAAGGGCTCATGGAATCCTTGGGACCATTGTGACACTGTGGGGCCTTATGACACCTGGGGGCCACTGTGACATTTTGGGACCCCATTGAACCTGGGGGCCAGTGACACTGCAGGTCTTCTTGCAATCAAGGGGCCATTGTGACACTGCTGGAACCCATGGAATCAAGTCACCATGATGACACTGCGGGGCCCCATGGATCCAAGGAACCATTGTGACAATATGGAGCCCCATAAAACCAAGGGAAAACAGAACAGGTCTGGCTGCTTTGGCTTCCCATGGACTGCCTGACTGGTCCAAGTGACCTTTGCATGTTGAGGGTCACTTCTCATCTGCTGCTGAAACACTGGGGCTCTGTGCTTTCCTTCCCAATGGAAAAGAACTATCCTTCTGCTCCAGGCACCCATGGCCAGAATTGGGATTTCACCTCCAAAGTTCCTTATATCCAGAGATTGTTCCCATAGGCATATTGCCAGGATAAGTCTGGCTGGCAGTAGTTTCAGAAGGGTCACCTCTCATCCGTCCCCAAAACATTGGGAAAGGCTCCATGCTCTCCTTCCCATGGGAAAGAACTGTCCTGCTTCTCCAGGTGCCCATGGTCGAGACTGGGTTTCCACCTGCAAATTCCCTAAATCCAAACTCTGCAATTACTGACAAGTCTAGCTGGCCTTGGCCTACTGAGGCTCTCACCTGCCTTCCAAATCTTGGGGCTCTGTGCTTTCCTTCCTATGGAAAGAACTATCCTTCTCAGCCAGGTGCCCATGGGCACAATTGGGATTTCACCTCCAGCATTGCCTGTTGTGATAGACTGGAGGAGATTGTTGGCTCTAAACATTTTGGATGTGGGGGAGGAAGGGGCAGGTCCAGCCTTGCCCTGCCCTGTAAGCCCAGCCCTGCCCTGCCCTGCGACCCCAATCCCCCCAGGGACCTCCAGTGGGTTTAGGGTTTCTACCTGACCTGCGGCACACTGAATCCCCAGCACCGCCGTTCCACCCTGGGCACTGGGGCCCTCTTGGCTCTACTCAGTGCTGCTGCTGTACTCGGGGCACCCTAAGCCTCGCTAGAGACCCGTGTCCCCGCACTCCAGGGATTGTGTGCGACTCACACTGCCCCGATCCTCCACGCACCCGGAGCTCCGTTCGGGGTTTGCGTGCCAACTCACCAATTCATCTGCCACCTTTACTCGAGTTTGGTGCACAGGGAAAACACCAGCCAGATATCTGCAAGAGGTCAGGAATTACAAAAATTTTTACAGGCAAAGAACAAAAAACCAAGAAACTTTGGAAGAGGATTTCATGCAACATCCAATTACAAAGAAAACACTTATCATAGCAATAACTTCATTAACTTAGTTCATTTGACGTAGAAATCAATGAACACGTAAGCTGTTGAGGTACCCAAAAATGTTCCATATAAAGAGCATTAGAAGGAGAAGAAAGAGAGAGAGACAGACAGAATCTCTATAGAAAGACACACATATGACTAACAGCTCCTAGGGTTCCAGCGTGTGTGAGACACAAACCCCAGGAGAAGGCAGAGTCCATACCAGGGGCTGACCTTGCACTCCATGTTTTTAAGCCTCCAGGCCTTTGTGGGCCTCCCCCCAGGTGGGATTTCTGATCACACAGGCAATCAGGGCTGGGTTAGCACTGTACCCACTGTGTGACTGATTGACAGCTCATCCCAGGGTGTCTCAGGACATTGATCTCATCCATCCTCTGATAGTGACTATGGTGACACTGGGGAACCTCATGGAACCATGGGTCAGTTGTGACCAGGTGTGTCCAAGGACACCATGGTGACATCAGGGAATCTCGTGGGAACAAGTGGCCATTGTGATGCTGTGGATCCCCATGGAACCAAGGGAACATGGAACAGGCTGATGCCTTCAGTTTTAGCTGTCGTATTTCCAGATTCTCTACTGCATTAGTCTGTAACTCTGGACTTCATACACAGTATTAGCAAGTTCTCTTCACAGTGTAGTCAGACAAAACAATCCTTTTCCAGCCCCAGAACTGGACACTGTTGCAGCTTCAGGCACAAAAAGTGCAAACAACAGCAAATTGAGGAGAGCAAACCGGAAGGATGGGACTGCATAATCTGAGGCTGTAACTGGAAAACTAACCCCAATATTTAAATGGACCAAACCTTATAAAAGTGTGAAAACTCCTGACCAGTCATCCATTTTGAGTGTAGCCTCAACTGGGCTCTTGTCCTGCTCAAGGTGAATCCTTTGAAGGCCTTTTAATAAATCCCAGCAAGAGGAAGAAGCCATGAGAAAGCTGACAACTCTTTGTGAGAACCGAGTTGTGGAGCAGTGAAAAACAACTTGTTTTTCCTGAGAAAGAGCTCTAGGACTGTGGAAAACAACCTACTCTCCCTGAAAAAGAGCTGTAAGACTGTGATAAACACCAGCCACCCGTATAAACTGTATTTTCCCTCTTAGACAGAAAAATGAAAACTATCTCTCACAAACAACTTTTCCTGCACATACACACCAGGGGTTTGAGTGACCAGTCAATACTGGGTAACAACTTGTTGCTGACCAACTGGGGATAGACAGGGGATGTTCTTAAAAAACCCTACAAAAAGGCCTATAAAAAGACTGTATAAAAATAGCACAGGATCGATCCTTTCTTTTTGCACCATAAAACGTGTCCTGCATCCCTCTATATTGGGCGCTGTTGCAGTGCCCTTTTATTTCATAGCTTTTTGGATGGTCTGTTCCAGTTCACCCCCTGTATGTTGTCTTTCCCCAAACTGGATTATTCCCAGGTTATATCCCTCCCCTTTTACCCTTCAATCATTATAATCCCCACCTTGTATTCCACTGCTTTCCCTATCCATCCCTGTAAACTCTGCCCCTGTTCTGGACCCTTCCCTGTCAGTCTCCTGTAAACCCCTCCCCTGCAGGTTCCGCCCCTTGGGAATTCCCCTCATGGATGATGCCCCATTGGCCCATGTGACCTGCCCTCTCCACCCCCTTATCCCATTGGTCCCTGAGATGTATTCCCCTCCTTTTGCTCCTCCCTCCCTGATTCCCTATTGGCTCAGTGATCATGCCCACCCACAGTTCTAGTGCTCTATAAAATCCTGAGCACGCTGGTGCTTGAGGCTCTTTGGTGCCTGTTCCCTCTGATGAGTAAAGCTTCCTCAGAATCTCACACCAAAGGCTTCCCTCTCCTCTTTAGTCTGCTCCCTGACGCTGACACCATTCCAGCTGTGGAGCAGGTGGCTCCAAGGTTCAGCTCTCCCTGTTTCAGGGGAAGCTGTTCCCCGCTCATGGCACGCAGCACCCCTGAGCCAGCTGTGTAGTCCATCGCGGTGTCAGTCCGGGGCTCCTGCTGGGCTGAGTCTGCCCTCAGGCAGGGCTCAGCTCCCCCACAGCATCTCGGTGTCACCTGTGAGCCCCGAGGAGAAGACACCTTTGTGCCCTCTGCTCAGAATTTCACTGCCAGGACAGCAGGAATGCAACCCAAACCTGCCTTCAATCTGCTGGGGTGGGCAACTCCTGCACCAGCGGCTTTCTGGCCATTCTGCTGCTCATGGCCAAGACATTTTCCCTGCCCCTCTGCCAGGGGAATGCCCTGTGCCAGTTCTGCTGTGAGGCTTCCTTGGGGCGATGCTGGCACCAGTGGTTCCTTCAGTACTGGAACTGGAGTCAGCGAACATGACTGGTGAGCTCTCAGGATGGCTGGGGACAACTGATCCACCTGGCCCATCCTAAAATTCACCCAAGTCCTGCTGGAGCTGATGGACCCAGTGGCCAAGAACGACCCAAGAGCCAGGTAGAACCACTCACCCTTTTCCAGGACACTGCGGTGGCTCTACCCCACTGTGGCCAGGCATTACAGGTGACCGTGTAGGGCCCCTCACCCAGGAAACCCCAGAGCCCCACAGTGCCCCATAGACAGGTAGACCCAGCAGCCCCATCCCGCCAGGAAACCAAATTTCAAGACCAATAAATAATTTCAACATACTTTTGACATAGGAAGATTTTTTTTGGCATTTAAATTCTTTTGAGTAAATCAAGAATTTTGGGGGTGTAATATTCTATTTGCAGGGTTGCCCAACGAAGGCAGGAATGATGCATTTAACTCCATGTTCTCAGAAGGCTAATTTATTACTTTATAATACTATCTTATAATAAAGTATGCTATACTATACTATACTATACTATACTATACTGAAGAACAGAGAAAGGATTCTTAGTGAATGTTCAAAAGATAATGATGAAAACTCGTGACTCTTTCCAGAGTCTCGACACAGCTTGGCCATAATTGGCCAATGAGTCAAAATAACTCACACCAGAATCCAATCAAACAATCACCTGTGGGTAAACAATCTCCAAACACATTCTGCACATGAGCACAACACAGGAAAAGCAAATGAGATAAGAATTGTTTTCCTTTTTCTCTGAGGCTTCTCAGCTTCCCAGGAGAAAAATCCTGGGCAAAGGGATTTTTTCAGAGAATGTGAATGCCACAGTGTTAGAGATGAGTAATGAGATGGTTGGCTCTCCCAATTAAAGGGTGAACATGATAAGTATGTTAAGAGAAGTTGTACAGATGTATAGTTATGTTACTGCAATGTGTCCCCCCCACCCAGCATTGTTATCCCGGGCTGATATTGGTAGTCCGGGCATTTGGGGAGGGGCAGATTGTTCCTAAGAGGCACGGCCTAGCAACACCTGCCCTCCAATGCAGTTCCATGAAAGCAGTCTACACCAATGGACAGTGACCAAGAGTCAACAGACAGCCTTTGGAAGGAACTAGGGCTGCCTGTTGCAACAGCAAGGATATAAAAGGGAGAGCAGCCATTGTGTGGATGAGCCAGCCACGTGGTTACCAGCCACCAAGTGGGGGAGGCTCCCAGCGCTGTAACTTTTTCCTTATTTAGTCCTTTTGTTGTAAGTTTTATTAAGTTTTTAATAGACCTTTCAAAATATTGAGAAGTAAATGGTGATTTCTCACGGGGAGAAAAAGTTGTAAAAGAAAGTTTCTTTGAAATTACTTCTTTTTGTTTTAAACCCAGGTCATTCCTACCATGCTGACAGTGAACCACTGCCTTTCTCACCACTTGGACATCCACCCCCCCCATCAACCCACACCCCCTGGACTCTGCACAACTCCCAACACACCATTTGTCTGGGGGAAGGCACAGACTGTGTAAAGGTAGCAAAGCCCAGACCTGGCCTGACTTCCCTGGACCACTGGAAAGGAGGAAATCCAGTTCCATGGACACACATGGACACAGAGCAAATCTTTGCTCAAAGGATTTATTGATTCTTGATGATTGATTCTTCAGGGGAAATGGCCCAGGGCTCAAAGAGTTCAGGGGTTTTCTCCAGTGATGATCATCTCCTCATGCCACTGGAGAGGAAAAAAGTACACTGGTCCTTCACACCCTAAAAGACAAACCCCAGAACGTGACCTCTGGAGCCCACTGGGACATGGATGGGCTTTGTCTCCAGCCCTGTCCCTGCAGGCACGGCTCACCTAGGCATCCAGAGAGGCAGCCAGGCGCTTCTGCCGCAGGAGAGCCCGCAGCTCTTCAGCCACAGGAGGCTCTGGAAAAGGCAGCGTTAGAGACACAATGGGGGCACCGGGCTGCACTGGGAGGCAGGGGAGAGCAGGGGGGCCTTGGGGAAGGGGCTGTGGCAGCAATGGGGTGCAGAAGCTGCTGTGCTGCTGCCCAGAAGCACTGGGCTCCTGGCCAAGAGCCACAGCTGGGGCAGGGGCTGCGTCCTGGCTCATCCAGGGGGTCCTGGGCTGACAGGGGTGGAATGCAGCAGGGCCCTGGGCAAAGGCTTCACAGGGGAGGAGCCCTGGGGCAGGGCATTGTCTGGGCTGTCAGGAGGGGTGCACTGGGCTGTGCTGGGACACACTGGGATGGCCTGGGCTGTGGTGGCCATGCAATGGGAGGGTCTGGCACCGGCAGAACTCGTGGTACCCACCAGAGGTGTCTCCAGGACCGCGACATTGTCTAAATCCAACTGCAGAGAGACCAGTAGACCTCGCTGGCCACTGGGATGTCCCCGGTGCCAGCAAGGGATGGGGGGACAGCACTGCCCCCCAATTCCCTGAGGGGATGTCCTCCAATGCCAGCAGCCCACTCACCTCCCGCAGATCATCTTGGGTTCCTTCCAGGAGTGCCTGGAAAGGAGAACAAAGGCTGGGTCCGGACTGGACCTTGTGGGGCTGGGGTGACACACGGGTGCAGGGAGCAGGGTGCAGGCAGAGGGATGAAAATTCAGGGCCTCCAAAAAGATCTGTTTGAGGTGGGGGGAGACCCAAAAACATTGAGAGTCCAGGGGACAGGGCTGGGGGTGTGGAAGGAGCAGCGTGTGAGGTACAGGGGAGGAGAAAGGAATTGAGGTGTAGGGACATGGGAGTGCAAGGGAGGGGCTTGGTGGGGACAGGAGAATGAGGACAGGTGGGGACAAAACCAACAGGACTGGGAGATGGTGTGGGATTGGGGGGTGAGTCAGGGAATTGTACAGGGGGACCCCTCTGCAGTGGCCAGAAAGAAAGGCAAAGGATTGAGGGGGGACATGAAAGGAAAGGCCTCAGGAATGGTCAGTGGGAGGGCAGCTGGGGACCCTGAATGGGACACAGAGGAGGGACCAAAAGGGTGGGATGGGAGGCCAGAAAGGGCAGGATGTGGGGACAGCGTTTGGCTGGTGCCTTACCTTGGCCTGTGGATGGAGGAGGATGGAGAAGAGCAGGGCCACGCTGAGCACAGCCACCTTCATCTTCCTCTCGCTCTGGGCAGCGCTGCCTGAGGCTGCAGCAGGTGAGGAGCACCTTCATCCCTGCCGGGACTCCTCCCCGCACCCTCCCTGCCAGTCCCCAGGCCAAAGCCCGGCTTGGCACAGCCCCCAGCCCTGGCCACAAGCCCAGCCCTGGCACAGAGTCCATCCCACCCCACCTGTGGCACAGATCCAGCCCCCTTGCTCGGCATCCCTCCAGCTTCCTGCACGGGGCAGCTGCCCCTGGAAGGGCCCAGGCACCTGGAGGGCCAAGGGGGGCAGGCAGGGAGTCAAAGGCACCTGGGGACCCTGTGGGGACAACCCCCACTCCAACACAATCCATCCTCCAACATCCCCCAGTGCCAGATCCCCCATCTCCTGCTGCCCCTCCCCTCCCAGAGCTTTCCCTGGGGGATACCTCAGAGCTGAGCCCGGCCGCAAACCCAACACGTGGGAGAACAAGGGGAACAAGGGACATGTGATCAGATGGCTGATTGGCATCTCCGGCACTGCAGACACTGAGGAGCACTGGGCAATGCTGATCACCTGCAGACAAGGCTGAGGGCTGGGGAATGGCTCAGCAGTGACAATTCCCACATCCACACAACCCGATCCCCCTTTCTCTGCAGATGGCAAACCAGACCAAGCTCCATGACCAGAGCACTGTCCAGAGGAGAATATGCCCTGCCCTGCCCCTCATGCTATCACACATGCAGCCACGGAGCCCTCCCAGAGCACCTGGGTCATAGCCCTGGCTCTGGGCCCAGGCCAGCACTGGCCCCGAGCAGGATGTGCCCATCCCAGGCACATGGGGAAGTGGGCGCCTGTCCCCAGGACGCCACTCGGAGCTAATTGGGGTAACAGAGGTGCCCTGTGAGGAGGAGGGGTGTTGGTGCCCTGCCAGCATCTCTGACAAGCCCTGTTTACCCAGGGCCTGAGGCACCAGGAGGACATTCAGACATCTTGGGCTTCCAGGAAGGAAAATCCACGGTGAAGTGGTTCTGAAGAGCTGTCTATGGCTGTGATTCCTGTTTGACATTCCAGGGCATTAGTGAAGGGTTCTGCACATCTCTTTCCCCAGGGACAATGTGGATCCATCAGAGAAGTCTTATGACTCAGCTGGGAAAACATTTCAGGCCACTGCCCTGACTGTTTGCTCTGGAACTCACCTAAGGAGGCGCAGGGCCCAAGGGGGAAGATTTTTCTAGGGGATTTTGCTGCTTTGTGCCCTTGGAGAAGACACCAGAGTGTCCTCATGGGGGGTCCTTGACCAGATGGACAAGAGCTGTGACATCATTGGTGGGTGGGGTCACCTTGGAGAGAAATTGAGGAAGTGTCTGCAGGGCCCTAAATAGTGAATGAATGGATGAAGGAGATTCTCCCTGTCCTGACCCACTATCCAGCAAAACCACATCCAAGGGAAGAGGCCTGGTGGAATCAGGGGGGAAGCAGACCTTGTTGAGCCTGGTGCACACTGGGCAGTGTGGGGTGATCCCCTGCTGGTGTCCCAGCTCTCAGTGCAATACCACCGCTCTGATGGACTGGGTCCTTAAGAAACAAAAGAAGTGATCAAGCTCAGGGGAGGAGGGGATCTGGTCGCACTTCTCTTGTCTGGGAGTTTCTCTCCGAGGGGGGACATTCCATGAGAATTGGGATGCAATAAAGGACAGGGCTGAGGGCAGCTGCTCCCTCTCTCTCTGGGTTTTGGAGGAGGACGCTGGGAGCTGCTGCTTGGAAAAAGGAATTGGTTGCTGCGGGTGGCCAGAGCAGCTTCCCCAGGCAGGTGCTGTCAGGTGCCTGCAGCACCGAAAGCGTCTCCACTTGGGGCTGCCTTGACAACTCCCCCAGCCCAGCAGACCCTGAGCCCGGATGGTGCAATCAAAGCCTCAGCAGAGGGACGAGAGGACTCCTCGCAGAGCAGATCCAGCTGGGTTTACTAAGGGAAAATCCAAGGGTCCAGGGGAAGTGAGGGTGCAGAGGGAAACAGGAGCAAGCAGGAACACAACATCTGCTGAAGGGAACCAGAGGCGAAGAGCCAGGAGCAGGACTGGGGCCAGGGTATATAACTGGAGGAAGGCAGGAGGGGTCAGGGTACAAATGATGCAATGGAGAAGGGAGCCAGGGCTGGAGATAAGGTGGGGTGACACAGGATGCACCAATAGGGGAGCAGCAATTTTTTGGAAAAAGAAGACAAAACACAGCAATTTCCTGGTGCCAAGTCTGTTACCACCCAGACCTGGTATTTGATGGCACTGCCCATGCCCAGATCTGGACATTTCCCTGTGCCACCACAGCCCAAGTGCAGCAATTTGCTGGCAAAGAAAGCCAAACCAGGCAAATACCTGGTGCCTACACCAGCCCAATCTTGTGTTTGCTGACACCACCAGTGCCCAGATCTGGAATTTTTCAGATGCCTGCACAGCATAATTCCAGCAGTTTGCTGGCACAGAAAGTTAACATTTGACAATTTCTCAGTGTCAGCACATTCCCTTCCAAGATCTGGTGTGCGCTGGTGTTGAAGATTGCAATGCAAGATGTTTTCCATTACCATCTGTATGGCAGATTACCTTTGTCAAGTAGGCAGTTTGCCTTATCTCTCTCTTTGAGTGACCACATTCACACCTCCCTCGGGAGGGGACATCTGCTGATAACAGACTATTGAATGTCACTGCATGACTGATAAGAACTATAACATCCCATTGTGAGATGTTCCGCCCAGAGGGAGGAGCCAAGCATTGCTACCCAGATATAATCCAGAGGTTTTTGAGACACCGGCACGGCTTTCTCCATGGGATTCCCCAAAGGAACAGCAGCTGTCTCTTCTACCACTGGGTCTTCAGAGGAAGAATACATCCTTCTCTACAGATCCCCCCCGCTCCAGCAGAACCACATCTGACGCTTCAGGAGGGCGTCAGCCACATTTCCAATTGGACTGTCACCAACACTGTGACCCACAGGGTGTCAGGTTGGGTTCTGACTCTGTCAGTGTTGTTCTAGTGTACTGCATTGTTTATTTTATCTTTTTTTTTTTCCTATTAAAGAACTGTTATTTCCTGCTCCCATATTTTTGCCTGAGAGCCCCTTAATTTAAAATTGATAGCAATTCGGAGGAGTGGGGAGGGTTTACATTCTCCATTTCAGGGGAAGCTCTTGCCTTCCTTAGCAGACTCCTGTCTTTCCAAACCAAGACAGATTTTGGCACCTAACGTGCGGCTGGAGGGCACAGAAACAAAAAAGGAATAACAGTTCTTGAGTAATCTAATTTTTGTGTGTAGCTATAGAAACCTCATTATGCGACGCCATGTGGTCCAGCTGGCCCTGCTTTGGGTGGCACGTGATCATGGCTGTATTTCTCCCATTCATAGGCCCTTATCTAAACATTGGTCCTATAACCAAGGCTACTGTGTCTGTTATCCGGTTTGTTTTATGGGTGAAAAAGGTGAGGAATTAATGGAATTTTAACTTCCTCTGGAAAGCAGGCA
The DNA here is from genome assembly GCF_028551555.1 of Melozone crissalis. Lineage (NCBI taxonomy): Eukaryota > Metazoa > Chordata > Aves > Passeriformes > Passerellidae > Melozone > Melozone crissalis. The sequence goes on from NW_026535912.1 coordinate 4,096,502, forward strand.
CACAGATTCACAGCTATCACACACTAACAGTATGTTTTTGAGGTTACTTTAATAATGGCACCTGCTATAAGGAAATGACACCAGGTGAAATCTTCTCCCAACCTTTTAGCCATCTCTTTGGGTCCGCCCCACCAGTTTTTGAAGGGTTCAGATCCACTCTAAATATTAATGATATCATACAGTGGCTGGTGTTGCTGATAGGCCTGCTCTATTTAGCATTTAGAGAGAAGGGGTGACTAACCTGGATAAGCACCCTGACACCAACCCCAGAATCTAATACGCCACCAGAGTCTAGGGATGCTGCTGCCCCAGAGCCTGACCCTGCCCCACATCCCACCCCAGATGTGAACTACCCAGATTGGCTGGGGGGTCTGGTGAAGGAGATACGTGAGATGGGCCGGATGCTGAAGGAATACACTTCCCCAGCTGGTGAGAAGCCCTTCCTCTGCCTTGAAGAGGGAAAGTCTAATAGTGCGGCAGCAGAACCCACAGATGTTACAACTGTCCAGGTTCCAGCTGAATTGCAAAGGCAGACACAGCCAGCAGCAGTTGCCCCTCTAGAAACAAAGAGATCTAAGACAAAAGCAGAGCACCCAGATAAAAGAAGGCCCTCACAACCCACAGGGGAGCCAGAGGTTGCGATCATCACCGAGTCCCTGACATACAAAAGTCTCCGTAATCTGTGCAAAGACATTGTATGACAGGGACGTGAGGCTTATACAACCTGGCTACTTCGCATCTGAGATGTTATGAGTACAAGCGTCCAGCTGGATGATGGTGAGGCAAGGAATTTGGGACCCTTGACCCACGACTCAGGTATCAATCAGATTGTTGTAAAGGAGCCAGGGTCTCTTTCCCTCTGGGAGCGGCTTTTAATGAGTGTCAGAGAGAGGTTTGTCCACAGGGAGAGAATGCAGGACCAGCACCATAGAATGTGCTGGAAGACCCTTGAGGAAGGGATTCAACAGCTGAGAGAAGTGGCAGTATTGGAGGGACTCTTTGGGAGGGATGGACAGCATGATAATGACCCCGACAGAGTCAGGTGCACAGGGCAAATGTTGTGGAGACTGGCAAACCTGGGACCATCCCAATACACCACCTTTATTGCAACAATTAATGCTGATAACAACCAAGAGACAGTAGGTTCTGTAGCTAACAAGCTTAAGAATTATGAAAATATGATCAATGGACTGATGCAGGCTCATGTCTCTGCTGTGATTAAGGATATCAAAGAGGAGATGAGGGAGGTGGTGAGGGAAGAGGTGAGGAGGAGCAATTCCCACATTGCACCGCTGTGAGTCACAGGCCCCAGAGTCAGAGCCCAACGTTCCCCAGCTAGAGAGAGGGGGGGTACACCCCACGGGCTGACCTGTGGTTTTTTCTGCATGACCATGGCGAAGACATGGGAAGGTGGGATGGAAAACGCACTTCTGTCCTGGCAGCACGGGTGCGTCAGCTCAAGGAGGGAAACACAAATCAAGGGAACTCCAGTAAAGTGAAGGTAGCCTCAACCTCCCATGACCGAGCTGCTGAGTATGATCTGTCAGATCCCCTGGAAGGTACCTCTACCATGAATGCCCAGGGTTAGAGGGGTCCTGCCTCCAGCCAGTGAGAGGCACGGGAAAACCGGATTTTCTGGATGGTGTGGATCTGATGGCCGGGCACATCAGAACCACAAAAGTACAATGCTTTAGTTGATACTGGTGCACAGTGTACCCTAATACCATTGGGACATGTGGGGGCAGAACCTATTTCCATTGCCAGGGTGACGGGGGGATCACAGCAATTGACCCTGTTAGAAGCTGAGGTGAGCCTGACTGGGAAAGAGTGGATAAAACATCCTATTGTGACTGGCCCAGAGGCCCCGTGTATTCTGGGCATAGGTTTCCTCCTGAACGGCTATTACAAAGACCAAAGGGACTCAGATGGGCTTTTGGCATAGCTGCTGTGGAGGCAGAAAACACCAAGCAGTTGAACACTTTGCCTGGACTATCAGAAAACCCATCTGCAGTAGGACTCCTGAAGGTGGAAGAGCAAAGACCACCAATTGCCACCTAGACAGTGCATCGCCGGCAGTATCAGATGAATCAAGATGCCATGATCCCCATCCACAAAATGATCCGTGAGCTGGAGAGCCAAGGGGTGGTCAGCAAGACCCACTCACCCTTCAACAGCCCCAATTGGCCTGTGCACAAGTCTGACAAAGAATGGAGATTGACAGTGGACTATCGTGGCTTGAATGAAGTGACTCCACCACTGAGCGCTGCTGTGCCGGATATGCTGGAACTCCAGTACAAGCTTGAGTCCAAGGCAGCAAAGTGCTTTGCCACCATTGACATTGCTAACACATTTTTCTCCATTCCTTTGGCAGCAGAATGCAGGCCTCAGTTTGCTTTCACCGTGAGGGGAGTGCAGTACACCTGGAACCGACTGCCCCAGGGGTGGAAGCACAGCCCCACCATCTGCCATGGACTGATCCAGGCTGCACTGGAAAAGGGTGAGGCTCCAGAGCACCTGCAGTACATCGATGACATCATTGTGTGGGGGAACACGACAATGGAAGTATTTGAGAAAGGAGAGAGGATCATCAGGATTCTGCTAGAAGCCAGCTTTGCTATCAAGAAGGACAAAGTCAAGGGACGGGCCTGAGAGACCCAGTTCCTGGGAGTAAAGTGCCAAGACAGACTGCATCAGATTCCCACTGAGGTCATCAACAAAATCACCGCGATGTCTCCACCAACTAGCAAGATGGAAACACAAGCTTTCCTGGGTGCCATAGGTTTTGGAGAATGCACATTCCTGAATACAGTCAGATTGTGAGCCCTCTTTACCTGCAAGAGGAACGAGTTCCACTGGGGTCCTGAACAGCAACAAGCCTTTGCCCAGATCAAGCAGGAGATCACTCATGTGATTGCCCTTGGCCCAGTCAGGACAGGAGCAGAGGTGAAGAACGTGCTCTACTCTGCAGCTGGGAACCATGGCTTGTCCTGGAGCCTTTGGCAGAAGGTGCCTGGGGAGACTCGAGGCCAACCACTGGGATTTTGGAGTCAAAGCTACAGAGGGTCTGAAGCCAACTCCACTCCCACAGAGAAGGAAATCTTGGCTGCCTATGAAGGAGTCCAGGCTGCCTCAGAGGTGACTGGTACAGAAGCACAACTCCTCCTGGCACCCTGACTACCGGGGCTGGGGTGGATGTTCAAAGGCGAGGTTCCTTCCACCCACCACGCCACTGACACAACATGGAGTAAATGAATTGCTGTTATCACACAGTGCTCCTGTGTTGGAAACCTGAATCGCCCTGGGATTCTGGAAATAATTACAAACTGGCCCAAAGGTGAGAACTTTTGTCTGACTGATGAAGAGGAACAAGGACCAGTGACACGTGCTGAAGAAGCTCCTCCCTAAAACCAACTGCCACAAGAGGAAACACGCTACGCTCTTTTCACTGATGGTTCCTGTCTCATCACAGGGATGAACCAGAAGTGGAAAGCAGCCGTATGGAGCCCCACCCGACAGGTTGCACAAGCTACCAAAGGAGAGGGTGGATCAAGTCAACTTGCAGAACTCAAAGCTCTTCAGCTGGCCCTGGACATTGCTGAGAGAGAGAAATGGCCAAAGCTCTACCTTTATACTGATCCATGGATGGTAGCCAATGCTCTTTGGGGCTGGCTGGAAAGGTGAAAAAAAGCCAACTGGCAGCCCAGGGGAAAACCCATCTGAGCTGCTGATGAGTGGAGAGACGTTGCCGCTCGGTTAGAGAAGCTACCTATGAAAGTCCACCATATGGATGCTCATGTTCCCAAGAGTCGGGCTAATGAGGAACACCGAAACAACGAGCAGGTAAATCAGGCAGCAAAGATAGAGGTGTCAAAGATAGACTTAGATTGGCAACATAAGGGGGAGTTGTTCTTAGCTCAATGGGCCCATGATGCCTCAGGTCATCAGGGTAGAGATGCCACCTATAAGTGGGCACGAGACCAAGGGGTGGATCTAACCATGGACAGTATTTCTCAGGTTATCCATGACTGAGACGTGTGCTGCCATCAAGCAGGCCAAGCGAGTGAAGCTGCTCTGGTAAGGTGGGCGGTGGTCCAAGTACAAGTATGGGGAGGCCTGGCAGATTGACTCCATCACACTGCCCCAGACACGCCAGGGCAGGCGCTACGTGCTGACCATGATGCAAGCCACCACTGGATGGTTGGAAACCTACCCTGTGCTTCACGCCACTGCCTGGAACACCATCCTGGGCCTGGAAAAGCAAATCCTGTGGAGACATGTCACCCCTGAGTGAATTGAGTCAGAAAATGAGACCCATTTCAAGAATGGCCTTATCAATGCTTGGGCCAGGGTACATGGTATTGAATATATCATATTCCTTATCATGCACCAGCTGCCAGGAAAGTTGAACAGTGTAACAGACTACTTAAAACAACCCTGAAGGCACTCAGAGGGGGACTTTTAGAAATTGGGAAATGAACTCAGCAAAAGCCAGCTGGACGGTCAACACCAGAAGCTCCATAAATTGAGCTGGTCCTGCCCAGTCTGAACCCCTGCACACAGTGGATGGAAATAAAGTCCCTGTTGTACACATGGAAGGTATTTTAGGAAGGACTGTTTGGATTGATCCCATCTCAGGCAAAGACAAAACCATCCATGGAATTGTTTTTGCTCAATGACCTGTTTACACTTGGTGGGTAATGCAGAAAGATGGAGAAAGCCATTGTGTACAAGAGGGAGGCCTAGTCTTAAGTGAGAACTGTGTGAAATTTTGTTGTTGTTGTTGTTGTATTTGTTTTTGGTTTTTTTTTTTTTTTGTGGTGCAGATGGAAATAGAAAAAGGGGTGGATAATGTTGAAGATTGCATGCAAGATGTTTTCCATTACCATCTGTATGGCAGATTACCTTTGTCAAGTGGGCAGTTTGCTTTATCTCTCTCTTTGAGTGACCACATTCACACCTCCCTCGGGAGGGGACATCTGCTGATAACAGACTATTGAATGTCACTGCATGACTGATAAGAACTATAACATCCCATTGTGAGATGTTCCGCCCAGAGGGAGGAGCCAAGCATTGCTACCCAGATATAATCCAGAGGTTTTTGAGACACCGGCACGGCTTTCTCCATGGGATTCCCCAAAGGAACAGCAGCTGTCTCTTCTACCACTGGGTCTTCAGAAGAAGAATACATCCTTCTCTACAGATCCCCCTTGCTCCAACAGAACCACATATGATACTTCAGGAAGTCTGCAGCCACATTTTCAATTGGACTGTCACCAACACTGTGACCCACAGGGCGTCAGGTTGGGTTCTGACTCTGTCAGTGTTGTTCTGGTGTACTGCATTGTTTTATTTAATCCTTTCATTTTTTTCTTTTCCCCCTTAAAGAACTGTTATTTCCTGCTCCCATATTTTTGCCTGAGAGCCCCTTAATTAAAAATTGATAGCAATTCGGAGGGGTGGGGAGGGTTTACATTCTTCATTTCAGGGGAGGCTCCTGCCTTCCTTAGCAGACTCCTGTCTTTCCAAACCAAGTCACCAATGAACTCCTACCAAATTCGGTGAAACAAATTCCTTGGTAAAGGCCGCCTGGCTTATTGCTTGAAATCTGGCTCCCTGGTTGCAGACGGGGCAAAGAGCTCCGGAGTGGAGTGACCACCCACTCCGTTCTCGCCGTAAATGTGGCCCCAATTCGATGGCTCAAAATCCGGATTTTGTCCTTAGGGGGGCGGGGGTGGGTGGTCTGGGGGCTGCCAGTACGCCTGTCCAGGGTATCGGTGGGCACTCAGACTCAGATCCTAGCCTCCCACGAGACACTGAACCGTTTGTGCTTGGTGAGGGAAGCAGCAAAAAGGTGAGTGAAGGCACACCAGAGGCATTGCCTCTAGTGCCTGGGGAACACGGAGGGCAGTCACCGGATAACATGGTGAAGGTGACTGTTCCTGACAAAAATCCACCTTGTCCCTGTTGTGTGGTACCCGGGTAAACTCTGTGTTAAGCCTGATTGAACATCTAAAGGAGTCGCACTGGAAAAGGAGGGTTTGCTTTTGGTGTGCCAAGTGTGTAAAGCAAAATATTAACTATCATAGTGTTATTTGTCATTTTGCAAAATGCAGAGGTCCAGAAACTGAAAGGGTTCCAGCTGGAGAGTGGATATGTGAAGTATGCATCAGAGACTTCAGAACCAAAATTGGTCTGGGACAACACAAAAGATTGGCACACCCCTTGATAAGAAACCAAGAAAGGATCATTGCTTCCCAACTGAAAGAAACATCAAATCCAGGAGCCCACAAAAGATGCTGGACAAAAGAGGAGGAAGAACTGCTGATAAGACTGGAGGCACAGTTCGAGGGAAACAAAAACATTAATAAACCTATCGCCGAACACATAACAACAAAAACAGCTAAGCAAATTAGTTACAAAAGAAGATTGCTGCCTAGGAAACCAACAGATGGAGCTGACAGAGGACCTGAGGTGAGTCATCATACCAGGAGAGCAGCTGAGGGCATGGGAATGGAACCTGGGTTGAGTCAGCAATCCCAGGCAAGAACCGTGGACAATGGACCTGGGGAGAACCATCCACCAGGGAGGCCAGCTGCCAGAGAGAAAACAATGGATAAATTAAGACGACACCCTGATAAGGACAACCGCCGCCAGAAACCAGCAGAGGGCGGGGCAGCTGCAGGCTCATTACCAAAAGACAGTCAAGGAACGCTTATCAGCTGGAGCAATTAACCACTTCCCCAGAGCATTCAAGCAATTGATGGACGGCCAGGAGATGCTGACAATGATTAATCAGGCAGTGCAGGACTGCTTTGGATGCCTAGAATCAATAAGCCAGATAAGAACTGCTACACGTGGTAAAATGGGAAGGAGACCCGGGAGAAGCAACCAAGAAAGCCATTTCAGAAGTGGATGAAGGACAGAGCGATCAAAAAAGGTAATTACCTTTGCTTTCAGCATTTATTCCATCTTGACAGGGGGAAACTAGCAAAAATTATTTTGGATGACGTAGAGTGTTTGTCCTGGGATATATCATCCAGTGAAATTTACTCGGTATTTAAAGCCAGATGGGAAACACCTGGTACTTCTGCTGGCATCAGGGACTTTGAAATTAATGGGAAGGCAGACAACAGCACCTTCAGAGGCTTAATCACGGCCAAAGAAATTGAAAGAAATGTGCAGGAAATGAGCAAGGGCTCGACTCCAGGTCCAGATAGGGTTACTCTTGGAGACATCAAAAAGATGGATCCCAGGTATTCCCGGATGACTGAGCTCTTCAACTTATGGTTAACATTTGGGGAGATCCCAGACATGGTGAGGGGGTGCAGAACTGTTTTGATTCCCAAATCTACAAAACCGGAACATTTAAAGGACATTAATAACTGGAGGCCTATCACAATCAATTCCATCTTGTTGAGACTGTTCTCCAGGATTGTAAAAGCAAGGCTGAGACAAGCGTACCCCCTCAACCCAAGGCAAAGAGGCTTTATTAGAGCAGCAGGATGCTCTGAAAACCTGAAACTCCTGCAAACTATACTTCAGACTGCCTAAAGTGAACACAGACCACTGGGTGTTGTATTTGTGGACATCGCCAAGGCTTTTGACACCATAAGCCACCATCACATCATACATGCTTTGCAGCTGAGGGGAGTGGATCCCCACATCATTGGCCTTGATGCCGAATTTTGCCCCAAAAGGCGATAATAAGCTGCCCAGAGACTAGATTTGAGGTCTATAGGCAGGAGGTATTTATTGACAACGCGTTGGAGAAATCACCAAGTGGATTTCTAAATCAGGTACAGCAAAAGCAGGTTTTTATACAATTTTTGAACAAGAATTACATCATTTATTACATGCATATTCATAGGCAGGTAGGAATATAGGTGGAGTCTTCCGGGAACTCTTGGTCTTCCTTGGTTAAATTTTAAGCTTCTCCTAATTTGGGCATTTTCCTGTCATCCTTGGCATGTTTTTCCATGACTTGGCAGAAATCACTGTTGCACTTGGCTTGATTCTGACGGCTTGGCAGGTCACCTTAACTTTTTGGCTTCTACTTTCGCTTCTTCAAATATTCTAATTCCAAAGTTTCTTTTGTGAGTGTATTTTAGATTATTTATTAACTTATCTAATCAAAGTTTTCCCAAACAATGTATTTTAGGTTATTTATTAACTTGTGTTTCCCTTGATAGAGTGTCTTAATTCTTTTATTCCTTAGGTCTTTTAATTCTTTTCTTTCTCAGAAACTACTGTTCATTGTAATGAATGGCTTCATTCCCCCCTTTTCTTATAACTTACGAATTCTTTCGTCAAATTCTAATCCTATAGGGCGCTGGTATGCTCGTACCATAGCCCAAATCATTTGGGTCCTTTTCATTATGATTCTTAGTCTCCACCACATACAAATATTTGTGAGAGTTAATAGTAACAGAACTACAACTACTATTAGCATTGGGTGCACCAGGTAGTTAAAGACCTGTGTAGCTGTTGGGGAGTATCCTGTGAAGATATCCCACCAATGATGCTGGCCTACTTGTTCTACTTCGGTCAGGACATTCTTTATTTTTTCTGTATTATGTTCTACCTGCCATACCATTCGTTTAGTTGTTTGATTGACCTTCCGCACCAATTTCTCTATTTTAGGATGTGCAAGCATTGCTCTAAGAACTTTGACGTCCATCCCTATTTTTAATTTCGGTATCTCTTGATATAGGTTGAAATCTGCGTTAATTAGCTGTTGAGTCGTTATTGGGACAGTATAATGAAAGTCACAACCTACTATCTTGGTGAAGTTGCATACACAGAAGTTAGTGTTATTAGTCTCTTCTTGGCAATTATCTATAGTGATGTTGTCACAAGCTGTCCTCACGCAAGCGCACCCATTCCCTATATAGTATACTTGTGATTGTGTTCTATTATGTGGAAGCATTTCAAAAGTACATATACTATTCTCGGCATCTAAGCATAAATCTTCTGCTTCCACTACAGCGTTTTCGCAGATATAGCCTAATTGTCCTCTAGGAATGCATGCATCTATACTAACCGATTGCCATCTATTTTTGGAATTATCATAACTGGCCCAGACATTATGGTCTATTGGCTTAACAATGATATCTTGATGTATTGTCCCTAGAGTGAGGATAGGAAAGATAGCTCTTTCCTCTGCCGCACTAATGGTGAGGACATAGGCTTCAATGTGTTCTTGTTTAGAGTCATAAGTGAAATTTACTAATTGCCACCAGGCTTGGTGGTCTTTTTCAAATTGTGTAGTATGATTGTCTTTTAATATTGTTTCTCTGATTTCTTGAGGTAATATACCTGCCGTTCCTTCTCTCATTATTCCTGCCGCTACTGATTGTACCCATTGTTGCGTCTGAGGGCATTGGATAGCTAGTGCGATTTCCTTGCTAAGTTCTCCTGTATAGTCAGCGAATTTCACAAAGTCCTCTGCAGTGTGGTTTGCTACCATGGTTAGCAATTTTACTACTAACGATTGTGTTTCTGCTAATGTAAGTATGGATGAACTGAGGGGCATTTTAAGCTTTCCTAAGTTTGACGTGACGGTACTTAATTTGTTCACTAAAACCTCTTGGTCTATCGTATTTAATATACCAAATCCTGTACCAATCCACCCACTTAGATCTCGTTGTGCTCTTCTGTGATGAGACCTTGCTGCTAGCCATGCATTCCATCCCTTTAGGCTTTGCTGTATAAATGGTTGGCAATCCTTCTGTAAATACGTAATATCGGTGTGAACGTTCATCTGCACCTTTTTCAGAGAATTAGTGGGGTCTAACAATAATTTTTGTTCATTAGATCTTCTAATCGCCTGAGGCCCTATAAAGGTTAGGTTGTGTACTGCTTTACATTCCACCGGTGGAGTGATTTCTTGGGGCAGGTCTAGGTCTGGATACAATGGGACCATGTCTCCCGGTAATGCCACCTTATATTGGACAGCACGCCTAGGGAAGCCAAAACCCCGCTCTGGCATTTTCAACTCCCTTTCGCATGTGAACGTCACCGACTGGTCTAATCTAAAGGCCATCTCACACTGCGCTCTCCCTTCCTCAGGACCACTAGATACTACGATCTTTCCTGCAGGGGAGAGAAGAGGGTGGGGGTCGAGGGTTATGTTTCGAGGATGTAGTTCCCCAAGCGAATCTTCTGTATAGATTACCGAGTTTTGGGGTTGTGTTTGTGTTCCGAGTGGATCTTCCCTGAGATCACTCCACTGACATGAAATTGGGTCCTTCTGTTGGATCCAGGCAGTGGGCTTGCCCATTTTCACTGGACTATAGGTAATTAGGTTATTTTCAGAGGCTGCTATCAAGGGTTGAATTGTTAATACTAGCCGCCTTGTTTTTCCTTCTACTGGGTCAAGTTCTCGACACCCAATTTGGATTTGGTCTCCCTTATATGCTACCATGGAAGGCTGATTCCATACTCCACTCGCGTATGGCTGTTGGTTACGTAAGGCATATACCTCAAAATAGGGTCCCTTCGATTCCGTTTCCAATTCCGGGTGGATACACTGGTGTGCATTAGACCATGGGTCTATTGAGGCGGAGTCTTGGGGAAGAATACTTATCAGTCCAATGATCAGGAGGGTCTGAGGTGAAGTCAGGATCATGGTGTCTGCTCCTCTTGTTTATTCCCCGGAGCTTTCTTGACCCGTGAGTAATGGATCCACGTAGGTCGCTCCTTGATCCGAACCGCGGTGAAGGTAGTCAGCAGCACTTGGAAAGGTCCCTCCCACTTTTCTTGTAGGAGTTTTCCTAAAAGATTCTTAACATACACCCAATCACCGGGATTAAACGGATGCAATTTGCAATCAGGTTGTTTAGGCTGGTGCTCTATCACCACAGTAGCATTCTTATCGAACTGTTTCCCCACCATAATTACATAATCATAAATGTACTGATTACCGATTTGATCTATAGCGTCTCCATTTACCGCTTGCATAGCATAAGGTCTACCATACAAAATTTCAAATGGGCTTAACTTTTCTTTTGATCTTGGTTTGACTCTCAGCCTAAGCAGAGCAATAGGCAAAGCTTGATACCACTGCAAATTAGTCTCCTGGCATATTTTGGCAATTTGCTGTTTGATGAGATGATTCATCTTTTCCACTTGCCCACTGGCCTGTGGGCGGTAAGGCGTGTGTAATTGCCATTTGATTTGTAATGCTTTGCTTATTGCTCTTACCACTTTTGCGCAGAAATGTGTACCCCTATCCGAAGAAATGCTTTTTGGTACCCCAAACCGTGGAATAATTTCATTCAACAGCACTTTAGTCACTTCTCTTTCCTTATTTGTCCTGCAAGGGAATGCTTCAGGCCACCCAGAAAATGTATCAGTTAATACCAACAAATACCGAAACCCCCCTTTTCTTGGGAGTTCAGAAAAATCAATTTGCCATACTTCACCTGGGAATTTACCTCGATTTATGGCTCCTTGGTGTACCCTGGTTCCCGTATTCGGGTTGTTTTTCAGACACCGCTCGCACTGGGATGTGACGTGCTTTATAGTGGTAAATAATTTCGGTCCTGCTATCCTGGCTTGCAAATATTGGTAAAGCAGATCTAGACCCCAATGGGCCTTTTCATGCTCCGTCTTTACAACCTGCCACATCAGGTTCCCTGGTATTACCAACTGTCCTGTCTCTAATCGTCCCCATCCACTGTCTAACAGTTTACCTTTATTTCTTTGAATCCATCTATGATCTGATTCCTGATAGTTTGGTTGGAGGTTTACATCCAGCTCCCCTGGTATCAGAGCTGTTATATTTGCCTTTCCGGTCCTTGCAGCAGCTAATTTAGCTTCTGCATCTGCCTTTCTATTCCCAACTTCTGGAATAGTGTTACCTTTTAGATGTCCTTTACAATGCATTATGGCCACTTGTGCTGGGAGTTGGACTGCTTCTAGCAATCGTAGAATCTCCTCTGCATGTTTGACTGTTTTCCCTTGAGTAGTCAACAGTCCTCTTTCTTTCCAGATGGCTCCATGAGCGTGAACAACGGAGAAGGCATACTTAGAGTCTGTCCAAATATTTATTCGCATGTTCTCTGCCAATTCCAGGGCTCGAGTCAGAGCTATCAATTCTGCCTTCTGGGCTGAGGTCCCTGCAGGCAAAGGGTTTGACTCGATTACCTTTTCTGTGGTAGTTACTGCATAACCAGCCATTCTTATTCCTTGTTTTACGAAGCTGCTACCATCCGAGAACCAATCATCTGCATCTTCGAATGGCTCTTCCTTGAGATCCGGGCGACTGGAATAAACGGCTTCGATTGTTTCCAGGCAATCGTGCTCGATGGGTTCTGCTGAGGTCTTTCCTTCTAGGAATGAAGCTGGGTTCACAACGTTAGTTACCTGAATAGTAACATCATCTGACTCAGCCAAGATAGCTTGATACTTTAGGAATCTGGAAGGTGACAGCCAGTGATTCCCTTTCTGCTCTAACACAGCAGACACAGTGTGAGCCACTAACACAGTCATTTTCTGGCCCAGCGTGAGCTTTCTGGCCTCTTCAATGTTGATTATCACTGCGGCCACTGCTCTCAGGCAGCCAGGCCATCCTTTACTCACTTCATCCAACTGTTTGGAGAAGTAGGCCACAGCCCTTTTATGTGGTCCTAACTGTTGTGCTAGGACTCCTAGGGCCATTCCTTGTCGCTCATGAGAAAACAGCCAGAATGGTTTTGTCACGTCTGGGAGACCCAAGGCTGGTGCTCTCATGAGTTCCTGTTTCAGTCTCTTATAGGCTCCCTTTGCCTCGGGGGTCCAAACTAGAATACCCTTACTTTCCTTCAGTAAATCATAGAGTGGTTTGGCGAGTATTCCGTATTGATAGATCCATAGCCGACACCAACCGGTCATCCCCAGGAAAGCGCGCAAATCTCTCACCGTCTCTGGTCTAGGCATTTGGCAGATGGCTTCTTTCCTGGCTGCTCCCAGGGATCGCTGTCCTCTGGAAACTTCATATCCCAGATACACCACTTCTTCTTGCACCAGCTGTGCTTTCTGTTGAGAAACTCGATATCGACTTAAACCCAGAAAGTTTAACAGGGAAATAGTCCATTCAATGCATTCTTCTTCTGTTTCTGTTGCTATTAGGAGGTCGTCTACGTATTGCAAAAGAGTACCATCTCCCAGCGGCCTTTCCCACTGTTCTAATTCTTTGCTAACTGATTCCCAAAAATTGTAGGGCTGTTTTTGTATCCTTGTGGCAACACCGTCCAGGTGAGTTGGGCTTTTCTTCCCCTATCTACAGATTCCCATTCAAACGCAAAGATCTTTTGGCTCTCCGGAGCTAAAGGAAGGCAGAAGAATGCGTCTTTTAAATCTAACACTGTGAACCATGTCAAATTATCTTTTAATTTAGTTAAGAGTGTGTAAGGGTTAGCAACTACCGGATGTAGCGTCTTGGTTATCTCATTTACTGCCCTCAGGTCCTGGACTAATCTATAAGCTCCATTAGGTTTCTTTACTGGCAGAATTGGGGTGTTAAAATCTGATTCACATTCTATCAATAAACCTAATTCTAAAAACCTTTTGATTATGGGCTCAATTCCCTTTCTATCTTCTAACCTCAGTGGGTATTGTTTCCTAACTACCGGCCTCGCTCCAGGTATAAGTTCAATAATGATAGGTGTTGCTTGTTTCGATCTCCCAGGTATATCGGTAGCCCATACTAATGGATATGTTTTACTCAGGATACGCTCAATATTGTGGCCTTCAGGCTTCGGTTCTATACAACTGATTGTTAGGCTTAAGGCTGTAATCAGTTGCTCTTCACTTACTTGAAATTCCAATTTGTCTTTGTTGAATTTTATTATGGCTCCCAAGTTCTCCAGTAAGTCTCTTCCTAGTAGAGGCTTTGGTGAATTTGGCAAATACAAAAACTGGTGAATTCCCATTTGTTTCCCAATTTTGTATTTAATGGGTTTCAAAAAGTAAGCTTTTTCTGGTTGGCCTGTTGCTCCCACAACTTGTACAAATTCATCACTCTTAGGTACCAATTCCTGATTTAAAACCGAAAATGTTGCTCCTGTATCAATCAAAAAATCCAATTCCTTTTTACCTTCCCCTAGCTCCATTTTAACCAGTGGGTCTGCTAGGGTACGGCCCACCGGTCCCCCTCATTCACTGCCCTGATGTGTGATAGTAGTAGTGTCCATTGATCTTTCTCTTAATTGAGGGCACTCATGTTTCCAGTGTCCCGTTTGGAAGCAATAGGCACACTGGTTTGGCCCTATTCTAACTGGGTGGGGTTGGAACCTCCCTCCCCCTCTCACTGGGTAGCCTCTACCCCTACCCCTGGTGTTAGGCCCCAAATGGTTTGTATTTTGAGCTCCTATTGCTACAGCCACTATTCGAGCTAGCCTCTTATCTTCTTTTTTCTTTTCCTCTATTTCCCTATTATTATACACCTTCCATGCCTCATTCAGCAATGCCTCCAGGTTTTTATTTGCTGGATGCTCAAGCTTTTGTAATTTCTTCCTGATGTCTGGATTGCTCTGCCCCATCATTAATCCTAACAGGTGTTGTTTCCCTTCTTCCGTTGCTGGGTCCAGGGGTGTATACTGTCTCATGGCTGCCCTAAGTCTATCCAAAAACTCTGATGGGGTCTCATCCTTTCCCTGCCTGATGTCATATAGCATCGACCAATTGATAGCTTTAGGGATCGCATTACGCAAGCCCATCGCTATCAGTTTTCTATACTGCACCAGCCGCCGATAGTGCTCTTCGTTGCCCGGGTCCCATTCTGGTTTACTGCTGGGGAAATTATCTTCTAGTCTCCCTGATAATACTTGAGCATGTAGTTTTCCTGTTTCCAATACGAGTTCCCTTTCGGTATCTGTCAATTCTGAAAGCATCACCTCTATGTCTTCCCAATCAATATCTAAATTCCTCGCCATTGATTCAAACCTCTTCGCTACTCCCTCTGGATTCCTCCTGAAGTTCCTTGCCTCATCCCTCCAATTGTTCAAGTCACTCGTGGAGAACGGCACCTTTACCCTAGTCCTTTCCCCTACCATTGGCATAATTTGTCGGAGAGGAGCTATCGTATGGTTACCTTCCTCTCTTTGCTTCGCTTCCCTCCGTGCCACAGATCTGGTATAATACGAGTGACTGATCCCCTCCCCGGGATCTTCTTCCTGTGCCTCAGTGTCTTCCCTATTCTTTCTCTTCTCTTTTCTCTTTCCCTTTCCCTGTTCTTCATCTTCACTTTCAATTTCTGTCAACTCTTTTCCTACTACTCCCCTAGCATGGTTTACACAGTCCAACCGCCTCTCGCTCTGCATCTGTCGCCTTTCTTCCCGCATCTGCCGACGCCTGTCCTGTTCCGGGTTACTGTCCTCCTCATCTTCCATTCCCCTTCCGTCTCTCTTATCCTCTATCTGGATTACTATATTCAGCTTCTGTGAGTTGTTCTCTGTCTCTCTTTCGCATGCCTCATTGTCATTCTTCTCACTATATTTCAACTCAGAGACATCGCCTTCCAGTGATCTACTTTTGTCTCTAGTCCTCGGTGTGCTAGTTTCCATTCTACAGGTACCTGATTTCCTTAAACTTCCATTCTTAGGTGTGCTACTAGCCCTACATGGACTTAGTTCGGGCAGGCTGCGTGTCTCCCCTCGGCTCTCAGCTCCATGTGGACTGGCTTCTTCCCTCTCAATTTCTAGTCTAGGTGGGCTGTCAGCATCCCTGTAGTTCCCCGACCCCTGTGGACTATCTGGTCCCTGCGGGCTGCTTTCCCTCTTTTCAACCCCCGATTTTGATGGGCTACCTTCTTGCCAACTGTTGTCTAGCTTCTGAGGGCTGCGCCCAAACTTAGATTTCCACCATCGTTCCAGCTCCTTTAATGGGCTAGGGTCCCCTTGTTCCTCTTTTGGCCTGGGTAGAGGCCCTTCCCGTCCTGGGGCGAATGGATGATATTCCCACAGGCTTATCTCGCTCTCCTTTCCACTATCCCTTCTCGTTAGCTTAAGGCATTGTTCCCCAATGCTACATGCATCACAGCAACGTTCTTTAGGCTTTGAACCTTTCTTATCTTTTTCTAGAGCTAGTACTAGGGGGTCCTGAGGTGCTACATTTACCCCACATTCTTTTTGCCACTCTGGTTTATTTCTTAGGGTAAAGAACATGTCAGCATACATCACTTCATCCCATTTATTAAGTCGACGGAGGAAAAGCATCAGTTGTAAAATAGTGTTATAATTAGTTGTTCCCTCCGGTGGCCATTTCTCATCGTCATCTAACTTATACAATGGCCACCACTGTGTGCAATATTTAAGGAGTGTCTTTTTACTTATGTTTCCCCCCGGAATCCCTCCCAAGTCCTTCCAGTGTTTTAGGATACATCCTAAGGGGGTTTTCATATTTACGTCCTTACTCTGTTGACCTCCCATTGCTATTTCCTGTGTCTGCGTTTTCTGTTTAACCGGAACAGCCTCTTTTTCGCAAATACTGTATGCCAATTGATTTTAACACTTCACACACACAATTTCCAATCGCTTTGTCCGTTTCCGACCTGGCTTCTCGCGAAGAACAGGAAATGCGGAGTGGGACTCCCTCTCGCTTTGCAGCGATGCTGCGTCTCATTCACTCTCACCCACACACCTTTATGAAATAGTTCCTACCTTATGGTCTATATCAGAACGGATTGTTTACCAGGTAGGGTCACAAGAGGTCGCCTACAGACCGTGAGATACCGGTTTGCCAGATTCATGCAATCGCAAAGCACCGTAACAATTGCAGGGGGTGACAAATTTCTTCCCGGGATTGAGACGTGCGTCTATTACATGAAGAGTGACGAGACGCCTCCTGTAAGATTTTGCAACAAACACATAGAGCAGACACAAAAATACCACGAACTGACCGACCTCTCTTCCGGTCTCAGAGAACAATTTCAGTTCTTGACCCTTAATTCACAGTATTATAACATTAAACACAATGTTAAAACAGTTTCCCACATAATAAGAACAAACCAAAGATACCAAGATAAATGAAAACAAATGTTCTTTCCAAAGATAACAAGATAAACGAAAACAAATATTCCTTTCAGCAGGACTCTAACCTGCGTTACGAAAAACAAATATTCCTCACAGCAGGACTCTAACCTGCGTTACTATTACCGTACCTCTAACACAACTTGGATTCTTTACCAGGGCGTCCCCCGGCTTCCCTTCGAGCGGTCACGTCTGACCCTCGTTTCCCAATAAAAGCGCTTTACCATAAAACCCTTAAGCAAAGATAAATACCTCTTAATTTGGAGCAGGAGATGCAGAAAGTTCTTGTCCACCGTTGCGCGTTGGCTGGGGGATGGGGATCCCCTCTGACAGAATTCCGTCAAGGGCCCTGAAGAGATCCCGGTCCCCCGAGCCAAGGCTCGGGAGGACCCTTTCTGTCCTGCCGCGGTCGCCAAAAAAGATGCCGAATTTTGCCCCAAAAGGCGATAATAAGCTGCCCAGAGACTAGATTTGAGGTCTATAGGCAGGAGGTATTTATTGACAACGCGTTGGAGAAATCACCAAGTGGATTTCTAAATTAGGTACAGCAAAAGCAGGTTTTTATACAATTTTTGAACAAGAATTACATCATTTATTACATGCATATTCATAGGCAGGTAGGAATATAGGTGGAGTCTTCCGGGAACTCTTGGTCTTCCTTGGTTAAATTTTAAGCTTCTCCTAATTTGGGCATTTTCCTGTCATCCTTGGCATGTTTTTCCATGACTTGGCAGAAATCACTGTTGCACTTGGCTTGATTCTGACGGCTTGGCAGGTCACCTTAACTTTTTGGCTTCTACTTTCGCTTCTTCAAATATTCTAATTCCAAAGTTTCTTTTGTGAGTGTATTTTAGATTATTTATTAACTTATCTAATCAAAGTTTTCCCAAACAATGTATTTTAGGTTATTTATTAACTTGTGTTTCCCTTGATAGAGTGTCTTAATTCTTTTATTCCTTAGGTCTTTTAATTCTTTTCTTTCTCAGAAACTACTGTTCATTGTAATGAATGGCTTCGGCCTGATGAACAATATGTACAAAGACATCAGTATGTATGTCACCACAAAAATGAACACACATACAGACAAAATCCAGATCCGGGTTGGAGTAAAGCAGGGTGACCCGCTGTCACCCCTTTTATTTAACCTGGCAATGGACCCCCTGTTGTGCAAGCTGGAAGAGAGTGGTAAAGGATTCCACCGAGGACAGAGTAGTATAACAGCAGTGGCATTCGCCGACGATCTGGTCTTGTTGAGCGACTCCTGGGAAAACATGAAAACAAATATCAAGATATTAGAGACCTTCTGCGATTTCACCGGTCTCAAAACACAAGGGGAAAAGTGCCACGGCTTCTACATCAAGCCCACAAAAGACTCTTACACCTTCAATAACTGCGCTGCATGGACCATCAACAGCGCACCCCTGAACATGATCAACCCCAGGCAATATAAGAAATACCTTGGCCTACACTTTGACCCCTGGACTGGGATAGCAAAAGCCAACCTCCCCACAAAACTAGAATTCTGGCTTGAATGAATTGATCAAGCTCCACTTAAACCTCTGCAAATACTTGATATCCTCAAAACATACACCATCCCTCGACTGACCTACCTGGCTGACCATTCACAAATGAAACAGGGGCCCTTGAAGCCCTTGACCAGAAGATCCGAACAGCGGTCAAGGACTGGCTGCAACTACCTCCGTGCACCTGCAGTGCCATCTTGTACTCGAGCACGAAGGACGGCGGTTTGGGCGTCACCAAGTTGGCGGGACTGATCCCCAGTGAACAGGCCCGGAGACTGCACTGGATTGCACAGTCCTCGGATGAAACAATGAAGGAGTTCCTAGAGAAAGATCAAATGGAACAACTGTATAAGAAATTGTGGATTCAAGCTGGAGGGGAAAGCGAGAAGATAACCTCAATTTGGGAAGCACTACCGGCGAATGAACCACCCAACAGTGCAGACACAACCTCGGAGTGGGAAGCACCGACCCTTAAAACTAAATTTCCTAAACCTTGTGATTGGCGGAGAAAAGAATTCAAGAAATGGACCAAATTAGTATGCCAAGGCCGTGGAATTAAAAGCTTTGAAGGTGATAAAATTAGTAGTGATTGGCTCCAATACTATAGATGCATTCCTCACAGGAAACTCCTCACTACACTACAACCTAGGGCCAACTTCTACCCCACAAGAGAATTTCTCTCCTGGGGTAGAGAGGAAAATTACATCAAGGCCTGTAGGCACTGTGATGCGGACAACGAAACCTGCGCCCTCATCCTCGGCTACTGCCCAGTGATTCAGGACGCTCAAATCAAGAGGCACAATCATATCTGTGAAAGGCTTATTGAGGAGGCGAAGAAGAGGGACTGGGTAGTGTTCAAAGAACCACCCATAAGGGAAACCATCAAGAAGCTGTACAAACCAGATCTGATATCTGTTAAGGACGGACGTGCATTCATCGTGAAAGTGACAGTACGATACGAAGCCTCCAGAACATCTCTGGAAGAAGTGGCTGCAGAGAAAGTAAACAAGTGCAAACATTTGGAAACCAAGGTGCAAAGCCTCACCAACGCAAAGGACGTTGTTTCTATGGGCTTTCCCCTTGGAGCGCGGGGGAAATGGTACAAGGGGCACTTTGAACTTTTGAGTACACTTGGCCTCTCCAAATCGAGGCAAGCGATGGTTGCAAAGACTTTATCCACAGAAGCACTCCTATCGTCTGTGGAGATTGTACGTATGTTCACCAGTTGGGCCAGAAGATTACACGATTCAGGGTAGCGAATTTTTGCATTTTTTGTACTTTGTAATGTTTTGTAGATTTTTATTGCTGTTTTAATATGTTGATTTTTGTATGCAATTTTTTTTTTTGTATCACTTTTACATTTTAATAAACTAGAGAGTAGCTAGGTTCGTAAGGAAGCCACAAGCCAGTTAGGTAGCTCATAGTGAGTAGGGACAAAGACTTTAATTCATAACGCATCAATTACCACCCGATTCAGACCAATTTACTGTATTTGAAACAATTTACTGGATTTGTCCAAGGTGGACGGGCCACCTTTATTTAACCCGGAAAAGGAACATATATTATTTATATGTGTTTGAAAAAAAACCAAATGCCTCGTCATCTAATTAGTGACGTGCATGAATGGATGAATTGGGGATCCCAATGGATTGTTGGTTCCAACTGGCCTCACTGAGTCACAAGGGCCTCTGGACTCCTTGAGACTCCACAGTGCTACCATGTCCCTTTGGTTCCACAAGCGACAGCTTCACAATGGTTCCTGAGCATCTTTAGGCACCAGTGTCTCAGAGCATCCCCTCAGTTCCATGAACTCCACAGTGTCACAATGTCCCCTTTGTTCCATTTAGTTCTGCAGTGTCACAAGGATTCCTGGAAAGAATGAGGCCCTGAGGTATCACAATGGATGGTTCCATGAAGTCCCAGAGTTTCACAGTCTCCTCTTGCTTCCATGGATTCTACAAGACCCTGGAGTGTCACAGGGCCCCTACAGTCCCATGAGTCTTCACAGTGTGACAATGTCCCCAGGAGACACTGCAGTGTGACAATGTCCCCAGGAGGCAGTGCAGTGTCACAGAGGAGCAGCACTGGAGTGGACACAGCACCAGGGGAGGTTTGGCAGTGCTTCCATGTCTGTGACGCAACAGTGGTGGCAACACCAACGTTCCCATCTCTAAGATAACACAGATGTTCAAGACCGAGCATTCCCCTGTCAGTGACACCCCAGTGGTGGCAACCTCAAAGTTCCCCTGTCTATGACATGACAGCAGTGGCAATACCAATGTGCCCCTGTCTATGACACCAAAGCAATTGCAAGCCCAGTGTTCCCCTCTCTGTGACACCACAGAGGTGGCACCTGCAGCATTCTCCTCTTTATGACAGCACCACAGTGGCAAGCCCAACATTGCCCTCTCAGTGACACTGCAGGGGTGGCAGCCCCAAATGCTCCCCTGTGACACCACAGCAGTGACTCCCCCAACATTCCCCTCTCTGTGATACCACTGAGTTGGCAGTTCCAGCATTGACTTCTGTAGGACACCACAGGGGCAGCAGCCCCAAGATTACCCTGTCTTTGAGCCCACAAGGATGGCAGCCCCAACATTCCTCTCTCTATGATACCACAGCAGTGGGAGCCCCAGAATTCCCCTGTCTGTGGAACCCTAGCAGTGTCAGCCCCAACATTTCCCTCTCTGTGACATCATAGTTGTGGCAGCCCCAAGTCCCCCTCTCTGTGACACCAGAGCAGTGGAAGGCCCAGAGTCCCCTGTCTGTGACACCACAGCTTTGGCAGCCCCAACATTCTCCTCTCTATGACTCCACAGCAGAGGCAGCCCCAATGTTCTCCTCTCTATGACTCCACAGCAGAGGAAGCCCCCAGCCCCCAGCATTCTCATGTGTATGATACCATTGTGGTGGCAGCCACAACGTTCCTCTCTCTGTGACGCCTCAGTGGTGGCAGCCCCAGTTGTCCCTTCTATGACACTACAGCAGCAGCCACGCCAACATTCCCCTCTCCATGACACCTGAGCTGTGGCAGCCCCAGTGTTCCCCCCTCTGTGACACCACAGCTGTGGCAGTCCCGTTGTCCCGGTTTCTGTGACACCACAGCGGTTGCTGCCCGAACGTTCCCCTCTCTGTGACACTGCAGCTGTGGCAGCAGAACTAAAACAGAAGCAGCAGCCATGGAAGAACAGGGGAGCAGGGGAGGAGCAGAGAAGGAGCAGTGGAACAGTGGTAGATGAGCAGTGTTGGAGCAGCAGTGGAGCAGTGGTGGAGGAGCTGAGGAACCGTGCTGAAACTGCACCACACAGCTTTTGAACAGCAGTGGAGTGAGCATGGAAAAGGAGGAGCAGTGGTGGCACAGGAGCTACAGCCATGAAATTATGGTGGCACAGGAACTACAGCCATGGAACAGTGGTGGCACAGGAACTACAGCCATGGAACAGTGGTTACACAGGAACTACAGCCATGGAACAGTGGTGGCACAGGAACTGCAGCTGTGGAACAGTGGTGGCACAGGAGCTACAGCCATGGAACAGTGGTGACACAGCCCCACAGCTGTGGAGCGGTGCCTGAGATGCTGAAGCTGTGGGACACAGAGCGGCTCCCAGCGCTGTGTCCTGCAGGAGCCGGTCCCGCACACACCAGAGCGATGCCCCTCTGGCTGAGCCAGAGCTGGGGACACAGGCAGGAATTGCTGCTGGGCTGTGCAAGGCGTGGATCAAGTGCAATTAATGGTGACCTGGGCATTTGATCCTGCTCATTGTGGCTGCTTTTTTGCAGTCAGGACCATTCCAGTTCATCTGAAGTCATGAGTCATGAACTCAGGAGAAACTTGGGACATAAGGAATCAAAGTGCCTTCTGTCCTGCTGTCTTGGTTTGAAAGACAGGTGCCTGCTA
The DNA here is from genome assembly GCF_028551555.1 of Melozone crissalis. Classification (NCBI taxonomy): domain Eukaryota; kingdom Metazoa; phylum Chordata; class Aves; order Passeriformes; family Passerellidae; genus Melozone; species Melozone crissalis. The sequence goes on from NW_026535912.1 coordinate 4,118,932, forward strand.
AGGAAGGCAGGAGCCTCCCATGAAATGGAGAATGTGAACCCTCCCCCTCTGAATTGCTATAATTTTAAATTAAGGGGCTCTCAGGCAAAAAATAAAAAGTATAGGAGCCGGAAATAACAGTTATTTAATAGGGAAGAAAATAAAAGGATAAAATCAACAATGCAGTACAGTTAAACAACACTGACAGAGTCAGAACACAACCTGACACCCTGTTGGTCAGGCTGTTGGTAGTAATCCAATTGGAAATGTGGCTGCAGTCCTCCTGGAGTGGCAGGTGTGGTTCTGTTGGTGCAGGGGCTCCCGTAGAAAAGGGTGTAGTCTTTCTCTGAGGATCCAGTGGAGGAACAGGCAGCTGCTATTCCACTGGGAAATCCAGTGGAGAAGTTGTGCTGCTATTCCAGAATCTCCAGATTCTATTCAGTTAGGAATGCTTGGCTCTTCCCTCTGGGCAGAGAATCTCCCAATGGGATGCTGTAATTCTTATCAGCCATGCAGTGACATTCAATAGGCTGTTATCAGCAGATGCCTTCACCCCTGGAGGGAGGAGTGGTTGTGGAAGAGATAAGGAAAACTGCCATAGAGATGGCAAATAAAATCCATTTTGCCTTGCAATCTGGGACACCTGCAGAGGAAGACATCTTGGTAGAAGTTGAATGATTTCTGATTTGGGAACCAAAGTGGGTCAATTATTGACCTGTGGTTTGTTCTCATCCAGAAAGATGTTCCAAAGTACTGCAATTTGGAAATAAAACCAGGAACGTGTTTCTTCATCTGGATATTGCATATGGACTATAGAGCTATTTGTGGTCAATATGATAAGAAAACAACTGGAAATCTTTTCTTGATTTCACTCTTTCTTCCAGTCTCTGGGATTAGGCCTCCAACACTCCCTGCAGGTCTTCTTTCCATAATCTGCTCCTCCGGAGTTGGGATGTGACAAATCAGCAGTGGGAAGAGGGAGGACAATGGACCATTACAACTGCAAACTCCGGTTTTTATAGTCTTTGGATTTCCAGTGCTTAGAAATTGTCATGTTTTCAACTGTCTGAACAAATCCCACATTTGTCACTTTTTCCGTGGCAGAAAACCTTCCTCTGGCCTTATTTAGGAACCGACCCTGGGAAACACCTCAGTGCAGATGTTTTTTTGTTGGTTTTGCTAAGAGATGACAAGAAAATGAGCACACAGGGCACGGATGAGAGAAAGGGAAGAAACAGTTCCTTTCTTTTCTCTTCCTTGTGGAAACTCTCCTCTAGAGGTTGTGCTCCAGCCGGAGACTTCCTGGGCCAAGGGCTGAGGGAAGCAATTCAGCTGAGGCAGTTGAGGTATCTCCTCCCTGGTCTGTAGCCCTGGGGCTGGGAGGGGACACGGGTGCCCCCCTTGCAGCCCTTGCAGCCCCTGGAATGGGGGATTCCTCCTGCCTCTGCCAGGTGCTCCTGATCCTGGCGTTAGCCCTGGCCTGGGTGCTCCTGCTCTGAGCTCCCTGCCATGGGCATTGCTGGTGCTGGAGGGCAGGAGGGAGGGATTCAGTGCAAACCTTGGAGGCGCCAGTGGGCTCAGAGATGGCTGGAGGTGACAGTGACAGAGTGACGGGAGGTGCAGATGGACACAGGGACAAGACAACACCCCAAAGAAAACCTCTTGGAAATTTGGGGGACTTTGAGTGTAAAATACACACGAACACAAACACACAGACTAAGAATACTGCAAAGCATTTCCCAGCTATCTTAGGTTGGACAGTGGGGGTGTATTCTATTCCTATCTGATGGGGCAGTTATCTTATGTTACTTGGGCAATTTTCTTTATCTCTTTCACAACCCATCCTCCCTCCCAGGAGATATCTTTTGTTAATGGGCCATTGAGTGCCACTGCATGACTGATAAAATTCCATCATCCCATTGTGAGAAGCTCCACCCAGAGGGAGGAGCCAAGCATTCCTACCTGGATATAATCAGAGGGCTGGAAGACCAGAGTCAGCCTTTTCCACTGGATTGCCAGAGGAAGACCAGGCCCAACACCACCACCACTGGATCTTCAGAGGAAAACCCCACTGTTCTGCAGGATCCCTGCCACTGCCACTGTGACCCACAGGGTGTCAGGTCGTATTCTGAATCTGTTAGTGTTTTTTCTTTGTACTATTGTGTTTATATTTTAATTTTCCTGCTAAATAGCTGTTATTCCTATTCCCATATCTGTTTCCTTAGAGCTCCATAATTTCAAAATTATAACTGTTCGGAAGGAGGTTGTTTACCTTTTCCATTTGAAGGGAGGCTCTTGCCTTCCTTAGCAGACACCTGTCTATTCAAACTGAGACAATGCCCCAGGACACCCAGGAGGGTGAGGAGGAAGTCAGTGCCCCTTTCCCCCTTTCTCCTGCTCCATCTCCCAGCCCAGCACAGCCCCCAGCTGCAGGACAACCTCACTGCCAATGCCGTCCTGCCGGGAAAGCACTGGGGAGATCTCCTTCCCCTTCCTTTTGTCACAGAGGCAAATCTCATCCTCTCTTTGTCCTTCCTGCCCCAGACAAGGAGCTGAGGATGGAAACCAGGGTGGACAAATCCCCACAGCAGAACCTTGTAGAAGAGGCTGTTTTGCGGAGCTCCATGGCACAAGAATCCAATGGAGAGGAAAAGCCCTGGAGATCCCACAGGAAGAGGGGCTGCAAACCCAGCCCAGTGTGCTCTGAGGAGGAAAGACCCACCCTGGGCCAGGAAGGTGGACGGAACTTCAGCCAGAGCTCGGAGCTGGTGGTGCATGAGCAGCTTCACAATGGGGAGAATCCCTACAAGTGCTTGGAGTGTGGGAAGAGCTTCAGGCAGAGCAGCACCTTGATCCGCCACCAGGTGATCCACACCGGGCAATGGCCCTACAAGTGTGAGGAATGTAAGAAGGGCTTCAGCTGCAGCTCAGAACTCATCAGGAACCAACGCATCCACACTGGGGAGAGGCCCTACGAGTGTTCCAATTGTGGGAAGAGGTTTCGGATCAGCTCTCATCTCCTCCTGCATGAGCGGATTCACACTGAGGAGAGGCCCTTCCACTGCCCTGAGTGCGGGGAGGGATTCCAACACAGCTCCCACCTCAGCATCCACCAGCGCACCCACACCGGGGAGAGGCCCTACAAGTGTCCCCAGCGTGGGAAGAGCTTCTCAAACAGCTCTACCTTGTCCCGACACCAACGGAAGCACTGGTAAGGGAAGCCCTGCGTGTGCTCCAACTACAGGAGGAGCTTTGTGCACTGGCGCAGCTTCATCCCCCATGGGAGGACCCACATTGGTCAGAACACTGGTGACCCACATTCCCAGTGATCCATGTTGGGAGGAGACCTGGCTGGTTATCCTTTTGGCCCTAATTTTCTTCTGATTTGTCTTTATCACTTAAAAACACCTGAAACAGGACTAAAATGAAAGTAATTGATCAAGGATGTCTGAAGTCCCACCACTTAAAAAGGTATTTGAGGTGGAATTTATGGTTTGTGAACATTTGTTCTGTAGGATTTGTGGGTTCTTGGGAGATTTCAGCAAGTGTTCTCCATATCTTTGCACTCCAGAATTCCAGATAGATTGTTCTGTCACCTCAAAATGATTCAATCCCATTGAAAACACCTCAATTTTACCCCAAAATTGACCAATCCATGTCAAAATGCCTTATTCCCACCTAGGAAAAATTCAGTCCCATGACAAATCTACTTGATTCCACAGTGTCCAGGGTGAGAGGGGGTTGGAAGGAGATTGGGAGAACTGGCATCCAAATTTGAGGGTGTGGGATTGGAATTGTGTGGGGCTGGGTGTGTGGCCTGTATTTTGATAGTAAATAAAACTTCCAGAATGACTGATTTCTGTCCCATTCATTTTTTGTCAGTTCCAGTTTGTTTTTCAGAGTGCCACCTTCGGAGCTGTTTGTGTTTGTGCCCTTCTTTCTCTCCTGCCTTTCTTTGCCTGCTCTGTTTCTCTCTCAGTGTCTCTCTTGACCCAGGACAGCTCCCACCAAAGACCCTGCCCTGATTTATTTCCCACTCCCGGAGCTACAACAACCACAGGTGAAGCTATGAAGACTGGCAGTGAAATGTCACTGTAAGATCGTGCTCCACTTGGAGCATCTTTTCCTGCCTGGGAATGGGAATTCCAGCCCCTGGCAGTGTGTGCCATGGATCCCAGAGGGGCATTCCCGAGGCTCCCAGGGTGCTGCTCCTGCCGTGCCTCCCAAGGAGCTCTGCAGGGCCAGTGGACAAGGTCCAGCAGCTCTGTTGGTTCTGCAGTGCCACAAGGGCCCCTGGGTCCATGAGTGTCCTTACTGACAACAGCGGTTCCTTGGTTCCCATGATGCCCTGCTGTGTCACCATGGATATTTGGTGCCATGAAGTTCTTCAGTGTCACAATGGCCTCCCTCGCTCCATGAGCTTCCGCAGTGTTACAATGTCTTCCTTGGATGGGCAGTGTTACCATGGGCCATTGGCTCCATGCAGCCCCGCTGGGTCACCATGGACTCCTTGGTTCCACGAGGTTCTGGGGGTGTCTCCATTGTCTCCTGGGATCCACAGTGTCACCATGGACCACTGGATCCACGTGGCCCTGCTGTGTCACCATGGCCCCTTGGTTCCATGGGACCCCAGGGTCATAATTGACTCCTTGCTTCCACGTCACCTCCTCAGTGCCAAAATGGCCCCTTCGTTCCATGAGGAACAAAAAAGTTTTGTAGAAACTTTGAAAAATCAATACACCTGGGAACATCTGTTTGCATTCAAGAGAGAGGTAAAAGGTGAGGATGGCAGGAGCAGCTTCATCTGCAACAGAGATCCAGGGAAACGACAGGGACAGAGAATTCAGGTGCAAGACTCAGAGAATTCTGCTCCCAGAGATCATTTCTGCTCACACTGTCCCTTGTAGAAAGGTGACATCATTCCAGGCAGTCTGGACTGAGCAGGTTGTTTCTGAGGTGGGTTTGTTTTTCAGGAAACCCACTCAGGGTTTTCCATTTGTTCTGGTTTGAAAGCAAAACCAGAGAGAGACTCGATGTCAGAAATACAATTTATTAGGAAAAAAAAATCAAAAATCATGCAATAATACATAAGAAAAAACACTGATAAATTCAGAATATAACCTGTCACTCTCTTGGTCAGGGTGCTGATAGCAGTCCAGTTGGAATGGTGGCTGCAGTCCTCCTGGAGTGGCAGATGTGGTTATGTTGGAGCAGTGATCCTGTAGCAGGGTGTAGCCTACCTCTGAAGTTCCAGTGGAAATGGCAGCTGTTGCTCTGGGGAATCCAGTGGAAAGGCAACTTGTTTTGTCCCAAAGCCCAGATAATATCCAGGGGGGCATGCTTAGCTCTTCCCCCCTGGGTGGAGCATCTCACAATGGGCTGATATCATTCTATGAGTCATGAGGTGGGTCAATTAAACAGAAATGGCTCCTGGAGGGCATTATCTCTGAGTCATGCAGAAAGGCATTGATAGGCCTATTAACAGGAGATAAGGAATAAAACAATACCCCTCCTGTTTCAACAGCTCTTGAGGATGGGAATAGAGTACATCTTTATATTGTAACCTAGGTCATCTCTCACCAATGGAAGGGTGGGACCGAATAACTTCATATTTGGTGTCATTTTGTGCTCTGCTGGGAGTTTCCCGAGGGCTGGTAGTGCTGTTGGCTTCAGGAACAGTTTGGGTAATGGCTGTAGGACTGAGGGTTGGGTAAAAAACCAGAACAGTATTGTTGTATTTATAATCTTTTGTTACATGTCCAGTTTTCCTGCAGTTATAACAGTTTCCACTGCCTTTATTACATTCTGTATTGTGGGGAAGCACGTTTGCTGCAACCAGCATTTCAATTGCACCCTGGCTGGTGGCCTTGGCTAGGCTGGAGTCACGGTCTGAGACCGCTTGGAATATGCAAGCATCAACCATCTGAGCAATGGTAGGCTCAGGGTCAAGGGGGAGGCTGTGAAGAACCTTTCTGCAGTCAATACTGGCATTATAGAAAGCTAATTTGCTAATAAGATCATCCTGGACCTTTTGATCATCTACCTGTTTTTCCAGGGCTTTCATAAGGTGCTTTATGAACTTGATATAGTTCTCATCCGGGCCCTGGTGAATGTCAGTGAAGTCAGTGTGGGGTGCAGAATTATCAGGTGTTTGGAGGAGGGTGGACCATGCAGCGCCTTTGAGATCTTCCAGTATTGACTGGGGGAAGACTTCAGCCTGATACTGCAGTCTAGTATAGTCTCCTTCCCTGGTAATGCGGTCCATTGTGAGGCGTTGTCGCCCTTCTTCCTCAACATAACCTTTTGGTAACTCATGAACTTTTTTTATCCAAACTCCTTTCCAGAAAATAAATTCATCGGGTGACAATATAGTTTTCATACACCGTTTTAAATTTTGTGATACCATTGTGTGGGCAGTAAATGGCACGTCCAGCAAATTGTTAAAATAGGGAGAACCCCTCCCATAATCCTTGGCAGCCTTTACTAAGTCATTCATTTCCCTATGGAGGTAGGGAATCCAAGATTCAGGTGGCACCTGTGCAGTATAAGCAGGGGCCAAAACCTAAATGGGAATCTATTCCCTATGGATTCCCAGGGGCCAAAGCCTAAATGGGAATCTATTCCCTATGGATTCCCATTTAGGTTTTGGCCCCTGCTTATACTGCACACCACCTGAATCTTGGATATCACCTCCCAGTCCCCCTCCTTTGCAGCTTTTCTCCGCATCCTCTGCCAAGAATCCTTGGGCTCATCCTCACTCTCAGATAAGCTATCACTCTTTTCCTCTGTAGAGGAGGCAGGTCTGCTGGCAGAGGCGCAGGCCTTTCTGCCAACCAGCAATGCCTGGCGTTGAAGGCCTTTGGTAGCCCAAATGGCTTCCTTCCAGTTGGCCCCATGTCTGGTTCCAGTGATGTGGGAACTGGAAGAAGCTGGACTGGAGAAGGGGTCTGGAAGTGGAGAGGTGGAGCCTGCACCCGGGAGGAGCTTTCTGATGACAGGGGAGGGACCCAATGCAGCGGTGGAATTCAACATTAAGGTGAGACCCGTCACAGAGGAGGCACCTGAAGCAAAGGTGGGAAATGGGGATGAAGGTGGGAGGGAATCTAAAATGGCGGTCTCTCTAACAGGAGTATTGCCATCTTGTGATTTATAGGAAGGAGGATTAGAACTAGGGAATGAAGGAATGTGGGTGAGGGAATATCTCAAGGCAGTATGGCCACTACCACCCTGAGGAGAGGACAGAAAAGGAGGGGAGATGGCAGACAGCAGATGGCTTGTCTGTGCCAAAGGGCGGGTGTCATCTCCCATCCTGTTCTCAGGGAACCTGGGTTCGGGAACGTGAAGGGCGGGTTGAATAAGCCAGGGAAAAGGGTTGGAACCATGAACTCCTTAAATGATCCTATAAATTGAATGAAACAACAGATAAAATTTCCCAACTTTTAAAACCCCTTGTGTTTGTAAAATATAAAACTTTTCCCCGACAGCATCCCAAAACGATAACTGATAGACAGAATCAACAGAGATATCAGGAAGCTCCTCAAATAACCATGAACAATCCCTTTTAAACTCCCTTCAGAAATATAACTCCCCTCTAAATTTAAAACTCTCCAAAACTTAACAAAAACATCCCTTTCAGCTTGGGAATGAGTATTTCCCGTAGCTGCCCCCAATGGAAGAGGGAATGCACACCCACAGGAACAGAAAATCAGACGCCCAAACCCCTGGGAGCTCTCTGCCACTCAGTCACTCACTCTCAGTCTCACAGGCACAATCTCCAGCCAATGTGGGGCTTGTGGGGAGCACCAGAGACAGCTTTCCCTTGCTTGTCCCCACCTGGCATCACTGCCTGCAGGGTTCTGTTCTAGCTGGAACCTGGGGACACTTTCTCAGTTGTGTCCCTGACAGGGATCTCTTCAAAGTACAAGAAACTTCAGGGTTTCAACAGAACTGAGTTCTTGAGGGTTCTGTGACATCACTGAGGGGATGGTGACATCACAGAGCTGGCTGTAACATCCCAGAGCTGGCTGTGACATCCCAGAGTAGGATGTGAAGCCATAGAGCAGAGTCTGCCATGAGAGAGGGTGGCTCTGTGGCATCAGGGAGTGGGTTGTGACATCACCAGGTAGCTGTGTAACATCACAGAGAAGGCTGTGACATCACAGAACAGATTGTGACATCACAGGGTGACTTTGTGACATCAGACTTCTGTGACATCACAGAACTGCTGTATGACATCACAAGGGGACATAGAGTTTGTTCTGTGACATCACAGGGTCAGTGTGACATCACAGGGTCAGTGTGACATCACAAGGGCTGTGTGACATCACAGATGGCTGTGTGACATCACAGGGTCAGTGCGACATCACAGGGGCTGTGTGACATCACAGGGGCTGTGTGAGGTCACTGGGAAGGTCACTCTGCCCCGGCTCCCCTCACAGTTCCCCCCACAGCAGTCCAACCCTGCTCGTGCACAGCAGGGTTCCCTGTCCCCCGGGGTCCCCCTGCCCCCGGCCCCACAGCCTCCCCCAGAGGATGTTCCACGAGATCGACCCCAGAGCCTTACACGGGGACGGGGGGCCGGGGCCCTGGGGGTGGCACAGGGGGACAGGGACCCCCCGGCAGTGTCCCTGTGTCGTCCAGGGCCAGAGCCTGGGCCAGGGCTCCTTCACCCTGTTACGAACGAGGGCTTGAGAGCGCTGAAAAAATCCCCAGCAAGGGATCAGCAAAAACCAGATTTAATATTAAGGGACAGCAGCACAAAGTTCCTTGGCAAGAGTCACTCTGCTCCTGACTGGACACTTCAGGCACACCAGGGAAACAAAGCAACAACAAAACCAAACAGAATCCAGGCAATCAAACCAGAAATGAACTGAGAACTGTCCCTCTGTGTGTGTGTGTGACACAAGGACAGTGAGGGCAAGGATCAAAGGAATATGGCCTAAAAGCTTAACAGAGCTCAAACTTTACAGGACTTAACTTGTACCTTAATGTTAACTGATACGGTCAACTTCACAATTTAGCAAAAGAACAGCACTTAACAGTATTTAACCTAACATAAAACCTATATTAGATATAAAACAGAGGAATAATACTGAACAATATTCAACTCAGCTTATAAGTTACATTAAACATAACAACTTAGCAAAAGAACAACTCTTAGCAGCATTTAATTTAGCTGAGACTTCATGACTTAAACTTACTTACAGGCCTGACTGACTGAGCTATCCAAGGCACTCCAACCCCTCAGAGAGCAGCATTTCTGCCACATTTCCCCAGCACAGGCGCTCCTGTGTGCACACTGACACAAAGAGTCAGTGCAAGACACCTGTGAGCAATTCCCCCGAGGGCAGGAAATGCTCACTGTGGATCCTTTGGCATCTCCCCAGTGGGCAAAGGGTTGAGCCTGGAGGAGCTGGGGGATCAGCCCAGGCTCTGTCGTTGTTCAGGATCCCCGAGTGCAGCAAACGGGAGAGTTCCTGGCTGGGAAAGGCCCCACCCAGAGGGAGTCTCTGGCCCAGGAGAGCTCCAAGGGCTCCTTTTGGAGTGCTGTTTGCAGGGCCCCAAGAGAGGGGCTTCAGTCCCAGCAATGGTTCATCCTGGACGCACTTGGCATCAACAGCTTTCTTTGTCAGTGTGAGAACAGGGATGTTGTGCCACGGAGGGAACAAAAACAGTTCCCAGGGCTGCTGCTAAAGGAACCAGGAGCTGGTTGGGCAGCAGCAGTGCCTGGAGCAGACAGTGTTTGTCATGAGCTGCAGAGGAGCTGAGCCCAGGGGCTGTTGGCCAAGGCCCAGGCCCAAGGAGCATTTCTCAGCTGGCAGGGTGGCCTGAGAAGGGGAAGGGGGGATAATTCAGCCTCTCAGTGAGCTCCCAGTCGCTCCCAGTATTTCCACATCCGCGCTCCAAGTGCTGCTCCCAGCCCTGATCCGTGGGGATGGGAATGTCCCGCTCCCTTGCCGGGGCAGGGTCACACCTTGTCTCATTCCCGGCTGTTTTAATGGCCTGGAAAGGCTCGGGATGGCCTTGGGGCAGCCCGCACTCCAAAGGACGAAAAAAGTCTTCAGGTTTTTTCTCGGTCTTCAGTGTTTATTAGTTTTTATCTACAATATTTTCTCCCGGCCCGACAGAGGTCCGCACAGCACGTCGGCCATGAGCACACTGAGAGCCCTCGGGGCGGTCACTTATCTTTATACCCAAAACTACGTATAAGATATTTACCTATTTTCCCCATTACCTTTCACCCTTATTGACAAGTGCACTTTTAGTAAGAACCAATCCCAAAGTGCCACCACCACCACAGAAGATGGAGGCCAAGAAGAAGAAGAAGAAGGACAGGACACGCCCTAATTCCTCCATCTTGTCTCCCTAGAACCCCCCTGTACCAAAATTCTAAAACCTGTGTTTCACACTATAATTAACCTATCCCTTCACCATTTATCCCCGTGTGATCCTCCCATCCTCATACAGGTGTCGTCTCCTGTGCAGGATCAAAGTCCAGCCACCAGACACTTCTGGCAACATTCCAGGACCTCCGAGCCCCCCAAGGGTTATCTCGGTGACTCTGCACATCAGGGCTGCTGTGCTGAGATCCCACAATAAAGGATCTCCCAGCAGAATTTTCTGCAGAGATGCCCTTTTGTTGCCTTCTCTGGAGCTGCAGCAGCGATGTCGGTGTGCAGAGCTGGGGGCAGATCAGGGCTGGCCCAGCAGCTGGGCCCAGCAGCAGCAGCACTTGGTGTTGCCAGTGCTGCTGCCATGGCCCTGCCCCGCTGCCCTGGTGGCCCTGGTGTTGCTGCAGGGCCTGAGTGCTCTCGGGGCCGGGCACAGCCCTGGGGGTGGCAGTGCCGGGGCTGCAGCAGGGACAGGCCATGGGCACTGCTGGGGTAGCGCTGATGCCTCAGGCCAGGCCATGGGGGCTCCAGGCTCCTTGCCCAGGCTCTCTCAAGAACACACCCAGGCCAATGCTCAGCACGAAAAGCCCTGTGAGCAGCCCCAGGCTGGCCGTGGGCAGGCTGGGCACAAACAGCATTGCTGGGGCTCTGCAAGGGCCCTGGGGCAGACGGGAAGGAGCAGCAGAGCAGGGGCTGATCCATCCCCAGTGCACTGCACAGCCCAGGACAGCATCCCAGAGCGTCCTCATGGAGCTGTCAACAACATCCCCCCTCTGCAGCCCTGGCCTCTCCCCAGCTCACACAGGTGCCCCATCCTTGCAGGCACAGACATGGCAGCACTGGCTCAGCAGCCCCTGTTTGCATTGCACACAGCAGAGGGAGCACCCCCATGCTGTTGGTGTGGGGACATGAACCTGAAGGAGTACAAATGCCATCAGCCCCTGGGGCCAGCAAGGGCTGGGGGACACCAGGGAAACCACTCAGCTTTGTCCTGGCCTCTGCAGTCAGCCAGAAAGTTTGTTCCCATCAGCTGGGAGTTTCCTGTCCCACTGCAGACAATGTTGCGCAGAGCCAGGGCTGCCTGGCAGCCACCCCCAAACTGTCCTGAGCATTTCCTTTGCTTCACCTTTGCTTTCTTTACTCTTTCCCCGATATAAATTTCTTGCTCTTGCCCATCCCTGTTCCCTCCCCTGCAAACAGCCCATCCTTGTTTGCCCTTTCCTGTCTGGCCCCACTCCCCATTGCACTGGGCAATGGGACTCATGACTTGGCACCATGGACCCGTCCCTTGGGCAGCAGGATCATCCTACAAGTGCTGCAGGAATTGTCTGCAGGCTCCTGCAGTTCCTCCTGCTGCTCCCTTGCCAGAGGCACCCCAGGCCAGGGGGACACATCTGGACTTCTGTGTCTGGCTCTGGGGCTGCCTGTTCTGGGCAATGATGAGGAGCTGCAGAGGCTCCGCAGGACTGACAGGATGGGCTTTGGGGCTGGCAGGAGAAGCTGAGGGACCTGGGCTGCTGCAGCTTCTGAAGAGGAGGCCCAGGGCTCATCCTGTGACTGCTCCAAGGGTTTGAGAGAATCCCAGAATCAGCAGGATTGGAAAAGACCTTGGAGATCATCAAGTCCAATCTGTGCCCTGACACTGCCTGGTCTCCCCTGAGCCTCCTCTTCCCCAGGATAAACAGCCCCAGCTCGCTCAGCCACTCCTCACAGGACTTCTTTTCCAGACCCCTCAGCAGCCTTGTTGCCCTTCTCTGGACACGCTCCAGCCCCTCCATGTCCTTCCTAAACTGAGGGGCCCAGAACTGCACACAGAACTTGAGGTGCTTCCCAACAAGTGCTGAGCACAGGGGAAGAATCACTGCCGTGCTCCTGCTGGACACATCATTCCTGAGGGAAATGGTAGGGAGGGGGTAGGGACAAAGTGTTATTGATTGGCAGCCATGAAGGGTCTTGATTTTCATGTGTATTCAGACTGCATTAGGAGGGTCTGGGAGTCAATATCAATTGGACATTGCTGATATCAATCTATAAATAGGAAAAGAAAAGAGGACAAAACAGTTCTCACTGCATTGTTCTCAATATAGTATATCCACTTTGAATATACTTCTTAAATGTGTCTAATTAACCACAGTCAAATTGAATATTTATATAATTCTTTGGGGTTCTTCTTGTTCAGGTGTTTTGGAACAAATATTTATGAGCCTTTTACACTGAATTCCTGAACTGAAGTGGTCAAGAAAGAAGAGGCCTCTGGAGAAGCAAAGTTCTCCCGCAACCTCCAAGTGGCTGAGGATCCATCCCCATCAGAGCAGCAATGAACAGAAATGGGCAAAACTTTGTGGCTGCCCCAGCTCTGGGATGGGCCCTGGGCCTGGACCAGGAGCAGCTCTTGAGGGCCCCAAGGCTGGGGCTCTTGCGCTGCCCTGGGCAGATGGGATGGCAGCAGGGGCTGCAGAGCACTCAGCACCTGAGCCCGAGGGGAGAAGGGCAGCCAGGGAGCCTCCTTTGGACTTGGCCAAGCACCTTCACCCATGGCTGGGGCTGAGTCCTGTGGCAGCTGCAGCTGCTGCTGGGCCCTTGCCAGGGGCTGAGGCCGTGGGCCAGTGGCCAGAGCAGCCTGGCCTGAGCAGAGCTGTGGGGCCAGAGCTGGCTGGGCTGAGCTGGGGAGAGGCCCTTGGTGCTGCCCAGAGCTCAGGGCCGCTGGCAGAGCTTGCAGGGAGCTGGGCTGGGCTCAGAGAGCCTGGCCCAGAAACCATCAGTGTCCATCTCAGCCTGGCTGAGCATGCAGGGGCAGGACTCAGGCCAGGCCTTGTGGGGCAGGGCCAGCGCCTGTGCAAGGCATTGCAAACAGGCAAGTGGCCCAGAGAGGAGGCTGCTCTGTGCCCTTGGTGGCATGGACAGAGCAGGGAGAGGGGGCCCAGGACATTTGTCAGCACCAGCCTCTGTGCTCTTGCCTAGGCAGCCCTGACTGCTGAGCCCAGCTTTGGCCTGGGCTGAGTTTGGCTGTGGCCCAGCTCCATCCTCCTGTGGGGCTCAAGGCCTATTCCCAGCCATGGCCAGCCCTGGCCGGCCTCTCTGCTGGCCCAGAGGCCAGCAGAGCCCGGGGCAGGGCTGTCTGTGCATCCCCACAGGTGCCACGGGCTCTGCAGGAGCTGGCAGAGACTGCCCAGCAGGGAGGCCATGGGGCACAGAGCCCCAAGGCTGCTGTGGGCACCACGGCACTGGGGCTGTTCCCAGCTGCAATGCTCCTGGCCTGGGCTGGGCCTGCACAGGTGCTGGGCCACCATGGCTGGGCAAGCACAGGGCCACAGCTCTGCAGGAGCTGGCAGAGGCTGCCCAGCAGGGAGGCCATGGGGCACAGAGCCCCAAGGCTGCTGTGGGCACCACGGCACAGGGGCCGTTCCCAGCCGCAATGCTCCTGGCCTGGGATGGGCCTGCACAGGGGCTGGGCCACCATGGCTGGGCCAGCAAAGGGCCACAAAAGGGCCACGCAGCCGCTGCCAGGCCTGACAGCAAGGCCAGGCACACACAAGCAATTGCTGAGCATGGCCCGTGCTGGCCAGGGCTGACTGTGGCAAAGGCAGAGCTCAGCTGCCCTTGGTGGCTGCAGCAACACTCCAGAGCCCAAAGAGCCTCCATGGCTGTGCTGGAGACCAAGGCTGCAGGAGGGAAATGCAGGGCTGCTGCAGGATGGGGAGTGCATTGAATTCCAGCACACACCTTAGTTCCCAGGGGTTTCTTGGCTGAAAACAAATGAACATCCCTCTGTTTCTCGGGGAGCTCCTTCTCCAAGGAAAGCAGGTAGAAGTTGGAGCCAAGGAGCTGAAAGCTGCAGGTGCAGCCTGGCCTGGAGGGAGCTCAGATTTGCACAAGGCTACTCTGAGTGCAAGGGCTTGGATGGGGGAAATGGTTGGGTGGGGGTAGAGACAGAGTCTGATTGATTGTCAGCCATGAAGGGTCTTGATTTTCATATCTTTTCCAACTGCATAAGGAGGTACTTGGATTCAGTGTCAGCTGGTGATTGCATGTATATATAAATTGACAGGGGAAAAAACCCCTCAATTTGACCTAAGAAATCTTTTCTCACTGTCTTTTTAAATAGAATCTATTCAACTTGAATACACTACTGGAATTTGTTTAATTAACCACAAAATATTTAAAAATTAAAATTAAATTGTTCTCAGAGGCTTGGCTTTTTAAGGTGTTCTCAATGTTAGTGAGCCCTGAGACAGTGTATTCATGCACTGAAGAGCTGAAGGCTGAACAAGCCTCTGGAGCAGGACAATTCAGCAGCAGCCTACAAGGTGCTGAGGATGTCAGCAGACCCCACTGAGGCCATCCCTGCCCAGAGACCGTGGGGGAATGGGCAGACAAGGAGAGCGTCCCTGGGGCTGGGGCAGCACAACTCAGAGGCACCAGGGGCTCCAGCTGGGCAATGGAGTGTGGAATGTGGCTGGGAAAGCCCTGCCTGGGCTGTGCCAAGCAGGACAGACAAGCCCTGACTCCCATCCCCCAAACAACTCTCTAAAAGAGATATTTAAAAGGAATTACAATTCTTTCCATACTCTGAGTTGAACTCACTGGAGCAATACCAACAAAAGATTCTCAGGAGCTCAAAGCAACAAAACAGCTTTTACTGGTAACTTTAGAAAATCAGAGAAACTTTGGCAAAAGGTTTAATATGACATTCAATCAACACAACACAATTCTCAAAGCATTAACTTGGCCCCTTCACCTTTACAAACTCTAAGCCTGTTCAATTTTAAGTTACTCAAAATTGGCAAGAAGAGGGAATTAGAAGAAGGAAAAGAAAACACAGAAAGAGAGAAAGAAATAAAACAAAATACAGAGGAGCACACACACAGCTACAAACTCCTGGATTCCAGAATGTTTCAGATGGAAATTCCAAGAGGAGGTAGGGTCACGATGTCTGCTTGCCATGTGGTCAGCCTCAAATACCCCTTGGTCATCCTGGGCCCTTCCCCCAGGTGGGACTTGGGGTCATTTGGTCCCTCAGGAGCTGGGCTGGGGGCTGCAGAGGTGGCTGTGGAGCATTGCCTGTGCTGTGCCAGGGACTGGCAGACACTGCTGGGCTGGGATAGAGGCTCTGGGGGTACTGGGGTCACAGGGCAGGGCAGTGCTGGGGTTCCAGGGCAGGGCAAGGCTGGACCTGCCCCTTCCTCCCCCACACACAAAATGTTTCAAGCCAACAATCTCCTCCAGTCTTTCACTACAGGAAATGCTGGAAGTGAAATCCCATTTGTGGCCATGGGCACCTGGTTCAGAAGGACAGTTCTTTTCCATAGGAAGGAAAGCACAGAGCTCCAAGGTTTGGAAGGCAGGTGAGAGCCTCAGTAGGCCAAGGCCAGCCAGACGTGTCAGGAATGGCAGATTTTTTTTGGAAGCAGTCTTTGAATTTAGGGAATTTTGGAGGTGGAAAACCAATCTCGGCCATGGGCACCTGGAGAGGCAGGACAGTTCTTTCCCATGGGAAGGAGAGCATGGACCCTCCCTCAGTATTTTGGGGACAGATGAGAAGTGACTACTGTGAAACCACTGCCAGCCAGACTTGTCCTGGCAATATTCCTATGGGAACAATATCAGGATATAAGGAAATTTGGAGGTGAAATCCCAATTCTGGCCATGGGTGCCTGGAGCAGAAGGACAGTTCTTTTCCATTGGGAAGGAAAGCACAGAGCCCCAGTGTTTCAGCAGCAGATGAGAAGTGACCCTCAACATGCACAGGTCAGCTGTACCAGTCAGGCAGTCCATGGGAGGCCAAACCAGCCAGAGCTGTTCTGTGTTCTCTTGGTTTTATGGGGCTCCATAGTGTCACAATGGTGCCATGGATCCATGGAGCCCCGCAGTGTCATCATGGTGACTTGATTCCATGGGTTCCAGCAGTGTCACAATGGCCCCTTGATTACAAGAAGACCTGCAGTGTCACTGGCCCCCAGGTTCAATGGGGTCCCACAATGTCACAGTGGCCCCTAGGTTCCATAAGGCCCCACAGTGTCACAATGGTCCTAAGGATTCCATGAGCCCTTGCAGTGTCACAATGGTCTCCGTGGTTCCCCAGGCCCCACAATGTCATGGGACTCCTCTGTTCCATGAGGTCTGCAATATCACAATGGACCTTTGGACCCTGGGGCTTTGCTGTGTCACAATGGTCTCCTCTGGCTCCACAGTGTCACAATGGACCACTGATGACATGAGGCCACTCTGTGTTGCCCTGGAGCTTTGGTTCCATGCAGCCCTGCAGTGTCACAAAGGCCTCTTGATTTCATGAGGCCCCACAGTATCACAATGGTCCTCCCAGGGCCACCATTAGGAGGTCCATAGTATCACAATGGACTTCCTCATGGTCTCGCTGGTTCCATGAGGCCTCATAGTGTCCCAATGGTTTGCTTATTCCTTGGGGCCTCATAGTGTCACAATGGTCTCCATGTTTCCATGAGGCCCAGCAATGTCACAGTGCTCTCCATGATTCCATGGTGCCCCACAGTGTCAAAATGGTCCCTTGATGTCACAGGGCCCCACAGTGTCACACTGGCTCTTTGGTCTGACAGGGCCCCACAGTGTCACAATGTTCCCTTGGTCTCAAAGGGGCCCACAGTGTCACAATGGTCCCTTGGTCTCACAGGACCCCACAGTGTCACAATGGTCCCTTGGTTCCATGGGCCCTGTGCTGCTGCATTCCCCCCTCCCCTTCTCAGGCTGCCCTGCCAGCTGAGAAATGCTCCTTGGGCCTGGGCCTTGGCCAACAGCCCCTGGGCTCAGCCCCTCTGGAGCTCATCACAAACACTGTCTGCTCCAGGCACTGCTGCTGCCCAACCAGCTCCTGGTTTCTGTAGGAGCAGCCCTGGGAACTGTTTTTGTTCCCACTGTGGCACAAGATCCCTGTTATCACAGGGATCCAAAGAAAGCTGTTGAAGCCAAGTGCGTCCAGGATGAACCATTGCTGGGACTGAAGCCCCTCTCTTGGGGCCCTGCAAACAGCACTCCAAAAGGAGCCCTTGGAGCTCTTCTGGGCCAGCGACTCCCTCTGAGTGGGGCCTCTCCCAGCCGGGAACTCTCCCGTTTGCTGCACTCGGGGATCCTGAACAACGATGGAGCCTGGGCCGATCCCCCACTCCTCCAGGCTCAACCCTTCACCCACTGGGGAGATGCCAAAGGATCCACAGTGAGCATTTCCTGCCCTCGGGGGAATTGCTCACAGGTGCCTTGCACTGACTCTTGGTGTCTGTGTGCACACAGGAGCGCCTGTGCTGGGGAAATGTGGCAGAAATGCTGCTCTCTGAGGGGTTTAAGTGCTTTGGATAGCTGAGTCAGTCAGATATCCAGATATCAGTAAGTAAGGTTTTGTCACAAGCTCTAAACTAAGTTAAATGCTGCTGAAAGCTGTTCTTTTGCAAAGATATAAAGTTTATTGTAAGTTATTACCTAATTTTTTAAGTGGTATTCCTGTTTTAAATTAAGTCATAAGTTATAAGTTAGGTTAGATACTGTTAAGTAGTGTTCTTCTGCCAAATTGTGAAGTTGAAGGTATCACTTAAGGTTAAGGTGTAAGTTAAATTCTGTTAGGTTTGAGCTCTATTAAGCTTTTAGGCTGTATTCCTTTTATCCTCGCCCTCGTTGCCCTTGTGTCATACACACTCACAGGGACAGTTCTCAGTTCATTTCTGGTTTGATTGCCTAGATTTACTTTGGTTTTGTTGTTACTTTGTTTCCTTTCTGTGCCTGAAGAGTCCAGTCAGGAGCAGAGTGGCTCTTGCCAAGGAACTTTGTGCTGCTGTCCCTTAATATTAAATCTGGTTTTTGCTGCTCCCTTTCTGGAGATTTTTTCAGCGCTCTCAAGGCCTTGTTTGTAACAGGGTGAAGGAGCCCTTGCCCAGGCTCTGGCTCTGGGGGGCACAGGGACCCTGCCGGGAGGTCCCTGTCCCCCTGTGCCATCCCCAGGGCCCCGGCCCCCCGTCCCCGTGTCAGGCTCTGGGGTTGATCTCGTGGAACATCCTCTGGGGGAGGCTGCGGGTCCAGGGGTGGGGGGACCCGGGAGGACAGGGGACCCCGCTGTGCACGAGCAGGGTTGGACTGCTCTGGGGGGAGCTGTGAGGGGGGCCGGGGCAGAGTGACCTTCCCAGTGACCTCACATAGCCCTCGTGATGTCACACAGCTCCTGTGATATCACACAGCCTCTGTGATGTCACACAGCATCCTGTGATGTCACACAGCCCCTGTGATGTCACACTGCCCCTTATGATGCCACACACCTCTTTTGCAATGTCACATAGACAGCAATGATATCACAGCCCACTCTGGGATGTCACACATCACGCTTGTGATGCCAGAGAACCAAATCTGAGATGTCACCCTGGAATGTCATGCAGCTGCACTGTGATGTCACAGAAAACACAGTGATGTCAAAAAGGCACCCTGTGATGTCACTGTCTGTTCTGTGTTGTCACAGCCTGCTCTGTGATGTTACACAGCCACCCAGTGATGTCACAACCCACTCTCTGATGTCACAGAGATACCCTCTATGATGGCAGGATCTGCTCTATGGCCTCACACCTGCTCTTTATCGTCACAGGCAGCTTTGTGATGTCACAACAGTCTCAGTGATGTCACAAAACCCTCTCTGGAATGTCATACTGCCACTCTGTAATGTCACAGCACACACTCTGACCTCACAGCCAGCTCTATGATGTCATACAGCCATGCCTTGATGTCACAGACTGCTCTGTGATGTCCCACAGTCCCCTCTATGATGCTGTAGCTGCTCAGTGACCTCACACAATGAACTCTGTGATGTCATAGCCCAATCTGTGACCTCACACAGCCCACTCTGTGCTGTCACACAGCCCCTTGCTGACATCACAGCTGCTCTGTGCCTCTATGACACAGCCCCAGAGGTGCTGCTGTGACAGAGCCCCCTCGGGGACATGCCACAGCCCCTGCCAGTGCTGAGCCCCTGTGAGCTCTGTCTGTGCCCTGCTGGTGTCCCTGAGGGGCCCTGGCAGTGCCCCAGCCCTGCTGGGCTGTGCACAGGAGCTGCTCCTGGCCAGAGCTGTCTCTCTGCAGCGCTGCCCTTGCCAGGAGCTGCCTCTGGGCCAGGAGCCCGGCCCAGCTCAGCAGCACAGACACAGCACAGGGACTTTAATCACCCTCTGGGGCTTTGCTGTTCTTTGCTTCAGACCCATCCCCCAGAATGTGCTCAAAGAACTTCTCAGGGACTCAAAAAGAGGGGGAAACACTGAAGTTTTTCATACTTTAAATAGATCCTTCTGAGGGACAGGACCGAGAAAATGTACCCAGGTTCCAGGTAGAGCAGAACACAGGTGGCAGTGATGACATGTGGGAACAAGCGAGGGAAAGGTGTCTCTGGTGCTGAGCAAAGCTGTGCCTCTCTCCCTGCAGGCTGTCGGCATCCCCTGCTGCCACACCTGGCTGGGCCCTTCCTTTGCTGGCAGCTCTGCCTCCTGCCTGCCTATGCCTGCACGTGCTGCACCACAGCCCTGCCCTGGCAGGGAAATTCCTTTCTCCTGGTGCCAGTCTGGGCCTCCCCAGCTGCCCTTGATGCTATTATGTCTTCTTCAGGCCCATTCCCACTATGAAGAAAAAGCTCCAGACTCTCTGAAACCACCCTTCCATCCCTCCCAGGCTATTCCCGTTTAGTCCTCAGTCTCTACCCCACTGACCCCAGAGCTATCAGCCTCTCCCTGGTGCTTATCTGATGAGGCCTCCAAACCCCATCTTGGGAGATTTTTGGGTCCTCTCCAAGACTTGTGAAAAGGGAAAAATAGTGATTAAAGGATTTTTCTCCTAAATCTTGCAGTGACAGAACAAGGGTCAATATCTTTAAAACGAATGAGGGTGGATTTACATTTGGTAGAAGGAGGAAATCTTTTATAGTTATGAGAAAGGCACAAAGCTGCAAGTGTATTTCCGGAGAAAGGGATGCCCCATCACAGGAATTGTCCAAGAGCAGGATGTTTGTGCAGCCTGACCCAGTGAAACCCTCTCATCCTCAGGGACAGAATTCCTGTAGTGTGGGCTCTCTGATGTGCTGGGTGCCCTCACAACACTTCTGGCCAGAATGTCTGCTGAGGGCAGCCAGGTTGCTGCGGGGGCAGTGACCTCACAGCCATCAGCATGGCAGCCCTGTCCCCTGGGTCTGGCTCTGCCCTTTCCTCTGCCCCTGCTTTGGCTCTGCTGGCATGAAGAGTTTTCTCATTAATATCTTGTCCCCAAGGTGCTGGGGCCAATGGCTTCCCAGTCAGGCTCCTGGAGCAGAAGTGGCTTTTCAGAGCCCAGCCAGGAATGAGCCCTGAGGCAGCAGCTCTGCAGTGGTGGCCACCAGGCTGGGCTGCCAAGGGAGGCTTCTGGCCGTGGCCTGCAAGCAGCTGCTGCTGCCAAGGTGCCTTTGGTGCCTCAGGATCTCCCTGACACAGCTCCCAGCACGGCACTCTGCCCTTGTGCCTGAGGACTTCCCTGTGCTGGGGCTGGCCTGGGGCTTTTCCTGCAGCGGGACCTGCCCTGCTCATGGCACAGGAAAGGCAGTTCCTGCTGGAGCAGGAGGCTCTGCCTGCAATGGGCTCCAGCAACTCCAGCAAGGCCCTGCTGACTTCAAAACTGCTTCCTAGAGCACGATATTCTAATATTGGTATAGCTCCTGAACTGTGGAGTAAATAACTGTGCTAGTGATCTTTCCATCTGATCATGATCAGAATAAGCTAGAGACATATTTCTATAAATAATTCGGGTATTCTATCATTGATTCTGCAGGACAAATTGTGTTAAAGTTGAATTCCACCTGTTCAATCTTTTACACCTTTGACAAAGTCTGGGGCTGGGATTGGATCCAGCCACTCCCAGTCTCCTCTCTTAGAAGGAATTTTAGAAGTCTAGGGGCCCTGCAGGGGTTTGAGGAACCATGGTGGCTACTGGGTGTCATTTCTTCACCTCATGACTCATCAGAAGTTTCTCCAAAAAAGAAATAAAGCTTTTGCCTCTGTGCCCATGACAGGAACCCCTGTGAGTGTCTGGGACATCCCGGATCTTTGGCATCCTGGGGACTCCTGGGATGTCGCTGTGGAGCCCCCGTGAGTGCCTGTGACGGGCTTCACAGATCGGTGCCTTTGCAGCTCAAGGTTCCCTGGGATGTCTCAATGGAATGGCTGTGACTGCCTCTGAACCCACGGCTCTTTACCATCTCCAAAAACCCCTGGAAGGTCTCCATGGAGCCCGTGTCTGTGCCTGTGACATTCCAGATCTGGAACAGCCTGGAAACTCATGGAAAGTCCCCATGGAACCCCTCTGAGGGCCTGTGACAAATCTGATCCTTAGCAGGCAACCATCACCAGCCCCTTGTTGCTATGGTCAGTATCCATGGCAACCATTACCAGCCCCCTGTTGCTATGGTCAGTTTCCCTGGCAACCATCACACACCCCCTGTTGCTATGGTCAGTTTCCATGGCAACCAACACCAGACATCTGTTGCTATGGTCAGTTTCCATAGCAACCATCACCAGGACCCTGTTGCTATGGTCAGTTTCCATGGCAACCATCACCAGACCCCTGTTGCTATGCTCAGTCCCTTGGCAGCTCCATGGAGACCCCATGCTGGGGTGGTTGCCATGGACGCCAGCTCAGGCCTGCAGCCAGAGCCCGTTGCCATGGCAACCACTGGCAGCCCCATCCCCAGGCTCATGGGATCCCAGAACCACAGAATTGGCTGAGCTGCGAGGGACCCATCAGGATCCTCCAGTCCAACTGCTGGCCCTGCACAGGACACCCCAAAAATGCCAGCCTGGGGCTGGCAGCGCTGTCCAAACGCTGCTGGAGCTCAGAGAGCCCTGGAGCTGGGACCCTTCCCTGGGGAGCCTGGGCAGGACTCCAGCAGCCTCTGGGCAAAAACCTTTTCCTGACATCCAACCTGAGCCTGCCCCGACTCAGCTGCAGCCGTTCCCTCCACTCCTGTCCCTGGGCACCAGAGGGAAGAGGTTCCCACAGCCCCAGCCAGGGACCTGCTCCCAAGGCTGTTGCCATGGCCACCAGGACTGGGACAAGCTGGGATGCTCGGTTTCCATGGGTTGGGGTTCAGGAATGGGATTCACCAATTTCCTGATCGTGCTAAAACCGCGCTGCTCTCTCTGCCCTCCCACCCCCAATGGAAAGCACAAAAGGCAAAGATCCCGGGCTGGGATAAGAACAATTTATTGGGAACAGCAATGAGATAAGGAACAAACGGAACAGAAACAATATTGATAACAGAAGGGATAAGAAAACCTGTTTACAGGGAAAACTAATTCATCAACAACAGGCTCTTCCTGGCCTTGCATTTCCCCTGTCTGGAAAGGACACCCTTCTCCTCAGGGAGAGAGAGAGAGTCCCTTTCCTGCCCCTGGAAATGACCTGAGGTGGGAGTAAATGTAATGACACGGCCATGGC
The DNA here is from genome assembly GCF_028551555.1 of Melozone crissalis. Classification (NCBI taxonomy): domain Eukaryota; kingdom Metazoa; phylum Chordata; class Aves; order Passeriformes; family Passerellidae; genus Melozone; species Melozone crissalis. The sequence continues at coordinate 4,141,755 of NW_026535912.1, forward strand.
CAGACCCTCACGTTCTTCCATCCCACATCATGTCTTTGGCAAGGGCAGGAAAAGGGACAGGTGTCTTCCCAGATGGATCACAGGGAAAATGGATCACCAGGGCTCTTCCCAATGTGGGCCCTCCAATGGGGGTTGAAGCTGGAGTGGTGCATGAAGCTGTTCCTGCGTTTGTGGCATTTGCCGGACTTCCCTTACCGGTGCCTCCGTTGGTGTCTGGTCAAGGCAGAGCTCTGGGTGAAGCTCTTCCCACACTGGGGACACTCGAAGGGCCTCTCCCCAGTGTGGATGCGCCGGTGGGTGATGAGGGTGGACTTTTGCTTGAAGCCCTTCCCACAGTCAGGGCAGTGGAAGGGCCTCTCCTCTGTGTGAATCCGCTCATGCAGACGGAGATTTGAGCTGGTCTGAAACCTCTTCCCACAGGTTGGGCACTCGTAGGGCCTCTCCCCAGTGTGGATACGCTGGTGGATAATGAGGTCGGAGTTGCGCTTGAAGCCCTTCCCACAGTCAGGGCAGCAGAAAGGCCTCTCCCCAGTGTGAATGAGCTGGTGCCTGAGGAGATCGGAGCTTGTCCAAAAGCTCTTCTGACAGTGGGGACACTCGTGGGGCCTCTCCCCAGTGTGGATGCGTTGGTGGGTGACGAGGGCGGAGCTGCAGCTGAAGCCCTTCCCACATTCCCCACACTTGTAGGGCCATTCCCCAGTGTGGATCAACTGGTGGCTGATCAGGGTGCTGCTCTGCCTGAAGCTCTTCCCACACTCCAAGCACTTGTGGCGCTTCTCCCCATCATGAAGCTGCTCATGGGCCACCAGTTCCAAGATCTGGCTGAAGCTCTTTCCACCGTCCTGGCTCAGGGAGGGTCTTTCCTCCTCAGAGCACCCTGGGCTGGGTTTGGAGCCCCTCTTCCTGCAGGATCTCTGGGGATTTTCCTCCCCATTAGAATTCTGCACTGTGGACTCAATCAAAACAGCCTCTTCCATGAGGTTCTGCCAAGGAGATTCTTCCTCCATGGTCTCCATCATCAGCTTTTTGTCTGGGGAAGGAAGGGCAAGGAGAGGATGGGATTTGCCTCCATTCCAAAAGGAAGGGGAAGGAGATTCCCCCAGTGCATCCCCGGCAGGACGGTCTTGGCACCAAGGTTGTCCTGCAGCCGGGGGCTGTGCTGGGCTGGGAGATGGAGCAGGAGAGAGGGAGAAAGGGGCACTTGTGGGACTTTCCGCAGCCTTGTGTTCCTCATCGTGAGGTGAATGAACCTTGTCAGTCTGGCTGGTAGCATTTGCTCCCTTTCCTCCAGTGATTTTAACAAACTTTTCAAGGAAGGACAACAAAATATTTTCTTTACACTGGCCACCCACAACACCTGTTTTCTTCATCAGTTCTCCCATAAGTCGCTCAGAGGAAGCTGCATCCAAGTTTCCAAGAGTTCTTCCAGAAAGAACCACAACCTCCTCAGAGAAGTGAACCATGCTGTTGTCAAAGGCACTTGGAGTCAGAGAACAGTGCCCTGAACACACTGTGCCCAAATAATATTGCAATATGGTTAAAAAAAATGGTTACAGAGATTCCTCTGCCCCAATTAAGGTGCTAATGAGACCAAATCCAAAATGGATTTTATTGAACAGTAAATGTGAGGTAGAGAGAGAGATGGAAAGAAAGAGAAAAGGGGGAAAGAGCAAGGGACAGAGACCTCCTCTGGAGGAAGCCAAGTGTGACATTGTCCCCTGTGTGTGAGCCCTTCCCAGGGTGGGAGTTTTACACCTGAGCCTGTTTGGGTAAGGGGGGTGGTGTTCACCCCCTGAGCAGGGATTACCCCACTGCTTCAGGTTGCCATACAAGATGTAACCAAATGCATGTTTCTAATCCCCATCCTCATAAACTGCTATAAAAAGGTGGGGCATTGTTCTTCATCTCTTCCATGACTCACCCCTGATAACGCCCTCCAGGGGAGATATCTCCTGTGAATGGGCCATTGAGTGTCACTGCAGGACGGATAAAATTCCATCCTCCCATTGTGGGATGCTCCACCCAGGGGGAGGATCCAAGCATTCCTACCTGGATATGAGCTGAGGCTTTCAACACCAGGAGCAGCTTGCCTGCTGGATTCCCAGAGGACAAGAGCTCCAGAACCACCCCTGGACCTTCAGAGGAAGACCAGACCCTTCTACAGGATCACTGCTCTGACAGAATCACGTTGATCACTTCAACAGGACTGAAGCCACCATTTAATGTGACTGCTGCCACCACCCTGACCAACAGGGTGTCAGGTTATATCCTGACTCTGTCAGTTTAAGGCAGTGTTTCTGTATCATTGTCCTGATCTAAATTTTCTTCTTAAATTGTATCTCCGACTTGGACTCTCCCCCAAGTTTACCTTCAAACCAGAACAAAAGACAATGTGCGCACCCTTTGTTTTCTTCCCAGAACAGGATTTCCCATTCCCAAATCTTGATTGGATGGAGGAAGAGGCTGAGAGGAAAAGGAAGGAGCCCTGGGATACCCAGGCAGGTGAGGAGGAAGTCAGTGCCCCTTTCCCCCTCTCTCCTGCTCCATCTCCCAGCCCAGCACAGCCCCCGGCTGCAGGACAACCTTGGTGCCAAGACCGTCCTGCTGGGGATGCACTGGGGGAATCTCCTTCCCCTTCCTTCTGGAATGGAGGCAAATCTCATCTTCTCCTTGCCCTTCCTTCCCCAGAAATAAAGCTGATGATGGAGACCAGGGAGGAAAAATCGCCTTGGCAGAACCTCATGGAAGAGGCTGTTTTGATTGAGTCCACAGTGCAGAATTCTAATGGGGAGGAAAATCCCCAGAGATCCTGCAGGAAGAGGGGCTCCAAACCCAGCCCAGGATGCTCTGAGGAGGAAAGACTTACCCAGAGCCAGGAAGGTGGACAGAGCTTCAGCCAGTTCTTGGAGCTGATGGCCCATGAGCAGCTTCATGATGGGGAGAAGCGCCACAAGTGCTTGGAGTGTGGGAAGAGCTTCAGGCAGAGCAGCACCCTGATCAGCCACCAGTTGATCCAAACTGGGGAATGGCCCTACGAGTGTGGGGAATGTGGGAAGGGCTTCAGCTACAGATCCAACCTTGTGACCCACCAACGCATCCACACTGGGGGGAGGCCCTAAAAGTGTCCTGAGTGTGGGAAGAGGTTTCAGACCGGCTCCAATCTCCTCCTGCACCAGCAGATTCACACGGATGAGAGGCCCTTCTGCTGCTCTGACTGTGGGAAGAGCTTCAAGCGCAGCTCCCACCTCATCAGGCACCGGCGCATCCACACTGGGGAGAGGCCCTACAAGTGTCCCCAGTGTGGGAAGAGCTTCGCCCGGAGCTCTAACTTGACCAGTCACCAAAGGAGGCACCGGTAAAGTAAGCCCTGCCAATGCCTCAAGTGCAGGAGGAGCTTCGTGCACTGCTCCAGCTTCAACCCCCATGGAGGACCCATGTTAAGCAGAGCCCTGGTGATCCATGTTCCCCATGATCCAGGCCGGGAAAACACCTGTACCGTTTCTTGCCCCTGCCAATGGACATGTTGTGGCTCTGAAAAAACACATGAGGGTCAGGGCATGACCATGTCATTATATTCTCTCCCACCTCAGGACATTGCCAGGGGCAGGAAAGGGACTCTCTCTCTCTCTCTCTCGCTCTCTCCCCTGAGGAGAAGGGTGTCCTTTCCAGGCAATGGAAAATTGTGGCCGGGAAGAGACAGTCAGTTGTGTTGTCGTTTTCCCTTTAATTTATCCCTTCTGTTACCAGTATTATTTCTGTTCTTGTTTGTTCCTTATCTCGTTGCTGTTCCCAATAAATTGTTCTTATCCCAGCCCGGGATCTTTGCCTTTTGTGCTTTCCATTGGGGGTGGGCGGGCAGAGAGAGCAGCGCGGTTTTAGCACAATCAGGAAATTGGTGAATCCCATTCCTGAACCCCGGCCCGTGGAACCGAGCATCCCAGCTGGTCCCAGCCCTGGTGGCCACGGCAACAGCCTTGGGAGCAGGTCCCTGGCTGGGGCTGTGGGAACCTCTTCCCTCTGGTGCCCAGGGACAGGAGTGGATGGAACGGCAGCAGCTGAGTCGGGGCAGGCTCAGGTTGGATGTCAGGAAAAGGTTTTGGCCCAGAGGCTGCTGGGGCCCTGCCCAGGCTCCCCAGGGAAGGGTCCCAGCTCCAGGGCTCTCTGAGCTGCAGCAGCGTTTGGACAGCGCTGCCAGGCCCAGGCTGGCATTGTTGGGGTGTCCTGTGCAGGGCCAGCAGCTGGGCTGGAGGATCCTGATGGGTCCCTCGCAGCTCAGCCAATTCTGTGGTTCTGGGATCCCATGAGCCTGGGGATGGGCTGCCAGTGGTTGCCATGGCAACGGGCTCTGGCTGCAGGCCTGAGCTGGTGTCCATGGCAACCACCCCGGCAGGGGGTCTCCATGGAGCTGCCAAGGGACTGAGCATAGCAACAGGGGTCTGGTGATGGTTGCCATGGAAACTGACCATAGCAACAGGGTCCTGGTGATGGTTGCTATGGAAACTGACCATAGCAACAGATGTCTGGTGTTGGTTGCCATGGAAACTGACCATAGCAACAGGGGGTGTGTGATGGTTGCCAGGGAAACTGACCATAGCAACAGGGGGCTGGTAATGGTTGCCATGGATACTGACCATAGCAACAAGGGGCTGGTGATGGTTGCCTGCTAAGGATCAGATTTGTCACAGGCCCTCAGAGGGGTTCCATGGGGACTTTCCAAGAGTTTCCAGTTTGTTCCAGAGCTGGAATGTCACAAGCACAGACAGGCGCTACATGGAGACCTCCCAGGGGTTTCTGGAGATGGTAAAGAGCCGTGTGGTCAGAGGCAGTCACAGCCATTCCATGGTGACATCCCAGGGGACATTGGGCTGCAAAGGCACCAATCTGTCAAGGCACTCACGGGGGCTCCACAGTGACATCCCAGGAGTCCCCAGGATGCCAAAGAGTCGGGATGTCCCAGACACTCACAGGTGTTCCTGTCATGGGCACAGAGGGAGCTTCAGGCAAAAGCTTTATTTCTTTTTTGGAGAAACTTCTGATGAGTCATGAGGTGAAGAAATGACACCCAGTAGCCACCATGGTTCCTCAAACCCCTGCAGGGCCCCTAGACTTCTAAAATTCCTTCTAAGAGAGGAGACTGGGAGTGGCTGGATCCAATCCCAGCCCCAGACTTTGTCAAAGGTGTAAAAGATTGAACAGGTGGAATTCAACTTTAACACAATTTGTCCTGCAGAATCAATGATAGAATACCCGAATTATTTATAGAAATATGTCTCTAGCTTATTCTGATCATGATCAGATGGAAAGATCACTAGCACAGTATTTACTCCACAGTTCAGGAGCTATACCATTATTAGAATATCGTGCTCTAGGAAGCAGTTTTGAAGTCAGCAGGGCCTTGCTGGAGTTGTTGGAGCCCATTGCAGGCAGAACCTCCTGCTCCAGCAGGAACTGCCTTTCCTGTGCCATGAGCAGGGCAGGTCCCGCTGCAGGAAAAGCCCCAGGCCAGCCCCAGCACAGGGAAGTCCTCAGGCACAAGGGCAGAGTGCCGTGCTGGGAGCTGTGTCAGGGAGAGCCTGAGGCACCAAAGGCACCTTGGCAGCAGCAGCTGCTTGCAGGCCACGGCCAGAAGCCTCCCTCGGCAGCCCAGCCTGGTGGCCACCACTGCAGAGCTGCTGCCTCAGGGCTCATTCCTGGCTGGGCTCTGAAAAGCCACTTCTGCTCCAGGAGCCTGACTGGGAAGCCATTGGCCCCAGCACCTTGGGGACAAGATATTAATGACAAAACTCTTCATGCCAGCAGAGACAAGGCAGGGGCAGAGGAAAGGGCAGAGCCAGGCCCAGGGGACAGGGCTGCCATGGTGATGGCTGTGAGGTCACTGCCCCTGCAGCAGCCTGGCTGCCCTCAGCAGACATTCTGGCCAGAAGCGTTGTGAGGGCACGCAGGACATCAGAGAACCACAAAACAGGAATTCTGTCCAAGGGGATGAGAGGGTTCCCTTGGGTCAGGCTGCACAAAGCTCCTGCTCTTGGACAATTCCTGTGATAGGGCTTCCAATTCTCTGGAAAAACGGTTGCCATTTTGTGCCACTCTCATAATTGTAAAATATTTCCTCTTTCTAGCAAATGTAAATTCACCCTCATTCAATTTAGAGATATTGAGCCTGTCACTGCAAGATTTGCGAGTAAATGTCTTTGACTACATTTTTCCATTTTCACAGACTTTGGAGAGGAACCAAAAATCTCCCAAGATGGGATTTGGAGGCCTCATCACATAACCAGCTGGGATGGGCTAATGGCTCTGGGGTTGTTCCAGATTGAAGGCAAGATGTATTCTATTACCATCTGTATGGCAGTTGTCTTGTCAAGTGGGCAGTTTTCCTTATCTCTCTCTCTGACTGATCACAATCACTTCTCCCTTGGGAGGGGCATCTGCTGATAATGGGCTATTGAATGTCACTGCATGACTGATAAGAACTATAATACCTGACTGTGAGATGCTCCGCCCAGAGGGAGGAGCCAAGCATTGCTCCCCAGATATAATCTGGAGATTCTGGAATACCAGAACAGCTTTCTCCACTGGATTTCCCAGAGGAACAGCAGCTGCCTTTTCTCCCACTGGATCTTCAGAGGAAGAATACATCCTTTTCTACAGGACCTCCTGCTCCAACAGAACCACACCTGACACTCCAGGAGGACTGCAGCCACATTTCTAATTGGACTGCTACCAACATCCTGACCCACAGGGTGTCAGGTTGAGTTGTGACTCTGTCAATGTTGTTCTAGTGTACTGCATTGTTTATTTGTTTAATTTTCTTCCCTAATAAAGAACTGTTATTTCCTGCTCCCATATCTGTGCCTGAGAGCCCCCTCAATTTCAAAATTATAACAATTTGGAGGGAGGGGGTTTACATTTTCCATTTCAGGGGTAGCTCCTGCTTTGATTAGCTGACACCTGTCTTTTCAAACATTAACAAGGGGAAAGTTTCAAAGCCTCAGTTATAAAGCAAACAAAGTTTGGAGGAACAAATAAAATATGAATAGGGGATGTTCTATTAGTTCCAGAAGCAGGGTGAAATTTATTAGGATGGCATTTACAGGTGCAGTTTGACATTGTCTGGAGTGCTCCCAGAGAAAGGGAAAATGGTAGTTAAGCTTCTCCAATTAAGGGAAGAAAATGAGGAGAAAATTCAAGAGATGGTTTGGGCAAAACAAAAAACTGAGGTAAATTGAACATGAAACCTATAGTAATAAAAATAACTAATGAGAACCATCCAGTTCAGCTATGACAATATCCACTCTCCCTGGAGGGGAGACGAGGACTAAAGCCGCTGATCCACGACCTACTTGAGGACAGGACCTTAGAACCATGTATGTCCCCCCATAATACACTCAGATTACCAGTAAAGAAGTCAAATGGGACTTACAGGTTTGTCCAAGATTTGAGAGAAGTGAACAAAAGAACTGTGAATCGGTACCCAGTAGTGCCTAATCCCTATACACACCTAAGTAACATGCCAGTGGTTTAGCATGATAGACCTAAAAGATGCTTTTTGGGCATACCCACTGGCAGAGAAAAGAGGGTTATCTTTGCTTTTGAATGGGAGGACCCCGATTCTGGAAGGAAGCAACAACGTCGGTGGACTGGGTTACCCCAAGGGTTTTCTGAATCCCCAAACCTCTTTGGTCAAGCCCTAGGAGAAGTAACGCAACTCTTCTCCATTAAACCTGAGATAAAGCTCAGCCAATATGTAAATTATTTGCTTTTCTCAGGACAGGAAGAAAAAGAAGTTTGGGAATCCACCATAGTGTTGTTAAATTTTCTGGGGGGCCAAGGACTTCAGGTATCAAAAGGGAAACTCGAATTTGTAGAAAGGGAAGTAATATACCCAGGATTTGTGATTTTTCAAGGGAGCTGGCAGCTGAACCCTGAGAGAATTACAGGGATAGTCTCACTCCCACTGCCAAAAACTAAGAGAGAAGTCAGAAGGTTTTTAGGCTGTTGGGATATTGTAGGCTATGGATTGGAGGATACACGCAGGCCATCTGGTTCTTGTATGAAAAGTTAATTGAAGAGATTAGGTGGGAAAAAGACGATGAACAAAAGTTTGAAGCTTTGAAGCAAAAATTGGTCAGTGCACCAGCCCTGAGTCATCTTGCCTTAGACAAACCCTTCTATCTGTCTGTGGATATAGAAAAAGAGGTAACACATGGAGTGTTAGTCCAGGACTGAGGAGGATCCAGGAAACCAGTGGCCTATTTATCATAATTACTGGAGCCTGTCAGCCAGGGGTGGCCAACCTGCATTCAGGTGTGGCAGTGACTGCCCTACTCATAGCAGAAAGCAAAAAATAACCTTTTGGGGGAAAATTGAAGATGTATATCCAAAACTCAGTAACGAGTATCCTGAGCCAAAAGGCTGAGAAATGGCTCACTGATTCCCAAATGCTAAAGTATGAAGCCATCTTAACAGATAATAGTTTAGAGCTAATTGTGAGTAACCAACTCAACCCTGCCCCGTTTTTGTATGGAGAACCAGATGAGGCACTAATACATAATTGCCTAGAGGTTATAAACTGTCAAACTAGAGTAAGAGAGGACGTAACAGATCAACCACTCCAAGGTGGAAAACAATTGTACATCGATGGATCTTCACAGGTAATAAAGGGGCACAGGTTATCGGGGTACGCTATAGTGCATGAAGGGTTGGTAGCCATAGAAAAGATAAAGTTACTTTCCAACTGGTCAGCCCAGGCATTGAGTTGTATGCCCTAAAACAAGCTCTGGATATATTAGCATAGAAAAGGGGAACAATAGATACAGAGTGAAAATACACTTTTGGAATAGTGCATATATTTGGAAGAATTTGGGAAGGGAGGGGGCTATTAAATTCAAAGGGAAAGGGACTGATTCACAAAAAATTTGTCTGAGAAGAGTTAGAAACCGTACAATTGCCAGAGAAGTAGTGGTGGTATATGTTGAAGGACATCAAAAAGGGGAGCAAGGGAACAATTTAGCCAATTTAGAAGCTAAAAATGCCACTGAATCAGCGACAGAAAAACTAATAATAGTATTACCACCCATGAGAGAAATGCAAAAAGTCTCTGTATTCTGTGGGACAGAAGAGGAAGAATTTCTCAAAATAGAAGCCAAGAAAGATAAAGGGAAGTGGAGATTAGCAGATGGGAGGCAAATATTGAATAAACCCTTTTCCAGGAAAATGCTAGAAGGCATACATGGAACAACACACTGGGGTACCCAAGTGCTAAGTGATCAATTTTTAAGGGATTGGGGATGCATAGGAATTTTCAGAATAGTTAAGCAAGTAACTGAACAGTGTGTGATATGTCAACAAGTTAATAAAAAATAATGAGGGAAACACCCAGCTGAGGGCGAGAACTAGCCTTACGGCCCTTCCAAAACATCCAAGCTGACTTTACTGAGCTTGCCCAGGTACAATGGTGGAAGTTTTTGCCAGTGATAGTAGATCACGTGACTCATTGGATAGAGGTGGTACCCACTGTGAAAGCCAGTGCCAGTGTTGTGAGTAAAACACTTCTAGAATCAATCATTCCCCAATATGGGATGGCAAACAGGATTGATTCAGAGCGCGAAACTCATTTCACATTGAAGATATTGCAGAAAGTTGTTCAGTCCCTGGGAATAAAATGGGAATTATACACTCCATGGCATCCGCAGAGTTCCCATTGGGTTGAGAGAATGAATCAAACTCTTAAAAGAGCTCTAGTTAAGCTAATGATTTAAACCCAAATGTCAAGGATAAAATGTCTCCCTTTGGCCTTATTAAGAATTAGAACCACACCCCAGTCAGATCTGAGGGTGTCACCCTATGAAATGATGTTTGGGTTACCCCTCCTGACCTCACCCCAGAAGGTTGCCACCTATGAGAAAGGGGAAGCCAATGCCGAGAAATAAGTGATGTCTATAGCACAAACCTTAGAAGGACTAAGATATAGAGGAGCAATTCTTCAAACTACCACCCTGGATTTCAGAATCTATAATCTTAATCCTGGGGATTGGGTGATGATTAAGCCATGGAGAGATCAGCCTCTAACTCCTCAGTGGGAAGGTCCCTTTCAGGTACTGCTCACCACCGAATTGGCCGTGCGAACTGCAGAGCGGGGATAGACTCATGGCAACAGAGTCAAAGGCCCAGGAGAGGAAGCCGAAGGGTGGACTATAACATCCAGGCTGGGTGAAACAAGATTGACTCTCAAGCAGAGATTTACCAGCATCTGTTGAGGAGAAGTACACAAGGGACTGTAAAAGGCAGTGGGACAGCTTCCTTAAGAAAATAAGACAAAGGAAGGAGGGCATGACCAAGTTGGCCCCTTTGCTTGCTACCAAGAAGGCTCCATAGACCTGCTGTGGGTAGGAACCCCATAGGCATGGTAAGGTAGGGACAAAAGGCCGTACCAGACCTCTGTGATTGCTCAGTTGTCTTTTAATTCAACAGAAATTGGAGGGCAAGACTGAGTTGGCCTCTGTACTCACCCCTAAGAAACACCAACTATGGGTATCAGGCACATAGGCATTGTTGATGGGAGTCAAAGCCATACTGGACCTCTGTGATGCCCTTTTGTTCATTCCAAATAAGTGTGTCTAAGGAAAACCTGAGGTTATTCTGCTGTTCCCACTGTCCTTGCCCACATCAACAGATGCTGGTATGACTCATTCAAGAGAGACAGAAAATTTTTTACCTAACTGTTCACACAAAATGACTTAAAATGGGGGCTTGTTATAGATGTGTAATTCCATGGTTGATTTTCACAGTTAAGGGGTGAATATTAAATATATATGTTAAGAGAAGTTTTGTAGATGTATAGTTATCCTTCCCCTCCCCCTTGCATTGTTATCACAGGATGGCCTCAGTAGTTGGGACATTTAGGAGGGTCGGCTTCTTACTGTGGCAGCACCTGACCTCCAATCAAGGTGTAAGACAGTATTTTCTACCACTGGACAGTGAACAAGGAATCAATTCAGAAGACTTTGGGAGGGGCTAGAGGTGTAAAAGACAGAATATCCATTTTGTAGATGAGCACACAGTGACTGAATTTTTGCTCCCAGCATTGTATCCTTTTCTTTATTCAGTTTTTGTTGTATTTTCATGAGGTCTCAATAAACAATTTAAATTTTTGAAAGTAAAAATAATTTCTCTCATGGGGTTGGGGAATTTGGGGCAAGGCTGTCCACACTGGGTCAGCTCCTAGGTACAACTTCACTGACCTGGCCAGACCTCCTTAGGAGAGACCCTGGATCAACATCAATCACAGGATGCTGCAATCACCTGTTGTATAGTAAGATCAGCAATAAAAGACACCTTTTAAGATAGGATTACATATTTCTCAGAAGCTCCTTGAAATAGTTCTCCATAACTGTAAAAGGAAATCTTCGTGATGAGCCCCCAGGCCTGGGCCGGGCTCTGGCAGCACTGGCAGGGCCCAGCCCTGGGTACAGGGAAGCAGCTGCTGGCAGGGACAGCTCCAGGCAGCAGAGCCCTGGGCAGGCAGAAGGGGGGAAAGTTCCCCCAAGGCTGTGCTAGGATATTTCAAGTTATCTTCAAACCCACCTATTGTTGTCTTATATATTACAACAGTTCAATTATCATTATATGTTGTCTCAGAGATTAAGAGTTCTGTTGTCTTACATTGTCTTGTATATCAAGAGTTCTCTTATCATTATTGTGCAAGGACTTCATATCCTCAGAGTTTCATACCTCCTCTAAGCACTGACTGTTCTTGGTCCTTGCAGCAGCCATCAGACTCCAGTGACTTCTCTTTTATACCACTAGTTCTTATTGGTTACAGGTGTTGCCTGTTATCATCCAGCCTGTTCCTCATCTTTAGTAGTAGGGTGCAGCTGCAACTTGTTCGGGGATAAGATTACATTCTACATTACCCATACTATGTCCTCCTACAACCTATTCCATGATTGCTTTTCTTACAGATCCCCATGCCAAGGCACTGCAAATGTCCAACAGCAGCTCCATCAGGCACTTCCTCCTGCTGGCACTGGCAGACACGCGGCAGCTGCAGCTCCTGCACTTCTGCCTCTTGCTGGGCATCTCCCTGGCTGCCCTCCTGGGCAACGGCCTCATCATCAGCGCCGTAGCCTGCAGCCACAACCTGCACACGCCCATGTTCTTCTTCCTGCTCAACCTGGCCCTCTCTGACCTGGGCTCCATCTGCACCACTGTCCCCAAAGCCATGCACAATTCCCTCTGGGACACCAGGGACATCTCCTATGCAGGATGTGCTGCACAGGTGTTTTTCTTTCTGTTCTTCATTTCAGCAGATTTTTACATCCTGACTGTCATGTGCTACGACCGCTACGTGTCCATCTGCAAACCCCTGCACTACGGGACCCTCCTGGGCAGCAGAGCTTGTGCCCACATGGCAGCAGCTGCCTGGGCCAGTGCCTTTCTCAGTGCTCTCATGCACACAGCCAATACATTTTCCCTGCCCCTGTGCCATGGCAATGCCTTGAACCAGTTCTGTGAAATCCCACATATCCTCAAGCTCTCCTGCTCACACTCCAACCTCAGGGAACTGGGGCTTCTTGCTGTTAGTGTGTGTTTAAATTTTGGTTGTTTTGTGTTCATTATTTTCTCCTATGTGGAGATCTTCAGGGCTGTGCTGAGGATCCCCTCTGAGCAGGGACGGCACAAAGCCTTTTCCACCTGCCTCCCTCACCTGGCTGTGGTCTCCCTGTTCATCAGCACTGGCTTTTTTTGCCTACCTGAAGCCCCCCTCCATGTCCTCCCCATCCCTGGATCTGGCGCTGTCAGTTCTGTACTCGGTGATGACTCCAGCCCTGAACCCCCTCATCTACAGCCTGAGGAATCAGGAGCTCAAGGCTGCTGTGAGGAGACTAATGGCTGGATGCTTTCAGAAACATTAAACTGCTGCCAAATTTCTGAAAATCACTGGTAATAAAAGTCATCTTTGATACTTCTTGTTTGTTTAATTGTGGAGGGAGGGGTTCCCTTTATTTTAATTTTTTCATCTTGTCCACATAGAAATGTCATTCTTTGTGCCATTTCTCATTTTGTTTCTCTCCACCTTCCCTGTGGTCCAAGACTATGTCAATGAGTGGTTGCGCTATCAGTGGCATTAAAGGAACTAAAGGATCTCCCAGCAAAGTTTTCTGCACAGATGCACTTTGGCTGCCTTCTCTGGAGCTGCAGCAGCAATGTCTGTGTGCAGAGCAGGGGGCAGATCAGTGCAGGCACAGCAGCTCTGCTCCTGGAGGCCACACCATTCCTCATCCAGGCCAGGAGCCATTGGCCTTCTTGCCCACCTGGGCACACTGCTGCCTCGTGTCCAGCCTGCTGTCCATCAGTCCCTGCAGGTCCCTTTCTGCCTGGCTGCTCTCCAGCCACTCTGTCCTCAGCCTGTAGCGCTGCAGGGGTTGTTGTGGTCAAAGTGCAGGACCCAGCACTTGGACTTGTTAAACCTCACCTTGATGGATTTGGACCCTGGATCCAGCCTGTTCCATGAGGCCCCAGAGCGTCCCAATGGTTTCCACGTTTCTATGAGGTCTCCCAGTATCACAATGTCCCTTTGTTTCCATGGGATCCCTTGGTGCCACCAAGTCCCTCGGGTCCTTGGGCCCCACTGTGTCACAATGGTGCCGTGGTTCCCCCAGGCCCTGCAGTGTCACAATCCGTGGTTCCATGAGGTCTGGCAGTGCAGCAATGCTCTCATTGCTTCCACAGTGTCACAATGACCTCTTGGTCCCAACAGCCACCATGGTGTCAAGCATGTTTCCTTCATTCCAGGAGTCCCTGAGGAGCAGAACTGGTCCCTTGGTTCCATGGGGCCCTGCAGTGTCACAATGGCCCCATCTGACACCAGGTTCTGCTCTGTCACAATGCTCTGCATGGTTCCACAAGGCCCTGTGGGGTCACAGTGGCCTCTTGGTTCCATGAGGCCTCAGAGGACCACAATGAATTCCTTGGTGCTGCAGTGTCACAATGGAGCTCTGGTGACACATGATGCTGCACTGTCACCAGGGACCCTTGGTTCCATGGGGCACCACAGTGTCACAATTGTTCCCTCAGTTCCCAGAGTCCTTGCAATGGAGCAATGGTCTCTTGATTCCATTGTCCCCAGGCTCTCCCCAGGGGTCTCCTTGGTTCTGCAGTGGCACGATGGCCCCTTGGTTCCACAAGGCCCTGCAGAGTCACAGTGGCCTCTGTGGTTCCACCAGGACCCATACTGTCACAATGGACTCCTTGCTTCCATTCAGCCCCACAGTGTCACAATGGCCCCTTGGCTCTGTGCTGCCATGTCGTACACAGTGTCACCATGGTCCGCTTAGTGCCATCAGGCCCCACAGTGCCACAATGGCCCCTTGCTTCCCCAGGGCCCTGCAGTGTCACAATCATCAGAGAATCAACCAGGCTGCAAAAGACCTTGGAGAGCATCAAGGCCAACCTGGGACCCAACACCACCTTGTCACCCAGGACATGGCACTGAGTGCCACATCCAGTCTTTCCTTAAACACTTCCAGGGATGGTGACTCACCCACCTCCCTGAGCAGCCCTTTCCAATGCCCAATCACCCTTAGTGTGAAGAATATTTCCTAATGTCCAGCCTAAATATCCCCTGGTGCAGCTGAAGGCTGTGTCCTGGTGTCCTGTCCCAGTTCCCTGGGAGAAGAGCTGGACCCCCACATGGCTGCACCCTCCTGTCAGGGAGTTGTAGAGAGTGATGAGGTCTCCCCTGAGCCTCCTCTTCTCCAGGATAAACAACCCCAGCTCCCTCAGCCACTCCTCACAGAACTTGTGCTCTAGAGCCCGCCCCAGCCTTGTTGCCCTTCTCTGAACACGCTGCAGTCTCTCCATGTCCTTCCGAAATTGGGGGGCCCAGAAGTGGACACAGCACTCGAGGTGCTGCCCAAGCAGTGCTGAGCACAGGGGAAGAATCACAGCCCTGGTCCTGCTGGCGACACCATTCCTGATCCATAGGAGAGCCAGGGGTTGGATGAGGGAAATGGTGGGGAGGGAGTGGGGACAAAGTGTGATTGATTGTCAGCTGTGAAGGGTCTTGATTTTCATATCTGTTCAGACTGCATTAGAAGGAACTGGGGTTCAATATCAATTGGACATTGCTGATAACCTTCTATAACAGGAAAAGAAAACAGGACAAAACAGTTCTCTCTGCATTGTTTTCAATACAATATATTCACATTAAATAAACTACTGAAATCTCTTCAATTAACCAGCAAAGAATTGAACATTTAAATTATTCCCAGGGGGTTTTTTTGCTCAGGTATTTTGAACACATATATATGAGCCTTTTTCAGTGAATTCCTGAACTGAAGAGCTCCAGAAAGAATAGGCCTCTGGAATAGTAAAATTCATCACCAACCTCCAAGAGGCTGAGGATTCATCCCCAGAGCAGCAATGAACAGAAATGGGCACAGCTTTGGGACTATCCAGCTTTGGCATGGGCCCTGGGCCTGGAGCAGGAGCAGCTCTTGAGGTCCCCAAGGCCAGGGCTCTTGTGCTGCCCTGGGCAGATGGGATGGCAGCAGGGGCTGCAGAGCTCTCAGCACCGCAGGCAGAAGGCAGCAGGGCAGCCAGGGAGCCTCCTTTGGACTTGGCCAAGCACCTTCCCCCATGGTGGGGCTGAGTCCTGTGGCAGCTGCAGCTGCTGCTGTGCCCTTGCCAGGGGCTGAGGCCGTGGGGCCAGTGCCCAGAGCAGCCTGGCCTGAGCAGAGCTGTGGAGCCAGAGCCGGCTGGGCTGGGCTGGGGAGAGACCCTTGGTGCTGCCCAGAGCTCAGGGCCGCTGGCAGAGCTTGCAGGGAGCTGGGCTGGGCTCAGAGAGCCTGGCCCAGAAACCATCAGTGTCCATCTGAGCCTGGCTGAACGTTCAGGGGCAGGACTCAGGCCAGGCCTTGTGGGGCAGGGCCAGCACCTGTGTAAGGCATTGCAAACAGGCAAGTGGCCCAGAGAGGAGGCTGCTCTGTGCCCTTGGTGGCATGGACAGAGCAGGGAGGGGGCCCAGGACATTTGTCAGTGCCAGCTGAGCAGGGAGGGGGCCCAGGACATTTGTCAGTGCCAGCCTCTCTCCCCACGTGTTGGCAGCCCTGGCTGCTGAGCCCAGCTTTGTCCTGGGCTGAGTTTGGCTGTGGCCCAGCTCCATCCTCCTGTGGGGCTCAGGGCCTATTCCCAGCCATGGCCAGCCCTGGCCGGCCTCTCTGCTGGCCCAGAGGCCGGCAGAGCCCGGGGCAGGGCTGTCTGTGCAGCCCCACAGGTGCCAGGGGCTCTGCAGGAGCTGGCAGAGGCTGCCCAGCAGGGAGGCCATGGGGCACAGAGCCCCAAGGCTGCTGTGGGCACCACGGCACCGGGGCCGTTGCCAGCCGCAATGCTCAAGGCCTGGGCTGGGCCTGCACAGGGGCTGGGCCACCATGGTTGGGCCAGCACAGGGCCACAAAGGGGCCACGCAGCCACTTCCGGGGCTGACAGCAAGGCCAGGCACTCACAAGCAATTGCTGAGCATGGCCTGCGCTGGCCAGGCCTGACTGTGGCAAAGGCAGAGCTCAGCTGCCCTTGGTGGCTGCAGCAACACTCCAGAGCCCAAAGAGCCTCCATGGCTGTGCTGGAGACCAAGGCTGCAGGAGGGAAATGCAGGGCTGCTGCGGGATGGGGAGTGCATTGAATTCCAGCACGCACCTTAGTTCCCAGGGGTTTCTTGGAAGGAAAAGAAATGAACATCCCTCTGTTTCTCGGGCAGCTCCTTCTCCAAGGAAAGCAGGTGGAAGTTGGAGCCAAGGAGCTGAAAGCTGCAGGTGCAGCCTGGCCTGGAGTGGGCTCAGATTTGCACAAGGTTACTCTGAGCACCAGGGCTTGGATGGGGGAAATGGTGGGGTGGGTGTAGGGACAGAGTCTGATTGATTGTCAGCCATGAAGGGTCTTGATTTTCATATCTATTCCAACTGCATAAGGAGGTACTTGGATTCAGTGTCAGCTGGAGATTGCACGTATATATAAATTGGCAGGGGAAAAAAACCCTCAATTTGACCTAAGAAAACTTTTCTCACTGTCTTTTTAAATAGAATCTATTCAACTTGAATACACTACTGGAATTTGTTTAATTAACCACGAAATATTTAAAAATTAAAATTAAATTGTTCTCAGAGGCTTGGCTTTTTAAGGTGTTCTCAATGTTAATGAGCCCTGAGACAGTGAATTCCTGCACTGAAGAGCTGAAGGCTGAACAAGCCTCTGGAGCAGGACAATTCAGCAGCAGCCTACAAGGTGCTGAGGATGTCAGCAGCCCCCACTGAGGCCATCCCTGCCCAGAGACCGTGGGGGAATGGGCAGACAAGGAGAGCATCCCTGGGGCTGGGGCAGCACAACTCAGAGGCACCAGGGGCTCCAGCTGGGCAATGGAGTGTGGAATGTGGCTGGGAAAGCCCTGCCTGGGCTGTGCCAAGCAGGACAGACAAGCCCTGACTCCCATCCCCCAAACAACTCTCTAAAAGAGATATTTAAAAGGAATTACAATTCTTTCCATACTCTGAGTTGAACTCACTGGAGCAATACTAACAAAAGATTCTCAGGAGCTCAAAACAACAAAACAGCTTTTACTGGTAACTTTAGAAAATCAGAGAAACTTTGGCAAAAGGTTTAATATGACATTCAATCAACACAACACAATTCTCAAAGCATTAACTTGGCCCCTTCACCTTTACAAATTCTAAGCCTATTCAATTTTAAGTTACTCAAAATTGGCAAGAAGAGGGAATTAGAAGAAGGAAAAGAAAACACAGAAAGAGAGAAAGAAATAAAACAAAATACAGAGGAGCACACACACAGCTACCAACTCCTGGATTCCAGAATGTTTCAGATGGAAATTCCAAGAGGAGGTAGGGTCATGATGTCTGCTTGCCATGTGGTCAGCCTCAAATACCCCTTGGTCATCCTGGGCCCTTCCCCCAGGTGGGACTTGGGGTCATTTGGTCCCTCAGGAGCTGGGCTGGGGGCTGCAGAGGTGGCTGTGGAGCATTGCCTGTGCTGTGCCAGGGACTGGCAGACACTGCTGGGCTGGGATAGAGGCTCTGGGGGTACTGGGGTCACAGGGCAGGGCAGTGCTGGGGTTCCAGGGCAGGGCAAGGCTGGACCTGCCCCTTCCTCCCCCACACACAAAATGTTTCGAGCCAACAATCTCCTCCAGTCTTTCACTACAGGAAATGCTGGAAGTGAAATCCCATTTGTGGCCATGGGCACCTGGTTCAGAAGGACAGTTCTTTTCCATAGGAAGGAAAGCACAGAGCTCCAAGGTTTGGAAGGCAGGTGAGAGCCTCAGTAGGCCAAGGCCAGCCAGACGTGTCAGGAATGGCAGATTTTTTTTGGAAGCAGTCTTTGAATTTAGGGAATTTTGGAGGTGGAAAACCAATCTCGGCCATGGGCACCTGGAGAGGCAGGACAGTTCTTTCCCATGGGAAGGAGAGCATGGACCCTCCCTCAGTGTTTTCGGGACAGATGAGAAGTGACTACTGTGAAACCACTGCCAGCCAGACTTGTCCTGGCAATATTCCTATGGGAACAATATCAGGATATAAGGAAATTTGGAGGTGAAATCCCAATTCTGGCCATGGGTGCCTGGAGCAGACGGATAGTTCTTTTCGATTGGGAAGGAAAGCACAGAGCCCCAGTGTTTCAGCAGCAGATGAGAAGTGACCCTCAACATGCACAGGTCAGCTGTACCAGTCAGGCAGTCCATGGGAGGCCAAACCAGCCAGAGCTGTTCTGTGTTCTCTTGGTTTTATGGGGCTCCATATTGTCACAATGGTGCCTTGGATCCATGGAGCCCCGCAGTGTCATCATGGTGACCTGATTCCATGGGTTCCAGCAGTGTCACAATGGCCCCTTGATTACAAGAAGACCTGCAGTGCCACAATGGCCCCTAGGTTCCATGGGGTCCCACAATGTCACAGTGGCCCCTAGGTTCCATAAGGCCCCACAGTGTCACAATGGTCCTAAGGATTCCATGAGCCCTTGCAGTGTCACAATGGTCTCCATGGTTCCCCAGGCCCCACAATGTCATGGGACTCCTCTGTTCCATGAGGTCTGCAATATCACAATGGACCTTTGGACTCTGGGGCTTTGCTGTGTCACAATGGTCTCCTCTGGCTTCACAGTGTTACAATGGACCACTGATGACATGAGGCCACTCTGTGTTGCCCTGGAGCTTTGGTTCCATGCAGCCCTGCAGTGTCACAAAGGCCTCTTGATTTCATGAGGCCCCACAGTATCACAATGGTCCTCCCAGGGCCACCATGAGGAGGTCTATAGTATCACAATAGACTTCCTCATGGTCTCACTGGTTCCATGAGGCCTCACAGTGTCCCAATGGTTTGGTTATTCCACAGGGCCTCATAGTGTCACAATGGTCTCCATGTTTCCATGAGGCCCAGCAATGTCACAATGCTCTCCATGATTCCATGGTGCCCCACAGCGTCAAAATGGTCCCTTGATGTCACAGGGCCCCACAGTGTCACACTGGCTCTTTGGTCTGACAGGGCCCCACAGTGTCACAATGTTCCCTTGGTCTCAAAGGGGCCCACAGTGTCATAATGGTCCCTCGGTGTCACAGGACCCCACAGTGTCTCAATGGTCCCTTGGTTCCATGGGCCCTGTGCTGCTGCATTCCCCCCTCCCCTTCTCAGGCTGCCCTGCCAGCTGAGAAATGCTCCTTGGGCCTGGGCCTTGGCCAACAGCCCCTGGGCTCAGCTCCTCTGCAGCTCATCACAAACACTGTCTGCTCCAGGCACTGCTGCTGCCCAACCAGCTCCTGGTTTCTGTAGGAGCAGCCCTGGGAACTGTTGTTGTTCCCACCGTGGCACAAGATCCCTGTTATCACAGGGATCCAAAGAAAGCTGTTGGTGCCAAGTGTGGCCAGGATGAACCATTGCTGGAACTGAAGCCCCTCTCTTGGGGCCCTGCAAACAGCACTCCAAAAGGAGCCCTTGGAGCTCTCCTGGGCCAGCGACTCCCTCTGAGTGGGGCCTCTCCCAGCCGGGAACTCTCCCGTTTGCTGCACTCGGGGATCCTGAACAACGACGGAGTCTGGGCCGATCCCCCCACTCCTCCAGGCTCAACCCTTCACCCACTGGGGAGATGCCAAAGGATCCACAGTGAGCATTTCCTGCCCTCGGGGGAATTGCTCACAGGTGCCTTGCACTGACTCTTGGTGTCTGTGTGCACACAGGAGCGCCTGTGCTGGGGAAATGTGGCAGAAATGCTGCTCTCTGAGGGGTTTAAGTGCTTTGGATAGCTGAGTCAGTCAGATATCCAGATATCAGTAAGTAAGGTTTTGTCACAAGCTCTAAACTAAGTTAAATGCTGCTGAAAGCTGTTCTTTTGCAAAGATATAAAGTTTATTGTAAGTTATTACCTAATTTTTTAAGTGGTATTCCTGTTTTAAATTAAGTCATAAGTTATAAGTTAGGTTAGATACTGTTAAGTAGTGTTCTTCTGCCAAATTGTGAAGTTGAAGGTATCACTTAAGGTTAAGGTGTAAGTTAAATTCTGTTAGGTTTGAGCTCTATTAAGCTTTTAGGCTGTATTCCTTTTATCCTCGCCCTCGTTGCCCTTGTGTCATACACACTCACAGGGACAGTTCTCAGTTCATTTCTGGTTTGATTGCCTAGATTTACTTTGGTTTTGTTGTTACTTTGTTTCCTTTCTGTGCCTGAAGAGTCCAGTCAGGAGCAGAGTGGCTCTTGCCAAGGAACTTTGTGCTGCTGTCCCTTAATATTAAATCTGGTTTTTGCTGCTCCCTTTCTGGAGATTTTTTCAGCGCTCTCAAGGCCTTGTTTGTAACAGGGTGAAGGAGCCCTGGCCCAGGCTCTGGCCCTGGGGGACACGGGGACGCTGCCGGGGGGTCCCTGTCCCCCTGTGCCACCCCCAGGGCCCCGGCCCCCCGTCCCCGTGTCAGGCTCTGGGGTTGATCTCGTGGAACATCCTCTGGGGGAGGCTGCGGGTCCAGGGGTGGGGGGACCCGGGAGGACAGGGGACCCCGCTGTGCACGAGCAGGGTTGGACTGCTCTGGGGGGAGCTGTGAGGGGGGCCGGGGCAGAGTGACCTTCCCAGTGACCTCACACAGCCCTCGTGATGTCACACAGCTCCTGTGATATCACACAGCCTCTGTGATGTCACACAGCATCCTGTGATGTCACACAGCCCCTGTGATGTCACACTGCCCCTTATGATGCCACACACCTCTTTTGCAATGTCACATAGACAGCAATGATATAACAGCCCACTCTGGGATGTCACACATCACGCTTGTGATGCCAGAGAACCAAATCTGAGATGTCACCCTGGAATGTCATGCAGCTGCACTGTGATGTCACAGAAAACACAGTGATGTCAAAAAGGCACCCTGTGATGTCACTGTCTGTTCTGTGTTGTCACAGCCTGCTCTGTGATGTTACACAGCCACCCAGTGATGTCACAACCCACTCTCTGATGTCACAGAGATACCCTCTATGATGGCAGGATCTGCTCTATGGCCTCACACCTGCTCTTTATCGTCACAGGCAGCTTTGTGATGTCACAACAGTCTCAGTGATGTCACAAAACCCTCTCTGGAATGTCATACTGCCACTCTGTAATGTCACAGCACACACTCTGACCTCACAGCCAGCTCTATGATGTCATACAGCCATGCCTTGATGTCACAGACTGCTCTGTGATGTCCCACAGTCCCCTCTATGATGCTGTAGCTGCTCAGTGACCTCACACAATGAACTCTGTGATGTCATAGCCCAATCTGTGACCTCACACAGCCCACTCTGTGCTGTCACACAGCCCCTTGCTGACATCACAGCTGCTCTGTGCCTCTATGACACAGCCCCAGAGGTGCTGCTGTGACAGAGCCCCCTCGGGGACATGCCACAGCCCCTGCCAGTGCTGAGCCCCTGTGAGCTCTGTCTGTGCCCTGCTGGTGTCCCTGAGGGGCCCTGGCAGTGCCCCAGCCCTGCTGGGCTGTGCACAGGAGCTGCTCCTGGCCAGAGCTGTCTCTCTGCAGCGCTGCCCTTGCCAGGAGCTGCCTCTGGGCCAGGAGCCCGGCCCAGCTCAGCAGCACAGACACAGCACAGGGACTTTAATCACCCTCTGGGGCTTTGCTGTTCTTTGCTTCAGACCCATCCCCCAGAATGTGCTCAAAGAACTTCTCAGGGACTCAAAAAGAGGGGGAAACACTGAAGTTTTTCATACTTTAAAT
Organism: Melozone crissalis; assembly: GCF_028551555.1. Lineage (NCBI taxonomy): Eukaryota > Metazoa > Chordata > Aves > Passeriformes > Passerellidae > Melozone > Melozone crissalis. Next base: position 4,164,013 of record NW_026535912.1, read on the forward strand.
AGATCCTTCTGAGGGACAGGACCGAGAAAATGTACCCAGGTTCCAGGTAGAGCAGAACACAGGTGGCAGTGATGACATGTGGGAACAAGCGAGGGAAAGGTGTCTCTGGTGCTGAGCAAAGCTGTGCCTCTCTCCCTGCAGGCTGTCGGCATCCCCTGCTGCCACACCTGGCTGGGCCCTTCCTTTGCTGGAAGCTCTGCCTCCTGCCTGCCTATGCCTGCACGTGCTGCACCACAGCCCTGCCCTGGCAGGGAAATTCCTTTCTCCTGGTGCCAGTCTGGGCCTCCCCAGCTGCCCTTGATGCTATTATGTCTTCTTCAGGCCCATTCCCACTATGAAGAAAAAGCTCCAGACTCTCTGAAACCACCCTTCCATCCCTCCCAGGCTATTCCCGTTTAGTCCTCAGTCTCTACCCCACTGACCCCAGAGCTATCAGCCTCTCCCTGGTGCTTATCTGATGAGGCCTCCAAACCCCATCTTGGGAGATTTTTGGGTCCTCTCCAAGACTTGTGAAAACGGAAAAATAGTGATTAAAGGATTTTTCTCCTAAATCTTGCAGTGACAGAACAAGGGTCAATATCTTTAAAACGAATGAGGGTGGATTTACATTTGGTAGAAGGAGGAAATCTTTTATAGTTATGAGAAAGTCACAAAGCTGCAAGTGTATTTCCGGAGAAAGGGATGCCCCATCACAGGAACTGTCCAAGAGCAGGATGTTTGTGCAGCCTGACCCAGTGAAACCCTCTCATCCTCAGGGACAGAATTCCTGTAGTGTGGGTTCTCTGATGTGCTGGGTGCCCTCACAACACTTCTGGCCAGAATGTCTGCTGAGGGCAGCCAGGCTGCTGCAGGGGCAGTGACCTCACAGCCATCACCATGGCAGCCCTGTCCCCTGGGCCTGGCTCTGCCCTTTCCTCTGCCCCTGCTTTGGCTCTGCTGGCATGAAGAGTTTTCTCATTAATATCTTGTCCCCAAGGTGCTGGGGCCAATGGCTTCCCAGTCAGGCTCCTGGAGCAGAAGTGGCTTTTCAGAGCCCAGCCAGGAATGAGCCCTGAGGCAGCAGCTCTGCAGTGGTGGCCACCAGGCCGGGCTGCCGAGGGAGGCTTCTGGCCGTGGCCTGCAAGCAGCTGCTGCTGCCAAGGTGCCTTTGGTGCCTCAGGCTCTCCCTGGCACAGCTCCCAGCACGGCACTCTGCCCTTGTGCCTGAGCCCTTCCCTGTGCTGGGGCTGGCCTGGGGCATTTCCTGCAGCAGGACCTGCCCTGCTCATGGCACAGGAAAGGCAGTTCCTGCTGGAGCAGGAGGCTCTGCCTGCAATGGGCTCCAGCAACTCCAGCAAGGCCCTGCTGACTTCAAAACTGCTTCCTAGAGCACTATATTCTAATAATGGTATAGCTCCTGAACTGTGGAGTAAATAACTGTGCTAGTGATTATTCCATCTGATCATGATCAGAATAAGCCAGAGACATATTTATATAAATGTATCTGGTATTCTGTCATTAATCCTGCGGGACAAAATGTGTTGAAGTTGAATTCCACCTGTTCAGTCTTTTACACCTTTGACAAATTCTGGGGCTGGGATTGGATCCAGCCACTCCCAGTCTCCTCTCTTAGAAGGAATTTTAGAAGTCTAGGGGCCCTGCAGGGGTTTGAGGAACCATGGTGGCTACTGGGTGTCATTTCTTCACCTCATGACTCATCAGAAGTTTCTCCAATAAAGAAAAAAAGCTTTTGCCTGAAGCTCCCACTGTGCCCATGACAGGAACACCTGTGAGTGTCTGGGACATCCCGACTCTTTGGCATCCTGGGGACTCCTGGGATGTCACTGTGGAGCCCCCCTGAGTGCCTGTGACAGATTGGCGCCTTTGCAGCCCAAGGTACCCTGGGATGTCGTCATGGAATGGCTGTGACTGGCTCTGACCACACGGCTCCTTACCATCCCAGAAACCCCTGGGAGGTCTCCATGGAGCCCCTGTCTGTGCCTGTGACATTCCAGGTCTGGAGCAGCCTGGAGACTCCTGGTAAGTTCCCATGGAACCCCTTAGAGGGCCTGTGACAAATCTGATCCTTAGCAGGCAACCATCACCAGCCCCCTGTTGCTATGGTCAGTATCCATGGCAACCATTACTAGCTCCCTGTTGCTATGGTCAGTTTCCATGGCAACCATCACACACCCCCTGTTGCTATGGTAAGTTTCCGTGGCAACCAACACCAGACATCTTATGCTATGGGCAGTTTCCATAGCAACCATCACCAGGAACCTGTTGCTATGGTCAGTTTCCATGGCAACAATCACCAACCCCCTGTTGCTATGGTCAGTCCCTTGGCAGCTCCATGGAGACCCCCTGCTGGGGTGGTTGCCATGGACACCAGCTCAGGCCTGCAGCCAGAGCCCATTGCCATGGCAACCAATGGCAGCCCCATCCCCAGGCTCATGGGATCCCAGAACCACAGAATTGGCTGAGCTGCGAGGGACCCATCAGGATCCTCCAGTCCAACTGCTGGCCCTGCACAGGACACCCCAACAATGCCAGCCTGGGCCTGGCAGCACTGTCCAAACGCTGCTGGAGCTCAGAGAGCCCTGGAGCTGGGACCCTTCCCTGGGGAGCCTGGGCAGGGCTCCAGCAGCCTCTGGGCAAAAACCTTTTCCTGACATCCAACCTGAGCCTGCCCCGACTCAGCAGCACCCGTTCCCTCCACTCCTGTCCCTGGGCACCAGAGGGAAGAGGTTCCCACAGCCCCAGCCAGGGACCTGCTCCCAAGGCTGTTGCCATGGCCACCAGGACTGGGACCAGCTGGGATGCTCGGTTTCCATGGGCCGGGGTTCAGGAATGGGATTCACCAATTTCCTGATCATGCTAAAACCGTGCTGCTCTCTCTGCCCTCCCACCCCCAATGGAAAGCACAAAAGGCAAAGATCCCGGGCTGGGATAAGAACAATTTATTGGGAACAGCAATGAGATAAGGAAGAAACGGAACAGAAACAATATTGATAACAGAAGGGATAAGAAAACCTGTTTACAGGGAAAACTAATTCATCAACAACAGGCTCTTCCTGGCCATGCATTTCCCCTGTCTGGAAAGGACACCCTTCTCCTCAGGGAGAGAGAGAGAGTCCCTTTCCTGCCCCTGGAAATGACCTGAGGTGGGAGTAAATGTAATGACACGGCCATGGCCAGACCCTCACGTTCTTCCATCCCACATCATGTCTTTGGCAAGGGCAGGAAAAGGGACAGGTGTCTTCCCAGATGGATCACAGGGAAAATGGATCACCAGGGCTCTTCCCAATGTGGGCCCTCCAATGGGGGTTGAAGCTGGAGTGGTGCATGAAGCTGTTCCTGCGTTTGTGGCATTTTCAGGGCTTCCCTTACCGGTGCCTCCGTTGGTGTCTGGTCAAGGCAGAGCTCTGGGTGAAGCTCTTCCCACTCTGGGGACACTTGAAGGGCCTCTCCCCAGTGTGGATGCGCCGGTGGGTGATGAGGGTGGACTTTTGCTTGAAGCCCTTCCCACAGTCAGGGCAGTGGAAGGGCCTCTCCTCTGTGTGAATCCGCTCATGCAGACGGAGATTTGAGCTGGTCTGAAACCTCTTCCCACAGGTTGGGCACTCGTAGGGCCTCTCCCCAGTGTGGATACGCTGCTGGATAATGAGGTCGGAGTTGCGCTTGAAGCCCTTCCCACAGTCAGGGCAGCAGAAAGGCCTCTCCCCAGTGTGAATGAGCTGGTGCCTGAGGAGATCGGAGCTTGTCCAAAAGCTCTTCTGACAGTGGGGACACTCGTGGGGCCTCTCCCCAGTGTGGATGCGTTGGTGGGTGACGAGGGCGGAGCTGCAGCTGAAGCCCTTCCCACATTCCCCACACTTGTAGGGCCATTCCCCAGTGTGGATCAACTGGTGGCGGATCAGGGTGCTGCTCTGCCTGAAGCTCTTCCCACACTCCAAGCACTTGTGGCGCTTCTCCCCATCATGAAGCTGCTCATGGGCCACCAGTTCCAAGATCTGGCTGAAGCTCTTTCCACCGTCCTGGCTCAGGGAGGGTCTTTCCTCCTCAGAGCACCCTGGGCTGGGTTTGGAGCCCCTCTTCCTGCAGGATCTCTGGGGATTTTCCTCCCCATTAGAATTCTGCACTGTGGACTCAATCAAAACAGCCTCTTCCATGCGGTTCTGCCAAGGAGATTCTTCCTCCCTGGTCTCCATCATCAGCTTTTTGTCTGGGGAAGGAGGAGCAAGGAGAAGATGGGATTTGCCTCCATTCCAGAAGGAAGGGGAAGGAGATTCCCCCAGTGCATCCCCGGCAGGACGGTCTTTGCACCAAGGTTGTCCTGCAGCCGGGGGCTGTGCTGGGCTGGGAGATGGAGCAGGAGAGAGGGGGAAAGGGGCACTGATTTCCTCCTCACCTGCCTGAGTATCCCAGGGCTCCTTTCTCTTCCTCACAGCCTCCTCCTCCATCCAACCAAGATTTGGGAATGGGAAATCCTGTTCTGGGAAGAAAAAAAAGGGTGCGCACATTGTCTTTTGTTCTGGTTTGAAGGTAAACTTGGGGGAGAGTCTAAGTCGGAGTTACAATTTAAGAAGAAAATTTAGATCAGGGCAATGATACAGAAACACTGCCTTAAACTGACAGAGTCAGGATATAACCTGACACCCTGTTGGTCAGGGTGGTGGCAGCAGTCCCATTAAATGGTGGCTTCAGTCCTGTTGGAGTGATCAACGTGATTCTGTCAGGGCAGTGATCCTGTAGAAGGGTCTGGTCTTCCTCTGGAGGTCCAGTGGTGGTTATGGAGCTCTTGTCCTCTGGCAATCCAGTAGGCAAGCTGCTCCTGGTGTTGAAAGCCTCAGCTCATATCCAGGTAGGAATGCTTGGATCCTCCCCCTGGGTGGAGTATCCCACAATGGGAGGATGGAATTTTATCAGTCCTGCAGTGACACTCAATGGCCCATTCACAGGAGATATCTCCCCTGGAGGGCGTTATCAGGGGTGAGTCATGGAAGAGATAAAGAATACTGCCCTGCCTGTTTATAGCGTTGATGAAGATGGGGATTGGAAACATGCATTTGGTTACATCTTGCATTGCAACCTGAAGCAGTGGGGTAATCCCTGCTCTGGGGGTGAACACCACCCCCCTTACCCAAACAGGCTCAGGTGTAAAACTCCCACCCTGGGAAGGGCTCACACACAGGGGACAATGTCACACTTGGCTTCCTCCAGAGGAGGTCTCTGTCCCTTGCTCTCTCTCCCTTTTCTCTTTCTTTCCATCTCTCTCTCTACCTCACATTTACTGTTCAATAAAATCCATTTTGGATTTGGTCTCATTAGCACCTTAATTGGGGCAGAGGAATCTCTGTAACTATTTTTTTAACCATATTGCAATATTATTTGGGCACAGTGTGTTCAGGGCGCTGTTCTCTGACTCCAAGTGCCTTTGACAACAGCATGGTTCCCTTCTCTGAGGAGGTTGTGGTTCTTTCTGGAAGAACTCTTGGAAACTTGGAAGGACTTGGAAACAGTCCCTCCTTCCTCCTGGGGAACTTATGGGAGAAATGATGAAGAAAATGACTGTTCTGACTGACCAGTGAAAAAGAAAATATTGTGTTGTCCTTCCTTGAAAAGGGTGCTCAGGGCAGTCTCTGTCTCTCTCAGCCCAGGGAATGCTTGGGGCTCTCTGTCCCCTCGCCCTGGGGGATGCTCAGGGGGTCTCTGTCCCTCTGGCCTCAGGGAATGCCTGTGCAGGGCTGGGGACCAGGGGCTCTGTGTCCCTCTCACCGCTGAGGGTGCTCGGGGCTGGGGGGGCTCTCCGACCTTCTCACACCTGCGGAGGCCGGGGGGTCTCTGTCCCTCTCAGCCCTGGTGTGACCCCCGCCAAACATCATTGGGGTCAGAGGGACAGAGACACCCGCAAGCCCCCAGAACGGCAGAACCTGGGATTTGGTTTGGGGTTGAGGATTTAGGAAGGGGCTGGAATTCGGGCTGGGTTGGAGTTGGGGCTGAGATTTGGATTAGAGCTGGGATTGGGGTTAAGGCTAGACATGGGATTGGCTTTATGGCTGGGGCTGGGATTGGGTCTGGGGCTAGACAAGTCTGGCGCTGGGATGAGATTAAATACAGAACTGTGAGTGTGTCTAAACATGGCGTGAGATTGAGACCAGGATCAGGGTCAGGTTTGGGACTGAGCTTACCCAGAGCGGGACAGAGGGGATGTCACTGCAGGATGTCCCCGGCATCATCCCAGCCCTCCTCAGGCACCTCCAAACATGAGGGGCAGCTGGGTGCTCCATGATCCAGGTGCTCCCACGCTGCCCCTCAATACCAGGTGAGCATTCCCTGAGGGCAGCCCTGACTGTGACCCCTGGGGCTCTGGGATCAGCCCTCACATCCCTGTGGGAGCAGCTGCAGAGAGGATGGGAGATTCCCCTGGGCACTGGACAACTTGGCAGAAATCAAACCTGATTCTGCATAAATCGCTTTGATGAATACTTGTTTTTCCCACAAGTCATATGTGATGAAAACACAAATAAATTGCAAATATGAATAAACCAAAAATAGAAGCAATTTTGTGGCAATTCCAAGTTTGATCAGTTCCTGAACAGCGCCAGCTCAGCTGCTGGTAGGTTCCAATAAGAGCAAAATAGAAATTCGGTCCAATACAGATTATGAAAAGGAAGGGAAAGCTCTGTGTAGCTGTCACAAAGCTGACAGGGATGAAGAGAAAAATGATTCTCACATTTGGCAAAGCCCCCAAGCTTGTGAATTCAGAAGTTATTCTGGAATTTAGCTACTTGAGCTGGGGTTCTTGTGGGACTTTCCGCAGCCTTGTGTTCCTCATCGTGAGGTGAATGAACCTTGTCAGTCTGGCTGGTAGCATTTGCTCCCTTTCCTCCAGTGATTTTAACAAACTTTTCAAGGAAGGACAACAAAATATTTTCTTTACACTGGCCACCCACAACACCTGTTTTCTTCATCAGTTCTCCCATAAGTCGCTCAGAGGAAGCTGCATCCAAGTTTCCAAGAGTTCTTCCAGAAAGAACCACAACCTCCTCAGAGAAGGGAACCATGCTGTTGTCAAAGGCACTTGGAGTCAGAGAACAGCGCCCTGAACACACTGTGCCCAAATAATATTGCAATATGGATAAAAAAATAGTTACAGAGATTCCTCTGCCCCAATTAAGGTGCTAATGAGACCAAATCCAAAATGGATTTTATTGAACAGTAAATGTGAGGTAGAGAGAGAGATGGAAAGAAAGAGAAAAGGGGGAGAGAGCAAGGGACAGAGACCTCCCCTGGAGGGGGCCAAGTGTGACATTGTCCCCTGTGTGTGTGGCATTCCCAGGGTGGGGGTTTTACACCTGAGCCTGTTTGGGTAAGGGGGGTGGTGTTCACCCCCTGAGCAGGGATTACCCCACTGCTTCAGGTTGCAATGCAAGATGTAACCAAATGCATGTTTCCAATCCCCATCTTCATCAACTGCTATAAAAAGGTGGGGCATCTTTCTTCATCTCTTCCATGACTCACCCCTGATAACGCCCTCCAGGGGAGATATCTCCTGTGAATGGGCCATTGAGTGTCACTGCAGGACGGATAAAATTCCATCCTCCCATTGTGGGATGCTCCACCCAGGGGGAGGATCCAAGCATTCCTACCTGGATATGAGCTGAGGCTTTCAACACCAGGAGCAGCTTGCCTGCTGGATTCCCAGAGGACAAGAGCTCCAGAACCACCCCTGGACCTTCAGAGGAAGACCAGACCCTTCTACAGGATCACTGCTCTGACAGAATCACGTTGATCACTCCAACAGGACTGAAGCCACCATTTAATGTGACTGCTGCCACCACCCTGACCAACAGGGTGTCAGGTTATATCCTGACTCTGTCAGTTTAAGGCAGTGTTTCTGTATCATTGCCCTGATCTAAATTTTCTTCTTAAATTGTAACTCCGATTTAGACTCTCCCCCAAGTTTACCTTCAAACCAGAACAAAAGACAATGTGCGCACCCTTTGTTTTCTTCCCAGAACAGGATTTCCCATTCCCAAACCTTGATTGGATGGAGGAGGAGGCTGAGAGGAAAAGGAAGGAGCCTTGGGATACCCAGGCAGGTGAGGAGGAAGTCAGTGCCCCTTTCCCCCTCTCTCCTGCTCCATCTCCCAGCCCAGCACAGCCCCCGGCTGCAGGACAACCTTGGTGCCAAGACCGTCCTGCCGGGGATGCACTGGGGGAATCTTCTGGAACTGAGGCAAATCCCATCTTCTCCTTGCCCTTCCTTCCCCAGACAAAAAGCTGATGATGGAGACCAGGGAGGAAGAATCTCCTTGGCAGAACCTCATGGAAGAGGCTGTTTTGATTGAGTCCACAGTGCAGAATTCTAATGGGGAGGAAAATCCCCAGAGATCCTGCAGGAAGAGGGGCTCCAAACCCAGCCCAGGATGCTCTGAGGAGGCAATACTTACCCAGAGCCAGGAAGGTGGACAAAGCTTCAGCCAGATCTTGGAGCTGATGGCCCATGAGCAGCTTCATGATGGGGAGAAGCACCACAAGTGCTTGGAGTGTGGGAAGAGCTTCAGGCAGAGCAGCACCCTGATCCGCCACCAGATGATCCACACTGGGGAATGGCCCTATGAGTGTGGAGAATGTGGGAAGGGCTTCAGCTGCAGCTCCGCCCTCGTCACCCACCAAGGCATCCACACTGGGGAGAGGCCCTAAAAGTGTCCTGAGTGTGGGAAGAGGTTTCAGACCAGCTCCACTCTCCTCCTGCACCAGCAGATTCACACGGATGAGAGGCCCTTCCGCTGCCCTGACTGTGGGAAGGGCTTTAAGCGCAGCTCCCACCTCATCAGGCACCGGCGCATCCACACTGGGGAGAGGCCCTACAAGTGTCCCCAATGTGGGAAGAGCTTCGCCCGGAGCTCTAACTTGACCAGACACCAAAGGAGGCACCGGTAAAGTAAGCCCTGCCAATGCCTCAAGTGCAGGAGGAGCTTCGTGCACTGCTCCAGCTTCAACCCCCATGGAGGACCCATGTTAAGCAGAGCCCTGGTGATCCATGTTCCCCATGATCCAGGCCGGGAAAACACCTGTACCGTTTCTTGCCCCTGCCAATGGACATGTTGTGGCTCTGAAAAAACACATGAGGGTCAGGGCATGACCATGTCATTATATTCTCTCCCACCTCAGGACATTGCCAGGGGCAGGAAAAGGACTCTCTCTCTCTCTCTCTGTCCTGAGAAGAAGGGTGTCCTTTCCAGACAGGGGAAAATTGTGGCCGGGAAGAGACAGTCAGTTGTGTTGTAGTTTTCCCTTTAATTTATCCCTTCAGTGACCAGTATTATTTCGGTTCTTGTTTGTTCCTTATCTTGTTGCTGTTCCCAATAAATTGTTCTTGTCCCAGCCCGGGATCTTTGCCTTTTATTCTTTCCACAAGAGGTGGGAGGGCAGCAAGGGCAGCGTGGTTTTAGCAGAAGCAGGAAATTGGTGAATCCCATTCCTGAACCCCAACCCATGGAAACCGAGCATCCCAGCTGGTCCCAGCCCTGGTGGCCATGGCAACAGCCTTGGGAGCGGGTCCCTGGCTGGGGCTGTGGGAACCTCTTCCCTCTGGTGCCCAGGGACAGGAGTGGAGGGAACGGCTGCTGCTGAGTCGGGGCAGGCTCAGGTTGGATGTCAGGAAAAGGTTTTGGCCCAGAGGCTGCTGGGGCCCTGCCCAGGCTCCCCAGGGAAGGGTCCCAGCTCCAGGGCTCTCTGAGCTCCAGCAGCGTTTGGACAGCGCTGCCAGGCCCAGGCTGGCATTGTTGGGGTGTCCTGTGCAGGGCCAGCAGTTGGACTGGAGGATCCTGATGGGTCCCTCGCAGCTCAGCCAATTCTGTGGTTCTGGGATCCCATGAGCCTGGGGATGGGGCTGCCAGTGGTTGCCATGGCAACGGGCTCTGGCTGCAGGCCTGAGCTGGTGTCCATGGCAACCATGCCTGGCATGGGGTCTCCATGGAGCTGCCAAGGGACTGACCATAGCAATAGGGGTCTGGGGATGGTTGCCATGGAAACTGACCATAGCAACAGGGGCCTGGTGATGGTTGCCTTCTAGGGATGAGATTTGTCACAGGCCCTCAGAGGGGTTCCATGGGGACTTTCCAAGAGTTTCCAGGCTGTTCCAGATCTGGAATGTCACAGGCACAGACAGGGGCTCCATGGATACCTTCCAGGGGTTTCTGGGATGGTAAGGAGCCGTGTGGTCAGAGCCAGTAACAGCCATTCCATGGTGACATCCCAGGGCACCTTAGGCGGCAAAGGCACCAATCTGTCAAAGGCAATCACAGGGGCTCCACAGTGACATCACAGGAGTCCCCAGGCTGCCAAAGGGCTGGGATGTCCCAGACACTCACAGGGGTTCCTGTCATGGGCACAGAGGGAGCTTCAGGCAAAAGCTTTATTTCTTTTTTGGAGAAACTTCTGATGAGTCATGAGGTGAAGAAATGACACCCAGTAGCCACCATGGTTCCTCAAACCCCTGCAGGGCCCCTAGACTTCTAAAATTCCTTCTAAGAGAGGAGACTGGGAGTGGCTGGATCCAATCCCAGCCCCAGACTTTGTCAAAGGTGTAAAAGATTGAACAGGTGGAATTCAACTTTAACACAATTTGTCCTGCAGAATCAATGATAGAATACCTGAATTATTTATAGAAATATGTCTCTAGCTTATTCTGATCATGATCAGATGGAAAGATCACTCGCACAGTTATTTATTCCTCAGATCAGAAGCTATAACAATTATTAGAATATCGTGCTCTAGGCAGCAATTTTGAAGTCAACAGGGCCTTGCTGGAGTTGTTGGAGCCCATTGCAGGCAGAGCCTCCTGCTCCAGCAGGAACTGCCTTTCCTGTGCCATGAGCAGGGCAGGTCCCGCTGCAGGAAAAGCCCCAGGCCAGCCCCAGCACAGGGAAGGGCTCGGGCACAAGGGCAGAGTGCCATGCTGGGAGCTGTGCCAGGGAGAGCCTGAGGCATCAAAGGCACCCTGGCAGCAGCAGCTGCTTGCAGGCCACGGCCAGAAGCCTCCCTTGGCAGCCCGGCCTGGTGGCCACCACTGCAGAGCTGCTGCCTCAGGGCTCATTCCTGGCTGGGCTCTGAAAAGCCACTTCTGCTCCAGGAGCCTGACTGGGAAGCCATTGGCCCCAGCACCTCGGGGACAAGATATTAATGAGAAAACTCTTCATGCCAGCAGAGACAAGGCAGGGGCAGAGGAAAGGGCAGAGCCAGGCCCAGGGGAAAGGGCTGCCATGGTGATGGCTGTGAGGTCACTGCCCCTGCAGCAGCCTGGCTGCCCTCTGTAGACATTCTGGCCAGAAGCGTTGTGGGGGCACCCAGGACATCAGAGAACCACAAAACAGGAATTCTGTCCAAGGGGATGAGAGGGTTCCCTTGGGTCAGGCTGCACAAAGCTCCTGCTCTTGGACAATTCCTGTGATAGGGCTTCCAATTCTCTGGAAAAACGGTTGCCATTTTGTGCCCCTCTCATAATTGTAAAATATTTCCTCTTTCTAGCAAATGTAAATCCACCCTCATTCAATTCAGAGATATTGAGCCTGTCACTGCAAGATTTGCGAGTAAATGCCTTTGACTACATTTTTCCATTTTCACAGACTTTGGAGAGGAACCAAAAATCTCCCAAGATGGGATTTGGAGGCCTCATCACATAACCAGCTGGGATGGGCTAATGGCTCTGGGGTTGTTCCAGATTGAAGGCAAGATGTATTCTATTACCATCTGTATGGCAGTTGTCTTGTCAAGTGGGCAGTTTTCCTTATCTCTCTCTCTGACTGATCACAATCACTTCTCCCTTGGGAGGGGCATCTGCTGATAATGGGCTATTGAATGTCACTGCATGACTGATAAGAACTATAATACCTGACTGTGAGATGCTCCGCCCAGAGGGAGGAGCCAAGCATTGCTCTCCAGTAATCTGGAGATTCTGGAATACCAGAACAGCTTTCTCCACTGGATTTCCCAGAGGAACAGCAGCTGCCTTTTCTCCCACTGGATCTTCAGAGGAAGAATACATCCTTTTCTACAGGACCTCCTGCTCCAACAGAACCACACCTGACACTCCAGGAGGACTGCAGCCACATTTCTAATTGGACTGCTACCAACATCCTGACCCAGAGGGTGTCAGGTTGAGTTGTGACTCTGTCAATGTTGTTCTAGTGTACTGCATTGTTTATTTGTTTAATTTTCTTCCCTAATAAAGAACTGTTATTTCCTGCTCCCATATCTGTGCCTGAGAGCCCCCTCAATTTCAAAATTATAACAATTTGGAGGGAGGGGGTTTACATTTTCCATTTCAGGGGTAGCTCCTGCTTTGATTAGCTGACACCTGTCTTTTCAAACATTAACAAGGGGAAAGTTTCAAAGCCTCAGTTATAAAGCAAACAAAGTTTGGAGGAACAAATAAAATATGAATAGGGGATGTTCTATTAGTTCCAGAAGCAGGGTGAAATTTATTAGGATGGCATTTACAGGTGCAGTTTGACATTGTCTGGAGTGCTCCCAGAGAAAGGGAAAATGGTAGTTAAGCTTCTCCAATTAAGGGAAGAAAATGAGGAGAAAATTCAAGAGATGGTTTGGGCAAAACAAAAAACTGAGGTAAATTGAACATGAAACCTATAGTAATAAAAATAACTAATGAGAACCATCCAGTTCAGCTATGACAATATCCACTCTCCCTGGAGGGGAGACGAGGACTAAAGCCGCTGATCCACGACCTACTTGAGGACAGGACCTTAGAACCATGTATGTCCCCCCATAATACACTCAGATTACCAGTAAAGAAGTCAAATGGGACTTACAGGTTTGTCCAAGATTTGAGAGAAGTGAACAAAAGAACTGTGAATCGGTACCCAGTAGTGCCTAATCCCTATACACACCTAAGTAACATGCCAGTGGTTTAGCATGATAGACCTAAAAGATGCTTTTTGGGCATACCCACTGGCAGAGAAAAGAGGGTTATCTTTGCTTTTGAATGGGAGGACCCCGATTCTGGAAGGAAGCAACAACGTCGGTGGACTGGGTTACCCCAAGGGTTTTCTGAATCCCCAAACCTCTTTGGTCAAGCCCTAGGAGAAGTAACGCAACTCTTCTCCATTAAACCTGAGATAAAGCTCAGCCAATATGTAAATTATTTGCTTTTCTCAGGACAGGAAGAAAAAGAAGTTTGGGAATCCACCATAGTGTTGTTAAATTTTCTGGGGGGCCAAGGACTTCAGGTATCAAAAGGGAAACTCGAATTTGTAGAAAGGGAAGTAATATACCCAGGATTTGTGATTTTTCAAGGGAGCTGGCAGCTGAACCCTGAGAGAATTACAGGGATAGTCTCACTCCCACTGCCAAAAACTAAGAGAGAAGTCAGAAGGTTTTTAGGCTGTTGGGATATTGTAGGCTATGGATTGGAGGATACACGCAGGCCATCTGGTTCTTGTATGAAAAGTTAATTGAAGAGATTAGGTGGGAAAAAGACGATGAACAAAAGTTTGAAGCTTTGAAGCAAAAATTGGTCAGTGCACCAGCCCTGAGTCATCTTGCCTTAGACAAACCCTTCTATCTGTCTGTGGATATAGAAAAAGAGGTAACACATGGAGTGTTAGTCCAGGACTGAGGAGGATCCAGGAAACCAGTGGCCTATTTATCATAATTACTAGAGCCTGTCAGCCAGGGGTGGCCAACCTGCATTCAGGTGTGGCAGTGACTGCCCTACTCATAGCAGAAAGCAAAAAATAACCTTTTGGGGGAAAATTGAAGATGTATATCCAAAACTCAGTAACGAGTATCCTGAGCCAAAAGGCTGAGAAATGGCTCACTGATTCCCAAATGCTAAAGTATGAAGCCATCTTAACAGATAATAGTTTAGAGCTAATTGTGAGTAACCAACTCAACCCTGCCCCGTTTTTGTATGGAGAACCAGATGAGGCACTAATACATAATTGCCTAGAGGTTATAAACTGTCAAACTAGAGTAAGAGAGGACGTAACAGATCAACCACTCCAAGGTGGAAAACAATTGTACATCGATGGATCTTCACAGGTAATAAAGGGGCACAGGTTATCGGGGTACACTATAGTGCATGAAGGGTTGGTAGCCATAGAAAAGATAAAGTTACTTTCCAACTGGTCAGCCCAGGCATTGAGTTGTATGCCCTAAAACAAGCTCTGGATATATTAGCATAGAAAAGGGGAACAATAGATACAGAGTGAAAATACACTTTTGGAATAGTGCATATATTTGGAAGAATTTGGGAAGGGAGGGGGCTATTAAATTCAAAGGGAAAGGGACTGATTCACAAAAAATTTGTCTGAGAAGAGTTAGAAACCGTACAATTGCCAGAGAAGTAGTGGTGGTATATGTTGAAGGACATCAAAAAGGGGAGCAAGGGAACAATTTAGCCAATTTAGAAGCTAAAAATGCCACTGAATCAGCGACAGAAAAACTAATAATAGTATTACCACCCATGAGAGAAATGCAAAAAGTCTCTGTATTCTGTGGGACAGAAGAGGAAGAATTTCTCAAAATAGAAGCCAAGAAAGATAAAGGGAAGTGGAGATTAGCAGATGGGAGGCAAATATTGAATAAACCCTTTTCCAGGAAAATGCTAGAAGGCATACATGGAACAACACACTGGGGTACCCAAGTGCTAAGTGATCAATTTTTAAGGGATTGGGGATGCATAGGAATTTTCAGAATAGTTAAGCAAGTAACTGAACAGTGTGTGATATGTCAACAAGTTAATAAAAAATAATGAGGGAAACACCCAGCTGAGGGCGAGAACTAGCCTTACGGCCCTTCCAAAACATCCAAGCTGACTTTACTGAGCTTGCCCAGGTACAATGGTGGAAGTTTTTGCCAGTGATAGTAGATCACGTGACTCATTGGATAGAGGTGGTACCCACTGTGAAAGCCAGTGCCAGTGTTGTGAGTAAAACACTTCTAGAATCAATCATTCCCCAATATGGGATGGCAAACAGGATTGATTCAGAGTGGGAAACTTATTTCACATTGAAGATATTGCAGAAAGTTGTTCAGTCCCTGGGAATAAAATGGGAATTACACACTCCATGGCATCCACAGAGTTCCCATTGGGTTGAGAGAATGAATCAAACTCTTAAAAGAGCTCTAGTTAAGCTAATGATTTAAACCCAAATGTCAAGGATAAAATGTCTCCCTTTGGCCTTATTAAGAATTAGAACCACACCCCAGTCAGATCTGAGGGTGTCACCCTATGAAATGATGTTTGGGTTACCCCTCCTGACCTCACCCCAGAAGGTTGCCACCTATGAGAAAGGGGAAGCCAATGCCGAGAAATAAGTGATGTCTATAGCACAAACCTTAGAAGGACTAAGATATAGAGGAGCAATTCTTCAAACTACCACCCTGGATTTCAGAATCTATAATCTTAATCCTGGGGATTGGGTGATGATTAAGCCATGGAGAGATCAGCCTCTAACTCCTCAGTGGGAAGGTCCCTTTCAGGTACTGCTAACCACCGAATTGGCCGTGCGAACTGCAGAGCGGGGATGGACTCATGGCAACAGAGTCAAAGGCCCAGGAGAGGAAGCCGAAGGGTGGACTATAACATCCAGGCTGGGTGAAACAAGATTGACTCTCAAGCAGAGATTTACCAGCATCTGTTGAGGAGAAGTACACAAGGGACTGTAAAAGGCAGTGGGACAGCTTCCTTAAGAAAATAAGACAAAGGAAGGAGGGCATGACCAAGTTGGCCCCTTTGCTTGCTACCAAGAAGGCTCCATAGACCTGCTGTGGGTAGGAACCCCATAGGCATGGTAAGGTAGGGACAAAAGGCCGTACCAGACCTCTGTGATTGCTCAGTTGTCTTTTAATTCAACAGAAATTGGAGGGCAAGACTGAGTTGGCCTCTGTACTCACCCCTAAGAAACACCAACTATGGGTATCAGGCACATAGGCATTGTTGATGGGAGTCAAAGCCATACTGGACCTCTGTGATGCCCTTTTGTTCATTCCAAATAAGTGTGTCTAAGGAAAACCTGAGGTTTTTTCTGCTGTTCCCACTGTCCTTGCCCACATCAACAGATGCTGGTATGACTCATTCAAGAGAGACAGAAAATTTTTTACCTAACTGTTCACACAAAATGACTTATAGAAAAAGAAAATGGGGGCTTGTTATAGATGTGTAATTCCATGGTTGATTTTCACAGTTAAGGGGTGAATATTAAATATATGTGTTAAGAGAAGTTTTGTAGATGTATAGTTATCCTTCCCCTCCCCCTTGCATTGTTATCACAGGATGGCCTCAGTAGTTGGGGCATTTAGGAGGGTCGGCTTCTTACTGTGGCAGCACCTGACCTCCAATCAAGGTGTAAGACAGTGTTTTCTACCACTGGACAGTGAACAAGGAATCAATTCAGAAGACTTTGGGAGGGGCTAGAGGTGTAAAAGACAGAATATCCATTTTGTAGATGAGCACACAGTGACTGAATTTTTGCTCCCAGCATTGTATCCTTTTCTTTATTCAGTTTTTGTTGTATTTTCATGAGGTCTCAATAAACAATTTAAATTTTTGAAAGTAAAAATAATTTCTCTCATGGGGTTGGGGAATTTGGGGCAAGGCTGTCCACACTGGGTCAGCTCCTAGGTACAACTTCACTGACCTGGCCAGACCTCCTTAGGAGAGACCCTGGATCAACATCAATCACAGGATGCTGCAATCACCTCTTGTATGGTAAGAACAGCAATAAAAGACACCCTTTAAGATAGGATTACATATTTCTCAGAAGCTCCTTGAAATAGTTCTCCATAACTGTAAAAGGAAATCTTCGTGATGAGCCCCCAGGCCTGGGCCGGGCTCTGGCAGCACTGGCAGGGCCCAGCCCTGGGTACAGGGAAGCAGCTGCTGGCAGGGACAGCTCCAGGCAGCAGAGCCCTGGGCAGGCAGAAGGGGGGAAAGTTCCCCCAAGGCTGTGCTGGGATATTTCAAGTTATCTTCAAACCCACCTATTGTTGTCTTATATATTACAACAGTTCAATTATCATTATATGTTGTCTCAGAGATTAAGAGTTCTGTTGTCTTACATTGTCTTGTATATCAAGAGTTCTCTTATCATTATTGTGCAAGGACTTCATATCCTCAGAGTTTCATACCTCCTCTAAGCACTGACTGTTCTTGGTCCTTGCAGCAGCCATCAGACTCCAGTGACTTCTCTTTTATACCACTAGTTCTTATTGGTTACAGGTGTTGCCTGTTATCATCCAGCCTGTTCCTCATCTTTAGTAGTAGGGTGCAGCTGCAACTTGTTCGGGGATAAGATTACATTCTACATTACCCATACTATGTCCTCCTACAACCTATTCCATGATTGCTTTTCTTACAGATCCCCATGCCAAGGCACTGCAAATGTCCAACAGCAGCTCCATCAGGCACTTCCTCCTGCTGGCACTGGCAGACACGCGGCAGCTGCAGCTCCTGCACTTCTGCCTCTTGCTGGGCATCTCCCTGGCTGCCCTCCTGGGCAACAGCCTCATCATCAGCGCCGTAGCCTGCGGCCACCACCTGCACACGCCCATGTTCTTCTTCCTGCTCAACCTGGCCCTCTCTGACCTGGGCTCCATCTGCACCACTGTCCCCAAAGCCATGCACAATTCCCTCTGGGACACCAGGGACATCTCCTATGCAGGATGTGCTGCACAGGTGTTTTTCTTTCTGTTCTTCATTTCAGCAGATTTTTACATCCTGACTGTCATGTGCTACGACCGCTACGTGTCCATCTGCAAACCCCTGCACTACGGGACCCTCCTGGGCAGCAGAGCTTGTGCCCACATGGCAGCAGCTGCCTGGGCCAGTGCCTTTCTCAGTGCTCTCATGCACACAGCCAATACATTTTCCCTGCCCCTGTGCCATGGCAATGCCTTGAACCAGTTCTGTGAAATCCCACATATCCTCAAGCTCTCCTGCTCACACTCCAACCTCAGGGAACTGGGGCTTCTTGCTGTTAGTGTGTGTTTAAATTTTGGTTGTTTTGTGTTCATTATTTTCTCCTATGTGGAGATCTTCAGGGCTGTGCTGAGGATCCCCTCTGAGCAGGGACGGCACAAAGCCTTTTCCACCTGCCTCCCTCACCTGGCTGTGGTCTCCCTGTTCATCAGCACTGGCTTTTTTTGCCTACCTGAAGCCCCCCTCCATGTCCTCCCCATCCCTGGATCTGGCGCTGTCAGTTCTGTACTCGGTGATGACTCCAGCCCTGAACCCCCTCATCTACAGCCTGAGGAATCAGGAGCTCAAGGCTGCTGTGAGGAGACTAATGGCTGGATGCTTTCAGAAACATTAAACTGCTGCCAAATTTCTGAAAATCACTGGTAATAAAAGTCATCTTTGATACTTCTTGTTTGTTTAATTGTGGAGGGAGGGGTTCCCTTTATTTTAATTTTTTCATCTTGTCCACATAGAAATGTCATTCTTTGTGCCATTTCTCATTTTGTTTCTCTCCACCTTCCCTGTGGTCCAAGACTATGTCAATGAGTGGTTGCGCTATCAGTGGCATTAAAGGAACTAAAGGATCTCCCAGCAAAGTTTTCTGCACAGATGCACTTTGGCTGCCTTCTCTGGAGCTGCAGCAGCAATGTCTGTGTGCAGAGCAGGGGGCAGATCAGTGCAGGCACAGCAGCTCTGCTCCTGGAGGCCACACCATTCCTCATCCAGGCCAGGAGCCATTGGCCTTCTTGCCCACCTGGGCACACTGCTGCCTCGTGTCCAGCCTGCTGTCCATCAGTCCCTGCAGGTCCCTTTCTGCCTGGCTGCTCTCCAGCCACTCTGTCCTCAGCCTGTAGCGCTGCAGGGGTTGTTGTGGTCAAAGTGCAGGACCCAGCACTTGGACTTGTTAAACCTCACCTTGATGGATTTGGACCCTGGATCCAGCCTGTTCCATGAGGCCCCAGAGCGTCCCAATGGTTTCCACGTTTCTATGAGGTCTCCCAGTGTCACAATGTCCCTTTGTTTCCATGGGACCCCTTGGTGCCACCAAGTCCCTTGGGTCCTTGGGCCCCACTGTGTCACAATGGTGCCGTGGTTCCCCCAGGCCCTGCAGTGTCACAATCCGTGGTTCCATGAGGTCTGGCAGTGCAGCAATGCTCTCATTGCTTCCACAGTGTCACAATGGCTTCTTGGTCCCAACAGCCACCATGGTGTCACGCATGTTTCCTTCATTCCAGGAGAACCTGAGGAGCAGAACTGGTCCCTTGGTTCCATGGGACCCTGCAGTGTCACAATGGCCCCATCTGACACCAGGTCCTGCTCTGTCACAATGCTCTGCATGGTTCCACAAGGCCCTGTGGGGTCACAGTGGCCTCTTGGTTCCATGAGGCCTCAGAGGACCACAATGAATTCCTTGGTGCTGCAGTGTCACAATGGAGCTCTGGTGACACATGATGCTGCACTGTCACCAGGGACCCTTGGTTCCATGGGGCACCACAGGATCACAATTGTTCCCTCAGTTCCCAGAGTCCTTGCAATGGAGCAATGCCCACTTGATTCCATTGTCCCCAGGCTCTCCCCAGGGTCTCCTTGGTTCTGCAGTGGCACGATGGCCCCTTGGTTCCACAAGGCCCTGCAGAGTCACAGTGGCCTCTGTGGTTCCACCAGGACCCATACTGTCACAATGGACTCCTTGCTTCCATTCAGCCCCACAGTGTCACAATGGCCCCTTGGCTCTGTGCTGCCATGTCGTACACAGTGTCACCATGGTCCGCTTAGTGCCATCAGGCCCCACAGTGCCACAATGGCCCCTTGCTTCCCCAGGGCCCTGCAGTGTCACAATCATCAGAGAATCAACCAGGCTGCAAAAGACCTTGGAGAGCATCAAGGCCAACCTGGGACCCAACACCACCTTGTCACCCAGGACATGGCACTGAGTGCCACATCCAGTCTTTCCTTAAACACTTCCAGGGATGGTGACTCACCCACCTCCCTGAGCAGCCCTTTCCAATGCCCAATCACCCTTAGTGTGAAGAATATTTCCTAATGTCTAGCCTAAATATCCCCTGGTGCAGCTGAAGGCTGTGTCCTGGTGTCCTGTCCCAGTTCCCTGGGAAAAGAGCTGGACCCCCACATGCCAGCACCCTCCTGTCAGGGAGTTGTAGAGAGTGATGAGGTCTCCCCTGAGCCTCCTCTTCTCCAGGATAAACAACCCCAGCTCCCTCAGCCACTCCTCACAGGACTTGTGCTCTAGAGCCCGCCCCAGCCTTGTTGCCCTTCTCTGAACACGCTGCAGTCTCTCCATGTCCTTCCGAAATTGGGGGGCCCAGAAGTGGACACAGCACTCGAGGTGCTGCCCAAGCAGTGCTGAGCACAGGGGAAGAATCACAGCCCTGGTCCTGCTGGCGACACCATTCCTGATCCATAGGAGAGCCAGGGGTTGGATGAGGGAAATGGTGGGGAGGGAGTGGGGACAAAGTGTGATTGATTGTCAGCTGTGAAGGGTCTTGATTTTCATATCTGTTCAGACTGCATTAGAAGGAACTGGGGGTCAATATCAATTGGACATCGCTGATAACCTTCTATAACAGGAAAAGAAAACAGGACAAAACAGTTCTCTCTGCATTGTTTTCAATACAATATATTCACATTAAATAAACTACTGAAATCTCTTCAATTAACCAGCAAAGAATTGAACATTTAAATTATTCCCAGGGGGTTTTTTTGCTCAGGTATTTTGAACACATATATATGAGCCTTTTTCAGTGAATTCCTGAACTGAAGAGCTCCAGAAAGAATAGGCCTCTGGAATAGTAAAATTCATCAGCAACATCCAAGTGGCTGAGGATCCATCCCCAGAGCAGCAATGAACAGAAATGGGCACAGCTTTGGGACTGTCCAGCTTTGGCATGGGCCCTGGGCCTGGAGCAGGAGCAGCTCTTGAGGTCCCCAAGGCCAGGGCTCTTGTGCTGCCCTGGGCAGATGGGATGGCAGCAGGGGCTGCAGAGCCCTCAGCACCTCAGCCCGAGGGGAGCAGGGCAGCCAGGGAGCCTCCTTTGGACTTGGCCAAGCACCTTCCCCCATGGTGGGGCTGAGTCCTGCGGCAGCTGCAGCTGCTGCTGTGCCCTCGCCAGGGGCTGAGGCCGTGGGGCAGTGCCCAGAGCAGCCTGGCCTGAGCAGAGCTGTGGGGCCAGAGCTGGCTGGGCTGGGCTGGGGAGAGGCCCTTGGTGCTGCCCAGAGCTCAGGGCAGCTGGCAGAGCTTGCAGGGAGCTGGGCTGGGCTCAGAGAGCCTGGCCCAGAAACCATCAGTGTCCATCTCAGCCTGGCTGAACGTTCAGGGGCAGGACTCAGGCCAGGCCTTGTGGGGCAGGGCCAGCACCTGTGTAAGGCATTGCAAACAGGCAAGTGGCCCAGAGAGGAGGCTGCTCTGTGCCCTTGGCGGCATGGACAGAGCAGGGAGGGGGCCCAGGACATTTGTCAGTGCCAGCTGAGCAGGGAGGGGGCCCAGGACATTTGTCAGCGCCAGCCTCTGTCCCCATGTGTTGGCAGCCCTGGCTGCTGAGCCCAGCTTTGGCCTGGGCTGAGTTTGGCTGTGGCCCAGCTCCATCCTCCTGCGAGGCTCAGGGCCTGTTCCCGGCCATGGCCAGCCCTGGCTGCCTCTCTGTTGGCCCAGAGGCCGGCAGAGCCCGGGGCAGGGCTGTCTGTGCAGCCCCACAGGTGCCAGGGGCTCTGCAGGAGCTGGCAGAGGCTGCCCAGCAGGGAGGCCATGGGGCACAGAGCCCCAAGGCTGCTGTGGGCACCACGGCACAGGGGCCGTTCCCAGCCGCAATGCTCCTGGCCTGGGCTGGGCCTGCACAGGGGCTGAGCCACCATTGCTGGGCCAGCACAGGGCCACAAAGGGGCCACGCAGCCGCTGCCGGGGCTGACAGCAAGGCCAGGCACTCACAAGCAATTGCTGAGCATGGCCTGCGCTGGCCAGGCCTGACTGTGGCAAAGGCAGAGCTCAGCTGCCCTTGGGGGCTGCAGGAACAGTCCAGAGCCCAAAGAGCCTCCATGGCTGTGCTGGAGACCATGGCTGCAGGAGGAAAATGCAGCATTGCTGCGGGATGGGGAGGGCATTGAATTCCAGCACACACCTCAGCTCTCTGATGATCCCGGCACCATGCTGGGCCCTGTTTCAGACTGGAGCAGAGCACATGTTGATGGGACAGGAGCCCTGTGGGGCTGTCAGGGACCTGCAGCTTGCAAGGTGCTCTGCTCTCCCTCAGGTGCTCTCGGAGAGATCCAATCCCAGCTGGGCACCTCAGGGCAGAAGTGGCCCTGCCTGTTCATGGGCACACAGCTGATGTCTGTCTGGAAAGGGGCACAGGTGTTAATAACTGTTAGTTTCATAATATACAAGCAAATCATTATTATCTGGGTCATTTGAGTACTTTTAAGAAATGTCAATGTTTTCCCACCAGGAACAGAAATTTCCTGGATCTACTAGATCCTTCTGCTTATGGCAGGAGAAGAAATACTGACCTTCCCCTCTCCCTTTTCCACCAGCATTCAGTCTAATATTTCATTACTCTGATATTTCATGACCCTCTTCCTTCAGGTGTTTCCAGCTCTCCTTTTTAAATGGCCCTGTCTAAGGACATCTCTTCATTTGGAGCAGCTGGATCTATGTCCTTCCCATGGCTCCCAGATTTTCTCCTGCAGCTGTTCTCTGGTCATTCCAATGCATCTCCCTTGACTGGCTTCATGCTTTGAAATTCAGGAGGTTGCCCAGTCTTTCAGAAGTTTTAGTAAGTCCTTAGTCAGCATCTTAGTTGTAGTTTTATCTTCCTATGTCTTCCTATGTCTTTGTCTAAAATCCTTCCGGTATGGCAGTCTGTTGAGGATGGTGGACATGTCTGATGTTGCTGGGATGTCACAAGGAGCTCAGAGAAGTGTTTTGGTGTTTATTAAATTTTATCATTTCACTTTTTTTATGCTGCCCATGAACAGAAACCTTTCTGTGCCTCTGAGTCTCACTAGTTCCTGATCCCTCAAAGGATACAAACCTGATGAGTTGACAGACAGACACTGCTGGGCTGGGATAAAGGCTCTGGGGGGACTGGGGTTCCAGGCCAGGGCACTGCTGGGGTTCCAGGGCAGGGCAAGGCTGGACCTGCCTCTTCATCCTCCCTCACACATGAAATGTTTCAAGCCAAGAATCTCCTCCAGTCTGTCACAACAGGCAATGTTGGAGGTGAGATCCCACTTCTGGCCATGGGCACCTGGAGGACAAGGACAGTTCTTTTCCATAGGAAGGAAAGCAGAGACCTCCAGTGTTTGGAAGGCAGGTGAGAGCCTCACTAGGCCAAGGCCAGCCAGACTTGCCAGAAATGGCAGATTTTGTCTGGGAGCAGAGTTTGGATTTAAAGAATTTTTGAGGTGGAGCCCCAATATCACCCATGGGTTCCTGGAGAAGCAGGACAGTTCTTTCCCATAGGAAGGAATGCACGGAGCCTTCCCCAATGTTTTGGGGACAGATGGGAGGTGACCCTTTTGAAACTACTGCAAGACAGTCTTGTCCTGGAAATATTCCTATATGAACAATCCCTGGATATAAGGAAATTTGGAGGTGAAGTCCTAATTCTGGGCATGGGTGCCTGGAGGAGAAGGAGAGGGTTTTTCCATAGCAAGGAAAGAATGGAGCCCCTGTGTTTCAATAGCCGATGAGAAGAGATCCTCAACATGCCAAGGTCAGCTGGACAAGTCAGGCAGCTCACAGGAAGCCCAACCAGCCAGACCTGTTCCATGTTCCCTTGGTTTTATGGGGCCCTGCAGTATCACCATGGTCCCCTTGGTTCCATGGGGCCATGCAGTGTCCTAATGGTGCTTTGATTCCATGGAGTCCAGCAGTGTCACAATGGACACTTGGTTCAATGGAGTCCCACAATGTCACAATGGCCTCCAGGCTCCACAAGGCCCTGAACTGTCACAAAGTTCCCACTGATTGCATTAGACCTTGCAGTGTCACAATGGTCTCTGTGGTTCCCCAGGCCCCACAATGTCACATGACTCCTCTGTTCCATGAGCCCTGCAATGTCACAATGGACTTCTGGACCCTGGGGCTTTGCAGTGCCACAATGGTCTCCTTTGGTTTCTCAGTGTCAAAGTGGTGGGCAGATGACATCAGGCCCTGCAGTGTCACAACGGACCTTTGCTTCCATGCCGCCCTGCAGTGTCACAAAGGCCTCTTGGTTTCACCAGGCCCCTCAGTATCACAATGGTCCTCTTGGTTCTGTGGGGACCCCCAGGGTCACAGTGGACTCACTGGTTCCATGAGGCCTCACAGTGTCACAATGCTTTGCTTTTTCCATGGGACCTCATAGTATCACAATGGTCTCCATGATTCAATGGTGCCCCTCAGTGTCACAATGGTCCCTTGGTGCCATGAGGCTGTGAAGTGTCTTAATTGTCTTTGCATGGTTCCATGAGGCCTTGCAATGTCGCAATAGACCTTTGGCTCCACGGGGTTTCGCAGTGTCACAATGGCCCCTTGGTTCCATGACACTCCAAAGTGTCACAATGGTCTCCACAGTTCCATGAGGCCCCACAGTGTCACAATGGACCCTTGGTTTGATGGAGCCTCTCAGTGTCACAATGATCCCTACATTCCATGGAGCTACACAGAGTCAGTACTGTCCCCTTGGTTCCATGAGGCCCAGCAATGTCACAGTGCTCTACAAGATTGCATGAGGCCCCACAGTGTCACAATGGTCCCTTGGTTCCATGAGGCCCCACAGTGTCACAGTGGTCCCTTGGTCTCACAGGGCCCCACAGTGTCACAATGGTCCCACAGTGTCACAATGGTCCCTCGGTGTCACAGGACCCCACAGTGTCTCAATGGTCCCTTGGTTCCATGGGCCCTGTGCTGCTGCATTCCCCCCTCCCCTTCTCAGGCTGCCCTGCCAGCTGAGAAATGCTCCTTGGGCCTGGGCCTTGGCCAACAGCCCCTGGGCTCAGCTCCTCTGCAGCTCATCACAAACACTGTCTGCTCCAGGCACTGCTGCTGCCCAACCAGCTCCTGGTTTCTGTAGGAGCAGCCCTGGGAGCTGTTTTTGTTCCCTCAGTGGCACAACATCCCTGTTCTCACACTGCCAAAGAAAGCTGTTGATGCCAAGTGCGGCCAGGATGAACCATTGCTGGGACTGAAGCCCTTCTCTTGGGGCCCTGCAAACAGCACTCCAAAAGGAGCCCTTGGAGCTCTCCTGGGCCAGCGACTCCCTCTGAGTGGGGCCTCTCCCAGCCGCGAACTCTCCCGTTTGCTGCACTCGGGGATCCTGAACAACGACAGAGCCTGGGCTGATCCCCCCACTCCTCCAGGCTCAACCCTTCACCTGCTGGGGAGATGCCAAAGGATCCACAGTGAGCATTTCTTACCCTCAGTGGAATTTCTCAGAGGTGCCTTGCACTGACTCTTGTGTCTGTGTGTACACAGGAGCGCCTGTGCTGGGGAAATGTGGCAGAAGTGCTGCTCTCTGAGGGGTTGTTGTGCCTTGGATAGCTGAGCCAGTCAGATATCCAGATATCAGTAAGTAAGGTTAAGTCACGAAGTCTAAGCTAAGTTAAATGCTCCTAAGAGTTGTTCTTTTGCTAAGTTGCTTTGTTTAATTTAAGTTATTAGCTAAGTTAAAAATTGTTGAATGTTATTCCTCTGTTAAATTGCTAAGTCATAGGTTTTAAGATAGGTTAAATACTGTTAAGTGCTGGTTTTGGCTAAATTGTGACATTTAAGGTATCAGTTAAGGGTAAGGTATAAGTTAAGTCCTGTTAAGCTTGAGCTCTGTTGAGCTTTTAGGCCGTATACATTTTATCCTTGCTCTCACTGACCTGTTGTAACACACACACACACACACACACACACACACACACAGGGAGAGTTCTCGGTTCATTTCTGGTTTGATTGCCTGGATTTGGTTTGGTTTTGTTGTTGCTTTGTTTCCTTGGTGTGCCTCCAGTGTTCAGTCAGGAGCAGAGTTATACTTGCCAAGGAACTTTGTGCTGCTGTCCCTTGATATTAAATCTGGTTTTTACTGATCCCTTGCCGGGGATTTTTTCAGCACTCTCAAGGTTTCATTTGTACCAGGGTGAAGGAGCCCTGGCCCAGGCTCTGGCCCTGGGGGACACGGGGACGCTGCCGGGGGGTCCCTGTCCCCCTGTGCCACCCCCAGGGCCCCGGCCCCCCGTCCTTGTGTCAGGCTCTGGGGTCGATCTCGTGGAACATCCTCTGGGGGAGGCTGCGGGGCCGGGGCCGGGGGGACTGGGGGGGACAGGGGACCCCACTGTGCACGAGCAGGGTTGGACTGCTCTGGGGGGAGCTGTGAGGGGAGCCGGGGCAGAGTGACCTTCCCAGTGACCTCACACAGCTCCCGTGATGTCACACAGCCCCCGTGATGTCACACTGCCCCCGTGATGTCACACTGCCCCTGTGATATCACACCCCCTGTAATGTCACACAGCCTCTGGTGATGTCAAACAGACCTTGTGATGTCACACAACCAACTCTATGATGTCACACAGCTCTTGTGATGTCATCCAGCCACCTGTTATGTCACACACCCCCTGTGATGTCACAGAGCCAATTCTATGAAGTCACCCTGTGATGTCATGCAGTAGTGCTGTGATGTCACAGAAGACAGTAATGTCGCAAAGTCACCCTGTGACATCACAATTGTGTTCTGTGATGTCACACCCTGCTCTATGATGCTTCACAGCCACCCAGTGATGTCACAACCCATTCACTGATGCCACAGAGCCACCTTCTATGATGGCAGAGTCTGCTATATGGCCTCACATCTTGCTGTGTGATGTCACAGCCAGTTCTGTGATGTCACAAAACTCTCAAGAACTCAGTTCCATTGAAACACTGAAGTTTCTTGTACTTTGAAGAGATCCCTGTCAGGGACACAACTGAAAAAGTCTCCTCAGGTTCCAGTCAGAGCAGAACACTGGAGGCAGTGATGACAGGTGGGGACAAACAAGGCAAAGGTGTCTCTGGTGCTGAGCACACCTGGATGTGTTTCAGGAATGCCAAGGGCGAAGGCCTGAGCCCCAGCCCCTGACCAGACAGATCCTGTCCCTCCCTCCTTGCTCAGGGCTTTTCCCGGGATGGGCACTGGCATGTGGGGATGGGCAATGCCAAGGGCAGGAGCGTGGGGCGGCCCCTGCCAGGCTGCTGAGCAGGGACAAGGAGGCAATGAGGCCCCAGCCCTGCAAGGGTCACTTGTCCCCTCATGGCCTCAGGCCCAGGCCCAGCAGCCATGGCCAAAGTGCTGCCCAAGTTGGCTCTGTCAGGGCTGTCTTGCAGCTGCTGCCCATCCCTGTGCCCTGTGCCCTGTGCAGCCCAGGCTGTCCCACGGTGTCCCTGCCCTGCGCCTCTGTCCCTGCAGGCTGTCGGCATCCCCCGGCTGCCCCACCTGGCTGGGCCCTTCCTTTGCTGACAGCTCTGCCTCCTGCCTGCCCCTGCCTGCCCACACAAAGCCTTGGGCTGATACCAAAAGGGTTAATTCAATTTTTACCCTGCCTGTGAACTTTTAGCACAGGAACAAGGCATGCAGGGGCTGCTTTCCCATCAAGGATGGTTGGAAGAGAAGACATCTGGCTCAAGAATGCAGTGATAGAAAAAAGAAGGACTGAATCTGGGAATTTGGGGTGAGTTTTATGGTAATGCATAAATTGTAATACACGTTTTGTGGCGCTGGTAGAATTACATGTCCACATAAGTTTAGGAGTTATCCCTCACTAGACCTCAGGCCTGAATAAATGATCCCCTCATAAATAGCAAAGTAGTGTTAAGGAGCCTTATTCTGATATTTCGGAGACTTGGTGACAGCGAGGCCTCACAGAACCAAGGAGTCAGCGGTGATACTGAGCAAACTCATGGTACAAGGGTCCATTGTGACACAGTGGAACCCCATGGAACCAAAATCCATTTTATCACATTGGGGCCACATTGAACCAATGATCATTGTGATACTACAGGTCCAAGGAGACCATTGTGACTTTGAGAAACCTCTTGGTGACCATTCTGACCCAGCAAGGCCTTGTGGAACAAAGAGTCTGTTGTTAAACTGTGTCCTCATGGAACCAGGAGCCATTGTGGCACAGCATGGCCACGTGGAGCCAAGGGGCCACTGTGACACTGTGGATCCAAGGAGACCATTGTGACTGAGGAACCTCATGGAACCAAGAGTCCATTGTTCCACTGTGGGGCCCTGTGGAGCCAAGGGGAGCACAGGGACATTGTGGGGCCTCATGGAACAATGGAGACTCTTCTGACACTTTGGGACCCACTGGAACCAAGGGACCATTAGAGCATGGCAGGGCCTGGTGGAATCAAGGGGACTGCAGTGAACACTGTGGGTGTCCATGGGATGAAGGGTCAATTCTCACACTGTGGAACCAAGGATACCATTGTGACACTCTGGGGCATCATGGAACCAAACGTCCATTGTGACCCAGCAGGGCCTCATGAAACCATGGAGGCCATTTTTACACTTGGAGGCCTTGTGGAACCAAAGGGCCATTGTGGCACTTCAGGGCCTTGTGGAGCCATGGGGACCACAGTGACACTGTGGAGCTCCATGAAACCAATGGTCTGTTGTGACACTGCAAGGCCTTATGGGATCATGGAGACCATTGTGACACTGCAAGGCCTCATGGAAGCAAGGAACCACTGTAACACTATGGAGTCCTGGCAGGCCAAGGGGCAGTTGTCACACAGTTGGCACCATGGAACCAAGGAGGCCATTGTGACACTCCAGGGCCCCACGGAACTAAGGATCCATGGAACAGTGCAGGACCCCATGGAACCAAAGGTCCATTGGGACATTGCGGAGCCTCATGGAATCCTGGAGGCCATGATGACACTTGGAGGCCTCGTTGAATCAAGGGACTCTGCAGGGCCTCATGGAACCAAGGAGACCCTTCTGACACTGTGAGTCCCCTTGGAACCAAGGGTCCCTTGTGACACTGCAGCACCAAGGAGACCCCTGTGACACTGCCAGGCCTCATGGAAGCAAGGGACCATTGTGACACACTGGAGTCCCATGGAAACAAGAGGCCAGTGTGACACATCTGGGCCTCATGGAACCAAGGATCCAATATGACACCACCACTGTGACACTGCAGAGCCCCATGGAATCAAGGGAACAGGGAACAGGTCTGGTTGGCTTGGCCTGACTGGTCCAATTGCCCTTGGCATGTCGAGGGTCTCTTCTCATGTACCCCTGAAACCCTGGGGCTCTGGGCTTTCCTTCAAATGGAAAAGAACTGCCTTTCTCATTCAAGCATCCATGGCCAAAATGGGATTCCCCCTCCAAAATTCCCAATATCCAGGGATTGCTTCCAGACAAAAGCTGCCATTACAGACAGGTCTGGCTGCCCTTGTCTTCCTGAAAGCTGGGTCTCACCTGCCTTCAAACACTGGGGCTCAGTGCTTTCCTTCCTATGGAAAAGAACTGTCTCTCCTGCCCAGCTGGCCATATCTGAATTTGGTATTTTTCCTCCAAAATTCCTATGTTCAAGGGGTTTTCCTCCCAGACAAAAGCTCCCAGGACAGACAGCTCCGGCTGACCTTGGACTCTGGTGGTTGCCTCTATTGTGCCCTGAAACCCTGGGGCTGCACCCCTTCCTTCCTATGGAATGTAACCATCTTTCTTCTCCAGGTGCTCATGGCTGAAATTGGGACTCCAGCTCCAAAAGTCCTATATCCAAAGATTTCTCCTGCAGAAAAGCTGCCATTACAGACAGGTCTGGCTGGCCTTGGCCTCCTGAGGGCCAGCTCTCACCTGCCTTCCAAACACTGGGGCTCAGTGCTTTCCTTTCTGTGGAGAAGAATTCGCCTTCTCCAGGCCGAAATTGGCTGAAAATGAGATTCAACATTCAAAATTTCCAATATCCAAGAGTTGCTCCCAGACAAACCTGCCAATACAGAGAGACAGGCCTGGCCTTGGCCTCTGGCGACTGCAGGTCATCAGTCCCTGAAACACTGGGGCTCCGTGGTTTCCTTCCTATGGAGACCATTGTGACACTGTGGGGTTCCATGGAGCCAAAGGGCCGTTGTGATCCTGCAGGGCACCGTGGATCCATGGAGACCATTGTGGCATAGCAAGGCCCCAGGGAATCATGGAGACCATTGTGACACTGTGGGGCCCCAGGGAACCAAAGGGCCACTGTGACCCTGCAGGGCCTCATGGAAGCACGGGGCCATTGTGACACTGCAGAAGCAAGGAGAGCATTGTGACACTGCAGGGCCTCATGGAACCCAGGGAACATGGAACAGATCTGGCTGGCTTGGCCTCTCAGGGGCCACCTGACAGGTCCAGCTGATCTTGGAATACTGAGGGCTGCTTCTCATCAGCCCCTGGAGAACTGGGGCTTGGTGCTTTCCTTCCTATGGAAAAGAACCATCCCTCTTTCCAGGTGCCCACAGCCAAAACTGATACTCCCCCTGAAAAATTCCCTATCTGCAAGGGTTCTCCCAGGCAAAAGCTGCCAGGACAGAGAGCTCTGGCTGGCCTTGGCCTCTGCTGGTCACCTCTCATCTCAAGGAAGCCCTGAGGAAAGTATTTGAACAGGTTTGACTGCTGGGACGTCAATGAATCTCTCCTCCTCTGAAAAACTCAGATGCTGTTCTAATAATATATGCCTTTTTTTCTCATGGTGTATCATGCATGACTGTTGCCTTCTCAAGGCGTGGCAACCTGGTTCTCACTCCGGCACGGTGGCCCAAAGCCCAGGGTCACTCGGTCCACATGCTCCTGACACCAACGTGGTGGACAGCAAATGGCATTTATTGACGGGTCACCGGGGTTTTTATGGCTTGGGCAGTCAGTGTCATTTCCTTCTGCTCACGTCCGGCTGGGTGCGGCCAGGCACGGAGCAAAGGTCTGACTGCAGAGGGGGGGTGTCCTGACTGACCGTACAGCCCCATTCCTGCTGCACACACAGATCCCTGACTGACCGTACAGCCCCATTCCTGCTGTACACAGCCCTGACTGACCGTACAGCCCCATTCCTGCTGCACACACAGATCCCTGACTGACCGTACAGCCCCATTCCTGCTGTACACAGCCCTGACTGACCGTACAGACCCATTCCTGCTGTACACAGCCCTGACTGACCGTACAGCCCCATTCCTGCCGTACACAGCCCTGACTGACCGTACAGACCCATTCCTGCTGTACACAGCCCTGACTGACCGTACAGCCCCATTCCTGCCGCACACAGCCCTGACTGACCGTACAGCCCCATTCCTGCTGTACACAGCCCTGACTGACCGTACAGCCCCATTCCTGCTGTACACAGCCCTGACTGACCGTACAGCCCCATTCCTGCCGCACACACAGCCCTGACTGACCGTACAGCCCCATTCCTGTAACACACACACAGCCCTGACTGACCGTACAGCCCCATTCCTGCCGCACACACAGCCCTGACTGACCGTACAGCCCCATTCCTGCTGCACACACACAGCCCTGACTGACCGTACAGCCCTATTCCTGTAACACACACACAGCCCTGACTGACCGTACAGCCCCATTCCTGTAACACACACACAGCCCTGACTGACCGTACAGCCCCATTCCTGCTGCACACACAGATCCCTGACTGACCGTACAGCCCCATTCCTGCCGCACACACACAGCCCTGACTGACCGTACAGCTCCATTCCTGCTGCACACACAGCCCTGACTCTCCACAGAATTTTTGGGGATTTTGGGGTTTGAAATGGGAATTTTGGGGAATGTTGGAAGGAATTGGGGGATTTTTGGAAGAAATTCTGGGGGGATTTTGGGGGCATTTGGGGCATTTTGGGAAAATTGGGGGAATTTTTAGGACATTTGGGGGCTCCAGGTGGCGCCGGGCGGCACTGGGGGACAGCTCTAGGAAATTGGGGAAACTTGGGAAAATTTGTGGAAAATTTGTGGAATTTCTGGCATTTTTGGGGATTTTTGGGAATTTTGTTTGAGATTTTGGAAGGTTTTGGGGCACTTTCGGAGTTTAGGTGATTTTTAGGGGGAGTTTTGGGGTTTGAAATGGGAGTTTTGGGGGAAATTTTGGGGAGTTTTATGAAAATTTTGTGGCTTGAAATGGGATATTTGGGGGGAAAATTTGGGATGTTTTGGGATTTTTTTTGGATTTTGGAAGACATTTTTTAGGGATTTTGGGATTTTCTGGGAATTTTGAGGAATTTTGAGGAGATTTGGGGGCTCCAGGTGGTGCTGAGCAGCTCCAGGGCAGAGCTCTGGGAAATTCAAAGTTTTTTTAGGAAATTTGTGGAAATTTGGGGATGTTTTGGGATTTGGGGAAGTTTTAGGGGAGGTTTTGGGATTTTAAGGGGGTTTTATGGTGTTGAAATGGGAACTTTTGGGGTTTAAGTTGCAATTCTTAAAGGACTTTGGGGAAGTTTTGTGGGGTTTTCTTGACATTTTGGAAGGAATTTTGGTGCAGTTTGGGGGATTTTGGGGCCTCCAAACGGCCCCAGCTCAGGGAACAAGGGGATTTTTGAGGAAATTTTGGGATTTCTTGGGGAATTTTGGGGATTTTTTTAAATATTGGAAGGAATTTCAGGGAGATTTGTGGAAAGTTTGAAGAGTTTTGGGGAAATTCTGGGAAATTTTAGGAACTTTTGGGGCATTTTTGGGGTTGCAATGGGAATTTTTGGGAATTTTGTGGGACTTGGGGGGGATTTGGGGAAATGCTGAGGGGGTTTGGGTGTTTTGAGGGGAATTTTTGGGAATTTTGGGGGAATGGGGGGTTGGGAGTTGAAATGGGAATTTTTTGGGGTTGAAATGGAAATTTTTGGGAGAATTTGGGGGATTTTTTAGGTACATTGGGGAAATTTGGGGAGATTTGAAAAATTTTGGGGGAGTTTGGGAGGATTCTGGGAATTTTTAGGGGGATTTTGGGATTGAAATGGGAATTTTGGGGATGTTTTGGGAATGTTGGAAGGGATTTAGGGGATTTTTAGAAGAAATTTGGGGGGAGTTCGGGTGATTTTTGGGAATTTTGCAGGATTTTTGGGAATGAGGAAAGGAATTTGGGGGAGTTTTGGGGAAGTTTGGGGAATTTGGGGTCCAGCTCTGGGAATTTTGGGGATTTATGGGGATTGAAATGGGAATTTGGGGGAATTTTTGGGACTTTTTGGGAATTTTGGGGTTTCTGGGAGATTTTTGGGGGTTGAAATGGGAAAATTTTGGGGATTTTGTTTGATGTTTTGGGAATGGTGGAAGAGATTTTAGGGAATTTGGGGGGGATATCTGGGGGTCCTGGAGGGGATTTGGGGGAATTTTGGGGTTAAAATGGGAATTTTGAGGGACTGTAATGGGAAATTGGGCATTTTGGGGGGAATCTTAGGGAAATTGGTGGAATTTGGGATTTTTTGGGGAATTTTTAGGAATATTGGAAGGCGTTTGGGGGGAGTTTTGGGGGATTTTGTGGAGTCTTGGGGCTTTGGGATGTCCAGCTCTGGGAATATTGGAGACTTTTGGAATTTTGGGGGAATTTTGGGGAATTTGGGGGTCCTGGAATGGATTTGGGGCAGTTTTGGGGAAATCTGGGGAATAACTGGGAATTTTGGGGAGAATTTTTGGGAATTTGGGAAGAATTTGGGGGTCCAGTTCTGGGAAATTCAGAAATTTTGAGGATTTTTGAGAATTATTCTTAAACTTGGGGGATTCTGGAGGGCATTTGGGAAATTTTTAGAGAATTTTTGGGAGAATTTTGGGGATTTTTTGGAATATGAGGGGAATTTGGGTGAAAAATTCATTAAAAATTTGGGATTTTTGAGGGATTCTTTAAAATTTGGGGGATCCTGGAGTGGATTTGGGGGTTTAAAGAAGAAATTTTAGGGTTTAAAATGAAGGTTGAGGGATTGAAATGGGAATTTTGAGAGGATATGGGGAATTTTTGGGGCAATTTTGGAGTCTTAAAAGGATTTTTGGGGTTTAAATGGAATTTTTGGGGTTTCGTTGGGGTTTTGGGGGATTCAAATAAGAATTTTGAGGGTATTTTGGGTTTTAATTGTGATTTTGGGGGAATTTTAAGGAATTTTGGTGTTCAGCACTGGAAAAAATTCGAAATTTTGGGGAATTTTTGGGCATTTTTGGGTCCAGCTCTGGGAATTTGGTGAATTTTCAGGGTCCTGTGAGGAGTTTTTAAGAAATTTGGGAGAAAATTTTGAGAATTGTGGGGCATTTGGGCTTCTGGAGGAATCTGGGAGGAATTTGGGGAATTCTGGGAATATTTTGGAAATTTTGGGGAGGATTTGTGTTGTTTTGGGATATATTCGGGAAATCTTTTGGCATTTCGGCGCTTTCTGAGGGGATTTGAGGGGTTTTGGGGGGTCCCGAGGGGGATTTTTGTGGAATTTTGGGGGTTTTGGGGCGGTTTTTGGCGTTTTTGGGGCTCCCGGCCGAGCTCACCTTTTTTCTCCACCTTCACCTTGGCGGCCATCACGGCTCCGGACGCGTCCCTGGGGCCTGGCAGGGGTGAGAGGCTCGTGAGGGATCCCAAAAATCCCCCAAAATGCCCCAAAATCGCCTCAAATCCCCCCAAAATCCGCGCCCCCTTCTCACCGCCGCCCTCAGGAGCTGCCGCTTCCCGCCTTCCGTCGGCGCCACCTCCCACTGGTCGACCTGCCTGTCAATCATAGCTTGCAACCAATCAGCGGCCTTGAAGGCGGTATCTAAAGGCTGCGCCATTTTGGCTTTTTTCGACTACAATTCCCGTCATGCCCTGCGGCGGCAAAGTGAGCTATTAAACGCTGGACTCCAGGTCCCAGCATGCCTCGCGGCCTCTTAGAGCGCCACTGAAACGGGGCCAACAACTCCCGTCATGCCCTGCGGCACTACACGTAAGTATTGATGGCTGGCTTACAATTCCCTTCATGCTCCGCGGCCCCATAGAATCTAAAGGAAGCCCGGCCTACACCTCCCGTCATGCCACGCAGCCACACAGAGTGCCTGGTACACGCCCCCAAATTTCCCTCCAAACCCAAAGTTGCTCCTCAGTTGCCCCCCCGGACCCCCAAGTGCCTCCCAGGATTCCTAAGTGATCTCTCAGCCCCCACTCAGGACCTCCGAGTGCCCTCACGGACTCCCAGGTGCCCCCCTAAACCTCCCCCCGCCCCACAGACCCTCAGTCTGCGCCTACAATTCCTATGCTGCCCAGAGCCTACAACTCCCATCATCCCCCGCGCCCCACAGAAGCCAGGTAAAGCCAGGATCCAGCTCACCAGGTGACCCTGAGTGCCCTCAGACCCAAAGTTCCCCTCGGGTGTCTTTTAAGTGTCCCTTAAATGGCTCCTCTGACCCATAAGTGGCCCTTAGGACCCCGAAGTGCCCCCAGACCCCCAAGTTTCCCCATCGACCAACTTCCTGGTTTACAGCTCCCATCATGCCCCGCGACGCCCATTGAGTTCCATTACAAACACGCATACAACTCCCATCAGCCCCCGCGCCCTATAGAGAATCATTATAACCCATAGAGTCCCATAGAGAATCATTATAACCCATAGAGCCCCATTACAGGTGTGCATACAACTCCCATCAGGCCCCACGCCCCATAGAGAATCATTATAACCCATAGAGCCCCATTACAAACACGCATACAACTCCCATCATCCCCCCCGCCCCATAGAGAATCATTACAGCCACGCCTACAACCCCCATCCTGCCTCGCGCACCACAGCGCCCCTGTTACTCGCTTACAACTCCCGTAATGCCCCGCGCCTCCCATAGCCCATCACTGCATGCCCCGCCCCTCCCGCACTACAACTCCCGTGCTGGCCCGCGGCGCTTTTCCCGCGGTTTTTCGCTCTCCTCAGCGCCCCCTGGCCATGATGGCGGAGGCGCTGGAGCGGTGGCTCTGGGAGGAGATGGAGCTGCCGCCCTCCGCCATCCCCTCCCCGGCCGCGCTCCGCAGGTCGGGACCAGCCGGGGACCCCCATGGGGACCCCCCTGAGGCGGGGAGGGGCCGGGGGGTTTCGGGCTGCCGGGGGTGGAAACCCCCCGAGGGCTCCGTGAGGGGAGAGCGGGAATGTGGGGGGGGGCTGAGGAGGTTTGGGGTCCCTTTGGAGGGTCCTGAGAGGTTTTGGGGAGTCCTGGGGGGATTTTGGGCTCCCTCTGGAGAGTACTGGGAGGTTTTGGGGTCCCTTTGGAGAGTACTGGGGAGGTTTTGGGGTTCCTTTAGAAGATCCTGGAAGGGTTTGGGGGTCCCCTTGGAGGATCCTGGAGGAATTTTGGGGGTCCTGAAGGGATTTTGGGGTCCCTATGAAACATCCTGGGGCGTTTTGGGGTCCCCTTGGAGGGTCCTGAGGGGGTTTTAGGGGTCCTGAGTGAATTTTGCGTCCTCTTGGAGGGTCTGAGGGGGTTTAGGGGTGCTGGGGGGATTTTGGGGTCCTTTTGGGTGGTCCTGTGTGAGTTTTGGGGTCCTTTTGAGGGGTCCTTGGGGGATTTTGGGGTCCCTTTAGAGGGCCCTGGGTGGGTTTGGGGGTCCTGAGGTGGTTTTGCGGTCTCTTTGGAGGGTCCTGAGAGGTTTTGGGGAGTCCTGGGGGGATTTTGGGCTCCCTCTGGAGAGTTCTGGGGGGTTTTGGGGTCCCTTTGGAGGGTCCTGGGGATGCTTTTGGGGTCCTTTAGGAGGTCCTGGAGAATTTGGGGTCCCCTTGAAGGGTCCCTTGGGAGGTTTTGGGGGGTCCTGTGGGGATTTTGGGGTCCCTTTGGGGGGTCCTGAGGGGTCCTTTTGGGGTCCCTTTTAGGGCATCCTGAGTGGATTTGGGGGTTCCTGGGGGTGATTTTCGGGTTCCTGGGTGAATTTTATGGTCACCCCCAAATGTTGGGGTGCCCCAATTCCCTCCCCTGCAGGCTCTGCTCCGGCCCCGCAGCCCCCATTTGGGATTACGTCACCCGCCACGTCCGGAACCAGCGGTGAGGGGGGACCCCAACATTGGGGAGAGTGAAAAACCCCAAAAATTGAAAGGGGACCCCAAAATTTAAGGGGAAGGAGGGGGAGATGCTTTCCGGGCCTACAGCTCCCATCATCCCCCGCGCCCCACTGAGTTCCATTATAGCCAAGCCTACAACTCCCATCATGCTCCACGCCCCATTCAGTGTCATTATGGCCGGCATACAGCTCCCATCACGCCCTGCACCGCCCATAGAGCATCATTGCAGGCCCCACCCCCCTGAACTACAGCTCCCATCATGCCCCGCGCCACTTTTCCCGCTCTTTTTCCCGGTTCTCCCCTCACAGAATTTTTGGGGTGTCCCCACAGGAACGTGAAGAAGATCCGAGGAAATCTGCGCTTGTATCCGAAATTTTGGGGGATCCTCAAAAATTTGGGGGTTCCTGGGATAGAAAATTCTGGAAACCCCAAAATCTGGGGTGGGGGTTCCCAAATTTGGGGGTTCAACCTTCAGTTGAAGGGGAGATTTTTGGGGGATCCCCAAATTGTTCCTTAACTCGGGGCTCAGGTACGGGCACCTGCAGGAGCTGGAGGTGAGGGTGACCCAAAACCTGAGGGGGAATTGGGGTCAGATTTGGGGTGGGGAACCCAAAATTTGGGGAGGTTCCCTCAGATTTGGGGACATTTTGGGGAAATTTTGGGATTTTTGGGGAATTTTCAGGAATTTTAAGGGATTTTTTTGGATTTTGGGGGATCTTTTTTGATTTTTGGAGGGGATTTGAGGGAATTTTGGGGGGTCCAGGGGAGTTTTGGAGCTTGAAATGGGATTTTTTTTGTGGGCAAAATGCAAAATTTTTGGAGAATGTTTTTGGGTTTGGTGGGAATTTTGGGAGGGATTTGGGGGGTTTGGGGCATTTAAAAGTGATTTTTCGGGGGATTTTTTGGGGAATTTTGAGGATTTTTTGCGGGACTTTTGGGATTTTTCAGGGGTTTTGGGGAATTTTGGAAATGACTTTGGGGAGTTTTTGGGATTTTTTGACAATCTCAGGGATATCTGGGTGAATTTTGGGGGGAATTCAGGCGGATTTGGGGTCCATTTTGAGCCTCATTTTTGTGGGATTTTGAGGGGTATTGGGAATTTTTGGGGAGAATTTTGGGTGATTTTTGGGGAGAATTTTGGGGGTTTTTTTGGGATTTTTAGGGGGATTTTGTGGATGTTTTCGGGAATTTTTTGGGGAATTTTTTTAGAATTTTCGGGGATTTTTGGATATTTGGGAATTTTCAGGTTTTTGGGAATTTTGAAAAAGATTTTGGGATTCTTTGACAATCTCAGGGCTACTTGAGGGGATTTTGGGGTGAATTTGGGAGGATTTAGGGTCAATTTTGAGCCTCATTTTTGTGGCATTTTGGGGTTTTTGGGAGTTTTTGGGGGAATTTTGTGGATTTTTTGGGGGGAATTTTGGTGGAAATTTTGGGGGGAATTTGAAGGATTTTTTGGGGGGGCAATTTTGGGGATTTTTTGGAGGA
This sequence comes from Melozone crissalis, assembly GCF_028551555.1. Taxonomy (NCBI): domain Eukaryota; kingdom Metazoa; phylum Chordata; class Aves; order Passeriformes; family Passerellidae; genus Melozone; species Melozone crissalis. The sequence continues at coordinate 4,202,448 of NW_026535912.1, forward strand.
TTTGGAGCCATTTTAACCCTCATTTGTGTGGAATTTTTGGGTTCTTTTGTGGGGTTTTCCCGTTAGTTTGGAAGTTTTGGGTATCATGAGGACGCGGGGCACAATCTCAGGGATTTTGGGGTGAATTTTGGGCAGATTTGGGTCCATTTTGAGCCTCATTTTTATTAAATTTTGGGGATTTTTGGGGGGCAATTTTTGGGAGATTTTTTCAGGGAGATTTGGGGGGGAATTTGGGGAATTTTGGGGATTTTTGGGGGAATTTTTGGGATTATTTTGGAGGGGAATTTTGGGTGAATTTGGACGGATTTGGGGGTTGATTTTGAGCCTCATTTTGGTTTTTTTGGTGGGATTTCCCCAAACTTTGGGAGTTTTGGGTATCATGAGAACCCTGGGCCCAATCTCAGGGATATTGGGGTGAATTTTGGGTGCATTTTGGGCTGAATTCGGGTGGATTTGGGTCCATTTTGAGCTTCATTTTTATAAAATCTTGGGGGTTTTGGGGGAATTTTGGGATTTTTTTTGAGCCTTGTTTTTATAAAATTTGTGGGGATTTTTGGGGGGAGTTTTGGGGGGAATTTTGGAGAGTTTTTGGGGATTTTTTTTCGGGGAATTTTGGGGTCAATTTTGTGCCTCATTTTTGCGGGATTTTGGGGTATTTTTTGTGGGATTTTTCTCGGTTTTTTTGTGAGCTTTGAGTGTTGTGAGAACCTAGGGCACAATCTCAGGGATGTTGGGGTGAATTTGGGCGGATTTGGGTCAATTTTGAGCCTCATTTTTGGGGGTTTTCTCTTTTTTGGGGGGAGTTTTGGGTATCGTGAGGACGCTGGGCACAATCTCAGGGATATTGTGGTGAATTTTGAGGTGAATTTGGTCAGATTTGGGCCAATTTTAATCCTCATTTTTGTGGAATTTTGGGTTTTTTGTGGGGTTTTGTCAATATTTTGAGAGTTTTGGGTATCGTGAGAACCCTGGGCACACTCCCAGGTACATTTGGGTGAATTTTGGCTGAATTCTGCCTGAATTGTGGCGCTTTTGGGCCCGTTTTGGCGCAGGCCGCTCCAGCTCGGCCGGGCCAGCAGGGGGCGCTGCGCGCGGCCGTGGAGCGGCTCCGGAAGGAGGTGCGGGACCTGGGGGACGCCATTGCGGACGCACAGGAAACGGCGCAGCGCCTCGGTGAGTCCGGCCGGAAACGCGGCCCCCGCACAAAGGTTCCTACCCTCCAAACCTCCATTTCGGGGGCTCCCCACCCCCAAATTTTGGGGTCCGCGCCATTTCTGGGGTCTCATGATGCCCCTAAGTCCCAATTTTGGGGTCCTTACCAGAAATTTGGGATTCCTTGCCCACTCAAAACCCCAATTTTGCGGTCCCTGACCCTCCCCTAACCCCAAGTTTGGGGTCCCTGATGCTCCCAAACCCCAATTTTGGGGTCCCTGAACACCCCAGCCCCAAATTTGGGGTCCCTTTCCCCAATTTTAGGGTCCCAGCACCCCCAAAACCCCAACTTTGTGGTCCGATGTCCTCCTGGACCCCAATTTTGGGGTCCTTGAGCCACTAAAGCCCCAGTTTGGCATCTTCACCCTAAATTTTGGGGTCCCCTTTCCCAATTTTGGAGTCCCTGGACCCCCTCCCCCCCCCAACCCCAATTTTTGGCTCCTTACTGTATTTTGGGGTCTCTACCCCCAAATTTTGGGGTCCCCCTGATTTGCAGTGTCCCAGAACTCCCATAATCCCGATTTTGGGGTTCCTGACCCCCCCAAACCCCAGTTTTCGAGACCCATCCCCAATTTTGGAGTCTCAGGAACCCCCAAACCCCAATTTTTCTCCAAGCCCTAAATTTACGGTCCCGTTCCCCCTTTTTGAGCTCCCAGGACCACCAAAACCCCAAATCTGGGGTCCCTGAACCCTCAAACCACAAATTTTGGGGTCCTTTCCCCATTTTTAGGGTCTCTGATCGAGGCCAAACCCCAATTCTGGGATCCCTGATGAACTCAAACCCCAATTTTGGGGTTCCATGTCCTCCTAGACCCCAATTTTGGGGTCCCCTTCCTCAATTTTGGGGTCCCTGTTCCCCCTAAATCCCAATTTTTGGGTCCCCTTCCCCAATTTTAGGGTCTCAGACCGCCCCCGGACTCCAATTTTGGGGTCCCTACCCCTAAATTTTGGGACCCCTTCCCCATTTTTAGGGTCCCAGACCCCCCCTAAACCCCAAATTTGGGGTCCCTGAACCCCCCAAACCTCAATTTTGCGGTCCCCATCCCCATTTTTAGGATCCCTGAGCCCCTCTAAACCCCAATTTTGAGATTTTCACCCCCAAATTTTGAGTTCCTCCCCCAATTTTGGGGTCCCGTGACCCCCCCAAATCCCAAATTTGGGATCCCTGAACCCCCCAAACCCCAATTTTGGGGTCCCTTCCCCAATATTTTGGGTCCCAGGATCCCCCTAAACCCCAAATTTGGGATCCTCACCGCAATTTCGGGGTCCCTTCCCTCAGTTTCGGGCTCCCTGACCCCCCAAACCCCAAATTTGGGGGTTCTCACCCCAAACCTTTGGGGTGCCCCTTTCCCCCCCAGACGCCTTGCTGGAGGAGGCGCAGAGCCGGCGGTGGGCGGAGCTTCAGCGAGGGGCGGAGCTTCGGCTGCTGGGGGTGGAGCTTCAGCGAGAGGCGGAGCTTCAGCGAGGGGCGGAGTCGGGCCCGGCTGGGCTGCGGGACGGCCACGAGGAGGCGCTGAGGGCAATCCATAAAAGGTAAAAGGGGCGGGGCCTGAAGGGGCAGGGTGGAAGGGGCGGGGCCTTGCAGTGTTTCCTTATATGGGCAGTGGGGGAATTTGGGGGATTTTTAGATTTTTTGGTCCCTGACTGAATTTTGGGGCCCTTCAGGGGATTTTGGGTGATTTTTGAGGGGATTTTGGAGGATTCTCTGGGACTTGGGAGGATTTTGAAGGGTTTTCAAGAGATTTTTTGTGTCTCTCGGGGATTGTGAGGAGATTTTGGGGCATTTTGAGGAGAATTAGGGGTCCCTAAAGCATTTTTTGAGGATTTTGGGTTCCTCAGGCAATTTTGAGACAATTTGAAGGATTTTGAGGGGATTTTGTATTCCTACTGGGATTTTGGGAAAATTTGAAGGGTTTTGATGAGGTTTTGGGGTCCGTGAGGGGATTTTTGAAGAATTTTGTGGTTCCTGAGGGGATTTTGGGGTCCCTGGTGGGAATTTTCAGATTTTGGAGGACTATGAGGAAATTTTGATCAGATTTTTGGGTCTCTGAGAGGATTTTGGGGGGATTGTGAGGCAATTTTTGCTTTCTGGGGGGATTTTTGGGGTTCCTGAGTGGATTTTGGGGTTTCTGAGGGGATTTTTTTGGAATTTGGGGAGATTTTGGGGTCCCTGAGGGATTTTGGGGGGACTTGAGGGATTTTTGGGGGGATTTTGTGTTCCTAAGGGGATCTGGGGAGATTGTGAAGAAATTTTGAGGGGTTTTGGTTGATTTTGAGAAGACTTTGGGTTTTTTGATGGGATTTTTGGAGTTCCTGAGTGGATTATGGGTAAATTTGGGGGATTTTGGGGCATTTTGAGGAGATTTTTGGTATTTTGAAAGACTTTTGGGTCCTCTCAGGCTGGGCCTATCCCGGGAGGAGTTGTCAGCCATCTTGGCCGCAGGGGCGGAGCCGGAAGTGCTGGTGAGTGGGCGGAGCCTGACATGGTGGGCGGGGCCTGGAGACCATTCAGGGACCCCAAAATCAGCCCAGGACCCCCTGAAAATCCCCAAATTCCCCCAACCCCTCCCCCTCCGCAGGTGTCAATCAAGGCCCTGTGCAAGGCCAGGGAGGCGGAGCTCCAGAGGCCACATCCACACAGGTAAGCCACACCCCTTCCTCCTTAACCCCCAATTAACCCCTCAATTAATCAATTAATTAATGAACTCCAGAGCTGCCAATCACCCCAGGAAGGCTCAGGAGGCTCCAGATTGGTCGGAACAGGCTGAGGTGGGCGTGGCTGGCTGGGGGAGGGGGCGTGGCTCTGCTCAGGCCACGCCCTCTGCTCTGATTCGTGATGCCCCCTACAGGCTGTACTGATTGGCCACAGCCCAGAGGCGGTGCTTTGGGCGCTGGAGGTCCTGGCCAATCAGAGCACAAGGTGGGTGGGGCCTGAAGGAGTGGGTGGGGCTTAAAGGGGAGGAAGTGGCCAAAAGAATGGGAGGGTCTTAAAGGGGTGGGTGTGGCTTAAAGAGACGAGTGGAGCTTAAAGTGTGGGTGTGGCCTAAGAGGGTGGGTGGGGCTTTATTATGTATGGGGGGGCTCAAAAGGTGGGTGGGGCTTAAAGGGGTGGGTGGGGCTTAAAAGGGTGGGTGGGGCTCAAAGGGATTAACTGGATTTAATGGTGGGTGGGACTTCAATGAGTGGGTGGGACTTAAATATGTGGGTGGGGCTTAAATTGTGAGTGGAGCTTAAATGGATGGAGTGGGCTTAAAAGGGGTGGGTGTGGCACAAGTGGGTGGAGCTTAAATGGTGGGTGGGGCTTAAAGGAATGGATGGGTCCTAAAGAGGTGGGTGGGGGCTTTAAAAGGTGGGTGGGGCTTAAAGGGATGGGTGTGGCTTAATGAGAATAGGTGTGGCTTAATGGGCTGGGTGTGCCTTTGTCCTGGTTTAGGACAAATTAGGGGAAATCTCCAAAAGGGAGTCCCCCCCCAAAAAAAACAAACCTCCAACCACCCCTCCCCCCCCCAATACCGGGTTCGGGAAGGAATTCCTTGGAGGAGCAAAGTGGAAAACAAAACCTATTTATTGACAAATAACAAAAGAACACTCCCCAACACAAGAAAAGAAAAGAAGACCAGTCGGTGTTGTGGAGGATGCCGAGCGTCTCTCGCAGGCTCCGGAGATCCCGCCAGACGTCGGACGTCCCAGGTCAGGTCCAGAGCCGGTCCAGTATCTTCAGGGGAGGGTAAGAAAGAGAGGACGAAAGAAAAGGGAAAAAAAAAACAGCGCAGAAAGCAGCAAAGGGAAAAAAAGGCAGCTATCAGCTAGGGCTAAGGCAGTAGCAAGCAAGCAAGCAAAGCGGCAAGCAAAAGCGAGCAGGCCAGCCAGCCAAGCAGCCAAAAGCCAAAGTGCACCCAGTCCCCCTCCCTCCTCCCTCCCCGCCCCGCCGCGGCAAGACGGCCGGGGGCGGGGGGGGGGAAGAGAGAGAGAAAAAACACAGCTGCCAGACACAACACACGATATTGGGATAAAGTATTGGGATGAAGGTTGTCACCCCACGACACTCCACCCCTTATCCCATATCGTGAACATACAATAAAAAACTTTCATTTCACTTACTCACACCTTTGACACTTACGCATTCCTCTCATCTTATTTGCTCAGACCTTTGACACTTACAGTTTCCTTCTGTCTCACATTCAGCAAACAATGGCATTCATATATGAGCCTTATCCCACAATCAGGTCTCCCTGAGGTACACACCGTGTTGTTCCATCTTTCTGCATTATCCACCATGTATAACCTGGTCCTTGAGCAAAAACAATCCCACGGATGGGTTTGTCTGTACTCGAGGCAGGGTTGATCCATACTGTCTTTCCCAACAAACCTCTGACATGGGCCACTGGGGCTTTATCCCCATCTACTATATTAAGGAGCTCAGACTGAGCAGGACCCACTCGGTTGGTGGAACCTCGAGTGTTAACTAACCAGGTAGCCTTCGCCAAATGCTGCTCCCAGTTTTTTAAAGACCCCCCACCCAATGCTTTTAAGGTGGTTTTTAACAATCCATTATACCTTTCCACTTTCCCTGCAGCTGGTGCATGATAGGGGATATGGTATACCCACTCGATGCCATGTTCCCTAGCCCAAGTATTAATAAGATTGTTTTTAAAATGAGTTCCATTATCCGACTCAATTCTCTCAGGAGTACCGTGCCTCCAAAGGACCTGCTTTTCAAGGCCCAAGATAGTGTTACGAGCTGTGGCATGAGACACAGGGTAGGTTTCCAACCATCCCGTGGTGGCTTCTACCATGGTCAGTACATAGCGCTTGCCTTGGCGGGTTTGAGGCAGCGTGATGTAATCAATCTGCCAGGCCTCCCCATATTTGTACTTAGACCACCGCCCACCGTACCAGAGGGGCTTCACCCTTTTGGCCTGCTTAATGGCAGGGCACGTCTCACAGTCACGAATAACCTGAGAGATACTGTCCATGGTTAGATCCACCCCTCGGTCTCGTGCCCATTTATAGGTGGCATCTCTACCCTGGTGGCCTGAGGCATCATGGGCCCATCGTGCCAAGAATAACTCTCCCTTATGCTCCCAGTCGAGATCTATCTTCAACTCCCCCATCTTTTCAGCCTCATGTACTTGCTGGTTGTTTTGCTGCTCTTCATTAGCTCTACTTCTGGGGACATGGGCATCTACATGCCGAACCTTCACAGGTAACTTCTCTAACCGAGTAGCGATATCTTTCCACTCTTCCACAGCCCAAATTGGTTTTCCTCTGCGCTGCCAGTTCGCCTCTTTCCATCTCTTCAGCCATCCCCATAGAGCATTGGCTACCATCCAAGAATCGGTATACAAATAGAGCCTTGGCCACTTCTCTCTCTCTGCAATACCTAGGGCCAGTTGAATAGCTTTGATTTCAGCAAATTGACTGGATTCACCTTCTCCTTCAGTAGCCTCCGCAACCCGTCGAGTGGGACTCCATACAGCTGCTTTCCACCTCCGTTTCATCCCTATGACGCGACAAGAACCATCGGTGAATAAAGCGTAATGTGTTTCTTCTGCTGGCAACTGATTATATGGTGGAGCTTCCTCAACCCGGGTCACTGGCTCTTGTTCCTCATCCGCGACACTAAAGCTCTCACCTTCGGGCCAATTTGTAATTATTTCCAGGATCCCAGGGCGATTTAACTTCCCAATTCGAGCGCGCTGCGTAATGAGGGCAATCCACTTACTCCAAGTAGCATTGGTGGCATGGTGGGTAGAGGGAACCTTTCCTCTGAACATCCATCCCAGCACCGGTAGTCGGGGTGCCAGAAGAAGTTGTGCCTCTGTACCAATCACCTCCGAGGCGGCTTGGACTCCTTCATAGGCGGCCAAGATTTCTTTTTCTGTTGGGGTATAGTTATCTTCAGACCCCCTGTAGCTCCGACTCCAAAATCCCAATGGTCGGCCTCGGGTCTCGCCAGGCACCTTCTGCCAAAGGCTCCAGGACAGACCATGGCTCCCGGCCGCAGAGTAGAGCACGTTCTTCACATCTGGTCCCGTCCTAACTGGACCAAGGGCCACAGCATGAGCGATCTCCTGCTTGATTTGGACAAACGCTTGCTGCTGCTCAGGGCCCCAATGGAAGTCGTTCTTCTTGCGGGTAACCAGATAAAGGGGTCTCACAATCTGACTATACTCAGGGATGTGCATCCTCCAGAAACCTATAGCACCTAAGAAGGCTTGTGTTTCCTTCTTATCAGTTGGTGGGGACATAGCAATGATTTTGTTAATAACATCCGCAGGAATCTGACGCCATCCGTCTTGCCACTTCACCCCCAAGAACTGAATTTCTCGGGTAGGTCCCTTGACTTTGCTCTTCTTAATGGCAAATCCAGCTTTCAGGAGAATATGAATGATCTTCTCTCCTTTCTCGAACACTTCCATTGCCGTGTTCCCCCAAACAATGATATCATCAATATATTGTAAATGTTCTCGAGCCTCACCCTCTTCTAGTGCAGCCTGGATCAGTCCATGACAGATGGTAGGACTGTGTTTCCACCCCTGGGGCAGTCGGTTCCAGGTATACTGCACTCCCCTCCATGTAAAAGCAAACTGAGGCCTGCATTCTGTTGCCAGAGGGATGGAGAAAAACGCGTTAGCAATATCGATGGTCGTGTACCACTTTGCTGCCTTGGACTCCAGCTTGTACTGCGGTTCCAGTATGTCCGGTACAGCCGGACTCAGTGGTGGAGTCACTTCATTCAAGGCACGATAGTCCACAGTCAATCTCCATTCTCCGTCAGATTTTCGCACGGGCCAGATAGGGCTGTTAAAGGGTGAGTGGGTTTTACTGACCACCCCTTGGCTCTCCAGCTCTCGAATCATCTTGTGGATGGGGATCACGGCATCTCGATTCGTCCGGTACTGCCTGCGGTGCACTGTCGAAGTGGCAATTGGTACTCGTTGCTCCTCTACCTTCAAGAGTCCTACTGCAGATGGGTTCTCTGATAGTCCAGACAAGATATTCAATTGTTTAATACCCTCTATCTCCACTGCAGCTATTCCAAAAGCCCACCTGAATCCCTTAGGATCTTTGTAATAGCCATTCCGGAGGAAGTCTATGCCCAAAATACACGGAGCCTCTGGACCAGTCACAATCGGATGTTCCTGCCACTCCTTCTCAGTCAAGCTCACCTCAGCTTCCAACAAAGTCAACTGTTGTGATCCCCCCGTCACTCCAGCAATGGAAACAGGTTCTGTCCCCACGTGTTCTGATGGCATTAAGGTACACTGTGATCCAGTGTCAACCAATGCTTCATAGTCTTGTGGCTCTAATGTGCCAGGCCATCTGATCCACACCTTCCAAAAAACCCGATTTTCCCGTGCCTCTTCCTGGCTAGAGGCAGGGCCCCTCTAAGCCAGATTGTCCTTCTTTCCTTGGGCGTATGCCTTAGAAGTTCCTTCAAGGGGATCGGACATGTCATCGTCATACTCAACATCTCGGCTGCAAGCAACCGGAGCTGCCCTCTTTTTGGTGATACTTCCTCTTTTCTTCAAATCACGCACCCGTTGTGCCAAAGCAACGGTGGGTTCTCCATCCCATCTCCTCATGTCTTCTCCAGACTCACGCAGAAAGGCCCATAACTCAGCCCGTGCGGTGTACCTTCTCTCCCCATCAAAGGAGCGCCAGCGTTGGATACCAGGGCCTCTAATTTGCACAGCCGAGATTTGAATAAGGTCCTCCTTAATCTCTTCCCGGAGTTTCTTATGATTCTCCTCTATTTTGTCCTCTAGTTTCTGCAGTTGGTTTTCCACTGCTGCAATTCTGGCATGAGTTGGTCCATGCACAGCATCTGCATACGCTCGAAGCTTCTTCGCCATATCAAGCACAGTCTCATATGTATCATCCCGCTTCATTATTGCCAAGGCAGAAGCGTATTCAGGTGGCCCAAGTCGCACAAGTTTCCTCCACATTACAGGTGTGCATGGTACCAGGTTGTCGTGGTTTGACCGGAAATGGGACATCTGGGATATTTTGTTTTGCTGTGATTACCAATGGGTAATTGGAATTTAAGATGGGCACTTAGTTTGACCAGTGGGACATTTGGATCCGCCTCTTGAGACTACGAACTCAAGGGGTTAAAAGCAGGGCTCTTGGCCTTCGGAGCCCTCTTGGGATTTCCGGCGTGAAGAAGTCTCTCCCCCGGCCCAGTTTCTGGCTGGGCTGGGGGAGGGGAGAGCCACGTGGCCCATCTACGGTAGGCCCGGGTTCGGAGGAAGGGTGGCAGACCCTTGAGCGACCAGTTTATTCCCCCCCCCAGAGAATGCAGCCCGTGCTCGAACTGTATATCTTGAAACTTGATATCATGTGCCGGCAGGCAGCACGGCTGGGAGGAGAAAGGGGGGGGGCAGCGGGCAGTCCGGCCGCCTGGGAGACCTTTTAACCCTTTGGGGAATGAAGGCTTCGCAGAACATTGCCTTTCCTGGGAAAGGGACAGGAGTGGAAGATGAAGGAAGAAAATTAGGCCAGTAAGGAGGGTCTGGCAAAGGGAGAAGAGAGATGTTGAAGGAATGGAGGAAGATGGAGTGGCAGTTTTTGCTGGACTCTTTTTTGTTGTATTTCCATGGACTGTTTCCTGGTGAGGCAGAGGCTGTATTGCAGGGGGAAGCGGAGGCTCGGCGTCAAGAGAGTTTGGTTTTGAGACCCCTCGGCCCCAGGGGGTATAGAAGACATGGGGGGGACAGAGGTCCCAGGATTGTGACTGTACTCTGCTTGGAACGAGACGAGGCATTCTTAAAAGGCCCTGAAGGCAGGCCCCTGCCCCATCCCATGCCAGGTGGTGAGAGCACCTCGGCATGGAAAGGAGATGTCACGAGGTAGCAAGATACCGGGCGGATTGCTGATTGTGACAAGAAGTCCGTGGCACAAGGAAGGACTCCGTCTATCCCTTATGAGCTGAAGATTTGATTTTTTTTTTCAAAGGGTGGTGCCAGACCGAGTGTGGATAATTTTTTGGGAAATGTAAATGTGTTTGGGAATTTGGTGGGAGGAGGATAAGGAAGTGTTTCTGTGTAGTTCTCATTCTCCTTGTTTTTTTTCCCTGTGTGTGTGTAGGTTAGTAATTGTGTGTGTAGTTTAGTAATTGTGTGTGTAGTTTAGTTAATAAACTTCTCTTTATGTTTAAGTTGGAGCCTGCTTTGCTTATTTCCTGGCCACATCTCACAGCAGATATCAGGTAAAAGGTATATTTATGGGGGCCTTGGCTTTGCCAGGCCTTAAACCATAACACAGGTCTGGATTCCTAGTTGTTATATCATCTGAGAAAATGAGCTCTACCACCGCCATTTCTCTCAGGCGTTGGATCCCCTGCTCTATGGTCTTCCACCCTGTCTGCTGCATATAGAGATCATCGGCACATAAGTATCTTTGTGCTACACTCTCCAGGACCCGTTTCCAGAGGCTGTGAGGGCTAGCCCTGCTCATCATACCTTGATCGATGACAGTATCATGCGACAGGGATCCCAAATGCCTCGCTTCAGTACCATCCAAAATTGTAACCTCCCCTGCAGCATCCCAAAGGCGGACTAACCAACTAATTATAGATTCGTCAGGTTGTCGTCTGTAATCCTTTCTTAGGCCTCTGAGGTCCTTCAGAGAAAAGGAGTCAGTATTAGCTCCAGAATCTGTGCCCCTTGATGTGGCCTCTGATTTTGGTGAGGGTCCTTCTCCTGCATCATCATCATCATCTTCCACCTTTCGATCGGTCTTGTCTTTACACTTTCCACCTCTTGTATTAGCTGCGACAGCCATGGGTTGGGGCCTGTCGTCTGATTCAGCTGCTAGCCTGGAGCCTGGGATGTTAGCTGCAGCCTGGGTCACTGGGATAGTAACTAACTTATCTCCCTGTTCCCTTTCTGCTATCTGCTGCTCCACAGTATCTAGCAGAGTACGGTAAACAAACGCCAAGGCCCAGCTCACTGCAGTAAGTCTTTCCTCCTTAGTATTACCATGGCACTTCTCCCTCAAATACTTTGCCACCTCGACTGGGTTCTGAATTTGATCAGATGGAAAGTCCCAGTCTATAGGATCAGCAAATTCCTTAAAAGTCTGGCCCATATCCTCCCATTTCCCACTCCAGTCAAGATTTTTCCTGCTTTGTTTTACTCCTGAATCAGGAGTCTCTCTAACCCCTCTAGAAATCTCGGCTTTCATTTTATATACACTCCAGACAGTATAGGAAAGGCTTAATAAGTTAAATGCCAGAAAGATGGTTTCTTTTAAACTCAGGGGAAATTCAACAATTCCTAATAGAGATGTCAACAATTTGGAGGAGAAGAAGGAAGACAAAAGCTGAGAAGCCCCTTCCCCTTCTTCTCCCCAAACAAACTGAGTACACAGCCATGACAGCAATCCATACATTCCTGAAACAAGGTCTTCCATAAACCTCCGACAAATCAGCACACATAAGACCAGCCCAATGACTATTCTGGTTAGTGCCCCCTGCTTACAGAAGCTACTTATTACGGACAACACCAGAGCTATTTTTGGGTAAGGAAATAACCCTAGGGACCACAAAGGTATTAAAGCTTCAAAAACCCCAAGGGACCAGAAATACCGGCAAACTTTCACCCCAAATGACATTATGAATTACCAATATGCCCACAAAACAACCAAGACCAAAATATTATTGTTATAGGTTTTTTTTCCACTGTCTTTGGCCTCCTGTTCCCGGCCAACGCACCAAAAAGAAGATGTCCTGGTTCAGGACAAAATTAGGGGAAATCTCCAAAAGGGAGTCCCCCACCCCCCGAAAAAAATAAACCTCCGACCACCCCTCCCCCCAAACACCGGGTTTGGGAAGGAATTCCTGAGAGGAGCAAAGTGGAAAACAAAACCTATTTATTGACAAATAACAAAAGAACACTCACCAACACAAGAAAAGAAAAGAAAACCAGTTCAGTGTTGTGGAGGGTGCCAAGCTTCTCTCGCAGGCTCCAGAGATCCCGCCAGACGTCGGACGTCCCAGGTCAGGTCCAGAGCCGGTCCAGTATCTTCAGGGGAGGGTAAGAAAGAGGGGACGAAAGAAAAGGGAAAAAAAACAGCGCAGAAAGCAGCAAAGGGAAAAAGGCAGCTATCAGCTAGGGCTAAGGCACTAGCAAGCAAGCGAAGTAGTAAGCAGAAGCAAGCCGGCCAGCCAGCCAAGCAGCCGAAAGCGAAAAGCCAAAAGCCAAAGTGCACCCAGTCCCCCTCCCTCCTCCCTCCCCGCCCCGCCGTGGCAAGACGGCCGGGGGGGGGGGGGGGGGTGGAGAGAGAGAGAGATAAAACACAGCTGCCAGAGATAATACATGATATTGGGATAAAAGCGGTCATCCCATGACAGATAGTTGAGTCCCCCTGAAAGAATAATGCACGGAATATTGGACTTACACCAAGGATTGCCAGGGAGAAAGGAAAATCCGGGTGGTATCTGTGTGCCTGTTTAGTTTGAATCCCCCAGGATGCCTTTTGTACAGTTGCTTAAGCCTCCAGTGTCAGTGATGACGGGAATCGAGTCCTTCACTGCCTTTAAGGAGAAGCAGGAACAGTGACGTGAGATCTTCTGTGGTGATTCCCAGCAGTGAATGTACCCAACTGATGCTTCCACAGAGCGTTTGCAGTTCTGGCAGAGTCTTTGGGTTGTCCTTGATGTGCAGTGTTTGTGGTGTGCTGGTTCTCTCTGCAGTTTTTAGGCCGAGACACTTGCAAGGGGCTGTCCTTTGAACTTTATCTGCTGCAATCTTAAAACCTTTCTCCCGTACTGCGGTGATGACATCTTGTACTGCAACATGCAAAATGATTTGAGCTTCTGCTCAAACTAATGTTGCCTTAGCTAGGCTGGCATCATGGTTTAAGGATATCCTAATGGTTGATGCTTCGGCCATTTGTGCAATGGTAGGTTTTGGGGAAAGTGACATGAGGGATGAGAGGAAGAGGAAAAAGAGACATGCAGGTCATTGGGTTAGCCTGTGGAATTTATGCCATTTATTGGAGTCCAGAATCTCTGGAGCACATAATTCCTGCCTCTTCCTGAGATTTCATTGCTGGGTGAGGAGCTCAGCAGTGCGGAAAGCAGAGGCCTGTCCTTTGTGATCCCTTTGGGATGGCAGTGGAAGTGCCCTTAGTGCACATTCAGAGGCACGTTCATGGCTTCTCATGCCATGACACCAAAACTAAATGTGCAAGGTGGCTTCCTTGAATGACATGTAGTCCTTTGAAATATCTACAGGCAGTGGTCTGAAACTGCTTTGTGAGCCTGCTCCTTGGGATCAGCTGTGAGGGGCTGAGGGCTGGCCTGATCCCGGTGCTGTGTCCCACTGGGAGCAGCCGCACAGGCTCACGTGCAGAGCAGGCACTGCCAGAGGCTCTGGAGATCTCACCTGCCCTGCAGCCACCACTGTCAAGGTGCTGTAAACCTCAGCTGGTGCTGACTTTCCCCTTGGACCCCTTGGTTTAGTCACTATGGGGAATTTCTTTCCTGAAGCCCGTGGGATTTCCCCCGGCAGGTGTGATGGGGATGCTCGGGGAGTGTGGGGCTTTGGGGGCAGCTGCCCGGGCAGGGGCTGAGCTTGGGCCCCTGTTGGGCCCATGGCCCCCAGCAGCAGCAGCAGCAGCAGCCGCCCCAGGGCCCAAAGCCCCATGCCCCCTGCCCAGCACAGGCTGCCCTGTCCCTGCAGCTGTCACCCGAGTGGGGCCCAGGGGCCAGTGGCCGCTGGCAGCAGCAGGAATGCGGGCAGGTTGAGGATGCCCTGGCTTGGCTTTTGTCTCGGGAACAAAGCGGGCTCAGGGCAGTGCAGAGCAGGCTGGGAAGCAGAGCCCAGGGCCTTTGGAGGCTGCAAGGCTTAAAGATCAGCCCCTGCAGCAGCCCAGATGCAGGTGGCCTTGAGTTGCCAAGGCTGTGGTGGCCTTGAGAGTGTGCAGGTGGATTTTGCATGGCTGTGGCCTGCTGGCGGCTCTGGGCCCAGGAGTGCCTGTGGCTGCAGCAGGAAGGGTGGCTGAAGGTTTGCTGGCTGCTTTGGTGGCATGGCTGCAGGGGCCAGTGCTGTGAGAGCCCCCCGTGTGAGAGGTGGTGAGAGCTGAGCTCTTGGGGACAGCGCTGTGCCCCAGGCCAGGAAGAGCAGCAGTGCCCAGTGCCAGGAGTGGTGTCAGTGGGAGGCCCTGTGCACAGGGACCCCCAGCCCCAGGGTGGCCGTGCCAGCACCCCCAGGGACCTCCAGCCCCGGGAACGCGGAACAAGTGGAACCCACAAGTGTGCATAGGCTGCCTGTGCCCAAAGGAATGGCCAGGAGAAGTCAGGTTTTAAAAAGAAACAGCATTTATTTGCCGAAGATCGGCAAATCTAGGATTTACAGAACACGTGTCATTATGACAATTGTTATAACAACAGCAATGTACAGAAGATATTTACATGGGATCCGATGGGCTAACAATCTTCAAAACGTATTTACAAAAAACTTCCAACGTTGTAAACATATTTACAAGGAACTTCTAAACTTTGAACGTATTTACAAATGCATCGTATCTGTGCCATCTTGAGCATGAGTCCTGGAAGAAAGGAAGCAGCAGAGCTGGACTCAGCTGGCAGCACTGGGCCCAGCAGGGCTGGGAGCTGGGCCCCAGGGGCTGGGCCGGGGCTGGCAGGGTTGGCGTGGCCCCAGGCAAGCGCAGGGCAGGCCGGGGCTGGTGCTTGTGGCAGCACAATCCAGGCCCCCTGCGGGCACCGTGTCCCTGAGCAGGGCCATCCAGCCCAGCCCCAGCCTGGCATCAGGGGACCCAGTGTGTGTGTGGGCAGGGCATGGGAAGCATCTGCCTGTCTTACCTGTGGGGCTTCATCTTCATCCAAGGACCATGGGCTCCTCCTCATCCTTCTCGTCCACTTCCATATCTTCCATGTTATCCTCCTCATCCACCTCCATCTCCTCGTAGTTGTCCTCCTCATCTACTTCCATGTCCTCAACAGGGGAGGACATGGAAGTAGAGGAGGAGTCCACCTCCATCATCTCTTCCTCATCCATGCCCAGGTCCACTTCCATGTCCTCCACAGTGTCTCTGTCATTCTGCAAGGGGCAGCACAATCTCCCAGTGGGCTTCCTGTCCCCCATCATCCATTCCCACATGGCTGCAGCCTGCCCAAGCCGGGTGCCCCCTGCCTTGCATGGCACTGTACCTCCATTGGCACAGCAGAGCACATTTTACTGAGATTGGCGCTCCAGAGCCGGCAGTGGGAAAATCCCAGGCAGCAGCAGCAGCAGGTCTGTGCTGAGGGTCAGAGTGCTGGGTGAGCAGCAACTGACCCTTGGCAGCCGGTGAAGTGTCTGCTGTGCTCGTTTCCAGGTCCTGGATGTTCCACCTGGAGCCCTCTGGGAGCTGTGATGTCACTGAAGTTTCAGGGGCGCTGTGCAGTGGGAGATGGGGATGGCAGAATGATCAAATCCTTGAATGGTTTGGCTTGGAAGGGACCCTCAAGATGATGTGGTTCCAAGCTGCGCAAGCTCCCAGCACACCAGGTGGATGTGGCCCCTGTCCCACCGGGTCTTGGATGTTGCTGGGGATGGGGCATCCACAGCCTCTCTGCACTGGTGCCTGTGTCAGGGACAAGCCCCCTGAGAGTAAAGAACTTCTTCCCATCATCAAATCTCTTCCACCGCTTGCAGTTTGATCCCATTCCTCCGTGTCCTGTCACTACAGTTCCTGAGAAAGTGTGCTCTCCCACTTCCCTGTGTTTCAGGCTGTTCCTACAGGGTTACACGTGTGACTTAACCTGCAGACAGGAGAGAGACAAGCCAAGTTGCCAGTCAGAAAAAATGCGGAATGTGGCTTGAGAACTGAGAGAATAAGGAAAAAGAAAAGACATGGAAGTCTTTGGGTTGCGTGGGCTGTGGGATTCATGCCTTTTATTAGAGACCCGGTCCCTGGTGCACTCAGTTCCTGTGTTGCAGCCTGCCCACAGCAACCTCTGTGAGGGACCTGCACTCGCAGAGGTGGGAGCCGGCTTGCTTGGATGGCTGATGGATGAGGCAAGAGAGGGATCGTTGTGTGGAAATCCAAATAGTGTGGATTGCGCTGAAGAGGGTCCAGGAATGGAGACAAAATGGGGCTGGGCACACAATATGGGGGTGAACAGCGCAGGATCATTGCAGTAAGCCAGGACCAAATTGATACAAGAGAGTTGGAACGTTCCGAGGGAGTACATATAAGGAAAATGCGGCAGTTGAACTGGGTGATGCCAGCAAAACGTGCTGCATCACCATGAGCCTGCAAATGCCCATGGGCGACAGCATTGCATTCAGAGCGGTGACTTTTTTTGCCTTGGTCACTTTGCCCTGAGGTATTACAGTTCCAGTGGTAGGCCCCTGGGCCCTCACATCTCCCCCTTTTTGTTATCTATAAAGAAGGCTTCTGCCATAGACTTTGGGAGGTATTTAGCAAAAAAGGATAAAATAACCAACACAATGAATACAAAAAACAAAACCCACACAACAGTCTTAACTAAAGATGAAAGCCAGCCTCGCAAACCCCTGTGTTTGGAAAGTCCAGTGAACCAGTCGTTGTTGCCTTCCATCTGGATCTTGTTTCCTTGATCTTTTAGCAGCTGGATGCCCTGGTATACTGACTCCCTATGTGACAGCAGGTAGAAAAAACACATGCCTTGTAGTGCCTGACAGGCATGGCCATGGACAAGAAATTGCGGCTTGTCTGTGGAAGCGCCCAGCTGAGGGCATGCGGCTCAGTGAGGAACATCCAGTTCTGTGCTGCAGCGGCTACAAACGGCAGAATCCTCTGACTTAGGCTAATTTATTATCTGGAGGCTTGGGTGTCCTTAAAGTAAACAGATAAAGAGATTAGAAGATGAAACTTAAGTTGTGTTCCCACTAAACTTTCTCTTCTGTAAGGCAAGGGTGTGAACACAGCTTATTAGAAGAATCATGTATCAATGCTAAAATATAATTTTTACAAATGTTAAGACATAGATCCTGGTTAGTGGTGTCTGAGCTACCTTGGTCTTGGTGTGTGTGGTCAACGCTGCTTAGGAGATCTTCTTCTGTCCTTCTCCTTCTTCTTTTCCAGGCTGCTGCTGTCCCTCTTAGTCTTTCATTCTGTTCTTCCTATGGTGGCTCTGGTGTTTGCCTCACCGTTTCCAGAAAGAGTTTTTATGTATTTTTCTGGGATTCATCTTAGGAATGTTGCTGTAGAGACAAGGGCATCTTTTCTTTCCCAGGTAATTAATGGAAAAGGGCCCATAATTTGTTTAGATTCAGGGTCTTTGGTCAACACAGGTGGCTGTTTTTTTAATTGGGCTGCAGTTGAATTAGTAAAATGCCTGATGACTGGGGGAGTTGCCTCCATAAATGAATTGTTCAAAAAGTTGAATACATTAAAGGCCTTGGCCAGTCTGTCAGTGGAAGATAATATCTGGATTACCCCTCTCAGCTGATCAAGGATCCTTTTGGTGGATCAGTGGGCCCTCTGAGCTATGGACTTTCCAATGGCAGAGTGTGGTATGCCTGTGACATGTTTCATACCCCTGTGGACAGAAACTTGTTGGAATCAGTGCAAGGTATAAGCAAGAGCATTATCAGTTTTAATTTCCTGTAGAATTGCTAAGGTGGAAAAAACGAAAAAGTAATGTTTTATAGCATCTTCTGGTTTTTCACCAGCATGGGCAGAGGTGAAAACCGCAGTGGAAAAGGCATCGATTGAGACCTGGATGTATTTTAGTCTGCTGAAAGGGACTTAGTGTGGGATGTCTGATTGCCAGATGTGGAGACTCTCTATTCCTCTTGGATTGACTGCAGCTCTGACAGAAGCAAGGCCATGTTCCTGACAATTTGGGCAGGTGGCTACAAGGGATCTTGCCGGGTCTCGGGTGTTTTTGAACATCCTGAGCAGCGCAGGAATGTTTTGATGGTAGAATTGGTGGCTGATCCTAGCCTGTGTAAAAACGATCTAAGGCATATTGCAGTGGTTCAGATGTTTGAAGTAGGCAATTGAGGGGCTCTTGAGTGAGAAGCAAGTATATATTCCCAAGGTCTGTTCCTGCAAGGGAGCACAGACGCTCTCTAGTTTTCCTGATAAGTTGTGCAATAACTTTCTGTTGGGTTGTTATCATTCTAGTAGGTTGGTGTGCTCTGAAAACGCATTCAATTTCTATGAGGGGATCTGAGATAGTTGAGTCCCCCTGAAAGAATAATGCACGGAATATTGGACTTACACCAAGGATTGCCAGGGAGAAAGGAAAAGTAGTGTGGTATCTGTGTGCCTGTTTAGTTTGAATCCCCCAGGATGCCTTTTGTACAGTTGCCTAAGCCTCCAGTGTCAGTGATGACGGGAATCGAGTCCTTCACTGCCTTTAAGGAGCAGCAGGAACAGTGACGTGAGATCTTCTGTGGTGATTCCCAGCAGTGAATGTGTCCAACTGATGCTTCCACAGAGCGTTTGCAGTTCTGGCAGAGTCTTTGGGTTGTCCTTGATGTGCAGTGTTTGTGGTGTGCTGGTTCTCTCTGCAGTTTTTAGGCCGAGACACTTGCAAGGGGCTGTCCTTTGAACTTTATCTGCTGCAATCTTAAAACCTTTCTCCCGTACTGCGGTGATGACATCTTGTACTGCAACATGCAAAATGATTTGAGCTTCTGCTCAAACTAATGTTGCCTTAGCTAGGCTGGCATCATGGTTTAAGGATATCCTAATGGTTGATGCTTCGGCCATTTGTGCAATGGTAGGTTTTGGGGAAAGTGACATGAGGGGTGAGAGGAAGAGGAAAAAGAGACATGCAGGTCATTGGGTTAAATAGCCTGTGGAATTTATGCCATTTATTGGAGTCCAGAATCTCTGGAGCACATAATTCCTGCCTCTTCCTGAGATTTCATTGCTGGGTGAGGAGCTCAGCAGTGCTGAAAGCAGAGGCCTGTCCTTTGTGATCCCTTTGGGATGGCAGTGGAAGTGCCCTTAGTGCACAATCAGAGGCACCTTCATGGCTTCTCATGCCATGACACCAAAACTAAATGTGCAAGGTGGCTTCCTAGAATGACGTGTAGTCCTTTGAAATATCTGCAGGCAGTGGTCTGAAACTGCTTTGTGAGCCTGCTCCTTGGGATCAGCTGTGAGGGGCTGAGGGCTGGCCTGAGCCCGGTGCTGTGTCCCACTGGGAGCAGCCGCACAGGCTCACGTGCAGAGCAGGCACTGCCAGAGGCTCTGGAGATCTCACCTGCCCTGCAGCCACCACTGTCAAGGTGCTGTAAACATCAGCTGGTGCTGACTTTCCCCTTGGACCCCTTGGTTTAGTCACTATGGGGAATTTCTTTCCTGAATCCCGTGGGATTTCCCCCGGCAGGTGTGATGGGGATGCTGGGGGAGTGTGGGGCTTTGGGGGCAGCTGCCCGGGCAGGGGCTGAGCTTGGGCCCCTGTTGGGCCCATGGCCCCCAGCAGCAGCAGCAGCAGCAGCCGCCCCAGGGCCCAAAGCCCCATGCCCCCTGCCCAGCACAGGCTGCCCTCTCCCTGCAGCTGTCACCCGAGTGGGGCCCAGGGGCCAGTGGCCGCTGGCAGCAGCAGGAATGCGGGCAGGGTGAGGATGCCCTGGCTTGGCTTTTGTCTCGGGAACAAAGCGGGCTCAGGGCAGTGCAGAGCAGGCTGGGAAGCAGAGCCCAGGGCCTTTGGAGGCTGCAAGGCTTAAAGATCAGCCCCTGCAGCAGCCCAGATGCAGGTGGCCTTGAGTTGCCAAGGCTGTGGTGGCCTTGAGAGTGTGCAGGTGGATTTTGCATGGCTGTGGCCTGCTGGCGGCTCTGGGCCCAGGAGTGCCTGTGGCTGCAGCAGGAAGGGTGGCTGAAGGTTTGCTGGCTGCTTTGGTGGCATGGCTGCAGGGGCCAGTGCTGTGAGAGCCCCCTGTGTGAGAGGTGGTGAGAGCTGAGCTCTTGGGGACAGCGCTGTGCCCCAGGCCAGGAAGAGCAGCAGTGCCGAGTGCCAGGAGTGGTGTCAGTGGGAGGCCCTGTGCACAGGGACCCCCAGCCCCAGGGTGGCCGTGCCAGCACCCCCAGGGACCTCCAGCCCCGGGAACGCGGAACAAGTGGAACCCACAAGTGTGCATAGGCTGCCTGTGCCCAAAGGAATGGCCAGGAGAAGTCAGGTTTTAAAAAGAAACAGCATTTATTTGCCGAAGATCGGCAAATCTAGGATTTACAGAACACGTGTCATTATGACAATTGTTATAACAACAGCAATGTACAGAAGATATTTACATGGGATCCGATGGGCTAACAATCTTCAAAACGTATTTACAAAAAACTTCCAACGTTGTAAACATATTTACAAGGAACTTCTAAACTTTGAACGTATTTACAAATGCATCGTATCTGTGCCATCTTGAGCATGAGTCCTGGAAGAAAGGAAGCAGCAGAGCTGGACTCAGCTGGCAGCACTGGGCCCAGCAGGGCTGGGAGCTGGGCCCCAGGGGCTGGGCCGGGGCTGGCAGGGTTGGCGTGGCCCCAGGCAAGCGCAGGGCAGGCCGGGGCTGGTGCTTGTGGCAGCACAATCCAGGCCCCCTGCGGGCACCGTGTCCCTGAGCAGGGCCATCCAGCCCAGCCCCAGCCTGGCGTCAGGGGACCCAGTGTGTGTGTGGGCAGGGCGTGGGAAGCATCTGCCTGTCTTACCTGTGGGGCTCCATCTTCATCCAAGGACCATGGGCTCCTCCTCATCCTTCTCGTCCACTTCCATATCTTCCATGTTATCCTCCTCATCCACCTCCATCTCCTCGTAGTTGTCCTCCTCATCTACTTCCATGTCCTCAACAGGGGAGGACATGGAAGTAGAGGAGGAGTCCACCTCCATCATCTCTTCCTCATCCATGCCCAGGTCCACTTCCATGTCCTCCACAGTGTCTCTGTCATTCTGCAAGGGGCAGCACAATCTCCCAGTGGGCTTCCTGTCCCCCACCATCCATTTCCACATGGCTGCAGCCTGCCCAAGCCGGGTGCCCCCTGCCTGGCATGGCACTGTACCTCCATTGGCACAGCAGAGCACATTTTACTGAGATTGGCGCTCCAGAGCCGGCAGTGGGAAAATCCCAGGCAGCAGCAACACCTCAGCGCTGAGGGTCAGAGCCCAGGGTGAGCAGCAACTGACCCTTGGCAGCCGGTGAAGTGTCTGCTGTGCTCGTTTCCAGGTCCTGGAGGTTCCACCTGGAACCCTCTGGGCGCTGTGATGTCACTGAAGTTTCAGGGGCGCTGTGCAGTGGGAGATGGGGATGGCAGAATGATCAAATCCTTGAATGGTTTGGCTTGGAAGGGACCCTCAAGATGATGTGGTTCCAAGCTGCGCAAGCTCCCAGCACACCAGGTGGATGTGGCCCCTGTCCCACCGGGTCTTGGATGTTGCTGGGGATGGGGCATCCACAGCCTCTCTGCACTGGTGCCTGTGTCAGGGACAAGCCCCCTGAGAGTAAAGAACTTCTTCCCATCATCAAATCTCTTCCACCGCTTGCAGTTTGATCCCATTCCTCCGTGTCCTGTCACTACAGTTCCTGAGAAAGTGTGCTCTCCCACTTCCCTGTGTTTCAGGCTGTTCCTACAGGGTTACACGTGTGACTTAACCTGCAGACAGGAGAGAGACAAGCCAAGTTGCCAGTCAGAAAAAATGCGGAATGTGGCTTGAGAACTGAGAGAATAAGGAAAAAGAAAAGACATGGAAGTCTTTGGGTTGCGTGGGCTGTGGGATTCATGCCTTTTATTAGAGGCCCGGTCCCTGGTGCACTCAGTTCCTGTGTTGCAGCCTGCCCACAGCAACCTCTGTGAGGGACCTGCACTCGCAGAGGTGGGAGCCGGCTTGCTTGGATGGCTGATGGATGAGGCAAGAGAGGGATCGTTGTGTGGAAATCCAAATAGTGTGGATTGCGCTGAAGAGGGTCCAGGAATGGAGACAAAATGGGGCTGGGCACACAATATGGGGGTGAACAGCGCAGGATCATTGCAGTAAGCCAGGACCAAATTGATACAAGAGAGTTGGAACGTTCCGAGGGAGTACATATAAGGAAAATGCGGCAGTTGAACTGGGTGATGCCAGCAAAACGTGCTGCATCACCATGAGCCTGCAAATGCCCATGGGCGACAGCATTGCATTCAGAGCGGTGACTGTTTTTGCCTTGGTCACTTTGCCCTGAGGTATTACAGTTCCAGTGGTAGGCCCCTGGGCCCTCACATCTCCCCCTTTTTGTTATCTATAAAGAAGGCTTCTGCCATAGACTTTGGGAGGTATTTAGCAAAAAAGGATAAAATAACCAACACAATGAATACAAAAAACAAAACCCACACAACAGTCTTAACTAAAGATGAAAGCCAGCCTCGCAAACCCCTGTGTTTGGAAAGTCCAGTGAACCAGTCATTGTTGCCTTACATCTGGATCTTGTTTCCTTGATCTTTTAGCAGCTGGATGCCCTGGTATACTGACTCCCTATGTGACAGCAGGTAGAAAAAACACATGCCTTGTAGTGCCTGACAGGCATGGCCATGGACAAGAAATTGCGGCTTGTCTGTGGAAGCGCCCAGCTGAGGGCATGCGGCTCAGTGAGGAACATCCAGTTCTGTGCTGCAGCGGCTACAAACGGCAGAATCCTCTGACTTAGGCTAATTTATTATCTGGAGGCTTGGGTGTCCTTAAAGTAAACAGATAAAGAGATTAGAAGATGAAACTTAAGTTGTGTTCCCACTAAACTTTCTCTTCTGTAAGGCAAGGGTGTGAACACAGCTTATTAGAAGAATCATGTATCAATGCTAAAATATAATTTTTACAAATGTTAAGACATAGATCCTGGTTAGTGGTGTCTGAGCTACCTTGGTCTTGGTGGTGTGGTCAACGCTGCTTAGGAGATCTTCTTCTGTCCTTCTTCTTTTCCAGGCTGCTACTGTCTCTCTTAGGCTTTCATTCTGTTCTTCTGATGGTGGCTCTGGTGTTTGCCTCACCGTTTCCAGAAAGAGTTTTTATGTATTTTTCTGGGATTCATCTTAGGAATGTTGCTGTAGAGACAAGGGCATCTTTTCTTTCCCAAGTAATTAATGGAAAAGGGCCCATAATTTGTTTAGATTCAGGGTCTTTGGTCAACACAGGTGGCTGTTTTTTTAATTGGGCTGCAGTTGAATTAGTAAAATGCCTGATGACTGGGGGAGTTGCCTCCATAAATGAATTGTTCAAAAAGTTGAATACATTAAAGGCCTTGGCCAGTCTGTCAGTGGAAGATAATATCTGGATTACCCCTCTCAGATGATCGAGGATCCTTTTGGTGGATCAGTGGGCCCTCTCAGCTATGGACTTTCCAGTGGCGGCGTGCGGTATTCTTTTGACATGTTTCATACCCCTGTGGACAGAAACTTGTTGGAATCAGTGCAAGGTATAAGCAAGAGCATTATCAGTTTTAATTTCCTGTAGAATTGCTAAGGTGGAAAAAACGAAAAAGTAATGTTTTATAGCATCTTCTGGTTTTTCACCAGCATGGGCAGAGGTGAAAACCGCAGTGGAAAAGGCATCGATTGAGACCTGGATGTATTTTAGTCTGCTGAAAGGGACTTAGTGTGGGATGTCTGATTGCCAGATGTGGAGACTCTCTATTCCTCTTGGATTGACTGCAGCTCTGACAGAAGCAAGGCCATGTTCCTGACAATTTGGGCAGGTGGCTACAAGGGATCTTGCCGGGTCTCGGGTGTTTTTGAACATCCTGAGCAGCGCAGGAATGTTTTGATGGTAGAATTGGTGGCTGATCCTAGCCTGTGTAAAAACGATCTAAGGCATATTGCAGTGGTTCAGATGTTTGAAGTAGGCAATTGAGGGGCTCTTGAGTGAGAAGCAAGTATATATTCCCAAGGTCTGTTCCTGCAAGGGAGCACAGACGCTCTCTAGTTTTCCTGATAAGTTGTGCAATAACTTTCTGTTGGGTTGTTATCATTCTAGTAGGTTGGTGTGCTCTGAAAACGCATTCAATTTCTATGAGGGGATCTGAGATAGTTGAGTCCCCCTGAAAGAATAATGCACGGAATATTGGACTTACACCAAGGATTGCCAGGGAGAAAGGAAAAGTAGTGTGGTATCTGTGTGCCTGTTTAGTTTGAATCCCCCAGGATGCCTTTTGTACAGTTGCTTAAGCCTCCAGTGTCAGTGATGATGGGAATCGAGTCCTTCACTGCCTTTAAGGAGCAGCAGGAACAGTGACGTGAGATCTTCTGTGGTGATTCCCAGCAGTGAATGTGTCCAACTGATGCTTCCACAGAGCGTTTGCAGTTCTGGCAGAGTCTTTGGGTTGTCCTTGATGTGCAGTGTTTGTGGTGTGCTGGTTCTCTCTGCAGTTTTTAGGCCGAGACACTTGCAAGGGGCTGTCCTTTGAACTTTATCTGCTGCAATCTTAAAACCTTTCTCCCGTACTGCGGTGATGACATCTTGTACTGCAACATGCAAAATGATTTGAGCTTCTGCTCAAACTAATGTTGCCTTAGCTAGGCTGGCATCATGGTTTAAGGATATCCTAATGGTTGATGCTTCGGCCATTTGTGCAATGGTAGGTTTTGGGGAAAGTGACATGAGGGATGAGAGGAAGAGGAAAAAGAGACATGCAGGTCATTGGGTTAAATAGCCTGTGGAATTTATGCCATTTATTGGAGTCCAGAATCTCTGGAGCACATAATTCCTGCCTCTTCCTGAGATTTCATTGCTGGGTGAGGAGCTCAGCAGTGCTGAAAGCAGAGGCCTGTCCTTTGTGATCCCTTTGGGATGGCAGTGGAAGTGCCCTTAGTGCACAATCAGAGGCACCTTCATGGCTTCTCATGCCATGACACCAAAACTAAATGTGCAAGGTGGCTTCCTAGAATGACATGTAGTCCTTTGAAATATCTGCAGGCAGTGGTCTGAAACTGCTTTGTGAGCCTGCTCCTTGGGATCAGCTGTGAGGGGCTGAGGGCTGGCCTGATCCCGGTGCTGTGTCCCACTGGGAGCAGCCGCACAGGCTCACGTGCAGAGCAGGCACTGCCAGAGGCTCTGGAGATCTCACCTGCCCTGCAGCCACCACTGTCAAGGTGCTGTAAACATCAGCTGGTGCTGACTTTCCCCTTGGACCCCTTGGTTTAGTCACTATGGGGAATTTCTTTCCTGAATCCCGTGGGATTTCCCCCGGCAGGTGTGATGGGGATGCTCGGGGAATGTGGGGCTTTGGGGGCAGCTGGCCGGGCAGGGGCTGAGCTTGGGCCCCTGTTGGGCCCATGGCCCCCAGCAGCAGCAGCAGCAGCAGCCGCCCCAGGGCCCAAAGCCCCATGCCCCCTGCCCAGCACAGGCTGCCCTGTCCCTGCAGCTGTCACCCGAGTGGGGCCCAGGGGCCAGTGGCCGCTGGCAGCAGCAGGAATGCGGGCAGGTTGAGGATGCCCTGGCTTGGCTTTTGTCTCGGGAACAAAGCGGGCTCAGGGCAGTGCAGAGCAGGCTGGGAAGCAGAGCCCAGGGCCTTTGGAGGCTGCAAGGCTTAAAGATCAGCCCCTGCAGCAGCCCAGATGCAGGTGGCCTTGAGTTGCCAAGGCTGTGGTGGCCTTGAGAGTGTGCAGGTGGATTTTGCAGGGCTGTGGCCTGCTGGCGGCTCTGGGCCCAGGAGTGCCTGTGGCTGCAGCAGGAAGGGTGGCTGAAGGTTTGCTGGCTGCTTTGGTGGCATGGCTGCAGGGGCCAGTGCTGTGAGAGCCCCCTGTGTGAGAGGTGGTGAGAGCTGAGCTCTTGGGGACAGCGCTGTGCCCCAGGCCAGGAAGAGCAGCAGTGCCGAGTGCCAGGAGTGGTGTCAGTGGGAGGCCCTGTGCACACGGACCCCCAGCCCCAGGGTGGCCGTGCCAGCACCCCCAGGGACCTCCAGCCCCGGGAACGTGGAACAAGTGGAACCCACAAGTGTGCATAGGCTGCCTGTGCCCAAAGGAATGGCCAGGAGAAGTCAGGTTTTAAAAAGAAACAGCATTTATTTGCCGAAGATCGGCAAATCTAGGATTTACAGAACACGTGTCATTATGACAATTGTTAAAACAACAGCAATGTACAGAAGATATTTACATGGGATCCGATGGGCTAACAATCTTCAAAACGTATTTACAGAAAACTTCTAACGTAGTCAACGTATTTACAGGAACTTCTAAACTTTCAAACGTATTTACAAAAGTATCGGATCTGTGCCATCTTGAGCATGAGTCCTGGAAGAAAGGAAGCAGCAGAGCTGGACTCAGCTGGCAGCACTGGGCCCAGCAGGGCTGGGAGCTGGGCCCCAGGGGCTGGGCCGGGGCTGGCAGGGTTGGCGTGGCCCCAGGCAAGCGCAGGGCAGGCCGGGGCTGGTGCTTGTGGCAGCACAATCCAGGCCCCCTGCGGGCACCGTGTCCCTGAGCGGGGCCATCCAGCCCAGCCCCAGCCTGGCGTCAGGGGACCCAGTGTGTGTGTGGGCAGGGCGTGGGAAGCATCTGCCTGTCTTACCTGTGGGGCTCCATCTTCATCCAAGGACCATGGGCTCCTCCTCATCCTTCTCGTCCACTTCCATATCTTCCATGTTATCCTCCTCATCCACCTCCATCTCTTCGTAGTTGTCCTCCTCATCTACTTCCATGTCCTCAACAGGGGAGGACATGGAAGTAGAGGAGGAGTCCACCTCCATCATCTCTTCGTCATCCAGGCCCAGGTCCACTTCCATGTCCTCCACAGTGTCTCTGTCATTCTGCAAGGGGCAGCACAATCTCCCAGTGGGCTTCCTGTCCCCCACCATCCATTCCCACATGGCTGCAGCCTGCCCAGGCCGGGTGCCCCCTGCCTGGTATGGCACTGTACCTCCATTGGCACAGCAGAGCACATTGTGCTGGGATTGGCGCTCCAGAGCCGGCAGTGGGAAAATCCCAGGCAGCAGCAACACCTCAGCGCTGAGGGTCAGAGCCCAGGGTGAGCAGCAACTGACCCTTGGCAGCCGGTGAAGTGTCTGCTGTGCTCGTTTCCAGGTCCTGGAGGTTCCACCTGGAACCCTCTGGGCGCTGTGATGTCACTGAAGTTTCAGGGGCGCTGTGCAGTGGGAGATGGGGATGGCAGAATGATCAAATCCTTGAATGGTTTGGCTTGGAAGGGACCCTCAAGATGATGTGGTTCCAAGCTGAGCAAGCTCCCAGCACACCAGGTGGATGTGGCCCCTGTCCCACCGGGCCTTGGATGTTGCTGGGGATGGGGCATCCACAGCCTCTCTGCACTGGTGCCTGTGTCAGGGACAAGCACCCTGAGAGTAAAGAACTTCTTCCCATCATCAAATCTCTTCCACCTCTTGCAGTTTGATCCCATTCCTCCGTGTCCTGTCACTACAGTTCCTGAGAAAGTGTGCTCTCCCACTTCCCTGTGTTTCAGGCTGTTCCTACAGGGTTACACGTGTGACTTAACCTGCAGACAGGAGAGAGACAAGCCAAGTTGCCAGTCAGAAAAAATGCGGAATGTGGCTTGAGAACTGAGAGAATAAGGAAAAAGAAAAGACATGGAAGTCTTTGGGTTGCGTGGGCTTTGGGATTCATGCCTTTTATTAGAGGCCTGGTCCCTGGTGCACTCAGTTCCTGTGTTGTAGCCTGCCCACAGCAACCTCTGCGATGGACCTGCACTCGCAGAGGTGGGAGCCGGCTTGCTTGGATGGCTGATGGATGAGGCAAGAGAGGGATCGTTGTGTGGAAATCCAAATAGTGTGGATTGCGCTGAAGAGGGTCCAGGAATGGAGACAAAATGGGGCTGGGCACACAATATGGGGGTGAACAGCGCAGGATCATTGCAGTAAGCCAGGACCAAATTGATACAAGAGAGTTGGAACGTTCCGAGGGAGTACATATAAGGAAAATGCGGCAGTTGAACTGGGTGATGCCAGCAAAACGTGCTGCATCACCATGAGCCTGCAAATGCCCATGGGCGACAGCATTGCATTCAGAGCGGTGACTTTTTTTACCTTGGTCACTTTGCCCTGAGGTATTACAGTTCCAGTGGTAGGCCCCTGGGCCCTCACATCTCCCCCTTTTTGTTATCTATAAAGAAGGCTTCTGCCATAGACTTTGGGAGGTATTTAGCAAAAAAGGATAAAATAACCAACACAATGAATACAAAAAACAAAACCCACACAACAGTCTTAACTAAAGATGAAAGCCAGCCTCGCAAACCCCTGTGTTTGGAAAGTCCAGTGAACCAGTCGTTGTTGCCTTCCATCTGGATCTTGTTTCCTTGATCTTTTAGCAGCTGGATGCCCTGGTATACTGACTCCCTATGTGACAGCAGGTAGAAAAAACACGTGCCTTGTAGTGCCTGACAGGCATGGCCATGGACAAGAAATTGCGGCTTGTCTGTGGAAGCGCCCAGCTGAAGGCATGCGGCTCAGTGAGGAACATCCAGTTGTCTGCTGCAGCGGCTACAAACGGCAGAATCCTCTGACTTAGGCTAATTTATTATCTGGAGGCTTGGGTGTCCTAAAAGTAAACAGATAAAGAGATTAGAAGATGAAACTTAAGTTGTGTTCCCACTAAACTTTCTCTTCTGTAAGGCAAGGGTGTGAACACAGCTTATTAGAAGAATCATGTATCAATGCTAAAATATAATTTTTACAAATGTTAAGACATAGATCCTGGTTAGTGGTGTCTGAGCTACCTTGGTCTTGGTGTGTGTGGTCAACGCTGCTTAGGAGATCTTCTTCTGTCCTTCTCCTTCTTCTTTTCCAGGCTGCTGCTGTCCCTCTTAGTCTTTCATTCTGTTCTTCCTATGGTGGCTCTGGTGTTTGCCTCACCGTTCCCAGAAAGAGTTTTTATGTATTTTGCTGGGATCGATCTTAGGAGTGTTGCTGTAAATACAAGGGCATCTTCTCTTCCCCAAGTATTTAATGGAAAAGGGCCCATAATTTGTTTAGATTCAGGGTCTTTGGTCAACACAGGTGGCTGTTTTTTTAATTGGGCTGCAGTTGAATTAGTAAAATGCCTGATGACTGGGGGAGTTGCCTCCATAAATGAATTGTTCAAAAAGTTGAATACATTAAAGGCCTTGGCCAGTCTGTCAGTGGAAGATAATATCTGGACTACCCTTCTCAGTTGATCAAGGATCTTTTTGGTGGATCAGCGGGCCCTCTCAGCTATGGACTGTCCTGTGGTGAAGTGTGGTATGCCTGTGACATGTTTTATACCCCAGTGGACAGAAACTTGTTGGAATCAGTGCAAGGTATAAGCAAGAGCATTATTAAATTTAATTTCCTGTAGAACTGCTAAGGTGGAAAAAACGAAAAAGTAATGTTTTATAGCATCTTCTGATTTTTCACCAGCATGGGCAGAGGTGAAAACCGCAGTGGAAAAGGCATCGATTGAGACCTGGATGTATTTTAGTCTGCTGAAAGGGACTTAGTGTGGGATGTCTGATTGCCAGATGTGGAGACTCTCTATTCCTCTTGGATTGACTGCAGCTCTGACAGAAGCAAGGCCATGTTCCTGACAATTTGGGCAGGTGGCTACAAGGGATCTTGCCGGGTCTCGGGTGTTTTTGAACATCCTGAGCAGCGCAGGAATGTTTTGATGGTAGAATTGGTGGCTGATCCTAGCCTGTGTAAAAACGATCCAAGGCATATTGCGTGGTTCAGATGTTTGAAGTAGGCAATTGAGGGGCTCTTGAGTGAGAAGTAAGTATATATTGACAAGGTCTGTTCCTGCAAGGGAGCACAGATGCTCTCTAGCTTTCCTGATAAGTTGTGCAATAACTTTCTGTTGGGTTGTTATCATTTTAGTAGGTTGGTGTGCTCTGAAAACGCATTCAATTTCTATGAGGGGATCTGAGATAGTTGAGTCCCCCTGAAAGAATAATGCATGGAATATTGGACTTACACCAAGGATTGCCAGGGAGAAAGGAAAAGTAGTGTGGTATGTGTGTGCCTGTTTAGTTTGAATCCCCCAGGATACCTTTTGTACAGCTGCTTCTGCCTCCAGTGCCAGTGATGACGGGAATCGAGTCCTTCACTGCCTTTAAGGAGCAGCAGGAACAGTGACGTGAGATCTTCTGTGGTGATTCCCAGCAGTGGATGTACCCAACTGATGCTTCCGCAGAGCGTTTGCAGTTCTGGCAGAGTCTTTGGGTTGTCCTTGATGTGCAGTGTTTGTGGTGTGCTGGTTCTCTCTGCAGTTTTTAGGCCGAGACACTTGCAAGGGGCTGTCCTTTGAACTTTATCTGCTGCAATCTTAAAACCTTTCTCCTGTACCACAGTGATGACATCTTGTACTGCAACATCCAAAATTATTTGAGCCCCACCACAAACAACTGTGTCGTCCATGTAATGAAAAATGATAGTATTAGGATGTTCATTTACTGGTCCATATAACGAAAAGCGATTAGCATTAGGGCTTGCGAATTTGGACATCAAGCCATTGACAAACATTTGGTCTACTCTTCATTCGTTTTGGCAATACAGTCCACTGGTACCTCTGTAAAGGTGCTTGTTGATTTAGTGACGGAAAAGGCAACCCAGGAGGGTGTCATTGGGCTGCATGGGGGTGTCAAAAAAGTAGTCATTAAGATCTATATCAACCATCTGCCAATAACAGTGTAATCATTGGTACAATTGGACTAAACCTCCCTGAACTAGCCTTCCTTCACATCTCAACCCATGCAATGTTCAAAGCAATGCTCTTCCTATGCTCAGGCTCCATCAATCAGAGCCTAAATGTCGAACAAGATATCCGAAAAATAGGAGGACTCCAAAAACTGCTACCCACAACTACGGCATGGTGCACCACCGGCAATCTCGAGGTATCATGAAGGCTGAGGGCAGGCTGGACTGGAAGGCACCCATGTCCTCGATGACCTCGTTGATTTTCCTGAGGTCCTGCAGGAGCCGCCTCTTGTCTTTGCCAGGCTTTCTTATGATAATGACAGGTGCATTGCAGGGGGTAGTAGATGGTACAATGTGGCCCACAGGCAGCTGCCCCTGCAGGAGGGACTGCAGAGCCTTTAACTTTCTGCCTGGGAGGGGCCACTGATCAACCCATATGGGGTTGTTGGTCTTCCAGGTTGACTGAAGTGTGGCGCGCTGCTCTGTGACCCCGTCTAGAAATCCTGAGATGTTGATAGGATCTCTGGCCCTGTCCTCCACTGGGACAAGAGGTCTTTTTTCTCAAATTGTTATTGGTGCCTGGGTGACAAAAGATCTTACAGTCGAAACTGTGCCCTCAGGACCTTCCCTGCAGATTTTACTGTGACTCCAGAAGGTGGTAGTGGCTCCCCTGGTAGCTAATACTTACCAGAGCAGTTGGAACCAGGGGCCATTCTTTAGCCAATCAGAGCAGTAAATTATAGTGACATCAGGTCTTGTATCTAATAGTCCTGTAAGACATCTCTTTCTCCCTTTACATGACAAAGCACGCTTTAGAATGGGTCAGTTTCTGCCTGTTGTCTGTGCCCACATCACCATTGGATCAACCGGTGTGGTGATCATGTCCATTAGGAGGATGGCTCTGGCTCTAACTGTTCCTTTTGGAATGAAAAGTGGAGAGTCTAAGCATAGAGCCTGGACAGTTATCTCCTGCAAAGATGTCAAGGCGAGTACCTCAGGTAGTAGAGTGAGTGTCTCCATCCCTTCCCTGTTGTTGGTTTAAATCAGAATGTCTCTGGGCTGTTCTTCAGGCCTGTATTTGCCTGTGGTAATATGGTGGACATAAATATCCTGGATTGGAATCGAAAAGACCCCTACCAGCTGCCTTTAGGTTCCAGGGTAGAGCTGTCTTCTGTCGAGTTTTCTGCAGTGATCGAGCTGTCCCGATGCATGTGAGAAGGTCTCTGTGCTGGTTCTCCACGGTGTTGGGGAGAGTATGGCGGAACGGCCTCGCATTTGGTGTCGTCAGGCGGGGTCTTTCTGTGTCTGTGTGGGGTTTCCCACCGGTCAGCGGTTTTGCTGGTGTTGGAAAGCATGTGGATGAGGGGGCCAGTGAGGACAGTGGCTGTGACAGCTAGAAGGTCCCTGGTAATAGCCCTAATTTTTACAATTGTGTTGAAAATGTCCCATCTCCCTACACTTAAAGCCAGGTCCTTTTTCATGTGTATGTCAGGGAATAACTTGGGAGGCTATTAGCACCTCTGCTACACCCTTACTGGTAGCCTTAGCCAGACAGGCATCACAGTTTAAGGATGCCCTAAGTGTGCATGCCTCAAACATTTGTGCAGTGGTAGGCTTTGGGTTAAGGGGTAGGGAAGGAAAAATGTCTTTGCAGTTGTTGCTAGCATTTGTTTCAGCAAGTTTAGTAAGGAGTACCTTCCTGGCTTTTGGATGTTCACCTTGCTTCTCTATTGCTTGTGGAAGGTGGTCAATACATTTTAGAAAGGATTGCCCAGGTCCCTGCAGAATGTTTGTGAAATCTAGAGTAGGTGTTGTTCCATTGGGTGTCTGCTTGAGAGCTGTGTTTACAGCACTTGTATCTCTTCTAACAGAGCTCAGGGAAGGTCTATTGAATGAGGTTTAGTGAAATCTTCCTCACTGGCTGGATGGACTAGTGTTAGGTGTGCCCACCTGTCTTCCCTAGTACAGTCTTTTAATAATTGTTTTATTAGTTTTTCCCCCATTCCTTCCCACAGAATAATTTCAGTGGGAGAAAGTAGGATGTGCATAAAATGGAGCAGATCGTGAGGCACCATAACATGTGCAGTGAAGGTGGCATTTAACAAATTATTAAAATACTGTGAGCCCCTCCCATGGTCTTTCGCTGCTTTACAAAGGTCTTTCATCTCCCCGTGTGGGACAGCTTCCCATCGGGGGTTAGCCCCACTCTGGTACTGCACCGGTGCTGCTTGTATTTTAGCTACTCATTCCCAATCCCCCTCTTCAGCCGCCAGCTTCCGCATCCGCTGCCAAGAATCCTCAGGCTCATTCTGAAGGTGGGATGAACCTTCCCTCTCCTCTCCAGAAGAGGGAACTTGTTCTTTGGCAGAGGAGCGGGGCCTTGGGGTGACTGGCCAGGCCCGGTGTTGCGGGCCTTTGGTAGCCAAGATGGCGGCCTTCCGGTTACGGCCCCTCACACTTCCAGCTCCGACAGTGTGGGATCCACAAGGGGCTGAGATGGAGGAGGTAGGGCAGCGGGAGTAGGCAAGGAAGCGCTGGATCCCAATGCAGAGGTGGTTCCTGATGCAGGGGTAGGACGCAACACAGGGGCATGACCCGATGAGAGAGCTGGGGCTGGGAGGGAGTTTGACATTGACGACCCCCTCCAGAGGAGGGATTCCATTTTGTGGGCTATCTGAGGGGGATCCAGTGAGGAGAGGTACTGGAGAATGGGTTAGAGTAGAATCCAGGCCTGTGTGACCTTTGTTACCCAGAGCTGCCCCTGACGTAAAGGGTGGCTCACCCACTGGAATAAAAAATCACACAAGGATCCTGCAGTGCAGGTGGCTGTCCCCCCATTCACTGCTCTGGTGGCGCTGGATGCAGATGTTTAAAAATTTCCCCAGGGCTTCACCAGGTGGGCTGGCCCTGGTGCTGCTGCAGGGTGCCAACGCTACACTCAGTAAGCCCTGGCAAAACTGATAAAACATTGCATTCAAAGGGCTCTCTCACTTTATGGTTATTTGTCATTTTTGTTGTGAGGTATTGTAATTCCTGTAATAGGCCCCTGGGCCTCCACAACCTTGCATCCTACTGAGATATCATTGTAGTGAGGAGCTCAACAGTGCTGAAAGCAGAGGCCTGTCCTTGTGTTCCCTTTGGAATGGCAATGGAAGTGCCCTGAGTGCACATTCAAAGGCACCTTCATGGCTTCCCATGCCAGGACACCAAAACTAAATATGCAAGGTGACTTCCTTGAATGACATGTAGTCCTTTGAAATATCTGCAGGAAGTGGTCTGGGAATGCTTTGTGAGCCTGCTCCTTGGGATCATCTGTGAGGGGCTGAGGGCTGGCCTGAGCCCGGTGCTGTGTCCCACTGGGAGCAGCCCCAAAGGCTCACGTGCAGAGCAGGCACTGCCAGAGGCCATGGAGATCTCACCTGCCCTGCAGTGACCATTGTCAAGGTGCTGTAAACCTCAGCTGGTGCTGACTTTCCCCTTGTACCCCATGGTATAGTCACTATGGGGAATTTCTTTCCTGAAGCCCGTGGGATTTCCCCCTGGCAGGTGTGATGGGGATGCTTGGGGAGTGTGGGGCTTTGGGGGCAGCTGGCCGGGCAGGGACTGAGCTCGGGGCCCTGTTGGGCCCATTGCCCCAGTAGCAGCAGCAGCAGCAGCAGCAGCCCCAGGGCCCAAAGCCCTGTGCCCCCTGCCCAGCACAGGCTGCCCTGTCCCTGCAGCTGTCACCCGAGTGGGGCCCAGGGGCCAGTGGCCGCTGGCAGCAGCAGGAATGCGGGCAGGGTGAGGATGCCCTGGCTTGGCTTTTGTCTCGGGAACAAAGCGGGCTCAGGGCAGTGCAGAGCAGGCTGGGAAGCAGAGCCCAGGGCCTTTGGAGGCTGCAAGGCTTAAAGATCAGCCCCTGCAGCAGCCCAGATGCAGGTGGCCTTGAGTTGCCAAGGCTGTGGTGGCCTTGAGAGTGTGCAGGTGGATTTTGCAGGGCTGTGGCCTGCTGGCGGCTCTGGGCCCAGGAGTGCCTGTGGCTTCAGCAGGAAGGGTGGCTGAAGGTTTGCTGGCTGCTTTGGTGGCATGGCTGCAGGGGCCAGTGCTGTGAGAGCCCCCTGTGTGAGACAACAACAACAAAAATGTACAGAACATATTTACATGGGATCCGATGGGCTAACAATCTTCAAAACGTATTTACAATAAACTTCCCACGTAGTAAACATATTTACAAGGAACTTCTTAACTTTGAACGTATTTACAAAGGCATCAGATCTGTGCCATGATGTTCATGAGTCTTGGAAGAAAGGAAGCAGCAGAGCTGGACTCAGCTGGCAGCACTGGGCCCAGCAGGGCTGGGAGCTGGGCCCCAGGGGCTGGGCCGGGGCTGGCAGGGCTGGCGTGGCCCCAGGCAAGCGCAGGGCAGGCCGGGGCTGGTGCTTGTGGCAGCACAATCCAGGCCCCCTGCGGGCACCGTGTCCCTGAGTGGGCCCATCCAGCCCAGCCCCAGCCTGGCGTCAGGGGACCCAGTGTGTGTGTGAGCAGGGCGTGGGAAGCATCTGCCTGTCTTACCTGTGGGGCTCCATCTTCATCCAAGGACCATGGGCTCCTCCTCGTTCTCATCCACCTCCATGTCCTCGATGTCATCCTCCGCATCCACCTCCATCTCCTCAATTTTGTCCTCCTCATCTAATTCCATGGCCTCATCAGTGGAGGACATGGAAGTAGAGGAAGAGTCCACCTCCATCATTTCTTCCTCATCCAGGCCCAGGTCCACTTCCATTTCCTCCACAGTGTCTCTGTCAGTCTGCAAGGGGCAGCACAATCTCCCAGCGGGCTTCCTGTCCCACACCATCCATTCCCACATGGCTGCAGCCTGCCCAGGCCGGGTGCCCCCTGCCTGGCATGGCACTGTACCTCCATTGGCACAGCAGAGCACATTGTGCTGGGATTGGCACTCCAGAGCAGGCAGCAGGAAAAGCCCAGGCAGCAGCAGCACCTCAGGGCTGAGGGTCAGAGCCCAGGGTGAGCAGCAACTGACCCTTGGCAGCCGGTGAAGTGTCTGCTGTGCTCGTTTCCAGGTCCTGGAGGTTCCACCTGGAACCCTCTGGGAGCTGTGATGTCACTGAAGTTTTCGGGCCACTGCTCAGTGGGAGATGGGGATGGCAGAATGATCAAATCCTTGAATGGTTTGGCTTGGAAGGGACCCTCAAGATGATGTGGTTCCAAGCTGAGAAAGCTCAGAGCACAGTAGGTTGCTGCGGCCCCTGTCCCACCTGGCCTTGAATGTTGCTGGGGATGGGGCATCCACAGCCTCTCTGCACTGGTTCCTGTGTCAGGGATAAGCACCCTGAGAGTAAAGAACTTCTTCCCATCATCAAATCTTTTCTACCTCTTACAGTTTGATCCCATTCCCTCTTTTCTTGTCACTACAGTTCCTGACCAAGGGTCCTCTCCCACTTTCCTGTGGGTCAGGCTGTTCCTGCATGGTCTCACATGTGGCTTGACCTGCAGACAGGAGATAGAGAAGCCAAGTACCCAGTCATCAGACAATGCAGAATGTGGCATGAGAACTGAGAGAATAAGGAAAATGAAAGGACATGCAACGCATTGGTTTGGGTGGGCAACCGGATTCATGCGTTTTCTTAGAGGCTATGTTCTCTGTTGCACTCAGTTCCTGTGTTGCAGCCTGCCCACAGCCAGCCACTGTGAGGGACCTGCATTCCCAGAGCTGGGAGCACAATTGCTTAAACTGCTGGTGAACGAGGCGGGTGGGGGATCTTTGTGTGGAACTCCAAACACTTCAGTGGACTGCACTGAAGAGGGTCCAGGAAGGGAGGCAAAATGGGGCTTGGCACACAGATGGAAAATGGGGGGAAAAATCAGGGTAGCATTGCAGTGAGCCAGGACCAGAACAATAGAATAGAGGGTAGAACCTTCTAGGGGGTGTACATATAAGGAAAATACAGCAGTTGAACTGGGTGATGCCAGCAAAACGTGCTGCATCAGCATGAGCCTGAAAATGCCCATGGGCGACAGCATTGCACTCAGAGCGATGTCTCTCTTTTACCTTGGTCACTTTGCCCTGAGGTATTACAGTTCCAATTATAGGCCCCTGGGCCCTCACAACTCCCGCCTTTTGCTGTCTATAAAGAAGGCTTCTGTACTAGATTTTTGCAGGCATTTAGTAAAAAAGGATAAAATAACCAACACAATGAATATAATAAACAGTGTCCACAAAACAGTCTTAACTAAAGATGTAAAGCAGCCTTTCATCCTGGCGTGTTTGAAAATTCCAATGAACCAGTCGTGGTTGCCTTCCATCTGGATCTTGTTTCCTTGATCTTTTAGCAGCTGGATGCCCTGGTATACTGACTCCCTATGTGACAACAGGTAGAAAAAACACATGCCTTCAAATGCCTGACAGGCATGGCCATGGACAGGAAATTGTGGCTTGTGTGTGGAAGCACCCAGCTGAAGGCATGCGGCTCAGTGAGGAGCATCCAGATTCCTGCTGCAGCAGCAACCAATGGCAGCATCCTCTGCCTTTAGCTAATTTAGTCTCTCGAGGCTTGGGTTGCCTAAAAGCAAACACATAAAGA
The DNA here is from genome assembly GCF_028551555.1 of Melozone crissalis. Classification (NCBI taxonomy): domain Eukaryota; kingdom Metazoa; phylum Chordata; class Aves; order Passeriformes; family Passerellidae; genus Melozone; species Melozone crissalis. The sequence continues at coordinate 4,239,826 of NW_026535912.1, forward strand.
GATTAGAAGAATCTTAAGTGGAGCTTAAGTTGTGGTCCAACTAAACTTTCTCTTCTGTAAGGCAAGGGTATGAACACAGCTTATTAGAAGAATCATATATCAATGCTTAAATATAATTTTTACAAATGTTAAGTCATATATCCTGGCTAGTGGTATCTGAGCTATCTTGGTCTTGGTGTGTGTGGTCAACGCTGCTTAGGAGATCTTCTTCTGTCCTTCTCCTTCTTCTTTTCCAGGCTGCTGCTGTCCCTCTTAGCTTTTCATCCTGTTCTTCCTATGGTGGCTCTGGTGTTTGCCTCACCATTCCCAGAAAGAGTTTTTATGTATTTTGCTGGGATCCATCCTAGGAGTGTTGCTGTAAAGTCAAGGGCATTTTCGCTTCCTCAAGTATTTAATGGGAAAGGGTCCATAAATTTGTTTAGAATCAGGGTCTTCGATCAACACAGGTGGCTGTTCTTTTAATTGGGCTGCAGTTGAATTAGTAAACTGCCTGATGACTGGGGGATTTGCCTCCATAAATGAGTTGTTCAAAAAGTTGAATACATAAAAGGCCTTGGCCAGTCTGTCAGTGGAAGATAATATCTGGACTACCCCTCTCAGTTGATCAAGCATCCTTTTGATGGATCAGTGGGCCCTCTTGGCTATGGACTGTCCTGTGGTAGAGTGTGGCATGCCTGTGGCATGTTTTATACCCCAGTGGTCAGAAACTTTTTTGAATCAATGTGAGGTATATGCAGGAGCACTATCAGTTTTAATTTCCTGTGGAACTGCTAAGGTGGAAAAAAGAAAAAAGTAATGTTTTATAGCCTCTTCTGATTTTTCACGAGCATGGGCAGAGGCAAAAATCCCAGTGGAAAAAATTTTGATTGAGACGTGCATATATTTTAGCCTGCCGAAAGGGGCCTAGTGTGTGATGTCTGATTGCCAGATGTGGAGACTCTCTAGTCCTCTTGAATTGACGGCAGCTCTGAGAGAAGCAAGGCCATGTTCCTGACAATTTGGGCGGTTGGTTACAATGGATCTTGCCGGGTCTCGGGTAATTTTGAACATCGTGTGCAGCACAGAAATGGTTTGATGGTAGAATTGGTGGCTGATCTTTGCCTGTTTAAAGACTCTCTAAGGCGTATTGCAGTGTTTCAGATGTTTGAAGTAGGCAATTGAGGTGCTCTTGAGTGAGAACTAAGTATATATTAAAAAGGTCTCTTCCTGCAAGGGAGCACTGATGTTTTCTAGCTTTTCTGGTTAGTTGTGTAATAACTTTCTGTTGGTTTGTTATCATTTTAGTAGGTTGGTGTGCTCTGATGACACATTCAATTTGTATTTGGGGATCTGAGATAGTTGAGTCCCCCTGAAACAATAATGTATGTAATTTTCGACTTACACCAAGGATTGCCAGGGAGAAAGGAAAATCAGGGTGGTATCTGTGTGCCTGTTTAGTTTGAATCCCCCAGGATACCTTTTGTACAGCTGCTTCTGCCTCCAGTGCCAGTGATCACGGGAATCGAGTCCTTCACTGCCTTTAAGGAGCAGCAGGAACAGTGGCACGAGATCTTCTGTGGTGATTCCCAGCAGTGAATGTACCCAACTGATGCTTCCACAGAGCTGGTGGAATTCATGCAGAGTCTTTGGGTTGTCCTTGATGCAGTGTTTAGCCTGTGATGGTTCTCTCTGTGCTTTTTAGGCCGAGATACTTCCAAGTGGCTGTCTTTTGGACTTTATCTGTTGCAATCTCAAAACCTTTCTGCTGTACCGCAGTGATGACATCTTGTACCGCAAAGTCCAAAATGATCAGACCTTCTGCACAAACTAATATATGGTCCATGTAATGAAAAATGATAGCATTAGGACATGTTTTCTGGCTTTGCGAAAGAATTTGGGCAGCAAGGCATGGACCAGTAGTTGGGTTCTTCTTCATTCCCTTGAGGCAATACAGTCCACTGGTACCTCTGTAAAAGGTGCTTGTCAATTTGGGGACGGAAAAAGCAAACAAGGGGCTTTCATTGGGGTGCAAGGAGAAGTCAAAAAAGCAGTCATTTAGATGTATAACAAGTGTCTACCAGTCTCTGGGTATGATGGAGGCTGAGGGCAGGCTGGACTGGAGGGCGCCCATGTCCTCGATGACCTCCTTGATTTTCCTGAGGTCCTGCAGGAGCCGCCTCTTGTCTTTGCCAGGCTTTTGTATGATAATGACAGGTGCATTGCAGGGGCTAGTAGATGGTACAATGTGGCCCACAGACAGCTGCTCCTGCACGTGGGACTTCAGGGCCTATAACTTTCTGCCTGAGAGGGGCCACTGATCCACCCATATGGGGTCGTTGATCTTACAGGTTGACTGAAGTGTGGCGCGCTGCTCAGTTGCCCTGTCTAGAAATCCTGAGGTGTTGATAGGATCTCTAGCCCTGTCCTCCATTGGGACAAGAGGTCTTCTTCTCAAATTGTTATTGGTGCCTGGGTGATGAATGATCTTATAGTAGCCACTGTGCCCTCAGGACCTTCCATGCAGATGGTACCTTGACTCCAGAAGCTGGTAGTGGCTCTCCCAATGGCTAAAATTACCCCAGCAGCTGGAACCAGGGGCCATTCTTTTAACCAATCAGAGCAGGAAATTATGGTGATGTCAGCTCCTGTATTTAATAGTCCTGAAAGACTTCTCTTTCTCCCTTTACATGACAAAGCACACTTTAGAATGGGTCTATTTCTTCCTGTTGCCTGTGCCCACATCACCATTGGATCAGCTGGTGTGGTGATCATGTCCAGTAGGAGGTAGGCACTGGCTATAACTGTTCCTTTTGGAATGAGAAGTGGAGGGTCTAAGCATAGAGCCTGGAGAGTTATCTCCTGCAAAGATGTCAAGGCGAGTACCTCAGGTAGTAGAGTGAGTGTCTCCATCCCTTCCCTGGTGTTGGTTTAAATCAAAATGTCTCTGGGCTGTTCTTCAGGCCTGTATTTGCCTGTTGGAATATGGTGAACATAAATATCGTGGATTGGAATAGAAAAGGCGCTTACATGCTGCCTTTAGGTTCCAGGGCAGAGCTGTCTTCTGTCGAGATTTCCGCAGTGATCGAGCTGTCCTGCTGGATCTGAGAAGGTTTCTGTGCTGGTTCTCCACGATGTTGGGGAGAGTAGGGCAGAATGGCCTTGCATTTGGTGTCATTGCGCGGGGCCTTTCTGCGTCTGTGTGGGGTTTCCCGCAGGCCACGGGTTTTGTTGATATTGGAAAGCGTGTGGACGTGGGAGGCAGTGAGGACAGTGGCTGTGACAGCTAGAAGGTCCCTCGTAATAGCCTGTATTTTTACAATTCTATTGAGAATGCCTCATCTCTCCACATTTAAAGCAAGGTAACCCCTTTTTCATGTGTGTGCCAGGGAATAACCTAGGAGGCTACTAGCACCTCTTCTGCACTGGGACAGGAAGCATTATCTCAGCTAGCATCACAGTATAAGGATGCCCTAATGGTGCATGCCACGACCATTTGTGCAATGGTAGGCTTTCTGTAGAGGGGTAGAGAAGGTAAAATGTCTTTAAAGGTGTTGTTAGCATTTGTTTCAGCAAGTTTAGGAGGCAGTGCCTTCCTGGCTTTTGGATGTTCAACTTTCTTCTCTATTACTTGTGTAAGGTGATCAATAAATTTTAAAAGGGATTCCCCAGGTCCCTGCAGGTCTCTTCTAACAGAGCTCAGGGAAGGTCTATTGAATGAGGTTAAGTGAAATCTTCCTCCCAGGCTAGATGGTCTAGTGTTAGGTGTGCCCGCCTGTCTTCTCTAGCATAGTCTTTTAATAGTTGTTGTAGTAGTTTTTTCCCCATTCCTTCCCACAGAATAATTTCAGTGGGAGAATGTAGGATGCCCATAAAATGGCGCAAATTGTGGGGCACCAACACATGTATTGGATAGATGCTATTTAACAAATGATTAATATAGGGCAAGCCCCTCCCCATGGTCTTTCGCTGCTTTATAAAGGTCTTTCATCTGCTATGTATGAGAGCTTCCAACTGGGGCTTTGTCCCCCTCTGCTACTGCACCGGTGCTGCTTGTATTTTAGCTACCAATTCCCAGTCCCCCTCTTCTGCCGCCAGCTTCCACATCCTTGTCCAAGAATCCTCAGGCTCATGCTGATGGTGGGATGAACCTTCCCTCTCCTCTCCAGAAGAGGGAACTTGGTCTCTGGCAGAGGAGCGGGGCCTTGGGGTGACTGGCCAGGCTCGGTGTTGCGGGCCTTTGGTAGCCAAGATGGCGGCCTTCCGGTTACCGCCCCTCACACTTCCGGTTTTGACAGTGTGGGATCCGCAAGGGGCTGAGTTGGAGGGGGTAGGGCAGCGGGAGTAGGCAAGGAAGCGCTGGATCCCAATGCAGGGGTGGTTCCTGACGCAGGGGTGGGATCCAACACATGGGGAAGATTTGATGAGAGAGCTGGGGGTGGGAGGGAGTTTGACATTGACGACCCACTCCAGAGGAGGGACTCCATTTTGTGAGCTATCTGAGGGGGATCCAGTGAGGAGAGGTACTGGAGAATGGGTTAGGGTAGAATCCAAGCCTGTGTGATCCGTACAGTCGTGGGCAGGGGGTAGTGAAGGAGGGGAGATGTCAGACAGCAGGTGGCTCATCTGTGCTTTACAGCAGTTTCTGTCTCTCATCCTCAAGTGTGTCAGTGGGTTCAGGAATGCTGGAGGCAGAACAGAAAGTCTGGGTTGAATATTAGAACTTTGAACCCTTGAGAAAACTCCATAAAACATGTGAAAAATTGTGGAAAATGTTGCGACTCTTATCACTCCCTGAGTTTGCAAAAGATAGTCTTTCCCTAACTCAGTCCCAAAATGCTACATGACGAACTGAATCAACAGAAATGTCTGGAAACTCCGTAAACAGCCAATGAACAAACGACTTCCAACTTCCCTTAGTAAAAGTCTTCCATTCTGAAAGGAGAACCTCCCTAACTCGAACATATATGTCCCTGTCATCTTTGGATAATTTGTTACCCAGAGCTGCCCCTGATGTAAAGGGTGGCCCACTCACAGAACTAAAATATCACCCGAAGATCCTGCACTGCTGGTGGCTGTCCCCCAGCTCACTGCTCTGGTGGGTCTAGATGCAGATTTTTCAAAATATCCCGTGGGCTTTGTCCATCGAGTCGGCCCTCTTGCTGCTGGAGGGTGCCAACGCTGCCTTCAGCAAGCCCTGATAAAACTCAGGGCTCACTCCAGGGCGGAGGCTGACCCAAGGCATCTTCTGTCCTGTGACGGTGGAACAGTCGAATCGTCACTGGAATCGCTCTCAGGAATTCTCAAAGAAGGTCCCTGTTTGGGCACCCCTTGTGGCATGTCCACAGCCGGCCTCTGTGAGAGACGTGCACTCTCAGAGCTGCGAGCAGGCTTGCTTGAATGGAGGATGGATGAGGCAAGAGAGGAGCGTTTCTGTGGAACTCCGAACAGTGTGGTTTGTGCTGGAGTGGGTCCAGGGAGGGAGACAAAATGAGGCTGGGCACACAAGGTTTTATATGGGGGGAAAAAAGGACCTTGTATGCAGTAACTTAGGACCAACAGAGGATAAGAAAGGGGAGAACACCTAGGGGAGTACATATAAGGAAAGAAAAAACTTTATAATATCATGAAAATTATCTGAATCCCTATGACCCCACAAAAGCCAATGGGCAAGATCATTGCTTTAGAGGGGTGCCACAAGTTACTTAAGTTCGTCATAGTACAAATGAGGTATTAGAGTTGCAGTGGTAGGCCCCTGGACCTCCAAAAAACGACTACATCCTAAGACTTCATTGCTGACTTCATTGAGGAGCTCAGCAGTGCTGAAAGCAGAGGCCTGTCCTTTGTGATCCCTTTGGGATGGCAGTGGAAGTGCCGTTAGTGCACATTCAGAGGCAACTTCATGGCTTCTCATGCCACGACACCAAAACTAAATGTGCAAGGTGACTTCCTTGAATGACATGTAGTCCTTTGAAATATGTGCAGGAAGTGGTCTGAAACTGCTTTCTGAGCCTGCTCCTTGGGATCATCTGTGAGGGGCGGAGGGCTGGCCTGAGCCCGGTGCTGTGTCCCACTGGGAGCAGCCGCACAGGCTCACGTGCAGAGCAGGCACTGCCAGAGGCTCTGGAGATCTCACCTGCCCTGCAGCCACCTTTGTAAAAGTGGGTAAAAATCAGCTGGCGATGTCTTTCCCCTTGGACCCCTTGGTTTAGTTCCCATGGGGAATTTCTTTCCTGAATCCCGTGGTATTTCCCGCTGGCAGGTGTGATGGGGATGCTTGGGGAGTGTGGGGCTGTGGGGGCAGTTGGCCGGGCAGGGACTGAGCTCTGGGCCCTGTTGGGCCCATGGCCCCCCAGCAGCAGCAGCAGCAGCCCCAGGGCCCAAAGCCTCGTGCCCTCTGCCGAGCACAGGCTGCCCTGTCCCTGCAGCTGTCACCCGAGTGGGGCCCAGGGGCCAGTGGCCGCTGGCAGCAGCAGGAATGCGGGCAGGGTGAGGATGCCCTGGCTTGGCTTTTGTCTCTGGAACAAAGCGGGCTCAGGGCAGTGCAGAGCAGGCTGGGAAGCAGAGCCCAGGGCCTTTGGAGGCTGCAAGGCTTAAAGATCAGTCCCTGCAGCAGCCGAGATGCAGGTGGCCCAGTTGCCAAGGCTGTGGGGGCCTTGAGAGCGTGCAGGTGGATTTTGCAGGGCTGTGGCCTGCTGGCGGCTCTGGGCCCAGGAGTGCCTGTGGCTGCAGCAGGAAGGGTGGCTGAAGGTTTGCTGGCTGCTTTGGTGGCATGGCTGCAGGGGCCAGTGCTGTGAGAGCCCCCTGTGTGAGAGGTGGTGAGAGCTGAGCTCTTGGGGACAGCGCTGTGCCCCAGGCCAGGAAGAGCAGCAGTGCCGAGTGCCAGGAGTGGTGTCAGTGGGAGCCCCTGTGCACAGGGACCCCCAGCCCCAGGGTGGCTGTGCCAGTACCTGCAGGGACCTCCATCCCTGGGAACGCGGAACAAGTGGAACCCACAAGTGTGCAAAGGCTGCCTGTTCCCAAAGGAATGGCCAAGAGAAGTCAGGTTTTAAAAAGAAACAGGATTTATTTGCCGAAGATCGGCAAATCTAGGATTTACAGAACATGTTTCGTTATAACAATTGTTAAAACAACAACAACAACAATGTACAGAAGATATTTACATGGGATCCGATGGGCTAACAATCTTCAAAACGTATTTACAAAAAACTTCCCACGTAGTAAACATATTTACAAGGAACTTCTTAACTTTGAACGTATTTACAAAGGCATCAGATCTGTGCCATGATGTTCATGAGTCCTGGAAGAAAGGAAGCAGCAGAGCTGGACTCAGCTGGCAGCACTGGGCCCAGCAGGGCTGGGAGCTGGGCCCCAGGGGCTGGGCTGGGGCTGGCAGGGCTGGCGTGGCCCCAGGCAAGCGCAGGGCAGGCCGGGGCTGGTGCTTGTGGCAGCACAATCCAGGCCCCCTGCGGGCACCGTGTCCCTGAGCGGGGCCATCCAGCCCAGCCCCAGCCTGGCGTCAGGGGACCCAGTGTGTGTGTGGGCAGGGCGTGGGAAGCATCTGCCTGTCTTACCTGTGGGGCTCCATCTTCATCCAAGGACCATGGGCTCCTGCTCATCCTCCTCATCAACTTTCATGTCCTCGATGTCATCCTCCTCATCCACCTCCATCTCCTCGATGTTGTCGTCCTCCTCAACTTCCATGTCCTCAACCGGGTTGGACATGGAAGTAGAGGAGGAGTCCACCTCCATCATTTCTTCCTCATCCAGGCCCAGGTCCACTTCCATTTCCTCCACAGTGTCTCTGTCAGTCTGCAAGGGGCAGCACAATCTCCCAGTGGGCTTCCTGTCCCCCACCATCCATTCCCACATGGCTGCAGCCTGCCCAAGCCGGGTGCCCCCTGCCTGGCATGGCACTGTACCTCCATTGGCACAGCAGAGCACATCCTGCTGGGATTGGCACTCCAGAGCAGGCAGCAGGAAAAGCTCAGGCAGCAGCAGCACCTCAGCGCTGAGGGTCAGAGCCCAGGGTGAGCAGCAACTGACCCTTGGCAGCCGGTGAAGTGTCTGCTGTGCTCGTTTCCAGGTCCTGGACGTTTCATCTGGAACCCTCTGGGAGCTGTGATGTCACTGAAGTTTCAGGGCCGCTGTGCAGTGGGAGATGGGGATGGCAGAATGATCAAATCCTTGAATGGTTTGGCTTGGAAGGGACCCTCAAGATGATGTGGTTCCAAGCTGAGCAAGCTCCCAGCACAGCAGGTTGCTGCGGCCCCTGTCCCACCTGGCCTTGAATGTTGCTGGGGATGGGGCATCCACAGCCTCTCTGCACTGGTGCCTGTGTCAGGGACAAGCCCCCTGAGAGTAAAGAACTTCTTCCCATCATCAAATCTCTTCCATCTCTTGCAGTTTGATCCCATTCCTCCTTGTCCCGTCACTACAGTTCCTGACCAAGAGTCCTCTCCCACTTCTCTGTAGTCCCTTCCCTCACTGGAAAGGTGCTGAGGTCTCCTGTGACTCTCTGTACAATGTTCATAAGCTGAAATCTGCAAGTTGAAGCTTGTAGGCCCTCTGCAGTTATATAGTGATGCTGGGGTGGTTCCTGAATTGCAACACGAAATTCTGATGTATCAGTTCATCAGCTGTTTTTATTGTTGTGGGATCTGAGAATTTGGGTCAGCAGAGCCCTATATTGTCAGGGGATGGTGTCTGTGAGCCTGACACAGAATCCAGCACTGAGACTAATCTTTTCTCGAGTATGGTAGGTTTTTTCATTCCTTTCCTCCTGCCCTTAGCCATTGCTAGAATGTCACAGTGAAAATAGAATTGAGGCCGTTTTTCACTCATTACATGTTCTTGTTTGTTTTGTTTCTTCTGCAAGTCTGGGCAAGGTTGATCTCGATGCAAATTCATTCACATCTGAGGAGCTTAAAAAGGCCTTGGCTAAAATGAAGGAAAGTGAGAAGGCAGAAAGGAAGGTGAGTTACCCATTTCTAAAGCAATGCACATTGCAGGGATCGGAAAACATCCTGTTACACTCTGCTGAAACACAATGGTTAAAATGATTGCTTGGAAAACACTGTGCCAACTGATTTTGTAGTGAATATGGACCTGAAATACCTTTATTAACCTGTTAGTGATATTGTTCCCTGACTTTTCTGTACGACTCGAAGATTCTGTGAGTGGTTTGGGTTGGATAGGACCTTAAAGCTGATCCAGTCCCACCCCTGCCATGGGCAGGGACACCTTCCACTATCTCAGGCTGCTCCAAACCCCATTCAAGCTGGCCTTCAACATTGCCAGGGATCCAGGGGCAGCCAAAGCTGCTTTTGTTAGCGTTCAAAAACACATAATCATGGAGCGATTATATGCGGTGCTTTTTATTAAGAGCTCTGGGAATCGGGGTATATTCAACCCAAATCTGACTCCGACCATACATCCGAAATGATCATGTTTTATACTCTATCGTTACATAACTTTCATGTTAATTATTAAACTTATATTGTTCTATTGTATACATAAACTTAGCCCCTCTCTGAATTTCCAACATAGTTTCTCACTATTCTTCTTATGGTTATATAATAATTACATTTAATTACTAAACAATCATCACATCTAACAATTATATAATTTATCATACTGCTTACGCAGGTGCGGTTGATCTGGGAAAGCACAAAGCCTAACATTTTAGATTCTATCTTTAACTTTTTCCAGGGTTCCACTATCACTCTGAACAATGTAATTTATCTGTTTCACTGCAGCTCAATTCACAAAAATGTCTGCAGACCCCAAAGGGAACTGGATTGCAGCTGATGGTATTTACAGAGGGTATTTCCCTTTACTCTCCTTGCTTTGGGTTTCCAGCCTTGTGCTCTGGATAGCAAAACCCAAGTGGCCATGGTGAAGCAGGAGCTGATGTTTCCTTACACAAGCTCCAAGTTGTCCATTTAGTTACAAAACAACCCACAACCCGAAGTAAATAGGTGAGAAGATGTGTGACTCATCAGGTACATCAGAGCCTCTTTCCCTTCTCCCCCTCAGCAGTATTTTTTTAACCCTCGCTCCTCCTGCTGCCTTGGTCTTGGCTCACTCAAACAAAAACTGAAAGAGGAGTCAAGGCTCTAAAGTTCTGGTGTCACAGAAAGGCTTTTTCTTCCCTTATGTGGCAGCACGGCATGATTTCATTTGCTGGAGATTATTTCCATAGCAGCATTGCTGATTGATTGCAGGGCTGCTGAAAAGGGTTGCTGGAAATGAGGATCATTGAAATGCAAAAATTAGTGATACTCTATTAGGTGAAAATAAGCCATATTTTAAAACCCCCTTTTAGAATAGCTTTTGTCCCAGCAACTGGGCTAAAAGCAGCTACATCTAATGGACCTAAAGTATTCCATTTGCAGTCACTCCTGCAGAGAGCAAATCCATCCCTGAAGGCTCAGTGTCAGAGGAAATGGAGTTACACCGAGCCTCTCTGTGCTCCGGCAGAGGCAGCTCAGGGAGGGATGGGTTGGGTGTGGTACCTCTGGTAATTTATCATTCCATTGACACAGCTTTCACCTCCATTGCTCACTTGGTTTTCCTCCAGCCCTCTCTGATCCCTCATGGGGAGCAGGACAGTGCAAACCCTCCAGCTGAGGCTCACTCCGCATACAAACACATCTTGGCATTTGTGACAAATGCCTTCCAAAAGGGGCTTTCTGCCTTTCTCCTGTCCTTGGGGCAGCCCAGCTCCAGCATGGCCTCTCTGCTGCTTCTGTCCCCTGCAGCAGCAGGTTCTGTCCCCAGTGCCACCAGTGCTGATGTTCCTGCACCTCTGGGGCTCTCTGAGATCTCTGACAGAGCCTTTCCTCCTCACCACATGTTTTGTGTCAGCTCTCTGTTCAGGACAGCCCTTGGGGTGCTGTTACTGCAAGGGAGATGAGCTCAGGACAGGCTGTGTGCTGGCCAAGCCCCATGGCACAGCACATCAGCTGCCCCCAGCTTATCACTGCTCCTTCTGCCTCCCTTTCTGACAGCTTCTGTCCTCACACCTCTCCCTAGGAGATAGACCCTTCCAGGAATTTGCTCAACGCTTGGAAAGGCAAAAGCATCTTTGTCTGTGTCTGAGAACTCGTTGGAGTCACTGGGCACTTTGGGCTGGATGGGACCTCTGGAGCTCTCCAGCCTCATGTCCAGTTCCAGAGAGGTTCAGCTGTAAGATCAGGGAGGTGCCTCAGGGCTTTTTGCAGCCAGGTTTTGAGAAGATCCACTTGCAGGCAAGCAGAGAACAGCAGTACTGCTGCCTGTGGGCTTGATGTTGAATTGGATGGAAATGGGATGTAGAAATAGTGCACAAATGCTGTAGAGATGTAGAAGTGGTGCACAGAGCTCTACTGTTCACTCATATTGTGGGTATATCACAGCTAACTGGGTTCCTGGGCTTCTCAGAAGGACCCTGCCCCTGCACCTCTGATGTAGAGCAATAAATCCATTGGCACAGACAGCCAGGTTCCCTTTGTGAATTTTGGGGCTGGCATTCCTTTCTGTGTCTGTCTTGTCCCTCTTCATCTCCTATCTTGTTATCTCACATCTGGTTTTTCCTCCTTTTGTTTCCAAGGCCCGAGAGGAAGAGGTGAGGAAGAAGTTCCGGCCCATAGAGCAGCTGAAGGAGGAGTTTGAAAAGCTGAACATGAAGATAGAAACAGATTATGAAATTATGGTTAAATTAATCAGCAAATTCAACAGCTCTGCCTCCACGCTGGATGAGAAAGTCGTGGTGCTTTATGATCTCGAATATTATGTTCACCAGGTAACAAGAATGCCTCAGTAACTACCGTGTAAAATCCAGGGGATACAGTGTCATAAACGGGGCTTTATTTTTCTTATCAGTATCAGGTAATACAAATTGCTTAATTACCATAATCCTGGGACAATAACAGACAGCAGAGGACTAGTGCAGGCTTATTTTAAATCCAGGTTGGAATTAATCATCGCTTGTGCCAGGAGCCAGCAGTATCCTGGTGTTGCCTGATTTGTTGTCTGTTCTCAGGCTGGTTTTCTTATCCTCTCTTTTTCCTTTTTTATCTCCTTAATGTTACAAAATGGGGTTTTAGCTGCCATTTTTGGGTAAGTAGAGTGGTGGTTGCTCAGAAAATAATTATTTTCTCTCTGCTTCCATGGAAAGCTGCCGTGGTTGATGGTAGGTGCCTTTATATCAGTTCACAGAGAACGTCTTTGTACCAGGAAAGGTGACAGTCACCCAAAACCCCCTATTTTGTCTTGGTGTGAGTAAGCAGTGGCAAGCAGAGCCTCGCTGTGCTAATTAGCTCTGTGTGAGGGTGAACATATTTCCTGGCATCTCGCTTCCTGGGGTTTGTGCTCACACTTTTCCCCCCTCTCTCTGATCTCTCTTGCTCTGCTTTCAGCTCACACATTCCTACCTCCCCTTGGATGCATCTGCAGGCACAGAGCTCTGCTGCCCTGGGCTTGGTGCCTGCCTTGGTGCCACCCCTGGGAGGGTGTCTGGGCATCCAGCCTCTGCTCTGCCATGTGAGAAGGGACTTGGCTTCTCCCTCCCCAGTGACTGGGGAGAGTCTGGAGTGCACTGGGAGAGTTTCCAATGGCACTTTGTCATTTCAGAGGGTGAATAGGACAACTCCTGGGAGGTGCCAGTGCAAGCCCTTTCACTGGAACAGCACTTGTTGAACCAAATGTGGTATTTGGAGGCAGGTAGCTGAAGTGTTGCTGCTGTGAGAGAGAGAGTCCATGTGCCAGCTGATACAAGTGTTATTTCCAGGGCTCTTTGTCTTGAATTTCCACTCTGAATTGTCATTGTGGGCATGCAGAGGCTTCCTTGCTGTTTGTTCTCCCTGCTTTTGTGTCACTGACGGCATCTCTGTGACTCAGAGAATAACTGTGAACAATGGGCACCCAAAGAGCTTCATATTTGTACTCAGGGCTAATCTTGCCTGATTAAGGGTGCCAGAGCATCAGGCCATTGTGCTAAAAAGCAACCCCCAAATGCCCTGGCATGCCTTGAATTCCAGCATAGCAATCTGGACTATTCCAGCAGAAAATCCCTGCAGCACAGGATGGGGCAAACAATTTCAGAATGGCAGAGGAGCAGGGACTGGAGCATCAAAGGGAAACACATGCAGCATCAAAGGGGTCAGAGAGGGGGAATGGCAGGAGGCTGGCAGGAGCACAGGGGCTCCTTTGTGCGCCGATCACAGCGCTGCTCTGTGCCCGCGCTGTCGGGGCAGATGGCTGGGCAGCACCTTCTCGTCAGGCAGGAAGCTGATAAGAAATATGACTTGTCTCTAAGCCAGCATGGCTTTTCCTCATCTTTCTTCTTCCAGTCAGTTGAATGCGTCCAGAGCATTATCTCTGCTTGGGACTGACTTTAGCAGCAGTGGCTTAATGTAATTACTGAACAGCAGCCAAAGGATGCTGGTGCTGCATAACCCTGGAAGGGCTGAACTGCCAGGACTCCTCTGCAGCGAGTCACAGCCCTGCTGTGGGAGCAGGGGATCTTTGCAGATGTGGGTGGCCAAGGACTTGTGTAGGGCCACTTTGCAAGTCCCACCTTCCCCAGCCTCCATCAGAGCAGTACCATGCCGTGCCGTGGCTTTTCAGAACTGTCCAGCTCCCGGCCATCCTGCTGCTGTCTCCGGGACACGGGATGCCCTGTGGAGTGGAAAATGCCATGCCCTGGAGGGCGTGCAAGCAAAGGCTGCTGCCTGCTCTGTGCCATGGTCACCCTGGAGCAGTGGGTGCGGGGCAGCTCGTGCCTCGGAGCGTGCCGTGGGAGCCATGGCTGGTGCCCAGCCCGGGGAGATGCTCTCTCCTGCCTTTGAAGAGTCAGCCCAAGGGCTCTGCCTTTGCTCAGCTTTTGGTTGCCAGCTCTGGTTTGCTTCTCCTCAGCCATGATTCAGCTTGGCATGTTTGGGAGCCCGTCTTGGAGAAGGAGTAGGAAGGTTTGGCTTGCTGGGTTATCTGTAACGCATAAAACCCGAACGCCAATGTGAAGAGGGCAGAGCGTAACTCATAAACAGCATTCACGGTGCTTGCACAGCAGTGTGTGGAGCCAAGACCCGTTCTCAGGCATTGCAGGTTCTTTCTCTCAATTATTTACTCTGCTTATCTTCCCCTCTCCTCTGCTCTGACATGCTACACCATCTCTCTCTGCTAATTTCCTCTCCATCGTGTGCAGTTGACATGCTGCTTTCCCTCGCTCTTGTTTTCTAACATTTTCTCTCTCACCTTCCCTCCCTATTTTCTTTCTTCTCCAATTCAAACCTGCTCCCTGAATAACTGCTGTCATATTTGCTCTTCTCCCATCCCTCCCCTTGCCTGCTTTGCCTGTGTACTTTACTCAAGAGCTCTTTTGATCTTTGGTTTTTCTTCTGTGCTGATTTCAGTGGACTGAAGTGAGGTAGAAGCTGCTGCCTTGCAGCATCCACTGTTCCCCAGAGAGGTTAATACCTTCAAGTTGTTAAGTTTGGGGATTTTGTTAGTTTTAGAACTGGAGCTCTCACAACAGACTCTGGTTAAAAAAGATAAACACATCTTCAGAATAAGCTTTACAGCACAACAGCACAATTTACATTCTGCTGTTGTGGTGTCTCACTGACGCTGGGGCAGCACAAAGGACTCTGGTGCTGTTGAGGTTACAGCAGGGGATGGTTTTACCACTCCAGCTGCTGGATGCAAATTCCTGCCTGTCCATATATTCCCTCTCATGCAGAAGTCAATGTCTGATTCCAGCACTAAACCAGTTTTTACAGAGGTTGAGTAATAAAAGGACCCACTGGCAGCTGAAATTGGGCTGCTGCATAGATTTCTTTGTAGATAAAGATGGGTCTGTAGAAAAGTGAGAGCTCTGGCAGGCCTGGTTTATAGGGACAGTTAAAAGAACAGCATCTGAAAGGATACAAAAGCTGTTGCAAATCCTGAATCAGCCCCAGCAGACCTGCAGAGAGCAGCTTTGCAGAGGGACAGGTGGGTATTGTCCCACTGGGGAGCAGAGATGAGCTGGAGCTCCCCAGGTCCTGCTTTGGTTGGTAACGACAGACCTGTAGGACACAAAGCTTCTTCTTCTCCTGGGTACCTGAAATATCTGACTTAGGGCCAATTTTGATGAAGGTACATGGTTGAGATAAATATAACACTGAGCATGAAGTCATTGATTAGAAGAGGGTCCCACATGCCCTGCATGGCTTGTGGTCCTGTTCCACCTCATCAGGGGGTCGGCTTGCCCTGCTGATAACTCATTTTTATATTCTGTTTCCATCAGCCAATGATTGCTGTTGTGTCCCTGTCTTTCAGAGAGATATGTCGAATTTCTAAACCTGATTTTTCTGTGCAGGCAGTTCTGAGCATTCATCAGATCCTCTTTTAAACTGAAAAAAAAAAAATCATTGAATACCAAAAGGCATTGATTTGACTTTGGACTGAATTTTGTACTTGAAGTAGTTTGTGCTGTTTCGCTAAATTTTGTCTGTGAGCACTCAGAGCCTTTTCTGATCTCCTCTCCAAGAGCAGATGCCCACTGGGACTGTGCCTGGCTAGCCCCTGATCCACTTAGAGCCAGAGGCTGATGAATTTCCACTAATGTGCAAACTTTTTCCCTACTGGCAGTTAATCCATTATTGTTTGCTTAGAAAAGTCATTGTGGGGCTGCTCCCTGGGGAAGCTCCTGGATGACCCCTCCAAGCTGACTGGCTTTTTCCTTCCTTGTCCATGGGAAGTTGGAGATGGAACTCATGGAGAACTCCCAGAACTGCCAGAATGCTGTGGGTGTGAAGGGAGGTGTTCTCCAGGGGCTGGGGCTTTGTGCTGATGGAAGCTGCTCTCTCCCAGGTGGACAATGCCAAGGATTTCCTGTCCATGGGTGGGCTCCGGCTGGTGATCGAGGGGCTGAACAGCAGCGAGGCCTCGCTGAAGGAACACACTGCCTTTGTCCTGGGAGCTGCCCTGTCCAGGTGAGACCTGCCCTCACCTGGGCTCTGTGCCTCTCTCCACCTCCCTTGGTTTATTTCTGATAGCAGAGACCAAAAGCTGTGTTGTGACACACCACAAAACTGTCTTGTCCCCGTCCTCACCCTTGCAACATCTGTTTCCCCTTCTCCTCAGTGTGTCCTTATCTTGCTCATGGGACACATCCAGAAGTAATGTGGTGTCAAATCCATGATTGTTTCTTGGTTTCCCTGGGCTCCCTGTTTCTACAAAGTCCAAGGAAGGAATAATTCTCCTTCTGTCCCACTGACAGCTCTCTCTGGGGGAAGATGTAACAGAGGGTACAGTTACAAGCACCCCAGTGAGCACCTTTGTCCTTCCTCATCCTTGCTCCTGGGCTGCCTCAGGATGGCAAGGTGCTGATTTGAGCAGCTCCCATGGTCTTTAGAGAGAGACTTGGGCCCCATGAACACGTGCCTCTGACATCAAAGGCGTGTTGATTAGATGTGGGGTCAGGAATAAGGGTCAGCAGCCAGAATCCAGAGGAGACTGACCTGCAGAATGTTTGAGGTTCAGGGGAAGGAGCCTGCTCTTCCTTATGCTGGGGCATCCTGTCTAGTGCTGGCTACAGGAGGTATCCTGTGGGCTCCATGGGTTTTCCTGGTGCCCCTTTTCTGATTTATGGGTTTTGGGGCTTTGCAGGGGATGTGTTGCTCATTCAGTGGTGCAGAGGCTTTAGAAATGCATTGGATGGACTCAAATTCAGGATCAGAAGTGCAGAGTGAAAATTGAAGGTCAGGACTGTTTTATCTGCATATTTCTACACCTAAAAATACAGTCACCTTCTCCAGCATCATAAATTATTTATGGCCTAGTCTAACACATGGTGCATGCACAGACCTGCATTTACTTGGCAATCTCATATGCAATGCAGTTGGCCCTCAGTGTGTGTGGAGTGATGGGCCTCGTGGACAGGAGCAGGTACCCAGATTTATACCAGGGAAGGATCCAGCTTCTAGTCTGAAACAGAGCCTGATTTAGGGATGACAGGAAGATACATGAGAAACAAAACCTGCTCTTCATATTCTGGTGTATCTTTGTCTCTGAAACAATACCAGAGTGGTTTGCTCAGGTTCTTTATGTAGACTCTTTCTGCATACAGAGAAGATCATGCAGAGGATCTGGAAACATTTGCAGGTAACTTATGAAATGACAGGGGCTGCTAAAGAGCTTCTTTCCATATGTACCTGCCATGACATGGCCAGGACTCCAAAAATTCATTGTCTCATGGTACCTGACAGTGTAGCAGTGGCCACGAGAGTCACACTTTTGTGTAGTGTTTCTTACTCAAGTGCAAAAATCTTCTTTGGAGAGAGCCTCTCATCTGATATGACAACATTAAACTGCTGCTTTGCAAACCTGTGGACCTTTTTTCTTTGAAGGACATTCTGGCAGATGGTAATTTGGAGTGGTTTGGATGATACATGGTCTGAGAGCTCTGCTCCAAAATGTGAGGGATATTATGCCTTGGTTTGAGTTTGCTTTTTCTCCCCTTGCTGTGCTTAAGCTTTCTCAGTAGACACCTACGTGCCAACTTGTCTGCTGTGTGCTCGCTTGTTTAATTCGTTTGTTCATACATTTTCTCAGCTTACTCCATGCTCTAGTTAAACTGTTGGGGGCATTTCAGGTACTTCACACAGCATTTTGTGTTTTTCTGAGGGCTTGTTTTTTGTTTCCTTCCCTCATGGTTGTTCCTGAGAGCCTTAGAGAGGTGGTAGGGCTTTCCAGTAAATTCCCAGAGGTGTCACAGCTCGCTGGGCTGCAGGGACATGATCTTCTCTGTCATGATCTGCTCTGTGCTTGTGTGCCTGGGGCTGGTGTCAGATCCTCTGCTGGATGCTGAGCCTGGGAAGAGGCAATGGTCTGCTGCTCACCAAATGGGTCTGTGGCCACCTCCCAGGTCTCTTCAGCCAGGCTGGCTCAGGCCAGTGGTTTCAAGCCAGGCAAACATTCCCAGAGGGAAATCTGGGCATGATGAGAGCAGCTCCAGAGCCTGGCACAGGAGGTCAGTAACTCCTGGCACAGCTCAGTCTGGAAGAGGGAGTTTGGCCTTGTCTGTAGACAAGTGTTTAACACAGGAGGAAACCACTGGACACAGAGTGATTCCAGACATGCCTGGGACACATCCAGAACTTTTCAGCTCTCAGAAATACCCAGATCTTCTCCAGATTTGCACTGTCCTTAACTCTGCTCAGGTAGTCAAGCAGGTAAGGGATGGAACAAACAGCTGCAGCCCCCAGGTCCTGCCTGCACATGGCCCTGCCAGGACCTGGCTCAAAGCTCTGGCTGTGCTGGAAGCCCATTGGAACAAAAAGGTTTTCCAGGGGATCAGCATCTTGAGCCAACAGGCCAGGGAGCAGGCCAAGACTTGGATCAGCAAAGGCAGCAGGAGGAGAAGGCACAACAGGGCCAGCTCAGGATTTCCCCTTCCTGATATTATCGCTCCTATTTATTTGGCTTAAAGCAGACTTGAAAAGCAGCCATAGCACAGCATGACTGGGACCTCGGGGCACAGGGTCCCAGGTCCAGCTGCCAGGGTCTGACCTCCTGGCATCCATCTGCTTCTGGGAGCCTCTGCCATAGGAGAGGCAGATATCTTCACTTGACAAGGAGGAAATCAAGGTTTCATCTCATGTTTCTCTTATATGTCCTTCATTTCAGGCATTTGGGTTTTAATTGCTGAGTCTGTGACCAAATCAAACATCATTCCATCTGGTGGAGTTCTCTGAGCAGTGCCCTTATTGCAAGTCTAAAACCTCATCACACTCTTACTGTTTTTAAGCCTTTAACAAAATGTTTTTCCATTCAGCAGTTTGCAAAAGTAAACTTCATTTGAACAATCCTCAAGTGCTCTGATTGCAAATAAAAGTTAAATGCACTAACAAAAATAATTGCTAGGCATGTGGGCTTGTGCATTTAGGTATCCATAATTCACTAACAGTATATGCCAATACACAGCATTATCTGGATTTCCAGTGATTGCATTAGCGTAAAAGCATGTTAGAATTTATCCTGTGGTACTAACATTTAAATATATAAAAGTATGAAATATTAAGATCCAGCATTTTGGAGGCAAGTGAAACTACTGTCTGTAAAATGTTCCTGCATATTTTGAAGGTACACTCCAGTATCTTCGCATGACAATCAGCATTCGCACCATTGGGTCCAAACATTACAAAAATGTCAATGTTTTATGCAAAGAGGAGCTATATTAAGCTAAAAAAGATTGCTGATGAGAGAAGTGTCTTCTGATGTTCTCTGAGCTATTTACAGGCAGCATCTCCCTTTGTTCGTGGCGCAGCCAGGCCTCTGTGCAATCTGTATCTCCATGTTTCATAAGAGTGGAAATGTTAGCCAGAAAGGATTATGTGTGCGATTAAAACCTCCATTTTTGAAAATTTTACCTACAGGAAACGTTTTTCCACACCAATAATTTGAACATTTTAGTATTTTGTAATAAAAGGATTTTTGTAATCTGTTTAGAAGGGGAATAATAATTTATGTTGAATGACTTCTTGAAGCTTTATCCCAAACGCTCCCTGTGTACTTAGGGATGAGTTGGAGGTGAGGATGGAGAGAAGTTAAGCTGTAGGACCTTCAAGGCAAAGGGAAGCAGTTTGTATTTCATGGGGACAAGGCAGAAGGCTCAGAAGGTGAGATTTTGGCCTGGCCAGAGTGGGGAACTGGGAGGGCAGCCACTTGTGCAGCTGCAGTGAGAGACTCGTGGCATTTTGGCCAGACCTTCCAAAGCCCACCCTGTGGGGTGGCCAGGGACAAGGATGTCCCACTGATGGTCCAAGCTGACATCTACCATGTGTCCTAGAAGGGCACAGGACAGTCCCAGCACAGCCTCTGCCCACAAGCCCAGCACTGCTGGGCTCTCAATGTTCCCTTTTGGCCCTGAGTGCTAAAATAATGTCACAGGGCTTGGTAAAGGCTTGGGAGTAAACCCATCACTGGTGAGAATTGAAGCGTGATCCTGTAGCCACACACAAGAGTTTTCCATGGATTGTCTTAGCTGTTTCCCAGAGATTAAACCCCTTAAGGGATGATCATGTGCATCCTGAATACCCCATTTACTGTTATTTGTATCACCAACTGTGAGGCTCGTTCAGAGCTTGCCCCACTCTGGTAAAGCCAAGAGAGGCACAAAACATGTGCTTACTTCTCAAGAGAAACCTCAGAGAAGCTCCTAGAGTGATGGGCTCTGATTCCTGCTGTTGTGCCGGGTGTCCAACAGAGCTCAGCATCATGGGGTCCACCTGGTTTTGCTTCTGCTTTTCCATTGTTTTTTCTGAGGGAAGAGGGATGTGGCAATGCTGTCTCCTTGCTCCGTCCAGCAGTCCCCTGGTGGTGCCCATTTTCCCAGAGCACAAGACTTCCCTGCTCTGTTAGAGAAGCAGCAGCCCCTCCAGGATGCCTCTGACAAGAGGAAAGAGCTTCCACCAGATTTAAGGGGTTTGAGTTAGGTCCAGCTGTGCACTGAAACTGGTTGGTGCTTGCTTAAATAACACAGAGGCCCAAGCAATAAACCCAGGAAAAGTAAAATTAAAGACCTTGCTTCAATGCTGTCTTGTAAGGACATAAGAATTTCTGTGCAGAGAAATAAATCTGATTAGCTTAACAACCACTGTCCCTACCCATTTATTTCCAATCCATCTTCATCCCTTCCTCCTCCAGCTTTTCCTTTTACATCCTGCAGTATTTGCCCATCTCTTTATCCACTTTCCCTGATTTTTTCAGTGCCCCTGTTTGCCCACACCATGTGTTTGCCATCTCTCAGTTGCAGTATTTACAGCTCCACTCTTTGACTGCTTATAATTTCTTGCTTTGTAGATTTTCTCCTCATTTTCATTCGAACTCCTGACTTGTGTGAAGTTATCAGCCTCACTGCATTAAATTTCAAATTAATTTGATTGGGTCACCTCAATTTTTTTTCTGTAATGATAATGAACTCAACCTATTTAGCCTTTTCCCATTATGAATAACCTTAACAAAAACTGCAGTGCAGTATAAATGGGTGTTTCATCATTGTGGTTAATTACACAGAAGAATAAATCCCTAAACATTTTTCAGCCTCTGAAATCTAACAAGGAAGTGTAATTAACAATTAGAGAGTAAACTGCTATCCTTGCGCTCTCAGGAAGACAAGGAGGGAAAAGTCTAGAATCCTAGGTTTGCTCCTGGGTTTTTAGGGAGAAATATTTGGGGCAATGCTGATGGCTGGGAGTGGCAGGGGGTGGGGGCAGGCCCTTGTCTTGTGCCAGGTGTGTTTTCCCAGGTGCCTGTGGCTGCTGGAGAGGGAATGGACACCTTGGCCTCAGCTGAGGGACTGGGCTTAGGCTGAGGACATTGTCCTTTCTGTAAAACAGGGGAATTCTGCAGTGAGTTCTCTGACTTGGGCTGGTGCTGTGAGAGGACACAGAGGTCAATCAGTGTCACAACATGTATTCCTCTGGCTCTTCAGCCACTATTCATTCATCCTTCTTGTTCTCTACAATTCCCTGGCAGGAGGGTGGAGCCAGGCAGGGGTCAGTCTCTTCCCTCAAGTAACAAGCAGTAGGACATGAGAAAACAGCCTCAGGTTCTGCCAGGGGAGGTTTAGATTAGGGAAATTTTTTTTCACTGAAAGGGTTGTGAAGTACTGGAGCAGCCCTGGAGGGGTTGAAAAGCTGCACAGATTTGGCACTTAGGGACACAGCTTAGCAGTGAACACGGTGGTGTGAGATTAATGGTTGGCCTTGATGATCTTGGATGTCTTTTCCAGCCTAAATGATTTTGTGATCCTGTGTTTTCTGTTTATCCTTTTTACTACAGCCTGTACACTCTGCTAATGCCTTCACAGGCTTCAGAGATTTTCCTCCCTAACACCTACATTATTTTCCTGACCTGCTGTGACTTTCCCAGGTCTTGGCATGTTCTCTACATCCCCTCCGAGCAATAGGTGTAGAGCACTCACCAAGAGGAGGCATGTGTATTTGCTCTTTGCTATGGAAGGGTGCAGATCCCATCTCTGCCTCTGTAGGTCCTGCTGCCTGCACCCTCCTAGCTCTTTCTGATGGTGGCTTTTGTTGGATTTCATTGCCAACTGGCAGAACTGGGCTGTCAGAGGGATGTTGGGGGGCTGCCGATTCCTCTTGTAGCCTCTCTTCTGGATTTAGCCATATATTCTTTCCCATTCCTCTCCTTGTGCTGAGGGAGAGGGCAGCAGATCTTTCACAGGAGGCAAAATAACACAAACCAGCAACTGCAGGCTCCCATGGCATCCAAGAACAGCCCTTGGCTGTCCTGACTGAAGAGGGATCAACTTCTTTTCCAGGCTGGCATCTTCCAGCCTATCTGTTCTCTTAATACAGTGCTTTGATAAGTTTTCTCTCATCTGTCTATTCATGTGCTTAAAGATTCCTTGAAACAGGTGATTATTCATGCATGCAGACAGCTCCTCAGGCCTTCCACCAGACTGCTGCCAACCTCAGCTGCTTTGAGGCTCTCCAGGTGTTTGCACGGGATGATGAGAGAAAACAACAACTTACTGGAAATTATCTCTTTCTGAAGAAACTCCTCATCACTGTTAACTACTTGCTCTTCGCTCAGGTGCTGACATTCTGTGTCTTCTGAGCTGGGTTTTGATGCCCCTTTGTTTTAGATAATCTTTTTTTTCTGCTTGAAAGGAGATGTCCAGCAGAGGCCCTCAGAGCAGCCTGGCATGTTTTGGGAGGGGATGACTCCCTGGCAGCCGTGCAGCCCTCTGGGCCCTGATGCTCAGGGCAGCTGTCTGTGGCCACCTGATGTCCCAGGGGAGCTGGGCCCGTGGCAGCCCCTCCCTGAGGGCAGCTGTGTCCCCACATGGGCTGGAGGAATGCTCTCACAGCCGCTCCCCACCGAGGCTCGGCCCCTCGGTGCCACTGCAGGAGCCCTGAATAGATTCTAAAACTAATTTGCTGCTCAGAGCATCAATAGATGTACGTCACTTGTCCTTTCTGCTGCATTTAATGAGTTTCCAAGGTACTGCAGCCAGTTCCAGAAGGCTGCCATCAAAGGATCTTGGCTTCCATCAGAATCCTCGTGCCCCTCAGCGCTCTGCACTTCTCACGTCTCACATGTCTCTTATGAATTCAATGCAGAGCACATCGTATAATTTCTCGCAAACATCCTTTCCAGACTGTCTCTCCTTTTTTCCTGAATGCCTTGAACACAGGACATGAGGGAGAGGAAGGGCTCTTCCTGCAGTGAGGTGGTGTTAGCTGGAGCCCAGGCGAAATGTGGGTCATGCTAAACGTCCTGTCACTGCTGCTCCCCACGGTCATGACTCCCTCAGTTATTCCCTCCTGGGGCTCACCATAACTGTTCCCTTGTGTTAATCATCCTGAAGCTGGCTTTGGGCATCCCAGCCTCAGCTGTCACCATGTGGGACAACACCTCCATGTGGGTGAGGAGGGTGCTGCCAGACTGACAGCCAGGGGACAATGGGCACAGCCCTGCAGTGGCAGTTCCAAGGGACAGATCATTAATCCGTAGCTGCATCTGCTGAGATCAATAATTAGGGCTGTTGTTTTGTAAAACCCCCCAGATCCACATGGGAATTGCCTTATTGAAGTGGACATGCAGGCCTGGCTGGCTGGAAAGGCCCCGTGGGGGGATTGCAGAGGAAGGAACACAAAACCCAGGTGCCAACAGTGTGCTGACATGTAAAGGAGGCTTCCTGAAGCCTTTAGCAGCTTAAACCTGCCATACACGATGAACCACAAGGGTTCTTGGGTTTTATCTATTTCTGTCACTGCAACAGGGAGGGTTGGAGAGGGTTCCTGGGTGCTGGGCCATGCCTGGATGCTGCTGCCAGCATCCCTCTGCTCAGGGCTGCACATGGGAGCCTGTGTGAGCTCCTCTGCATGTTCCTCCTCTCCTTCTCGAAGCAGGTTGTGTTATATTTCCATACATACTTTGTCATAAAAGCCCCTAAATATGATTTTTGTTTGTTTGCATATCTTGCAATGAGCAGGAACTCACCTTAGTTGTTTTCCAAATTAATACCCCGCTGGTTTTACTTAACAAGGTGTTTTTTCCAAGCTGAGAACAGTAACGACTCTGAGATTTCTTTTTAAAAAATGCATTTTCTTCTCAGGTACTTCATATTGAAATCTGTCTTAATTTCAGTTCAGCTAGTGTGTGAAAACACACGGTGTGGCAATATTAGTCCCTGAAGGAATAAAGACAGATGGAGCCCAAAATGGAATTGGCTTTATGATTAATTGAAACCTTCAAGAGTGCAGTGGAATCAGGGCTTGGTCCTGGCCTGGCAGCACCTGGGGATCAATTCAGCAGGCATGAAGAGCTCAGGGGGAGACACACAGCTGTCCCCTGGCAGAGCCAGCCCCGAGCTGTCCCCTCCTGGTGGGACCTGTGGCTGGAGGAGGGCAGGGTGGCCCAGGTGTGGGCTGGGGGCAGGGAGGGATGGTGGTGTGTCGGGGTCCTTGTGCGGATGATGTGCTTGGGTAATGAGCTGCTGTTCCTGCCCCGAGCCTCCCGTGGCTGGGCACGATGGCTCCCGTGTCCAGGGAGCTCAGCAGGGAGCAGGGGAGTGTTGTGAGGCACACTCCAAAAAACTCAGCAATGTGGAGCAATGGGGATTTGAGCTCTGCTCTGGGTTCCTGCTCCATGTGTGACCTGCACATTTTCCTCAGGTTTCCCATCCTTGCCTGTGAGAGGGAAAGGAATAATGAAGAAACACCATGTGGTGTTATGTGTGGTGGCTTTAGCATTAGTGGATATTTCTGAGGTTTGTAGCCACTGACATTTACAGCATTTTCTGCTGGATAGGAGGAGAAAAAGGTGCTGCAGAAAGGAGAGTTCTCCATCATGTTTTGGGAGCCAGGCCTCCCTGGCTTTACTGCTCATGGTGGTGCTTTCATGGTCAGCAGGTCCTGAGCAGCTCTTGAGCTGGGGAGATGCAGCAAGTGAAGGCAAAGTTGCTTTGCAAGGGCAAATTCTGGAGCTATGTCTGCACTTCTTTTTGGAAATGGCATGAAGGGGATGGTCAAGGGCAGTGGTGGCAGCCCCAGGGGGTTCCCAGTTTCCCACCTGGTGCTCACTTCTGGTCTGGCCTCTGTGCACAGGCTGTGCTGCCATGGCCCACGTGCCAAAAAGAGGCCTGTGGGTGCCTCCCCCTGAGGCAGCCGAATGGGGCTGAGTGTTGGCAATAATTTAAGGAAGGATTTGGTGTGGGAAGTTGAAATTGGCTGTGGAGATGATGGTTTAAAGTGTGGACGTGGCTGGGGGCCCACAGCTATGTGTGCTCAGCAGGTGTGTGTGCACTGAACTGGTCTTGCTGGGCAAACTGGATAACAAATAGCATCCATGGGGCCATCAGCTGGGAACAAGGTACAGAGGGCATCTCCCAAATGCAGCCAGGACAGTGTTTTAACAGGCACCAGCACCCCTTCCTGTGATGCAGTAGCAGCCCTCCCAGTTAAGAAGGTGATTGAGACCTTGCTAATTGTCCTGATGAGTGGAAATGAGCTAGAAATGAGCTGATCCTGCAGATCTGTGGGGAGCTGAGCCAACTCCTGGGACATCATACCCAGCACCTCACCAAATATGCAGTGTTTGCTCACTCCAACAAGTGCAGTTTGATTTTTGTTACCCCTGAGCCCCCTAGGGTGGCAGCAGGTTTGCTGAGGTAGGTTTTGTACAGGGAGGAAGGCTCTGTAGCTGAGCTCTCTCTGCAGGAGCTGGCCAGAAGTTGTGGAGAGACACTATGAGGCTGCTGTGGATTTTCTTTTCTTTCCCTGGGGACTCTGGGGATTGCAGATCGGCGGATTGTGGATTAGCGGATCAGGAATTAGAAATGCCTTTTTCATTCTTATGTTACGCACGAATGAACTGACAAATTTAATTTCTTTAAATCCAGCTATTTCAGCTGGAATTGGCAAAGTCGTCTTCTGTCTCTTCTGGTACCCTGAGAATGGCTGAATCCTGATCTCCCTGAGGTCACATCATCCACATTCACTTCTTTGTCTTTAGCCTGTAGCTGTTCCAGAAGTGCAGAGCGCTCTCCAGGAAGGGCCCATCCCTCATGTGTGGTTGCAGTGTCCAGGTGCTGCCAGGGGCTGCGGCTCTCTGCAGCCATGTCTGCCTGTGCCAGTGCAAGGAGGGGAGCTCAGCCCCAGGGAGAGAGAGGGGCTGGCACCAGTCTGGGGGCTCCAGCTTGGCTGTCTGAGCCCACTGGTAGCAGCTCAGGTGTCTCTACCAGGCAGACACCCTGTCCAACCCCGTGGCTCTGCTGAGTGCCTCCATGGCACAGCACAGAGTGTTTGTCCAGCTCCAGGTGTGAGGTGTGCTTGGCTTACATCTGGAGTCAGACTATCCTGAGCTGAAGGGACCCACCAGGATCACCCCATCCAGCCCCTGTCCCTGCCCAGACCCCCCAGCAGTGCCCCCTGTGCATCCCTGGTGCCCAAAGGCTCCTGGAGCTCTGGCAGCCTCGGGGCCGTGCCCATTCCCTGGGCAGCCTGGGCAGTGCCAGCACCCTCTGGGGCAGAACCTTTCCCTGGTGTCCATCCCAAAGCTCCCCTGCAGCCGTTCCCTCCTTCCCTGAGCTCTGCCCTGGGCTCCTCTCTGCAGCTGAACCAGCCCAGTGCCCTCAGCCCTCCTCGGGTGGCCCCTGCAGAGCCTTCCCCAGCCCGGCCTCTCCTTTGGGCATCTGGAACAGCTTCAGGGCTCTGATGTTGTGGCACCCAAAACTGTCTCAGAACTCAAGGTGAGGCCACTCCAGTGCAGAATAGAGCAGGACAATCCCTTCTCTTGCCTGTGTGGCAATGCTGGGCCTGATGCCTCCAAAAAAGATGAAAGAAAAATCTAATAGATTTTGTTTGCCCTTGGGCTCGTTCCTGTGAAGGAAGCTGAGATCTTCCCCTGCTCTTTTGCATCCGTCTGTGGGGAGAGTCCTGTTGCTTGGGCAGCCCCTCCACTGTCACAGGCTGGGATTTGGGTGCTGCTGGTGGCTGTGCAGGCTGCAGTGGGCTCCATGAGCCTCTCCAGGGCTGAGGCAGCACCTCCCTACCCAAGCCCTGTGCCAGGGACAGCAGAGAGCACAAAAAGGCATTTCTGTCGCTCAAAGCCTAATGGCCTGCGCTGTGGGACCCCGTCAGCAGGGGAAGAGCAGATCCATCATTACCCAGAGCTTTCAATGAGCACTAAACAAAACGGCCCTGGCTCTCCAGAGCAGGCTTTATTCCTACATTCTGTGATGCTGAAAGTGGGTCTGCAAGCGGCCGCCTCACCACGAGCCCCAGCAGAGCCGTGGGCCGGCGGCAGAGCCGCTCCCGCTGCGGGCAGGAGCACAGCCCGGCCATCCCTCACTGCCCCACTGACGGACGGCTCTGGGGCTGTGCCGATAATATCTTGATTAACAATTAGCATGATGGAACTGGGAAATACATCTTGTTCCTCCCCCCAAGCCGACAGGTGAGGATGGATATATGTTGCCTGGTTGATTGCTGTGCCTTGTTAGAGCCTATTTAGGGTTGATTGAAAAGCAGAGGCTTTGTGTGAGGAGGGACCTTTAATCTCCTGGCAGAGCCAAGTGTGTTTCCCATCAGGAAGCGTTCCTTCTCTGCTGCTTATCTCTAACCCCCGCTTTAAACCTGAGCCTGGCAGAGACCAAAAGAAAGACAGGATCAAAACAAAAATAATTGGGATCGCTGGCTTCCGTGGGCAGTCTGAACCTGTTATTCCTACTTATCAGCTAGTTATTCCTATATAACTCTTGCAAGAGACAATTCAGCAGTTGCAGCATCTCCTTGATGAAAAGGACTCCAATAAAATAACCATGGCAACAGTTGCTGAGGGCTGGCATGGTGAGGGACGGAGATGTGCTCTCCAAAGGACTCTGGGCCCAACTGCCCTGGCAAATAGCCCTGCTGAGCACCAGGAGGTGATGTATGGACAGCTCTGTTGTCCTGGTGGGGTCCCAGATGTGCTGGGCATGCAGGCTGCCCCAGTGCACCCAGTTACAAGTCACATTTGTTAACTACGGGTGTCTTCCCCTCCACATGGGAGGGGAGCTTGTAACCTGAAAGCTGAGGGGGAATCATGAGGACGCTCAATCAGAAAGGAAGGGCCAAGGAGGGGAGCTCAGGGAGGGACACCACATGTGATCCCAAAGCCAAAGAGGATTTCCCAGGGTTTGGATGCTCTGGGAAAGGCTGTGTCTCTCTGCTGTTGGTGCTAGAGACTGGTATCGATAATAAACACTTGGCATGTCTAATTTCAGAGCAACTTCTTTTTAAACACATGCTGAGACTGTGTTTGATGCTCTACAGGAGGGGTGACAGAGGCCATGTGGCGTTGCACGTGGGGAAGTTTGGGCATTTGCCTTGAAGAGTTGGCCCTTGGTGCATGGAGGAGCCAGCAGAGCCTGGACTGAGCCTGGAGAGTTTGTGCCAAGAGTCCTTCACCCCTGGCTCATCTCCCCACCATCCCACCCAGGGGTCCTCTAGGGATCACTGTTAGGACCACCCATGTCCTACTGCTCCCCAAATGCTCTGGTCATAATCTTGGCTGGGGAGCAGCTTATCTTCTGGGATGAAGGCCTCTCAAGTAGCTTTGTGGGCATGGTGGTGTTTTTGTTAGGCACTATCCTCTCATTGTTGTCTTCCTTAACTGGACATTTATAAGCCTGAGAAGTAAAAGAAGGAACATTCACCAGAAGAACAGAGAAGCCTGCTGAAAAGCAGCATTTGTACAGATTTCTAGAAAAGGGCAGTAAATACTCCACCTCTGCTTCATAATAATAATAGACTAAGTATCTCTAAAAATATTAAATAACATGGGCCTATTTGGAATAGTCAACATCCTTATCAGCCTGCTGCCATCTCTGCAAACAAGTTTTGCTAGAGATTTTGGGCATGATTTTCAATGGCTCAGAGCAGCTGTAGCTTCTTTGACTTCAGTGAAAAGTCTGAGTGCTTGGCACGGTGGCAAACCAAGCCTCTTCCTTTCTGCTTCAAACTGGGGCTTGATTCTAAGTGAGATGAATTTTCTCCTCCTGATAATTCTGTGCATCTGAAGTGATTACAGCTCCACGTGAGTGCTCTTTTAGGAGATTTCAATGCAGCGTTTTCTTCCGTCTTAAAAAGGTTCCTTCAAGCCTTATGATGCTGGAGAAGGGGAGGAAAAAATAAATCCTGGTGGAAGCCGTTACATCTTCCTATGCAGATGAGAGATTAAAATTTGTATTTTTATAAAACACTCACAGGGGCTAAATCGGAAAAGTTCTGTTGAGGCGAGCGGGTTTTGGCTGGTGGGAATGTGCTGCTAAATTCTTATCTGCCGATGGGGAGGCAGAGCAGGGAGTGGTATTATTTGGAGTTCTTAGAGAGTGAGCTTTAATGTTTGCTTAACTTCACTAAAAATAGACGCCACCCTCTTTTCCTAATAGGCGGCATTTGTCACACTTGATTCATTTCCTCTCCCAAACTGAGCTCCTTCATGAATATTCATCTCTACTCCCCAGGAATCTGCCTGTCCTCACAAGTTGTACTTGCGGCGACCGTGCCGTAACAATGCGAGTCAGGCTTCCAGGGCTCCCGAGTACCTGGCCCGATGCAGCAAAACGCGCTGGTATCAACAGCTCCCATTGATTCCTGCTCCTCTCGGAGCCGTGATTGCTCGTTATCCCTCTCGATGAGACCCTTAACAAGGCTCCCGTTCCTGTTGTCATAGCAGCACCGCATCGCCTGGTGTAGCAAAGTCTCCGTGGCTGCTAATTGTATGATGGGAGGATCAGTTTGGCAGTTTTTCTAGTGGGGATTAGGCCAAAAGGTCCCTTCTGAACTGTGATGAATGGGGCTTCCTTCAGAAGAAACTGCAACTTGGTAGTTAGAGGGGATTTCTGACGAGGGAAGCTTTCCACAGCAGAGAGGGAGAGCAGTCCTCACAGAGCTCTTCCATTCATGCTCTGCCACTGCTTAAAGCAGGAGGAAGCCAACCAGAAATGCCAAAGGAGGATGTAAAACGGCTGATTCCCTAGTAAGGAAGTCTGTCAGTGCCTCAGACCTTCTAATCTTGTCCAGAGCATGTGGAAGGTGCCTGCTACTGTCATTTGCTGCTGGAGTGGGAAAAATCTACTCGTGCTGGGAGCAGGGATCAGCTCTGGTGCCATTGCTCGGCACCACCAAGGAGATTTTCAGCCACGTGCTAGAAGAGTTGCTCTGAAGAGTTGCTAGAAGAGGAGTTGCTCTGGCATTGTGGGTGAGAAATGTGCATAGCAAAAGGAATGATCTCATCACACCTTTGCCCCTGCAAGTCCAGCAGCGCTGCATGGCAGCCACGGTTGGTTAAAGAGGGCACAAGAGACAGAGGGATGTTTGCTGCTTGACCCTGAGGAGTGATTTATGAGCCAGGATGCTCTTGTTAACTGGCAGGGCCTGTGCAAGGCTCAGCATCCCTATCCTGGTGTGGAACAGCAGCACGGGGTTTGCTGTGGCTGTGCCATCCCCAGGGATGGTGGCTCATCTGCGGGCTTGCTGCTGGCTCAGCAGGAGGCAGGAAGGGCTGCAAAGGATTCACTGCTCCCACGTGCCAGGGGAAGGGGGATCAGCTGTGCCTGCTCCCAGGGCCCTGCTCTTGGAATGCAGAGGGCAGATTTGTCCCCTGTGCCTCTCACTGGGTTTATTCCACAGTGCTGAAATGTAGCCAGGGTAATCCGTGACCTCAGCGTGGGCATGAATAGTGTTTTTAGAGAATGAAAAGAGAAAAAATAAATCCTCACCCACCTCAATCTCTCTCCCCAAGTTAAAAACTCCCCTGGCCAAACCTTGCAAATGAGTTTTTGTTGTTTGTGCAGTGAGGAGCCAGATTTTTAAAGGCTGGCTTTCAATTTTACAGCTGTTTATTACAGGCATGAATAATTGCTGGCACGGTGCTACCACTGCTATTGTTTGCTCTTAAGGTTGGGCCAATTACATATGTAAGCCCTTGATTTACAAGCAAAAGCAGAACTAAAGTAGCTTTGTGGCCTACATTTCAAGAATGAGTGATATGTCCATGGTCAGCTGTGGGTTCCCAAATTTGTGCTGTGAACCACAGAGGTCCATGGCCATAAATGTGTGGCCCAGATTGTCCAAGGCATCCTGTGGCACGGGCTGTCACAGCACAGTGTGAAGGACATAAACAGGGAGCAGCGAGTGAGGCCCGGGAACCTGCCCAGATTCATCCCATGGCAGGAATGCTGAAGGATTGTGCTGCATTTGGGGAATTCACAGTGAACACACAGAAAAGAAAGGGAACTGGAACTGAACATAATGGTTCTGCAAGATGGACTTAAACCAAGCCTGTCCAAGTCCTGCTTCCCAACATGAGAACTGGTCTGTCTCCAGCTTCTCTGGGCACTCAGCCCTCTTGGGAGAGGAGAATCACAGAATCCCAGAATGGTTTGGGTTGGAAGGGACCTTGTTATGGTTTGACACTGGCACAAGGCCAAATGCCCCCATGAAAATACACTTTGTCTGGTGTCTGCTGTGAGATTTTGACCAGGAATAAACAAAGCAGGCTCTCACTTGAAAAAAAAGAAAAGTTTATTAACTAAACTACAAAAACAATTACTAAACTACACATAAAAGAAAAAGAAAACACAAGGAAAATGAAAACCTCACAAAAACACTCTCCTCCTCCTCCTCCCCCCTAAATTCCCAATACAATACAACTTCCAAAATCACCAATTCTGGGTCCAGCACCACCCTTTAGAATGCTCAACTTTCAGTTCCTCAAGAGGAGAGGGAGTCCTTCCATGTGTCGTGGTGGCCTTTTCCGTCCTTGTTCGGGTGCTCTCACCACCGAACAAGAATCAGGGCTGCTTCCAGGATTGTCTTTTTAAAGATGCTTTGTCCAGTTCCAGAAAAGCACAGTATCTCACCTTTGGGACATCTGTCCCCCCCCTATTTTATATACCCCCTGGGGCCGAGGGGTACCCACACTGAATCTTCCCTGGCTCTGGGACATTTCTCCCCCTGGACTCAGTCTCTGTATCACACGGAGACATGGCTCCCACTCCATCTTCTCCATTCTTCCAACATCTCTCACTCTCTCTCTCTCTGGTCCAGATCTTCATCACTCATGATGCTTCCTGGCATTTCTTTACTTCTTCCTTCCACCCTTGGTGGGGGGGGGGGGCCAGGCCTACCTCTCCCGGGCCGGGCCGCATGGCTTTTCCCCTCCCCCTGCCCAGCCAGCAACTGGGCCAGGTGAGAGACCCGACTCCTTCCCGCCGGAAATCCAAAGAGACCCTGCCGGGGGGAGAGCCCTGCTTTTACCCTGTGTTCTCAGAGGTGGATCCAATGCCCAGTGGTTGGGCCAGATGGCAATATTCAAATCTGAGCACTCATTGGCCCTATCTACAGCATCCCAGAAATCCTGTTTCCGGGTCAAACCATGACAGACCTTAAAGCCAATCCCATTCTCCACCCCCTGCCATGGACAGGGACACCTTCCACTGTCCCAAGCAGCTCCAAGCCCCAGTGTCCAACCTGGCCTGGGACACTGCCAGGGATCCAGGGGCAGCCACAGCTGCTCTGGGAACCTTGTGCAAGGCTCTCATTTTCTTCCCAATATCCCATCTAACCCTGCCCCCATCAGTGTGAAGCCATTCCCCCTCGTCCTGTCACTCCAGGCCTTAGTCCAAAGTCCCTCTCCAGCTCTCCTGGAGCCTTCTAGGCAGTGGAAGGGGCTCTGAGGTTTCCTCAGAGCATTCCATTCTCCCCTCTACCTCTTTCAGCCTGTCTCCAGAGTGAAGGTGAATCCATGGAATAGCTGCTATCCACTGTGGAACTTAAAAATGGCTGATTGAGATCAAGCAGAGGATTTTTCTTGCTTCTGCACAACAGGCAGAGAATGAAAAGGAGGTAGGTCAGTGTGATGACTGTTCTCCATGGGGTGATGGTTTCCAGACATCACCCACAAGTGCTGTGACCTGGACTCTGCACTGCCCAGCATGGGGAAGGTGTCACCGTGCTGTGCTGGTGCCATTGGGTGCCACCAGCCATGGGGTGAGGTGGGAGCCAGCCCAGCTGTGCTCCTCCACCCTGGCCTGGTGGCAGGCTGGTGTCCTTGCTGCTGGGAGAGCAGGAAGGGCAGGATGTGAGGAAGGGCAGGATGTTTGTGGGCGCTGATGTCATTGCCACAAATCAGTCGTGGATGTTGTCAGTGGGAGGCAGCGGCGGCTCAGCTTGGGAAGAGGCCAGCATGTCACAGCCCAGGGGCTGGCCAGAGGAGCACACTGCACTCATATCCTCACTCATCACACAACACATGGCTTCTCAGCCCCCTCCTGCAGGGTTTGTGTGGTCAGCTGGAGGCCGTGGCCACCTCCCTGGTGTGCATGGCCCAGGCTCAGTCTGAGTCCTGCTGATGGACTCAGCTTGGAGATGCTCTGCCCCACCTCAGCAAAGGCTGCTCCTGCTGCCATCCAGCTGGGCAAGAAGCATTGGTGCAGGACCAGTGATTTCTGGAGTGATTTCCTGAAGCTTCTGAAGGCAGAGACAGCACCCAGACCCCCCTGGCAGCCCCGTGGTGTGCACTCTGGCCCTGGCAGACCCGTGGGCAGCAGAGCCATGGGGAGGCACAGCCAGGTTTGTTTACGAGGCTGCAGTCAGCCTGGCTTTTGCACCCCAGCATTTACTGGCAAGCCCTGGCTGCTCCTGCGCCTTCGCAACACATGTGTGAACTCCTGGTTGTGTCACCTCCCTGCCCCCTCCTAGCAGAGTCTAGCAGTGGGAAGTGATCATCACAACTCACATTTGCCTGGCGTATGTCTTTCCACAGTTCCAGAGTGTGGAATGAATTGAACCCGCTTCCTGCTTCACCTTCAAGCTGTTCCTGGATGCAGGCAGCTCAGCTCCCGCAGCCACGCTCAGCTCTCGGAGCTTTTTCTGCCCTAGGGATGGAGCCCTTCTCTCCTGCCTGGCAGAACCTGCCTGGATGCTCCCCCTTGCAGAGGTGGTGTTCATCTCATGATCTTTTGGGCTTTTCCTAACCCTTCCCTTGCCAGGCTGAGGCTTTATATCCACTCCCTCCTCCACTGTGGCAAAGGAGGGCTTTTTGTCTTTGCCTTCAGGGTCTTTAAATCTTAATTAGCACGTTGGCTTTCTTTGTCAAGGTATCCGCTCTCTCCATTCATCAGTGATGTAGGGCACATTGCTGACATTCTCTTCTTCCTGCATAATTATCTTATTCCATTGCATCTTTTATGCACAATCTTCCCTTCTGGAAGGGCTCCTCTCCCTGCTCCCACTCTCCCTGAGCACCCAGTTCAGCTCTGGTACCTGCCATGGCCTTGTTTCTTACACCTGCATATGAATCCTTTGAGTTATTCCTGTATTTTGTTAACTACCTCGATCATCTTGGCTCTTTGAGAGCTTGATTCAGGCATTTATAAGTGTTTCCTTCACCCTCTCTCTGAAAAATGGGATCTGTGTCACCCAGCTTCAGTGCTCCTACACGAGTTTCCACCTGAGCTGGCTATCCAGCCAGGGACAGGGAATCTTCCAACAGGCAAATCATTCCAGCTAAGGCAGGAGTCAAAGGCAGCCCCATCTCCCATTAGATAAATCATCTTTTCTGCTAGCTACTGCTGACCTTGAATTTCTCAGATGCTTTTCAGAACAGATGCAGCCCCCTTTAGAGTGACCCTAAAGCTCTAGGCAGTGGATTTGCCTCTCTGGGTTAGCCAGGGCAAGCCCCATGGAAAAACAGACATGGGGTCTCTAGGGACATGCAGACCACAGGTCAGGACATGTTACTGAGGGAGCCCAGGCAGCTGTTATGGGCTGGAAGTCTTAATTGTAGCTGTCTGATGTTAACAGAGATGAATCTGACACTTGGAAAGGTTTGGGGGAATGTTTTCTTAATTTGTATTTAGGAAATGTAAAGGTATATAGTGAATGTTTAAAAACTAACAGCAGCAGTAATAACAGTAATTATAGGTGGGCACAATTTTCTTTTATCTTTTAACTGAAATTGCTAGAAAAAAATGACTGATGTGCTGATACTTGGCAGGGACACTGATGTGAGTACCCACTTGTTTCTGAAAAACGCTGTGGGATTTTTAATGACCATCAGCAGCACAACCTTGATTTTTAAATGTCATCCTAAATGTAGCAGTTACAGCCTCCTCTGCCGTGGCATGTGGGTGGGTGAGTAGGGATGAATCAGAAAGCAGAAAGAATTGCTGGTGCTTTCTGTGGCTCCCAAGTTTTCCTCGAGGGCTTCCCACCTATGAACGGGCTGGAATTATCCATGGGTTGTGTTGCAGTCCCTGGTCCCATGGCATCTCCTGCTGTTGCTCTCCCCTCTATTAATCCATGATTAAGTCGCTTGATGTAGAATGAGTTCATGAGATTTCTTCAGGAGCTGGTATTCCACAGGATATCCTCTCTGTTTATCAAAACAAGATAAATGAGAAAAACGTTTCCTAGCTTTTGCAGATGCAGTTTTCCATTCTCCCTCTGGCTGGAAACACTCCCCAGGCTTCACTTTCGGAGCTGAAATCTGTGCTTGGCATGTGCAAGATGGTGATTTGCTTTTGTAAATGGAGCAAAGTCTTGGTTTTGAGTCATGACTCAGTGAAACAAATCTACTTTTATCGACTAAAACGATTCTAATAGCACCATTAAACCCGCTGGGACCGGGAAGAGCCAGAGTGACACGGCAGTGGGGTGGATCCAGCATCTTCCCTGGCCTGCCAAGGCTCGGGAGCAATGAGTGGATGGGTGTTTAAGGAGCATCCCTCCCTCCCTCCCGCCATGGTACCCGGGGCACGGCCGCAGCCAGGCAGGTGGGAGCGCAGGGAGGCTCTGATAGGAGCTGCTCTGCCCGCCCGGGGACGGGAGGAGCTGCGAGCAGATGGCAGGGTTAAGATAGGACAGAGCTGCGCCGAGCTGCTGCTGCAAGGGAGAGGAGTGAAATGCCTGTTCTCACACTTCACTTTGTGTCTCAGGAAGAGCTGTGGAGCGCCTGCGCTCCGCTGGCATTCCCAGCAGGAACGCGCCAGGCAAAGGCTTCCTCAGGTTTTTGATATTGTCTGATATTACTCAGACACTGCGACCCCATTGGTGACCCTGACGTGATCACAACAGCTGCTGCTGATAGAGTGGAGAGATGGATGGGGCGGCAAAGAGGAGCTGCCCACAGCCTTTGAGCTGTGAAGGGCGGCCTCCAGCACTGCAGGGCAACCAGGAAGAGTTTCCTTCAGCCTTTGAGCTGCAAAGAGTGGCATAAAGAGCTGTGATTGGTCTGGACCCTCTTTTTTTTCCTTCTTATTAGTTTTCTTTTTGTAAGTGTGTCATGGTTTAGGCCTGGCACAGAGCCAGTGCCCCCATGAGAATACCCTCTCCCTGGTGTCTGCTGTGAGATGTGACCAGGAATAAGCAAAGCAGGCTCCAGCTTAGAAATAAAGAAAACTTTATTAACTAAAACTACAAGAAAAGAAGAAAAAACTATAAGGGGAAAAAAATTGAAAACCTTACAAAAAGCACTTTCCTCCTCCTCCCCACCAAAATTTCCCAATGCAATACATTCCCCCAAATCACCAACTCTCAGTCCAGCACCACCCTTTAGAATACTCAATCTTCAGTTCATGAAGAGGAGAGGAGTCCTTCTTGTACCATAGGCTTCCCTTGGAAACACGTTGAAACCTCGTGTGTTTCCATGTCACTCAGCACCGCCGGGAAAGTCTTTTGCCATCATGACATCTTTCCTTCCATGTCCAGTGCTCTCACCACTGTGCATGGAGCAGACCTTGTTCTAGGGTTGTCTTTCAAGGATGCCTTGTCTCACTCCAAAAAGAAAGGCACAGTCTCTGCTTTGGGACATCTGTCCCCCCCATTTTTTCACCCCCTGGGGCCGAGGGGTACTCACACTGAACCCTCCCGGTTCTGAGGCACTGCCTCCCCCTAAATGCAGTCTCTGTGTCACAGGAAAAAAACTGGTTCAGTCTATGGCCACACAAGAAAAGTCCAGCCAAAAGGCCACTCCGTCATCTCTCTCCCACTCAAGAGTCTTCTCCACTTCCCTTGGGCCTATCCCTTGTTATCTCATCTCATCTCTTATCTCTCTTCTTATTCAGCTCCAGGAGGATCAGCATTTTGCAAGGTCTCAATCATGCAGGAAAAGGGTTAAAATTTTCAGTCTCTGCCTGTCCCAGAGCTCTGGAACTCCCACGCTGCCCTTGCACTCCCCCCGCTTCTCCTCCTGGGCCAGCGCCGCTATCGAATTCAGATGGTGTCTCTCTCTCTCTCTCTCTCTCTCTCTCTTTTCCCTGGGGGGGGCTGCCTGATGTCTCTTGGTCTCTTCCACCCTTCCATCCTTGGGCTGGGCCTACCTCATGGCTGCGTGGCTTTTCCCCTCCCCCCACCCAGCTGGCAGCTGGGACAGGGGGAGAGATCCAAAGCCTTTCCCGACAGATGTCCCAAGAAGCTCCCGGGGCGTGCAGCTCTGGGTTTTAACCCCTGTGTTTTTTCTCAGAGGCGGTCCTACAATCTGAGCATCCATTGGCCTGATGGTAGTGACCACAGCATCCCAGAAATCCCATTTCCGGTCCAACCACCACAAAGTGGAAGACACCACTAGCATGGGAGCAGGGGCTTTGAAACTGGTGGATCCCTTCTGCAGGTATGGATTCCTATTTTAAAGAAAATATTTGAAAAATATGATGACTGGTCTTTATTAGTCCTAAGTCCGTGGTGTGAGAGCCACAGACTGGACATGTTGGAAGCGGCTGCCCTAGTTTTAAAAACTTAGAAGTGGGCTTGTAGAAGAATTCTTGGCAGAACAAGGGCATGCTATACTCCTACAGGAATTGGATGACCCTGGCCTGCAGATTGCAGAGTTACTTTGAAGACCATGTACCATCCTCGGAACAAGATAGACCATGTCCTGTCCTTGAATAGATACAAGGAAGAATAAGCATTGTGCAAGGACGAAGCCGGATGCCAAACAACTGCTAATTTAGCTCACCTTAGCTAAAACGCTTACAGTGTGGCAACCTATCAACAAGTAACATGTATGTGTGAATACAGCCACTTAACCAATAAGCATTAAGCAGTGGTGGTGTGAGACAAGTGTATAGAAGCATAAATATGACAAAATTGCTAAATAAAGGAAGAGGACATGTAGCCACATTGGTGTGATTGTCATTACTCAGCCGACTCTCCGTGGGACCCTCTTCATACTGGCGCCACGAACAGGGACCGTCTGAGATGCTTGAATGCGGTTTGCCTAAATGTGGAAGACTCTGAAGCATCAGGCAGGAACCTGATTTGGGATCCAGAGAGTCAGAGGCAGGAGAGACCTGGTGGGCAAACACAGAGACCAGAGTCCAGAGCTTAAGTGGCCGAACAAGCCCCTGCCAAGGTAAGACTGCAATGGAATTAGATGCAGCAATTAGATTGCTCACAAGTATCCTCTCTAAGAGAGGCGAGGACATAAAAGAAACAGAAATAGAAGCCCTAGTGAAATGGGCATGAAAAAGAAAACAATTTCTTGAGCCTTCCCTGCTATTTAGTACAACTGAGTGGAAAGAGGTAGGAAACCATCTTTGGGATAGCACAATAGAAGGAGGAAAAGATGGAAAAGAAGCAAAAGAGTTAGGAGCCACCTGTAAATCTATTAGTAACAGTTTAGAAACTATGAAAGCTAAGAAAAACATGGCTGCTGCAGCCACTGAAGCTTTAGGAGGCGATGTTAGTGAACGGCAACGAGAGATAAAAAACCCAACATCTCCTAAACCATCACGTCTTGCTACCTTCTTTGGGGTCAGAAATACTCAACCTCTGAATGGAATTACCACTCCCGTTTGCTCTACTTTGCAAGAAATGATAGGTAGTGTATCACAAAAAGAAGAAGTTTCCCCACAGGAACTTTTTACAGGTGACCAAAACCAAAAAGAAGTACTCGATCGCCCTCTTGCAGGAGAAAAGCAGAACAATAAATCACTCAGAGCGATTAGTGGTGTGAGACCAAAAAGAGAAGTTACAGCTTGCAGGCAAGATAAAAAGAAAAAAGAATATTTTTCTCCATATTGTTCTCGTTCTTCGTGTCATTCACCGTGCTGCTCCCCTTTGTATCCCCCCTTGCCTGAAACATCGTCAGATGAATTCAAGGAAGAAGAAGAAAGAAATCAAACTCGTGAATCAAAATACCCTAAACTTAATGATCCACTTCAAGAAATACTAAAGAAAATAGCAGAATTATCCTCCTGGCAAGAACAATTAGAAAAACAAACAGAAAACATGGAAAAATCAGAAGTTTTACTTACACCCCTTTCCACTTCAGTGCCTATCACTCCTACTGCTCCACGAGTCCCTGGGTGGCTTGTGTCACCTCCACAGGCTCCCAAGCCAGAAAAAGATCCAATACAGCAACGCTGGTCAAGAGTTATTCATGATGCAATCTTAGATGGAGAATCATGTGGAGAGCTTTGTAGACAGTTGGTTAGCTGAGAAAGATCATGTCGACATAATGCCGCTGGTTAAGCCTGAAGGGGACAAGTATAGGAGTCAGCAGTCAGTGTCCAATAACAGGCAAGGGCATTGTGCCCTTGGTGCAACAGCAGGATAGGGGAGAGCATCTTTGGCAGAAATACGAAGAAAAGTTTCAATAAAATATCCACAAGAATGCAGAAGTTGGCATAGTTGCCTGATAAGTAACTAACCAATAGTGAGCTCACCTTTGCAATATGTATGAGCCTCATTAACATTGACATAAAGATGTGTACCTATCAATAAAGTTTGAGATTTGCTGATCACTCATATTGCGTGTCGCATTTCTCCTGCCGATCCCAACAACATGGTGACCCCAACGACATGATACCAGTAATGGCGACCACGGGGTATCGGTGAAGGAGTTCGGGTCCTGCTGCAGCAAGGACGGCGAAAAAGCACCGCTGAAAACAGGGGTGGTGCTGTGCCCTGGGTGACTTCAAAGGAGAGCCCGGCCGATACGTGCTGCCGAGACCTTGTGGGGCTGCAACAGTGCTGACATTTTTAAAATGGAAGGGCAAGCAGCGTATGATTTATTTACTTGCTTTTTAAAAAAGCTACAGGTTAAGGGCATAGATTTGCAGAAAGAGCTTCATGGGTTATTAGCTTATGGGTATGCACAGGGGTTCTTCCAAAATCCTCATACAGTCCATGAATTAAGTGAGTGGCGAAAGTTTGGAGATAAGCTGTGGGAGGCAGTTTTAGATGATGATAAAACTGCAAAGAAGTTAGGAAAGTTATGACGAGTGGTGCATAATGAGCTAGAACAATATCAGGTAGAAAAGAAGGCTGCAGAGCAAGCTACTGCTGCTCATAGTAAGAATAAAAAGTTATGGAGATTGGTCAGATTGCCCATTACCCCCTGCCACATCCACAGTTATCTTGCCACCAACATCGGCTCCTGCTTCAAGCAGCAACTCACCCCCCATAACAGCACCATC
This sequence comes from Melozone crissalis, assembly GCF_028551555.1. Lineage (NCBI taxonomy): Eukaryota > Metazoa > Chordata > Aves > Passeriformes > Passerellidae > Melozone > Melozone crissalis. The sequence continues at coordinate 4,280,267 of NW_026535912.1, forward strand.
CGCACCACCTGTTCCCTGGCCAGACCCTCCCTCTCCCCCTCCTAGCAATGAGCCGATCCCTGGGGCAGAGAGTGACCTAGCGGGGGCCATTGCACAAGAGCGGAGGAAGGCATGGGCAGCGGTAGCAAAAGAGATCATGGATTCGGGAGATTGTGAGGCTATGGCAGCAGCTATGGAAGTGGTTTGCCTGGTGGTGTATACTGCTCTGGACAGGGGTGGATTACAGGCAGCAATTACTGCTCTAGATTGGAAACTGTTGTCGCAGTTACAGTCCACAGTTAGTCAATTTGGGGTGACCGGTGAGCCCACAAAGCAAATGCTTGACTATATTTGGGGGACCCAGGTGTTATTGCCAGCTGATTGTAGAGGAATAGTGAAGCTTATTTTTACTCAACATCAGCAGCTTCTGTTTAATGCACACTGGCAAGCACTCTGCCAGGAGTGCGTAGCAGTGGTTCGGCAACCTGGTGACCCTTTACATGGGGTAAACTTAGATGAATTATTGGGTATAGAGGTTTTTGCTCGAACAGAAGCACAAGCGTTAATCGGTCCTGATAAATGTTGAGAGGCTATGCGACTGGTGGGACTGGCTATAGACAGGATAAAAGAACCAGTCAGGGTTCCCTCATACATGGGTATAAAACAAGGAAGGGATGAATTGTTTGGATCTTTTATCGATAAGGCGGCCGATGCTATCGAGCGAGCTGGAGTAGCAGATTTCATGAAAGGGGCCTTACTCAAGCAGTGCACACTTCAAATAAGCAACCAGGCTATGAAAAATGTGTTAAATATCCTAGGAGCTAATTGGACTATAGAAGAAGCTTTAGAACGCATGGCAAATGTGCCCGTAGGTAGTCAGGCAATGTTAGTAGAAGCTATTAAAGAGCTAGGGACAGGATTGAAGGAGCAGGCAGCAGCATCGCAGAGCCAAGTCCTTGCTGCCCTTGCGCCCCTACAGGCAGCAGCAACAAATAGTCCACGATCTCCATCTACTGGCCAATTTAAATGTTACCGGTGCAGAGGTATGGGACATACCCGACGAGCCTGCCAAGCAGCTAGCGTTTGGTGTCACAGTTGTCGCTTGGATACCTACAACACTGGAGCCTGCCAACGCCGCTCGGGAAACGCGAGGCCCAGCACGCCCAACAGCCGCGGTGCCCAGACACAAGTAGCAGCTGTCAACACCTCAGCCCAGCCCCCCTTCAACCAGCCACCGCCGGGAGCCTCGGGCTGGACGTGGCAGCCTCAGTAGTGGTAACATTGATGACCACCCATCCGGAAAAGGTCCCGACTGCAATAAAGGGACCAATCATCATTGATGGACAACCTATGGGAGCTTTGCTTCTGGGGCGATCATCAGCTACCATGATGAGATTATTTGTTTTAACTGGGGTAATAGACGCTGATTTTACTGGGGAAATTCGTGTTATGGTACATACTCCTTTTCCACCGATACAAATCGAGAAAGGACAGAGAATAGCTCAATTAGTTCCATTGGAACAAATGACTAAAACATTACCCCCTCATCAATCACAGTCCAGGGGGGAACGGGGCTTTGGCTCCACTGGAGGACTTACTCTGTTAACAATGAACTTAAACAATCGGCCAAAATGTGCTGTATTGATAGAGTATCAGGGTGACAGGCAAACCTTGGAAGGTTTATTAGATACTGGTGCAGACTCCAGCATTATCAGCCCGGATTGCTGGCCCCACAACTGGCCGTTACAGCCAACCACAGTAGCAGTTACTGGGGTTGGAGGTTTAACGCTTGCAAGGAAATCACCCATGTTATCAGCAACTATCAATGGAAAAATTTTACGGAGTGTTTTCTCAGTTGTGCCTTTGCCCCCTACTGTGCAGTGCCTCATTGGTTGGATCATTTTGGCTCAAATGGGGGTTGTGCTGACAAATGAGTACCCTTTGGGCTAATGGCCATTGCGTGGACTTTCCCAATCCCACTCATTTGGACCACGGACACACCAGTGTGGGTTAAGCAATGGCCATTAAAAAGGGAAAGTCTGGAACAAGCACATGTACTAGTACAAGAACAATATGACTAGGGTCATCTACAGTTGTCAGTAAGCCCATGGAATACCCCTATTTTTGTTATTAAAAAGAAGTCGGGAAAGTATCATTTGCTACAAGATATACGGGCTGTAAATGAACAAATGGAGCCTATGGGAGCCTTACAACCAAGTTTGCCTAACCCAGCCATGTTGCCAAAGAACTGGCCACTGTTAATTGTGGATCTGAAGGACTGCTTTTTTACTATTGTTCTTCACCCTCGAGACACTCGGAGGTTTGCATTTACCTTACCGACTTTAAACAGGGAAGAACCAGACAAGAGATTTGAATGGCTTACTCTTCCACAGGGCATGCGCAACAGCGCCCGCTTGTGTCAGCTGTATGTTGACAATGCTTTACAACCTTTGCGACAGGCCTGGGCCAAAACAAGCATTTATCATTACATGGACGATATTTTATTTGCGCAGCCGCAACCTTTTACAGGCCAACAAATTCAAGAAATACATAAGGCCCTGGAACTACATGGCTTAGTTGTAGCTCCTGAAAAAAATCAATTATCTGCACCCTGGAAATATTTGGGATGGACACTTACTGATCAGGTTGTTACCCCCCAGAAATTGGAATTGAATATTAAAATACATACACTGCATGATGCTCAAAAGTTACTTGGTGATCTGCAATGGCTGCGCCCTATTGTGGGCATCCCAAATGAGTTGTTAGATGAACTTCGACCTTTACTAAAAGGGACTGACCCAGCACAACCTGTCCATATAACCTCTGAGCAGGTTAAAGCACTTCAGCAGATATTGGACTGTGTGACACAGGACAGTGTCCGGAGACGAGATCTTAACCTCCCCATACAGCTGACAGTTTGATGTGGAACTAAATTTTTACTGGGTGCACTTATTCAGCAAGACAGTAAAACGGGGGAGGCGTGGGCCTTAGAATGGATATCTCTGCCACTTCAACAGCATAAAACCCTTCTTCAAAAAATTGAAATTTTGGCTGGCCTGCTAAAGAAGGGTTGTGAACGGGCATTACAGATTTCGGGAAAGGAGCCTGATCAGATACGGATACCAATGAAGAAAGATACATTGACCTGGTACCTGATAAACAGTATGGAATTACAAGAGGCCCTGCTGGGAGCTGGAAGCATGATTGCCACTGATAATGTTCCCAATATACCATTGAACTGGGTAGGGCAGTGGGGTTGGATTCAATGCCCAGAAAGATCACAGAAGCCCCTGTCGGATGCTATAACAGCCTACATGGATGCAGGAAGAAAATCAAGAACTGCTGCAGTGACCTGGCAGGAAAAGGGACAATGGCACCATCAAATTCTCCAGGCTTCCGAGTCGGATACTTTACAAACGATGGAGCTATTGGCTGTTGTATGGGCCATGATGCATTTTTCGGGGCCCCTCAACATAGTGACAGATTCTTTGTATGTTGCAGGAGTGTGTGAGCGGATAGAGGATGCCTCTATAAAAGAGGTTCAAAACAGGAGGTTACATGAGCCGTTTATTCAGTTACAGAGGGCAATTAAGCTGAGAAAACATCCCTTTTTTGTTATCCATATCAGAAGTCACAAATGGGATATTGGTCTGGGAGAGGGTAATGCATGAGCAGATAAGTTAGTCTCAATTACACAAGTGACTCCAATTCCCAGGCAGACTATGGCCAGAGAGGCATATTCCATGTTTCACCAAAATGCAAAGGGCCTCCATAGAGAATTTCAGATATCTATGGAAGAGGCACGGGCAATAGTCAAAGCCTGTCCCATATGTAGTCATCATAATGGGGGCTGCAGGTTAGGTCTGGGAGTTAACCCAAGAGGGTTGAGTACAAATGAGACCTGGCAAATGGATGTCACACGATTGATCGTTGTAAATCCCTAGATTATATACTAAGCCTGCTTCAAGCGCTTTCTACATTTTAATTTAGAGGGCTTAGGAACCTAGCTTTTATTGATTGTCATAATGGACAGCTGCATGGGTATTGTTTTTTTTGCGGGGGTTGTCAGCAAACTAAGTAGGTACATCAGACTCAATTACCTGACTTGTGGTGCAGGATCTGTGGATTTTATTGGCAGTTGGGCTCCTGGGAAGCAGAACTTCAGGCCTTTACAGGATTACCTGGCTACCAAGGGTTACAGTTGTATGAGTCACCAGAACAGAAAATTATTGCATGGTTTAGGTGGGAAACTCAGCATTTAGTTGAACGTGCTTTGGGACAGTCCAAGTTGCATATTTTACAGACTAAGTGTGGTAAGGGTATTCCCCTTTCACAAACGAGTATAATAGGTCCAATTTCTGCAGATCAAGATCCCAACCAAGCGTGGGACAATTGTCTGAGAGACCTAAAGAGGTTAAATCTGGGCAGATCAAGGAGAAAGAAGAGGAAAGGAAAGAAGAGACATTCTTAACGACTTGTGGGAAACATGTTTATCTCCCAAATGTCTGGATGGTTAAAAGCAGCACCTGGGGAGACCAGGGTGATGTGGCACATTTATGCTTTACATTGCTAATCCTCACCCTCTTAGCAGACAGTGCAGATGCTGCCGGAGAAATGAAAACTCATCATGCATGGGCCCCACCTCAGCCTAAGACTAACATTTGGGTCGCCCTGGCAAACTTAACTAACCAGGAGGCTATTTGCCTGTCATTATCTTCTCCCGGTAATCCATTTACGACTTGCTTGGTTGGGCTGCCAGCAGATCCCTGGCCATGTCCCTCAAGTGTACCCACCTGCAAAACTGACAATCCTAAGACAAGTGTAGATAATTGGGACCAATGGGTTTCTCACTTCCCCGTAGCACCACAGGAACCCCAAGAATTGGAGCTATTACGTTCAGTGATGGCAGATGCATGTATTAATTTTAACCATAGAAGCCAGCTTTCAGCAAAAAAACATTCCACTATTGTAACTTCCAGCATGGCTGTGTATCATAATGCAACAGCTTGGTGCAATTATACCACAGGGAAAGTGTCAATCTCATCAAATGATCCTATTCAACTGCCAGCAGGTTACTTCCTAATCTGTGAGGACCGTGCTTGGCCTGATGTCCCATCGATGCTGCGTGGGAGGCCATGTACAATTGGACGGCTGTCTCTGCTTACACCCAATACATCCATGATATTAAACATGAGCCACCACCGTCGTCGACATAAGAGAATGATCCATGCATTTACTGCTGACTGCAAAGACGATGTAAAATTTTGGTCCCCAGGGGCCATAATTGCAGCATCCTTTCTGACTCCAGTGGTGGCAGCTGCAGGTGCCCATGGTGCCCTAAATAATTTGGGATGCTGGCTTGCAAAGCAAACCAATGCCACCTCTTTGGCACTTTCTAACCTTTTGCTTGATATTGATTCTATTCGTCATGCAACGCTTCAAAATAGAGCTGCGATTGACCTTCTTTTACTTGCACAAGGCCATGGCTGTGAAAAATTTGAGGGCATGTGTTGCATGAATCTTTCTGACCATTCGCAGTCCATTCATGCCCAGCTCGCTGAATTGCGAAGGTTGACTGGAAAGTTACAGGTAGAATGAGGTTTCGGTATTGATGGATGGCTCTCATCGTTAGGCCTGGGATCATGGTTACATTCTGTTGTTGAAGTTAGCATTATAGTGGGCATTATAGCTCTGTTAGTAGTGTTAATTTTGCCGTATTTTTGCATCTGCTTACAGAACATGGTGCAAAGGCTGATATCCACTGCATTTAATCAGACTATACTTGTCCAACAGAAAAACGGGGGAAGTGTGGAGAGCTTTGTGGACAGTTGGTTAGCTGAGAAACGTCACGTCGACATAATGCCGCTGGTTAAGCTTGAAGGGGACAAGCATAGAAGTCAGTAGTCAGTGTCCAATAACAGGCAAGGACATTGTGCCCTTGCTGCAACAGTAGGATAAGGGAGAGCATCTTTGGCAGAAATACGAAGAAAAGTTTCAATAAAATATCCACAAGAATGCAGAAGTTGGCGTAGTTGCCTGATAAGTAACTAACCAATAGTGAGCTCACCTTTGTAATATGTATGAGATTCATTAACACCGATATAAAGATGTGTACCTATCAATAAAGTTTGAGATTTGCTGATCACTCATATTGCGTGCCGCATTTCTCCTGCCAGTCCCAACAGAAATCAATCTGGGATGACCTCAAATGACATTTTTCAGCTTGCTCAAGCGGTAGCTCAGCCCTTCTTTAACAGTTCTCTCCCATCCCACCTGCCTTTTACTTCCACACTGCTCCCTCTCTTCCCCCAGTGAGTTCCCAGCTCATTGCAGTCTCCATCACACTGTTGCCTTCCTTGGTGCCCCTCACCCCAAGAAAGGCTGAGCCCCAGGCTTAGGGACTCATCCTGTCACTGGCTGAGGAGCAGCAATGTCTCAGAGGTCCAGTGGGATTTTAGTGTCATTCAGAGCTGCTCTCCAGCCCTCAGCTCTCCTCACTGCTGAGATCCCACTCCCTTTTCCTCGTCCTTGCAGCAGGATGAGCTCTGTGAATCCCCTTGAGCCTCCTCACCCTTCCCAGCCCATGCACCCACCTCAGTTAGGTTGAAGTTGAAGCTTCTCTGTCTCCTGCGGCACATCAGTCCAGTGCCCTGTGCGGGGAGCCCCAGCCCCAGAGCACAGCACACAACAGTGCAGTCCGGGCTGGAGCAGCTGCTCTGCAGCCCTGGCTTGGCTGTTTGTGGCAAGGGAATGCTCCCTGTTCCCAGCTGTCCCTGAAGGATGGCCCCAGGGCAGAGCCCAGCCAGGCTCCCACTGCAGCCCCTGGAGCTTGGGGCAGACAGTGCTCCCAGAGCTGAGGTTCCTGGGGAGAACCTGGAGCTGTGCCTTGCAGTCAGTGTTGGCATGTGTTGTGTTCTCATTTCCTGCAGCTTGAGGGGAAAACAAGCTGTGCTGCCAGGCCAGCACTGCCCCTCTGGGCAAGGCCAAGTCTGATGGGGTTTCCCATTCCAGAGGAGTCAGCGCTGAGCCTTGGCAGGGCCTGGAAGGGCTGGAGCCAGGTCTGGCCGCTGCCCGGGACTCACTGCCCACCAACCACCCCCACCCGCTGTGCTCCATCCTCAGGGACAGAAGGGTCTGTGTGCGTGCCAGGGGCTCTGGGATGTCTCTGTATCCATGGACAGAAGGGTCTGTGTGTGCCAGGGGCTCTGGGATGTCTCTGTATCCATGGGTATGGGGAGGAACACAGACAGTCTAAGTGTCAGTCACGTTGCTTGCACACTCCTTCCTTTGTATGCAAGACACATCCATGCACAGCCTCATGTATGGATATATTAAAAGGACAGGCATGGATAGAGGTTTCCCACAGAGCTCTAACTTTTGCCTTGTAAGCCAGTGGCCAGGGGATATTTTTTCCCATCTCTGTGTGAGAAGGTGTTGAAGAGCTGAAGGAGCAGCATTCAGAAGCAGTTTCAGGGTTTTTAGGCAGGAAGTGGAGCTGAAAATCATCCACATAACTCACCATCGGTATCCATCGGGATTGGCTGCTGGTTCTTTAGGAATATGGCCCAATGGAGACACAAGACTTGGAAAAATCCCAACTCTCTGTGGGTTTGTGCAAAGGGGGAGAAGCAGAAACTCTTAATGTCTTGGGGACTCAAGGTCCAAGGAGCTGTGGCTGCAGAGGGTGACCTGGGCTGGTGGCAGGTGAAGTTCTGTTTCTTGACATCCCAGAGTGGGACAGTACAAAGCTCCAAGCACCTCCAACCCCACTGAAGTCTTTGTGATGCTGCAGATCCTGTAGGAAAAGCTGCTGTCACACAATCCACTGGCATTTATGACTTTCATTTTCAATACTTGAGGTCAAAGTTTCAAAGTTTTCAAAATTTTTACCCTCAAGACACAGTCATGCACAACCCATCTTTCAATTTCCTATTGCTTCAACCACAATTTCAAATAATTAAATATTGGAAAACAACCCCATAATCTGTGAAAGAGGGCAGCTGATGGATCTTTGCCACCAGCACATTTACAGAGTAACTGAGCTCTCTTTTTGAAAAGATCAGTTGCCTCTTTCTTAATCCAAAGTTAAAGATGATTTTAAACTACACATTTGGTGCCAGTTTTTATATTTCTTTTTATCTTTTTTTTTTTTTAACAGAAAACCCCTCTGAAAAAAGGAGTGTCCTTTGCTCCTGCAGGGCTGAGGCTTTTCCTCGTGGCTGGGCACAGACTGATGGAGCAGCATGGCTGAACACGGGGGCACACACAGAGACCAGCAGCAGCTGCCTTTGCCCATCTGAGGCTCCAAGGCCCAAACTCTGGGCAGCCAGGGCTGGAAGAGACTGGCAGGCTTCCTGTTGGCTGTGCTGCCCCAATTGTGCCTGGCCCAGCTCTGCGTGAGGCAGAGGGAGAACAAGGGGCAGCTCCCTCCCAGTCCCAGCCCAGGGACCCCTCCAGCCCCGGAGCTTGTGGCACTATCAGCACCTGCTGCTCCAGCCACTGCTTCTGCTGGCCCTGACAGAACACCCAAACTGAGGCTGATCCCAAGGGAGCAGCAGCAGGGCCTTGATCTGATTCCTGACTCTGGGCCAGGGCTGCACAAATGACCCCACAGCAGCAGCAGCAGCACATGGAGCTGACTTTGAGCACAGCCCCTGCCCCTCTTCCCTCCTGTGTGCAGCGGTGTCACAGCAGCCTGAGGCACCTGGGAGCCCCCAGTACCAGCAGGGACTTGAGATGACAGCCCTGGGCTCCTGGAGGTTGTGCAAGGAACAGAGCTGGGGACTCCCTGTCCATGGGGAGCTTCCAGATGGAAAAGGCGGCTGTGCCCAGGCAGCTCCAAGGGCACAGAAAGGAGGGTCTCGACCACTGGATCTGTGCCAGTGCCACAGTCCTGGGCAGCAGCCAGCGAGCCCTGGGGGAACAGAGGGCACAGCAATAGGGACAAAACCAGGCAAGGTCAGAGACTGGAGAGAGCCAGACCTGGGAGCAGGAGCAGCTGCTCCATTGCACTCTTAGAGAAAGCTCTTGGCTGGTTCAAAGCACTGAAAGGCGTGAAGGGTAGAGAGGAGGCCACAGCAAACAATGCTCCTGTTTGCACAGCCTCCCCTCTCCGTGTCCCAGAAGGAATTGCATGGACTGTGTTCTTGTCTCTGAGTTGTCTCATTCAGCATGAGCAGCTCAGCACCAGGAGCTGAAGGAGCTGAAGCCTCAGGCCATAGGAGCTGGGCAAGAGGAAACTTTTCGACCAAAGCAATGCTGCCAACATGGACCTGACTGAATCTAGCAGATGGAATAATGGAATTATAGAATCCTTTCTGCTGGAAAAGACCTCTAAGCTAAACCAGTCCAGCTGGTCACCCAGCAGTGTCAAGCCCAGCACTAAACCACGTCCCTGCAGTGCCAAGGCCTGGAAACCAGCGAGTGAGGCCAGAACAGCAGGCCCTGAGCCAAAGGTGACCTCTGGATGTACCTTCCAAGCAAAGCTTATCTTTGTTACTGCTCATTAATGAAATATGATGGTCGTTAGAGCTGTGATAGATGTATCCACTCATTAGTGAAACATGTATTGACCTTTCTGTGTTTAGAAGCCAGACAAGGCCATGAAATCTGACATCGGGCCTTGTTTGGGGCTGTATGGTCAAAGTCAGCTCCCTTGGTTCCTCCTTGAGCCCTGGCCAGGCTTTGGGTAGAACCAGGAGGAGAATGAAACCAGATGTTCCTGCACTAGAAATGCTGTCAGTTTGTTCATTCAGCACTGTCAGAGCTGGGCCCTCTCCCAGCGGGGTTGGAGCCTCACCTGTGGCTGGAGGCACCTGCAGGAATTCCCAGTGTCCAGGAGTGGCTCTGCAGCCCTTGGCTGTGACAGCTTCCCCAGCTGCTGTGTGGATCTGGGGGAGCGTAAAGGTTGAGGGTAACTGGGGCTGGATCTTAATCACTGCAGGCAATCTTTGGTGGTGATGATTGGGGGCATTGCTGAGCTGCTCCTTCTGTGATTCTTTGCAGTTTTGCAGTATAAGAAATCACACAATTCCTGAACTTGGTGTCTGTGTCTTTGGTGCTGACCCTGCCCACCAGCAAAACAAAGACTGAGGGCCCACAGAACCAAACGTACCTTGTGACACTCTGGGGCCTGGTATGACCAAGGGGGCCATAGCGACACTGTGGGGCCACATGGAACCAAGGGGGCCGCAGTGACACTGTGGGGCCTGGTGTGACCAAGGGGACCAGAGTGACACTGTGGGGCCACATGGAACCACCGGGACCTTAGTGACACTTCAGGGCCACATGGAACCACCAGGACCTTAGTGACACTGGGATCTCATGGAGAAGATTATTTGGACACTGTGAGGCTTCATGGAACTAAGGGGGAATTGTGGTACTGCAGAGCTTCATGAAACCAAGTGGACGAGAGTGAGACTGTGGGACCCTATGAAACCAAGTGTTCATTGTGACACCATGGGGGCCACATGGAACCAAGGGGCAATTCTGACATAGTGGAGCCTCGTGGAATAATTCCACAGGGCATTCCAAAGTTCCAGGGACTTGTATGTCCAAATATCCAGTGATTTCTTTGCCTTGGCACTGCCCTGTTCAGCTCTCCCTGGCCCTACCCCAGCCCTGCAGAGCAGCCCAGCCCTGTCTGGCCCTGCAGCAGGAACTGGAGGCCCTGGAGGTCAGGGACATCCACTCTGTGTCTGGAGTGCTCAGCAGATGCTCAGCTCAGGCAGCTCCTGCAGCCCCAGGGCCAGTCCCGCTGCCCAGCCCAGCAGCAGAGTTGGCCCTGGGGCTCCTCAGGCAGCTCCTGCTGGCCCAGGGACAGGGCATCCTCTTGCCAGATCTCCTCTGCACACCCACGGGCTCCTGCTTTTCTCCTGGCCCATGCCAGCTGCCCCCAGAGCCTTTCCCAGGGGAACACTTCTGTGCTGGCCTGAGCAGCCATTGTTGCAGCCCCTGCCCTGCTCCCCAGAGCCTGAGCTGGGGCTGCTGCTCTGCAGAGCATGGCGGCTGTGCTGCCCGGGGCCCTGGGCTGCCTCTGCTGGGCTCTGCTGCTCAGCCTGGGACACAGAGGCAGGTGATGGTGCTCCCTGCACGGACCCCCTCCCACACAGTATCTGTGTGGCTATGGAGGGGGCTCAGAGGTGCCTGCCTTGTTCCAGCGCTGCCAGAGGTGCTTGGGGCTGCCCTGGATCCTCCTGGGGGAGATCCCTGAGGGTCAGATGAGTCAGTGCCCAGATTCCTTTCCCTGTGCCTGCTGTGTCCCTGGGCTGCAGAGCTCTCCTGGCTCACAGCACACATTCAGTCCTTGATCTCAGGTGAGCCCACCCTGCACGGGCCTGTGCCCAGGGAGCTCCACTCCTTGCTGCTCCCTGGCACACACTGTCCCTGCAGGTCCAGTGTGCTCTCCTGTCAGCTCCCAAGGCCCTCCAGACAAACATTCCCCTGCCATCAGCCCTGGCACAAGATGCAGAGCCCCAGGAAGGTTCAGCACAGACCATTCACCATCTGATGGGCACTGGCCACCAACAAGCAAAACCTGCCCCAGACCCGAGTCCCCTGAAGGCCACCCTGGGACCCTGATCTCATCCCACTGAGCCCTGGGAGAACAAGGAACACAAGGAGCCTCTTCAGAGTCTGGTTCTTAGGCCTGCTCCTGAGAGTGGTTCTGGAGGAGAGCTAAGCCTCCCTGCCCTGCCCTCAAGAGATGCCCTTTGCTGATGGAGCTGCTGTGCTGGAGCCCAGCTTTGTGGCGACAGCAGGGACACGCAGCAGGACAGTGACCAAGCTGCCAGAGCACTCCGGCCTTACAGCCACAGCAAGGCTGGGAAGGACAGAGTGGAGCTGGGCAGAGCAGATGTGGGAAGAGCCAGGGCCATTGTTCCTGGCTGTGCTGCTGTGCTGGGAGCCTCTACCCTTCACCTCTGCTCAAAGGCAGAGACAGAGAAGGGCTCAGCAAGAATCCGGGATAGACAGGTTAGAGCAAGAACTTGTTTTTATTTAAATGCCAAGAGAACAAGCCTCTTGTAAGTCTTTTTCTTTCAAAAGAAAGGTGGATATTCATGTAGAAATGCTGAGTAATACTACAGTGTTTTGTGAGAAACATTACAACAATAGAAAAAGTTGCCATAGTAAAAAATAGACAAATAGGGGGAAAAGGCTGAGATTGTAAAGAGTTATATTCTGAAGGTTCTGTAGCAGAAAAGAGAATTTCTTGCTTCTGAAGTTGCAGTCACCAGTTTTCCCAGGGCATCCTTGAGCTCCTGGTTCCTCAGGCTGTAGATGAGGGGGTTCAGGACTGGAGGCACCACCGAGTACAGAACTGACAGGGCCAGATCCAGGGATGGGGACGAGATGGAGGGGGGCTTCAAGTAGACTAAAAAGCCAGTGCTGACAAACAGGGAGACCATGGCCAGGTGAGGGAGGCAGGTGGAAAAAGCTTTGTGCCGTCCCTGCTCAGAGGGGATCCTCAGCACAGCCCTGAAGATCTGCACATAGGAGAAAACAATGAACACAAACCAACCAAAATATAGATGAGCACTTAGCAGAATGAGCCAAAGTTCCCTGAGTTTGGAGTGTGAGCAGGAGAGCTTGAGGATCTGTGGGATTTCACAGAAGAACTGACCCAGAGCATTGCCATGGCACAGGGGCAGGGAAAACATATTGGCTGTGTGCAGAAGAGCATTGAGAAAGGCACTGGCCCAGGCAGCTGCTGCCATGTGGGCACAAGCTCTGCTGCCCAGGAGGGTCCCGTAGTGCAGGGGTTTGCAGATGGACACGTAGCGGTCGTAGCACATGACAGTGAGAAGTGCAAATTCTGCTGACATGAAAAAGGCAAAGAAGACAACCTGTGTAGCACATCCTGAGTAGGAGATGTCCCTGGTGTCCCAGAGGGAATTGTGCATGGCTTTGGGGACAGTGGTGCAGATGGAGCCCAGGTCGCTGAGGGCCAGGTTGAGCAGCAAGAAGAACATGGGCGTGTGCAGGTGGTGGCCGCAGGCTACGGTGCTGATGATGAGGCCGTTGCCCAGGAGGGCAGCCAGGGAGATGCCCAGCAAGAGGCAGAAGTGCAGGAGCTGCAGCTGCTGCATGTCTGCCAATGCCAGCAGGAGGAAGTGCCTGTTTGAGCTGCTGTTGGACATTTGCAGCCTTGGGTTATGGTTATTTATAGAGGACTATCACCTGTCTGGAAAGGAAATGGCAGTGCCAGATTAGGCATTTCTTCACTCTGGGAATCGTGGACTGTTGAAAGAAGACTGGAATAGCTGGACAAAGTCTTTATGTTAATCCTATGTATTTTATTTGGAATCCCCTTAAAATTACTTCTCTTCCCGTAACGGAATTTTGCCAAACTTTATTTGAGTTCGGGTTTGTGCTGCTGAGTTTCTGCCTCACAGAGTTTCTGCCTCATATTCAGCACTGCTCTCAGCCTGAACACTGCAGAGCCCAAAGGGAAAACAGGGCTCCCTGTGCCCCAGTGCAGTCAGACCTGCTGGAACCACACTGGTGCCCTTTGTTCATTTCACCACTTTTGATTTCAGCGTGATCACACTTAAAATTTTCTTGAAAAATAAAGTGAACTTTTTGAATTCTCCAGTTAAAAAATTATTTTCTCCAAACCCTTCTCTCTTTCCCTGTGCAGCTGGACAGGATGAGATACCAAGGGTTGGTCTGGCTCTCTGCTGACTGGAGTTGTGCCTACTGGGAGCTGTTTCTCTCTATCCAAGCCTTGTCCCTGCCTGTGCTGCCAGGGCCCAGCCCAGCCCTGGGGGCTCAGCTTTGCCCTGCAGATACCTCCCAGCACAGGGCACTGCCCAGGGGCATCTCCCTGGCAGCAGGGCCTTAAGGGCAGGCCAGACAAACAGAGATGCTGCAAGCCAAGGTGCTGCTGCTGCTGTCTGTAGGGAGAGGAGGCTGAGGAGGCACTTTCTGAGGGAGATCTGAGGCACATCTGCTGATGCCCAGGCTGACAGTGCACGAGTCTCAGTGACACAGCCAAGCTGACAGCCCTTCCCTTGAGGAGAAAGCTGAGAGCAGCCCTGGCCATGCAGCACCATCTCCACAGCAGGAGGAATCTGCCCTGTTTGGGGTGGCTCCTTCCACCTCCAATTTCTCCCCTGCAGCATCTATGGGGTGCTGCCAGGCAGGCTGAGAGCTGCCCCTGGCAGGTGGCACATGCCCTGGGCTGGCCAAGAGCCCTGAGGGCTGCAGAAGCTGCTCTGCAGGACAACCCTGGCTGCAGCCACAGCTTCACCCCCTGCAGCCGTCCCTGGCAGCAGGAGCCGTCCTGCCCTGTCACTCTGACGGTGCCCAGGGGCAGCCCCACTCTGCAGCACATCCTCCTCCTGCTCCTGTGCCAGAGAGAAACTGGGAGAATCCTCCTGACACACCCCCCAGGCAGTGGGGTGTGCTGGCTTCAGGAGATCCCTCCAGGGGCGCAGGGGACATTGCCCTGCACTCACAGACTCACCATGCACAGGGCTGTGAAGATGTTTCCCCAAGTGAAGTCTCAGCTCAGTGTCTTCCCAATCCTGATTGCCTTCAGCCTGTCTCAGCCTGGCTCTTGTCCCCTCAGTGCCTGCAGGCAGAGCCCTCTGCCCTGCTGGGCTGGGAGAGGAGCTGGTCCTGGGAAGAGCTGTTCCTTTAAAGCTCAGCAGCACAGACACAGCACAAGGACTTAAATGAGACTCTTGGGGATTTAGTGTTTTTTACATAAGACTCATTCCCTAAGAGGGTCTTCAAAAAACTTCTCAACAACTCAAAATTAAATTGAAACTCCAAAGTTTCTTGAAGTTTTAATGGGTCCCACTGAGGGACACGACTGAGAAAGTGTCCCCAGGTTTCTGTTAGAGCAGAACACTGGAGGCAGTGATGACAGCTGGGGACAAACAAGGCCAAGGTGTCTCTGGTGCTGAGCAAAGCTGGATGTGTTTGAGGAATGCAAAGGGCCAAGGCCTGAGCCCCAGCCCCAGGCCAGGCAGATCCTGTCCCTCCCTCCTTGCTCAGGGCTCTTGCTGGGATGGGCACTGGCATGTAGAGATGTGCAATGGCAAGGGCAGGAGCATGGGGCGGCCCCTGCCAGGCTGCTGAGCAGGGACAAGGAGGCAATGAGGCCCCAGCCCTGCAAGGGTCACTTGTCTCCTACTCCTGCCTCAG
This sequence comes from Melozone crissalis, assembly GCF_028551555.1. Taxonomy (NCBI): domain Eukaryota; kingdom Metazoa; phylum Chordata; class Aves; order Passeriformes; family Passerellidae; genus Melozone; species Melozone crissalis. The sequence continues at coordinate 4,295,399 of NW_026535912.1, forward strand.
GCCCAGGCCCAGCAGCCATGGCCAAAGTGCTGCCCAAGTTGGCTCTGGCAGGGCTGTCTTGCAGCTGCTGCCCATCCCTGTGCCCTGTGCAGCCCAGGCTGTCCCACGATGTCCCTGCCCTGTCTCTCTGTCCCAGCAGGCTGTGGGGAACTGACCCCTCTGTACTTTTTGGACACATACGTTGGCATATTGGAATGTTGTCCACATGGATGGCTACAGAACACCAAAACAAATTCTCATCCTTTTTGTCTGAATATATAGCATCATAAGTCCCTATACTATCGTTTGGTGGTTTTTATTATAATGAAACTGTCCTTTCTCAATAGCAGGTTGTCCTTATTTGTGTGTAATACCTATAACAAAGGTAAAAAAAATCAGAAATATTTTAGGCATTGGAATTCATGACCATAGCACTCCAGGAAGGGGAAAGTTAGAATTCCTGTGTTTTTAAATAAAATTATTGTTCTGGAAGCTTGAAACATAACTGAAGAGGACAACAGGGAAGTGACTTTGTCCTGCAGCCTTATGGTGCTTCTTTTTTAAGAAATTAATATGTAAAATTATAACTAACCTGATGTCACTTGTATTTTTAGAGGGAAAAATGGGGTGATTAAGGGTAACTAAGGCCTATCCATAAGACATTCTATAAATCTTTAGATTACTGAGCCAAAGGATAAGTTATCATGGTATACCATGATAAAGGTATCAACTTTATCAACACCATATGGATCACCCCTTATCTGGCCTTTGGACACTCAACTTTTCAGCTACCTCATACAGACATGTTCATACACACAGACAAGAATGCAAAAAGGTTTCTCATCTGATTCCACCAGATCCCACTGGCTCTGCAGAGCTGTCAGAAAATACATATCGTGTCAAATGAGGAAACAGGGTACTGTGGAACAGTGCAGGGACCAGGTGCAAGGCAGGGCCTTACAAGCACACTGATCAGCATTTGTCAGCATCTGTCAGCATGACTGACCCCACCTATTGTGTTATTCCTCTATTTTTCTATGTCTATTTCTCTCCAAACCACCTTGATCCCTCCCTTTTCCTTCTTTGATTCTTCCCCTAACATTCCATATTAAGTCTAGTGAAAACCAAAAATGCTACTTCCTTGCACCCCAATATTAACCCTGTGGCACTAGGCAGTAATACCAGCCATTCTGCAAAGCCATCTGGAGTGCCACTCTTCTGACTCATGGTGATAAGCTTCCTTCCCAGACCATGAGGCTGAGACTCTCCTGAACATCTAGGAGTGTTTTTATTTATGTATTTATAAATACATTTTATTTAATGTACTTTATTTATTTATATTTTAGCATCTTTTACCATGGTCCACATGTTCAAAATGGTATATCATGTCCCCTGCTACAGAAGACTCCAGTATCACTGCTCTTACTTTCAAAATGAAGACAATACTGAATAAACTTCTGTCCTTCAGTGGAACCAAACTACTGACAGAGGTCTGATGTGAATCTCTCCTTGTCACCTTATGTTACAGTGATTGACAAAGGTGTTGGCTAAATATCTCCCAAGGCTGCAGCCATCCTTCGGTAATGTGGAACCGGTCTTGGACCACATAAGCCATGTTGTAAAACTCATCCCCTGGCTGCCCCACCTGGCTGGCCCCTTCCTTTGCTGACAGCTCTGCCTCCTGCCTGTCTCTGCCTGCCCACACAGAGCCTTGGGCTGGACCAGACTCCATCTGGGGAACGTGTTTCACCACAGCCCTTCCCAGGGAGGAAAATTCCTTTCTCTTTGTTCCCAATCTGGGCTTCCCCAGCTGCCCTTGGCATTGATGTTTTCCTTTTTCAGGCTGTTGTCTACTGTGTCAAAAGAATCCACCATCTCTGAAACCAACCTTCAGTCCCTCCCAGGGCTCTTCTCTGCTGTCCTCAGTCTCCACCCCACTGAGCACGGAGCTCCTCTGTCCCTGTACAGTGCTCATGTGCTTGGGGCCATGGGTGCCTGGGGAAGAAGGATGGTTCTTTTCTATAGGAAGGAAACCACAGACCCCCATGGGTTTTGAAGGCAGATCAGAGGCAGTCACCAGAGGGCAAGGCCAGCCAGACCTGTCTGTCCTTGCAGCTTTTGTCTGAAAGCAACCCTTGGATATTTTTGGAGTTTTGGAGGTGGAATTCCATTTCAGCCATGAGTGCCTAGGCCAGAATGACAGTTCTTCTCCACAGGAAGGAAAGGGCAGAGCCCCAGTGTTTCATAGGGTGATTAGAGGCAGCCCCAAGGAGGCCAAGGCCAGCCAGACATGTTTGTCTTGGCAGCTTTTGTCTGGGAGCAATCCTTGGATATACAGAATTTGGGAGGCCAAATCCCAGTTTTGTCCATGGGCACCTGGACATGAAGGATAGTTCTTTTCCATAGGAAGGAAAGTACAGAGCCCCAGTGTTTCACAGGGAGATGAGACCTGGCCCTAAGAAAGGCAAGGGAACCTAGACAGTCCTGGCAGCTTTTGTCTGGCAGCTGTCCTTGGATATAAGGAATTTTGGAGGCAGATTCCCAATTTTGGCTGTGGACATCTGGGTTTGAAAGATGTTTTTTCCATGGAAAGAAAAGCTTGGCTCCCCATTGTTTTGAAGGCAGATGAGAGGTGGCCCCCAAGATGCCAAGGCCATCCAGAGTTTCTGTTTTTGCAGAAATAGGACAATCTTTGGATTTATTTAAATATGGAGGTAGAATCCAATGTCAGCCATGAACCCCTGAAGGAGGACAGCTCTTTCCCACAGGAAGGAAGGCACAGAACTCCAGGGCTAGATGAGAAGCAACCCCCAACATGGCAAGGTCAGTGTGACCAGTTAAGCCAAGCCAACCAGAACTTTTCCATGTTCTTGGATCCCTGGGGCCCTGCAGCATCACAATTGCCCCTTGGTTCCATGAGGCTCCGTAGTATCACAAGAGATCTTTGTTTCCATGAGGCCCAGCAATACCACAATGGTCTCCTTGGCTCTGCAGTGGCACAGTGGCCCCTTGCTTCCATGAGGCCTTGCAGTATCAAAATGGTTTCGTTGGTTTCATGGAACTGTGCAATGGCACAATGGCTCCTTGGTTTGATTGACTTTGGCTGTGGCACCTACCTGCAAGAGACAGCCTACACTCACGAGCTAGAGAGCAGACCTCTGAGTTTTTTAGATGATGCCATTGCTTTTTCTTCTCTTCTACATAGACAGGAAGGGTGAGTTTGGCTCACATCTCCACGGCATGGCTCACAAGGCCACAAGACTTGTAGTTACAAGAGCTTTGAAGGATTTCTTGGCCAAGAAGACACTGCCAACAAGGATATTTATGTTTTGCAGCCAATCCTTCAATATTTCGTCTTAGGGACTCATGCTACAGTGTAAGCTTCCTTAGCCAATCATGTTATGACACAAAAACATACAGCACTGCATCCTAAGCTTCTTGTTTTCCATTGTAACTACTTTTATTTTTCTAGATCTTCAGCACTAAAACTCTAAACTTTCCTCCACTTCAACCTTCCTCCCCGTGTCTCTGCTATAATAAACTAGAAATCCACATTCTCGCTTCTAGCACCTAAGTGTGGAAGCCCTTTCCAAGGTCTTCGATCAAATCCTGTGTTTAATTCTAAGCTTTGCTGACAAGACCAACGGTCTGAGATTTCCCTGCATTTGGGTTTCCAACAACACTGATGCTGTTAGTTCCAGAGTGCTCAGGGTCCCTCTTGCAATTCAACTCTGGCAGGAACAAGGTGGCTGCCGGGGGGCTGCTTGTGGCCTCTGACAGCCCATTGCTCAGGGCTTGCCAGCGCCCCAGCCCCTCAGGGGCTGCCCCAGCCCGGCCAAGCTGCCCGGCAGCAGCGCCGCAGCCCCACAGCAGCTCCAGAGCAGCCCCATCCAGAGTCACCTGGAAGCCCTCAGCAATTCAGCCAGCAGCACATGGGCAGGAGGACACGGATGGTGCTTCCTGCCTGGCACAGGGCTTGTGGCCATCTCCAGGCACCGCTCTGGCAGGGATCGCTGCAGCCCCGGCCCCTGCCCAGCCGCTCTGTCACCAGCACAAAGGCTTCAGCAGAATCACTACAGGCCAAGGGGCTTCTGGCCATTTTTCCTTGCCCACTGTATGTCTGGGCAGGCTGCTGAGCACAAGCACCCTTTTCCCCCTTCAGGGACTCAGGACCTCTCAGCCTGCTGTGCTGCTGTGCACAAGCTGCCTTTTCATCCTTTCCTGCCTCTTGCCCTGCAGACCCTGTGCAGCAAAGAAAAGCTCTTGGCAGTCTGTGTATCATAACACATTCTAAAATTTATTTATTTACAGTAATCTATATTATATAATAATATATATAATTATATATGCTCTATGATTTATTAATTTAAAATAAAGATAAAAAATGGAAAAGAAGAAAAGAAAAATCTTAAAGAAAATTAAAATTCCCCCTGGCTCAGGTTTTCCCAGCAAAGAGAGCCTCCAGGATCAGCTCTCCTCAGAGCTCCTACAGTGTAGCCAGCGGTGCCCTGACAGATGAGGCCGAGTCTTCCATTCCCTGTGCGGCTGATCTTGCAGCCTCTGGAAGATGAAATACTGCCCATGCTGTATTGCCTGGAGGACATGCAGTGTTTCATGTGCCAGCTGTTACACATATGAAATACAAAGCTGTGTTTCGTGTCAGGTACATACAGGAAATGTGTGTATTTGTGATTGCGATATGTGTGGAGACCGACAGTGGGACATTTGCAAATTCTAATAATAACTGAGGAAAATAAAGCATGGAAGAAGGCCTTTGAACTTATCCTTTGTACCTTTATAGATCTTAAGTTGATTTAGGAGCATTTGAATTAAAGCGTTAAGGATATTGCTTTTTAACAGGAACTTTCTGCTTGTAGTTAAGCCTTAAAGAGTTTTGCAATAATAACCTATTGAAGTATAATTTTAGAATATTGCTTGTAGTAAGGATCTTTGAAACTATAGCTCCAGAATATATAAAAAGGAAATATGCTTATCTCGCGCCTTAACAAAACAGTGAAAAGCAGCTTGAGAAAGGAAGATGAACGTCAATTCAATGATTAATAGTTTCAACCAAGGGAAGCTGGACATCACTGTTATGAAATTTATAGTCCTTGCAATCAAAAGGTGGACCCACATCTGGAGAACTGGACCTCACCAGATGGATACTTCTTCCTACTTTCGGAAACCAGACCACCACCATCTGGGGATACTCCTTTTCTGGGATACATCCTGAGAAAAACTAATTCACAATGGGTATAGAATTGTGATGTAAAAATTTGGAATAGAAACTGCTGATGAGTAAAAATTGGAATAGAAACTGCTGAGAAAGCTTATGAGTACCCCTATAAATACCTGTAAGCCTCAACTATTGGTGTGCAGTTGGAAGGAAAACTTCCCCCACTGTACCCAGTGCTGTGTTGCTCATATTTTACCGTATTAATTAATAAATTGATTGCTTCTTGAATGAAATAAACAGGGCCAGGAGACTTTCTCTCCTTTTAACGCCTTCATTAAAAGTGATCAGCTCAGGATTGGGCAGCTCGGACGGGCCTGCAGCTTCCTGTCGTCTCTCCCAAGGCGACAAGGAAGAGGAGGATATGCGCAGCTTTGTCCACTAGGGGCAGAACTGGGCGTCCAGTCTTCGTGGGAGCCTTTAGGGCGTGGTGACCCCTTCCGATGTTACTTTTCCCCTCTCCTTCCCGTCCGCTCCCAGCGTCGGGACGACTCCCGTGCTCAGGGTGAGAGGCGCTCCGAAGGTGTTTCGCATCTCTGCAGGCTCAGCACTCCATTCCTGACGTCCAAACATCACTCCAGTCTCTCAACTATTAGGTGGCTCATTGTTTTGGGGTCTTTTAAAGCAAGCTAGAAGCAGTAGCTTCTCATGGCATGCTGGTCCTTGAGTCACTTTGCATAGCCCTCCCCACCCTCTCAGGTCTCTTCACCATTCTGGGGAAAAGTACAACTTAGCCTTGGGCAAGGCTCTGCTAATACAAAAGGAGCAATTAGCCACAATGACCCGTGATTACAATAACAGAACAAGCAGAACTTTGGCAGCAACAGTGATCTGGCTGATTTTTTTAACCTTTTCTCACCAAAAAAATTAACAAAATTTTTGTTCATAACATTGAACATTGGCCTAGTCAAGTTTCTCATTTATTACACCCCAGGCTGCAAACAAACCCCGCTTGGGGCGAGCACAAGAGCCAGGCCCAGCGCTGACCACCAGCTTGAGCCCAGCAGGGCCTTGGAGGAGGCAGGGGCGAGTCCCGGGCAGGAGAAGGGCTCGGGGCTGGGGATGATGGCACCGAGCACCCTGCCTGTGTCCCCCTCGGCCCTGCGGTGCCACGGGACCAGAGCCCGGTTCTGGGGCTCGGTCCCTGCTGCCGCAAGGGCGCTGCCCAGGGCTCCCTGCCCGATGGGGCCGGGCCTGTGGGCTGAGGGGCGGCCACCGCCCGCTGCGGCGCCTTGTCCAGGCCGGAGAAGGGCTCGGGGCAGGGGCAGCGGTGGCGGCAGGGTTGCTCCTCTGCCCAGGGCGTTTGCCCTTCAGCCGCAGCAGTGCCGGCGGCTTCCTGGAGCTGGGCGAGTGCCCGGGCTTGACGGGGCCGGCTGTGGCCGAGCAGGGCCCAGGGAAACCACGGTCCCGTCTGGGCCCAAAGGGCACCCACTCGGCCCCGGGCGGTGCCGAGGGAGCCGTGCCGCCATCGCTGCCGCCCTCAGGGGAACCACCGGAGCATTCACATGCTTCAGACACTTGTGTACACAGCGGCATGAAAGCATCGCTCCTTTGCAAGGCTGCATTACAGCACATGAGTAACAAAATCAGATTTAGTCCAAATTTACTCCTTCTCATGCATCATTTATCAACAATCTACTCCAAGTGGAGTGAGTGATAGGAGACACATCAGGTGTAGTTCTTGAGAATTTATTCTCACTCCAATTTTCCAAGTCCTGACACTGGTTTGAAGTGCCCATGTCCACTGTTGGAGCCATTCACAGCGATAAGGAGCAGCACAGCTGAACAGAAAAAGCTGGCTTTGCCCTCAGACCAGTAGGAGGGCACATGACTCTAACACACAGGAAGATCTGTTGATCTTTTTCAAGATCAACAGTATCTCAGTCATTTGTCCCTCAATCAACCAGTCCTCAAATTGTTCCAGCTCATTACTCTCAAGTACAAAGTTTGAATTAGCCTCCTCAAAACTAATTAATCTATTAAACAATTTATGCTAGGTGAACATTCCTACTACAGTTGTCAATCCTTGTCAACAAAGACAACAAATTCCTCACAACCATGTCTTTGTGCCAGTAAAAGAAAATCAATTGCTACTCTATTTTGAAGGGTAGCATGTCTAACACTATCAACATTGGTTAACATATCCCTAATTGCACAGGATGTGGCATTAGCTTGTTTGCTTAGCTAACATCTAACTCGATCTAATTGTTTCAATGCCACTGCTGAAGCTAAATATCATAATAATATAATAAATATACTTGCAGAAAACCTTCTTGCAGCTTTCCAAGGCATGAAATCACTCTGACAGTTCTCCTCATAATTAGGAACAGCTCTCCTTCTCTTTTGTTTCTTTTTCATGACCACTTTAGCCACGGGTGCAATTGTTGTATGAATTTGTCCGATCATTCTGAATCCATTCACAAAAGCATACAAAAACTGAAAGATTTGACAGCTCAAATTAAAGTAGATGGTGGTTCCTAGTTGAATGATTTGTTCTAAGAATGGAGCTTTGCACCTTGGCTAAGGCAACTTTGCAAGATAGGTCTTTATGTATTGGGTGTTCTGGTAGTGATATTAATAGTAATTTCCTGCATACTTCAGTGTGTGCGGCAAATGATGAACAAAACGGTCCGAGAAGTTTTTGTCATACAAGAGAGAGAATTAGGAAGTAGAAGCACAGAGAGTGTTGAAAATCTCACAGAAATTCCAGATAAAAGTATAAAAATAGAGGAGAGTTTTGATTTAAGACCCTGGAATCGACAAGAGTTTTTTGAACAATGACTTGTAACTATTGTCAGACGTGATTCATACTTTTTTCACTGACTGGGCCTTCACAGCATTAAGTTGCTGTGCTGTAACATAGCAATGCTCAAGGTCAGCAAGAATAGGCCTCCAGCAGTTAATAAGCACAAATATTATAACAGGGCTATAGAACGCAAGTAGTAAATGACATGAGTATGAAGGTTTCTTTTTGGGTCAACAGAGAGGGGGAATTGTTGGAATCCATAAAATTAGAGGGTTTTGAGAAAGTTGTGAAAAAGACAGGCCCCAAAGACAGCAAGGACAGTGAAATGCCAAGGCAGCAGAAAAAGTTTTCTAAGCTGTAGTGCACACGTGAGAAATAGAACAATAGGCCTATGTGATTTGCCTTTCTAAGTTGCAAAAAAAGTATATTTTAAGTATACATTTAGAAGGTTAAATATGAATGGGGCTCTGTGCTTTGTCTTTTATAAATGAGGCATTGTATTAGAGAAAAAACTGCGATTGTTTTAACCACAGCTACATGTACTTCAGGTGATTGGATAGAACTATTGTCAATATGCTTTTGCTCTGTGTGATTGGATGAAACTTGGACTGAAACTGTCTTATGTTATGCTGTAATGTTAAGTTTCCTTGGCGTTCTGTTTTATCAGTGAGCTGTTAGCATCTTTCCTCTCCATTGTCATAACAATGTAATGAGACTGATGCCAGAAAAATAAAAGCTCTAGATGCTGATTTCAGGTGTCCCGTCCTGTATGTAGGTGTATATAAACTGCCAGTGAGGCACTTCCCACACGTGTTCCTGTGGGGGCCATGGCTTGACTCAGATGCTGTGGAGGTTCCTGTAATCCCAGTTCTCCTGCGGCAGCTCTTTGTCACTGTCACCTCCCCGAGGGGGCTGCACTGAGGCTCTGTCAGCATTCCTTTTGGACATGTCTTGGCCAGTGGAGTCATTCTCTTGGGCAAGCAATGGTAGGTTTGCAAAAGAGTTTTGTAGTGGCAGTAATGAAGGACATTTCAAAGCGAAGAAAATGAACCCAATTCCCATTATGATGGCTTGAACAAACCTACATATTTTGCTATGTCAAATTAAACACCCCAAGTAGGGAGTGTTTCTGTGTCTGCCATTGGGTGTGAGCCCCACAGGCACAACTCTGTGAGTGAAGACTTTGTGTCAGTGGCCATGGAGCAGCACCCAGAGCTGAAATCACACATGACCCTGAGCTTGCACAGCCTCTCTGTGTGGGCATGCAGACCCCTCACCAGAGACTGGAAGGGGTTAAATGGTTCAACCATTCACATACCTGGGGGAAGCTGATCTGCACAGGAACCCTCTTGTTGCCTGTGACAAAGTGGTCAAGACATTCCAGCTGCAGGGAGCAGCACAGGTGTTCCAAGATGTGCCGCAGCCACTGCAGGAAATCCCAGCTTTGCCACCGTGACAGGGGTGTGGAGGAGGTGCATCCCAACCCTCTTCCAAGCAGAGCTGGAGAAGCCTGTGCCCATCAGGATGTAGGGGAAGAGCTGCAGCATTCCCAGTGTGAGCTGTCAGGGGGCACTGCCTGGGATGAGTCTGGAGAATTTCCCCTCTGCCACGGGCAGGTCCCAGGCCACGCTGGTCTTGGGTGCAGTGGGGTTCTGCGGGCTGGCTGCCCACAAAGGTGTTGGAGTCACCTTGACACACCCCAAACATCACCTCAGCCATGAGGCTTTTCTTGCCTTTGCTCAGCTGGGATTTGCAGGACTGGCTGTAGGGCTGAAACACCAAATGCTGAAGGTGGGACTGAGGCAAAAGGAACCATGCTGATCTCACCAGTTGGTAGAACCAGCAGGCAGTTTTCTCCATGTCTGGGTAGGAGCCAGTGCAGAGGGTCTGTGAGAGGCTGGGCTTCTGATTCCACCCCAGCTCCTCCTCAGAGTGCAGGAGGAAGCACAAGATGCTCTCACCCAGCTGCTCCCTCGTGTAGATTGTTTTGCGGAGAAAAGAAGAAACTTCAGAACTTTATAAAAGTTGTAAAGTTTCTTCTTTTCTCCACAAAACATTTTGGCGAGCCAGCCAGGAGACAGAGAAAGAAAAACAGAAAAGACCACAAGGTCAATTTGCCCCCAACCTAGGAATTCCTTTGATAAAGAAGAACTGGCGACAAATGTCACGTGGAATGAATATGTAGGAACCTATTGTGAAACTGTATGCATATGCATTTGGAAGGGGGATAAAAGGAGACCTGAGATCTTCAGGTCTTCTTCTTTTCTCTTCTTCTTCTTCTTTTCTCCACAAAACAAGATGCTCCCCAGATCCACAGGGATGCAGAAGTTCCTTGGTGGCCTCTGCCCTGCAGTGTCCAGCTCTGGGTGCAGGGTGTGCCCGGGGGGATTCAGGGGTATCAGCACAGGCTGGAGCACACCCTGCTTGTGGGGACTCCAACCTTCAAAGGCATTGCCCACCCCAATGACTCCTTGTGGGGGCACCAGGTGGGAGCTCTTGGACAGGCTGTGTCCAAGGACACGTGGAGCTGTTCCTCAGCTCAGCTGTCACTAAGCAGCCTCTGTCCAGCTCCTGAACAGCCCACTGGATGTGCTCTGCTGAAAGCATTCATGGTTATTTCCAGCCTGTAGCTGCTTGTTCCAGTGCCCACAGAGGGGTTCTCTCTCTGATCTGGGGCAGAGAAGCATCCTTCCCATGCTCTTGACAGGGACAGGAGAACAGAACAGCACAGCCCTGGAGAAATGGATAAAGGATGTAACTCAGGCAAAGACGAGTCATACAAAACACAAGCAGGATGCCAGCTCAGCCCTGCAAGGCTGACAAAGCAGAAGTTATGGGAAACAACCATAATGCCTTTATTCAAAGGCAGGGGTCGAGGAACAGCCACCTGAAAAGGATACTGGCTGCTGGTAAGGACTTACCAAAAGCTGTACAAGTATGTAAAATAAAGTAATAACTATCCATTAAGTAAGGAGGAATGGCTCATGGATGTGTAATTAGTGTGTGTGATAAAACCTCTGCACAACTGACCCTTGGGGCACTCGAAAGAATGATCTTCCTAGTGACCAGGCACTGCAATAAAGAATGGCTGCTTTTAAATACTCAAACTCTGTTAGAAAGTATCTATTTGGGTGATTTCAGTATCAGTTCCCCAAGGCCCCATATTTTCACAGTGGCCCCTTGATTCTGGTGTCACAATGGCCTCAGTCCCACAAGGCCCCACAATGTCCAAAGAGTCCCCTTAATTCCATGGGGCCCTGAAGTGCTACAATGGCCCCTTGGCTCCATGAGGCCCTGCAGTGCCACCCTGGGGCAGGAGCCCAGGAGGGATTTGTTCCCCACACGCTGCAGCTCCCTGGGCCGGCTGGCACCTACACCTTCTCCCAGGCCAGCACTGCTTGGCACAGCCAGGGCCGAGCCACACTGCAGCTCCCTACAAACCACGGCAGGGGCTGCCAGGCCAAAACCCGAGTCACAGACAGTTTGTCACTCTTCCTGTCTGTATCTGACCAAGAAATGTCCCACTGTGGGGTCCCCTTTCCTGCAGTCACTGTAGCTCTGGGACCATCCCTGGAGCTCTGAGCAAGAGAAATGGCCAGCGCTGCACCTCTGCACTGACTCAGGGATCGTGGGAAATGCTCTCTGGGGTGGCTGGAACCATGGAAAAAGGACAGTTGGGAGCACAGAGGGAAACCCAGCTGGGCTGCTGGACTGGGGCAAGACATCTCTGTCTGGGGGAGAAGTTGCCTGTGAAACTCCCTCCTGTGGATGCTCACGTGCCCAAGAGTTGGGCACTGAAAAGCATCACAACAACGGACACGGGGATGGGACTGCCAGGATTAAAGTGTCTCAGGAGGGTCTGGACTGGCCACACAAGGGTGAGTTATTTCTGGACACCTCAGGTCATCAGGGAAAAGGTGCAACCTCCAGATGGGCTCATGAGCAAGGGGTGGATTTAACCATGGACACCAACTCCAGGTTATCCCTGACGTGAAATGTGGGTGGAGATCAAGCCGGGCCAGGCAGATAAAGCCCCTGTGGTATGGGGGGGCAATGGTGGGAATATAAATCTGGGGACACACGTGGTCTTGTACTGGGAGTAGTAAATTGGAGAGCACCATTCCTAACCAACAACAGCCCTGTGAGAGCCAGCCCTGTCCCTGCACTGCCCCTGCTCTGCTGCCCCATAGCTGCTGGATCAGGAAGGGCAGAGCCATGGGGCAGGGAAATGCACTGGGACTCCTCCTGAGAGTGATCTTCTGTCCTGGAACTCAGACCCCAAGGCAGAAATCCCCATCCACAGCCGGGAGGTCATCTTTGGAGTCTTTGCCATTGTCCCACTTGGTGAGTCTTTTGCACTGAGATTTTGGTCCTTCCTTTCAGTTTCTTTACTTTTTGGGCTTGTAATGGTTCCTCCATAAACATGGTCATTCATGTCCCTGATATGGCAATTCTTTCCTTTTTATGGAAGTATTGGGAATTATGCAAGATTAAAATGGTGGCATGGTGTGCATAGGTACTTGCAGCCCTGTTGAGAAGCAGTTGGGATATAAGTATCAAAGAATTGCAAAATTATTTGAGCTAGAAGAGACTTGAAAGAGCCTCTGGAAAAACTCCCCTTCCGTTACCCAGGAACACATTAACTCGTTCAGGTTGTACAAAGCCCCTGACCTTAACCCCATCCAGGGATGGGGTTACTATTCCAAGGTAACCTGTGCCAGTGTTCTGCCATATCATCATAAAATATTTGATCCTTACAGAAAATCGAAATCTGCCCTCAGTCACTTGAAAGATACAGTGTATTATTCTGTATTATACTCCCCAGTACAACCTTTGGGCAAAAAAGTACTCAGCCAGTCCTGGACTTAAATCACATCTCCAAGGTTGAACACCTTTGAGGAGGCCCAGAGATCTCCCAGGATGTGCTTTGCAGGCTCCCAGAACATGATCACTGTATGGGAGGTGGACGTTCTGAGTTCAGTTGTGTGGAGACTGAGGACAAAACAAGAATAGCCTGTGAGGACTACAAAGGTGGATTGAAATATAATGGACATCTTCTTCATAGTGGAAATGAGCCTGAGATAGAAATAATGTCACCAAGTGAAGCTGTGAAGACACAGAATGGAAACCAGGAGAGATTAATTTCCCTCCCAGGGCAGGACTGTGGCACAACACATCTCCCAGAAGGAGTCTGGGTCAGCCCAAGGCTTTGTGAGGGCAGGCAGAGGCAGGCAGGAGGCAGAGCTGTCAGCAAAGGAAGGGGCCAGCCAGGTGGGGTAGCCGGGGGATGCCAGCAGCCTGCTGGGACAGAGAGACAGGGCAGGGACATCGTGGGACAGCCTGGGCTGCACAGGGCACAGGGATGGGCAGCAGCTGCAAGACAGCCCTGCCAGAGCCAACTTGGGCAGCACTTTGGCCATGGCTGCTGGGCCTGGGCCTGAGGCAGGAGCAGGAGACAAGTGACCCTTGCAGGCCTGGGGCCTCATTGCCTCCTTGTCCCTGCTCAGCAGCCTGGCAGGGGCCGCCCCATGCTCCTGCCCTTGCCACTGCACATCCCCACATGCCAGTGCCCATCCCAGCAAGAGCCTTGAGCAAGGAGGGAGGAACAGGATCTGCCTGGCCTGGGGCTGGGGCTCAGGCCTTGGCCCTTTGCATTCCTCAAACACATCCAGCTTTGCTCAGCACCAGAGACACCTTGGCCTTGTTTGTCCCCAGCTGTCATCACTGCCTCCAGTGTTCTGCTCTACTGGAACCTGGGGACATTTTCTCAGTCGTGTCCCTCAGTGGGACCCATTAAAACTTCAAGAAACTTTGGAGTTTCAATTTAATTTTGAGTTGTTGAGAAGTTTTTTGAAGACCCTCTTCGGGAATGAGTCTTATGTAAACAACACTAAATCCCCAAGAGTCTCATTTAAGTCCTTGTGCTGTGACTGTGCTGCTGAGCTTTAAAGGAACAGCTCTTCTCAGGACCAGCTCCTCTCCCGGCCCAGCAGGGCAGAGGGCTCTGCCTGCAGGCACTGAGGGGACAAGAGCCAGGCTGAGACAGGCTGAAGGCAATCAGGATTGGGAAGACACTGAGCTGAGACTTCACTTGGGGAAACATCTTCACAGCCCTGTGCATGGTGAGTCTGTGAGTGCAGGGCAATGTCCCCTGCGCCCCTGGAGGGATCTCCTGAAGCCAGCACACCCCACTGCCTGGGGGGTGTGTCAGGAGGATTCTCCCAGTTTCTCTCTGGCACAGGAGCAGGAGGAGGATGTGCTGCAGAGTGGGGCTGCCCTGGGCACCGTCAGAGTGACAGGGCAGGACGGCTCCTGCTGCCAGGGACGGCTGCAGGGGGTGAAGCTGCGGCTGCAGCCAGGGCTGCCCAGGGCTGTCCTGCAGAGCAGCTCCTGCAGCCCTCAGGGCTCTTGGCCAGCCCAGGGCATGTGCCCCATGCCAGGGGCAGCTCTCAGCCTGCCTGGCAGCTCCCCATAGACGCTGCAGGGGAGAAATTGGAGGTGGAAGGAGCCACCCCCATCAGGGCAGATTCCTCCTGCTGTGGAGATGGTGCTGCATGGCCAGGGCTGCTCTCAGCTTTCTCCTCAAGGGAAGGGAAAGGGGCTGTCAGCTTTGGCTGTGTCACTGAGACTCGTGCACTGTCAGCCTGGGCATCAGCAGATGTGCCTCAGATCTCCCTCAGAAAGTGCCTCCTCAGCCTCCTCTCCCTACAGACAGCAGCAGCAGCACCTTGGCTTGCAGCATCTCTGTTTGTCTGGCCTGCCCTTAAGGCCCTGCTGCCAGGGAGATGCCCCTGGGCAGTGCCCTGTGCTAGTGGGTGTCTGCAGGGCAGAGCTGAGCTCCCAGGGCTGGGCTGGGCCCTGGCAGCACAGGCAGGGACAAGGCTTGGATAGAGAGAAACAGCTCCCAGTAGGCACAACTCCAGTCAGCAGAGAGTCAGACCAACCCTTGGTATCCCTCCCTGTCCAGATGCACAGGGAAAGAGAAAAGAGTTGGAGAGATTGATTTTGATACTGAAGTCCTTAAAAAGGCCATGTCATTTTAAAATACAATTATAACTTTGTACTACCTGTACTCGAGGGAGGTGAAATTAGCAAATGGCAGCTGTTTGGGAACAGCGTATCTGACTGCACTGGAGCACAGGGAGTCCTGTTTTCCCTCTGGGCTCCCCAGTGTTCAGCCTGAGAGCAATGCTAAGAACAGGACTTCTGTCCCTTCCAGAAAACACACAGTTATTTAGCAGTCCAAACCAACACTCAAATAAAAAAAAAAAATTTTAAAAAAAGAGAAATGAAATTTCCTTAAAGAAAGAGAAGCAATTTTTAGAGATTGTGTAAAAAATTAGCATAGGATTGAGTCCAGGTACTTTGTCCAAATTGTCAATGTTGTCTTTTAACAGCTCACAATGCCCAGAGTGAAGGAATGTCCAACAGCAGCTCATCAGCAACTTCCTCCTGCTGGCATTGGCAGACATGTGGCAGCTGCAGCTCCTGCACTTCTCCCTCACTGTTGCCCTGCACTGACTGGGGGTCAGGGCTGACTCCCAGGTGTTCTGCAGGCCAAGGTCCAGCTGCTCACACAGCGTTGGCCAGAAGCAATCAGGGCTCCAGCAACAAAGGTGAAGGAAGGTCTCTGAGACATGGACAGGGGGAGGTATTTAGTGGAAGGAAAGAGTGAATGAGAAAGGGCTTTGACTTTTCTGTGAGAAATTTCCCCTCCACTGCCCTGTCTTTCCTCCTTCTGTAGGTTGAAATGTGCAGACCCAGCAAATGTCCAACAGCAGCTCCATCAGGCACTTCCTCCTGCTGGCATTGGCAGACATGCGGCAGCTGCAGCTCCTGCACTTCTGCCTTTTGCTGGGCATCTCCCTGGCTGCCCTCCTGGGCAACGGCCTCATCATCAGCACCGTAGCCTGCGGCCACCACCTGCACACGCCCATGTTCTTCTTGCTGCTCAACCTGGCCCTCAGCGACCTGGGCTCCATCTGCACCACTGTCCCCAAAGCCATGCACAATTCCCTCTGGGACACCAGGGACATCTCCTACTCAGGATGTGCTACACAGGTTGTCTTCTTTGCCTTTTTCATGTCAGCAGAATTTGCACTTCTCACTGTCATGTGCTACGACCGCTACGTGTCCATCTGCAAACCCCTGCACTACGGGACCCTCCTGGGCAGCAGAGCTTGTGCCCACATGGCAGCAGCTGCCTGGGCCAGTGCCTTTCTCAATGCTCTCATGCACACAGCCAATACATTTTCCCTGCCCCTGTGCCATGGCAATGCCCTGGGCCAGTTCTTCTGTGAAATCCCACAGATCCTCAAGCTCTCCTGCTCAAATTCCTACCTCAGGGAACTTAAGGTTATTGTTTTTTCCATCTCTTTAGCATTTGTCTGTTTTGTGTTCATTGTTTTCTCCTATGTGCAGATCTTCAGGGCTGTGCTGAGGATCCCCTCTGAGCAGGGACGGCACAAAGCCTTTTCCACCTGCCTCCCTCATCTGGTTGTGGTCTCCCTGTTTATCAGCACTGCCTTTTTTGCCTACCTGAAGCCCCCCTCTATCTCCTCCCCATCCCTGGATCTGGCCCTGTCAGTTCTGTACTTGGTGGTGCCTCCAGCCCTGAATCCCCTCATCTACAGCCTGAGGAACCAGGAGCTCAAGAATGGTCTGAGGAAAATTATAACAAATGATATTCAGAAGCAATAAACACTTATTCTTCTACATAGCTCTTATGGTGTTACTCATTAATTCTCACTCTGTGTCCTGTATTTTTTGCTATTTACACAGCTGTTACACTTTTGTGAATTTGTTCACACAACAATTTTTGAAACTACTGTTTCTATTTTAGTATTTTTCTTTAGTATTGCACCGAGAGGCTGTATAAACCAGGATCTGTACTACTTCTGTACTCCCTATGTGCTTACACAAAATAAAGAGCTCTGTATTGCCCTGTGTGCCTGACATCTTTCCTCCCTGGCTTCTCTGGATCTGTAGGGTCGCTGCCTCTGGGCAGAGCTCGAGCAGAAAAGGGAACCCCAGTTCTCCTCCCTGCCAGGGAGCCCCCGGGCTTCTCCTCCATAACCTCCCCTTCCTTCACTCCCACACTCCCTTTCAGAGCCCCTGTGCTGGTTTTAGGCCTCAGGGCTCTTCCAGGTCAGTCCCTGTCCTGCTGTGTGACTGTCCAGGGACTGCAGGCAGGGACAGACCGTGGGCACTGCTGGGACAGAGCTGGGCTCTGCAGCAGCATTTCCATTGTGCAAGGGCATCTCCCCAGTGCAGGGCCTGAAAGCTTCAATCCTCTTCCCAGTTTGCTCTCAGGGATGTGCCCAACACAGGGTCCTGGAGAGGAAACCAGCAGTGACCAGCAGAAGTGTGGCAGTGATCAGGGTGGGGGGCTGTGCCAGCATTGCCCTTGCAAAGCCAGCACTGCTACACCAGTGGCCTCTCACCCCAGGTCACAGAGGTTGTTCTTCCCTCCATGGAGGGACATCAAGTGACAGGGTCAGGAGTCTGTGTTTGCAGTGCACGGCCATTCCACAGCCTTGAACATCATGTGTGTTTGAGGGGACATAAACCCAGTGAGCACAAACACCTTCAGCTGCTCCTGGAGCTTCCAGAGAGTAACATCCCCTGGGAACCCCTGAGTGCAGGGCTGGGATGAGCTCCTGAGCACAGAGCTCCCCATGTTCATCCCTTTGGCCATGGGGCACCTCAGGAAGGGCAGGGCAGTGCAGGGCAGGGCAGGGCAGGGCAGGGCCGCGCAGGGCAGGGCAGGGCAGGGCAGGGTAGGGCAGGGTAGGGCAAGGCAGGGTGACACCCGCAGGGCTGAGGTCCCTGCCAGGCTCTGGCAGTGGCAGTGGAGCCCAGGGAGCTCCTGCCCATGCTGCAATGAACTCTGTGCGTGTGTGTGCAAGGGAAGGACTCGTGTCCTGGACAGCCCTGGGACTCTGAGCAGGGCATGAGCCCAGCTCAGGGGTGGGCACCTGACAGAGTCCTGACATTGCTGGCTGTGCCTATGTCTTTGTTTAGGGCAAATCTGTGAGAAAACCTCCAAAGGGGGTGCCTCCAGAAAGCAAACCCACACGACCCCTCCCCTCAGCCTGTTCGGGAAGGATTCCTTGGAGAGAAATGGAAAGAACCTGTTTATTTAACAGGCAAAGCACTCCCAAGCACACAAAATGAACAGTACCAGATGACAACACTCTTTCACCACTCTGAAAAAGATGACCAATTCAGAAAGTCTCTCTCGAGGGGTGGTCACTCTGTTTTCAGTCCCTCTGGTGCTGGGGCAGCTGCTGCAGCCACAAGGTGCAAACTCTTGGTGTTCCCAGGTCCCAGTCCAGAGCAGGTTTGAGTAGGTCCAAAAAAGGGAAAGAAGAAACAGTCCAGAGAAAAATTTGGACTGCTTAACTAAACTAACTAATGAGCAGAAGCAAAAAGCAAGGGCAAAGCAGGAGCAAAGCAGAAGCAAGAGCAAGAGCAAAGCAAAAAGCAAAAGCAGCACAATGTACTGCCCTGTCTCTGTGTCGCACCAGCTGTGGGGGAGCGGCTGATAGCAAAACCAAAACAAAACATTCGCTCTTCAGAGACAGACTTGAAGGCACAGAACATAATATCCAGCATAAACAGAACAGATGAATGGGGATACAAGCATCATAACGTCACCCTAGGAAATTCCACCCCTTATCCCCATATTGTCAACATACTACCACACATCATGCATTTTATTGATGTAAAACTTCCATCTGCTTCCCCCAAAAATTACAAGCAATATTCATCATGCCCTCATTGCATCCCCACACTGGACCACTGAACCCAGGCCCCATACCACAGAGCTGCAGGATTCCCCCCTTTCACTTTACTCACTGAAAGCTCCATCTTTCACTTGCTAACACCCTCGATACTTACACATTTCCTTCTATCTCATGTCCGTACGGTTTTTAACGTACAGACAATTGCAGTAACATCCAACGAATATCATTTTTGCATTTGCATATCATTTTCACCCCACAATCAGATCTCCCTGAATTACACATCATGTTGTTCCATCTCTTTGCATTATCCACCATGTGCAACCTGAGCAAAGACAATCTCAATAATGGGTTTGTCTTTACTTGAGGCAGAATTGATCCACGCAGTCTTCCCTAACAAACCTCTGATATGTACCACTGGGACTTTGTCTCCAGCTAATATATTCAGGGACTCAGACTGGGCAGGACCTGCTCGGTTGGTGGAACCTCGGGTGTTAACTAACCAGGTGGCTTTTGCTAAATGCTGCTCGCAATTTTTGAAGGATCCCCCACCCAAAGCTTTCAACTGGGTTTTAGTAGTCCATTGTACCTCTCCACTTTTCCTGCAGCTGGTGCATGGTAGGGGATATGGTACACCCACTCAATGCCATGTTCCCTAGCCCAGGTGTTGATAAGGCTGTGCTTGAAATGAGTCCCATTTTCTGACTCAGTCCTCTCAGGGGTACCATGCCTCCAAAGGACCTACTTTTCAAGGCCCAGGATGGTGTTCCGGGCCGTAGCATGAGACACAGGGTAGGTTTCCAACCATCCAGTGGTGGCTTCCACCATGGTCAGCACGTAGCGCTCGCCCTGGCATGTCTGGGGCAGTGTGATGTAGTCAATCTGCCAGGCCTCCCCATACTTGTACTTGGACCACCACCCACCGTACAACAGGGGGTTCACTCGCTTGGCCGGCTTGATGGCAGCACACGTCTCACAGTCATGGATAGCCTGTGAAATACTGTCTATGGTTAGATCCACCCCTCGGTCTCGTGCCCACTTATAGGTGGCATCTCTGCCCTGATGGTCTGAGGCATCATGGGCCCATCGAGCTAGGAATAACTCTCCCTTATGTTCCCAATCTAGGTCTATTTTGGACACCCCTATCTTTGCAGCCTGGTCTACTTGCTCATTGTTTTGGTGCTCCTCATTAGCTCTACTCTTGGGTACATGGGCATCCACATGGCGGACCTTCACAGGCAGTTTCCCTACCCTGGTAGCAACGTCTCTCCACTCATCAGCAGCCCAAATTGGTTTTCCTCTACGCTGCCAGTAAGCCTCTTTCCACCTCTCCAGCCATCCCCACAGAGCATTGGCTACCATCCATGAATCAGTGTAGAGGTAGAGTTTTGGCCATTTCTCTCTTTCTGCAATGTCTAGGGCCAGTTGAACAGCTTTGAGTTCAGCAAGTTGGCTTGATCCACCTTCTCCTTAGGTAGCTTGTGCCACCTGTCGTGTGGTGCTCCATACGGCTGCTTTCCACTTCCAGTTCATTCCCACAATACGACAGGAACCGTCAGTGAAAAGAGCATAGCATGTTTCCTCTGGTGGCAGTTGGTTATAGGGAGGAGCCTCTTCAGCACGTGTCACTGGTTCTTGTTCCTCTTCATCTGTGACACCAAAATTTTCACCTTCGGGCCAATTTGTAATGACCTCCAAAATCCCAGGGCAATTCAGTTTACCTATACAGGCGCTCTGAGTGATAAGAGCAATCCATTTGCTCCATGTAGCACTGGTGGCATGGTGAGTGGAAGGAACCTTGCCTTTGAACATTCACCCCAGCACTGGTAGTCGGGGTGCCAGGAGGAGTTGTGCTTCAGTGCCTATTACCTCTGAGGCAGCCTGGACTCCTTCATAGGCAGCCAAGATTTCCTTCTCTGTGGGAGTGTAGTTGGCTTCAAAGCCTCTGTAGCTTTGACTCCAAAATCCTAGTGGTCGGCCTCAAGTCTCCCCAAGCACCTTCTGCCAAAGGCTCCAGGACAAGCCATGGTTCCCAGCTGCAGAGTAGAGCATGTTCTTTACTTCTGGTCCTGTCCTGACCGGGCCAAGGGCTATTGCATGAGCAATCTCCTGCCTGATCTGGACAAAGGCTTTTTGCTGATCAGGGCCCCACTGGAAATTGTTCTTCTTGCGGGTGACCAGGTAAAGAGGGCTCACGATCTGACTGTACTCAGGAATATGCATTCCCCAAAAACCTATGGCGCCTAGGAAAGCTTGTGTCTCTTTCTTATTGGTGGGTGGAGACATTGTTGTGATTTTGTGGTTGACATCTGTGGGAATCTGATGCCGTCCATCTTGCCACTTCACTCCCAGGAATTGAATCTCATGAGTTGGTCCCTTTGTTTTGCTCTTTTTAATGGCAAAACCAGCTCCCAGGAGGATCTGGATGATTTCCTTCCCTTTCTCAAACACTTCTGCAGCTGTGCTCCCCCACACAATGATGTCACCAATATACTGCAGATGTTCTGGAGCCTCACCCCTTTCTAGTGCAGCCTGGATCAGTCCATGGCAGATGGTGGGGCTGTGCTTCCACCCCTGGGGCAGTCGCTTCCAGGTGTACTGCACTCCCTCCATGTGAAAGCAAACTGAGGCCTGCATTCTGCTGCCAGAGGAATGGAGAAAAATGCATTGACAATGTCTATAGTGGCGCACCACTTTGCTGCCTTGGACTCAAGCTCATACTGGAGCTCTAATATGTCTGGCATGGCAGCACTCAATGGTGGAGTCACTTCATTCAATGCACGGTAGTCCACTGTCAATCTCCATTCTCCTTCAGATTTTTGCACAGGCCAGATGGGGTTGTTGAAGGGTGAGTGGGTCTTGCTGAGCACCCTTTGGCTCTCCAGCTCTCGGATCATATTATGGATGGGGATCACAGCATCTTGAGTAGTTCTATACTGTCATCGATGCACTATGGAAGTGGCAATTGGCACTCGTTGCTCTTCTCCCATCAGGCATCCTACTGCAGATGGATTCTTAGACAACCCAGGCAAGATAGTCAATTGCTGGATGCCCTCGGCCTCTACAGCAGCTATTCCAAATACCCATCAGAGTTGTTTTGGGTCTTTGAAATACCCACTTCGAAGGTAGTCTATGCCCAAAATACATGGGGCCTCTGGGCCAGTCACAATAGGATGCTTCTTCCACTCATTTCCTGTTAGGCTCACATCAGCTTCCACCAAAGTGAAATCCTGGGATCCCCCTGTCACACCAGCAATAGAAATGGACTCTGTCCCCACATGTCTTGATGGGATTAATGTACATTGCGCACCAGTATCAACCAAAGCTTTGTACTCTTGTGGTTCCGATGTGCCAGGCCAACGAATCCCCACAGACCAGAAAACATGATTTTCCCTAGCCTCTACCTGGCTAGAGGCAGGGCCCCTCAAAGCCTGGTTATCCTTCTTTCCCTGGGCGTATGTTTTGGATGTTCCTTCGAGGGGATCAGACATGTCATCATCATCATACCTGGCCATTCGGCTACGGGCAACTGGAGCTGCTTTCCTTCTGGTGGCTTCCTTCAGTTCACGCACGCGTCGTGCCAGAACAGCAGTAGGTTTTCCTATCCCACCTTCTCATGTTTTCCCCACAATCACGCAGGTAGAACCACAGCTCAGCTCGTGGGGTGTACCTTCTCTCGCCATCTGGGAAACGTCTGCCTTGGAGACCAGAACCTCGGATCTGTACTGCTGAAATTTGGAGAAGGTCTTCTTTAATCTCCTCTTTAAGCTTCTTATGATTCTCCTGTATCTTATCCTCTAAGTTCTGCAGACGTGTTTCTACCGCTGCGATTCTGGCATGTGTTGGGCCATGTACAGCATCTGCATATGCTCGGAGCTTCCTTGCCATGTCAAGCACAGTCTCATCCCTCTCATCCCTCTTCATGATGGCTAAGGCAGAAGCATATTCATGTGGCCCAAGTCATACAAGTTTTTGCCACATCAGAAACGTGCATGGTACCAAGTCTGGGTTCCTAGTTGTTACATCATCTGAGAAGATAATCTCTGCCACTGCCATTTCTCTCAGGCGTTGGATCCCTTGCTCTATGGTCTTCCACTGAGTTTGTTGCATATAGAGATCATCTGCACACAGGTATCTTCGTGCAACACTTTCCAAGACCAGTGCCCAGAGGCTGTGTTGATTAGCCCCCCTCATTGTGGAGAGTTTTGTCAAAGAGTGGCTCGAGGAGAGGGGACACAGCCGAATCAATTTGGTAAAGATGTCCTAACTAGGGCAGAGGCCCTTTCGCAGGCAGGGTGTCCTTGTTCACAAAGAAGATGCTGAAGTTATACAAGGATGGGGTGTGGAATGCAGAAGTTGCTATTCTTGCTAACCACAGGAATGTAGATAAAGGCTAAATTAGGCGGGGTTGACATGTAGCTGAATAGCCAACCCTGAGCTCAGCTTTTGCAATATGTATGAGGCTCATTATGTACTGTATTTAGGTTGCCGAATTAATCAATAAATTAGACCTGTTGATGACCATCTGGTGTCCTGGTCTCCTTTTTTTGACAAATGGTGACCTTGACATTTGCCTCTGCGTCTCGCTGAAAAAGAAAATGGGGGTGGATGCGCCACGGTCGAGGGAAGTTGGAGTTGGGTCCTTATCACAGCCGGGATGGTGCAAGAATTTTGAAGCACCCTCGAGGTTCACATCGGTGACTCAGGCCATACGTGTCTGCCGGAGCCTGGAAGGCTGCAACAGTGCTAACGTATACGAATAGGTATGGATAGGCAAGCAGCATATGATCTTTTTGCTGCGTATTTAGAAAGGCGAGGAGTAAAGGGGATAAATCTAAAAAAGGATCTACCAGGGTTGTTAGCCTACGGCTATGTTAGGGGGTTTTCCTTAACGCACATACGGTCCATGAGCTCACGGAATGGAGAAAATTTGGGGATATACTGTGGGAAGCGGTGTTAGAAGATGATAAGACAGCAAAGAAATTGGGCAAGCCATGGCAGGTGGTGCACAATACGCTGCTTCAGCATGTCTCTGAGTGCAAGGCAGCAGAAAGGGCAACAGAAGCTCATAAGAGGAATATAGGGTATGGTCGTGAGAACGATCCTCTTGCGCCTTCGGTAAACAAGGTGTTAATACCAAAGGGTTCACAACAGTGTGGTATGGAGGATCTTGTTACAGGCGCGGGGGGGCCCTCTGCACCTCCTCTGTTGGAGGAGGAGGACGAGTTGGAGGACGGCAGAGAGAGCAAGCTAAGCCTGCCGCCTCCCCGCAGAGAGGGTGAGCCGAGCCTGCCGCCTCCCCCACCCGAATGGCCTGCGCAGAAGCGCCAACAGTGCAGAACTCTCGGAGAGTCAGATCCTATCCCAGGGGCCCTCAGTGACCTGTGGGAGGAGATGGCTAAACAGAGGAGGGAGGCTTGGGCTACTCTGGCAAAAGAGGCAATGCAAACGGAAGATGGTAAGGCTATGGAGGCCGCTTCGGCTCTTGCCTGTCCGGTTACATACACGCCACAGTATGATGCTCAGGGGAACCACACACAGGATCTGGTGGAGTATACCCCTTTAGACTGGAAGTTGTTATCTCAGTTGTGGTCCACAGTTAGTCAATTCGGTGTAAAAAGTGAACCTGTTAGGCAGATGCTGGATTATCTCTTTAATACGCAGATTTTGTGCCCAAATGATTTTAGGGAAATAGTACGGTTAATATTTACTCAGCATCAGCAATTGTTGTTTAATGCGCATTGGCAAGCCTTGGTTAATGAGTCGGTTGCGACACAGCGAGCTCAGGGGGACCCGCTGCATGGAGTGACAATAGATGAGCTCATGGGTTTAGGGGCATATTTGCGCACGGAGGCACAGATGATAGCAGGAGCAGATAAGCTTAGAGAAGCTATGCGGTTGGAACGTGCTGCCATAGACAGGGTTAAAGAGCCAGGAGGGCTGCTGGCGTACATGGGCATAAAACAAGGTAGAGAGGAATCGTTTGGGAGTTTTATTGACAAAGCAGCTGTGGCCATAGACTGGGCGAGAGTCGCAGAATATATGAAGGGGGCACTATTAATGCAGCGCGCCTTACAAAATAGCAATCCAGCAGCGCAAAGGGTGCTAGCCACTCTGGGAGCAAATTGGACCATTGAGGAAGCGCTAGAGCGAATGGCATTACAGCCAACAGCCTCACAGGCATTTTTAGTAGATGCCTTAAAGGAATTAGGATTAGGGCTGCAAAAGCAAGCAGAATCCATTCAAAATCAGGTGTTAGCTGCTCTTGCTCCTCTCTGAAACGGCTCAATGGCAGTCACGCAGGGAGGCTCGAGAAAACATCTCAAGTGCTACCGATGCGGCAATGGGGGATACATACGCCGAGAATGCAGAGCGACTGGCGTGTGGTGCCAAAGCTGCCAATCTAGCTCACACAACACTACGGCTTGTTGGTGCCGATCAGGAAATGGACGGAGGAGCGCGATCAGTGGCCGCACCCAGACACAAGTTGCCGCCGTGACATCAGCGCCACCTCCTGTCTGCAGCCAGCAACAGCAGGGAGCCTCGGCTTGGACATATCAGCAGCAGTAGATGTCACATTAATGACGAACTGGCCTGAAAGGATACCAACTGGAGTAAATGGTCCTCTCATGCTACAAGGACAAAAATGTGGAGCATTATTACTAGGACGCTCCTCGACATCCATGCTGGGACTATTTGTATTGCCTGGGGTCATAGATGCGGACTATACAGGAGAAATACAAATCATGGCTTACACCCCTTATCTCCCGATAAAGATAACAAAAGGTCAACGCGTTGCGCAATTGGTACCGTTACAGCAGATGACATCGGGTATTCCATCGCTTACTGGACAGAAGCGTGATGGAAAGGGTTTTGGCTCCACTGGCATTACACTCCTGACTGTAGATCTACAGGAGAGGCCAAAACAGAGAGTTGAGATCACCCATGGACATCAGAGTATAACCCTTTATGGACTATTGGATACGGGAGCAGACACCAGCATTATATCTCCAGAAGCATGGCCACAGCATTGGCCCTTGCTCCCATCAACAAACATGCTCACAGGAGTAGGAGGACTTACCTTGGCAAGCAGAACACCGCCTCTGTTGGTGCACATTGATGGGCAACAAATGTCCATTGTGTTTTCAGTCGTTCAGTTGCCTCCTACGGTCTCTTGCGTGATAGGCAGGGACATTTTAACACAGCTGGGGGTGGTGTTGACCAATCACCACCCTTTGGGGTAATTGCCATTGCTTGGACTTTCCCCATTCCACTCACCTGGAAAACAGATACACCAGTGATGGTTAAGCAATGGCCTTTGAAAGGGGAGAGTCTTATGCATGCCCATGAATTGGTGAAGGAATAATACACGCAAGGACATTTACGACTCTCAACGAGTCCGTGGAACACGCCCATTTTTGTGATTAAGAAGAAATCAGGAAAATACCGCCTGGTACACGATCTACGAGCTGTGAATGACCAGATGAAACCGATGGGGGCCTTGCAGCCTGGTCTTCTGAATCCAGCCATGATCCCACAAGATTGGCCACTTCTAATCATCGACTTAAAGGATTGTTTTTTCACTATTGGGCTGCATCCCGATGACATGTCCCGATGACACGTGGAGAACCAGACAAAAGATTTGAGTGGATGTCATTGCCGCAGGGGATGCGCAATTCCCCTGTGTTGTGCAAGCTTTATGTTGATGCTGCATTACAGCCATGGCGTCAGCAGTGGCCAGCTACCATAATATATCATTACATGGATGATATCTTGTTTGCGCAGCAACAACCATTTTCCCCTTTGCAGGTTGACAGCATCAGAGACAGTCTTGCAGCATATTCACTTGTTATTGCCACAGAGAAAATTCAGACCACGAAACCATGGAAGTATTTGGGATGGACTCTAATGGACCAAACAGTGGTACCCCAAAAATTAGAACTGCACTTGGACATTAATACTTTGCATGATGCTCAAAAGTTGCTAGGAGACTTACAGTGGCTAAAACCCATTGTGGGAATACCAGATCATTTGTTAGAAACCCTACGACCCTTGTTAAAGGGCACTGATCCCACTACCCCTGTGTGCCTCACGAAGGAACACCATCTTGCCTTACAGCAAATCAGTAACTGTGTGCAACAAGGATATGTGTCTCGTCGACAACTAGATTGCCCTATTAACCTCACTGTTTGGAATAGCCCTTGTCACCTGCTTGGCGCTCTCTCCCAATGCAAGAACAAAATGGGGGAGATACGGGTATTGGAATGGCTGTCACCACCGCTATAACATAAAAGAACAACATTCTCAAAAATCGAACAATTGGCTGCGTTGATCAAAAAAGGCCGTCTCAGAATTGCTGAAGTGGACAGTCGAGAACCTGCCACCATTAGGCTACCCATGGAAAAAAAACGCTGGACTGCTACCTGGTTAATTCAACGGACTTACAGGAAGCATTATTGACATCATCTGCAAAAGTGGAGACAAGCAAGTTAGTGCCCAGGGTCCTGCAATGGATGACAGAATGGGACTGGATCACTCGGCCGCTGAGAAGAGAGCGCCCCATAGAAGGAGCCACCACAGCCTTCACAGACGCAGGGAAAAAATCGAGACGTGCTGATGTCACCTGGCAAGAAAAAGGACAATGGAAGCATCAACTTCTTACAGCAGACCCTGCAGACAGCCTACAAACCTTAGAATTGTTAGCAGTAGTATGGGCAGTGTCCAACCTGCATGAGCCTTTGAATGTGGTCACAGACTCTATGTATGTCGCTGGAGTAGCCAGACGTATAGAAGGAGCAGCAATTAAGAAAGTGAATAACAAACGGCTGTATGAGTTACTGGTTCAATTGAGGAAAGCTCTCCGGGATAGAAGTGCAGTGTACTCTGTAATCCATATCAGGAGTCATAAGTGGTCTGAAGGTCTAGGGGAAGGGAATGAGTGTGCAGATAAACTGGTTACCTTACCCATTGATAACTCTTGTCCTGTTGATAAGCATACCTTAGCAAGAGAAGCCCATAGTAGATAACATCAAAATGCAAAAGGGTTGGCGAGGAACTTTGATTTGGGCTTATCAGAAGCTAAGGCCATTGTCAGGGCATGTCCAATATGCAGTTATCATAATGGGGGAATAGGTTTGGGCTGCGGAGTTAATCCTTGAGGTTTAGAAATGAATGAGAAATGGCAAATGGATGTCACACATGTAGCTAGGTTTGGTAGGCTCAAGTATGTGCATGTTACTATAGATACATATAGCCATTACATATGGGCTACAGCTCAGGGAGGAGAGAAAGTGATACATGTGATCAGGCACTTATTGAGCTGCTTTGCTGTCATGGGAGTCCCGAAAGGTATCAAAACGGATAATGGTCTGGCTGACACAAGTGCTAGGGTCCGAAAATTTTTGGACCAATGGTCTGTCAAGCATGTGACAGGTATTCCGCACTCCCCCACAGGACAGGCGATAGTAGAAAGAGCAAATGGTACCTTCAAACAATATATCGACAAGCACTAGGATGTAAAGGACCCACAAGCATGCCCGGCTAAGGTTTTGTATGTGCTCAATCATTTATGCATTTTTGGGGAGGACGATGCCCCCCCTGCAGTTAAACATCACCCGAGATCAAGTCAGGAAACTATTAAGGAAACAGAGGTCTGGGTGAAGTATAAGAACCCAAGTACAGGGATATGGGAAAAGCCCGCAAAAGTGCTATATTGGGGTCGGGGATATCTTTGTGTTTCCTCACCAACAGGGCCTTTGTGGGTGCCTGTCCAGTGGACTAAACCTGTCTTTGATGCAGCATCTGGTGGACAATCTCACGGAGGGGGAGAAGAAGAAGCTGCCACTGATCTTACGACCCTTATTGCTACAACTGAAGGGACACTTGAAAGCGGTGGACAGAGCAGTGACATGCCGCTACCGGACGGCCAAGGAGCTGATTGACACTGTTGAAGCACTATCGACCTTCCACATAAAAGGACCAGTGAGGGAGCGCTGCCTTGAGTGTCGCAGCCCCTATTGTGCTGCGTGGGTAGCTCTATATTGTGGGGGCTGTGGTAAAACCTTTTGGTTAGAACAGTCCGGGATCTGGGGTTTATGGTGTAACACGTGCAAGCATGACTACACATGGGGGGAAGACTGGCAAAGGGAACTAAGGAGACAGACGAGGCTAGGTACGGCTCTGGCTTTAGATTTTTACGAGTCTCCTGAGCAGAAAATCTTGGCCTACTACTGGTGGGAGGTACAGTGTATTGTGAAAAGAGTTAAAGCTCAAAGTAAGTCATACTTCTTCTAGGTGTAGACAATTGGTGCCTTTAACACAGCATTCAGTTGTAGGACCCATCAAAGGAGATCCCGATCAGGCATTGGACTCCTGCATCGAGGCCCTACAGAGATGGAGATTGCAAGAGTTAGGATCGGTGAGATTAAAGACAGATAAGAAAAGGAAAGCGAGAAAGAAACCAGAAAAATGAGGTTTATTTTTTTTATACTGTTCACTGCTGTGACGGATGGGGCAGTAGGAGTAACACGCTTTAATCAGCCAAGAGGTAATATATGGATAACGCTTGCTAATCAAACAAACCAATCATCCCTTTGTCTGAGCCTTGGAGGAGTTACTAACCCATTTCGAACATGCTTGGTGGGACTCCCAGTGTGGTCTCCTCAGGAATTTTGCAGTCTGATTGATAACCAAACTCTATGCATGCACAATATGACAAACATTAGATTACCCATGCAACAAGGGTACACTACAAGTCAAAGTGACGGTTACCGCCAATGCTTAATAATCTTATCACTTAATACTACCTTGTACTCTCCTCCAGAGGAGTTGGATCTCTTCGGAAGTGCAAACGCCAGTATGACTAACACCTCAAATGGCGGATGGTTCAGTTTCGATCCCTTAGATCCCCAGAATTTAAATCAGCATAAAGGAACATGGGCTACCCTAGATTCATCCCTGAATTTGGGTACAGTGTCTCAGCAGCTTTACAGCCAATGTAACGGCACTAACATCACGGCACCGATGAAATTACCCACAAGGATATTTTAAATTTGTGGAGACAGAGCTTGGAATGGTATACCAGCCAGGCCACAAGGTGGACCTTGCTATTTGGGAAAACTGTCATTGTTTCACCCCAATGAGTCTTTATTAATGCAATTGAGTCGAAATTCAAGCGGGAAGAGTCGCAGCCTGCATGACTTAGACTGCATCCAGATAGGAGACCCACAGTTTTGGAGTGAGTTAAAACAAGTGATAGTTTCAACTATCTTGCCAGGAGGAGCTGCAAATAAAGCTATGAACTTAGCAAAGCAATTGGGATGCTGAGCCAAGGATGAGTTAAACAAGACGTCACAAATTTTAGATTTGCTAACCGCAGATGTACAAAGTGTTAATCATGCTGTTTTGCAAAATAGAGCCGCTATAGATTTTTTGCTTTTAGCACAAGGGCATGGATGTGAAGAGTTTGAGGGAATGTGCTGCATGAATTTGTCCGATCACTCTGTATCTATTCATGCGAAGATAAAAGAATTACAGCAGGGACTTCACAATCTCAAAGAAGAAGAAGGTTTAGGAATCGACGAATGGCTTAAAAGCTTAGGGCTTGGACCGTGGCTGAGAAACCTTGTGACATATGCTATAGGGATACTGGGTGTGATTTTGATGCTTTTGCTTATTTTGTCTTGTATCTTTAATTGTATTCAAAATATGGTCAGCCGAATGATAGAAAGAACCTGGCAGACTAGCCTCCTTGCCCAAGAACAAAACGGGGGAAGTGTGGAGAGTTTTGTCAAAGAGTGGCTTGAGGAGAGGGGACACGGCTAAATCAATTTGGTAAAGATGTCCTAACTAGGACAGAGGCCCTTTCGCAGGCAGGGTGTCCTTGTTCACAAAGAAGATGCTGAAGTTATACAAGGACGGGGTGTGGAATGCAGAAGTTGCTATTCTTGCTAACCACAGGAATGTAGATAAAGGCTAAATTAGGCGGGGTTGACATGTAGCTGAATAGCCAACCCTGAGCTCAGCTTTTGCAATATGTATGAGGCTCATTATGTACTGTATTTAGGTTGCCGAATTAATCAATAAATTAGACCTGTTGATGACCATCTGGTGTCCTGGTCTCCTTCCTTCGACACCTCATCATTTCTTGGTCTATGACAGGATCCTGTGACAGGGATCCCAAATGCCACGCTTCAGTGCCATCCAGAATTGTAGCCTCGCCTGCAGCATCCCAGAGATGGACCAGCCAAATAATTATGGATTCATCAGGTTGTCAAGTGTAATCCTTCCGCAAGCCACGAAGGTCCTTCAGGGAATAAGACTCAATATTTGCATCTGACATTGAACCTGCTGCTTTGACTCCTGATTTTATGTCAGGAGGCATTGAGGTTCCTTCTCCTTCTTCATCATCATCATCATCCACTGGTCGATTGGTCTTGTCCGTGCATTTTCCCACTTCTAGTGCTGGTAGCAACAGCCATGGGTTTAGCTGCTGGCTAAGGCTCACTATCTGGTTGGGCTACTGGCTTCAAGCCTGGGGTGTTGGCTGCAGCCTGAGTAACTGGGATAATTGCTGATTTATCTCCCTGCCCTCCTGCCTCTCTCTGCTGCCCAACAGTATCTAGCAGTGCGTGATAAGCATATGCCAGGGCCCAGCTCACTGCAATGACCTTCCTCTCCTTAGGCTCATCCTGGTACTTCTCTTTCAGATATTTCCCCACCTCAGCTGGATTCTGAATTTGTTCATGGGGAAAATCCCAGACTATAGGGTCAGAGAATTCCTTCAGGATTTGGCCCATATCCTCCCATTTCCCACACCACTTAGGATTTTCCACACCGGGGTCTACTCCTGAGTCAGGGGTCTCATCAGCCCGTCTAGAAATCTCAGCCCTCATTCTAGAGAAGCAGCAGGCTGTATGGAGGAAGGTTACCAGATTGAATACCAGGAAGATGGTTTCTTTAACATTGAGGGGAAACTGAACATCCTTCACTAGTGATGCAACTGATTCATAGGAGAAGAAGGAAAGCAGAGGCTAAAAAACCTCATTCCCTGCTGCTCCTCCTCTAACAAACTGGGTGCATAACCATAGCCATGAACCATTCATACCTGGAGCAGATCCTAGCATGCTTATAAACTTCTTGCAAATCATTGCCACCAAGCCCAGCAGGATAGCTACTCTGGTCACTGCCCCTTGGATGTAAAAACTACGTATTAGGGACAATACTAGAGCTATTTCTGGATAAGAAAATAAACCTAGGGACCACTGAGGTGTTAAAATCTCAAAAAACCCTAGGGACCAGAAATGCATGCAAACCTTCACCCCAATAGATATTATGAATTCAAAAAGCATGGCTTTTAGCTGATTTAAGCAAACACAGAGTAATAGCAACCAAAATGCAGTCAAAACAGGGTTTTTCCACTCTCTTGAGCCCCTTGTTGGGCGCCAAGATTTTGTTCTGGTTTAGGGCAAATTTGGTAGAGAATCTCCAAAGGAGGGCCCTCCAGAAAGAAAACCCACATGACCCCTCCCCCCAACCGGTTCAGGAAGAATTCCTCGGAGAGAGGTGGAAAGAACCTGTTTATTTAACAGGCACAGCACCCCCCAGAACACAAAATGAACAATACCTGATGACACCGCTCTGAAAAAGGTGACAAAATCAGAAAGTCTCTTTCGGGGGTGGTTGCTCTGTTAGTCCCTCTGGTGCTGGGGCAGCTGCTGCAGCCAAACGGTGCAAACCCTTGGCGTTTCCAGGTCCCAGTCCGGAGCAGGTTTGAGATGGTCGAAGAAAAAGGAGAGGAGAAACAGTCCAGGAAGGAATTTGGACTGTTTAGCTAAACTAGCTAATAAGCAGAAGCAAAAGCAAGCAGAAGCGAGAGCAGAGAGAGAACATGCAAAGCAGAAAGCCAAAAGCAAAAAGTGAAAATAGCCCTATGTACTGCCCGTCTCTCTGTCCCTGATAAGACAAATCCAAACAAAACTTTCACTCTTCAGAGACAGACTTAAAGGCACAGAACATATAAATGGGGATACAAGCATCATAACGTCACCCCAGGACAGAGTGCCTCCATCCATGTACTCCATAACCAGGGACAGTTCCTCACCCACAAGGTAGCTAAAAGAAGGAAACAAGGGCGTGGAGATGAATGTACATGGCTAGGTTGCTGTTTGGAAAAGATGGGTTGATTCTTCTTTTCAGGTCCCTTTGAGACAAAGACAAAATAAAGGAATAGACATTCCCTCTTGGCTGTGCATTGTTTGCCATCTGTGCAGTCTCAAGGAGAAAGGCACAGCTGCGAAAAAGAAGATGTCTTAGATGGGCAGCAAGCAAAATGCACAGTTTAGTAACAGCCCAGATATAAAACCTGTCACGCATGGTGTTTCTGGGAAAAAGCACCTAGTCTTCCTGGCATGTATAGCAATGGAAAACAGTGGCAACAATCCAAGGGAAATCCTTGTTAGTTTACCTGGACATAGGAAGACACTTGAAAAAAATCAAGCTCCAAAACAAAGTGGTGGCTGTGAATATAGAGATCACTGATTTAGTAAGACATGACTCATCCGAGGTTTTGAACAATTTTCAAATACCATGTGCCAGCAAAGACTCATGCAGACAAAATGCAATCTTTTCCCATCCACTGGAGATGAAAAGAGCAAAAATTATTAGTGAATAATTACAGTTCTACTTGCTGCCAGTGACCAAAGTGGGATTTTACCTTCCATGTTTGCAATATATGAACAAACATTCATGGGACAAAAGCACAACTCACCTGTCTAAACAGTTGACCAGGTTGGGATTCCTGTTCACCTTCATGACCATGAGTTCATTGACTTTTAGTTCCTTCTTCCTCAGTCCTTGAAGACGTATTTTCTTTATGGCCACCTAAAATGACATTGAAAATCAGTAACTTGAGAGGTTGGTGGCACGAGACCACAAGGCACGTGGAGCGAGTGGTTTTGCAATGACACAGCTGAGCTGTGCCAAACTGCCTTGTGATTAGGCACTGCAGTCATTAGGAACTGACATTCCAACAGCCCATTTCTCTGCTCCCTTGGGAGCCAGTTACAGGACACGTGGGGCCACTGACATTTTGCCTTGACCACTTGGTAACAGCACTGTCTCAGCTATCACCCACAAACCTCTGACCACACTCTCTGCTGCTTTGTTTGGGACTCAGAAGAAGTAATCCATGCCTTAATACTCTGTGGATACATCTTCTAATATGGGCAGGGCTTAGGGCTTTCAGGGATGCCTTGCAGATCTCTCCCTATGTGCAGTTCCCAAGTGCAGCACGGCAGGTGGCTAAGGAACTACCAGTAACTTTCAGATGGATTTGCCGGCAACCAGAAATGAGAATTCAGGACTCTGAAGGTGTAGCCCCAAAGAGCAGTGAGGTGCTCGAAGGCACCACCTTTGTTTTAGCAATGGAGAGCGAGTGAGCGCGTCCTTCTCTGAAAGGAACCGCTGCCCTCCGTGCCTTCCTTCCAGCAGCTGAGGAGGACAAAGTCCCAAATGTGTTTTGTGGGCTTGTGCCAGTCTGTGCTTCTTGTGCCTTTTCAGCACAGCTCTGCCCAAAGCTCCAGCCACAGCTCAAACCAGAGGGGAAAGCCCTCGAGTGCAGCAGAGTCTGCAGGTGCTGTTCACATTTACCTCTCCTCCTGTGGCAGTGTTGAGTGCTTTACAAACATCTCCAAAAGTCCTAGAAACAAAACAGAAGCAGAGAAAGGAAAAGTAATTTAGATCTTGCAGTGAAAGCCAGCCCACACAGGAGATCTGTGCTGTAAATGCCGCAGACCTGCAGGACACTGGAAGCATGGAAATATCTCTGACAATGCCTTCTGAGCACACTTAGAAATTCTGATCAGCACTGACAATCTAAGCCCAATGCCTGAACACATTTGCAGCTTGTCTGACTTTACACTTGATACCTATTCCACCAGCAAAATACCTGATGCGTAGTTTTGTACAATTACATTGCTTGGACTCACCCACTGCCAATATTTTCTAGTTCAATGTATTTTACAATAGGATTTTCCATCTTCACCATTCTCCCTGAGGGAAACAAAATGCAAGATGTTCGCTTTAAAGCAGAGATCACACCTTCTAGAAGATACAAAAGGCAGCCCCACTGTCTGGGGCTCTGAGCCCTCCCTTTGTGGACAGCTGGCTAACAACAACAGGAATAGCAACTGGAAAACAAGAAAAGAACAGCAGGCCTCCAGCACAAGTGGCTGGCACAGAGACTGATTTCTAGCATCCTTTAAAGTGAGAGACCTCTTGACAGCAGACACACTGGGAAGCCCAGGGAGATACATTCAGAGGAGACTGGGACCAGAAGACAATACCTACCAAGGCAAGTAAGTTTGTCATCAAGAAACATTAAGGAGAGCTGGAACTAACAGTGCCTTTCTTTTCTTGGGAATAAACACTGTGAGATTTATAAAAGTTTCCTCCTTGCTAAGATTAAATGCACCTGGACATCTGGTATCAATTCCTCTGAACAGATGCCAAGTTCAGAACAAGAGGAATATTGCCAAGTGTTCCCATCTTTTCCACCTTGCAGCAGTTTACCAGAAGAATGCCTCTGTGTTTGTAAACCAGAGCAGCTCATGCTAGAACCAATCCCCATGGGGCTTTCAGCATCAGGACCCTCACCCTTTGTGAGCAGGCTGAGCTCAAAGACGCCCTTGCCCATGCCCCGCGTGAAGAACCGCGCCGATTCTCTTCACCCTGACAGCGCGGCTCAGTCACTCCCATTGCACTCGCCCTCTCGGCACCACACACGTCCCCATCTTCCCAACTCAGCACGGCGGGCACAGGCACAGAGGACAGCAGTGCTCCTCAGGCGCCCCTGTGACACAGAGAGCTGCCCAGAGGAGATGCTGACCCTCTTGTGAGCCCAGGCCGTGCGAGGCAGAAGCCGGCCCAGAGAAGGGGCTGCTGCCTCAGGCAGCTCCGCGCTGCAGCAGCCGGGCAGCAGCGGGACCCTCCCAGCTAAGGAAGGCTCCAGCCTCTGCATTCCCACCAGCCCTCAGGGGCAGGGCAGCGACCACAACAAGGCTGGCAAAGCGCAAGCATGAGCACTGACAGGCTCTGATGGGAAGAAGCCAGAGTGAGCCTGAGCCCCGGACAAGCTGTTGCCCCCATTCAGGACACAACAGGATGGGCTTTGAGATCAGCCACCAAGAGGCACAGATCAGTGCCCTTTTTGTCCCAACTGGTGATGGTAGACACAGAATCCACTGGGCTCTCTTCTCAACCCTACCAGATCTTATCTGAGGGCACAGCACTGGCAGCTGTTAAGGGCAAGAAGCAGATTCATTGGGTTGTGCTGCAGAATCACAAAGGGCTTGATGTGTTCTCCTAGAGACTGATCTCAGCAGGGCTTCTACCAGTGGTTAGGACTCAAGCAGTCACAGCCTTCTGCTGATCCAGGAACAATCCCTGCTTCTGCCTTCGGCAGAGAGGGAAGCCCAGGCAAACTCCAGCCAGTCTAAGCTGCCCTCAGAGGCAGCAGGAACACCCAGAGCTCTCTCTTGCTGCCTCGGAGCACTGCCAGCACTTCTGTGACACTAAACTGAGCAGAACCCTTTGGTACAGCTATGCTGACACGTGCACACAACACACTGTCCCTCAGATAAGAAAGATACCAGACGTACTCTGTTGCTCCAGAGAGTCACCCGCCATCACCTGTTGCTGAGCAGCAGCTGGGTCAGCACGGGAGGTGAACCAAGGGCTCAGGCTCCACTTCTTCAGCTGGGGAGCAAAGGCTCCTTAAGACAGCACTGCTGCTGCTGCAGCAGCTTCAGTGTCAGAGTGGGTGCAGATCTGAGACAAGAAATGAGTTGATGTCAGGAAGGTGTGGCAGAGATTGCCCTGAAATGCCAGAGAGATTGCCATTTGAAATGCAAGCCCTCAGGAAGCTGCTGTCAGCCACATGCAGAGCTCTTCAACTGGATTGCTTTGGATGTCCACTTGTGAAACCAAATGGTCAAAACCAAAGGCTGCTTTTACTCGAGTTCATAGCCAGTTTCTTGTTCTAAAGGATGACTGCAGCAACAACCACTCCACTTCCTCCCAAAGACTCCTTTCCCCCTCATAGGTCTGCAGATACATTTGCAGCTCCTCATTCTAATGTTCTACCTCCTGCCACGAAATTCTCTTTTTCTGCACCTTCCTCGGGATGAGCTTATCCTGCAGCATCTCTGGATGGTTCAGTTCCTGGGCCTCATGCCAGCCTCGGGGCTCTTGGTTGCCCGTCATTTGCTGGAACTCTCTGCAGGCTGCCAGGTAGGATGGCGACACTTCCACCTCAAGTCAAACAGAACAAAGCAGTCAGAGACTACAGCTTGTCCTTGTCAGCCAGGAGTCATTGACTGGGAAGAAAGTAAAGAAAAGGACAGGAGCAGATGATTTACAAGGGATACAGACAGCTTGTAGCTCGTATTCCAAATCTGTGTGAGTGACCATGTTCACCTGCAAAAATGCCTCAAGAAACAAGGTCACCTGGAAGAAGCCAGCAGGAGTTCATTCGGATGACTGCTGGCTAAATGGCCAAAGGAGTAATGCCACTGTCTAGAGCATCAGCTGAGATCCAGCAGAGCAGGCAGTGTCCTTGAGAGCAGCTCTGACAGAGGCCTCATCAGGATGGCACTCAGAGGCATCACCCACCCACTGCTGCTCTGCACTGGAAAGGCAAGGAGGGCAGAAACCACCCCTTGGGCAACTGCACTGCCTATTGCTATTTCACTCACTTGCATTTCTAGAGCCAATTGCTCCTGAAGGAGGCGATTCATCTTCTCTTTGATAATTTACATTTTTTCGTCTAGCCTCTTCTTCCTTACCTTGATTCTAGCCTCAGTTTCCTGAAGGTGTGCCTCCATCTGTTTGTCAATTTTCTGTAAACAACAATGGAAAGGACTCTCTTTCATGAGTGGAGTGGCTGCCATTCCTTCATTCACCTGTTTTTGTTGATTGCCCCTCCGCATAGGGAGATTCTTCTCTTCTTGGATGTCTTCATTCCTCCTCTTCACTGCCCTGATGTCACTCTGAGCTTCAGGCAGCTCTGCTTGTGGCTCTGCCTTGATGTTCTGTACACACAAAAGCAGAGCAAGTGACTGAGAGCTGCCATCAAGCTCAGCTTTTCCCTCTTTTAGCCTCAAAATCACATTTATTCAGCCCCTTCTTTCTGCTTCTCTACCCAGCTCTGCTTCCACTGTAACCATCCTGTCCTGGTGCTGATCTCTGCAGATTCCAAGGCTCTGTCCTTTCAGTGCCTGTGGGACTCCTGGCCTCCTCAGTCCCAGGAGCTCTGGTTTATGCCCCTCTTCCTGCCCTTCCCTCTGTCCCCTGGCCAGTCAGGCTTACCTGGCCATTCCCCTGTGGCTCTTCCACCTGCTGCCTGAGCTGCTCTTCCTGCTCTCAGGCAGGGAACAGCTCTCCCTGAGTCTGGCATGGCATCTCAGATAAGGCAGTGTGCTCCTGCTCTTTCTCTAGAAGCACCTGCACAGAAAGCAAGAGAAGATGGGTTTCAACTTCCCATATGCCCTTTGTGGGCCAAGACTCAAAGGCTGCTGGGCTCACACGTTCCCAAAGCACTGTGCTGCTGCTCTCCTGGGTCGTTCTGTGCTCGAGGGGAGGCACAGATTCCAAAGTGACCCTGGCCCTACAATCAGGGGCCATCTGGGACTGAAGCTCCAACAGCCTCTCAGGCAGCTGACAGGGAAGGGGTGGCATTTCTCAAGGGTCTGGTGAGAGCCTCCCTCTGCTTCTGCCATGTCCTGTTTTTCTTTCAGTAGTGACTGACACCCCGCCCTGTCCCACAGCTCCATCCTGGCTCTGCAGGGGCTTCCTGGGTGAGCTCACTCCTTGTGAGAGACACTTCTGGAGTTCACCTTCTCTTCAGGCCTGCACCAGCATTCCTCCTTCCTGACATCCACACTCTTGTTAGAAAACCGGGTCATTCAGGAGATGAGGATGCATGCAAAGATCTCTGATGGAAGTCAGAGAACCTCTATGGCCACCTCAGTATATGGAGGAGGACCAAGGTGTTTCTTCTCCCTCTTTTGTCAACTGAGAATTCTGACCAGCAGTAACAGAGTTTCTCATAAGGCCCCATTAACGAATGCAGCTACACAGCCCTGGGGATGCCAGTGAAGGAAACAATGTGTCATGTAATGCATAAATGAGCAAAGTCACCAGACCCCAGCTACAGCATGGGATAGTTCCACTGCCTCAGGACATGCAAAAATTTAAAGGATAAAAAGAAGGCTTCAGGGCACAAGAGAGTGCAGGAGGAAAACATGAGGGGAAAAAGCAACCATCTCTGGATGGGGAAACATCTCTGCCTGCTCAGGGTCAGTCAATGGAATTTGTCTCTACTCCTCTCCTGAAGGGATGCCTTCAGGTGAGCTTTGCATCTTCCACTGCTTTGGAGCAGAGCCAGGAAGATTCAAATAGACAGACAGATAGACAGATCTCACTTTTATAATCTCTCTTTATGTGCTGTGGTATTTACATTCTTTGAACACAGAGAGATATAATTTTCTCTCTTAGGTTTTTTTTAAGGGAAGGTAGTGAGAAACTTAGAGAAGAAGAGAAAACAATTATAATCTATTTGCTGTTCTTGTTGTTTAGTACATGTAGAATGTGTTATAGTGATTGTTTACTGAAAGTGATTTGTTAATTGGATTTTAGTGGTAGTTGTTTAGCTTGATTAGCTAATTAGATAAAAGCTGTGTTGTGACTGTCTGGAGACAGTCACAAGTTTTTCTTTAGCAGCTTTTTAGTACAGTATCTCTATAGTATAGTTTTAATATAGTACTAGTGTAATATAACATAGCTTAAGAAAGCATTTGTTTAACCTTCTAAATCATAGAGTCAAAGCACATTATTCGCCATGTGGGGGTCACCCTGAATCAATACTGTCCTTTCTGTCACTACACACATCAGCACTCGGTAGCAGTGCCCCAATCAGCAGCCATCCTGAACTTGCTCTCCTGTTGCTTCAGTAACCCTCACTCCTGGGGAATCTGGAGCGTGTGGGTCCTTATGGAATGCAACCAGACCCAGAGCATTGCACTGGGAACTGCACTCTTTGTGCATCTGTGCTCGGGCAAGTTCTTCTCTTGGACTCGACCACACTGATGGTGCTGAAGTGGCTGGAATGAGAAATGCAGCCCAGCCCCTCCCAGCTCCTCTAATCTCTGAGCACCAGCTGGAATGCAAGGGCATTGATTTCCTGCTCAATTCCCAAACACAACACACACTGATTCCCTGGGCTGCCAAAAGACACGGGAGCCATTAACCTTGAAAGTGATGTGTTTCTGCCAGTGCTGGAAAAGGGCAGCAAAAACTGAGAAAGAGCTCCCTGGAGAAAGAGAAATTACACAAGGCTTCTCCTTCAGGCAAACAAACAAACAAATAAACAAACAAAATATGAAAGTGCTACCTACTCCAGTGTCTAAAGCACTTGGTTGCAGTGAAGGGATGTTTGGCACTGAAACACCCCTTGTGCTGAGCATTGGATCTATGGATCTAAGGCAGGGATCTATGGAAGTCTGCCTGAAGGTCCCTCAGGAGCCCCCATTGTCCAGGCTAAAGCTCCCTCAGCACCTCCTCCCTGGCCTTGTGCTGCACCCCCTTGCCCAGCTCCCCTGTCCTTCTGTGCACACACTGCAGCCACTCCATGACTTTCTGCTTCCCAGGGCCCACAGCTGCACACAGCACTCCAGCTGTGGCCGCAGCGCTGCCCAGCACAGGCCACGCTCCCTGCCCTGCTCCTGCTGCCCCACGACTGCTGGCACAGCCACCGTGCCCTTGGCCTTCTTGGCCCCCTGGCCCCACGCTGCCTCATCTTCAGCTGCTCAAGGCCACCAGCCCTGCGTCCTTTTGACCCACGCAGCTCCCCAGCCACAAAGGTGCCCATTTCACTGCAGATACAGCAGGCATCATTGCAAGATGGCCTTCCTTTTCCACCACCTCATGTTCCAAGTAGATATCATAAAGTTTGATAGGAATAGGATTCTAAATCACTCTGTTTAAATTAAAATGATCTAATTCAACTGTACAGGAAATCACTCTTAATTAAATTTTTCCTATCTGCTGTCAGCAAGCATCGTTCTCTTTTCAAAACTCGTCTTTTAGTTCTTCAAACTCTGAGAAGGAAATTCAAAAATATCTATTGCTGCCTTTGTTACTTTTGTTTCAGGCATGAAAATGGATTTTCTTTCAGCCTCCCTAGCTGGCCCTCTACACTCTACTGCTACTGGCCAAGTTCACACTTTCCTCTACCATTCTTAAGCGCCAGGAACATGAAATGTTCGTTTCTCACTCACCTCAGGATCTTCAGCACTGCTGAATACACACTTCAGGCGTCCTGTAGTGGGAAGGGAAAATGAACCAGATGCTGTCAGAAAATTGCCTGGGCTGCTGAATCCCACAGAACAAGTCAACCCAAACAGAGATGATTTCCCTTTTCACAATGTCGCTCCAGGAGACACAATTCATTCACACAGCCAGCAAGAGATCAGGACAATATTCTTGGCTGTGCCTACACTTCGGCCAGTTTAGCCAGTAAATGAATACAAATATGATCAAGCAAATGCAAAGTGTTTTTCTTTAACACTCAATGCTCCTGTTCTACCAAACACATAAGACAGGTCCTGAAATCCTCTCCTTGAGGTTCTTTTTTTTTTTAATCAGTTGCATGCACCAGTTCTCATAAACTTGCTTGAAACAGTTGCTCAGAAAACCTTCCCTAAAATCCCCCTGAGCTGTGTCAGACACTCACTGCTTTAGAGTTTGCATTTCCTTGCAAAGGGAATCACTCTATTTAGCACTTTGAAACGGGTCAAGTTAGACAGTCAAATCCTTTCATGACAAAATTTAAAAAGAAAGAAGCTTTCTCTGAATTCTGGGAACAACTGCAGAGTTTTTAGAAGGCCTTCCCTGAAGCTCTGCCAGTCTACATTTTCAAAGGCGTCTTGCTCGTCCCAGCAAACTGAGGAAATGACAGACTCTGCTGCCACAGACTCTCCCGTGGAGGGAATGGAAGCCCTGCAGGTTCCCTTGCAAATGCTGCCCCTGTGGCTACAGACACCCCCTTTTTAGCTGAACTTCTTGACATGAACTTCACCAAACCAGTGGCCTCCTAATGCTCTTTCTCTTTCAAAATCAGAAACTCAGCCACCAGCAGGAAGACATACAAAAGCCAGGTTAGGATACACCCTAACCTAAGCAGAAGGGAAAACTCTACTTACTAACAAAGTGTGTAACGTAATACGCGGAAAAACAAACACCATAAGCAGCAAAAGCTGCTGTGGCCAGATGGTGGATCATATTCCCAGAGCTGTGCCAGTCTTCTCCAACACTAGAAAAACAAATGGCCTGTCAGAGTGTAACTACCCACTGACCAATGCTCCAACCAGGAGGGTTCTCCTGATGTGAGCAAGGCCTAGGGCTGCTCTGACACTCAGGCCTTCCGTGCACCAAGGCAACCTTCTGATGTCACCACGATGATGTGGCAACCATGCCATGACATCACAAAGCAAAGTATGACAAAGAAAAGCATCACAAAGCATGTTAGTCTGTGAATTTATGCAAAGCAATAACCAACCTTCCCTACAGCAAACACAAAAGAGCCTGGGAAGTTCTTCTCTGACACAAAGCAGCACAAATTCCCCTCATGGGTAAAACCCTGTTGTTCAGGGGATCCAAGAGGAACTCCAAGAGTGCCCCAAGCACCTACAGCCTGTACCTCAACTGAGCACTCAGATGGGAAACAAGCAAAGGAAACCAGACCAAGACAATGGCCCACAGCATTTCACATGTGAGAAATGACTCTCACTTTTAACATTTTAAAGGTTTAGTAAACCTTAACAAAGGACCGAATAAGGAAAAGTTGCAGCATTGGGAGTCTCTGTGACTAGCAGCCATGTGCTCATCTACAAAAAGGATGCTCTGCCTTTTATACCCATAGCTCCTCCAAAAGTTTTGTCAGTCAACTCTTTCTCTGCTGTCCATTGGTGGAGATTACTTTCTTGCATCCGGACTGGAGGTCAGGTGTTGTTACACCCTGCCTGCTGGTCACAAGCCAGCCCTCCCCAAATGCCCTGACTACCAAGGCTATTACAAGGGAGATGGGAAAGAGGACTATGGGAGGATATATTACAATACCATCACTACATATTTGAACATCCACATAACATCTACTTCTTAATTGTCAGAGCCAACCATTGCATTACTCATCCAGAACACACAGAACCAGGAGAGAAGCCACTGTTGGCATCACAGCTGAAATGCTTCCTAACAAATCTCCCCACATATTTGCACCTTTATTGGACATGCCCAGGGCTCCGGTGCGTGCACATCTCTGCCTCTCTTCCCCTTTGGCAGCAGTCGAACTGGCAGCACCTGCCCGCCAGCAGCAGCTGCTCCAAGCTGGGAACGCCACTGGCGGTGCTGATTTCCAGAGGCTTCTGTGTGCCAGGGGAAGCCAAGGCAGGAGCGGGGAGCTGGGCAGGGCACAGTGCCCACTGTGCTGTGGGCTCCTTCTCCTGCCATAGCTGGGCACACCTGGCAACAAGGCATGACAACTTGTGGGCAAGCCAAGGAGTTTCTGGGGCTGCACTGCTCTGCACACACCCAGCATACCTGCAGCACAGAATTTTAACCCTCAAACAGCTAAACCAAAGGGAAACAGCTGGAAAAGATTTCATTTCAACCATTCTTTATGCTTCAATAGAAATGACCAAAATGAAAGTTACCAAGCAGGGCCTGATCCACACTGCCAGCTCAGTGTGAGAAAAGAGGCATTACTTTATTTCAGTGCTGGGTGTGTGAGGAATCGCTTCCCTGAAACATGCACACCCACGTGTTAGTATCCACGGAACTAAGACATTACTTTCATTACTTTTATTCATTTCTTTGCTCAAACTCACAGGCTAAACATTCTCACAAAGTATTTGACATGTTTAAATCACTTCCCCAAAATTACTGACATTTAGAGTAGGGGTCTCTTGAGGGTCTCTGCTGGTCATGTGGTGAACATCCGGTTCCTCAAATTCTCCTCCCATGGTTAAGAGCCTTCTTCTCCTTGAATGCATGGCAGCTACCTCCTCAGTAGGCCCACTGTCTTTATTCTCAAGGCTAAGCCATCCACTTGCACACATTAACCACTGGTGTGAGGGAAGGTACGACTAAGCACTGCCTGTTAAAGCTTAACAGATTCACAATTTGTTGCACGTCAACACTTCCCCAACATCTCTCATTCCTTCTCTGGGAATCAAACACGAGCATTTTGTGATCACTGAGCCCAAGGCCGCCTCCAACCCTCCTGTCACCCAGCAGCCCTTCTCTCCTCACAAACAGCAGGCCCAGCAGTGCCTTCCCTCACTGGCTCAGTCACCAGCTGTGTCAGGAGTTCTCTGTCACACACTCCAGGACCATCCTGGACTGGTTGCTCTCCGCTGCACTCTGTTGCCAGCAGACATCCCCACCCTGTTCCATGCCCCTTGCAGAACCCTGCACCTGCTGTCCATGGGCACCTGGCAAGGGGAGGCACTCACGGCAGAGATGCACCAGCTGCACTGGGCAGGAACCAAAACCCTCTGGCGGCACAGCTGCTGGCCTGGGTCTGGCACAGCTCTGCACGCCCCACTCCTCATGGGCTTTGGGCTGGAAATGCAATTGCACTTTCTGCCTCATGGAGAAATACCAGGGCTGCACAAACAA
Source organism: Melozone crissalis (assembly GCF_028551555.1). NCBI lineage: Eukaryota > Metazoa > Chordata > Aves > Passeriformes > Passerellidae > Melozone > Melozone crissalis. The sequence continues at coordinate 4,339,833 of NW_026535912.1, forward strand.
CGGCCAGCAGGCCACATCCCAAAGGCACTGCAGCATGGAGTTGAGAAGGAAGAAGACCCTTCCCCAGTTCCTAATCATACCAAAACCACCATAATGGGGACTTTTAATCTTCTGAATGTAGAGTTGATTCACAGGGTGACAAAGGAATCTTCCAATGGCGTTGAAGTTTGGTAGAGTTTTTATTCTGAGTCCTACTTAGACTGTTGATTTGAAAATTTATTTTAAAATATTTTTTAAAAGGCTGTGCAGTCATATGGTTTTGTTCTAATAGCAAAATGGATAGATGAAATGTACTGGCATTTTAATTACATCCAAACTGATTAGTCTGTAAAAGCTTTCCTGCAGAATAGCCACTAAACAAAAAATGAAAATCTGTGGACTGTTGACTTTGCAAATTTCTGCTAAACTTATCAGACAATGAGGCATTTTTAGTAGATCATAGAGGAAATTATTTCCTATGGATAACTTGATTTGGATAAACCTGTTGATTTCAAATTAAAACTGCCAGCATGTACTAAGTGGAAATCTGAATACTCACTTCTATGAGTTCTGAATTATTAGATGGTCATTGTTTGCCGTATTAACAAAAATTAACATTCTGGCTATTTTTTTTACTTACAGCCAGCTCTTCAACGCTCTTTGTAACATCAGAGTTTGTAGCAATGTGAACCATGGGTTGGTGGAGCATTGCAGAAGGCTCCTATGCCAGCACTAAACGTTCACATTTACCATGGCATCACCTCTTGCCTTTAATTCCAAGCTACAGCTCAGTTCCTGCAGTATAGATTCACACTTGTAGTCTGTATTTGCAGCTGGTTCTTACTTCCCTGTCCAGAAAAAAATCATGCTTGGATCTCAAATCAAAATAAAACAAGGAGAGAGTCAGGTTCTGGATAGGTATAGCAAGAACTAAGAGATTTTTTTGCAAATATGTTGAAAAGTTGTTTGTACATGCTGCAAAAATGACGGATTAAAGACTTGCACTCTAACTTGCAAGTTGAGCTTTGCCTGTTCTTTCTGGACTGATTTCTTGAGGGCAGACACTGAACCTAATCAGTAAGAAAATCAAAACCACAGGAGTAGTTTGGAGAATATTGTAAATTATTCTGTCATGATGCTTTTTGCCTAAAAGTTCTGGCCATCATCCGATTGGAGTAATTAGAGGAGATCGAAGCCATCATACTGTGCCTGTGCACACAATTCCTTCTCAGGAGTAATCCACGAAGCAACGCTGACAAATCCACACCAGCAGCTGTTGCCACACAGTCATGAAGCAGAGAATATGTATTTCTGCTACACTTGAACAGCTGAAGATGCCTCTGCTGAGCTAATTTTAGTGACTGCCCACCACAGATGGGACCTTGTGGTCAGTCTCCAACAAGTCAGGGCAGTTAATATGCTGCCTAAATGAAGTGAGTCTAGCAATATATAGACCATGGAGCCTGAGGAAAGCCACCAGCTGTGGGAGATTTATTTTGTTTCCATATCTTTCTTTTTACTAATTAATTGCAGTCAATTATTTAAAGCATGGAAACTTTTGGCATACCATTGGCTGGAAGGTTGGTCAATCTTCCATTCATGACTCCTCTGAAAGCATCACCCCAGTGTTTTTATCAGTAGCTCTTCCATCATCATGGCTCACACAGCATTTCCTGCAGCTCTTCCTGGAGTCAGGGAGAGGCACCAGGAGAAGGGGGAGAAAGCTGTGTGCAGAGACTGTGTCAGCTAAAGAGATATTTGTTTCCTCTGATTTGACTGAATGGCTGCAGGAACCTTGCTAGCACTGCTGGCGGGGTGGCCTTTTGCAGGGCTGGGCAGAGTTTGGGGCCCAGGATCCCTCCTCTTGGTGGGACACCAGGGTGAGCAGCCCCTGTCCCAGGCAGGAGCAGAGGTTCTGTGGCTCTGCCCTGGGCACAGGGACCTGCCACTGCCATGAGCTCCTGCCGCGGCTCCTCTGGGGCAGCTCCTGCTCTGCAGTGATGATGGGCGCAGCTGGGGGTGGCTGCAATGGAGGGTGGCTTCCAGTGGGCTCTGTTGGTCTGCCACACTGGAGCCAGCAGAGCTGCTGGAAGGAGTCTCCTCTTGTGAGCTGCTGGAGCTGGAGCTGGCACTGGCCACAGAGCCGCTGTGTTCATCCCTGACAGGACCAGAGCACAGCAGCCCCTGGGCCTCCTTGCTGCACGATGGCAGTGAGGAGGCCATGGACCAGAGGTTCAGTATGTGTGACTCAGTTTCCTGATAAACTGTGCTAAGAAAACCCTGCATCCCTCCTGCCAGATCTAAGACACTCCAAGAAATCTGTTGGCACATTGGGAACTCAGAATTGCTTGCATTTTGAACGATTGTCTTATGAGTGCTTTTGATTGTTTTTGTCATTTTGTGTTGATTCAGTTGATCCTTCAGAGAAGCTTTCCTAATAATATAAAACACAGGGAACTGTGGAGACCCTGGGGGGGCATTCCCTGGTCTAGGGAGACACAAGAAGCTTCCCTCAAAAAGCTGTTAGACCCCATTGGCTCCTTCCCCTGTTCCTGTGTCTGTTCCTGCGCTCCTGAGCCACACCTTCCCTATTCCCTGATTGGCCCCCTTATCTTTGTACTGCCCCGAGATCAGGGTCAGCCCCCAGGGCCCTGGGGAGACAAAATGAGACCCTCTGTGTGTGGGTGCTGGGACCTGAACATCTCCCTGAACAGCTGAATAAAACATCTGTGGAGATTATGCAAAGGTCCTTTTTGCTTCTTTACCCTGGACTATGCTAGCAGCAATTCAGACTGCTACAGAGGAGAAGCTGCAGCACTGGCACCAAGATTTGGGCAACTTGACCATAGGCACAGAGGGCGTGCAGGATGCTGCTCTATGAATTCCTTAACCAGCCATCTCTGGTGCTGGCATATTCCCTCCAGCTTCTGGTGCAGCCAGGGCCACCTTTGGGCCAGTAGATGACATTGTTATTTGAAAAATTCGGCCCACACTTTGGGCAGGAGGCCATCCACAGGCTCTGGTCCTGCAGCCCCCTGGGGTTGTGGGACAGTGTTCCCTGTGGGGAAGATGGAGCAGCCCTCACAGGGTCTGGGAGGCTGTTTTCAGCAAGGTGGCCAGGCTCTCTCCCTGCTGGACTCTAGCAATTGTTTGGGGGAGCTGATGGCACATTGTATGTAGTCCTGTTCACCCTACTCAGAAAACCTGACAGCTTCTATCATTCTTCTGCAGAGTGGGCACGCTGGATTTCTCTTTGCCCACTGCAGGATGCAGCCCAGGCAGAACTGGTGGTGACAGGGCAGAGAAAAATTCACATCCTTCTTAGTGACCTGGCAGATGGGGCAGCTCCATTCTGTCCCCATGGCCATGTCTGTCTGTCCCAGCAGCAGGGAAGAGCTGAGGACCATGAGCTGCTCTCATTTGCAATCTTGCTTGGCCAGAGCCCAAGCTCCAGCCAGAGTGGTCCAGGCTCTGTCAGTGCCCAAATAGAAGCAGAAAGGGATGTTGTATCACAATCCATTCCTTGGTGAAGGAGGTCCATAGCAGCCTCAAGAGGCACCTCAGACACTCAACAGTCAAGGCAGTAACATATGGACAGGACACAGATGGCAGTTCATGGCTGGGAGAGCATTCGTAGACATATCCAAGGACAGATTTCCCAGGAACTTTCCACAGCTCTGGGATCTGTCCATCAGCTCTGTCAGAAGCTTCAGCAGAACAACCAAAGTCCTAAAAAGCAGCTTCCAGACACTTTTCCTACCATCCTGCCTGAGTAGCCGGGTTGCTTGCTGCAAAACACTCTTTTTCTCCTCTTCCCCAATGCCCTGTGGACACTTGCAGCCAAAATAAAAAGCTCCTGGCCTTCTGTGTGATGTGATAATGTAGTTTTTATATTTCCATGCTGGGATGAAAGAAAGCTGTGCTGTGAGTCAGGAAAGGCTAGGACCCACTTGACCTTCCTGCAGGCTGAGGTGGTTCCAGCAGACATCCTGCTGCATTTTTGGGGAATGTGTGAGGGGGAGTGGAGGGGGTGACAGAGAGGCTGAGATCATAGATTGGAAACTCAGCTCCAGAGTGGCAGTGCAGACTCTCCCTGCTGAATGCCTGCTGGGGCTGACAAAGAAGGAAAATGCCCCAATAACAGCCCGGTGGCACTGTGCCTCAGGGACAGGTACAGGGAGGTGACAACAAACAGCAGCATGGCCCGGTCTCACAGCTCCTAGGAAGCAGTGACAGAGGGGCCTCATGTGCCAGAGATTTCAGAAAGGCTGTCATCTCAAATGGCCACTCTGAAACCCCTCTCTTTGCCTCTTGGGTTTGTGAATGCTTTTGACAGCCACAGCATCCTGGGGCAATGCATTCCACGATTTCATTAAGCACTTCTTGAAAAGCACCTCCCATTGTTCAACTGAGCTGCCAGCCTGGTCATTTCAGAGGGTGCTGCCTTGGTGGGGAGAAAAATCAATCTTCTGCCTTTCAGGGAGCTGAAGGAGAAGGGACTCTTTACCATCCAACACCTGGCTGGGTCCCATTCAGAGGTCCTGCTTTGTAGACTTGGTGAGGTTTGCTTGGCAGTTACCAGCGAGGTGAGAACATTGTTCTGAATTGTCCCCCATACTTCATACACGGTGTGTAGAGTAGGTGTGTGCTTGTTCATCTCCATGTGAGCTCAGAGTCTGCCTTCATTTCTGGTTTTAGACCTGAAATTTCCAATGTCTGTAAGCTGTCTGTAGGATCTGTGGGTACATGCAGCTGTATTTACTGGCAGGTCGGGTATCTGACACTCATCTTTGAGTGTGGAGCCTTTATAATGCAATGTGTAAATGCAGAAACTGAGACACTAATGATATGATTTGCCAGAGTCCCAGTCTCTGCCCAAGCTGTAATTAAACACTGCAAATTATTCTGTAGACCAGAGCCTGTGTTTTCTGTTTCCTGGCTGAGTGCTTCAACTGCTGGTGTTGGTTTTTTGAACAGGAACACCTGACTCTTTTATCTTTATCAGTTGTGCCTTTATTATTTGAAAGCAGCTTTTGCTTTAATTTTCTTAAAGGGCCTAAAATCAAAGCTGTGGATATTTTAGAAGGGTTAAGTAGAACACTTAATGAAATTTTTATTTTAGGCCTGCAGTGAGCAGGTCTGAGGCCAGAAATTGGTGCCAGAGTAAGTGCCTTTTTGTGCTTGTGCTCTCCTGCTTTTCCTGTACTTGTATGTTCCTCTGGACACAGTGGGATGTGTTGTCATTTCCTGGGACTTCTGTTGAAGGCAACTGGTTTTCTTTCCAAGGTGATTCTTATGTTTCCCCTCATGACTTCCCCAGGTGACCAACCTCCGTTCCAAGGTGTCCTATTCTGCCATAGTCACTCTGGGAGACTCTTTGTGACCTTGAAGAAGGACATGGACTCTGAGGTGGACGAGGTTGCTCGGGTCCTTCTCCAGATGGTGTCCAACTCCCCAGAATTTGTTCAGAAAGCAGCCAGTCAGACTCTGGGGATCCTGGTGGAGAATGTGACTCCTGCACGAGCAATGACTGCTCTCATGGACATGGGAGTCAAGCAGGTTCTTCTTCTTTTAGTGATATTCTTCACCTTCGTGTGTGTGGGAGGGAGAAGGGATGAGACAGAGAATAGGAATGGTGGCAGGAAAGGGTCCTGTATCCTGTATCTTCTGTGAACTCAGTGACTTGATTCTCCAACCAACCTCACTTCTTTCCTCTTGTCACCTATTTCTGCCCTCCTGCAGCCTATTAGTTCTCAGAATCACAGAAGTGTAGAATATGGGGAGTGTGATGAGCCCATCAGGGCCATCGAGTCCAGCTCCTGGCCTTGCCCAGAGCAGCCCAAGGGTCACACCAAGTGCCTGAGATTGTTGTCCAAATGCTCCTTCAACCCTGTCAGGCTTGGTGCTGTGACCACTGCCCTGGGGAGCCTGTTCCAGTGCCCAGCCACCCTCTGGGTAAAAAACCCTTTTTCCTGATGTCCAAACTAAAGCTCCTCTGACTCAGCTTCCTGCTGCTCCCTGGAGTTCTCCCAGTCTGTCAGATTTTCCTAGATGTGGTGACTGATGGGGAAGGGAAAGTGCCTGCAAAGGCCAAGGATAGAGCCTTGTGCTTTTGTGGGCAGAGGGACAATTGCAATTGCAGCTGTGAGCAGTGTTTGGTATGCCATTAACTTGAGAAATGAAGAGGGTCCTTGCTGGGGCGTGGAGCATATGGGGGACAATCTGCTGGGTGTGGCACAGCCTGCACTGCAGGTGCAGCTCCTGCCAAAGGAGTCTTGTATGACTGTGCTGGCCTTAGAGCTCTACTTTCTATTCAAAGTGATGTTTCATGTCAGCCTTGAGATGATGAATCACTTTACAGGCACCTTCACAGGCTGACTGCCATGGGACAGTTGGAGCAAATGCTGCCTTAAATGTTGGTGCTGGGCCTGCTAGTTCCCAAGAGACACTCTCTAGAACAGGACAGCCTGGCTAAACTGCCTGCCACCCTTTCCTCAGCTTTGCAATAGGGTAAAACATTCAGATGGATCCGTTGCCAAGCCTCACAGAAGAAACAGGCTGCATTGCTGGATATTCTGCAACTTCACCGCCCACAATGCATTTTCTCTGCATTTGTTGTTTTCCAAAGTTCTGCAGATTTGGGGATAAATGGGTGGAAAGACCCTCAATCCTGCTGCAGCTCTGTGTACTGGGTGCCCTCTGATGGGTCAGCATCAATTGTCCTTTTTTTTTAAATTATTCATTTGTCATCTATTTCTTTAATCTTTCTCAGAGTAAATACTGTGAAAGTAACTGAGTATCAGACAGTGCAGGGAGACTGAATTCCTCCCTCTTCCGTGCAGGCAGGCCTTGTGTGCAATGCTACCTTTGTGTTTCCCTGAGGACAGAACCTTCTGCAGGTGTCTGAAGGTGCAGGGACAGCCCAGGCTCCTTCACCCAGCAAGGGCAGGGAGCAGCTCTGGCCAAAGCCGGCGCTGCTGCTGCTCCTTGTCCCTGTGCCCAGGGTTTGCTCTCTCCTCCCCAGCAGCCGCCCCGCCCCGGTGCGCGAGTGTGCGGCCCAGCTCCTCCTGTCCCTGATGGAGAGAATTGGAGTCACCCAGCTCGCAGGCACCCCCAGGGCTGAGAGGCTGCCATACGTGGCAGGGAAGCTTGCTCAGGACTGCCACAAGGACACAAGGGAATGATCTTCATTTCACCTCCCAAAACAGGAAAGCCGTTTTGTGTCTGGCTGTAAAGGTGAAACCACACAAGAGTGGAAACTAAAGGGAATATGAAGTTACCTCACAGTGTGAATAAGGGTCATAGAATCATGGAATATGCTGAGTTGGAAGGGACCCATCAGGGTCATCGAGTCCATCTCCTGGCCATGTGCAGGACACCCCAAGAGTCACTCCATGTGCTTGAGAGCATTGTCCAAACTGTTCTTGAGCTCTGTCAGCCTTGGCACTGTGACCACTGCTCTAGGCTGCCTGGGCAAATGGCTGTACTGGGAAACCTGAGGCTGGCCAGCAAAAAGGAGCATTGCCAACTTTTTCCTGTGGCTTGAAGGATTCTTTACTGAGATCAAAAGAGCTCAGATCAGCCAGTCCAACAGTTTTGTTGGGCCTTAGGTGCACAACACAAAGCCAAAGTACTGGCTAATGTTCATCACTGAAGGATCCCAAACATCCATTTCTCATTAACTTCAGACTTTTCTAGAAATATTTCAGGGGTCTTTAGCCAAAATATTCAGTCTTTCTAAACCTGTTCTGCAGATTTCTAGAATGCTGTTATCTGTGGCTCAGTGAGTTCCAAACTTCTTGAATAAAACCGTGGTTTCCTACTGGCAAAATCAACCCAAACCACCAAAATCCCCTTCCTTTGATGATGAAATTCCCATGGATAGCTGCCAATAACACCAGAGCAACTAGCTGCCCCTGTGCATACACATAGTATAGAATTATCAAGAGGATGCATGAGCTGTTTTGTCCTGGCTTCCCTGCCAGGTAAAGAAAGGCAAATTATTGTGCAATGGCAGCAAGACACTGCTAACAGGCTCAGACAACAAAGCAGATGTGTTTTGCTTGTTCCCTGGGACGCTTTGATGCCACAGAAGCATACCCCCAGTTTTAGAGTGAAATGGTATTTTCTGTTGCCCCACATTCTCCTCTTATGTTCAGCTGACAGCACTGTGCAGTGTCAAGTCAGGTAAATCTCCCACTTTGCTGAGTAGGTAATGCCTTCTCATGCAGGGATTGCACCTGATGAGTTTAAGGCATCAGCCTCTTCTGTTAACACTCTTCCCGTGTTTGTTCACTTTTCTTTCACTTCCTTCCTTCCCTAGGCATTTTGGACAGGAGATGGTGAAGATGTTGCTCAATCATCAACAATTTAAAATGCTTCTGGAACAATCTCTTTCCCCCCGTGACCTGGAAGATATTCTGTAAAGAATTAATAAGAAAATAAGTGCTTGGCAGGAGAAATGTCTCCTTTGTGCAAGCATTGCCACTGCTAATATGAGATGAAACATACCCAATCTGTCTTCAGCTCATTCCTCTTCTGCTGAATCATTTTGCTCCTGGGAATGAGCTGTTAATCCTCAGCCTGTTCATCTGCAGACCACAAAGGAACTGATATTATAGGGGAAAAGTGGGGTTTTGAATATTTTCAATATTGGTCACTAAGAGGAAAGGGAAAGAGGAGAAAATGGGTTTACGTTTAAGCATAAGTCCCCACCATGCTCTCCCTACTCTGCCCCTTGTAAAGCAATTAAGTCAGAATTGTGCTTCTGAAGGTAACATAGTCTTTGCAAAGGACAATGGAAGTAGTAGTGCCAAGAAAATTTCCAAATTTTCAAAAGATGTCCAGGTCAATCCTAGTTACTACAATTACTGTCTGTCTTTTGGGAATACTGCCCTTCTGTCCAGCCCTGTGGAGCTGGAAGAAGCTTGGTGAATTCAGCAGCATCCAGTGGAAAATCCTTTGTTTCTTTGGGGGGGGGGATTTTTTTTCTTTTTATCGACATTACAGAAGGGAGCCTGCCTTTGTGCAGGCACAGGGAGAGTGAGTGTTGAACCAAATCGACTTCCAACACAATGGGCCAACCCCCTAAGAGTCCAATTTTTTCTGCTGCTTCCTTCACAAACACTCATTGCCTGCCAGTTTGCATTATTCCCATTTATGCTCAAGACTAAGGAATTTGGGATTTTAGACTGCTGCTCAGTCTGGTAGCACCCATACCCTGCCTTGGGCTATTGAAAACAAAGAGTTGGCATCACTGAATCTCTGGTTTGTTTCCATCTCTAAGTTAGGAATAGTTTCCCTAAGCCTCGGTAGCAGTGATCTTGGTTCTAACTTGTGTTTTCAACAGGGAATTTCCTGGTTTATATTCTAAAGATTGATGGGGTTTCTCTGTGTCTTTGTCGGGGATGGAAAACCAGAAGCCTGAAGGCCCATTTGTCAAGGAGCCGGTGAAGGAGAGGAACGATGCCTCAAAGGAGCCCCAGGCCACATTGTCTGCTAGCAAACGGTACTGAGCACTTTTGTCAGATGTGACAAAGCACATGACAAGCTTTACCTGTCTCTTCCTCAGGAAAAACTTTCTGGCAGAGATGACCAATGCCACAGATTGTTTCCTTTCCTACATATGCTCTGGGATAAAAAATGTCTACTTGTGCATTGTGCTGAACACAACTTCTCTGAAGGGGTTTCCACAAAAATGGAGAGACAAAAAGACACTCATTGGTTGCAGCTCAGACGATCCAGTGCAGTGGCAAGGGCAGTGCTGTGGAGGCTGGGAGAGGGCCAAGTGTCTGCTGCCTGATTTGGGACAAGTAAATTCAACCAGGGCTTTTTTTTTCATCTGAGTGGAGTCTTTTTCAGATGGGTGTTTTGATGAGAAATCCCAGTCTGGAAGCAAGATGCCATTCCACAAAGATGCAGTTCTCATCCATGTGCTTTGGCCTGGATGAATCCAGGTTTTCTTACCCTCAAACAGTACCAAGTTTGAGTAGTAAGTAGCAAGGCAATTCCTGAACAACTTCAGTCAACAGGTGTCTGAATGTGGACTTTTTGTCTTGATATTCCTGTCCTTCATGTAATTTGCTTGATGGACAGCATGTTTGGTTTATTGCCCCCTGTGCTGCAATCAGCATTTAAGACAGGAATTGCTCCTTGCTGTCTCTTCATGGCTGTTGCAGAGCTACTTGTACCTGTTCCCCTCTGATAGCAGAGGGGATTTATTTAGCTCTGTCCTGCTCAGCAGTGGCAGGAAAGTGACCACATGCCTCAGTAGCACAGCTAGCATCTTCCTGTGCTCATGGAAGAGACAGGTTGATCCAGGAGAATTGTTCCCAGTGGGGTTGTTAAGCTGTGCATCAGGTCTCTAGGGAAGCAAATGAAATGCGAGTATAGTTCTGGGATGTCTGGCTTCTGTTTTTATTCTCTGTTACTGATTTTCTGAATCCTTCAAATATGGCCCTGTTCATCTGTTCAGATGCATCTGAGCTACTTTTCCAGATTGTCATGCCTGGTTGTAGAGACATTTCTCCAGAGTGATGAGTTTCCTTATTCTAAGACACAAACATCCCATATGAGGAGGCATTTAAACTTGGCAGTAGTGTCTCTCTTTCTCCACAAAGCAATGTGACCTGTGTGCCCTGGCAGCCATCTGAAGATAGATCAGATGTATCTCATCCTTGGTTTTCCTGAGTGAGCAGTGGTGAGAATGTCACTGGCAGATTGTCTCCTGTAATGATTGTCATGAGGTCCATGTTGTTCTTCAGACCCTCATGACTTTCCAGCTTCAAATCATATCATTAGGAAAGCTGCTCAAGATGTTTTGCTCACAATTAAGTGAAGATATTGTCTGTGGCTGCAGCTCTCTCCATGGAGAGCAGCAGGCACAACTTTGCCAGGCATTGTCCTGGGGAAGGCTGTGAGAAGATCAGAGAAAAAAATTAGAAACAATTCTTATCTTCACTTGCTGCACCTGTTGTTGTGAACACGTGGAATATGTTATGGAGGTTTATTTACCAAAGAGTAATTTCTTAATTGGCCACTGGTGATGGTGTTTTGGATTCAATTGACCAGTCTGGTCTGTCTGTATCAGACTGTCTGTAAGGGCGATGAGTTTCAGTATAGTACAGTATAGTATAGTATAGTATAGTATAGTATAGTATAGTGTAATAAAATGATTGATCAGCCTTCTGGAATCATGGAGTCAATGCTAATTATTTCCACTATAGGGATGCCATGCTATGATAATTATCACCACCAGGTCCTCATTTGGTTTTATTTTCCAGGGTGAAATCTCCCTCTGATGGACACCTCCTACCCCGTGCAAAAGCCCAGGTCACGTCACCTCCAGCTGTGGAAGAAACGGAGCTGCTCCAGAAGCTTTACCATCTCCTGGAAGCCAAGGGGTTTCAGACATGGATGGAAGGAGTGGAACTCCTCCTAGACCTGTGCAAAACCAGCCCCCAGCTCATCTCCACTAACATTGTACAAGTATGTAGGGTATCTTCACTGCTCCTTTCCTTTAGCTCCTTTCCTGAGCCTGTAGCAGCAAAGTTAATTCAGTGTGTCTTGGCACTCTGTCCTGGCTGTTTGGGACACGCTGGTCCGTCTTACCCAGACAAATGTAATTCAGGTCCAGGCTTCAGGACAAGTTATTTCAGTCCAGCTGTATTTGTCTGGCAGGTGCCTATTGATGCTGTTCATCAGATGATGGCAGAATTTTCTGCTGGTGTAACTGCTGCTGTCTCCTACTCCCAGTTGGGTGAAGTGAAGGGAATCCAGCCCCTGAAAGCATGGCAATTGTTCCCTAGACCAAAAATGGGTTTGCATAGGGAAGAGAAGTATCAGGCTGAGTTGGTTAAAACCCAGTTGTTTTTTTAAAGAATACTTCTATATACTCCATCTTGTCACAGCTCTGGCTACTCATTTCCATCCTTGTTCCTATTCCTCTTGGTAAAGACAGTGCTCACCCTTCTTGGGGGTCTTTTTCTCTCTTTGGAAAAGGAGGAAAACGGCTAAGGACTCATCTCTGCCTTCTCCTCCCAGTAGCTTCTTTTTCCCTTTTTCCAGGAAAAGGTGCCTGATAATGTGGCTGTCAAGGGACTGAACCTGCTCTAATGAGAGCTGTACAACACATTACATTTCAGAAGTCCACCTGTTACTTAGAGAAATAGTCTGGATCCTGGAAGAGTTGATCAGAGCCCTGCACTTCTCCATACACTGGCTCTGAGACAAACAAGAGAAAACTTAGATCTCTTCCAGCCATAGTTTTGGCAAAATCATAACTGCCCTCAGTACTTGAGGCAACTGAATAGAAAACTGGGCATTGTAAACATCTGCTTCCATTCAAAGCAAAGGTAGTCTTTAGCACTATAAATGGAATTGATTTAATGATTTATAGATGGAGAGAAATACCATAAGAACTATCCTGTCCCCAGCCAAAACTCCTAAAAACAGAAGAAAATCTTTCAACCAGCATGAGGCTGTGCCACCATTCCAGTGAGTGGCCCACAGGAAAACAGTGAAATTGTGCAAGCGAGTGCTGACCTGACAAAAAGGATCACTTTCATCTTTGACATTGTTGACTGCTACACCCAGTCTTCAAACAAGGACATTTGAATCCAGCTTTCACATTGCTTGTTCTCTTCACAGATTTTTGATTATTTTGTCCTGAGAATATCTGACAGCCACAAGGAAGTGAAGCAGAGGGCGCTGGATGTGCTGGCTGAAATCACAGGAGCCCTGAAAAATGCCTTGAACCCGGTGATCATTGGTTTGGTGGAAGGAATAACAAAGAACCTGAACTCAAAGGATCCCAGGGTTCATGGGGCAGCTGTGAAAGCACTGGAAGAATCCATTGCTCATTTGGGTAAGGCTGAGCCCTGGCAGGGACTCTCCTCAGCTTCGTCTCTGTCTCTCCTGCACAAGAGAGCGCTGAGTGCCTTGACAGCTGCTCTTGTCTGTGGAACACTCCAGCTGACACCCACCAGAGGCTGTGCAGGTGCAGTCCTTATGCACCATCCCCAACAGGCTGGAATGGGATCAGCATTTCCCAACAGTCCCAGGAGCCCTTGGCTCTGTGCTGCTTGTCTGAAGAGCAAGTCCTGGGCTACAGCTTTGCTACAGTTCAGAGGCAAAGGGAGTTTGGAGTTTGCTTGGGCCCTGTCTGACTTCCCAAATGAACAGCTTTGCTGTTGGCATGAAGGGACACTGACCCATCAGAGCTTCTGCAGAGCAGCCACCTGGAAGGCTCTACATTAGAGGCATTAGCTGCCTATTTTCCACTTTTCTTCTTTGTCTTCTCTGTTCAAAGGGGAACTGATAATTCACCAAGTTCATTTCTTTAGAACAAACAGGTATAAACCCAGCTGTCAGTGATGCCTTGTTCCACATGTTGTTTTGCATGGGGCAAGATGGCCACAGCAATTAACTACATAGGCAAGGGCTGCTGTAAATTCCTTTGCCACACACATTTATGTCAGCTCTGAAAATTCCGTACTGGGGGAATATGCCTGAAAAAAGGGGTGTTGAAGAGGCAGGTCTTCAAGGGGAATTTCCACTTTCTCCTCCCCAGCTGCTCTGTGAACTCAGGAACTGCCTGACTCAGTGCTTTTCTGTGACCCAAGTATGGGGCTCTTCCTTTTTGCTCTGGGTTGCCAAACCTTTTCACTGCTTCCATGTGACTGAACTCTTGAGGTCCCTGATGTGAAATGTTTTAACACAGCTCCTGCTACAGCAGACAAGTTTGGATTTACAAATGTGAAGGGAGAGCTTTTCTTTTGGAATTTAAAACCCTGCCAAGTAGCCTGGAAGGAAAGAAGGAAAGGATTCAAACATCTGCAGAAATGTACTTTATTTTATAAAATGGGTTTGGCACTGCCCTTTCCCTCCCCACTGTCCTTTCTCCTATGACCTGAGAAAAGTGAGCAGAAACGTGTGTTTCCCTTGTAGATAAAGTGTCACTGCTGAAAGAGCTCAGCCACCAATGGAATCACCTGAGTGGTCAAGCCCTCCTGGATGTCACCGAGCGTATCACAGGTATGGCCTCCCCTTCTGAGCCAAGAGCTCTTCCCAGGGAGTATTTACAGGGAATGCCTGTGAGCAGACAGCAGAGCACCTCCTCCAAACCAGGAGGTGCTGAGCGTGTCCCTGCTGCCCCATAGCCAAGGCAGGTGGGTTTGGCAGGTTTTCCCTGGCTGCTGCAGAGCTGGGCAGCACCTGAGATGGGGGCAGCGCTCGGCCTGGGGCTGAGCTCTCACTGGGGCATCTCAGAACCACCTCCAGCAAAGGGAGGGCTAAAAATGCCCCAGCTGGCTCCTCTCTGGGGAGCTCAGGGACATCTGTGATCTTTGAGGGGAAATGGTGGCAAATGCTTTTTCAGGGCATCAGATTGTTTTGTCCTCACAGAATTCTTGTTTTTCTCTTGGAAAGTTTTGAGGCTGAACCGTGCAGAGCCTGGGGGTCACAGCTTAGGTCAGAACTCAACAGAGGTATCAGAGGCACAGGTTTAGTGCAAGGCAGCCTCTGGGGCACAGGGACAGAAGCAGAGTGCTGAGGCTCCCTGCCTGTGCTGTCACAGTGGCCTTGGACTGAGCCTTTCAGGGTGTGCAAACAGTGTCTGCCTGTGTCAGCGCTGTGCAAAATGCTACAAATGCAGCTGATAATTAATTCCTCAGAGGAGCTTGCTGTGTCAGCAAGAGCCAAGGAATGGAAAAATTATAATCTCAATATATAGTAGAGAAGATGACTGATAGCCTTGCTTTAACTGGGGCTAAATCCACTGCTAATTATGCCAACATCTTTGAATGCAAGGTTTAATACACTTTGTGTCTTCATTAGGAATCTCAAAAGGGCATGTTCAGCAATTGGGAATGTCAAAGGCCCTTTAAAGAGCATTTGAATAAAGTACATCTCCAGCATTAGGGAGTTTAGTTTAGCAGTTCTTTTGATCTCTTTTTCAAATAAAGGAATTAACCACAAATTAGGACTTCTTTAGAAAGGGCAGATGTTCTCTCTGAGATTTAGTAGGAACAGACAGCTGTTCCTCACGTCCAGTAGTTACCAATGTCTTTAAGTACATTTAAACTCAAATGAATTCCCATTTTAAAATGGGTACTATAACCCTTTCCTGCTTAGCAGAATTGGTTTTTGGTACTTGCAGGAGCTCTTTCAATGTTGATGACTGCTGATGGATTAACAGCATACAGAAAATGAAGTCTCTTCCACCACAGAATATTAAATGGCTGCTAGATAACATTTTGTCTGATCAGAAAATAAGAATGGTCTCCAGAGTATTTCAGGTTTTTTTCTCTCAGCCAAATCTGCCATGCAAGAAGCCTGTTGGTAGTAACTTTTTGTCTGTGTTTGATATAGTTCAGTTCAGAAAATGGGCAGAGAGATTTCAGAGACAATATGAGAAAACACTCGTGTTTTGGTTACATTTCAGTCCCCTGTGTAGCACTTTTCTTTCTCTATGCCCTATTTGAACAGACATTATAAGAAAAAATGCCATTACCATTGGAAGGGGAAATGGCATTAAAATGTGGAGATGCGCAAATCCCACAGCACTGGGATCTGGGTAATTCTCTAAGACACCCTGAGGTTTGAAACAGCTCTTTGTTGGAAGCCCCAAAAGCATTCTGCCAAAGACACCAGCTGGTCACTGATGTTTCTCATCCAGCTGTCAGGCAGCAGCCATCTCTGGTGGGCTGGAGTTTTGAGGTGTGTTCTAATCCTGCCCTTGGCTGTATGCCACTGAGCACAGGGAAGAGCCAGATTAGACATTTGGCACTTGACATCAAAGTTACAAAAATGGAATCATCCCTTTTGATTAGAAATCTCTCAATTTCCTCTCTATGGTGCATTTCCAAATCTTTAGTGTGGGTTTAGACAACTTCTTAATGTAAATCAAAGGCAATTGGACATTTCATTCATTGTTCATGCAGAGATTGTGAAATAATTCAGTAAAGGTAGGAAGTCTGCCCCAGGGCCAAGGCTCTGGTTGGAGCAATTAGTGCTGAGGGGTTGGTGGTTCTGTTTCCAGGATGCTCAGCTGCTTTGCCCGTTTCTGGATCAAGGGGCTCTGGTGCTATTTTGCTGCTCTTGGCCAGAGAGGCTGGCAAGAAGCAGAAGCAGAGGTAGATCCTTGTTTGCAGTGAGGCTGGTGGGTAAGGAGCTGTGTCTCTGTCCCGGCAGTGCTTGTGCAGGGGGTTCATGCCAGGAGCCCTGAAGTCGTCCAGCGCGACGCCCTGCCCGTGCTCTGGTCCTGCCTGGAGAACAAGGTGTTACTGCGCCTGAGTGGGTCGCTGCTGGTGAGAGAGAGACGGTGAATCTTGTTGCTTGATCAGAAGGCTGGATTTATTGATATATGATATATAATACATTATAACTGTACTAAATAGAATAAAGAGAGAAGTTGCAGATGCTTGCTAAGCCAAGAATAGAAAAGAAAGAATCTAAAACAAAGTTGTGCCCAGGGACTCGGTCCCCTGGCTTGCTCTTGTGATTGGCCCTCAATTATAAACATACAAACATGAGCCAATCAAGGTGTCCCTGTTACATTCCACAGCAGCTGATAACAATTGTTTACATTCTTCTTCTGGGGCCCTCAGCTTCCCAGAAAATGCAGAAATCTGAAAGAAAGGATTTCTGTGAAAAAATGTCTGCGACATCTCACCTTTCTAAATTGTATAAAATAAAAAAAATGCTGATGTGGAATGAACAGGAAATTTCTTCACCTGTAGAATATACAATAACTAACAAATCACTAAAACAATGCTACAATATAAGAAAATGCAAAAAACAATGCAAAGAGAATTCAAGTCCATGCAGCTGAGTTTCAGGAACAGTCCATCAGCTGAAGTTGTTTCTTTTGGACATCTGAGAGTCCTTTTTGGTCCTGAAAACAAACTTGCTGCAAAAAGAATCCCATCAATAGTTATCAAAAAACCATTGACAGTCACAACACAATTTTGAACAATTTCAAACAATATGAACAATTTTGGAACGTCCTTTTCTGACCCTTCAATGCTTCAGTGCTTCAGAGCTGCTGCCCGCTATTTTCAATCTTTTTTATTTAATTTAAATTTTTTTTTTTTTTTTTTTTTTTTTTTTTTTTTTTTTTATCGAGAAGCAAAAGAGCAGCAGCCGAGCAGAGCAGTGCCAGAGAAGTAAAGGCCCTGGGGGCCCTGGCCCATGCTGGACCAGGAACCCCAAAACTGGCTCACAAAGGGGGACCAGGGCCTGTTGGATAGACCACAACCCCCAGAAACATCAGGAGGCCAAATGCTGGCCCTGGCCCAGAAACTTTCTCAGCCCAATGGCCCAGGCCAAACCCATGACAGAGGCTCTGCATTCCCGCAGGCCTGAACCCTGCTGCCAGCACAGTGGCAGCACGGGTAGTGAGATGCTTCCTTTCCCCAAAACCACTGAGGCATGCCAGCAGTGAGGAAATAGAAGCCTTCCCCAGCAATCCCATCTGGGGTCTGGAGATGTTTGTTTCCCACAGCAAACCAGCTATGGTCTCCTCCAGCTGTGCCATCTTCCCCTGCACTGCATCGGGTTTGTCTCTCATCCGCCCCGTGGCATCACCATCCCCATCCCCTTCGGGCTGGGGATCAGAGGCAGGGCTCTCAGGATGCACCTGCCCCCCCATGCCACTAGGACGCAGGAGAGGCGGCAGCCTCCATGGGACAGCAACCGAAACACCACCCCCCAAACCACCGAGCTTGAAAGCCGGCAGCCGGGCTGCCGCAAGAGTCAGCTGGCGGGCAGCCCCCGCTCCACCGAAGGAGAGACCCCCGGCCGGGGCAGCTGCTGGGGCAGCCGGTCCGGGACGGTCCGGGCTCGAACCAGCCGCCGGTGCCATGGCAGTCTCTGACGCCGACACGGAGGACAGAGCCTCCGACAACGCCAGAGCCGCTGGAGCGGCCAGTCCGAGCGGCGAGGGGGGGGCCGGAACTGGGGAGGGAACCGCGCTGAGAGTGGGATCAGCCGCGGGCTGCTCGGAGGGTCCCGCAGGTTCAGCGCCGTTTTCAGCCCCATCCTGAACAGGAACTGTCTCGCCTTGAGGCGGCGGGGATGCGCGGGAACACGCTGTTGCTGCGTCCCTTGGCTCTGAAAGCGGCGGCAGGCACGGCACAGGCAGCAGCGGAGCCGGGAGAAGCGGCGGAGCATCGCTGTTGCTTAGCAACAGCTCAATCACAGGAAGTGCTGTCTCTTCTGCCTTCTCCGACGCTGAGCCGGAAGCTGGAGACGCATCCTCGTCGTTGCCTAGCAACAGCTCAGGGGGCGGGGAGGCCGGTGAAACCGCGGGCGGAACAGCCTGGAGAGGCGGAGACGGGATCTCCTGGAGTGACGGCTCTGGCAGGACCGGAGAAACCTCAGAGACCGGTGCCGCCCCCATGTCTGAAGGCGGAGTCTGAGAGGCCGGCGCTGGCTTGAGCGGCCACTCCCATCCCCCCGGAGAGAGAGAAGGGGGGGAAGGAGAAAACTCCATCTGAGCATGCTCCGGAGCAAGAGTGAAAAAAACTTCTTCGCCCAGCAAAGTTTCAGCCCCCCCCGCCGCGAAGCAGGGCGGGGGGAAAAGCCCAAAGTCATCACCCACCGGGTCTTCTGCCAAGGAGGGGGGAAACGGTGCCTGGCCATAACAATTAGAAATCCATTGGAAACAAGCTGCTCTGCGTTTCAGAAGTGGGAAAAGCTGTATAAATGCTGGGTAGATAGAAGGCAGGACACGTCCCTGGCTCCAGACGAACTGGAAAATGGAGTCCATGCACTCCCAGACAAAAGCATCTAAAGCGTACAGGACATCAGTAAAGAACCCAAAAAGCTTTGCCCATCTAAAAAATTTATAGAGATCTGTTTCTGACAAAAAGCAACCATCTTCTCTAGACCAATGGTTCCAGAGGGCTATAAGTTTCTCCTCTGAAGGGGAGAATTGAATCTCTTCTGGCAAGGCATGTGTCTGCCATACAAACAGCCACAAGCTACGAAGGGCTGGTTCATCAGGGATAGAAAAGCCCACAGTACCTTTTGAAAGAGTCCAGCTTGCTCTGGCCAGCTCCACAGGTCTGCTGCTCTTTTCCATCATCTTTCCTGAAGGTTTTCCAGAAGAAGGTTCTCTTTGTGGTCAGCCTTGGCTGTGAACTCTGTCCAAATCAGGATCTTGAGTTCTTCAGCTCCTGGCTTGAATCCACTTCTGTGGTCGCTTCAAAGCAACCATCACATGCTACACATACAGGATTTTTACCCAGTGCAGCAATTTTGCTCCTCTGGTCTTATCAAATTAATTTTTGCTCTGACACGAGGGGTCACCAGATGTTACTGCGCCTGAGTGGGTCGCTGCTGGTGAGAGAGAGACGGTGAATCTTGTTGCTTGATCAGAAGGCTGGATTTATTGATATATGATATATAATACATTATAACTGTACTAAATAGAATAAAGAGAGAAGTTGCAGATGCTTGCTAAGCCAAGAATAGAAAAGAAAGAATCTAAAACAAAGTTGTGCCCAGGGACTCGGTCCCCTGGCTTGCTCTTGTGATTGGCCCTCAATTATAAACATACAAACATGAGCCAATCAAGGTGTCCCTGTTACATTCCACAGCAGCTGATAACAATTGTTTACATTCTTCTTCTGGGGCCCTCAGCTTCCCAGAAAATGCAGAAATCTGAAAGAAAGGATTTCTGTGAAAAAATGTCTGCGACAACAAGGCGCTGCCTGTGCGGAGCGCCAACGTCCGCACCGTGGCCACCAAGCTTGCCTCTGCCCTCTGCAAAGTGATGGGCACCCAGCTGAAGAAATGTGCTGCCAGCAAGCCTCCACATGTGCGGGAAAACCTCTCCAAAATGCTGGGCTGGTGAAGGCGAGATGTTCTCCAGAAGGCTGAGGAAGCGCTGAGTTGGACACCTCTGGATTTGCCTTTTGAGCTGTGCCAAAAATGACGAAATCCTAAGGAAGGGTGTTCATCTGCCCCTGCTCTCTCCATCACATTTCCTAGTCATGGCATGGGGGGCCTGAAGCAGCTCCAGATGAAGGACAAGGTGAAGGCAATCATGGCTCAGCCTAACACAGAGGTGAGGGGGGAGCTGGGCCAATCTCTGCTGGGAGGAAGGGTCTTGTGGCAGCCCAGAGAGGCTGTGCACATTGCCAGGGAACAGCTGTGCCCTGCATGTGCCCCTGCAAGGAGCTGTGCTGCTGCCAGTGCCCCTGGAGCTGCAGGGCTGCTGAGCTGTGGGGCAGGGAGAGGAGCAGGAGGGTGCATGTGCAGCTGAGCCATTCCTGGAGAGCACAGGGCTCTGGGCTCCCTGCTGTCCCAGGGCAGCCCGGGGGCCAGGCTGTGCCTGTGCCAGCTCTGGGCAAGTGGCTCAGGGTTGTGCCCCGGCCTGCCTCAGTGTCTGCCAGAAAGGAGCATGTTTCCCTGTGCAGCTGTTTGGACATTTCCAGGAAATGTGTCCCATGAAATATGGAGCTTCAGATGCTTTAGGTTTGCATGGTGGCCTCTGTTATACTTCGTGTCTCCACTTTGCAGATCTGACTGGTTACAGTCTTACCGAGAAGTTTTCTCTGGATGTTCCCTCACCTACAAAGTCCTCGCCTTCCACCCAGAAGAGCTCTCTTTCCTCCAAGCTCAGGAAGAAGCTGCCGCCTGTATGGAGAGTGTTTGAAGAATACGATTGATGCGTTAGGCTTCATAGTTACAGCTGTACATATGTTCTGATCTTTAGATGTAGTTTTGAATTAATGTCTTTTGACTCTGTCTTTAAGTTTTTATGACATATTTTTAATTATATATATTTTATTTTGATGATAAAAAAAAAATAAAATTTAAATAAACCAAGAGGAGAATGTGAGACCAGGACCTGCGAGCCTAGAGATTATGGGAGTGCAGCTCACTCAATGTGCCAGTGTCTCACCACATCCTTTCCTCATGGGGCCTCTCCTCTTCCTCTTTGGCCATGTTTTCTTTGTGTCCTTTGTGCTACTCTTTGTTACTTGGCATTACAACAGGGCCACCATTGACCTGTTTGGGGGACAATGGATCCAAAAGATCCTGTCTAGTCAAAGGTTTTCTACCTAGGTGTGTTCTGTGCTCACCAAAGGCCTGAGCAAAGAAACCAAGAGAAGTCTGCCCAAATCCCAAAGCTTTGCTCCTTTGCAATCTCCCACAGATCTGGCTCACAGGTGTCCTCAATCACAATTCCATAGGTAAGAAGAGGTAATGTATTTCACTGGGAAATGATGCACGGCTTTGGCAAAGTCACCTGTATGTATATTTACCCAGGACAGCAGTGCAGCTGTCTTGTTTGCACCTCGTTTGCAGAAGGATGAGTGCACTGGGAGGCCAATAACAAGTGACAAGGGCTCCTCAAATCTGCACTGCAGCCTGGGTGCCATTCAGCCCAGAGCTAGGGGATCATTTGTTCCCATGGACCAGTGCTTGCCAGTGGAATGAATTCCTGCACAGCTGGAAGAAGCAATTCTGGATTCAGCTCCAGCTGTTGGTGGGCTGCATGATCATTGACAATGCTGCCCTTCCAGAAATTATTCTGCAGTTTCCTTTCATAGTCATTTGAAGCTTTGAAACTTCACATTTCAATTTGCTTTGCCTTAGGGAAAAACACTTCTGGGCCCAGTGCAAACTGTAACCTTCTGACAGCAAAGTCCTCATGGTTGCCAGCTTCTGATGTTACACAATGTCACCTGGCTGCATGTGTTTGCTTAGCTCTGGGTCTAGTCCCGGCCTAGTAAAGCCCAGGCAGGGTGGCACATTGCAGGGAAAACTGTTCCATGAGCTTATGGGGTTGCCATCAGCAGCAGAGTGAATGTGCCCTTTGGAGATTCCTCTGGAGACAAAATTAGGAACCTACTCCATGCCACAATATTCTCTTAGATCTTTCTAAAATATCCTAGAAAAGGCTGTGAAACTTCACATCTCCTTGCACACCCACTGTTTGAAGATGGGCATTTTTGTCCCTCCTCAAAGTCATTGCTCTTGCACATCAGAAACATGAACATCCACCAACAGGAATGATGCATGGTCCTGCTGCTGCTGCAGAGCACTGGGCAGTGCAGACCTGGGTGTTACCAATATGAGCACATAATTAGCATTTCATGCTCCTTCAAGCTGTCCAGATCCCAGGGCTTTTTGTTTCAAAGCAGCCACTGCACCATCTCTAGGGAAGAACAGGAAATGGGAAACAGTGACTGCCAGCCTTGCAGGGGTGTGGGGGAAAACCTGAGGTGTCTGCATCAAAAGATGAATGGGAAGAGTGTAATTGCTAAAGCAAACACTTCATTAGGACAGCAGGAGCAGTTCTTTACTGCATGCTTGCATGAAGATCATTTGGGATCTCCTTTTTGTATCTCATGCAGAAAAGGAGCTCTTACTAATACCACACTACTTAAACCAGATTGGGATGTAGCTCTGTAGGGGTTCACAATGAAGCAGACTGCCTGCTGTGTCACTGCCAGCCCTGCTGAGCCTGCGAGGGACTGGAGTGTATCCCATGCCTGTTTTACCTCCAAGCAGAGCTTGGTTTTCCTTATTAGTGTGGAGTAAATACAAGAGTAATAAAATGGACAATTAAACTGGCCACTTTGGAGGATATGCTCATGCTTTCACACGTCAGTCCTCTACCTCACGCTCCCAAGGCTTGTTACTCATCATGAAATATTTTAACAAAGAAATCCTCAGCTCTCATGTTACATCTGAATCAAATTGCATCACATCATCAGGAATTCTGCTGTCAGGAACAAGACAAGAGCCTTCCGACACTCACTTGCAGCTGTCCTGGATTGCTGCAGCCCTTTGTGAAAAGCTGCTGCAGACAGAGTGTTTGGAGTTGGTTTGGGCCTTTATGAAAGATCTGTGGAGCAGTGTGCAGGGCTCTCCTGGCAGGAAACTGTTTGTCCAAGCCAGGGACACAGTGCCGGCAGGAGCGGAGCGGCCCTGCTCCCAGCCCGAGAGTCTGTGAGCTGAGCCACGCCGGGGAGAAAAGGCAGCGAGGGGCTCCAGCCCTGCTGCTTCACTGCCCTGCCCGCTCCATGGAGCTCTGCCATGGGAGAAAGCCAACGCCGGACGAGCCCCTGAGCTTCCATCAGCTGCTGGAACTGCTCCGTGACAGCTCCTGTTCTTCCAAGAGAGAACCCGGCGCCTTCTTGGAATGCATGTCATGGGGGGATTCTGTTTGTTAATAAACTGTTGGCATTTTTCCACTTTCATCTATGAGTAATAATTTCCTATTGCTGGAAAGGGATTGTTGGAACACTTTAGAGAAAACAATTTATTGCACAATATCCTGTTTGAAGTTGTCTCAAACTGTGTGAGACAGATGGCTTCACACAGGAGCATCCCCAAGCTGCTGAGGGGAAGGCACAGAGGAAGACAAACCCAGTATTTCTGAGGGAAACTCCTTGACACAAACCAAACCTGAGCTGTCAAACAGCAGACCTGATATTTCGAGACATGGGCCAAAGGGGAAACCTTTCAGTGTGTTTGGTCCAGGCTGGGTTATGCTCGAGGCAAAGGTGTGTCAGTGTGTTGGATAATACTCTTTTCTTGACCTAGAGATGGGACAACTGAGAGGTGTTTTAAAAACTTTTATTCCATTTCAGTCTCATGAGAAGGGTGAGACAATACAGATCTTATAATTCACGCCATCACAATCAGAAGCCAACTATTTCCTAATTATAATACATTATAAGCGTTTCTTGGTCTATCAGCCTTTTCCCATGCCATGTTGTAGATGCCTTAAAGCCAATTATTTAAAACTGCCCCTTGTGGGTCCCACTACAATGCATCTTTCATAGCTCTGTTTTTCCAAAATCTTATTTGCAAGGCCATCTTTTGGAACTTTTTTCTAGCTTCATTTCTCTCTCAACAATATCTGTCCTATTCCATGGCATTCTAAGTTAGCATTTCTTGTCTCAAGGTTTATATACAGATTCATACTCTGTGGGCCTTCTACTAGGCCCTAAAAGCTTTCTACAAATCCTTTTCCCACATCAGTGGACTTGGCTCCTTCTCTCCTCATTGTGCCTGGCAAGCACAGGAGCCCAGAGCTCCTGCAGAACCCATCACAGCACTCAGTGGGAGCAAACTTGTGTCCAGTCCTCACCTGGAGCTGGGGTGCCCAGCATTCCACCACATTGCAATGAAGAACTGTTCCTGCTCTTTCAGAAGGAGCTAGGGAGCTTTGGCCTTCAGATCAATTGTCTGCAGGCTCCTGCAGCGCCTGATGCTGCTCCCTTCCCAGAGGCACCCCAGGCCAGGGGGGCACATCTGGGCTGCTGTGTCTGGCTCTGGGGCTCCCTGTTCTGGGCAGTGAGGAGGAGCTGCAGAGGCTCTGCAGGACTGACAGGATGGGCTTTGGGGCTGGCAGGAGAAGCTGAGGGACCTGGGCTGCTGGAGCTTCTGAACGGGAGGCCCAGGGCTCCTCCTGCAACTGCTCCAAGGGTGGTTTCAGAGAATCCCAGAATCAGCAAGGGTGGAACAGGTCGTGGAGATCATCAATCCAACCTGTGCCCTGACACCGCCTTGTCTCCCCTGAGCCTCCTCTCCTCCAGGATAAACAACCCCAGTTCCCTCCGCCACTCCTCACAGGACTTGTGCTCCAGACCCCTCCCCAGCCTTGTTGCCCTGCTCTGGACACGCTCCAGCCCCTCCATGTCCTTCCTAAATTGGGGGCCCCAGAACTGCAAACAGCACTTGAGGCGCTGCCCAAGCAGTGCTGAGCACAGGGGAAGAATCCCTGCCCTGCTCCTGCTGGCCACACCATTCCTGAGCCAGGCCAGGAGCCATTGGCCTGCTTGGCCACCTGGCCACACTGCTGCCTCATGTCCAGCCTGCTGTCCATCAGTGCCCCTAGGTCCCTTTCTGCCTGGCTGCTCTCCAGCCACTCTGTCCCCAGCCTGTAGAGCTGCAGGGGTTGTTGTGGCCAGAGTGCAGGACCCGGCACTTGGACTTGTTAAATCTCACCTTGTTGGATTTGAGCCCTGGATCCAGCCTGTCCAGGTCCCTGTGCAGAGCCCTCCTACCCTCCAGCAGATCCACACTCACACTCAGCTTGGTGTCATCTGCAAATTTGCTGATGCTGGACTCAGTGCCCTCATGCAGATCATCAGTGCAGACATTGAAATCCACACTGGCTGGCTCTGACCCCTCGGCCATCCTGTGGGTGCCCTGTGATGGCACTCAGAGTGATCTGTTCCATAACCTTGCCGGGCACCCAGGTCAGGCTGACAGGCCTGGAGTTCCCCAGATCCTCCTTCCAGCCCTTCTTGAGGATGGGCTCACATTGGCACCTCCAGTGCTCTGGGACCTCCCTGCTGAGCCAACACTGATGGTAAATGATGGAGAGCAGCTTGGGAAGCTCATCCACAGCTCCCTCATCCCCCTGGGATGGATCCCATCCAATCCCATACACCTGTGAGAATCTGAGAGGCTCAGCAGGTCACCAACTGATTCCTCCTGCATTACAGGGGCTGTTCTGCTTCCTGTGCCCCTCTACCAGCTCAGGAGAACAATTGTCCTGAGGACAGCCTGTCCTAATATCAAAAATTGAGAGAAACAAGATGTTAAGTAGCTCTGCCTTCTCCTTATCTTTAGTTACTATTCCCCACTGCATCCAATAAAGAGTAGAGGTTCTCCTTATCCCATATTGTGCTATTAATTTAATTGTGGAAACATTGTCTATTTTTTTTCATGGAAGTGGTCAGGTTAAACTCTAATTGAGCTTTCACCTCTTAACTTTTTTTCTGCGCGACTTTACAACATCCTTAAACATTTCCTAAGCTGCTTGACCTTCTGTCCAAAGTTGATGCACCTCTTGTTACCCTTGAGTTCCCACAAAATCTCTGTGCCCAGCCAGGCCAGTCATTTTCCTCACTAGCTCATCTTTTGCCACACTGGGACAGGCTGCTCCTTCCCCCTTACGATTACTTTCTTGAAATGTGTCCATCCTTTCTGGACCCCTTTGTTTTTAAGGGCTGTGTCTCTTAAAAAAATCAGGACCCAATTTTGTACTCCCCAAATCAGCATCCTGTATAGGCCAAAGTCTGCCCTTCCTAATTCCAGTGCAGAAGTTTTGTTGCTGCCCCTCCTTCTTTCAGAGAGCATTGAAAACTTGATTATTTCATGGTCACTGTGCCCCAGGCAGCCTCCAGGCCCCACATCTGCCACCAGACCTTCTTTGTTTGTGAACAGCAGGAGACAGAGCTTTCCCTGGCAGTGAGAGTGTTACCAAAAATTCAGTAAAATAGAAAACTCCTTAACACCAATGCAGCATTAGAAACAGCATTATTTATTCAGGGGGATGCACGGGGGACAGCTCCTCCCAAAGCTCTGCAGGCTGAGTAAAGGAAAGTTTCTGTTTATATTCTGTATTTTGCATACATATTCATTAATTGTCCCAGACTAAATATACATCTGATAATCATTTTCCCCAAATCATTAATGTATTTCCCCTCCCCTGTTCTCCTCGGTGTCTCTCTGGTGGTCCTTGGTGGTCGTGGACCCCGATGTTCCAGTGGCCCTGGCTGAGCTGGCAGGACACTGAGGCTGCTGAACTTCCAGTTCCCCTTCTCACACAATGGGCACTGTGTGGTTTCCACAGGCCTGGGGTGGTGGAGAACAAGCTCCAGGTGTCAGCTCAGCTGGTGGAGACAATTGATCATCTGATAACATGAGGTCACAGAGTGGGCTGTGACATCACAGAGCAGACTGTGACATCCCAGAGGGGCTGTGTGACATTAGATAATGGTCTGTGACATCACAGAGAAGGTTGCGACATCACAGGGCAGAGGTCTGACATCACAGTGCAGACAATGACATCACAGACTCTGGTATGACATCAGAGAGCAGCTCTGTGACATCAGAGAGGGGTCGGTGACATCACAGAGCAGGCTGTAACGTCACAGAGGGGCTGTGTGACATCCAAGCAGGGCTGTGTCCGGTCACTGGGTTGGTCACTCCGCCCCAGCTCCCCCTCACAGTTTCTCCCAACAAGTCCAATGCTGTCCATGTCCAGCAGGGTCCCTGTCCCCCAGGGATCCCCCCGGCCCATCTGGAGCCACAGCCTCCACCAAAGGATGTTCCACAGGATCCACCCCAGAGCCTGACAGGGGACAAGGGGCCAGGGCTGTGTGACCAGGACTTCAAGGACATGGATTATCCAGGTCACTGTGGCCTGGTTTTGGTTTCCCAGGGCAGGAAAGATGTCTGGCAGCTGGAGCAGGGTCTGGGAAGGGCCTCCAAGGTGGGGCTGAGCCCTTGGGCTGTGAGCAGAGGCTGAGGGAGCTGGGCTTGTCCAGCCCGGAGCAGGGGAGTGTGAGGGGCTCCTCATCCCAGCCTGGCAGTGCCAGCAAGGAGGGGATGGAGAACACAGAGCCAGGCTCTTCACCGGGGGCTGGGGGGAGACAAAAGCCAATGGGTGAAAGGGGAAAGAGAGGAGATCAGCCAGGACAGGAGGAGGTGAAATGAGTCAGGCTGGTTTCAGCATTTCCTCAACATCCAAAGCAGCCTGACCTCCCTTCTTCATCTACCACTGACAGCTTTGCAAATCAGGAATTGTTGGAGCTGTTTTGCACCCACTCCAGGACGAGCATCCTGATACAAGGACTTAATTGTGTTTATATCTATCACAAAACCACGTTTGTCTAAAATTAATTTTAGCACGGAAATCTCCTGTGGATGGTGGACTCATCAGACACTGATGGGACATTGCACATAGCTCAGGGAGCAGTGTGATTGGTATGAAATTGTGTCCTGTTCAACCATGGTCCTTGGGCCATGAAGAGAAACTTTCTGTGCCTCTGAGTCTCACCAGTTCCTGACCCCAAAGGACACAAATCTGATGAATTGTGGTTCTCACACCAGTGGTCACACCTGCACCTCTCTCCATAGCCAGAGCAGAGCTGCCTTGTTCCAAAAATTCCCCGGCAATGCAGGGATAAAGGAAATTGGACAGGCCGTGGGGATCAGGGGCAGGGCACAGCCAGGGATTTGGAGTGGTTGTGAGCCCAGGGCAGGACCTGGCCCTTGGCCTTGGTGAACCTCATCCAATTGTCCTGGGCCCACGGATGGCTCCAGCCTGTCCAGGTCCCTCTGCAGAGCTTCCTGACCTCCAGCACAGCCACACTGCCACCCAGCTTGGGCTCACCTGGGAACTGACTGAGGGTGCCCTCGATGGCCTCATCCAGATCAGCAATAAAGAGATTGAACTGTCCTGGCCCCAAATTTGAGCCCTGGGAACACCCCTGGATTTGACTCTATTCCTCAGCTGCTCTGAGTGCCAGGGGTTGGATGACGGAAATGGTGGTGTGATAAATAAATATGATTCGTGCTAACAATTGTAAACATACTGGAATTTTAGAAAAAAGCAATAGAGGAAAAGGATGTGTAATTAGTGTCACAAAACAGATGTTTTCAGATGTTCATGAAAAAATAGGATACAGGATGTAGTTTGAGATAAGTAAAATCTCAAAACAGAATAGGCATCGAGATAATTAGAGAATCGGCCTTGAAATGGACAAAATTTAAATGATTCCAGGTATTTTTGAAATAATAAGGCTTTTTTTTTTTGAAATGTAATTCTGGCTGATATAATACAAGAATTGTGTTATAGAAGGGGCACATGTGCAACCTGTGGGGTTTTTCAAAGGACAATGACAGTGAGGAGAAGCCTTTGTTGGATGTGATCACCAAAGAGCCAAAGGACCCCTTAGCAACAAGCGGAGCATATGCTGAGAAGTATAGTGATGTAGATTTCAAGAATCAAAAATAGGAGGAGATTTATGGGAAAATATTTATAAATATGTCTAGCATCCTGTATATAAGTTGTGTTTGGATTCCTGTGTTTTTTCTACAGGAGACAAGGTGAGAAAAACCCTCCCATTTCCTCGATCGATCAGTTTTGCACATGCTTTATCTGAACCACTGCCAAATTTTTTGTATCTGCTTGATTATATTTGATATTATTTTATATAAAATTACTACGCAATTTAAATACATGCTAAATTCAATTTTGTTGTTGATTGAATTAAACATATAGAACTTCATTCATAACAGTGGGGAAGGGGTAGAGGCAAAGTGTTATTGATAGTCAGCCATAAGTGTCTTGATTTTCATACCTATTCAGACTGCATGAGAAGGTGATTGTGGTCAATATCAATTGGACATTGCTGATATCACTCTATAAACAGGAAAAGAAAACTTAACAGGAGAAAACAATTCTCTCTTCATTGTTTTAAATACAGTATATTCACTTTGAATGCACTTCTGAAATGTGCCTAATTAACCACAGAATAATGGAAAACCTGAATTATTCCCAGGGGCTTTTCTTGTTACAGTGATTTGAACAAATGTTTATGAGCTTTCCTCACTGAATTCGTGAACTGAAGAGCTCAAGAAAGAAGAGGCCTCTGGAGTAGGAAAATTCATCAGCAACCCCCAAGTGGCTGAGGATCCATCCCCATCAGGGCAGCAATGAACAGAAATGGGCACAGCTTTGTGCCTGTCCCAGCTTTGGGATGGGCCCTGGGCCTGGAGCAGGAGCAGCTCTTGAGGGCCCCAAGGCCGGGGCTCTTGTGCTGCCCTGGGCAGATGGGATGGCAGCAGGGGCTGCAGAGCCCTCAGCACCTGAGCCCGAGGGGAGCAGGGCACACAGGGAGCCTCCTTTGGCCTTGGCCAAGCACCTTCCCCCATGGCTGTGGCTGAGTCCTGTGGCAGCTGCAGCTGCTGCTGTGCCCTTGCCAGGGGCTGAGGCCGTGGGGCAGTGCCCAGAGCAGCCTGGCCTGAGCAGAGCTGTGGGGCCAGAGCCGGCTGGGCTGGGCTGGGGAGAGGCCCTTGGTGCTGCCCAGAGCTCAGGGCAGCTGGCTGAGCTTTCAGGGAGCTGGGCTGGGCTCCGAGAGCCTGGCCCAGAAACCATCAGTGTCCATCTCAGCCTGGCTGAGCGTGCAGGGGCAGGACTCAGGCCAGGCCTTGTGGGGCAGGGCCAGCGCCTGTGCAAGGCATTGCAAACAGGCAAGTGGCCCAGAGAGGAGGCTGCTCTGTGCCCTTGGTGGCATGGACAGAGCAGGGAGGGGGCCCAGGACATTTGTCAGTGCCAGCCTCTGTGCCCAGGCCTTGGCAGCCCTGGCTGCTGAGCCCAGCTTTGGCCTGGGCTGAGTTTGGCTGTGGCCCAGCTCCATTCTCCTGCGGGGCTCAGGGCCTGTTCCCAGCCATGGCCAGCTCTCTGGGCTGCAGGAACACTCCAGAGCCCAAAGAGCCTCCATGACTGTGCTGGAGACCAAGGCTGCCGCAGGAAAATGCAGGGCTGCTGTGGGATGGGGAGGGCATTGAATTCCAGCACACACCTCAGCTCTCTGATGATCCCGGCACCATGCTGGGCCCCGTTTCAGACTGGAGCAGAGCAGATGTTGATAGGACAGGAGCCCTGCGGGGCTGTCAGGGACCTGCAGCTTGCAAGGTGCTCTTCTCTCCCTCAGGTGCTCTCTGGAGAGATTCAATCCCAGCTGGGCACCTCAGGGCACAAGTGGCACTGGCTGTTCATGGGCACACAGCTGATGTCTGCCTGTAATAGGGCACCAGTGTTAATACCTGTTTGTTTCATAATATACAAGCAAATCTTTTTCAGCTAGGTAATTTGAGTACTTTTAAGAAATGTCAATGTTTTCCCACCAGGAACAGGAATTCCCTGGAGGTATACTGATGGCAGAAGGAGAACAAATACTGATCTTCCCATCTTCTTGTGTCACCAATATTCAGTCTATTATTTAATCTCCCTTTTCCACAGGTGTTTCCAGCCCTCCTGTTTAAATGGCCATGTCTAAGGACATCTCTTCACTAGACCATCTGGGTCTATGTACTTCCCATTCATCCCAGATTTCCTCCTCTAGATGCTCTCTGGTCATTCAAGTGCCTCTCAACTGACTATTTTCATGCTTTGAGCTTCAGCTGGTTGCCTAGTTTTCTGAAGTTGAAGTAAATAACACATTAGTCAACATCTTAATTGTGCTTATATCCATTACAGAATTACATTTTCTTTTGTTATTGTCTGTAACTGTTCCTGTCTGGAAATCCCTGGGGGATAGTGGACATGTCAAATGCTGCTGGGACATCCCAGAGAGCTGAGGGAAGAGCTGTGATGGTTATTAAACGGTTCAAATGTTCAAGTTCTATTTGTTGGCAAGAAACCTTTCGGTGCCTCTGAGTGTCACCAGGACCTGAGGCCAAAGGACACAAACCTGATGAGTTTTTGGTTCCCACTGCAGGGGTTGCACTTGGACCTTGGCTCTGCACAAGAGACCTCTTCATCCCCTTTCTCTCTTTTCCTCCCTCTGGGCATGGAGGGAGCTCCTGATTTCAACCTGTGACTCGTGTGTGCAAAGAGCAAATCTGGGCAGAATTGGGGCAGAGAGGGTCTGGGGGCCTTGGGATATGTGCTGGGCACTGAAGGTGTTTTCCATTGCTCTGAGACTGTCTGCTGTGGAAAGTGGATTTAATATCCATCAGAGGGATGACTTTTGCATTTGATGGAGCTGTGCCTTCCCTTGGCTTTGTTGGCTGAAAAGAAATGAACATCCCTCTGTGTCTCAGGCAGCTCCTTCTCCAAGGAAAGCAGGTGGGAGTTGGAGCCAAGGAGCTGAAAGCTGCAGGTGCAGCCTGGGCTGGAGAGAGCTCAGATTTGCACAAGGCTGCTCTGAGTGCCAGGGCTTGGGTGGAGGAAATGGTGGGGTGGGGGTAGGGACAGAGTCTGATTGATTGTCAGCCATGAAGGGTCTTGATTTTCATATCTATTCAAACTGCATGAGGAGGTACTTGGATTCAGTGTCAATTGGAGACTGCACATATCAATTTATGAACAGGGAAAAAACCTCAACAGGACTTAAAAATATGGTTTCTCACTGTCTTTTTAAATAGGATATATTCAGTTTGAATACACTTCTAAAATCTGTCTAATTAACCACAAAAGATTTGAACACTTAAGTCAAATGACTCCCAGAGGCTTGGCTTGTTAAGGTGTTCTGCATGTTAATGAGCCCTGGGACACTGAATTCCTGCACTGAAGAGCTGAAGGCTGAACAAGCCTCTGGAGCAGGAAAATTCAGCAGCAGCCTCCAAGGTGCTGAGGATGTCAGCAGCCCCCACTGAGGCCATCCCTGCCCAGAGACCGTGGGGGAATGGGCAGACAAGGAGAGCATCCCTGGGGCTGGGACAGCACAACTCAGAGGCACCAGCCACTCCAGCTGGGAAATGGAGTGTGGAATATGGCTGGGAAAGCCCTGCCTGGGCTGTGCCAAGCAGGACAGGCAAGCCCTGACTCCCATTCCCCAAACAACTCTCTCAATGGGACATTTACAAGGAATTACAGCTGTTTTTGTCCTCTGAGTTGGATGCACTGGAGAAACAACAGAAGAGTTCCTTAGAAGCTCAAAACATTTAAACAGCCTTTTCTGGAAACTTTAAAAAATCAGAGAAACTTTGGCAAAAGGTTTATTATGGCTTCGTAGTGGTTTTGATTTGTTAATTTAAGTTTTTTCTAATCTTGAGATTTCTTAATTGATGGATTTATGAGTGTGGTGGGTTTTAGTGTCAGTTTATTATTTATTTATTTTTTGTTGTGAGATAGGATTATGAGAAAGGTAAAGTAGGCTAAAACTTTGAAAAGGGAATAAAAGAAAATTTTTACTAAATGTAAATACAAGTACAAAGGCAGTAAGAATTAAAGTAAACGCTTTGGAACACTTTTTCTTTTCTTTGCAACTTTCTTTTTTTACTGACAATGTAAAGAAAGTGAACTTAAAATTTCTAGTTAGTTTATTATTTCTAGAATACTCTCTTTTTAGTTTACTTTGGGAGAGAAGTTTTCTTGTTAAGGTTATGGAAATTTTTTTTACAAAAGAAAAACAGGGTTTTTGGGGTTTTAATTTTGTCATGGATTACAGTTGTCTGGGGAACTTTGTTATTGTGAGGCAGGTTTTATTGCTACAAGGTTTTTGACAGCTCGCTTATGGGCCATGTCAACTTATGGGGTATTGTTTTAAAGATTAATTGTTTAAAAGTAAAAGTTTTTATTATTTACTTTTAAAATTATTTTTATCTCTGGGGATAGAGATCCTCTCTTGGGGATAGTGCATTGCTTTTTTTCTGTTTATAATTTTGAAGAAATTACAGTTATTTTACATTTGTTTAATCTAGCATGGAGGTTTTTACTTTATATTAATTTGTGTATTTTGATTTTTTTTTAGTTTTCTGTGTTATAATGGAAAACAATTTTTTCATTGTAGTTTATAGGAGGATTTTAGTGTTAAGAATAAAGTATTTTTTCTTTTTTTATTTGCAATTTCATTTCTTCTTTAGTGATTTTGATGGGTTTATGTTGTTTTTTTTGTATGCTTGTATTTAGTTTTCTAGTTTTACTTGAGGGAAGATTGAAGAATTGAAAGGGTTAACACCTGACCTGCTAGTAACTTGTGGTTGGATTGTGTTAGGACTGGTTTTATGGTGGGTTTTTGGGGTTTTTAGTGTTTAAATTTTTAGTTGTGGGGTTATTTTGTATAGGTTGTAGGTTGTAGGGGTTTTTAGTTTTAGGTTTTTTTGCGGGGAGGGGACTTAAAGGTAAGATTTTAATAGCTGTGGCTAGCTTTGTTCTGGTCGGGGTTTTGAAGCCTCTTTTGTTTTCCTCTTTGGTAGTTGTTGGGGTTTGGTTTGGTTAGAATGGGGCCGATGGATGAGGGCAGCCTGGGGAGGGGGGAAGGGGCTTGGCCCATGGCAGGGTTGCTTGGTTTGGTTTGATTTGGTTTGGTTTGGTTTGGTTTGGTTTGGTTTGGTTGAGATGGGGGCTGGGGCCAGGGCCTGCTGCTTCTTTGTTGACTGGAAAAGAAAGAGGAGATTCCTGGGTTTTTTCATCTTTAACATTTGTGTTTCACAGATGTGTGTTCAGTATCTTAGTGGTTTAACAGATGGTCAGTTACACAAACAGTTTTGTATTATTTTTAAAATTCTTCTCATGTCAAACTACAACAGACATTCAACCAACAAAAAACACTTCTCAAAGCATTGACTTGGCGCTTTCAACCGCACAAACTCTAAGCCTGTTTAATTTAATGTTAATCAAAATTTGCAGGAAAACAGAAGAAGACACAGAAAGAAAGACAAAAAATATACAGAGAAGCACACACACGGCTACAAACTCCTGGATTCCAGCACTGTTCAGATGGAAATTCCAACAGGAGATAGGATGTGTGCTTGCCTTGTGGTCAGCCTTCAATACCCCTTGGTCTTCCTGGGCCCTTCCCCCAGGTGGGACTTGGACTCAGGAGCTGGGCTGGGGGCTCCAGAGGTGGCTGTGGAGCATTGCCTGTGCTGTGCCAGGGACTGGCAGATACTACTGGGCTGGGATAGAGGCTCTGGGGGTATTGGGGTTCCAGGACAGGGCAGGGCTGGGGTTCCAGGGCAGGGCAAGGCTGGACCTACCCCTTTCTCTCTCACATATGACATGTTTCTGGGCAACAATCTCCTCCAGTCTGTCACAACAGGCAATGTTGGAGGTGAAATCCCAATTGTGGCCATGGGCACCTGGCTGAGAAGGACAGTTCTTCTCCACAGGAAGGAAAGCACAGAGCCCCAGTGTTTGGAAGGCAGGTGAGAGCCGCACTAGTCCAAGGCCAGCCAGACTTGTTAGGAATGGCAGATTTTGTCTGGGAGCAGATATAGGGAATTATGGAGGTGGAAGCCCAATCTCGCCATCGGCACCTGGAGATGCAGGACAGTTCTTTCTCATAGGAAGGAAAGCACAGAGCCTTCCCCAGGGTTTTAGGGAAAGATGAGAGCTGACCCTTGTGAAACCATTGCCAGCCAGACTTGTCCTGGCAATATTCCTATGGGAAAAACCCTGGATATAAGGAAATTTGGAGGTGAAATCCCAATTCTGACCATGACTGCCTGGAGGAGAAGGAGAGTTCTTTTTAATGGCAAGAAGAGCATGGAGTCCCAGTGTTTCAGTAGCAGATGAGAAGAGATGTTTACCATGCCAAGGTCAGTTGGACCAGTCAGGTGACCCCTGGGAGGCCAAACCAGCCAGACCTGTTCTGAGTTCCCTTGGTTTTGTGGGGCCCACAGTGTCACAATGGTGCCTTGATTACAAGAAGACCTGCAGTGTCACACTGGCCCCTTGGTTTGATGGGGTACCACAGTGTCACAGTGGCCCATGGTTCCATACAGCCCTGCAGTGTCACAATGGTCCCAACAATTCCATGAGGCCTTGCAGTGTCACAATGGTCTCTGTTGTTCCCCAGGCCCCACAATGTCACGTGACTCCTCTGTTCCATGAGCCCTGCAATGTCACAATTGACCTTTGGACGGATCCTGGGGGTTTGCAGTGTCACAATGGTCTCCTTTGGCTCCACAGTGTCACAATGGACCATTGATGACTGGAGGCCCCTCTATGTCACAATGGACCTTTGGTTCCATGCAGCCCTGCAGTGTCACAAAGGCCTCTTGGTTTCATGAGGCCCCACAGTATCACAATGGTCCTCTTGGATCTGTAGGGATCCCCAGAGTCACAGTGGTTTCACTGGTTCCATGAGGCTTCACAGTGTTACAATGCTTTGTTTATTCCATGGATCGTCATAGCACCACAATGGTCTCACTGGTTCCATGAGTCCCCTCAGAGTCACAATGGTCTCCTTGGTTCCATGACACCCCAAAGTGTCACAATTGTCTCCATGGTTCCATAAGGCTCAAAAATGTCACAGTGGTCTCCCTGATTCCATGAAACCCCCAGAGTGTCACAATGGTCCCTTGGTCTCACAGGGCCCCACAGTGTCACAATGGTCCCTTGGTCTCACAGGCCCCCACAGTGTCACAATGGTCCCTTGGTTCCATGGGCCCTGTGTTTCTGCATTCCCCCCTCCCCTTCTCAGACCACCCTGCCAGCTGAGATATGCTCCTTGGGGCTCGGCCTTGGCCAACAGGAGATTTGCACAAGGGCTCAGCTCCTCTGCAGCTCATCACAAACACTGTCTGCTCCAGGCACTGCTGCTGCCCAACCAGCTCCTGGTTCCTTTAGCAGCAGCCCTGGGAACTGTTTTTGTTCCCTCCGTGGCACAACATCCCTGTTCTCACACTGCTAAAGAAAGCTGTTGGTGCCAAGTGCAGCCAGGATGAACCATTGCTGGGACTGAAGCCCCTCTCTTGGGGCCCTGCAAACAGCGCTCCAAAAGGAGTCCTTGGAGCTCTCCTGGGCCAGCGACTCCCTCTGAGTGGAGCCTCTCCCAGCTGGGAACTCTCCCGTTTGCTGCACTCGGGGATCCTGAACAACCACAGAGCCTGGGCCGATCCCCCAACTCCTCCAGCCTCAGCCCTTTGCCCTTTGCTGGGAGATGCCAAAGGATCCACAGTGAGCATTGCCTGCTCTCAGGGAAATTTCTCACAGGTGCCTTGCACTGACTCTTTGTGTGTGTGTGCACACAGGAGTGCCTGTGCTGGGGAAATGTGGCAGAAATGCTGCTCTCTGAGGGGTTGGAGTGCCTTGGATAGCTGAGTCAGTCAGGCCTGTAAGTGAAGTTTAAGTCACGAAGGTCTAAGTGAAGTTAAATGCTGCTGAGAGCTGTTATTTTGCTAAATTGTTATGTTTATTATAAGTTATAAGCTAAGTTGAATATAATTAAATGTTATTCCTCTGTTAAATAGCAAAGTCATAGATTATAAGTAAAGTTACATACTGTTAAGTGCTGTTCTTTTGCTAAATTGGGAGGTTTAAGGTATCAGTTAAGGTTAAGGTGCAAGTTCAGTCCTGTTAAGTTTTAGCTCTGTTAAGCTTTTAGGCCACATTACTTTTATCCTTGCCCTCAGTGTCCTTGTGTCACACACAGACAGGGAAAGTTCTGAGTTAATTTCTGGTTTGATAGCCTGGATTCTGTTTGGTTTTGTTGTTGCTTTGTTTCCCTGGTGTGCCTGAAGTGTCCAGTCAGGAGCAGAATGACTCTTGCCAAGGAACTTTGTGCTGCTGTCCCTTAATATTAAATCTGGTTTTTGCTGATCCCTTGCTGGGAATTTTTTCAGTGCTCTCAGCCCCTCATTCGTAACAGGGTGAAGGAGCCCTGGCCCAGGCTCTGGCCCTGGACGACACAGGGACACTGCCGGGGGGTCCCAGTCCCCCTGTGCCACCCCCAGGGCCCCGGCCCCCCGTCCCCGTGTCAGGCTCTGGGGTCGATCTCGTGGAACATCCTCTGGGGGAGGCTGCGGGGCTGGGGGCGGGGGGATCCGGGGGGACAGGGGACCCCGCTGTGCACGAGCAGGGTTGGACTGCTCTGGGGGGAACTGTGAGGGGGGCCAGGGCAGAGTGACCTCCCCAGTGACCTCACACTGCCCCTGTGATGTCACACAGCATCCTGTGATGTCACAGAAACAGGGGATGTCGTAAATCTGCACTGTGATGTCTCAGAAGACTCTGTGATGTCACAAAGTCACACTTTCATATCACTGTCTGTTCTGTGATGTCACAGCCTGCTCTGTGATGTTACACAGCCACCCAGTGATGTCGCAACCCACTCTCTGATGTCACAGAGACACCCTGTATGATGGCACAATCTGCTCTATGGCCTCACACCCTATTATATGATGTCACAGCCAGCTCTGTGATGTCATTACCCTCTCAGTGATGTCAAACCGTTCTATGATGGCATACTGCCACTCTGTGTTGTCACAGCCCAATCTGTGACCTCACACAGCCCACTCTGTGCTGTCACACAGCCCCTTGCTGACATCACCGCTGCTCTGTGCCTCTATGACACAGCCACAGAGGTGCTGCTATGACACAGCCCCCTCTGGGACATCCCACAGCCCCAGCCAGTGCTGAGCCCCTGTGAGCTCTGTCTGTGCCCTGCTGGTGTCCCTGAGGGGCCCTGGCAGTGCCCCAATCCTGCTGGGCTGTGCACAGGAGCTGCTTCTGGCCAGAGCTGTCTCTCTGCAGCGCTGCCCTTGCCAGGAGCTGCCTCTGGGCCAGGAGCCCGGCCCAGCTCAGCAGCACAGACACAGCACAGGGACTTTAATGACCCTCTGAGGCTTTGGTGCTCTTTGGATCAGACTCAGTCCCTCACCTCTGAGTGTGCTCAAAGAACTTCACAGGGACTCAAAAAGAGGGTGAAACACTGAAATTGCTCATACTTTAAATAGATCTTTCTGAGGGACAGGACTGAGAAAGTGTCCCCAGGTTCCAGGTAGCGCAGAGCACTGGTGGCAGTGATGACAGGTGAGGACAAACAAGGGAAAGGTGTCTCTGGTGCTGAGCAAACCTGTGCCTCCATCCCTGCAGGCTGTCGGCATCCCCTGGCTGCCCCACCTGGCTGGGACCTTCCTTTGCTGACAGCTCTGCCTCCTGCCTGCCTCTGCCTGCCCACACAAAGCCTTGGGCTGCTCCAGGCTCCTTCTGGGGGATGTGCTGCACCATAGCCCTGCCCCTCCAGGGAAATTCCTTTCTCCTGGTGTTTAGTCTGGACCTTTCTAACTGCACTTGGTGCTATTATGTCTTCTTCAGGCTCATTCCTACTATGAAGAAAAGCTCCAGCCACTCTAAAACCACCCTTCCATCCCTCCATGGCTACTCCTGTTCTGTCCTCAGTCTCCACACCACTGAGCCCAGAGCCATCAGCCTCTACCAGCTGGTTTTGCGATGAGGCCTCCAAACCCCATCTTGGGAGACTTTTGTGTCTTCTCCAAGGTCTGTGAAAATGGAAAAATAGTGGTCAAAGGTATTTTCTCCCAAATGTTTCCTTGACAGAACAAGGGTCAATATCTCTAAACTAAACAAGGGTGGATTTACATTTGTTAGAAGGAGGAAATATTTTACAGCTATGAGAGTGGCACAAAACTGCAGCTCTTTTTCCAGAGAAGTGGATTCCCCATCACAGGAATTGTCCAAGAGCAGGACAATTTGTGCAACC
Source organism: Melozone crissalis (assembly GCF_028551555.1). Classification (NCBI taxonomy): domain Eukaryota; kingdom Metazoa; phylum Chordata; class Aves; order Passeriformes; family Passerellidae; genus Melozone; species Melozone crissalis. The sequence continues at coordinate 4,378,754 of NW_026535912.1, forward strand.
TGACCCAGTGAAACCCTCTCATCCCCAGGGACAGAATTCCTGTTCTCTGTGTTCTCTGATGTGCTGGGTGCCCTCACAGCGCTTCTGGCCAGAATGTCTGCTGAGGGCAGCCAGGCTGCTGCAGGGGCAGTGACCTCACAGCCATCACCATGGCAGCCCTGTCCCCTGGGCCTGGCTCTGCCCTTTCCTCTGCCCCTGCCTTGGCTCTGCTGCCAGGAAGAGTTTTGTCATTCATATCTTGTCCCCAAGGTGCTGGGGCCAATGGCTTCCTAGTCCTGGAGCAGAAGTGGCTTTTCAGAGCCCAGCCAGGAATGAGCCCTGAGGCAGCAGCTCTGCAGTGGTGGCCATCAGGCCGGGCTGCCAAGGGAGGCTTCTGGCCATGGCCTGCAAGCAGCTGCTGCTGCCAGGGTGCCTTTGGTGCCTCAGGCTCTCCCTGGCACAGCTCCCAGCACGGCACTCTGCCCTTGTGCCTGAGGACTTCCCTGTGCTGGGGATGGCCTGGGGCTTTTCCTGAAGCGGGACCTGCCCTGCTCATGGCACAGGAAAGGCAGTTCCTGCTGGAGCAGGAGGCTCTGCCTGCAATGGGCTCCAACAACTCCAGCAAGGCCCTGTTTGCAAAGCCCCCATTGGGAAATGAAGGAGGCGGGTTACTCTGCTTTTGGGGTGAATAATGCTGAAACCAACCTGACTCCTCCACCCCACAGTTCAACATTCTCAGAAGGAGCTGAAGATGTGGCAGAGCTGGAAAAATCCCCAAAGAAAGTGTCCTGGGTTGACTATATGATGCTTTTATCCCCAATCGTCTCATTCTGTTTATGTTGAATAATAATAAGTTTTGTACCTTTAAGAGTGTTACAGAGAGTGAAGGGAGGGAGAGAAGAAGCGCGCAGTTTGTTTTCAGACACTGCACTCCTCCTCCACATTCCTGCTCCTGACTGTGTTGTCTGCGGACAGACAGCAGGACAGAGCTCTTCTTTTGTTTTTTACTTAGTGTTAGCTAGCTGAGGCAGAGAAGTTCCCTGGACTTTTTTTTTCCTTGTTCTTTGGACCTCTTGAAACTGCTCTGGACTGAACACCCAGGAGAGCACCGGCAGCTGCAGCTGTGGCCCACTGGGCCGGGCCTGGCCTGGCACAATTCCAGCACCGGAGGGACCGATCAGAGACTGAGTGAGCTGCTGCTTGAACCCGGGGTTTTCTCAGTTTGTCATCTCTTTTAGAGTGGCAAGGGGTCTCATTGTTTTGACACTGTTTTGATCTTATTGTTTAATAAAGAGGTTTTTTTCCACCTTTCTCCAAGGAGGTATTTTTTCCTCCCGGACCAGTTGGGGGGGAGGGGCTGATTGAATCTGCTTTTCCCACAGGAGCTCCTTTGGGGGATTCTTCCCCAAATTTGCTCTAAACCTGAACAAATACATGCATTGGCACCCAACGCGCGGCTGGAAAAGGTGGAAAAAAACCCTATTAATTGTGTGTTTCTTGTTGTTAAAGCAGTTAGTAGCCATGCTGCTTGGACCCCTGATGTCTGTGGTTGTGAATGCCTTATTGTGGCTCTGGGCTCTAGACCTTTTTGAGGTTTCAATACCTTTCTGGTCACTAGGATTATTGTCCTTAACAAGTAATTTTTACGGTAGAGGGGTACGGATTGGAATGGCTGTTGTGCTGGCCTTGGTGATAATGATTTAAAAGCGTTTAGAAAGATACTGGCCTCTGTTTACCAAATGTATGGTTTATGGTTTCTTCATCCTACCCTGCATCCCAATTCCAGTAGTAGGTTTTGGGAATTTATTAGTAACTACACTCAGTCTGTTAGAGGAGGAGCCAAGAATGAGACTTTCCAGCCTTCCCTTTCCTTCTTCTCCTTTGGATTGGTTATGCCACTTTTTGAGAATGTTTAGTTTCCCCTGAATGTTAAAGAGACCATCTTTCTGGTATTTAATCTGGTAAGCTTCCTCTATATGGTCTGCAGCTTCTCCAGAATGAGGGCTGAGATATCCAGAGGAGCTGGTGAGACCCCTGGCCCAGAAGCAGATGCAGGCGTGAAAAATCCTGAGTGGTGCAGACAGTGGGAAAATATAGGCCAAACCCTGAAGGAATTTTCTGATCCTGTAGACTGGGATTTTCCACGGGAACAAATTCAGAAAGCAGCAGAGGTGGGGAAATACCTAAAAGAGAAGTGCCATGACGATTCTAAGGAGAAAAGGCTTATTGCAATAAGCTGGGCTCTGCTCTATGCTTATCGCACTTTGTTAGATAGTGTAGGGCAGCAGACAGAGGCAGGGGGGCAGGGAGATAAATCAGCTATCCCAGTCACTCAAGCTGTAGCCAACAGCCCAGGCTTGAAGCCAGCAGCCAAACCAGATAGTGAGCCTAAGCCAGCATCTAAACGCATGGCTGTTGCTACCTGTACGAGAAGTGGGAAATGCATGGAAAAAACTAATCGACCAGTGGATGATGATGATGATGGTGATATAGGAGAAGGAACCTCAATGCCTCCTGACATAAAATCAGGAGTCAAAGCAGCAGGTGCAAGATCAGACGCAAATATTGAGTCTTATTCCCTGAAGGACCTTCGTGGCCTAAGGAAGGATTACACCCGATGACCCAATGAATCCATAATTAGTTGGCTGGTCCGTCTCTGGGATGCTGCAGGCGAGGCTACAATTCTGGATGGCACTGAAGTGAAACATTTGGGATCCCTGTCACAGGATCCTGTCATAGACCAAGGAATGATGAGCAGGGCTAACTCTCACAGCCTCTGGGAATGGGTCCTAAGAAGTGTAGCACAAAGATACCTGTGTGCAGACGATCTCTATATGCAGCAAACCCAGTGGAAAACCATAGAACAAGGGATTCAACGCTTGAGGGAAATGGCAGTAGCTGAGATTGTCTTCTCAGATGATGGAAACTTTGTAAATCCAGACTTGGTACCATGCACATCTGTGATGTGGAGAAAACTTGTACGACTTGGGCCATGAGAATATGCTTCTGCTTTAGCCATAATGAAGCAGGATGATGGTGAGGAGACTGTGCTGGATATGGCAAAGAAGCTCCGAGCATATGCAGACACTGTGAATGGCCCAACACATGCCAGAATCGCAGCAGTGGAAACACGTCTGCAAAAATTAGAGGACAAGATAGAGGACGGTCACAAGAAACTGAGGGAGGAGATTAAAGAGGGCTTTCTCCAAATCTCAGCAGTGCAGATCAGAGGTTCTGGTACCCAACGCAGACGTTCCCCAGATGGCGAGAGAAGGTTTACCCCACGAGCTGAGCTGTGGTTCTACCAGCGTGATTGTGGAGAAGACATGGGGAGATGGCATAGAAAACCTACCGCTGCTCTGGCACAACGGGTGAGACAACTGAAGATTCAGAGAGGAAGTTCCAAAAGGGAAGCAGCTCCAGTGGCCAGTAACCGAACTGTCACATATGACGATAATGACAATATTTTTGATCCCTTTGAAGGAACCTCCAAGACATATGCCCAGGGAAAGAAGGATAACCAGGCTTAGAGGGGCCCTGCCTCTAGCCAGGTAGAGGCTGGGGAAAACTGTGTTTTTTGGACTGTGTGGATTTGTTGGCCTGGCACATCTGAACCACAAGAATACAAAGCTTTGGTTGACACTGGTGCGCAATGCACATTAATCCCATCGAGACATGTGGGGACAGAGTCTGTTTCTGCTGCTGGTGTGACAGGGGGAATCACAGGATTTCACTTTGGTGGAAGCTGAGGTGAGCCTGACTGGAAATGAGTGGAAGAAACACTCTATTGTGACTGGCCCAGAGGCCCCATGTATTTTGGGCATAGACTACCTTTGAAGTGGGTATTTCAAAGACCCAAAGGGACTCAGATGGGCATTTGGAATAGCTGCTGTAGAGACAGAGGGTGTCAAGCAGTTGAACAGCTTGCCTGGACTGTCAGAAAGCCCATCTGCAGTAGGTCTCCTGAAGGTGGAAGAGCAACGAGTGCCAATTGCCACCTCAACAGTGCACCGCCGACAGTACCGAACGAATCGAGATGCTGTGATCCCCATCCACAAAATGATCCCTGAGCTGGAGAGCCAGGGGGTGGTCAGCAAAACCCACTCACCCTTCAACAGTCCCATTGGGCCTGTGCGAAAATCTGAAGGAGAATGGAGATTGACAGTGGACTATCGTGCATTGAATGAGGTGACCCCACCCCTGAGCGCTGCTGTACCGGACATGCTGGAACTCCAGTACGAGCTGAAGTCCAAGGCAGCAAGGTGGTACGCCACTATAGACATTGCCAATGCATTTTTCTCCATTCCCCTGGCAGCAGAATGCAGGCCTCAGTTTGCTTTCACCTGGAGATGCGTGCAGTACACCTGGAAGCGACTGCCCCAGGGGTGGAAGCACAGCCCCACCATCTGCCATGGACTGATCCAGGCTGCACTGGAAAAGGGTGAGGCTCCAGAACATCCGCAATATATTGAGGACATCATTGTGTGGGGGAAGACAGCAGCAGAGGTGTTCGAGAAAGGGGAGAAAATCATCCAGATCCTCCTAAAAGCTGGCTTCGCCATCAAGAAGAACAAAGTCAAGGGACCTGCTCAAGAGATCCAGTTTCTGGGAGTGAAGTGGCAAGACGGACGGCGTCAGATTCCCACCGATGTCATCAACAAGATCACAGCAATGTCTCCACCCACCAATAAGAAGGAGACACAGGCTTTCCTAGGCGCCATAGGTTTTTGGAGGATGCGTATTCCCGAATACAGTCAGATTGTGAGCCCTCTCTACCTGGTCACCCATAAGAAGAATGCTTTCCACTGGGGCCCTGAGCAGCAACAAGCCTTTGCACAGATCAAGCAGGAGATTGCTCATGCAGTGGCCCATGGCCCAGTCAGGACTGGACCAGAGGTGAAGAATGTGCTCTACTCTGCAGCCGGGAACCATGGCTTGTCCTGGAGCCTTTGGCAGAAGGTGCCTGGGGAGACTTGAGGCCAACCACTAGGATTTTGGAGTCGTAGCTACAGAGGGTCTGAAGCCAACTATACTCCAACAGAGAAAGAAATCTTGGCTGCCTATGAAGGAGTCCAGGCTGCCTCAGAGGTAATAGGCACTGAAGCACAACTCCTCCTGGTGCCCCGACTATTGGTGCTGGGGGGGATGTTCAAAGCAAAGGTTCCCTCTACGCACCATGCCACCAGTGCTACATGGAGCAAATGGATTGCTGTTATCACACAGCGCACCTGTATTGGAAAACTGAATTGCCCTGGGATTCTGGAGATAATTACAAACTGGCCGGAAGGTGAAAACTTTGGTTTCTCTGATGAAGGGGAACAAGAAGTGACATGGGCTGAAGAAGCTCCACCATACAACCAACTGCCAGCAGAAGATACACGATACGCTCTCTTTACTGCTGGTTCATGCCGCATTGTGGGAATGAACTGGAAGTGGAAAGCAGCCGTATGGAGCCCCACCCGACAGGTGGCAGAGGCCACTGAAGGAGAAGGTGGATCAAGCCAACTTGCTGAACTCAAAGCTGTTCAACTGGCCCTGGACATTGCTGAGAGAGAGAAGTGGCCAAAGCTCTACCTTTATACTGATTCATGGATGGTAGTCAATGCTCTGTGGGGATGGCTGGAGAGGTGGAAAGAGGCTTACTGGCAGCGTAGAGGAAAACCAATTTGGGCTGCTGATGAGTGGAGAGACGTTGCTACCAGGGTAGGGAAACTGCCTGTGAAGGTCCGCCATGTGGATGCCCATGTACCCAAGAGTAGAGCTAATGAGGAGCACCAAAACAATGAGCAAGTAGACCAGGCTGCAAAGATAGGGGTGTCCAAAATAGACCTAGATTGGGAACATAAGGGAGAGTTATTCCTAGCTCGATGGGCCCATGATGCCTCAGGCCATCAGGGCAGAGATGCCACCTATAAATGGGCACGAGACCGAGAGGTGGATTTAACCATGGACAGTATTTCTCAGGTTATCCATGACTGTGAGACGTGTGCTGCCATCAAGCAGGCCAAACGAGTGAAGCCCCTGTGGTACGGTGGGTGGTGGTCCAAGTACAAGTATGGGGAGGCCTGGCAGATTGACTCCATCACACTGCCCCAGACATGCCAGGGCAAGCGCTACGTGCTGACCATGGTGGAAGCCACCACTGGATGGTTGGAAACCTACCCTGTGTCTCATGCTGCGGCCCGGAACACCATCCTGGGCCTTGAAAAACAAGTTCTGTGGAGACATGGTACCCCTGAGAGGATTGAGTCAGACAACGGGACTCATTTCAAGAACAGCCTTATCAACACCTGGGCTAGGGAACATGGCATTGAGTGGGTGTACCATATCCCCTACCATGCACCAGCTGCAGGCAAATTGGAGAGGTACAACGGACTGTTAAAAACCACATTGAAAGCATTAGGTGGGGGATCTTTCAGGAACTGGGAGCAGCATCTGGAAAAAGCCACCTGGTTAGTTAACACCTGAGGCTCTACTAACTGAGTGGGCCCTGCCCAATCTGAGCCTTTGCACAGAGAAGATGGAGTCAAAGTCCCAGTGGTACATGTCAGAGGTTTATTAGGGAAGACAGTTTGGATTAATCCTGCCTCAAATACAGACAAACCCATTTGTGGGGTTGTTTTTGCTCAGGGACCAGGTTGCACATGGTGGATAATGCAAAAAGATGGAAGAACACGATGTGTACCTCAGGGAGATCTGATTGTTGGATGAAACCTGTATAAATATCACTGTTTCCTGAATGTTATTACCATTGTCTGTGTATAGTTGTATAATGGATGTATCATGTATGTACTTGTAGAGTTAGAATTTATATTAGTGTTAGCAGTAAGCAGACAACATGGGTATAAGGGGTGGAATGTCCTGGGTTGACTATATGATGCTTTTATCCCCAGTCGTCTCATTCTGTTTATGTTGAATAATAATAAGTTTTGTACCTTTAAGAGTGTTACAGAGAGTGAAGGGGGGGAGAGAAGAAGCGCGCAGTTTGTTTTCAGACACTGCACTCACTCCTCCACATTCCTGCTCCTGACTGTGTTGTCTGCGGACAGACAGCGGGACAGAGCTCTTCTTTTGTTTTTTACTTAGTGTTAGCCAGCTGAGGCAAAGAAGTTCCCTGGACTTTTTTTTCCTTTTTCTTTGGACCTCTTGAAACTGCTCTGGACTGAACACCCAGGAGAGCACCGGCAGCTGCAGCTGTGGCCCACTGGGCCGGGCCTGGCCTGGCCTGGCACAATTCCAGCACCGGAGGGACCGATCAGAGACTGAATGAGCTGCTGCTTGAACCCGGGGTTTTCTCAGTTTGTCATCTCTTTTAGAGTGGCAAGGGGTCTCATTGTTTTGACACTGTTTTGATCTTATTGTTTAATAAAGAGGTTTTTTTCCACCTTTCTCCAAGGAAGTATTTTTTCCTCCCGGACCAGTTGGGGGGGAGGGGCTGATTGAATCTGCTTTTCCCACCGGAGCTCCTTTGGGGGATTCTTCCCCAAATTTGCTCTAAACCTGGACAGAAAGGAACAACCAAGTGACACCACTGAGAGCTTCTGCAGAGCGTCTGAGCTGGCCCAGCCTGGGCACATCTGACTGAGAGGGCAGCACCTCAGACTAGAAAAGCCCCGTCGCAAATTTTAATGGCAACATCTCCTGACATTTCCCTTCTTGGGGGGTGTGGAAATTCCTCCCTGCAGTGGGGACACCCCTCAAGGTCACTGCTCCAGCCTGAATTGAAGGGATTTGCCCACAGTCATTGGTCTGCAGGAGTAACATCAATCTCTGCATAATTACAGATTTTGCTTTAATGCAGTTCCTTTGAAATAATTTCTTAGTGCTCTATATAATATATTATACATCTTTTACATCCTGGTTAAATGTTTATGATTTAGGCAATTTTCTCTAATCATTACCATAATATATCATACATATTTATATAAAAATATCTGGTTTGCCATCCCTAATCCTGTGGTACAAATTCTACAAAGATTTAATTGCAACTTTATAATTCTTTACACACAAACTCTGTAAAAATCTGGAACTGGGATTGGAAACCGCTGCTCCAAGGCTACTCTCACAGAAGGCATTGAGAAAGCCTGGAGGTCCTTGGGGGTATCTGTGGGTTTGTGGGGGCTATTGGGGCTCCTTTTTGCACCTTGTGACTCAAGAGGAGCTTCTCCAATAAACATTGCCTGAAGCTCCCACTGTGCCCATGACAGGAACCCCTGTGAGTGTCTGGGACATCCCAGCTCTTTGGCAGCCGGGGGACTCCTGGGATGTCACCGTGGAGCCCCCGTGAGTGCCTGTGACAGATCGGCGCCTTTGCAGCCCAAGGTCCCCTGGGATGTCACCATGGAATGGCTGTGACTGCCTCTGTCCACACGGCTCTTTACCATCCCCAGAAAGCCCTGGGAGGTCTCCATGGAGCCCCTGTCTGTGCCTCTGATATTCCAGCTCTGGAACAGCCTGGAGACCCTTGGAAAGTCCCTATGGAACCGCTCTGAGGGCCTGTGACAAATCTGATCCTTAGTAGGCAACCATAACCAGCATCCTATTGCTATGGTCCGTTTCCATGGCAACCATCACCAGCCCCCTGTTGCTATGGTCCGTTTCCATGGCAACCATCACCAGACCCCTGTTGCTAAGGTCAGTTTCCATGCAACCATCACCAGCCCCCTGTTGCTATGCTCAGTCCCTTGGAAGCTCCATGGAGACCCCATGCCAGGGGTGGTTGCCATGGACACCAGCTCAGGCCTGCAGCCACAGCCCGTTGCCATGGCAACCATTGGCAGCCCCCATCCCCAGGCTCATGGGATCCCAGAACCACAGAATTGGTTGAGCTGCGAGGGACCCATCAGGATCCTCCAGTCCAACTGCTGGCCCTGCACAGGACACCCCAACAATGCCAGCCTGGGCCTGGCAGCGCTGTCCAAACGCTGCTGCAACTCAGAGAGCCCTGGAGCTGGGACCCTTCCCTGGGGAGCCTGGGCAGGGCCCCAGCAGCCTCTGGGCAAAAACCTTTTCCTGAGATTCAACCTGAGACTGCCCCGACTCAGCTGCAGCCATACCCTCCGCTCCTGTCCCTGGGCACCAGAAGGAAGAGGTTCCCACAGCCCCAGCCAGGGACCCGCTCCCAAGGCTGTTGCCATGGCCACCAGGGCTGGGACCAGCTGGGATGCTCGGTTTCCATGGGCCGGGGTTCAGGAATGGGATTCCCCAAAATTCTGCTCCTGCTAAAACCGTGCTGCCCTCGCTGAGAATGGAGAGCAGGGAGGAAAAATCCCCACGGCAGAACCTCGTAGAAGAGGCCATTTTGAGCAGCTCCATGGCACAGGAATCCAACAGGGAGGAAAAGCCCCAGAGATTCCACAGGAGGAGAGTCTGCAAACCCAGCCCAAGATGCTCTGAGGAGGAAAGACCCACCCTGAGCCAGGAAGGTGGACAGAGCTTCAGCCAGAGCTCGGGGCTGGTGGCCCATGAGCAGCTTCATGATGGGGAGAAGCCCCACAAGTGCTTGGAGTGTGGGAAGATCTTGAGGCAGGGCAATACCCTGATCAGCCACCAGATGATCCACAATGGGGAACGGCCCTACGAGCGCTTGGAATGCGGGATGAACTTCAGCCACAGGTCCGACCTGGTTGTCCACCAGAGGTTCCACACTGGGGAGAGGCCCTAAGAGTGTCCCAAGTGTCAGAAGAGGTTTCACACCAGCACCCACCTCCTTGTACATGAGCGGATTCACACAGATGAGAGGCCCTTCTGCTGCCCCAACTGTGGGATGGGCTTCAGGCATAACTCCACCCTCGTCACCCACCGGCGTATCCATGCCGGGGAGAGGCCCTACGAGTGTCCCTAGGGTCAGAAGAGCTTCTCAGACCGCTCGTTCTTTACCCGACACCAACGGAGGCACCGGTAAGGGGAGCCCTGTGAATGCCCCAACTGCAGGAGGAGCTTCATGCACTGCTCCAGCTTCATCCCCCATGGGAGGACCCACATTCCCAGTGATCTGCATTGAGCAGATGGCTGGGTATTCTTTTGTTTTGACCCTAATTTTCTTTGGATTCATCTTCATCCCTTTAAAACAGAGAAAATTGGGGCAAAAATCAATAAATTCATCAAAGGCATCTGAATCCTCACTTTTTACTTGTGTTTCAGGGCAATTTGGGATTCAGGGAAATAATTGCCAGAATTTGGGGGTTTTGGGGGTATTTGGTTTAGTTTTCTCCCTCTCTTGGCACTCAAAGAGACAAGAGGGTTTGATCTGTCAGCTCAATAGCACTGAAACTACTCACTCCCACCCCAAAATTCCAGCCTCTTGGTGTGGAATGGGGTTGGAAATGGATTGGGTAAAGTGGGATGCAAATCAGGAGGGGTGAGATGGGCATTGGGTGGGGCATGATGGGTGGGATGGGGTTTGGGAAGTGGGAAATGGGGGAAATACAGCTTGGGTAGGGGGTCATGATGTCCACGAAGGGTGGGATGGGTTGGGGTTGGGACTGGGGAGGTGGATTGGGGTCTGGAATGAGACAGCCAAAGTTTGGGGATGATGAAGAGAGGAGGAGCCCATTACTGAGAGAGTTTTTGAATAATCCACATTCCTGAAGAGATTTTGGGGTATTTCATGTTTCTGAGGCAGTTCTGAGGCACTCTTCAGCTCTTGGGGGTTTCCTGAGAGCAGCTCCATGGAGCCCCATTGCCAGGGGTGGTTGCCTTGGGCATGAGCACAGAGCTATAGCCAGAGTCTGTTGCCTCAGTGCTGGAGAGCAGAGAAATGATGAACGGCCCCCGACATCTCCAGTGTGTGTTTGGGGGCAGGGAGGGTTCTGCACAGGTGGGGTGGTCACTGCCCCATCCCAGACACTGCAGCCTCTGGCCCAGGCCCAAACTTGCTGCCAAGCCCCTGGTACCCCAAAAACCTCACCTGTGAGAGGAACCAGAGCAGGTCAGGCTGTGACACGGGTGTGACACTGTCACATCCCACGGCCTTGGAGCTCACAGCTACTGAGACCCAAGACTGACTGTGGATCTCTCTCTCCCTCTCTCTTCTCCTGACTTCCTCTTCTCGAAATCTGGATAACTTGAAGTTGGACAGTTTAGAGTTTGCGAAGTCAATGCTTTATGAAGTGCTTTACTGTAATTCAATGCTCCTCTCCCCCTGAGGTACCTCATTCTCTGAAGTTTGCACTAGAAGTTTGTTCTCCACCCTCCTGAGAAGTTTTTCTCCCCTTGGCCATCTGTCCTGCCGGCTGTGCCCCCTGGGCGTGCTGCTCCTCTGCCCTGGCCGGCTGCACTCGCCCATCTTGCTGTGCCCCAGCATTTCTCACCCAGCGTTTCTGTGCCCTCCCTGGGCTCCCTGCACCCAGCGCTGCTGGCTCCTGGCACACAGAGCTAGGGCAGGAGCCCACCCTGCCAAGGGGCTCTGGAGCAGGGCGGGGGCTGCAATGGCTTCTGAGCTCAGCAGCTGCTCCTGGCATGGTTCCATGGAGACCGAGCACAGCAACACTGCTGAGCATTGTCCCTGCTGAGGGTCACACACTGCCGGGGCACATTCCCTGCCTGCAGGATTGCTGAGCACTGTCCCTGCTGAGGGTCACACACTGCCGGAGCACATTCCCTGCCTGCAGGATTCGGGCCTGACCCCAGCACTGCACTGATGGTTCCAGCATTGCTTTCCAACAAAAACAGGGGAAGGCAAACTGTGTGGAGCTCATGGTATTTTAGAGTGTCTAAAACTCACTAAAGCATTGATCATAAAGCGAGATCCATTTGGAACTCATGGCATGGAGAAGAAGTGCAACATGGAAAAGGGGAGCATAGAAATAAACTGAGGAAAACATTTCAGATGATTTCTTTCTATTTTCATTTCACTTCTGGAAAGCTGGTTCAGTTTTCCAGGAACCTTCTCCACAGTCCTGTCTGCTCTTCTCAAAAACCTTTCCTGGACAATGAGGTTGAGCTCCTGTCACAAGATGTGCCACCACCTACAGCTTCTCTTGGCTTTCCACACTGTGCATGCAGCAGGACTCTTGCACCAAAGCAAGACAAAGGTTTGGAGAATTTGACAGCTTGTCCTTTTATTTTCCTGGTGGACTGGGGAGTTGTGCCATTGGTGTGGTTTTCATTGTGACTGTTCCAATCTTGGAAAACAGGAGGTGGTACCAGGACTTGTTGGGGAATGCAACCCTGACTGAATTCAGAGAAAGAATCTCCAAGAGCTGCAGCCAGAAATGGAGAGTTGTGTGATAATCATTCACACATCTCCATAGACACCTGGAAAGTGATCTAGAACATGAAAATCGGTTGTCAGAGGCAGTTTCTTTCTGTTTTCAGTTTAGATGATTCTACATCTCTCATGCTGGTATAAATCAAGAGCACAATCAGTTCATGATAAGCAGCAGAACAAGCTGCACCTCCCAGAGTAGAAGACTGAAAGAATCTGAAAAGGAGAATTGCAGGGAATGACTTGGTGAACCTCGTCTGTAAGAAGGGTAATTTTTCCGAAGAATTTCTAATCAATTTCCTTTTGCTTTTCTCCTTTTTAATATGGCCATTTCCATCCCAGATTCCTCATGAAATGAGAAGCCTGAGCTTGTGGAAGTGCCTGAAACATGCCCTGTTCCTCTGCAGGGACAGTCAGGGTGAAACAGGAAGCAGTTTTGAAATAATGGTGTGATAGATCAGTAAAGCAATGGTTGAGTCACACAATTAAAAGGCAGATAACATGGATATCTTAAGACAAGTTTTATAGATTTATAGTTATGTTTTAGATTTATAGTTATGTTTTATCCCCCTTGTTATCACAGGGTTACCTGGTAGTTGGGGTATTTGGGAGGGTTGGCTTGTTACTATGGCAACACCTGACCTCCAATCAAGATGTAAGGAAGTGACCTCCACTGCTGGACAGCGAAGAAAGAGTTTATTAACAAGATTTTGAGAGGGGCTAAAGGGTTAAAAGGTGAAACATCCATTGTGTGGACACGGAAATGGTGGGAAAAAATCCTTTGCTCGAGGTGCCATAATATTTTCTGTATTCAGTCCTGTGTTGTATTTTTTATAAGGTTTTAATAATCCTTTTAAATTTTTGGAAGTGATCATCATTTCTCACAAATGGGGACTCATCCAGGAAATACAACTGGTGGCCTTAGGAGTTTTCAAAAGGGGCATCCCCTCCCAAAGATTGGGCGGAGTCTATTGGACTGTCCCAGTTCCACCAGTGGTTGCAGGTTGGAAGCCCAAAGACACCAGGAGACTGGATAAATAAAAGTGGGGAAGACGGGGTGAGTACCACCCACATAACTATTTTTGGCCAGATTGTGACACCATTATTCCGGTGTATGAAAGTGAGCTTCGCATTAGTAATATACTGGATCCATCCTGGTCCCTTGAAGCATCAGGATATTGGACGGTAGAAAGGAAAAAGGAACAGCAGGATGCATGGAGGGGGGAGGAAAGCGGGGATCCCATAGACAAGGACCCCATGGCCGGCGGGGCACGTAGGGTTGAAGGGTTTGTGGGGACTTGGGAGCAGGGTTCACCCATCGGGGAAACCATGTTTGTGCCGGGATGGGGACCCACGGTGGGATTCCCATCCAGTGCACACCAAGGGACCTGGTGAGCTCCACATTGCGCGGCGGCTTACATGGTGCTCAGAGCGGGGGCAGCCTCTGGGGCGCAGTCAGTGCTAAAATTTCCAGGGCCAGGTTGAAACTGGGCTGGAAGCAGGGTGACTGCCAAGGGGTTTGCTGCAGGGGGTCACCCAGGAGCCAGTGGAGTAGTTTCTGTGCTGCCGAGCCAAGGGGGTCAGGGCAGTCTGGCCAAGCCAAGTTGTGTCAGGGCGGAGCTGCCAAAGCGAGGGGGTCAGGCTGGGCTGGCTGCTGAGCTGAGCCAAATCGGGGCAGGCGGAGACACTGAGGCTGAGCCGAGTCAGGCCAGGAACAGGAACTCCTGAAGTGGAGCGGACTGAGCCTCTGAGTTGAATTGGGGTGAGCACAGCCACCGAAGCTGAACCAAGTTGGGTCAGAAGTTGGATGGAAGCCACTGAGTTGAATTGGAGTGGGTGGAGCCACCAAAACTGAGCCAGGCTGGGCCAGGGCTGGGACTGCAGCAGCTGAGGTGAATTGGGCCAGGGGCAGGCCACAGCCGAGCTGAGCCAGGTGAGACAGAGAGTAGAGTGCGACCGTGGGACCAGAGCTTGGAACCGAGGAGGAGAGGAAGGGCAGGGACCAATCCGGTGATATGGAAGCCCCTGGATCATAAGATTTTTTTAATTTTTACTTGTCAAAAGAGAAGTACAGTTTTTTGGTTTTTATCCCCCTCTTCCCTTTCCTTCTCTTTCATCCTTTCCTTGTTTAGTTTTTTCCTGGCCCCCTTTCCTTTTCCCTTCTGAGAAAGGCAGGCTCTGTCCGGAGGGCCTGTGGTTGGAAAGGTGGGATCTGTCGGAGCAGGGCCTGTGATCACCAGTCAGGATGGGACTATGGGCAAATAGAGAATCCCCAAGGGGAGGAGTAGAAATTGAAGAGGTACCAATAGGTATGCCCCCAGATAGCCCACTGGGAAGGAAGCTAGCCCGGTGGAAATATGACCCAAATACCAGAGATAAGGATCAGCTCAAAGTGATTCACTATTGCATGGTAGGATGGACCAGAAGGGAAATTAGGAGTGATTATGTATACTAGTCGAGATATGGGTCAGATGAAGGGTGGATGTGTCAGGCATTAAACATTCATGTAAGAGCTAAGAAAGCAATCAGGAAGAGAGTGACTACGCTGGCTGCTGGGAGGGGGAGAGTTCACCCTCAAAGGTGAACATGTTTAAGGTTTAAGAAAATAAAGAATGGGACCCATTGGAACACTTACCCCTCCACCTCCAATAGCCCCAGATGCACCTCCCCTACCCTCTGATGGGCCTAGTCAAAACACCAGAAACAGGGTGGCACAATGAGCAGAAAGTAGATCAGGGGATGGGAACCAAGCAGCGGGATTATGTCCTGTGAGGGAAGTACCCCTGTGTGGGGTGCAGGGAGGAATTAGATTTGTAACCGTGCCTCTAAGTTCTTTTGATGTGAGAATGTTCAAGAAATAATAGTAAGGATTACTAGAGGACTTCACTGGATGAGTGGAACAGTTTCTGGGGCCCAATATTTATACATGGGAGGAGATGCAATTGATAATGATTTAGTTGTTTACATCAGAGGAAAGACGGCACAAAGATGATCCAAATGGCTGAGATATGGATTTGGGAAAGGGAGCATGTGAAAGGACCTCCTGGGGACCTGAAAATGCCCATAGTGCACCCCACCTGGGACCAAAACAGCACTGGGGGGAAGAAAGACATGGAGGAATACAGAACACTGATTACAAGAGGTATCAAAGAGGCAGCTCCATGTAATCAAAATGCCCGAAAGGCTTTCTATGAGCAGCAAAGGAGGGAAGAAACCCCGACAGAGTGGCTAGAAAGACTGAGAAGGAATATGAGGCAATATTCAGGGGTTGACCCTGATACAGTGGCTGGACAGATCTTACCAAAGATAAATTTCGTCACTCACATTTGGCCAGATACATGTAGAAAGTTAGAAAAGTTAGATGGTTGGCAAGAAAGGAGGTTAGAGGATCTTTTAAGGGAAGCACAGAAAATGTATGCAAAGAGGGACTAAGAGAAGACCAATACAAAAACCAAGGTAATGGTAACTGCCATTAGGAAAGGAAACCAGCATGTAAAGAACAACCTATGTAAGGGAGTGGGACACCAAATGAGAGAAGATAGACTGGCAGGGAGAGGCAGCACCTTGGGACTGGACACAAAAAGGAGTTTAGAAAACATGGAAACCTAGGACCAGTTTGCTTATACTGTAAAGAGAGTGGGCATGTCAGAAATATTTGCCCCCAGAAGGAAAAGGACCTGAGGGTCGATGAGACTGAGCAAAAAGGAGAAGTGGAAGACTAGGAGTGTCAGGGGCTCTACCTCCTGGGGACAGAATACCATCAGGAGCCCTTGACAACTTTAAAAATAGATCTCCAGGAGGAAGAATTTGAATTCTTAGTAGACACGGGTGTAGCCATGATATTTTCTGAAAAATCCTTTCCTTAGGATTTTTTCTCCTGAGAAGCTGAGAGGCCTCAGGAACAAAATGTAAACAATGGTTATCTGCTGCTGTGGAATGCAAAGGTGGATCTGTGATTGGTCTCATGTGGTTGTTTCTAATTAATGGCCAATCTCAGTCCAGCTGTCTGAACTGTCTCGGTCAATCACAAGCCTTTGTTATCATTCCTTTTCTATTCTTAGCTAACCTGATGACATCCTTTCTTCTATTATTTTAGTATAGTTTTAATATATATCATAAAATAATAAATGAAGCCTTCTGAAACATGGAGTCAGATCCTCATCTCTTCTCTCATCCTAAGACCCCTGTGAACACTACCACACACGAGGGCTGAAAGAACTTGTGTTTGTAGAATCCAAAAGGGTGCAAAAAGGGCCAAGATACCATGCAAGTAGTAAGTGCTAAAGGGGAAGGGTTCAAAGCCTCAGTTATGAAGCAAATAAAGTTTGAATGAACAAATAAAATAGGAATTGGGGATGTTCTAGTAGATCCAGAAGCAGGGTGAAATTTATTAGGACAGGATTTACAGGTTTAGTTTGACATTGGAGTGCTCCCAGAGAAAGGGAAAATGGTAGTTAAGCTTCTCCAATTAAGGGAAGAAAATGAGGAGAAAATTCATGAGATGGTGTGGGCAAAACTGAAAAACTGAGGTAAATTAAACATCAAACCTATAGCAATAAAAATAGTTAATGAGAACCATCCAGTTCAGGTACAACAATATCCACTCTTCCTGGAGGGGAGACAAGGACTACGGCCGCTGATCCAGGACCTACTTGAGGATGGGATCTTAGAACCATGTATGTCCTCCCATACATGGTTCTAATACATCCATATTACCAGTAAAGAAGTCAGATGGGACTTACAGGCTTGTCAAAGATTTGACAGGAGTGAACAAAAGAACTGTGAATTGATACCCAGCAGTGCCTAATCCCAATACACTACTGAGTAATATCCCCCCAGCACACCAGTGGTTTAGTGTCATAGACCTAAAAGATGCTTTTTGTGTGTGTCCACTGGCAGAGGAAAGTGGGATATATTTACCTTTGAATGAGAGGACCCTGATTCTGGGAGGAAGCAACAGCTTTGGTGGACCAGGTTACCCCAAGGGTTTTCTGAATCCCCAAACCTGTTTGGTCAAGCCTAGGAGAAGTACTACAACTCTTCTCCATTAAACCAGAGATAAAGTTCATACAATATGTAAATTATTTGCTTTTCTCAGGACAGGAAGAAAAAGAAGTTTGGGAATCCACCATAGTGTTGTTAAATTTTCTGGGGGACCAAGGACTTCGGGTATCAAAAGGAAAGCTCGAATTTGTAGATTGAGAAGTAAAATACCTACGACGTGTGACAAGGGAGCTGGCAGCTGAACCCTGAGAGAATTATGGGGATAGTCTCACTCCCATGGCCAAAAACTAAGAGGGAAGTCAGAAGGTTTTTAGGCCTGTTGGGATATTGTAGACTATGGATTGAAGGATGCATGCAGGCCATCCAGTTCTTGTATGAAAAGTTAAATGAAGAAATGAAGAAGAGATTAGGTGGGAAAAAGATGATGAACGAAAGTTTGAAGCTTTGAAGCAAAATTTAGTCAGTGCACCAGCATTGAGTCTTCCTGCCTTAGACAAACCCTTCTATTGTTTCTGGATATAGAAAAAAGTCGTAACACATGGAGTATTAGCCCAGGACTGGAGATAATCCAGGAAACCAGTGGCCAATTTATCAAAATTACTAGCTCTTGTCAGCTGCGGGTGGCCAATCTGCATTCAGGCTGTGGCAATGACTGCCTTACTCATATCAGAAAGCAAAAAATTAACCTTTGGGGGAAAATTGAAAGTATACACCCCTCACTTGCTGTAGGAAGGAGACCAGGACACCAGATGGTTCATCACAGGTCCAGTTTATTAAAGAAAGCATCGAACACTTATACAGCAAATAATAAGCTCATGAATATTCTGTAAGCCAAGCAATCTATTGGTTAAACTATACCATTAACTCATCCACATTCCTTTGGGCCTACGCTCTCTACTTCTCACACCTCGCTGTCCATTTCTTTATCATCCTCCACTAGGCCCAAGGACACATTATCTTTGCAGGTGCAAGATTTGGAATTAACCACTGTCTTGTACTTTTCCATTCTTTAGCCTGCTACTTTCTCAACAGACACTCTGCCTGCAAAAAGGCCTCTGCCCTAGTTAGGACATCTCTACCAAATCAATTCGGCTGTGTCCTCTCTCCTCAAGTCACTCTTTGAATAACTCTCCACACTGACCCCACAGGCTGAGCCCTGCTTTTGTAGCATCCATTCATGGGAAATGGAACCATGTTGCTCTAAGGTCCTCCAAGGGGAAAGAACAAAGCTACAGGACAGAAGAAACCCCATGAGCCATCTGAACAAATGAGGGAAATGCTGAAGGAAATGCAGCAGGCAGGACAAGGTGGGTGCATTCCCTCAGCCTTCACCTGGGGCTCAGCAGCCGAGGGCTCTGGCTGCACATCTGGACACGCTGAGCCCGGCACAGCAGGAAGGGATCCATGGCAGCCTCGCTGCCCCGCTGCTGCTTCCATGCCCTGCAGGGCTGTTTCCCAGGCTGGCCTGGCTGCAGCTTCTCCCCAGCCTCTGCAGGAAGGCATGGGGCATCAGCTGCCGTGCAGCCCAAACTCAGCAGGGATCCCCTGCATTTTCCCGGTCCCCAGTAACATCCTGAGGTGTGGCTGCTTGGAGGAGGGAGGGCCAGAGCTAGCCCCAAAGGCCAGGGGGTATCAGGATTTTACCGATCCTTATCCATGTTTTGGAGAAGTATTGCCTCCTGAAGAGGCCACTTCCTGGATGTGCAATGATTCCATCTGATCCAGCTGTGCCTCTTCCTTTCTCAAGGGATGGACAGAGGGGCTCTATGGAAGGTGGTATTTCCTGCAGGAAGGGAGGCGATGCCAGGCACAGTCACAGGAGGTAATTGCTGTGCCTCTGGGCCTGAGCCCTGCTGAGGCTTGAGCTGCCCTCTCTGCTGCTTGGCACTGCGGGCACAGCCCGGACAAGACGGGCACAGCCCAGAGGAATTGTCCCGAGCAGGCTCAGGGCACTCGGGTACTGAGCTGTCCTGCTGGGCTCCCTCTGTGGGAGACATGTCCCGAAACCTGGGAGCGGCTGCACGGGGTGCCCATGGTGGGGAAAGGGCAGAGGGGGAGAGCAAGGCTCCAGTGTGTCCTGAGAGGGCCTGGCTATGTGCTCGTGTGCTGTGGGAGCTGTTCCATGGGCAGGTGGGCAAGCAGGAGGGAGGTACGGAGGTTGGGAGTGACAGCTGTGGCACTGCATCTTTCCCCAAGCATTTAGTGAGGGTTTCCTGTGTGGGAGGGAGAGAGCCCCAGGGCCCTGGGCTGCTCCAGCTGCCCCTCCAGGCATGTTGCACAGGACCTGCAAAGAGCGTGGAGAGTGACCAGGAGGCACGGGCTCCCACAGCCTTACCCCACCCCCTTGCATTGCCCAATTCCCCATGGCAGAAGGGGATCCCAGCACACCATGGCAATGGTTCGATAGGATCTGTGCTCCTTTCTCGACTAGCACATGACTTGGATTACTTGGAAATGCTGGTGAATGGTGCTTTAAAGACCTTGCCAGATGTTGAAGACAAGGTCTGAATGTACCTTTCCTGACAGAATAATCTGTGTCAGTGGGGCAAGAGCTCACTCATGAGCCAGTTCCCTTAAGTTTCTCTGAAGGTTGATCAGTTCTGGAAACCTTGCCCTGATCCCTTCTGGAGCCCTGAGGGATCCCACAGGATCACTGTCAGTGGGAAGAAGGAGCATTTATCTGTCCATCCTCCTCCCGTGTGCAATGCCACTGTGGCCTTCTGTGTGCTCTGTACAGCCACAGAGAAGAGCAGAGAGGGAAGTGGCTGGGCCCAGGGCTGTGTCCCGGGGCTGACCCTTTCTCAGCTCATTTCCTGCCCCGAGGGAGCCTGAGATGCTCCTGCTGCCTCTGCCAAGCCCTGGCCCTGCCTGGGGCTGGGTTTGGAGGTGCTGGCAGCTCCAGAGAGTCCTTTCTGCCCCCGACTGCCCCGCAAGGGGCTCCTTCAATCCCAGTGTGGGGCCACTGCAGGCACAAGGTGCCCCTGGCCCTGCTCCTGAGTGGAAGGCAGAGCCAAGGGAGTGCCTTGGAAGGCACCAATCACCCAGGTGCCCTCACTGCCACTCGGGCCTGAAGGAGAATCTTCAGCAGTGCCACTGGACCTGTTGTGTCCTGCCTTTCTTTGCAGCTGAGCCTGTTGGCAAAGGTGATCTGGCTTCCCAGCCCACATTCAGGATTGAGCCTCTGGGAGATGGTGAGGGTAGGCCAAGGCTTTTCCCCTGGGAGAGCTGCCAGCTCAGATCCCAAAGCTCGGCCAGGGGGCATCGCTGCAGGTGCCAGGACAGAGCCATGGCTGTGTGTGCCCTCGCCCTGCACGATCCACTCACAACTTCTGCTCAGCACTGGCAGCTGTTTGGAGGAGGGTGGGCCCTAGCCCAGCTGAAAAAGACCAGATGATTTGTTGATTTTATCCGATTTTGCATAAGCATGACATCCTGAACATGCCATTAAAGAAATGGAGAATTTCTCCATCTGTTGAACTGTACTTTTTGTTTCTCAAGCGATGGGCCAAAATTCAGGACAGAAGGAGGTGTTTCCCCAATGAAGCAGAGGCCGATTGGGAGCCGCTCCTGCCAGAAGGAAGGCCAAGCCAAACACAGGCATGGGCACAGGCATAGGCTCAGAAGGTAATTGCTGTGCCAGGCTCATCAGGGCTCAGCCGTTGGCAGGGCTGTGTGGCTGCAGCTCTTCCCCCAGGGCCTGCCCTTGCATGGCCCGGCAGCAGCCAAAGCTGGAGGCGCCTCTGGAGTCCTTGAGGCCTCTGGAGCTCGTTCAGAGCCCCGGGGAAAGGGGACTCGTGCACTCGTCCCTCCTGCTGCAGCTGCTCTGGAGCTGGCCCTGAGTGCCCAGAGGCCCAAGGCACAGGAGCAGCCCCGAGCGAGAGCCCTGCCGCGAGCCCAGGGCCAGAGCCAGCCTTGGCTCCCGACTGGGCAGGGGCTGCGCTGGGTCCTGACAGGGCCTGACTCTGTGCCCTGGGGCTGGGGGAGCTGTCACGGGGCAGGGAGGGCCAGGGCTGGCAGTGGCTGCTCAGGGATGGTTTTGGCCGGCGTCCCTCCAAGCAGCGACTGCCCAAGAAGCTGCACAGCCCCCAGGCTCTCCTCCCGGCCTGCTGGGCTCTGTTGGGTGGCACAGCCTGTGCCAAGGGGCGCCAACGTGCCTGCAGGCCCCAGCTCTGGAGGAAATCAAGAATGTCCTGCCCGCATCCACCGTGCCGCCAGCTCAGCAGTCCAGCACAGAACGGGCTGACGCTCCCCATTGCTCCCACAGGTGCAGCTGGAACCACAGCACATGTTCCTGATGCCCAGAAGGGCCTTGGAAGGGGTTTCTGTCAGGGAAGAGGCTGCTGGCTGGGGTTCCTGGCAGGCCTGCTTGTTTTGGAGACGATCTTCATCTTATGCTCTATCTGAATTTGGACTTGCTGGAAGAGAAAAGGGCGAGTGTTTAGTTCACCTTTCCCTCAAACAGCTTCTTTTGAAAGTCTACTGTACATAGGAAACATTCCCAGTGAGGCTGCAGTGTAGGTGTGGCCAGTCCATGATTGTCCAAAGAACTCTGCTGAGGGTTCTGCTGCTGCCCAGAGCTTTCATTGGCCTCCTAATTGCTGGGCCTTGTCCTGGGGGGCCCGCTGGGGCTGCAGCCAGTGCTGGCTCCCACTGAGGCTGCCTGGCCAAGAGCAGCCCCAGGGGCACAGGGCGGAGGCAAAGCACGGTGGGGAGGAGAAAGAGCAGGGACGACATTGCCCTTGAAAGGCAGAGGCGCTCTGGGGCCCACTCCTGGCCAGGGAGCCTACCCAGAGCCGTGCCCTGCTGGCCGGGGCCTTGAGGGACAGCTGTGCAGCTGGGCCAAGCTGTGCCAGCAGCTCCAGCTGTGCTGGGGAACCTTGCCAGCTCTGGGCCCTGCTGTGCAAGAGGCTCCCTTTGTGCCACTGGCAGCTGGGGCCTCAACACCTCCTCTTTCCACAGTTCCACCTCTGGACAGGAGTTGTAAGATGGTGGCTGCACCTCACACCCAAACAGCAAGAGCAGCTCATCCAGCAGTTAGAAGAGCCTGGGTAGCCCTGTCAAGAGTTCTGAGAAGAAGACTCCAGAACAGCCATTGTCAAGGAAATCTCCTATTCTCCTGGAGATGCCACTGCCACCTCCTCTCCCCATGTATATCCCCAAGCTACTTCCACCTCTTTTTTGATCCTCCTCTGACCCGTCCCGACTTCTTCTATAGACCCCAGGAGCAGCCCAGCACCCTCCAGCCCCTCCTGAGACCAACATGTCCCTTCCTGTGCCCCTGAACCCCCTGGTCCTGCCCTCTAAACAACACTGA
Source organism: Melozone crissalis (assembly GCF_028551555.1). Lineage (NCBI taxonomy): Eukaryota > Metazoa > Chordata > Aves > Passeriformes > Passerellidae > Melozone > Melozone crissalis. Next base: position 4,401,259 of record NW_026535912.1, read on the forward strand.
AGTTATCCCCGCTCTCTGCCTGTCTGGGTGATGGCCCTTTCTTTAGTTGCACTACAGGGAAGGTGCCGTCACCCCAGTGTCTGGGTGGCAGCAGCAGCAAAACCCAGCGGGCAGCAGCACTGGCTGAGCTCCATGGCCAGGAGCAGCCGTGGATGCCCACGGTGTGGGCAGGCAGGAGCCAGGCAGGGGCTGCTGTGACCAGCAGCGGGGTCCCCAGGGCTGGGGGAGCCCAGGGGGCAGGCAGCAGCATGGGGCTCCTGAGAAAAAGCAACCCCATTTGCTTAGTTTTTCACTTTTCGATATTAGAAATTTGTAGAAATATTTCAAAATATTTTTTCTGTAGACAGACACCCCCAAATATTTCTTCCCAATTCCTATAGTAGTTAAAGATTTTTCTAAGTAGTTTTAGAATCCAAAAATATGACCTAATTTTGTCTTCACTTTTCATTTTTAAAAATATTTAGAAATATCTCTTGTATAGAGAAATCCCCATATGTTTCATTCCTTTTTCCACAAGACATCTGTATTTTTGAAACTGGTTTTAGAGGTCTGGAAAATATTTTCCCCTTATACAATAAAAAATAAAATTGCATTTCAGTGGTAATCTTTATTTTAGGAAGAAAAAAGACCCCTTCAGCCCGCCAGCCTGCTGCAGAGGCTCTTTTCCCACAGGAGCTTTTTATCTGGTCACAACCAACATACATAAAACCATTTCCCAGATATTTCCTGGGATTTTTGACAAGCTAACGTCTTAGTCTTCTCAGACAAACTTTGAGCACAGTGGGAATGTCTTTAAGTTACCATCTTTGTTTGCTTCTGGTGGAACTCCCTCAGTTCTAGAGCAGGGCCTTCTCTCAGCTTCCTGCTGCACCCGGGCTCTCCTCCCAGCCTGCTGGGCTTTGTTGGGTGGCACAGCCTGTGCCAAGGGGCAGCAAGGTGCCTGCAGGCCCCAGCTCTGGGGGAAACCGAGAATGTCCTGCCCGCATCCACCGTGCTGCCAGCTCAGCAGTGCAGCACAGCACGGGCTGACGCTCCCCATTGCTCCCACAGGTGCAGCTGGAACCACAGCACATGTTCCTGATGCCCAGAAGGGCCTTGGAAGGGGTTTCTGTCAGGGAACAGGCTGCTGGCTGGGGTTCCTGGCAGGCCTGCTTGTTTTGGAGATGATCTTCATCTTACGCTCTGTCCAAATTTGGACTTACTTGAAGACAGTGAGTGTTTAGTTCACCTTTCCCTCAAACAGCTTCTTTTGAAAGTCTACTGTACATAGGAAACATTCCCAGTGAGGCTGCAGTGTAGGTGTGGCCAGTCCATGATTGTCCAAAGAACTCTGCTGAGGGTTCTGCTGCTGCCCAGAGCTTTCATTGGCCTCCTAATTGCTGGGCCTTGTCCTGGGGGGCCCGCTGGGGCTGCAGCCAGTGCTGGCTCCCACTGAGGCTGCCTGGCCAAGAGCAGCCCCAGGGGCACAGGGCGGAGGCAAAGCACGGTGGGGAGGAGAAAGAGCAGGGACGACATTGCCCTTGAAAGGCAGAGGCGCTCTGGGGCCCACTCCTGGCCAGGGAGCCTACCCAGAGCCGTGCCCTGCTGGCCGGGGCCTTGAGGGACAGCTGTGCAGCTGGGCCAAGCTGTGCCAGCAGCTCCAGCTGTGCTGGGGAACCTTGCCAGCTCTGGGCCCTGCTGTGCAAGAGGCTCCCTTTGTGCCACTGGCAGCTGGGGCCTCAACACCTCCTCTTTCCACAGTTCCACCTCTGGACAGGAGTTGTAAGATGGTGGCTGCACCTCACACCCAAACAGCAAGAGCAGCTCATCCAGCAGTTAGAAGAGCCTGGGTAGCCCTGTCAAGAGTTCTGAGAAGAAGACTCCAGAACAGCCATTGTCAAGGAAATCTCCTATTCTCCTGGAGATGCCACTGCCACCTCCTCTCCCCATGTATATCCCCAAGCTACTTCCACCTCTTTTTTGATCCTCCTCTGACCCGTCCCGACTTCTTCTATAGACCCCAGGAGCAGCCCAGCACCCTCCAGCCCCTCCTGAGACCAACATGTCCCTTCCTGTGCCCCTGAACCCCCTGGTCCTGCCCTCTAAACAACACTGAAGTTATCCCCGCTCTCTGCCTGTCTGGGTGATGGCCCTTTCTTTAGTTGCACTACAGGGAAGGTGCCGTCACCCCAGTGTCTGGGTGGCAGCAGCAGCAAAGCCCAGCCAGCAGCAGCACTGGCTGAGCTCCATGGCCAGGAGCAGCCGTGGATGCCCACGGTGTGGGCAGGCAGGAGCCAGGCAGGGGCTGCTGTGACCAGCAGCGGGGTCCCCAGGGCTGGGGGAGCCCAGGGGGCAGGCAGCAGCATGGGGCTCCTGAGAAAAAGCAACCCCATTTGCTTAGTTTTTCACTTTTCGATATTAGAAATTTGTAGAAATATTTCAAAATATTTTTTCTGTAGACAGACACCCCCAAATATTTCTTCCCAATTCCTATAGTAGTTAAAGATTTTTCTAAGTAGTTTTAGAATCCAAAAATATGACCTAATTTTGTCTTCACTTTTCATTTTTAAAAATATTTAGAAATATCTCTTGTATAGAGAAATCCCCATATGTTTCATTCCTTTTTCCACAAGACATCTGTATTTTTGAAACTGGTTTTAGAGGTCTGGAAAATATTTTCCCCTTATACAATAAAAAATAAAATTGCATTTCAGTGGTAATCTTTATTTTAGGAAGAAAAAAGACCCCTTCAGCCCGCCAGCCTGCTGCAGAGGCTCTTTTCCCACAGGAGCTTTTTATCTGGTCACAACCAACATACATAAAACCATTTCCCAGATATTTCCTGGGATTTTTGACAAGCTAACGTCTTAGTCTTCTCAGACAAACTTTGAGCACAGTGGGAATGTCTTTAAGTTACCATCTTTGTTTGCTTCTGGTGGAACTCCCTCAGTTCTAGAGCAGGGCCTTCTCTCAGCTTCCTGCTGCACCCGGGCTCTCCTCCCAGCCTGCTGGGCTTTGTTGGGTGGCACAGCCTGTGCCAAGGGGCAGCAAGGTGCCTGCAGGCCCCAGCTCTGGGGGAAACCGAGAATGTCCTGCCCGCATCCACCGTGCTGCCAGCTCAGCAGTGCAGCACAGCACGGGCTGACGCTCCCCATTGCTCCCACAGGTGCAGCTGGAACCACAGCACATGTTCCTGATGCCCAGAAGGGCCTTGGAAGGGGTTTCTGTCAGGGAACAGGCTGCTGGCTGGGGTTCCTGGCAGGCCTGCTTGTTTTGGAGATGATCTTCATCTTACGCTCTGTCCAAATTTGGACTTACTTGAAGACAGTGAGTGTTTAGTTCACCTTTCCCTCAAACAGCTTCTTTTGAAAGTCTACTGTACATAGGAAACATTCCCAGTGAGGCTGCAGTGTAGGTGTGGCCAGTCCATGATTGTCCAAAGAACTCTGCTGAGGGTTCTGCTGCTGCCCAGAGCTTTCATTGGCCTCCTAATTGCTGGGCCTTGTCCTGGGGGGCCCGCTGGGGCTGCAGCCAGTGCTGGCTCCCACTGAGGCTGCCTGGCCAAGAGCAGCCCCAGGGGCACAGGGCGGAGGCAAAGCACGGTGGGGAGGAGAAAGAGCAGGGACGACATTGCCCTTGAAAGGCAGAGGCGCTCTGGGGCCCACTCCTGGCCAGGGAGCCTACCCAGAGCCGTGCCCTGCTGGCCGGGGCCTTGAGGGACAGCTGTGCAGCTGGGCCAAGCTGTGCCAGCAGCTCCAGCTGTGCTGGGGAACCTTGCCAGCTCTGGGCCCTGCTGTGCAAGAGGCTCCCTTTGTGCCACTGGCAGCTGGGGCCTCAACACCTCCTCTTTCCACAGTTCCACCTCTGGACAGGAGTTGTAAGATGGTGGCTGCACCTCACACCCAAACAGCAAGAGCAGCTCATCCAGCAGTTAGAAGAGCCTGGGTAGCCCTGTCAAGAGTTCTGAGAAGAAGACTCCAGAACAGCCATTGTCAAGGAAATCTCCTATTCTCCTGGAGATGCCACTGCCACCTCCTCTCCCCATGTATATCCCCAAGCTACTTCCACCTCTTTTTTGATCCTCCTCTGACCCGTCCCGACTTCTTCTATAGACCCCAGGAGCAGCCCAGCACCCTCCAGCCCCTCCTGAGACCAACATGTCCCTTCCTGTGCCCCTGAACCCCCTGGTCCTGCCCTCTAAACAACACTGAAGTTATCCCCGCTCTCTGCCTGTCTGGGTGATGGCCCTTTCTTTAGTTGCACTACAGGGAAGGTGCCGTCACCCCAGTGTCTGGGTGGCAGCAGCAGCAAAACCCAGCGGGCAGCAGCACTGGCTGAGCTCCATGGCCAGGAGCAGCCGTGGATGCCCACGGTGTGGGCAGGCAGGAGCCAGGCAGGGGCTGCTGTGACCAGCAGCGGGGTCCCCAGGGCTGGGGGAGCCCAGGGGGCAGGCAGCAGCATGGGGCTCCTGAGAAAAAGCAACCCCATTTGCTTAGTTTTTCACTTTTCGATATTAGAAATTTGTAGAAATATTTCAAAATATTTTTTCTGTAGACAGACACCCCCAAATATTTCTTCCCAATTCCTATAGTAGTTAAAGATTTTTCTAAGTAGTTTTAGAATCCAAAAATATGACCTAATTTTGTCTTCACTTTTCGTTTTAAAAAATATTTAGAAATATCTCTTGTATAGAGAAATCCCCATATGTTTCATTCCTTTTTCCACAAGACATCTGTATTTTTGAAACTGGTTTTAGAGGTCTGGAAAATATTTTCCCCTTATACAATAAAAAATAAAATTGCATTTCAGTGGTAATCTTTATTTTAGGAAGAAAAAAGACCCCTTCAGCCCGCCAGCCTGCTGCAGAGGCTCTTTTCCCACAGGAGCTTTTTATCTGGTCACAACCAACATACATAAAACCATTTCCCAGATATTTCCTGGGATTTTTGACAAGCTAACGTCTTAGTCTTCTCAGACAAACTTTGAGCACAGTGGGAATGTCTTTAAGTTACCATCTTTGTTTGCTTCTGGTGGAACTCCCTCAGTTCTAGAGCAGGGCCTTCTCTCAGCTTCCTGCTGCACCCGGGCTCTCCTCCCAGCCTGCTGGGCTTTGTTGGGTGGCACAGCCTGTGCCAAGGGGCAGCAAGGTGCCTGCAGGCCCCAGCTCTGGGGGAAACCGAGAATGTCCTGCCCGCATCCACCGTGCTGCCAGCTCAGCAGTGCAGCACAGCACGGGCTGACGCTCCCCATTGCTCCCACAGGTGCAGCTGGAACCACAGCACATGTTCCTGATGCCCAGAAGGGCCTTGGAAGGGGTTTCTGTCAGGGAACAGGCTGCTGGCTGGGGTTCCTGGCAGGCCTGCTTGTTTTGGAGATGATCTTCATCTTACGCTCTGTCCAAATTTGGACTTACTTGAAGACAGTGAGTGTTTAGTTCACCTTTCCCTCAAACAGCTTCTTTTGAAAGTCTACTGTACATAGGAAACATTCCCAGTGAGGCTGCAGTGTAGGTGTGGCCAGTCCATGATTGTCCAAAGAACTCTGCTGAGGGTTCTGCTGCTGCCCAGAGCTTTCATTGGCCTCCTAATTGCTGGGCCTTGTCCTGGGGGGCCCGCTGGGGCTGCAGCCAGTGCTGGCTCCCACTGAGGCTGCCTGGCCAAGAGCAGCCCCAGGGGCACAGGGCGGAGGCAAAGCACGGTGGGGAGGAGAAAGAGCAGGGACGACATTGCCCTTGAAAGGCAGAGGCGCTCTGGGGCCCACTCCTGGCCAGGGAGCCTACCCAGAGCCGTGCCCTGCTGGCCGGGGCCTTGAGGGACAGCTGTGCAGCTGGGCCAAGCTGTGCCAGCAGCTCCAGCTGTGCTGGGGAACCTTGCCAGCTCTGGGCCCTGCTGTGCAAGAGGCTCCCTTTGTGCCACTGGCAGCTGGGGCCTCAACACCTCCTCTTTCCACAGTTCCACCTCTGGACAGGAGTTGTAAGATGGTGGCTGCACCTCACACCCAAACAGCAAGAGCAGCTCATCCAGCAGTTAGAAGAGCCTGGGTAGCCCTGTCAAGAGTTCTGAGAAGAAGACTCCAGAACAGCCATTGTCAAGGAAATCTCCTATTCTCCTGGAGATGCCACTGCCACCTCCTCTCCCCATGTATATCCCCAAGCTACTTCCACCTCTTTTTTGATCCTCCTCTGACCCGTCCCGACTTCTTCTATAGACCCCAGGAGCAGCCCAGCACCCTCCAGCCCCTCCTGAGACCAACATGTCCCTTCCTGTGCCCCTGAACCCCCTGGTCCTGCCCTCTAAACAACACTGAAGTTATCCCCGCTCTCTGCCTGTCTGGGTGATGGCCCTTTCTTTAGTTGCACTACAGGGAAGGTGCCGTCACCCCAGTGTCTGGGTGGCAGCAGCAGCAAAGCCCAGCCAGCAGCAGCACTGGCTGAGCTCCATGGCCAGGAGCAGCCGTGGATGCCCACGGTGTGGGCAGGCAGGAGCCAGGCAGGGGCTGCTGTGACCAGCAGCGGGGTCCCCAGGGCTGGGGGAGCCCAGGGGGCAGGCAGCAGCATGGGGCTCCTGAGAAAAAGCAACCCCATTTGCTTAGTTTTTCACTTTTCGATATTAGAAATTTGTAGAAATATTTCAAAATATTTTTTCTGTAGACAGACACCCCCAAATATTTCTTCCCAATTCCTATAGTAGTTAAAGATTTTTCTAAGTAGTTTTAGAATCCAAAAATATGACCTAATTTTGTCTTCACTTTTCGTTTTAAAAAATATTTAGAAATATCTCTTGTATAGAGAAATCCCCATATGTTTCATTCCTTTTTCCACAAGACATCTGTATTTTTGAAACTGGTTTTAGAGGTCTGGAAAATATTTTCCCCTTATACAATAAAAAATAAAATTGCATTTCAGTGGTAATCTTTATTTTAGGAAGAAAAAAGACCCCTTCAGCCCGCCAGCCTGCTGCAGAGGCTCTTTTCCCACAGGAGCTTTTTATCTGGTCACAACCAACATACATAAAACCATTTCCCAGATATTTCCTGGGATTTTTGACAAGCTAACGTCTTAGTCTTCTCAGACAAACTTTGAGCACAGTGGGAATGTCTTTAAGTTACCATCTTTGTTTGCTTCTGGTGGAACTCCCTCAGTTCTAGAGCAGGGCCTTCTCTCAGCTTCCTGCTGCACCCGGGCTCTCCTCCCAGCCTGCTGGGCTTTGTTGGGTGGCACAGCCTGTGCCAAGGGGCAGCAAGGTGCCTGCAGGCCCCAGCTCTGGGGGAAACCGAGAATGTCCTGCCCGCATCCACCGTGCTGCCAGCTCAGCAGTGCAGCACAGCACGGGCTGACGCTCCCCATTGCTCCCACAGGTGCAGCTGGAACCACAGCACATGTTCCTGATGCCCAGAAGGGCCTTGGAAGGGGTTTCTGTCAGGGAACAGGCTGCTGGCTGGGGTTCCTGGCAGGCCTGCTTGTTTTGGAGATGATCTTCATCTTACGCTCTGTCCAAATTTGGACTTACTTGAAGACAGTGAGTGTTTAGTTCACCTTTCCCTCAAACAGCTTCTTTTGAAAGTCTACTGTACATAGGAAACATTCCCAGTGAGGCTGCAGTGTAGGTGTGGCCAGTCCATGATTGTCCAAAGAACTCTGCTGAGGGTTCTGCTGCTGCCCAGAGCTTTCATTGGCCTCCTAATTGCTGGGCCTTGTCCTGGGGGGCCCGCTGGGGCTGCAGCCAGTGCTGGCTCCCACTGAGGCTGCCTGGCCAAGAGCAGCCCCAGGGGCACAGGGCGGAGGCAAAGCACGGTGGGGAGGAGAAAGAGCAGGGACGACATTGCCCTTGAAAGGCAGAGGCGCTCTGGGGCCCACTCCTGGCCAGGGAGCCTACCCAGAGCCGTGCCCTGCTGGCCGGGGCCTTGAGGGACAGCTGTGCAGCTGGGCCAAGCTGTGCCAGCAGCTCCAGCTGTGCTGGGGAACCTTGCCAGCTCTGGGCCCTGCTGTGCAAGAGGCTCCCTTTGTGCCACTGGCAGCTGGGGCCTCAACACCTCCTCTTTCCACAGTTCCACCTCTGGACAGGAGTTGTAAGATGGTGGCTGCACCTCACACCCAAACAGCAAGAGCAGCTCATCCAGCAGTTAGAAGAGCCTGGGTAGCCCTGTCAAGAGTTCTGAGAAGAAGACTCCAGAACAGCCATTGTCAAGGAAATCTCCTATTCTCCTGGAGATGCCACTGCCACCTCCTCTCCCCATGTATATCCCCAAGCTACTTCCACCTCTTTTTTGATCCTCCTCTGACCCGTCCCGACTTCTTCTATAGACCCCAGGAGCAGCCCAGCACCCTCCAGCCCCTCCTGAGACCAACATGTCCCTTCCTGTGCCCCTGAACCCCCTGGTCCTGCCCTCTAAACAACACTGAAGTTATCCCCGCTCTCTGCCTGTCTGGGTGATGGCCCTTTCTTTAGTTGCACTACAGGGAAGGTGCCGTCACCCCAGTGTCTGGGTGGCAGCAGCAGCAAAACCCAGCGGGCAGCAGCACTGGCTGAGCTCCATGGCCAGGAGCAGCCGTGGATGCCCACGGTGTGGGCAGGCAGGAGCCAGGCAGGGGCTGCTGTGACCAGCAGCGGGGTCCCCAGGGCTGGGGGAGCCCAGGGGGCAGGCAGCAGCATGGGGCTCCTGAGAAAAAGCAACCCCATTTGCTTAGTTTTTCACTTTTCGATATTAGAAATTTGTAGAAATATTTCAAAATATTTTTTCTGTAGACAGACACCCCCAAATATTTCTTCCCAATTCCTATAGTAGTTAAAGATTTTTCTAAGTAGTTTTAGAATCCAAAAATATGACCTAATTTTGTCTTCACTTTTCGTTTTTAAAAATATTTAGAAATATCTCTTGTATAGAGAAATCCCCATATGTTTCATTCCTTTTTCCACAAGACATCTGTATTTTTGAAACTGGTTTTAGAGGTCTGGAAAATATTTTCCCCTTATACAATAAAAAATAAAATTGCATTTCAGTGGTAATCTTTATTTTAGGAAGAAAAAAGACCCCTTCAGCCCGCCAGCCTGCTGCAGAGGCTCTTTTCCCACAGGAGCTTTTTATCTGGTCACAACCAACATACATAAAACCATTTCCCAGATATTTCCTGGGATTTTTGACAAGCTAACGTCTTAGTCTTCTCAGACAAACTTTGAGCACAGTGGGAATGTCTTTAAGTTACCATCTTTGTTTGCTTCTGGTGGAACTCCCTCAGTTCTAGAGCAGGGCCTTCTCTCAGCTTCCTGCTGCACCCGGGCTCTCCTCCCAGCCTGCTGGGCTTTGTTGGGTGGCACAGCCTGTGCCAAGGGGCAGCAAGGTGCCTGCAGGCCCCAGCTCTGGGGGAAACCGAGAATGTCCTGCCCGCATCCACCGTGCTGCCAGCTCAGCAGTGCAGCACAGCACGGGCTGACGCTCCCCATTGCTCCCACAGGTGCAGCTGGAACCACAGCACATGTTCCTGATGCCCAGAAGGGCCTTGGAAGGGGTTTCTGTCAGGGAACAGGCTGCTGGCTGGGGTTCCTGGCAGGCCTGCTTGTTTTGGAGATGATCTTCATCTTACGCTCTGTCCAAATTTGGACTTACTTGAAGACAGTGAGTGTTTAGTTCACCTTTCCCTCAAACAGCTTCTTTTGAAAGTCTACTGTACATAGGAAACATTCCCAGTGAGGCTGCAGTGTAGGTGTGGCCAGTCCATGATTGTCCAAAGAACTCTGCTGAGGGTTCTGCTGCTGCCCAGAGCTTTCATTGGCCTCCTAATTGCTGGGCCTTGTCCTGGGGGGCCCGCTGGGGCTGCAGCCAGTGCTGGCTCCCACTGAGGCTGCCTGGCCAAGAGCAGCCCCAGGGGCACAGGGCGGAGGCAAAGCACGGTGGGGAGGAGAAAGAGCAGGGACGAGATTGCCCTTGAAAGGCAGGGGAAGGGAGAATGTCGCTTATCGGAGGAAGCCCCAAAGAGTGGCTGGAAGGGGTGCCGGCTGATCAAGGACCCCCAAGGAGTGAAGGGAGGGTGTATAGGCTGATGGAGTGTCCCGAGTAGTGGTTGGGGAGAGTGAGGGGTGTCCGTTGGTGGGGAGGAGCGGCTGGAGCGCTTGCACGGTCCGGTGATGGGGAGGCCGGCGGGGCCTGTCAGAGTAGGCTCAGCCCGGCCGGTGGGTACGGCTAACGCCACCCACCCACAGGACCATGGCGCAGTTCCTGTTTGAGGCGGACCTGCGCGGGCTGCTGAAGCTGGACACGCTGATCCCGAATGCGCTGCCTGCGCGATGGCAGCGCAAGGCCAAGGAGAGTGGCCCCGGGCCCAGTCCCATCGGCGTGTCGCCCATGAAGCCGGCCAATTGCTCCCACAGCTCCAGCAAGATGCTGTCCAAGACACCCGGTGAGCGCCGGCCCCCAGCAACAGAGGTTGAGTGCGGGAGCCTCGCCCAGAATGCTTGTCTGTAGCCATGGGGCTCTGGGCTCCCTGCCACGCTGCCCTACTGACTGCTGCTGAGGCAGGAGGAGGTGAGCTGTGCTCCTGACAGCCACCCACCTCCTTGCCAGCATTAGGGGCAGAGCTCTTAGCACTGGGGCTGGCGAGCTGCTGTTTGCCCAGCTGTGCCTTGCTGGCACAGTTGTATGCTAGGATGAGTGTGGGCAGGACTGTTAGCTGACAGCTTTACATCTTGTGAGCGTTTTAGTATCTTCCCCTTATCTCTGGACTCTGGAATTGTTGCACTAGACCCAAGGAGTTGCACCACACTGTCCCTAACCAACTTGGTGGCAGGGAGGAAAATATAAGTTAGTTGTGACTGGGTGGCATGAGACCTCAGAGTCCTACTTGTCTGGTGGGTGTGATGTGGAGGAGTGTTGGGTTTGCTCCCGTGAAAGCTCTAATACAGGCTGTTAAATAGCTGTAAGACAATATTTGCATATGTGAATGCAGGTAAATCTGGATCCAAAATTCAAAGCACCCCCACAAAGGCTGGGGGGGATCGCTACATTCCCAAACGCAGCACTATGCAGATGGAGATGGCAAATTTCCTCCTAACCAAAGAGAATGACCCTGATGAGGATTCCCCTACCAAGAAGGTGAGCATGTTGCTAAGTTACAATTACTTCACAACCGCTACTCCTTCCTTCCCCTTTACTCTATCAAGTGGGCACGTGGGACTGACAAGTCCCAGCCATCACTACTTGCAGCTCTGGGCTTCAGGAGCCTAGGATGAGATTGAAGCTGTAGAGACTGCCATGCACTCTAAGCCTATGCTGCTTCTGGTAGCAAAATTTAGCTTTTGACTAATGAGGCTTTAAAACGTAGCAGGCAACAAAAACACAAAGCTGTGAGCCTATGCAAAGTGAAACTGCTGGTGGTAGCTATTCTAGGACAATGTCTCCACAGGGAACACTTCTGGAATGTTTTACACTGTGTTCTGAAATCTGTTTATGAAGCATTTGGTCGCTTTGTGGCTGTGGCTTTTCCCACTGGCAATGACACTGAGTTTGCCATTGTGTGAAAATGTGAGCAGGACGATGCATGTAAGTCTGAGGGAAAACTGCTTTGACCTGCCTCTGTGTGACTGACCCTTGCAGCACAGTCAAACATCTTCAGATTCTAAGAGAAGGGGACTTAGGTGTCTGTTTAAATTGCAGTGTGGGAATTGTTTTAAATGCATTGCACTGAGGGTGATTTGTCTCTGTAGGAGCAACAGAAAGCCTGGGCAGTGAATCTGAATGGTTTTGATGTAGAAGAGGCAAAGATCCTCCACCTCAGTGGAAAACCACAGAATGCTCCAGAAGGTATGATACAGAGTCGTTGTGAGCTGAATCAGCAGGAGAGATCAGGTTAGGGGAACAGCAACACAGAGGCTCTGTGTGTGGTCACAGGAGAAATCAACTGGTTTCTGAGAGCTGTACAGGCTGGAGTCTCCTTTCTTATGGTTCCTGAGGTCGAGGGAGGGCATAACAGTTACAGTGAATTTATTTAGGAGAGTTGCTATGACTGCCAGTTGGTCACCTGTTACAGGGCTTGCAAGGGTCTTCAGGGTGGAGAGAGAAATGAGAACCTGACCTCATGTTCAGAAGGCTTGATTTATTATTTTATGATATATATTACATTATTACTATACTAAAAGAAATAGAAGGAAAGTTCTCAGAAGCTAGCTAAGCTAAGAATAGAAAAAGAATAAATAAACAAATTTCTGTGTCTCAACAGAGAGTGAGACCCAGCTCTGCTCTGAGTGGTCAGTAAATCCAAACATTCACCCAAGACCAATCACGCATCCACCTGTTGCATTCCACAGCAGCAGATAACCATTGTTTACATTTTGTTGCTGAGGCCACAGCTTCTCAGAAGGGAGAAAAATCCTAAAGAAAGGATTTTTATGAAAAGATGTCGGTGACAGTCACCCGCACTACAGGTTCCAAGCCTTCATGAAGTCTGTAAGAGCATCAAAGTCTCTGCTGTGCATTTTCTAGCTTAAACTGCAACTAAATATAATGGGATTCAAAAACCCAAGTGTTTGTTAAATTTGTTTCCATGAATGAGCAAATTGTAGCTCACCCCTGTTCAGCAGTTCATTCTGCCAGTGATTTTCGTGCACGGCAGACTTGTGAGTGTTTCTCTTAGGACTTTATTTTCACTCCAAGGGATTCCTAGTTGGGTGAGCAGCACTCAGCTGGGAGGAAACTAACTCAGGTTAACAAACCTGTTCCCCTGCACACAGGCTATCAGAATAACCTGAAAGTGCTCTACAGTCAGAAAATGGCACCTGGATCCAGCAGGAAGAAGAGCAGATATATTCCCTCAAAGCCAGACTGGGTCTTGGATGCACCAGAGATGTTCAATGACTACTGTAAGTAGGCTACAGGGTTGAGTGCTGGGCATCCAGAACATTCTGCATTGGATTGCTGTTCCTAGGACAGTGTGACTGGGCTGTCTGTATTATTTTGTGTACCCAGGCTAGCACAGACCACTTCTGGAGTGTCCCTGTGTGGCCTTACAGGGACAGTGGTCTAGGGCACTGTGTAGGTGCCTTGGAGCAGGGTACCTGGCCCCAGCAGCTGGGCATAGTGACACTCAGAAGGCTGCCCCTCACCTGTACGTGTGTGTGTGCACATGTGCACCCACACCTGCTGTATCAGCACGGGTGAAGGGCAGGGCTCTCTAGCCAAGCATGGTGTGACCTGCATTGCTCTTTCAAATTGTAGATCTGAATCTCGTAGACTGGAGCTCCCAGAACTTCCTTGCAGTGGCTCTGGACAACGTTGTTTATCTGTGGAATTACGGTACTAGGGAGATTATCCCCCTGCTGCAGACGGAGCATCCGTATCCTTACATTTCCTCTGTGTCATGGATTAAAGATGGAGACTATCTTGCTGTTGGCACAAGTAGTGCTGAGGTTCAGGTGAATGCAGGACTAAAACTAGAGGTGTTTTCTAGGGATTGACAGAACTGTGGGGCCTTGGCTGGCAGAGGAAGGATGCCATGCACCTGACTTGTCTTCCCTGGTGTGGGGTGGAACTGCCCAGTGTGCAAGGCAGGGTTTGGTTTGGGGGTTTTCTGATAAGTAGCGTAACCTTCTGTGCTATAGTCATGAGATACACATTTTCTCTGTTCCCTTACTGAGTAAGCTGAGAGAGCCTGTGCAGTGAGGTTCCTAGGGCATAGAAACAGGATTGGGTTTCTTCTGAAGAACTTTTTGCTTTGCCTCTCCAGCTATGGGACGTTGAGCAACAGAAATGTCTCCGAACCATGACCAGCCATTGTGGCTGTGTGGGAACCCTCAGCTGGAAAGCTGCATCCTCTGCAGGTAAAGCAGTGGGTCAAGGGCAGTTTCCAGTTGTTGCAAACTCCTATCCCTCAATCTACGTGTGGCATGGGTTAGGGATGGCAGAGAGAAGTTTGTCCTGGCTTGGGATTCTTATTTAGCCTTATCTGTTGGGGCTGTGAGGAGAAGGCCTCTTTCCTGTATTGCAATTTGTGCTGAAGTTGTAAAGAGCTTGTGTGGGTGTTTCACTCACACCAACAGACCTGTGTTGCTGGTAACACTGGTTGAAACCCAGTGGCAGGTATAGCAGTCTTGCAACAACAAAAATGGATTTGGGTGAAAATGTGCAGCCTGACTCTGTAAGCCTTCTCTTCTCTCTGCAGTGGTGCACGGACTGGGCAGATCCATCACCACGATGTCCGAGTGGCTGAGCATCACGTGGCCACCCTTGCTGGCCACACAGAGGAGGTGTGCGGACTCAAATGGTCTCTGGATGGCCACTACCTGGCCAGTGGTGGCAGTGACAGTCTGGCGAACGTCTGGCCATGCACCCAAGGTGGGGGTGGAGACTTTGCTCCTGTACAGACCTTCACTCAGCACCAGGGCGCTGTCAAGGTGAGCACAGAGCTGCCACGGGCAGGTATGTGTGTGCAAGGCAGGCATGCAGCACTGGCTGGGTGCAGGTTGCCTCTTGTATGTTTTAAAATGAACTCTCCTCGCTCAGGCCTGGCGTGGTGCCCATGCCAGATGAATGTTCTAGCCACTGGAGGTGGCACTAGAGACAGACATATCTGCATCTGGAACGTGTGTTCTGGCGCCTGCCTCAGTGCTGTTGATACCCGTTCCCAGGTGAGATATGAACATCAGCTTGGAGACAAACACCTTCTGGCAGCACACCTCCACAGAGCTGCTGGCTCCTCAGGCCCAAAGGCACAGGGAAGGAGGGGGACCATGCTCACCTCCGAGTGGTGAGCATCAGCGCAAGGACCTCGTCTCACCTGTGTTACTGCCTCTGTGCAGGTCTCTTCTATCCTATGGTCAACAAACTACAAGGAGCTCATTTCAGCCCATGGCTTTGCACAGAATGAGCTGATTATATGGAACTATCCAACAATGACCAAGGTTGCAGAGCTGCAAGGTAGGTGGACAGGGCCTGGGTGTGGGGGGGCTGTTAGAGGCTGAAGACAGCTGCACTCCTTGGTTTGAGCCTGCAGCATCACTGATACAGGACAGTATCCGGGGCCATGCTGCTAGGAGTAAAGCATGCCCACGGGGCTGTGCAAGAGATACCACTGATCCAAGTGTGTGCTTGGGGTCTGAAATCACGCTGCCACAGCCACTGGGGGGACAGCTATGCAAGCTGGCAGGGCTCATGGGAGCATACAGGAGTAAATGTGCATGTGCTGATCAGCTCAGCCCGGATTGCACATTCCTTCTCCTCCTCAGGTCATACTGATAGAATCTTGAACCTGACCATGAGTCCTGATGGTACAACAGTGTCCTCAGCAGCTGCTAATGAAACAGTGCAGGTCTGGAGCTGTTTTGAGATGGATCCCATAAAGAAGAAGGAGAAAAGAGAAGGCAAACAGTGCCAAAAGTGGGATTCTTCACCAGAGCATCCGCTGAGAGCACGGGATTGTTGTGGGGAGGGGGATATTTGGTTTTACACACTGTACAGTATTTTAAATGTCAATGAACTGCTTAACTTGACTTTTTCTTAATGGAGTCTGATGGAAGAAAAAGCCGTGGCTCCTAAACCCAAGTCCTTCTCCCTGAGGCTGGGGATCTGGGCAAGGAGTGGAGACCTAGGTCTTAAGGGCCAGTTTACAGGCCCCTGAGCTTAGCACAGCCTTGCAGAAGGATGCTGTGCAAGGGCTGTACTTCTGTTTCTGTCCCAGCTAAGACAGATATGTCACCTGCCCCATCTGGATGCTGACTACAAGCATAGCAGCTCCACCACAGGCTCAACTGAAAGCACAGCATGGCTATGGCCTCAGTTTGTGTTGTCCTGGCCTGTCTCACAAGCCCAGAGACACCTTACCATGGCTCTGCAGGCAGATCTCAGTTTGTCTTGTTAGCTACAGGCAGCCATCACTGCCTGCCTATGGTGCTGGGGTAGACTAGCTGTTGGAAAAAAAAGGAGGGAGAGAAATATAGAGCAACAGCTGTAATCACCCCAAAGGCTGGAAAGGGGCTGGCTCTGGCATGAAGCCTGATGCAAAACAAAAGGTTAGCTTACACTGCCACAGCCAGCCTGGATGTCATGCAAGAGCCACGCAAAGCACCACCAACCCTGTGCTCAGCCTTCAGTCACGTATTCTTCCAACAACTCTGATCTCCCTTCCCCTCCTGCTGACAGGAGGCCCTAGTGCCTCACTGAGGCTTCATGCAGGGGAGCCAGCACCAGGGCTCAGCTGACATTTATTGGGGCTTGACTCCCCTACACTTGGAAAAATGCCTTTTTTCCAGGCTGAACTGTGCTGGAGCAAGTTGCAGAAAATATATTTGAGCCCTTACCTGATCAACAACCAGCTCAGCCATGCTGCTTTGCACGGTGGAGCCGCAGTGTCTGAGGTTGTGGGGCTGCACCAGACCCATCAAGCCTGTCCTTCAGCTGCACCAGCATTGCCAGGGGCTGCTGGGGACACCGCACAGCTGATAAGCACCTTGGCCTGTACAAAGCAGCTCCACCAAGCCTGTGCCTCCCATCAGCCCTCAGTGATTAGCTGAGGGTGGATTATTAACTGTTTTCACCTTTCCCTCAGCACAGTGCCACACTGTGCCTAGCACCAGCTCTGCCTCCTGAGCCTTACAGCAGCTGGAACCTTCCAAGGTTCCGACTTGTGCTCTGCCAAGGCCAGTGAGTGTGTAACCACACCCACCACAGCACCCCCCCCCACACACATAAAGCTGATATGGGGGGCACAGTCTCAAAAACAGCCACTGAGCCAGCACCTTCCCAGCAGTGCTGCTGGTGCATCCCCATTTGGCCACTTGGGAAAGATCAGGAGGTCCAAGGATGTGTCTCCCTCAGACACAAATCCTAGGGCCACAGCTGTCTCTAAAGGGGAAGCAGGCAGGAACCCAGATGCAAGGCTGGGCTCTTCCACAGAGCTGTGCTGTTGTTGCAGGAGCCCTGCCCCACACCCCTGCACTTGGTGCTGGGAGTTAGCACAGACTTGCTTTGTGGGGCCACAGCTGATTAGGCCTTCCCTGGTCCCTGACCTGGAAGGAAAGCTTTATATGCCAAAAAGTTCCTGTCATTTTTGCAGTCCCATGTAAGAGCAGCTCAGCTTTCTCACAGACTCTTTCTTTCTCCTTAGCACATGCCCCACACCCAGATGCTGTGCATTACACAGCCCTTAGAAGACCTCTGAGCATTACTAGAGAATAATGATACTGCAGGGTCTTTGACCCCATGCTGGTCTCCTACAGTCCTGGAGTGAGGAGGAGCAGAGGAAGGAAGTGGGCACTGATCCACCAGGCCCAGTAAACACAGCCCTGTAAGGTGTGAATTCAGTTCACAGCATGACAGCATATTAATTACCAAGTGCCATGGCCAGCCCATAGAAGAGCACAGCTAACAGTGTTATGAATCAGAAGCTTGACTAGGCCAATATTCAAGCAGCAATCAATTTATTATTTGATATGGCAAAGTATGAGCAATACAGCGCTGGGTACAGTGGGGGAAGTTTTCCCTCCAACTGCACACTGATAATTGAGGATTACAGGTATTTATAGGGGTACTCATCAGTTTTTTTCAGCAGTTTCTATTTCCAATCTTTTACTCATCAGCAATTTTTGTTCGAAATTATTACATCACAATTCTATACACTACTGTGATTTTAATTTCTCAGGATGTATCTCAAAGGAGTATCCCCAGATGATGACGGTCCAGTTTCCAAAAGAAGAAAGATGAATCTCATCTGGTGGGGTCCAGCTCCCCAGATGTGTGTCCACCTTTTAATTGCAGAGACTCCAAATCTCATAACAGTGATGTCCAGCTTCCCTTTGGTCGAAACCATAAATCCTTGAGGTGATGTTCATCTTTTTTTCTCAAACTGTTTTTCTCTGCTTCAATAAGGTGTGAGATAGGCATATTTCCTTTATATATATTCCAAAGCTACAGTTTCAAGGATACAAGTAATATTCTAAAATTATACTTCAAAAGGTTATTATTGCAGAACTCTTTATGGATTAAATGCAAGCAAAAAGCAACATCTATAACACTTTAATTCAAATGCTCCTAAATCAACTAGGGTTAATTTGCAAACAAAAGATAGGTTCAAAAGTCTTTTTCCATGCTTTATTTTCCTCAGTTATAATTAGAATTCACAGCTCTCCCATTGTTGGGGTCCACACATTTTGCATTCACAAATACACACATCGCCTGTTTGTGCCTGACACGAAACACAGCTTTGCATCTCACAGCCAAGAAAATGCACTCCTTGCTCTTCTGACACAGCTCTCTCTGTTCATGATGTGGGACAGCGAGTGCTGATGATGTGCAGGAGCTGATGCAAGGGACAGGGATGAGGATGCAGCAGGCACAGTGCCAAGCTGACAGAGGGATGATCTCTGGCAGTGGAACTGAAGGAGAAGAGTTTGCAGGCAGCACAGAAAATGGCTCTTTGTTTCACCTCTTCTTTCAGTGCTGCTAAGAATGTAGCCTGGAGCAAGCTGGGAACACCAGAGCCTGGAGCCCTTTCCAGGCAGGGCTGCATCAGACACAAACCAGCAGGGGACTGAGGAGCCCCTGGGGTGGCAGTGAGCAGCCTCGGGCTCTGCTCACTGCTGCTGGCATTTTCTATTGACCCATCTCCAAGGACATCTCTTGAGCTCTGTATTTCTAAGGGTTTCCCCCCTTGTTTTTTTTTGTTGTCTCCTGCACCTTTTTTTCTCCAAATTTTCCTACCCTGTCAGCAGCAGCCCCTGTCCAGAACTGGCTCTAAAATATCAGCAAAGCAGCTAGGAACAACAATGGGTGGAATCCTGCGGCTCAGGAATTCGTATGCCAGAGCCCTGCCTCTGCCTCATGCTTTGTCAGGACCTCCTTCTCTGTGCAAAACAAGGGACTAGTGGAGTCTTTTTGCCAAAGAGCTCCTGAGAAGCAAATGTTGTGCTAGGTTTCTCAGGAGTGTATCCGTTAAGTTCATTGCTGGCAAACAGAAAGTAAGGCCAGGGTAGCAGAGCAGCTGGGAGCTGGTCACTCCCTGCAAAGGGCTGGTGCAGGATGTGGGAACACCACGTTCCAGGATGGGCGAGCAAGGTCAATGTGCTCAAGGTGCTGCCAATGAGGTTTGGGTTCACTTAGAGAGTAGTCAGGAGCAGTGAGCACTGGAAGATCCAGCTGCAGTCCCCATCCATGTCCCTTTCAGTGCTGGCTTTAGGGTGTCTGCAGCCTGGATCCAGAGCGCCCTGGGGGGCTCCTGAGGCTGCCTTTGCACTCAGGGTGAGGATGCCCAGGGGCCCCTGAGGCTGGCAGTGGGCACCAGCACTGGGGCTTGTAGCCTGGCAGGTGTGGCTCCGGGGGCTGTGACATGCCAGGCCATGGGTCACTGTCACTGCCCTCCGCAGCCCTGGCTAGCTCTGTGATGCTCCAGGGACAATGGCAAGAGTGGGGAACTGGCTAGGATAGGGTTTTGCCTGAGCCAGAACCTCTAGGCCAAATGCCAGCAGTAGAGACCCCTGGAGGACCGAGTGAAGGAAGCAAAGGAGGCTCTTCGGCAGTGTAAAGGGCAGCAATTTCATCAGGAGAAATAGGGGGAAGGTTCACAGCTGAGAATTCCCAAAGGAACATATGTTGCAAAAACCCCCACCATCCCTGTGACCGGATTTTTAAAATCTTTCAAAACAGGGAGTGGACACCATACAGTAACCAATAAGCGACTCTTGGGGTGTGGTTTTGAGGGCTACAACAAATCAGAACAAGGGGAGGAGAGAGCGTTGGGATAGGGATTGGATCGAAGGGTGAGGGACAGGGAATTTTCTGGAGCAAAGGGTAGGGTTTGGGCTGATGGATGGGGCAAAGGGGCTGGGTTGTCTTGACAGACAGGGAAAAATCTGGTGAGGAGGGAGGGGATTCCTCGAGGGACACTTGGGTAGGAGGGCATAACATAGGGGAGAAGCTAACTGTAATAACTCGGGGAGCACTTGAACATACCACTATATAACAGAACATTTGGCTCAAAAAACTAACACAGTGCAACACAGAAATTCAGGCTTTCGGCAGCTGAGAGGTGGCACTGTTAGAACCCGCAGCAGCTGGTGAAAGCCATCTCTGTCCTTCAGGTTCTTGCTGTGTGGGAAGGTGCTGCGAGTTGTGGTGGCTGCACTGCCCCTTTGCTGGGAGGATGATCTGTACCAGGGCAGAGCAGAAAGCTGCCATGGTGAGCAGAACATGCTCAGAGCATTACAGTTCCGAGAATGGCACTGCCCCTGAAGCGCAAAAAGCTTGAAAGCATAGAATTCTGTGCAGAACTGTTGCACAAATTTTCTCTTCTAGAACATGCCCATTTTTGTATACTGTAGATGAATACTCTGGGTTTTATAGAATACATGGGGTTTTTTCTTAAGTTTTTTGGGAGAACTCTCAAGTTTATTTCTGTTTGTATTTTACATCCAGCATGCATACAGTTTTTTTTTAATTATTATTATTTTTCTTCAGTAAATACTTAGGGAAAAACACCTAAGCATTTTTTAATCCTTTGGGATATTGTGATTAATATTCTTAGAAAGAAAACCTTGTTGAACAAGTGTGAAAACACAGAGAGAGGGAAAACAGTATAAAAGTCTTTTAGAACAGAGCATGCAATAAGGACTGCAGAACTGAGTAATTCCTCCAAGTGCAGAATTAGCAAGATATATCCCCAAGAGTAACTGCCAAGATACTTCCTTAAACCAAGGGAAATGTGACCTGCAGCCATACGAAGCACAGCCAAAGCGAATGAAAACCTTTGGAAAAGAGGGAATTTTGCCAGTGACATCAGTCTGTCTGCATAACTGAGGGATGCCCATCAATATTGCACTACATTCCTCAATATTTGCAAGGTCTTTTCTCCCAATTTCTGTGAAATGAATAAGCTGCAGTTGTTTACCATTAACTTAAGCTCTTAGGGGAATTACCAAGCACCATGTATGTTTTTCTGTAGCTGAGCAGGTCTTGAGTTTCCCAAATCATCTACAAAGCAGAAGGGAACCACACAGTTACTTGTGCTAATGTTAATGAAGGATTTCATGAAAGCAGGTGAATGAGAGCATTGCATTGTAAAACTTCCACATGCAAGAAAACAGGAGTCCACTTAGAATAAAACATAGAAGGCTAGCATAACATCAGAACAGGATAAAATGAAATTGCTAGACAGGAACTGATGCGTCAGAAATTAGGTGTATCATTTCTGATAGATCTGCATGCATTTGCAAGCTAAAACAGAAAAGGAAGGGCAGAGATAATAAGGAACGAAGATTTTAAAATTGCACTGTGCAGAAGAGACACACAAACCACCAGTGTGAACACAGCTGGGAGATTCAGCTTGGAGATGGATTAGAGTGGAATCCATTCACTGAAGGTCTCTGGTGCACATGAGTGCAAAGACTGAGGAAAAAAGGAGAAAAGTTTAATTTCTGAAAGCTATTTAGATTCCTGGAAGCATTGTCTAGAGATCTAAAAATCTAAAGCCTCAGAGAATCTGAACCTAAACCATCCCCAAATGGATTGATCAGGTATGATGTGCACATCTCTGCTGTTTTCAGAGTCAATGAAATTGTCAGTTAGTGTCTGGAAATTAGGAATGCCCACCCAGATTTTGTCTCCCTTACTTTAAGAACACCTTAATAAGGCACTTCAGGAACTGAACACTGACATTCTCACCCTGCTCTATTTACTTTACATTTAAATACAGGCTGGTAGAAGGAGAAATCGGGCTTTAATTTCTCCCCAAATTACCTGTTGCACTTTCAGGTTAGGAGTAGATGTAAAATTCAGCTAATCACTCTCTCTATGCATGAATATTCCACTAGTGAACTGACATACAGAACATCCTTTTTCTCTTTTGTACCTTCCTAAATGGTGCCCAGTGAACAGGACTCTTGCATAAATCTCACAGAAAATCACCAAAATTGCTGAAATTAACACTCAATTCCCTGATAAAAGCTTCTGAGAAAAGGCTTGAGCGAATCACTGAACAAACTGAAACTTGGAAGAGAAACACACATTTCAGCACTGATCAAGGGGAAAGAAAAAGAAATGCTGTAAAAATTCCAAGTGGAAGGTAAGGAGAAACACAGGAAGCACAGAAAGAACAAGGCCCTGTCAGATGACCTGTGCAAGGTAACTTTGTGCCCCAGCACTGTTAGAGGTCATTCCCTGTCATTGGTGCAAGCAGCTGGAGACATAAATGCTGATTGATTTGGGGGCCACAGTCTTGATAAGTGCAGAGGTGGTTCAATAATGTGACATGAGGGAGTTCCCTCAGAGCAACTGGGATGCCAGAAAGAAGTGAACAGCTCACCACAGCCTGGCCCGCTCGGCTGCTTTTCCTTCTGACCCCCCTGGGGAGGCTCTGACATTTCCTCTTCCCTGATGGAAGCGCAGCCGCTGCCAAGGGAAACGTCCCCACACTCACTCAGTGTCCCTTTGCTTGCCAGATGTCCCATCTGCTGTCCCTGCCCAGGAGAGCTGCTCTGCTCGGGAGGAGGAGCCCGAGCGAGAGCCTGGGAACATCGGCGGCTGCAATCCCTCCTGATCTAGCGCTGTTTATGGATGTGTAGCTAGATTTGGATAGTTACAAGTATAGGGATATTTACATACATGGGCTGATATTTGTATAGGGATAGTATGTGTGTATATTGTTATATTGATGCGTGTATATTCATCTGTTTACATACTTGTACAGCTCTGTAGCTGTGCATTTCTATTGCTGGGGTTGTATGGATTTTTTTATTGGTCCATTGATATTTGTGTATTTATAGATAGGTTTGTTATATTTGTATTATATTGTCATGTTATATGTCATGAAATATGTAATGCATGTTTACATCTCTGTATTGTTATGCCTATATATGTATTTACTTCTATTTATTATGTATGGAGTTGTATAGTTCTAAAATTCTATTTATTTAGTTCTGGATCTGAGATTCTTTGGAAAGGGATATTGATGTTTCTGTATTTGTATATGGGCTGTATTGTTGTAGTAATATGTAATAAATTTAATTGTTAAACTTCAGTTCAGTAACTTCAATATTTGTGTACAGTGAGTTGTTGCAGAGGGTTGCAATAAAGTAATTTTTTTTTCACTGAAGTTGATATTTGTATATATTTACATAGCACAATTCTCAGAAAAAATTAGATTTTAATCATAAATTGATATTTCTGTGTTTCTATATTGGTAACACAGGTGTTGTAATTTATAATAAATTTCATTTTTAAACATAAGTTATGTTTGTGTATTTGTACATTAGTAGTGCGGGTGTAACTATCTGCAATAAATGCAATCTTTCAACTGCAGTAAGTGTAGATTTGTGCTACCCAAAGCCATGGGCAGGTGTAAATGCTGGAGGATTTTGGCCATGCCAATCTCCGGCCATGCCCAGCACATGCCCCACCTGCACTCAGGCTGGGCAGGGGAAGCGCAGATTTGGGCTGGCAGCAGAGCCCCATGTTGGCTCAGAACTCGCTGCAGAGGCTGCTGAGAAAACTCCGGGGCTCCATGAGCACCGAATCCAAGCAGGAGCCACCCGGGGAGGACAAATCCCTCATCCCACAGGCAGCTCTTTAGGAAAGTGCTCCAAGTGTCCCCCTGAAGCTCATCCCAGAGACCAGAAGCCAGCAGGGATCCTGAGCCAGCTCTGCTGCCTTTGGCAGCACTTTGGCAAATGAGCTGCAGCAAGGGGGAGGCAGCAGCAACTGTGACTGCTGCAGGCCATGGACACAAGTGCTGAGATGCCCCAAAATCCAGAAGGAGGCTGGAGAGCCGGGAATCAACTTGGCATTTCAGTGCCAAGCTCTCACAGGCACTGAAATGATGGAATCGCTTTGTGTGAAGTGACCTGGAAGAACTGACAGGGAGTTGCTGCTAGGATCAGCAGTAGCAGAAAGCAAAAATGTACAAACACTAGGAGATCATCTAATATCCCCCACAAGCAATGGCTTCAAAAATGATCTCATGTATATATTATATTATGTTATATTATATTATGTTATGTTATTATTATATTAATCAAAATATATAATATATAATATGCATGAAATTTAATGCACATGTATTTTTGGACAGTTTTATTTTTTGATATATATTTTCATTTAAGATATCTATTTGAAATAGCCTTTCAGCTTGGGAGAGTGAAGATTTACAACAGTGCAAAACCATCTGCCCACAGAGCAGTCAGCCCCCGGGTGTGTGCATGCACACCCACCCACTGTGCTTGCTCTTCTCAGCACCTCAGGGCTGCTGTTTGTACAGAATTGGGATGAATTTAACTCAACAGAGCCACAAGTGGGGTGTCCAGCTTGTCATGAACACTCATGTGGCAATGAACAACAGAGAGCTCTCAAATCCCATTATCACATGTCGCTTCATTCCTGCTGGGCACTGCAGAACTCTTAAAAGACACAGAAAAGGGGTGGAAAACATTGGCATCATGCTACTGCTGGTGTCCTCCTGGAGGAAAATCTGTCGGGTTTCTTAAGGTGGTAGCTTTCCAAAACCTAAGAATACTGCTCAGTAGTGGTAGCCCAATTCTGAATGGTTTTCTTGACTTGGCAAAGCTGGGGTGTTAACAATGGACTCTGTCCTTGGTCCAAATCACCTGCCCTCACCTGCAGACAAAAGCACCACCACGAGCAGCAGCAGCTACATCTGTCAGTTTTCTCAAAAAGCTGTGTTAAATTTGGGAGAGGAAAGGAAAACACATCAGACACTGTGGATTAATGACAAGACTCTGAGGAGCAGTTCCAAAGCAAAGGGCAGCAGCTTCTCTCTGGGCCACTCCTTGTGCCCCAAGGCAGCTGGGCTGCCCTGGCTGCCCAGGACCCTGCGCCCCGCGGGCTCTGCAGAGCTGCACAGCGGGGAGGCAGCTTCGGGCACCTCAGCCCCTGGGCAGGAGGGGCTGCTTGCTCTGCAGGGCTGCCTGTGGGCAAAAGCAGGGTGCTGGCCTTCTGCTCCTGGCCCCAGCCTGGCCTTGCAGGGCTAATCCTGTTCCCTGTCTCAAATGTGCTAAGGACAGACTTGTTTGTTTGCAGCTCTGCACAGGTGTGATTTGCACCACAAAATACTGAAGGACGAAGGCCTGAACAACAGACCCTGACTGAAGCCTCAACAACAGGACCTGAGCCAAAGCTGCTCTCTAGATGACCTTCCCAACCCAATGTTCTATCTATCTGCTCCTTAACCAAGTGTTATTATCTAAAGGATTGTTGCATCCATTCACTGGTGAAACACATCTTCACCTTTCTGCATGAGGAAAATGGACAAGGCCACACCTGGCCTTGGTTCCTCCTTGAGCCCTGGGCAGGCCTGGGGAGAAAACCAAGAGGAGAATGACACCAGCTGTGCCCCCAGCAGAAGCTCTGGCACATTGCTCGTCCAGCACTGTCAGAGCCGGGCTACTCTCACAGCGCTCTCGGGAGCCTCGTGGCCGCCAAAGGTGGAGGCACCGCAGGATTTCCCAGTTCCCGGCCGTGGCTCTGCAGGGCTGGGCTGGGACAGCTTCCCCCAGCTGATGTGCAGCTCTGGATGAAGGGGAAACCATTGGGCTACCTGGTGATGGATCTTCCTGAATCACCAGAGGCACCCTTTTGTAATAATGCTGAGGTGCATTGCTTAGCTTATCCTTTCCTGACTCTTGTTTGCACTTTTGCATTACAGTAAATTACATTGTTCCTTCAGCTGGTGTCTGTGTCTGCATCTCTGACCCTCCCCACCACCAAAACAAACACACAGCCAGTTTAGCATGAGACCTGCCTCTCTGCCAGCCTGTCTCTTGACAAACACCCCTGAGACCTACCTCCACAAATGAAATTCCCACTTTGCAACTTCCTTTTCTGCAGGCAGGTGAGAAATGAGCCACTCCCAGCTCTGGACACCTCCAGAAACCAGCTGCTTTCAGCAGTCACAGCCCTGAAATATCAACCTCCTTCCTTAACCTGCCACTGGCAGCTCCCACCAAGAGGCCTTTTGTCCAAGGATACCCACAGAAGACCTGGAGAAGGGAGCAGTTTGAAACACAACTGCTTCAGAGTTGAAACCTGCCTTTATCAAATGAGCACATACCAACCTGTCCCAAAGGGAAAGCAGGCAGGAAAGAGAAGCTCCTTTCCCACAACAGCAAACTGTGCTTCCTTCTGTTCCAGCTGGAGAGTGGAGGGCATGGGCTGCAGCTCACTTTGGGAAGGAGCCCTGGGAATTGGACTGATCTGGGAGGGCAGCAAAAGGAATCCCCCAAAAAGTAGGAAAAGATTCTCTTGAAGGAATAGATGATGACAACATTTCTGCAGAAAAGCAAAAAAAGAATAACTGAAGCATTTCAAGAAGCGCCCAGACTGTAATTTGTTTGCCAATATGACAACCCCAAAGTCTCTGTGGCGTGTCAGGAAGCTCAGGAATGAACCTGCAAGGCTTGGATAAACATCACTGGTGTACGTCCTCCAGAGCACGAGCAGCTCCCCAACAAGACTTCAAGACTAAGGGACAAAGCTTCCCCCTTCAGCTCTCCACAGCAGCTCTAGGGAGTCTCTCCCCACTGCAAGATCTCCTTTGTCAGTCTACAGTGGCAGAACTTGGCTGCAGGAGGCATTTGCATTGGAGCTCTCCCCAGATAGGGGGAAGAAAAAGAAGAGGTGATTCCTGAGGAAAGAAAAAGGCAAGTCTGTTTGGGAAGACACCAGTATGAATTCACTACAACTCAAGGCCAGAAATCTCTTGAAGAAAGCAACATCCATCCATGGGGCAGCACGTTGGCTTGGATATCAATGCTGACAAAATTGCTGCCCCTTCCTGCTGCTGTAGCTGACTCCGAATCACGAGAAATGTGCCAACACTGCCAAAGACAGGCAGACACAGTGACATAAAACCAGCTAGTCTGCTGAAAAGGAGTCCAAATGAATGTTTTCTAATCACCCTTTTTCATCCTTTCCACAGCCAAGACAGAGCAATGTCCCTCCTCTCTGTCCCTGATGGTTACCCAGGCACGGCATGCAGCGTGGGGATAACCTGCTGTGCCGTGCCGTGCCGTGCTGTGCTGTGCCAAGCAGCTCCGGCTCTGCCGCGCGCGTCCCCGCCAAGTCCGGCCCGCGCCGGGGGGCGCTGGGCGCGCGCGGGCCCGAGCGCAGCGCCCCCCTCAGGCCGCGCGCCGCCGGCGCAGCCGCGGCCGTTGCGCTGCGGGCGTTGTGGCCACAGTCGGCAGTCGACGCCATGGCGGAGCTGCCGCTGCCCGCCGGGCTCAGCGCCCGCACCTTCCCCGCCAAGCTCTGGCGCCTGGTGAACAGCCCCCGCGTCCGCTCCGTGCGCTGGGACAGCCGCGCCCAGGGGCTGCTCATCGACCGCTCCCTCTTGGAGCGGGAGCTGCTCAGCTCGGGCCGCGCCCACAGGGGCCGTGGCCATGGGCCGGCCCCGGTGCCGCACACATTCAGGGCCACGCAGTTCCGCAGCTTCGTGCGGCAGCTCTACCGCTACGGCTTCCGCAAGGTGCCGGGCTGGCTCGGCTCGGCTGCGCCGGGCGATGCCGGGGCCTGGCTCCACTACAGCAACCCCTGCTTTCGCCGCGACCGCCCCGACCTCCTGCTCCGCATCAAGCGGCGGAGCGAGGCCAACAGGCAGCAGTCGGCGGCGGGCCGGGATGGCCGCAGGCGCCCGCCCCGCTGCTCCCAGCAGCTCCCCGGGGCGCGGCCGCTGCCGGACGGGCGGCACAGGCGCGCTCGCTTCACGCCGCTGCCCAGGGAGCGGCCGCCGCTGCCGGCCGGGCGCCCGCCCAGCGGCTTCCTCCTGCTGCACAGGGAGCGGCCGCTGCCGGACGGGCGGGAGCTGCGCAGCCCCCGGCCCGGCCGCCTCCAGCAGCACCCCGGGGAGCGGCCGCTGCTCGCCCGGCGCCCGCCCTGCAGCTTCCACCTGCTGCACAGGGAGCGGCCGCTGCCGGCCCGGCGGGAGGGGCCGAGCCGCTTCCAGGAGCTCTACGGGGAGCGGCCGCTGCCCGCCGAGCGGGAGGTGCTCGGCATCCCGCCCTGCCACTTGCTCGGGCTCCACGGGGAGCGGCCGCTGCCGCTCGGGCGGGAGGGGCCCCGCAGCCGCTTCCAGGAGCTCCACAGGGAGCAGCTGCCTCCGGCCGAGCGGGAGGTGCTCGCCATCCAGCCCAGCAGCTTCCAGCAGCTCCACAGGGAGCAGCAGCCCCCAGCCTACGACGCACAAGGTACGAAAAGAGTTGTAACCTTGTTTTTCCAAAAGGTCCTGAAAAGTGACCGTTTGAAGTAGTTTGCCTCAAGGCTCTGTCATTCTCGGCCAGAAGTTGTCGAGCCTACTAGGAAGGGGCACCTAGGAGGCCAAAAGATTCTTTGCCTGGTTTTGCTGTGTGCTTCCCGTGATGTTTGATCCACAGCAGCACTAGAGCTCTGTGTCCCACAGCCACGTTGTGGAGCCTGACCAATGTGTTTGGATTCTTGCAGCCACCCTGGGCACTTCAGGGCCCAGTGCTCCACCCAGCAGTGCAGCTTGTGCAGCATGGACGGCCTCCAGCTCAGCACAGAATGCACCTGCGGAGGAGGAATGGCCACCAGCAGATCTGGGCCTTGCTGTAGAGAAAATGATTCGGGAGATCAGGAGGTCCCTGTCTGAAAGATCTCCCTCTGCGCAGGTAATTCCATTGGATGGGGATAAAAGGGGGTGGACTGAGAGCTTTTGAACCTTGTTACATGGTTGACAAGCAAAGGCTTCTTTAATTGAACTTATATCATTATTATTTAGTTATTGAATTATTCTTGGTAAAGAAAGATTTCTAAAAGAGGAGATGAAGAAGAAATGAAGAAGAGGTTTTACTTGCTGGGAAAGAGGACAAGAGTGTTTGGAGAAGTGGCACTGAAGGCCAAGTGTCCCGTGCAGGGAGGGGCATGCCAGAGGTGCCTCTATTGCAGCTGCAGCAGATGTGGGCTGAGCCTCTTTTGGGTGGGAAGGCCAAGGCAAAGCAAGGGCTGGGCTGCAGCTGCTGCTGCTGTGTGAGCCCTGCCGTGCATGTAGGTGCTCCCAGAGCCGTGGCTGGGGCTGGGCTGCAGCTGCAGCTCTCTGTCCTTTGCAGATTATTACACTGTTGGCCAAAGAATGTCTGTCTTTCTGTTGATGTGCTGACCCATTGCCTGCAGTACAGTTGTGATGATGACTCAAGGGGGGGAGTGGGATTTTTTGGATTTACCAATACCTTATTCTCAAGTGACGACTTTTGTCTTCTGTAAAGTCACACATAGCAGTTTAGAGAAGCATTTTATTCCATAATAAAAGGAAACATTGCAGGCTCAGAACCATCTTTAGAATCTTTAGGGTTCTGATGGATGGACTATGGCAGAAGAGATGAATATTCTGAAACTGGTCATAGGGAGAATATCTTTGTGTCCAAAGGTAATTTGCTTCATTGTGGCCATTTGCTTCCTCAGTGGAACAGAAACACTACTTGGTTGTCTGGCTTTTCCTGTCTTTTGGGTTGGTTTTTTTCCCTACCATAACGATATACAGCTTTTTGCCACTGATCACAAATGTGATCCTGGAAATAGCCTGGGTGCATCAATGTTTGCCTGGATGACACACGCAGGGCAGCAGCAGAGGGCTCAGAGAAGCAGCACCTTGTGATGGGTTGTGTGAGCAGTTGGCTGGGGGTGCTGAGACTGCCAGGCAGAAATGTGTGCTTTGCCTGTGGGTTTGCAGCACACAGCCCTGGGCAGGGCTGGCAGCTGTGCTGGCAGCAAGGAGAGCCCCTGGCTTTGTGCTGGCTGATTTCTCACAGCTCTGGGATAAGGCAGGGTCAGAGCATGGGGGGCACGTCCCCTCACTTGGTGTCTTCTGGTTCTCTGTGTTCATGTTTTGTCTCAAAGGTCATTTTGTAAGAGCTTCAGTTTCACCTTGGCCCCCTGAATCCTGAGTTTAAAAGGCTTGTCATGTGAACTATGTGGACAGTGTTCCCTCCTCTGTGCTCCATGTCCTTTGGGAGTGGAGAAGGAGAGTTATTGTATCCCTGATACGATTCCAGCAGAATAGTGAGTGATCTTTGGGTTCCTTTCTTTCTGTTTTTCTGCTCAGGACAATGTTGGTGTTGCCCCTGATTCTTCAGGAGGGGAGCCTGTGAACAGAGCTGCAGCAGAGGAAGCTACATCTGACACCAAGAGCTGCAGGAACAGTTCCCAGGAGCCCGAGGAGCCTGGTAAGGACAGAGCCTACACTGGTTTAGAGAGGGGTGAGATGGCTGCTCTGAGCAGGGTTGGTGCTTCCTGGTGCCTTTAGTTCAAATCCTGCGCTGGCACAACCTCCCTGAGCCCTGCCCTCCATGCTTCTCCAGAGGCTCTGACACTGAGTCCTCTGCTGGGGCAGAGAGCAGGGAATAAACCTGACCTTGTGCGAGTTGTGTCACCATGCCGGGTGTCCCAGTTTTTGCTGAAGTTGGTGGATAAATTTACTGCAAGGTGCCAGGGGAGGCCAGGCTGAGCGACTCTTGAAGGAACAGGGGAAAAAAAGAGCAAAAAGTCAGGGTAGAAGTCCAAATCACTGACTGAATGTAGCACCAGTCTGCTGGTATTGGTCCTGACCCACAAGAAAAACAAGGAGCACAGCATCAGAGGCCAACCAATTGAAAAATCACAGTAACTCCAGTATCAGAAGGAAAAGCTTGAATGACCCCTGATTAGGGAGGCCTAAGAGGAGAGAAGGAGCACTGTGGATCCATTCCTTAGCCAAGCTGGTGCAGCCTGCAGACCTGTTAGGGAGCTCTGTCCCTCCCAGCCCTTCCTGCCAGAGCTGATGGTCGAGTTGGAGCAGCTGCTGCTCACTGCAGAGGGCAGTTTGTAGATGCCAGGTAATGGAGCTGGTTCATGACTCAGCTCCCAGCACCTTCAGCTTCAGCCATTTCAGGGAGGACTGAGGTCTCTCTGTCAGCTCAGAGAAAGAACAAGGCCGGGCTTCCTTGTGGCAGCAGGGACTGTCTGTGTTTCGAGCTCTCCTGGGTGCCCTTTGCACTGTGGGGCTGAGACTTTATCGAGATACTTCAGTGTTTTGAAGCACACTTTTGAACACTTGGAATGGTCCCATTCTTTTAAGGGCACATTGCTTCAAATTGCCAAGTGAGAGTCTGCCTTTCAGGTCATCTTTGACAGCCCCTGGTAGAAGGACAATTGCTGCCCAAGGGAAAGGTGCAGAAGGGCCAATATTGACTGAGTGTTCCCTTTGCTTCCCAGATGCCATCTGACCAACATCTCCAGGAGGGCTGGAAGAGACAGGGGAGAGCCTGTGACCATCAGGCAGGTAGAACTCCTCTGTTTGTAGATATATTTATAGATTTATATGGTTATTTATTAGTGGTTATAATTCCATTTATAGATGATAGTGTTCTATTTATGTAGACATATATTGATAGATCGGTATAGTTAAATGTGGATATGTATATAGTTATAGATGGGATATAATTATATTTTATTATATATATACATTTATAGATGTATATTTACATCTATAAATGTGTAGACATTTATAGATTTTCAGAGTTAGAATTTTATATGTGTAGAGTAAAATATTTATATTTTTTATATATATATATATATATATATATGAAGTTAGATTTATAAATGTGTATAGTTATATAGTAAGAGGAATAGGAATGTTTAGATGGAGAGATTGATGGAAGGATTGCTGTTTGTGTAGGCCTAGGCTGCATTTGTACCTCTTTTTCCCCTCGGCTGCCTTTTTCACCTCTTGCTTTTCCCCCGGTGCCCCCTGTGTCCCCTGTCCCTGTGCTGGGTCCGAGCTGGCGGCCGGGCCGGGCGGAGCAGCACTTCCAGCCCCGGCTGTCCCTGGAGCGGTGGGAGCTGCCGCTGGCCCCAGGCACTGTCCCTGAGGAGCTGCTGAAGGACGGTGAGACTGAGGGGGCTCAGGGGGCTGAGGGGGCCGTGGCGCTGAAGGGACGGTGACCCTGAGCTGCTGCTGGGGCTGAGGGCTGTGGGGCAGCCGCAGGCCATGGTGGCACCGAGGTGACAGGGAAGTGGCACAGGCTGGCAGGGTGGTGGGTCTCAGGGGACGGTATGGCTCAGAAGGGACTGAGGGGCGTGAGAGGACTGTGAGGGGCTGAAGAAACTGAAGGTGGCTGGGGCTTCACCGAGAGCATGATGGGGTTGAGGGGATAGAGGGGGCCAGCAGGGAGCACAGAGGGCTCCGGGGCTGCAGCTCTGCCAGGCCTTGGAAGCAATTCCAGAGGCTCTGCTTTTGCCACAGCTGCCATGAAGACCTTGAGGACAGCCAGAGACTGACGGGAGCCAGCAGGGAGGAGCTGAAGGCCAGCAGCGAGAGAAGTGAACGGGGCCCAGCTGCTGCCAGCCTGGAGAGAGCCCGGCTGAGGCCACAGGCCCGGGGAGGCAGGTGGGGCTGAGGCTGCCGTGGGCTGTGGCCGTGGGCACTACCCAGCGGGGCAGGAGCGGGCCCTGCCCGTGCTGGGGCTGCTCAGCGCAGCTGCCCCGCCTGGCACAGGGACTGTCCTTGGGCAAGGCAGCTGTGCCGGCAGGGCCCGGGAGCTGTTCCGGCTCTGCCGGGCTGCGGGACAGTCCCGCCGCGGCTGCGCTCACCACAGCCTGGCTGCTCGGCTGCTTTCTCTTTCTGACCCCCTGGGGAGGCTCTGACATTTCCTCTGCCCTGATGGAAGTGCAGCTGCTGCCAAGGGAAACGGTCCCCACACTCACTGAGTGTTCCCTTTGCTTCCCAGATGTTCCATCTGCTGTCCCTGTCCAGGGGAGCTGCTCTGCACGGGAGGAGGAGACCAAGCGAGAGGCTTTGAAGATGGGGCAGCTGGGATCCCTCTGCTTTGAGTTCCGTGTAGACATGTCTAGAATTGCATTATCCATTTGGATAGACATGTCTATCCATCTCTAGACGTGTCTGTTACGTATAAATGTCTAGAGATGGATTATCATTTGGATATGCACATTTGTGGGTTCCCATTTGTATAGGACTATTTCTGTATGTGTGCTGTTTAGGGATGTATACTCTGTGTATATGTACGTGTATATATACGTATTTGTTTGTAATTACATCTATGTGTATATTTCTATCTAAGTATACAAGGATGTTGTTATGTCTGTGTTTAGTTCTGTTTCCTATATATACAGTTGTGTTGCTATTTATTCGTTTGTAGTTATATGTAATAAATTAAGTTGTTAAACGCCTAATTGATCTTTGTGTATAGTGAGTTGTTGTGGAGTTTGGCAATAAATTTAGTTTTGTTAACTGAAGTTAGTATTTGTATATTTTTACACAGACTGGTTGTAATAATCTAATAAATTCCTGGTTTTAACCTAAATTGAGATTTGTATAGTTCTGTATTGTCAGCGTGGGTGTAGCAATTTGTAATAAACAACATTTTTCAGCTGAAATTGATTCTTGCGTATTTGTGGATCAGCAGTGTGGCTGTAGCAATCTGCAAGAAATGCCATTTGTCAGTCGTGATGGGTGTTCTGTGATTTGTGCTAAATTGGTGTAATTTACTGAATAGTAAAAGAGGCAAAGAGAAACAAAGAGAAAAGAAAGGAGGAGAAGGAAGTGTGCATGGGTGGTGGGGGGACAGGGAGAGGGTGGCAGGGGTTATGTGTGACAGCTTTATCACCCATCCAAGGGTCCCACCATGTCTCGCTGCTCTCCTCCATCTGGTCTCCTTGGTGGTGAGGGTCCCACACCACACTGCCACACATCCTGACGAGTGAGGGATTCCCTGGATTAACGCACGCTTTGAGAGGTGGAATGCCCAGGTGCCTCCCTTGTGGGGGGCCAGCTGGACACTGTCCCTTGCTGCCCTGAGGGTCTGTGGCATCGTGCTGCAGTGCTCTGGTGCAGGGTCTGGGCACCCCTTTGGGGGCCCTTTGATGGGGCACATCACCCCCTCTCTTGTGGACAAGCTTTCCCCCTGTGAAGGGCCCCACAGCTGGGCTCTGCCCAGCAGAGGATGGGCGGCCACTGCCTCTCACCAGAGGCTTTCCAGCACTCACCCAAAGCCTCTCTGCCCCCAGCTTTGGTGCCAGGGTCTGTGTGAACCTGGCAGCTGATAGCCCTGGGGCTGTCATCTCCACCCTGAAAGCATTGGCTTGTGCTTCCTGAATGCCCCTGAGCTGTTACTTTATCTCCTCTTCATCAGAGAACCCTGTAGGGCCTCTCAGAGCCCAATTCAGGATGTGGTGGTCATCTCTGCAGCTTTTGTAACAAAGCTCTGCTGTAGTAGGTCAAAGTCTTTCATAAAAATGTTTAAAGCATAAACTATTGTATTTCAGTGTCTGACACCGGGGAGGACAAATCCACCCCCCATCCCACAAGCAGCTCTTTAGGAAGTGCTCCAAGTGTCCCCCTGAAGCTCATCCCAGAGACCAGAAGCCAACAGGGATCCTGAGCCAGCTCTGCTGCCTTTGGCAGCACTTTGGCAAATGAGCTGCAGCAAGGGGGAAGGCACCAGTGACTGTGACTGCTGCAGGCTGGGGATGAAGGAAGGGCCATGGACACAAGTGCTGAGATGCTCCAAAATCGAGGACAACTGGGAAGCAAGAAGGTCTCACAAGCACTGATATGATGGAAGCCCTTTGTGTGAAGTTCCCTGAAGGAACTGTCAGGGGACTTGCTGCTAGGATCAGCAGTAGCAGAAGGCAGCAGGATCTGCTCCTTTTCCTGGCTCTGTTTCAGGACACAGGCTCTGATGGCCCCTGCTCCCACAAAGCCCTTGCCCATGGAGGCTGTAGGGCAAAAGCAATCCCACTGCAAAGAGAGGCTTTGCAGTTCAAGTCCACTTGTGTTTAGGGAATGGAGTTTAGGGAAGGAATGACTCCCGTGCCAAAGCACTGGCAGGTAACCGGGACTCTGAGAGGCAGAGCCATTAGAGGGAAAGAGAGATCAGGCACTCTCATGCCTGAAACTCCTTCAGCTCTCTTCTTTAAATAAGAAAGCTGAGGAGAGGCAAATGCAGTCCTTCGAAAAAATATTGTGTCAAACAAGTCCTGAGGGAAGAAAACCTAGGTAACAAGTTGGCCTTGTTTTCATAGCCTGTGTCTTCTGCAGAGGAGACTGGGATGTACAGCTTTCAGGAACACAAGGCATTGCATGGAACTGTGCATGTGCTCAGCAACTCAACCCTACCGGTGCACTTGGTAAGGACACAAACAGCAAGTGGATCTATGTATCCACCCATTACAAAAGTGTTGTTAGCAGTAGGATCGAGGTGTCCACTCCCTGGGGAAACCTTTCAGCATTTAGAATCTTGACAAGGCCATGTCTGGCCCTGCCTGGAGGTGCTGGATCTAAGCCAGCTCTCTTGGTTCTTAGGCAGGCTCATGGAGAAAAACCAAGAGGAGAATGACACCAGCTGTGCCCCCAGCAGAAGCTCTGGCACATTGCTCGTCCAGCACTGTCAGAGCCGGGCTACTCTCACAGCGCTCTCGGGAGCCTCGTGGCCGCCAAAGGTGGAGGCACCGCAGGATTTCCCAGTTCCCGGCCGTGGCTCTGCAGGGCTGGGCTGGGACAGCTTCCCCCAGCTGATGTGCAGCTCTGGATGAAGGGGAAACCATTGGGCTACCTGGTGATGGATCTTCCTGAATCACCAGAGGCACCCTTTTGTAATAATGCTGAGGTGCATTGCTTAGCTTATCCTTTCCTGACTCTTGTTTGCACTTTTGCATTACAGTAAATTACATTGTTCCTTCAGCTGGTGTCTGTGTCTGCATCTCTGACCCTCCCCACCACCAAAACAAACACACAGCCAGTTTAGCATGAGACCTGCCTCTCTGCCAGCCTGTCTCTTGACAAACACCCCTGAGACCTACCTCCACAAATGAAATTCCCATTTTGCAACTTCCTTTTCTGCAGGCAGGTGAGAAATGAGCCACTCCCAGCTCTGGACACCTCCAGAAACCAGCTGCTTTCAGCAGTCACAGCCCTGAAATATCAACCTCCTTCCTTAACCTGCCACTGGCAGCTCCCACCAAGAGGCCTTTTGTCCAAGGATACCCACAGAAGAGCTGGAGAAGGGAGCAGTTTGAAACACAACTGCTTCAGAGTTTAAACCTGCCTTTACCAAATGAGCACACACCAACTTGTCCCAAAGGGAAAGCAGGCAGGAGAGAGAAGCTCCACTGCCACAACAGCAAACTGTGCTTCCTTCTGTTCCAGCTGGAGAGTGGAGGGCATGGGCTGCAGCTCACTTTGGGAAGGAGCCCTGGGAATTGGACTGATCTGGGAGGGCAGCAAAAGGAATCCCCCAAAAAGTAGGAAAAGATTCTCTGGAAGGAATAGATGGTGACAACATTTCTGCAGAAAAGCAAAAAAAGAATAACTGAAGCATTTCAAGAAGCGCCCAGACTGTAATTTGTTTGCCAATATGACAACCCCAAAGTCTCTGTGGCGTGTCAGGAAGCTCAGGAATGAACCTACAAGGCTTGGATAAACATCATAAGTGTCTGTCCCCCTGAGCACGAGCAGCTCCCCAACAAGACTTCAAGACTAAGGGACAAAGCTTCCCCCTTCAGCTCTCCACAGCAGCTCTAGGGAGTCTCTCCCCACTGCAAGATCTCCTTTGTCAGTCTACAGTGGCAGAACTTGGCTGCAGAAGGCATTTGCATTGGAGCTCTCCCCAGATAGGGGGAAGAAAAAGAAGAGGTGATTCCTGAGGAAAGAAAAAAGCAAGTCTGTTTGGGAAGACACCAGTATGAATTCACTACAACTCAAGGCCAGAAATCTCTTGAAGAAAGCAACATCCATCCATGGGGCAGCACTTTGGCTTGGATATCAATGCTGACAAAATTGCTGCCCCTTCCTGCTGCTGTAGCTGACTCCGAATCACGAGAAATGTGCCAATTCTGCCAAAGACAGGGAGACATGGTGAGATGAAACCAGCTAGTCTGCTGAAAAGGAGTCCAAATGAATGTTTTCTAACTCTCCCTTTTCCTCCTTTCTGCAGCCAAGAGCAATGTCCTTCCTCTCTGCCCCCGATGGTGACCCAGGCACGGCATGCAGCGTGGGGACAGAGCCTGTCACTGCTCCCAGTGCCCTGCCCTGCCCTTCCGTGCCTGCCTTGCCCTTCCCTGTCCTGCTGGATCCTGCTGTGCTGTGCCGAGCCGAGCCGAGCCCGGCCAGCAGTCACGCATTTGGGGAATGACCCTCCCCTGTGCCGCCCGCTGGCGTAATGAACGTACCACTTTGTAACTTTGACTAGTTAGAGAGTCTTTGTTCCTGATTTTCAGTTTTAACAATTCAGGGAGCTTTTGTTTTCCCTGAAAGAAGTACAGTTGCTGCCAAGGGAAACACACCCAAAGACCAATAGTGACCCAGCCTTCCCTTTGCTTCCCTTTTCCTTCCCTCACTGCTACACAGCGCTCTCATACCAGGACCTCAGTGCTGCCTCACCTGAGGATTCAGAGCTGCCTCCAGGCCCTTCCAGGCTAAGTGCAGGTGCTCAGGACTCTGAGGTTTTCCTGGCTTCTTGGGAGAAGGTGTTTGCTTCATCTGGACTTCTTGGGGTTTCCTCGGAGGAGCCAGGCACAGGCAAATTTCATCTCCACTGTGAGCTCTTCATTCTGCTTGTTCCCATGAAGCTTCAATGCCAACCTGAGCTCATCATTCCTCTGGTTCCCATAGACCATCACAGCCCTTCCATGGCCTCTCCAGAGAGGATCAGCTGCTGCACATCTTCAGAGCAGCAGTTGCCAGCCCACAGTCCATCAGGGAGGGAAAGAGCTTCTACCCTTGCTTTCCAAGCAGGTCCTGGTTAATGACCCTTTAAAGTGTTTTCCTGCAGTGCTCTATCATGGGTAGATCTCAAGTGAGAATCAGGTAGAAAGGGTCAAGTCGCCTAGGAAGGGGGACCTTGAAAACAGAAAGATTCTCTGCCTGATTTTCCTGTACTTGCTGCAGATTTGGAGAGTGTTCTGGGCATTTTGCAGACAGCCTCTCTGTAGGGGTACAAGGGCAAGGTGGAAGATATTGCCTAACAAGTGGTCAGTGTTAGGTGCACTCTCCTCTTTCTTTGAATGAAGCCATACTAGGACTCTGATAGGATATTGCAGATGTTTAAGACTGCCTGCCCTGCAAATCAAGCCGTGCCATTTGACGCTGGCAGGGGCTATGTAGAAATCACGAATGGGCCGGGACTGCTGTGGAACGCGCCTCAAGCTGTTTGTTTTCCAGCATCAGTCTCATTGCATGGGTATGACCATGGGAAGATGCCAGCAGCTCA
The DNA here is from genome assembly GCF_028551555.1 of Melozone crissalis. Classification (NCBI taxonomy): domain Eukaryota; kingdom Metazoa; phylum Chordata; class Aves; order Passeriformes; family Passerellidae; genus Melozone; species Melozone crissalis. Next base: position 4,439,433 of record NW_026535912.1, read on the forward strand.
CATCCCAGGCAGTAGACAAAGAACTTAGCGTTACAACTTACTTTATAAGTTTTTTGACCAATCACACAAAGCAAAAGCACATTGACAGTAGTTCTATCCAATCACTATAAGCACAGGTACCTTTGGTTAAAACAATGCTCGCTTATGTCAAATACAATACCTACTTGGAAGCCTTAAAACACAATGCACTGAGCTCCATTATTAAGCTTCAACCTTCCCAATATCTTGCTAGATAAACTTTTCTGTAGCTTAGAGGGGTCTTCTAGACCAGCATTAATACACAGATCATTGTTCTATTTGTCCTTGCTTTTCTACAGGTTAAATAATTTTTCTGCTGACCTATCTCATGGCTGCTGCTTAGCTGTAAACAGCTCTACTGTATCTGAGACCTGCCTTTTTCAGCTTTCCCAAAACCCTCTAATTTTGTGGATTCCCACAGAGGACTCAGTGCCAGAGCCTCTGGAGAAGCGTGGAGGGCAGGGCTCAGGCAGGTTGTGCCAGTGCAGGATTTGAACTCAAGGCACCAGGAAGCACCAAGCCTGCAGAGAGGAACTCAACCCTTCTCATCTCCCTCACTGCCAGAGCAGGCTCAGAGCAGCCATCTCACCCCTCTCTAAACCAGTGGGGGCTCTGTCCTTACCAGGCTCCTCGGGCTCCTGGGAATTGTTCCCACAGCTCTCGGTGCCAGGCAAAGCTCCCTCTGCTGCAGCTCAGTCCACAGGCTGCCCTCCTGAGGACTCAGGGGCAACATTAATATTCCCCTTGAAAGAGAAACAGAAAGGAAGAAACCCTTCTCACCACTTACACAAAACACCTGGTCCAACAACTCCATGGCTCACACACTTAATCCCTTGTTCCTAACAAGAACTCTGGGCCCCAAAGCCCTTCAACAGTCAGAAAAATTTGACTTCTCAAACACAGTCCAAAAGCTGTCAAAGCTGACAGTGACAGTGTGGAACATGGGGGTGACACTGACCACATGGAATGGCTGCTAAGGAAATCAATTGCTGCTCTGTTCTGTAAGGCTGCATGTCTGACAGCACTAACATCAGTCATCATGTCACTAATTGCAATGGAAGTCGCACTGTCTTCTTTCTTCAGCCAACACCCCAATCGGTGTAATGGTTTCAATGCCTTGCCCGAGGCAAGTTGATGCAGAAATAAATTCGATGTACCTCATTTTGCAGGGCCCTAGGGTCTGAAATTGCTATTACAGTTTTCTTTATAATGATGGACAAATCTTTTTTCTCTCTGTTTTCTCTTGATGGCTTTTTTAACGATAGGTACTATCACAGTGAGTTGTCTGATGCTACATGGGCCACCTTTAATTTTTGAGGGAATGTCCTGCCAGGCTCTATCTCCACAAATGAGCCAATATTCTGTTGCTCATTGTCATGGGGACTCATCTAGGTCATCTACTCGTCAGCAGTTTCACCCTTAGGGGGCACTGGGGTAGTACAATTGCACCACAAACTTGAGTATCTGTCCTCAGGATGATGGGGAGTAACATTTAACTGTGGATCTCCCTGGTACTGAAACTCAGCACAAAATTCCATCACCAGTGAACCAAGAATTTGAATTCTTGAGGTTCAGAAGGTGCTTTAAGAAGATCAGGGGCCCAATGATGCCAGCTGGTTATGGGATTGGTCTCGTTGGCAGCCTCACACCAATATTTGTCACGATTGGGTATTGGCTACTCCTTGGCTGGCACAGGCACACCGACCAAACAGGTTGCAAAGGGTTTGTCTGGGCTCAAATTGGTCAAACACATGATGCCTGAGCCTGCTGACTTGGCTGAAGCAAGGCAAACATTCATTTTTGGTTCATCTACAGGCATGTATGCACAGCAAAAGCAAGCAAGAAAAACCAACAAGTGCCAGTATATCATTTGATCAAGCTCCATGTTCCTGTTCAGCTGTTTCTTGGCAGAAGCTTCCCCATCTATTTCAGTTCTCAAGCAAATCTTTTAGCACTTGGTCAGGGACTGGCCAACTATAGGGCACTAAACTGTCCCTCTAACCTTCAATTTTTACAAATTTGGATATCTTAGAATTCTTTTGAACACAATGGACACCACGTTTTTGCTGAAAGAGATCTATGATACAAACCATTTTCACAGTCCAAAAATCAACATCAAACTCAAGATTTGTAGCTTTCACAGGCTGAACAGGGAATGTCTGGCATGAACCGTCGCTTCTCCGTGCGGCTCACGTCTGCGTGCTCATTTCCCTGCTGGTGGAATTGTCGGTGTGCTCCTGTGTATGAGATGGTTTCACGTCCTTCGCGGGGACCCAGTTAAGTCTGGCACCTGTGCAAATACAAGCCTACCCTTTGCCCCAAGTGATTAGCGAAAATGGTCCTTCAATTTGTCCTAACTCAAGGTTTCTGATCAAAACTGAAGGATTTTCTTTCAATTTTTCCTGTGTGCTGTTTGAAAAGTGCCTCAAAATTAGAGGATTAGGTCCTGCAAATGAGCTATTCAAAACATAAAGACATATAAAGCTTTGCTCAACCTTATCAGAGGTGTTGCTTGGGCCACTTCCCCTTTTGTTGACCTAGAATGGGTTTTAGAGTGTGGTGCATCCTTTCAACAATTGCCTGATCTGTGTGGGAATAGGGAATTCCAGAAGTGTGGCAAACGCTACAGTCCATCAAAAATGTGGCCAATTTCTGAGCTGTGTATATGGGACCATTTGTTGTTTTTCATCTCGTGGGGGATCAGTTTGGCGAGCTCTGGGCCCAGTGACACTGACAAGGACAAAAGCAAAAAACGAGAGGCGCTCTCTCTTCCCAGGACCAAAGTCCCACAGCTTTAATGGAGAACAGCTCCAGGAGAGAAAGGGAGTGTCCAGGAGAGGAAAGAGGATGTCCAGTGGAGTAAAGAGAGCGTCCACCTTGTGGCAGGAGATTTTAAACCCTTGGGGAAGGGGGTGGTAGAAAGGAACTACCATAGTTCAACATAATAAATCACCACACTGTAGTTTTCTGCATAAATTGCTGCACTTGTTGAAAACAAAATCCTAAAATCTCCCCAAACAAAACCGTGTGGGAGTGTGGGAGAAAAACCACTCAACCCCCTTGTATACCCAAGCACCAGGTGTCACAGGGAACACCAACCCCTGCAATTAGAAAGTCCACACACACAGGCTCACTGGGAAAGGAGTATCTCGTTACGAGGGGACAGAGTGCTCACTTTTCTCAACACAACACACACCATAAATCACAACAGATCCATCCACATCATCTTCCTCAAACATTCACACACTGAAAACACAACCACAATTACGACACACAGGAAAGAATGCAGCAATAAAACAGGATTTGCTCAATTCACCCCCAGAATTTCTAGCAGGTCCTTATTGACACAGCAAATGCTTTCTGCCAGCAGCCAGACCCAAACCCAAACGGTACAGGTGTACGTTGTGCACAGGACATCTCTGTGTGACTTGTGAACAGCCCTTTCCCTGTGTACGCCTTACAGGTTACTTTATACAGAGTTAAACGTTCCCTTTCTCCTCAGTCCCAGCAGTCTTGTCTGTCCCCCATGAGGAACAGCCGAGAGCGGAGGTGCCTCCAGGAAAGGAATGTCCTGGCAGCACCCAGAGACATCCAGAGCCCGGTTGTTCTCGCTGGAGCAGAGAAGCGTTCCTGCCGCGGTCACCAAATGAGGTGTGGAATAGAACTCACCACAGTTAAAGGTAGAAGGTGGTATGTTTATTACAGCCAGGCACAGGAGGAGTTGTCTCCTAAAGACATGTGTGAAGAATCACTGGCTCTCTCTCTCATCTCTACTCATCTAAAATATCTTACACATTCATATAATTCCCAAAAAACCTAACACATATTCATTAGATAACACTGCCTACCCTCCTTTGAATTAAAATGTATTATAATTGAGTCCAAAGTTCCTTCACATTTCTGCAGTCTTTCACTTCAAATGGGTTGGTGGGTTTCAAAGTGGGGAATGGTCTCCTTCTGATGAAGGCCAAGACGTCTTCCTCAATTTGACCTCTTTCCTTATGACCTGTTGGCAGGCTTTCACACCCCTTGGCTATAGCTGAAGTTTCAGAGCCCAGGTGCAGGCTACGGTCCTCTTCTTTGTCACAAAGAAATCCGCATCCCATCCTGCTTCTTTAAACATAGTAAAGACAGGCAAGTGATATATTACCCTAGCCTTAACTACCTTACCTGCAAAAAATTAACTATCCCTTATTATTTCTACTCTTCTTCCTATACTCTTTCCCCATAACTAAATCTTGCTAAAATTTTAACTCTTCCAGTTCTTTTAAATCCTGGATTCATTGGCCTCATCTCACACGCCAGCCATGTGTGAGCCGATGCTATACCTGGGAAATTCCACTCCTGAGCAGGAGATACAAGGCCTGGTTCTGAGCTAGAAGGGTGAGAAGGATGAGATGCACAGCATTTTGATCCAGGGGATGTCCTGAAAGTGCACTGCCTACCTGCCCCTGCTGCTGAGCACCACGCTCCACCTCCTTCTCCTGCTCAGCAGATTTTTAGGAATCCAGTGGTTGCTGTCTATTATTTGCTATTGCAACAAATAGAATGAATTTTCTTTTCAAGTCCCGTTTTGTCCTGGGTTATTTTGTGCATGGGTCTCCTCCTGAACCTGTGACAAAGGCCAGCAGGGACCTACAGGACACTCCTATACTCATGTCAGTAAATATGTCAGATAATTAAAGCACTCAGAAGTGCTTTAAGTATCAATAAGGCAAAAGGTATCAATGAGTTAATAAAAAAATTTGGGGGAATATTTAGCCTGTGAGTTTCAGCAAAGTATTGAATATGTCTTAGATCCATGGATACAAAGTAGTAAGTGAGACTGCTGGGTGTGCACGTGTTAGGGATGTGATTCCCCACACACCCAGTGCTGGGATCAAGGATTGCCTCTCTTCTAACCCTGAGCTGGCAGCAGGGATCAGGCTCTTCTTGGTAACATTCATTTTGAAGACCTATGTTGAGCAGGTAAGAATGGTCAAAATGAAATCTTGTCCAGCTGTTTCCCTTTGGTTTACCTGTTTGAGGGTTAAAATTCTGTGCTGCAGGTGTGCTGGGTGTGTGCAGAGCAGTGCAGCCCCAGAAACCCCTTGGCTTGCCCACAGGTTGTCATGCCTTGTTGCCAGGTGTGCCCAGCTGTGGCAGGAGAAGGAGCCCGCAGCACAGTGGGCACCGTGCCCTACCCAGCTCCCCGCTCCTGCCTTGGCTTCCCCTGGCACACAGAAGCCTCTGGAAATCAGCAGTGCCAGTGGCGTTCCCAGCTTGGAGCAGCTGCTGCTGGCGGGCAGGTGCTGCCAGTCCGACTGCTGCCAAAGGGGAAGAAAGGCAGAGATGTACCCGCACCGGAGTCCGGGGCATGTCCAATAAAGGTGCAAATATGTGGGGAGATTTGTTAGGAAGGATTTCAGCTGTGATGCCAACAGTGGCTTCTCTCCTGGTTCTGTGTGTTCTGGATGAGTAATGCAATGGTTGGCTCTGACAATTAAGAAGTAGATGTTATGTGGATGTTCAAATGTGTAGTGATGGTATTGTAATATATCCTCCCATAGTCCTCTTTCCCGTCCCCCTTGTAACAGCCTTGGTAGTCAGGGCATTTTGGGAAGGCTGGCTTGTGACCAGCAGGCAGAGTGTAACAACACCTGACCTCCAGTCAGGATGCAAGAAAGTAATCTCCGCCAATGGACAGCAGAGAAAGAGTTGACTGACAAAACTTTTGGAGGGGCTATGGGTATAAAAGGCAGAGCATCCTTTTTGTAGATGAGCATATGGCTGCTAGTCACAGAGACTCCCAATGCTGCAATTTTTCCTTATTCAGTCCTTTGTTAAGGTTTAGTAAACCTTTAAAATGTTAAAAGTGAGAGTCATTTCTCACATGTGCAATGCTGTGGGCCATTTTCTTGGTCTGGTTTCCTTTGCTTGTGTCCCATCTGAGTGCTCAGCTGGGGTACAGGCTGTAGGTGCTTGGGGCACCCTTGGTATTCCTCTTGGATCCCTGAACAACAGGGTTTGGCCCATGAAGGGAGTTTGTGCTGCTTTGTGACAGAGAAGAACTTCCCAGGCTCATTTGTGTTTGCTGTAGGGAAGGTTGGTTATTGCTTTGCATAAATTCACAGACTAACATGCTTTGTGATGCTTTGCTTTGTCATACTTTACTTTGTGATATCAGGGCATGGTTGCCACATCATCGTGGTGACATCAGAAGGTTGCCTTGGTGCACGGAAGGTCTCAGTGCCAGAGCAGCCCTAGGGCTTGCTGAGATCAGGCGCATCTTCCTGATTGTGGCCTTTGTCAGCGTGTAGCTGCACTCTGACAGGAGTCTTGGTTTTTGTAGTGTTGGAGTAAACTTGAACAACAGTGCTACAATGATTGAGCAACTCGCTGCTGCAGTTTGCACTGTGTATGGCACTGTTTATTCTGCCTATTTCATTACCAGCCTGGCAAGTAAGTAGAGGTTTCAACTCTGTTTAGATTAGGGTGTAACCTAACCTGGCTTTTGTATGTCTTCCTGTTCTTTCTTGGTGGCTGAGTTTCTGATTTTGAAACAGAAAGAGCATTAGGATGCCACTGGTTTGGTAAAGCTCCTGTCAAGGCATTCAGCTAAAAAGGGGGTGTCTGTAGCCACAGGGGCAGCATTTGCAGGGGAACCTGCAGGGCTTCCGTTCCCTCCACGGGAGAGTCTGTGGCAGCAGAGTCTGTCATTTCCTCAGTTTGCTGCGACAAGCAGGACAACTTACAAAATGCAGACTGGGAGGCCTTCTCAGAAGGCCTTCTAAAGACTTTGTAGTTCTCTCCAGAACTCAGGGAAAGCTTCTTTTATTCCAAATTTTGTAATGAAAGGATTTGACTGTCCGTTTTGACCCTTGGCTGAGTGCTAAAAGAGTGATTCCCTTTGCAGTGAAGTGCAAACACCAAAGCAGTGAGTGTCTGCTCCTGAGCCTGGAGCTGCTGCTGTGCTGTTTCACAATAGAACTGCCACAGCTCAGGGGGGTTTGGGGCACGTTTTTCTGGGTGACTGTTTTCAGCAACTTAATGGGAATTAGTGCATGCAACTTCTTTTTTTTTTTTTTAAAGTACCTGAAAGACAAGAGAACAAAAGCTGCTTTATCTGTTGGACAGAACAGAATAGAAGCATTGAGTGTTAAAGAACAATTTGCATTTTCTTGATCATATTTTTATTCATTTACTGGCTAAACAGGCTGAAGTGTAGGCACAACCAAGATTATTGTCCTGATCTCTTGCTGGCTGTGTGAAAGAACTATGTCACGTGGAGGGATGTTGATCAAGAAAAATACTCTCTGTTTGGGTTGACGACTTCTCTTCTGTGAGATTCAGCAGCCCAGGCAGTTTTCTCACAGCACTTGTTCATTTTCCGTTGCCCACTACAAGTCACCTGAAGCGTGTATTCAAAGGTGCTGATCCTGAGGTGAGTGAGAAAGGAACATTTCATGTTCCTGGTGCTTAAGAATTGTAGAGCAAGCTGTGAGCTTGGCCTGTGGCAGTAGAGTGTAGAGGGCCCGCTAGGAAGGCTGAAAGAAAATCCATTTCCATGTCTGCAGCAGCAATAACAAAGGCATCTATGGCTATTTCCTAATTTTCCATTTCAGAACTTTCAAGGAATGAAAAGCTCATGTTGCAGAGAGAATGTTGCTTCTCGATAGTAGCCAGGGCGTAATGTCTAATTCAGAACTATTAGCAATTCTGTTGAATTAGCCCATTTAAATTTAGCCACAGTGACTTAGAATCCCATTGTTATCAAAGTTTCTGATTTGTCCTTAGTAGAGCTGGTTGTAGAAATAGAGCTGAATAGAATAAAGTGCTGAATAGAAATAAGGTTATAAATTATAGGTAACTTTCTGTCCCCCACACTGCTGTCTGTCCAGAGATCACAGAACCAACAGCAGTCTCTCCTCTGGCCCCCTCTGCTCATGGAGAGGAGGCCGAAGAGGAGGCAAATGAGGTGGATGAGCACCAGCCTCCATCAGTGCTCACACCACAGCCTGAACATTCTGAGCCAGTAAGTGCCAGCTGTGTGTGCTGCTGTCTTTAGTGCAGGGCAGAGCTGCAAGTTTCTGACCAGCCAGCACTTTACTGTTGCTAGCAGGGCTGAGGATGCTGAGTGCTGGAGTCCTGCCAGGACCCAGTGATTGCCCCCAGCCTGTGACAGCTGGACAATGGGCTTTGGTCTGTCATGTTTAGGCACCAGCTTCCTGGCATTTTGATAGGGGCCAGCCTGAAGCACGAAGGCTCCCTGTTCCCAGAGCAGGGAGCATGTCATAGACACTGTGCTCAGCCTTGTTGGATACACAGGGGACACTGTGGCGTGGAGAGACCTGTCCCCCTGCACAAACTGGCCAAGTAGCTGCAGGCACAAAAAATGTTGATCTGACCACACAAGTTTTTTGCAGTACTTTGTCCCCACAAACTTCTTGGGTGTGCTTACTTGGGAGTATTTCAGAGACACACTGGGGATGTAGAGTTGCTGCTTGAAGTCAGGGATTTTGGTGCCTTTGTTGCCAGGTTGCTCTTTTGCCTCTTCAGGCAGAGCAGCCAGTAGCAGAGCAGATAGGTGCTCTGAGTCTGCCTGTTTCTTGGTCCTTGATAAGCTGCAAGGAGATGACTGTGTTGTCCATGAAGCTGAGGGGCCATTCTTGTCTAGTGTGGCAAAAGAAACAAAGTGAGTAGTTCTGAATACTTCTTCTGAGGCAAAAACCAGACGCTGACTTTGTCTGTTGATACTTTCTATTGTGTAGTCTGCTTTGAAAACTGTATTGGAGCCCAGAATGGGAGCAAAGCTGCAAGTCCTTGACTGCTTTCTTGTAATGCTAAACCCAGGATGTACACCTTGCAATGGTGCCTGCTGGATCTGAAGTGAAATGGGCACCTTTGTGGCCGGGGAGCTGCGTGGCCCAAAAGGACGCAGGGCTGGCGGCCTTGAGCAGCTGAAGATGAGGCAGCGTGGGGCCAGGGGGCCAAGAAGGCCAAGGGCACGGTGGCTGTGCCGGCAGCAGTGGGGCAGCAGGAGCAGGGCAGTGAGCGTGGCCTGTGCTGGGCAGCGCTGCGGCCACAGCTGGAGTGCTGTGTGCAGCTGTGGGCCCTGGGAAGCAGAAAGTCATGGAGGGGCTGCAGCGTGTGCACAGAAGGACAGGGGAGCTGGGCAAGGGGGTGCAGCACAAGGCCAGGGAGGAGGTGCTGAGGGAGCTTTAGCCTGGACAATGGGGGCTCCTGAGGGACCTTCAGGCAGACTGCCATAGATCCCTGCCTTAGATCCATAGAGCCAATGCTCAGCACAAGGGGTGTTTCAGTGCCAAACATCCCTTCACTGCATCCAAGTGCTTTAGACACTGGAGTAGGTAACACTTTCATATTTTGTTTGTTTGTTTGCTAGAAGGGGAAGCCTTGTGTAATTTCTCCTTCTGCAGGGAGCAAGGGAGCTTTTTCTCAGTTTTCCTGCCCTTTTCCAGCACTGGCAGAAACACATCACTTTCAGGGTAACGGCTCCCGTGTCTTTTGGCAGCCCAGGGAATCAGTGTGCATTGTGTTTGGGAATTGAGCAGGAAATCAATGCCCTTGCATTCCAGCTGGTGCTCAGAGATCACAGGAGCTGGGAGGGGCTGGGCTGCATTTCTGATTCCAGCCACTTCAGCACCACCAGTGTGATCGAGTCCAAGAGAGGAACTTGCCCGAGCACAGATGCACAAAGAGTGCAGTTCCTACTGCAATGCTCTGGGTCTGGTTGCATTCCATAAGGACCAACATGCTCCAGATTCCCCAAGAGTGTGCTTTTTTGAAGCAACAGGAGAGCAATCTCAGGATTGTAGTTGAGCGGGGCACTGGCTACCAAGTTCTGATGTGTGTAGCAGCAGAGAAGACAGTAAAGAGAGATTTCAGTCATGAGATCTGTCTGTCTATCTATCTATCTATCTATCTATCTACCTATCTATCTATCTATCTATCTATGTAACATTTACATAATTAAACCTTCCTGGCTTGGGTCCAAGGCAGCTGGAGGTGCAAAGCTCACCTAAAGCATCCCTTTCAGGAGAGGATTAGAGACATGCTCCCTCGACCAATTCTGAGCAGGCAGAGATGTTTTCCCCTCCAGATCTGGTGGGTTTTTTTCCCCTCAGAGTTGTTTTCCTCCTCCGTCCTCTTCTGCCCTCAAGTCCCCAGTTAATTCTTTAAATTTCTGCCTGTCCTAGAGAGGTGCAACAATTCCATGTTTAGGTGGTGTTTGTTGACTCTGGTCACATATGCATTATGTGACACATGGTTTCCTTCACTGGCATTCCCAGGGCTGTGTAAGTGCATTTGTTCATGGGGCCTTAGGAGAGTCTCTTTCCCTCAAGAGCAGCAGCAGCAGCAGCAGCAGCAGCAGCAGCAGCAGCAGGGAGCGGTGGCAGGGTCAGGACGAGGAGGAGGTGGCTGCCCTGGCCCTTTGCTACCGGGCCCCAGGCCAGGAGGGCTCTGGCTGCAGCAGGGCGCTCTTCGGGCAGCCCCTGGCAGCCTCTGCACGGAGCACGGCACGCTGCCCCCTCCTGCTTGTGCCCCTTTTCTTCAGCAATACCCTAGCTCCTCTTCACAAGGAAAAAACTCCAGCAATCTAAAAAGTGATCATTCAAGTACAGTTCTACCTGCCTTTGCATTGTAGTTCAGGGGATGTATTTTTTGGTCTATAATTTCATGATTTTCATGAAAACATGCATTCATATCTTCACATTTTTGTGGTTTTAATTATTCATATACCTAAACACTGCATTTTAAACTCTTGATTTATTGCAGTTGGTAATTTTCAGGTAGTATATTTTAAAATGTCACAAAACAACACCTTTTGGGTACTTTTTCTCACTCTTAAAAAAAAACCCCATAAGCCATTTTAGTCTCTGTCTCTCCAAATTGGTTCATATCGGCCTATTTTAAATCAGGGCTACAATACTTTAATAGGATTGAGAGAGCTCCAATGAAATGCACACCAGTGATTCCTCTTGTGGAATATCATGGCCCCACCGTAAAGCCTCTATCTACTTTTTTTTTCTCTCATTAGCTCAACTGCAAACACGTTTAGTTGCAAACTTACACAAGATGAGCAAAATCAAAATGATGTGAGGGGCCTTTGGGATCTCCTTGCTGATCCTTCTGCTTCTTCAGCTGAGCAAGGCTCTGATGCAGGCAAAGAGATTGCACTTAGTGCTACACAACCATTTAGCTGGAACTCTGCTGATTTCTAGGAACAGCTGGAGGCCTCTATCTCCCCAGGATGTTTTGGCTGAGCCAAGCTTTGCTGGGTTTTGGCTGCAAATACCATTGCCCTTGCTTTTCTATATCCACAAGTACCATGGCTGGGCAAAAACTGCCATGTGGGCCATCTTCCAAAGGCACTTTGTTCTGGAGTTTGTGAATGAACGAGAGCCTCATCCACTTCCAAACCACATGAAAAAAATCATGAAAGAAAACTTCCCATCCTTAACAAACAACTGACAATTCACAAGTGGATCTAGAGCTTCTTTACGCAATGAAAAGGAAGGCAGTCTTCCAATGGAGTTGTGCTTTTGGGAGTTTTTCTTCTGACTCCCACTCCCAGCTGGCACTGGAAAAAGTCACGTCTCTGCAAGTGTCAGTGTCTTCTGTCTGCCATGAGTTGTTTTGCTGCAACAATCAGAACAGGCATCAGGCTGGAGAGAGGCTCAGCTGATGCTAGGAACAGGTGCTGCCTGAAGGAGAAAAAAGACATGAACTTTTACCTCCCAAACCCATCTCCCCAGAGGCTCAAGCAGGATTCCTCTGGTTCCCAGAAATACAAAGAAATAGGGCTGAGAAGACCCTTTGCAGCTATGTGTTCATGCCCAAGACTTTCCTGATGGCATTTGAGTTTTGCCTTTTTTCTCTTCTGTCTTTTCTGTATTCCCTGCACATCAATTTAGAGCTCTGTAGGCTACTCGATTAGTGACTACTTTTCCCAGTCCTTTTCCATGGCCTTTGCCTAAGCAGAAAGACAAACTTCCAGAGCTCCAAGCGCCAGGGGGTAGAAGGCCCCAGTGTTATCTTGGTTCTTCCTGGGACAGACCCCTCCAGGGAGCTGGTGGACTCACCATCCCTGCAAGCCTTTGAAAGAAGACTGGATGTGGCACTCAGTGCCGTGCTTTAGTTGAGGTATTAGGCCACAGATTGGACTCGATCATCTTGAAAGTGTCTGTCTTCCAAGCCAGGGATTCTGTGATTCTGTGACTGAGGCAGCTTTTCCTGCAGCCCTGGAAAGGGCTGCTAGGGCCCTTGGCCAAGGACGGGGGTCAGGGCTCATGGAAAAGAAGCAAAGGGCTCAAGGCGAAGCCTGACAAGGCAGAGCTGCCCCAGCGCGGCCCAGAGTGAGCCTCATGTCCTCCTCCTCACCCTGCGCCCTTTGCGCTGCCCTTTGCGGCACCGGCGGCTCCTCTTGCTGCGGGGCTCCAGGGCGTGCTGGGGGCCGGGCCCCTCGTCTTCGGGAAGCGCCGGAGCCTCGGAGGCGAGCGGCCGCTGCTGTGGCCGGCAGGGGAGAGCTGTGGCTGCGGCCCCAGGCACGGCGAGCTGCCGCTATGGCCGGCTCCTGCCGCGGCTCCTGCCTCGTCTGCGGGCTCTGCTCCTGCCCTGTCCGCACAGATACGGCCGAGGGCTGCCCGGCAGCTCCATCCCGCTCCGCAGCGGGCCCGGCAGGGCTGCTGCTCTCTGCGGCCTCTGCCCGCCGCTGCCGGCCCCGCCGCGCTCCCGCCTGCCTCTGCCGCAGCCGGGCTCACACGGGAGGCAGCACATTACCGCTGGCTCGGAAAAGCCCTGCCCGCAAACCGCCCACCATGGCCTTGGCCTCAGGGCACAGGCTGCCGGCGTCCTCGCAGCTGCAAGCCGGCCCGGGCTGCCTGCCGGCCTCGGCCACAGCTCCCGCCTGTTTCTCCATGGCCGCGGCTGCTCGGCACAGCAGGCTGAGCACAGCCAGCGCCAGCAGCAGCTCCTCACGGGCCCAGGCCCTGGGCGCTCCGAGCCCGCCCAACCCCGAATTCCAGCCCTGAGGGGCTTTGCGTCCCAATGCATCCCCTGGGGACAGCAGAGTCGGCCGCTGAGCTCAGCCCATGGTGACAACACCAAGTGACCAATGGAAAATTCACCAAATCCTCATCCGAGACAAGATAAAACTCCCATGGTGCCTGACAGCCTGAAGCAACTGCCAATTCCAGATCATTCCATCCATGTATGAAAAGAGGATTTTGCATTAAAGCAGAAAAGACTTATCGAAAACGAGGGCAGGAAAAAACAACAAAGTTATTTGGACTCATGCTTCTTGTGTCTGTTAGAAAGGCCAAGAAAATGCACTCCTTGCTCTTCTGACACAGCTCTCTCTGTTCTGTGGGGCAGCGAGTGCTGATGATGTGCAGGAGCTGATGCGAGGGACAGGGACGAGGATGCAGCAGGCACAGTGCCAAGCTGACAGAGGGATGATCTCTGGCAGTGGAACTGAAGGAGAAGAGTTTGCAGGCAGGACAGAAAATGGCTCTTTGTTTCACCTCTTCTTTCAGTGCTGCTAAGAATGTAGCCTGGAGCAAGCTGGGAACACCAGAGCCTGGAGCCCTTTCCAGGCAGGGCTGCATCAGACACAAACCAGCAGGGGACTGAGGAGCCCCTGGGGTAGCAGTGAGCAAGCTCGGGCTCTGCTCACTGCTGCTGGCATTTTCTATTGACCCATTTCCAAGGACTTCTCTTGAGTTCTGTATTTCTAAGGGTTTTCCCCCTTGGTTTTTTTTTTTGTTGTCTCCTGCACCTTTTTTTCTCCACGTTTTCCTATCCTGTCAGCAGCAGCCCTTGTCCAGAACTGGCTCTAAAATATCAGCAAAGTAGCTAGAACGACAATGAGTGGAATCCTGTGGCTCAGGAATTCATATGCCAGAGCCCTGCCTCTGCCTCATGCTTTGTCAGGACCTCCTTCTCTGTGCAAAAACTAGGGATTAGTGGAGTCTTTTTGCCAAAGAACTCCTGAGAAGCAAATGTTGTGCTAGGTTTCTCAGGAGTGTATCTGTTAAGTTCATTGCTGGCAAACAGAAAGTAAGGCCAAAGTAGCAGAGTAGCTGGGAGCTGGTCACTCCCTGCAAAGGGCTGGTGCAGGATGTGGGAACACCAGGTTCCAGGAGGGGCGAGCAGGGTCAATGTGCTCAAGGTGCTGCCAATGAGGTTTGGGTTCACTTAGAGAGTAGTCAGGAGCAGTGAGCACTGGAAGATCCAGCTGCAGTCCCCATCCATGTCCCTTTCAGTGCTGGCTTTAGGGTGTCTGCAGCCTGGATCCAGAGCGCCCTGGGGGCTCCTGAGGCTGCCTTTGCACTCAGGGTGAGGATGCCCAGGAGCCCCTGAGGCCGGCAGTGGGCACCAGGGCTGGGGCTTGTGGCCTGGCAGGTGTGGCTCTGGGGGCTGTGACATGCCAGGCCATGGGTCACTGTCACTGCCCTCCGCAGCCCTGGCTAGCTCTGTCATGCTCCAGAGACAATGGCAAGAGGGGGGAATTGGCTAGGATAGGGTTTTGCCTGAGCCAGAACCTCTAGGCCAAATGCCGAGCAGTAGAGACCCTGGAGGACCGAGTGAAGGAAGCAGAGGAGGCTCTTCTGCGGCATGAAGTGCAGCAAATTCATCAGGAGAGGCGGGGGGAAGGTCGTGCAGGCAAGACTTCCCAAAGGGAACAGATGTTTAAAAAACCCCCAACATCCCTGTGACCGGATTTTTAAAATCTTTCAAAACAGGGAGTGGACACCATACAGTAACCAATAAGTGACTCTTGGGGTGTGGTTTTGAGGGCTACAACAAATCAGAACAAGGGGAAGAGAGAGCGTTGGCATAGGGATTGGATCGAAGGGTGAGGGACAGGGAACTTTCTGGAACAAAGTGTAGGGTTTGGGCTGATGGATGGGGCAAAGGGGCCGGGTTGTCTTGACAGACAGGGAAAAATCTGGTGAGGAGGGAGGGGATTCCTCGAGGGACACTTGGGTAGGAGGGCATAACATAGGGGAGAAACTAACTGTAATAACTCGGGGAGCACTTGAACATACCACTATATAACAGAACATTTGACTCAATAAACTAACACAGTGCAACACAGAAATTCAGGCTTTCGGCAGCTGAGAGGTGGCAAACTATTAGAACCCGCAGCAGCTGGTGAAAGCCATCTCTGTCCTTCAGGTTCTTGCTCTGTGGGAAGGTGCTGCGAGTTGTGGTGGCTGCACTCCCCCTTTGCTGGGAGGATGATCTGTACCAGGGCAGAGCAGAAAGCTGCCATGGTGAGCAGAACATGCTCAGAGCATTACAGTTCAGAGAATGGCACTGCCCCTGAAGCGCAAAAAGCTTGAAAGCATAGAATTCTGTGCAGAACTGTTGCACAAATTTTCTCTTCTAGAACATGCCCGTTTTTGTATGCTGTAGATGAATACTCTGGATTTTATAGAATACATGGGGTTTTTTTCTTAAGGTTTTTGGGAGAACTCTCAAGTTTATTTCTGTTTGTATTTTATATCTAGCATGTATACAGTTTTTTTATTATTATTTTTCTTCAGTAAATACTTAGGGAAAAAATACCTAAGCATTTTTTAATCCTTTGGGATATTGTGATTAATATTCTTAGAAAGAAAACCTTGTTGAACAAGTGTGAAAACACAGAGAGAGGGAAAATAGCATAAAAGTCTTTTAGAACAGGGTGTGTAATAAAGACTGCAGACCTTAGTAATTCCTCCAAGTGCAGAATTAGCAAGATATATTACTGTGATAAATAGGTACGATTTGTGCTGATAAAGATTGAAACAGTAATCAATAATGATACAGTAATTAATATTTGAGAATAATAAAATAGTTAAAAGTTGTGATGCCAAGGAGGAGAGGGAGAGGAGGGGCTCCACCCCCCCCAAAATGAGCCTTGCTTGGTCTTATCCTAGGCAAGCTATTGCAGCTCCAGAGCTCGGTCTCCTAGGGGACTGGGTGCCAGAAGCCAGCTCGCTCTCAGGCCAAGGCCGCGGGACAGCCCTAGCAAGCAGGGAATATTCAGCTCTTAGTGATTAGGCAGCTCTTGTGATTTCAGCATTGCTTGCTAGGTAGCTTTTCCCTTGGCCTAAGGCTCCAGCAGACGGTAGAGAGAGAAGAAGATGCCGGCTGTTCCACAAGTATGGCTTTAATGGAGGGGTTCATGAAGGGTCTCAGCTCTTCTTCTTCCGAGTTAGTAGGGGTACAGTATGCTACTTTTATACCCTTGGCCCGGATCCAATCCTGACCAATGGCAAAGGTGTTAGAGTGACCATAAGTGACCAATAGTAGGGTTAACAACATATTGCCTTACATGGCTATAGGGATAAGGTACAAGGCAGATGTCCCTGGAGACAGGAAACTTCTTTGCCGCTGTGTCAGCTTTCTATTCTCCAAGGGGCCCTGGCTAAAGCTGAGGGGTTTACTACACCCCCCCTTCCCAGCAGATGTTCTCAAGGACCACAGGAAAGAAGCTGAAGATACAGTTGCTGAAAATGACCAAGAACCTGGTTGGGTACCAGAAAATGCTAATTATAAGGGATTTATTGCCTTGATATGTAGATGCAGTGATACATTAGTCTTGGCTTACATTGTACTGGCTTGATGCGCATGTGTAACCCAAAGGTGAATTAAAAGACAAAGAGGAAGAGGAGAGGTCTTCATCCAAAACGACCCCCAAAGACTTGTGTGAACACCAAACCGAGTGGTGGCGCATGCGTGATAAGGGTGGTAATGAGGGCGGAGATAGAGATATGATGAACCGAAAATGAGAAGAGATGGTATTGACACAGGACATATAAGGGGTGATTTTCATTTGGCAAGCTTGTACGTGAGGTGGCAAGAGTCCCAGAACTCTGCCCTCCGTACCCCGCGGTTATCGTTTGTTTATGCGCTATTATTGGAACCAAATTATCTCTTATTTTAATCAAATTATATTGTATCAAATTTTAATTTTTTTTATTTTAACTATTCAAGTAAAATTGTTACTACTTTTAATATTGTTTAGCTTTTTTATGATGGGATAATTGAGCAAACGTAACAATTTTGGTGCCGATACCCGGGACTCTCTTTAATCCGAGGAGGTGGATAGCTTCTGGGAAGGAGCTCCCCACCAGACTTTTAAGTGGTCCCAAGGCTAGACCACTCTCCCTTGGGAAAAGAGAGTCTTTTTTACAATAATGCATAAGCAAATTAGTTTTTAAGAGCACGCAAGAGAGGCTCCCA
Organism: Melozone crissalis; assembly: GCF_028551555.1. Classification (NCBI taxonomy): domain Eukaryota; kingdom Metazoa; phylum Chordata; class Aves; order Passeriformes; family Passerellidae; genus Melozone; species Melozone crissalis. The sequence goes on from NW_026535912.1 coordinate 4,456,689, forward strand.
TCAGAGTGCCGGCTTGTAGGAGAGAGAGTACCCATAGAAAACTGCTTTGTGCATGAAGACCCTTGTGAGAAAAGGAGGCTGTGAGTATCATGAGGTTTTGGGTCGGGGGGCGGCTGTATGCATGTGTGAGTGTGTGTGGAGTGTCTGAGATGGGGGCTGGGCAGTCCCGGACCCCCGAAGCGAGTGGGACCTCCCAGTACCGCGTTTTCGCGCTGTCTGAGAGGAGGCCGGCCGGGAAAGGAGGGAAATGAAAGAAAAGTGAATGAGTGGGGACCCCGGGAGGGTTTGACCCAGGGGGAAGGAGGGGATCCCTGGTCCAGGCACCTGTGGGAAGGTCCTTGGGCAGGAGGGATTGACTCAGTGGGGAGACTGAGAGAGTGAATGAAGAGGTTCAATTTCTTTGGATGGGTTGGTAGCAGGCAATTTAGTATGTGATTAGATGGTGAGAGGACGGGGCTAATAGATTGAGAAAGAGGAAGAGATAGGAGTGGAACAAGTAGATTGCAGAGGGAGAGATAGGAGTGGAACAGGTAGATTAAAAAGGCAGTGTGGCAGAGTAGTAAGTGAGGAAGTTGAGCCACGAGGTGAGTGTGGGAAACTAAGACTCTCCTGGTACTGGGAATTTCTTAGTTTGTTGCCGCCAGAAATGGGTCAGGGAAAAAGTAAGTTCCTTGACCCAGGGGCTGCGAATTGTAGGAAAAATTCGCAGTGGTTTGAGGTATCTGGGAACCGTGAGGGGGGTTCTCGGGGGGGGGAGCATTCCTCAGGACAGCCCACTGGGGATGATGATACGGTTTTGGGATGAATGAGAATCCCAAAGGAGAAAAAGTAAACAGAAAATAGTTAAGTATTACATGTTTAAATGGACAAAAGAAATGTTCCGGAAAGATAATTTATATTGGCCCAAGTTCAGATCATTTGAGGATTGGATTGCCAGGCTCTAAATATGTATGTGAGTTCAAAAGACCCTGTTAATCAGGAAGAGAGTAAGTATGCTGCCTTTTGGAGTCCTGAGGGGCGGCATCAGGAAGAAGCTGGAAAAATTAGAAGACTGGCAGGACAGGGGACTTCAGGAGTTACTGAGAGAAGCACAAAGGGTGTGTGTGAACAGAGATGAGAAAAAGCAGAAAGCAGATGCCAGAATTTTGGTGGTGGCAGTTAGAGAAATGCAGGCAGCTTTGAATACAGAAAAAAAGAAAAAAAAGAAAAAAAAGAAAAAAAATCCGCAGGGAAAAACAAACTGCAGATGTCAGGATCTATTTTTAAGAACACGGGACCTGTGTGCTTTTTCCCGCCACAAGAAAGGGCACTTACGAAATTCTTGCCCTGCCTTGAAGGGTGCAGGACCCACCTGTTTTTACTATTATAAAAAGGAGCACCTACAAAAAAAGTTGTGGGAAAAAACAGCACGATGAGGAAACTTTTCAGGGAGGTCAGAGGCTCTGTTTAATGAAGGGGACAGAAACGCCACCAGAAGAGCCCTTGATAAGTTATATTTTTAGTAAATATAGGAGTTTCTCAGTCGACAGTGACAAAATTACCCCAGGGATGTGAGATAAGTCGTGAGCGAGTTTCAGTAATCGGAATTACGAGAGAAGCTTTCCCTGTTCCTGTAATAAAAGGAGTGCAAATTAAAACAGATGACAAATTTGGAGTAAATGATTTATTGTTGTTATCAGAGGCCAAGAATAATTTGTTAGGCAGAGATCTAATAATAGCCTTAAATTTACAGATAAAACCCTGTGAAGGAAAACTTAAAATTTATTCTTTAACTGAAGAAGATAATCTAGAAATTAATGACACGGGTTGGCATTCAGGTGAAGTGGGAAAAAGTTTAGGGTAAAGGAGTCTGGTCCCCTTAGTCCCTCCTGGTCAGCACAAGCCTGTGAATTGTATGCATTACTCTGTGCATTATTAATACTAAAAGGGCAAGAAGGGACTATTTATACAGACTCCAAATATGCTTTTAGCGTAGTACATACTTTTAGAAAAATTTGGAAAGAAAGGGGACTTATAAGCACTCAAGGGAAAGGGTTAGTACACGGGGAATTGATAATTCAGATACTTGAAGCTTTAAAAGGCTCAAAGAAAATAGCAGTAGTTCATGTAAAGGAACACCAGAGAGGGAGGGATATTAGGATCAGAGAAATAATTTGGCTGATGAAGAAGCAAAAAGAGTGACCTTAAGAAAAAGAGATACTGAAATAATGATCTTACAAAAAATAGAAATTCAGCAGGAGACACTTTCCCTTCCACTAGCAGAACTGGCAACTATAAAGAAATTAGGAGCAACATTTAAGGAGGGAAAGTGAGTTTTTCTTGATGGCAGGATTATGATGCCAAAACCAGTGGCACATTAGATCTTAGATAACTTGCATAGACAGACACACTGGGGAACAAGAGCCTTTTGTGATCACTTTTTAAAATTTTATGGGTGTATAAGGATATTTGAAATTGGAAAGCAAATTACCCAGGGGTGTCTCACCTGTCAAAAAGTAAAAAAGAAAGTGTTAAAAACCCCTCCCTCTGGAGGATGCAAAAGAGCCTACAAGCTATTTGAAAAGATCTAGGTTGATTTTATGGAATTGCCTAAAGTGGGTCGGTGGAAATATTTGTTAGTTATAATAGATGAATTAACTCAGTGGGTTAAAGCATTTCCAGCAGCTCGGGCTACAGTTCAAACTGTAGCTAAAATATTGTTGGAACATGAAATTCCAAGAATGTGATAATATGGTGGGATTTAAGTTGATTTATATTAACCCTGATTTATTAAGAATGAACTAGGCATCCTGGATGGCTGCTAACCGCAATTCCCTTGAGCTCGGAGGCAGAAGAACGCCGGTGGAAAAAGAATAAAAGACTTTCTGAATCAGTGGGAATGGCCTAAAAAGATTGAAGATCTCCTCCAGGGTCATGCACCAGCAACATTATTAGAATTGATTACAGAACTGCAATTCCAGAAACTGCGATTGATAACAGCTGTTGTTGAAAGAGAGCAGAGACAAGTAAAACATTGGGAGTGCAGTAAACATGGTTTAAGGTGTCATCCCTGAATATGTATTGTTTGCACACTTTGCTTTAACTCATGGTGGAAAGTAAGAGAGAAGAAAAGAAGAGACAATTTATTTGCTTGCTTTGCTATGATTATGTATTTAGCCAGCTAACTATAGAACGTATTGTTAATAATTTTTTTTGGGATACCTTTGAGACTGGGAGATGAGACCCTTCCAGCAGCAATTAGATTAATAGAAAACTTAGATCAATTGGTTCTTGCTATATTTGCTATAGCACAAATAAGAGAACGAGCAACTCATAATATTATAGACCAGCGTCTCAAAATTGATAGTTGTGGCGGAGAAGAAGTCTATACACCACATCATAGGCGCATTCCAGGGGCACATTGGCGCCGCGAGTGTGCCTATTGGAGATGGTGACTTAATGCACTCCCCGCCCTTGAAGCACAAAATAATTAGAAAAATTTTCTTGTAGTTGGCACATCCCTGAAATTTTGGAAAATACAGGTTTATGGTATTCCGGCCTAATCTTTTCCCTGTTCTTTTTGTTTTAATTATTGCTTCTTAACCAGCTAGAACTGGGAAACGGCATTTAAAAAGAGACAAGCAAACTCTGTGGGGCTATGGGTACCAAAAATACTAAAAGCACCGGTGACTAGATGCCGGGATATTACCTTTGCTACCAAGAAGACTGGCATCTCGGCCCTTGGCTGCAACCCAAGGGGCCTTGAGAAAGGTAAAATGGTAGATTTCCTGAGGATTATTTTCACTGTGATCATTCTGGTACCCTGGGCAGTTGGCCAAAGCCAGAAAGCCACACTGGACAGAGTTTCAGCAATGAAAAAGCAAACAAGGCAAAAACCAAGTCCCAGCAATTTCAACATTTGTGGCTATTGTAATCAACCTGTGTGGATTAAGGACAAGGTGGAATCTGTGTTTGTAACACACCCATATGCTAGTTCTGCCTGCTACAATCGCAGCAGTGTTATAGATGTTTGTATTAAGGAAGGAAAGATGTATTGGGTAGAAAAAAAATTGGGATATAATGGACGAGCTCCTTATCCCCCTAGTAATCAGATTGGCCCTCAATATGAAAGGTTTTTTTGTCTTGAAAGAAATCATAATAAAGATGATCCAAGTATAAGAGGCCGGGCACTAAAAGAAAAATTGAAAAAGAAAATAAAAGAAAAAAAAAGAAACAAAGGGGAATAGAAGAAAGAACAAGAGAAAAGAGTCAACAGAATTAGCTGAATTGTATGAACAGCTAAAACAGTACTTCAAAGATTGGAATTTGCCAGCCTTGAATAAGAATCGGTTTGTAGGATTGATGCAAAGGATTGCTACAGAATTGGAATTATCCAAATGTGAGATTTGTAGAGGTCTAAAAAATGGCTAAAAGATGGCCGTAGAAAAGTGAGAGCTTAGCTCCAGAGCAATTTTTAAAGTAGAACCACACCCAAATTTCTGGAACATTGAAGAGACCTGAAGGATGGATTTTAAGCCATCAAGTAATTGGAACCATTTGTATAACTTGAGAAGGAAGGAAATTTAATAAAATAGTAGGGCATACTCCTTGTAAATCCACGTTGGTGGTTAATATGGATAATCATTCAAAAATTTGGCGACCTGAAAACCCCATTGGATATTGGGGACCAATAAAAGAAATAAATTGTGAATAAGATGAACAGATTAATGTATGCTGGTACAGAAGTCCTGGAGCTAACCCCTACCAGTCCATCAACGGCCTGAGGTCTTATTGGGAACAACTGGAGAAAACTGATAAGAAATGGAAAGCCCCAGATGGGATATATTAAATTTGTGGGCAACGGGCATACAGTGAGTTATCTCAAAAATGGGGAGGAACTTGTACTTTGGGAGTAATACAACCCTCCTTCTTTGTTTTACTGAGGTCTAGGAGCAATGTGCTAGGAACTCCACTGTATGAAACCCTGCAGTGGAATAAAGGAGATTTGAATTTAAATTTTCCAACAGCAGGAGGGAATCAAAACTGGGGGGAGGACAAATAGCCTGCAGAACGAATTATAGCATATTATGACCCAGCAACATGAGCTCAGGATGGGTCATGGAGATATAGGACCCCAGTTTATCTGTTGAATCGATTAATAAGGCTCCAAGCAGTAGTAGAGGTGGTGTCAAATCGCACCTCTGATGCTTTAAAAATGTTGGCCAGGCAATATACACGAATATGGGTGTTTGTGTACCAAAACAGGATCACCCCAGACTATCTGTTAGCAAAAGAAGGAGGAGTTTGTAGGAGATTTAATGAATCTGAGTGCTATGTAGAAATTGATAATTATGGAGAAGCTATCACAGAACTTGCAAAAAAGATTAAAAGAGTAGCTCATGTGCCGGTACAAAAGTGGAATTCAATCTTGAAAACAGATTGGTGGGGTAACCTCTTTAGAAGTGTTTGGAGGAAAATGTTAGAGTTCATGTTGTTATGCTCAATTCTAGGACTTATGTTTCTGCCTTGTATGATTTTGTATTTTATTAGGCTAATTCACTCAGTGATTCAAAAGATGCAAATTTCAACAATGTCTCTAGATTCAGAATCAGCAGAAAAAGGAAAACCAAGATCTATAATGGTATTAAAAGCTAAATCAACCCCTGTTAAAGACAAAAAGGACTTAAAAAGATTGAAATAGACCAGGACATGCTAACTAAACTTGAAAGTGTGAAAGACTAGAAGCAGTAATAGAAATGCTAGAAAAGTTTGAAGCTGAAAAGGGACAACAAGAAAACCAAAATTCTGAAAAATATAGAAGACATCAGGGCACAGCTTTGTAAATGTAGCACCAATCATAATGATCAAAAAGAGAAATGAGAGATTTGTGATAAATAGGTATGATTCGTGCTGATAAAGATTGAAACAGTAATCAATAATGATACAGTAATTAATATTTGAGAATAATAAAATAGTTAAATGCTAAAGAAGAGAGGGAGAGGAGGGGCTCCACCCCCCCCCTCCCCTTCCCAGCAGATGTTCTCAAGGACCACAGGAAAGAAGCTGAAGATACAGTTGCTGAAAATGACCAAGAACCTGGTTGGGTACCAGAAAATGCTAATTATAAGGGATTTATTGCCTTGATATGTAGATGCAGTGATACGTTAGTCTTGGCTTACATTGTACTGGCTTGATGCGCATGTGTAACCCAAAGGTGAATTAAAAGACAAAGAGGAAGAGGAGAGGTCTTCATCCAAAATGACCCCCAAAGACTTGAGTGAACACCAAACCAAGTGGTGGCGCATGCGTGATAAGGGTGGTAATGAGGGCGGAGATAGAGATATGATGAACCGAAAATGAGAAGAGATGGTATTGACACATGGCATATAAGGGGTGATTTTCACTTGGCAAGCTTGTACGTGAGGTGGCAAGAGTCCCAGAACCCTGCCCTCCATACCCCGCGGTTATCGTTTGCTTATGCGCTATTATTGGAACCAAATTATCTCTTATTTTAATCAAATTATATTGTATCCAATTTTATATTTTTTTTATTTTAACTATTCAATTAAAATTGCTACTACTTTTAATACTATTGGGTTTTTTTATGATGAGATAATTGGACAAACATAACACTTTCCATTTTCATTTCACCTCTGGAAAGCTGTTTCACTTCCCCAGGAATCTTCTCCACACTCCTGTCTGCCCTTTTCAAGAACCTTTCCTGGAGAACGAGCTGCAGCTTCTGTCACAAGATGTGCCCCCAACTGCAGCTTCTCTTTTCTTTCCACACCGTGAGCAGCATGACTTCTGCAGCAAAGCAAGACAAATGTTTGGATTCCTTGACAACTTGTCCTTTCTTTTCCTTGTGGGCTGGGCAGTTGTGCCATTGCTGAGTTTTTCATTGTGCCTGTTCTAACCCAAGAAAACAGGAGGCTTTGTTGGGGACTTGCTGGGGAATGCAAGCCTGATCGAATGCAGAAAGAATCTCCAGGACACTCTGGGAGCTCCCCGGCCTGGGCTCAGGTTCCCGCTGGGACTCTGCAGAGGGCAGGTCTCCAACTGGGATCAGCAGCAGTGCAAAATACCTCTGGGCATCTCCATTTTCTGCTGCTCTGAGGAAGCAATGAAGGCAGCCAACTTCAGTATTTTCGTTCTCCTGGTGGATTTTTTCATTTGATTTGCCACTCCAGAGGCAATTTCTGTGATGGTCTCTGTAGGTTGATTCTATTTCAACAGCACCAGCAGCAGGGCTGTGTTTGAGTGCTGCAAAAGTGGTCTGTGATGCTTTCATTCCCCTCGACTTGGTGCTCAAGGACTTGTGAGCATTTCAGTCTCTGCTAATCATGATGCCTGTGACAAAAACACTGAGTTCACCATCACAAAAGCACAGTGGGCAGCAGTGATTGAAAGAGGCAAGTGCAGTTGTACTGATAAAATTCAGGTGGCAAGCAGAAGAGGCCCAAGAGCAACCGTGATCTCCAACTGCCAAGGCAAAGGGCACCAGCAGCCTCCTGCTGTCAGCTCAGGGTGAGTAAAAGAGCGTTGAAAACAGCGCTGGAGCCCGATCCTTTCTTCCTCTGAGGGCTGGCTCAGGGCAGCACAGGCGGGCCCTGAGCAGTCAGGGCTGTGTGTGGGTGCTGGCTGCTCTGCTCCAGAATTGAGCTGTTAAAAGCCCTTGGGAGCCGAGACAGGAGCAGGCGGGAAGGGGCCGGCGCTGCTGCTGCTCCTGGCCGGGAGCCCCGGCTGGGCCGGGCCGGCGCCCCCTGCGCTGCGGCTGCTGCTGCTGCCAGAGCCGGGCGGGACTCGGGGACAGGGAACGGACACGGGGGGACAGCAAAGGCCTGGCGGCTGCAGGGATGGTGGCGCTGGAGCCAGCGCCAGCACAGAGCTTCAGCCCGCAGTTAACCCCGAGGGAAATGCTGGGGAAACGCTCCATTTCAGCTTTCTTTGCTTGTTGCTGTAATGAAGGGACTGAAATGAAAGGGGAACAAGCAGGGCCCGACCCCTCCTCTGGGAGGAGCCCCAGGACTGGGCCTGTAAGGGGCCGTGAGGGGCTGTGAGGGGCCGTGAGGGTGTTATGAATCAGAAGCTTGACTAGTCCAATATTCAAGCAGCAATCGATTTATTATTTAATATGGTAAAGTATGAGCAATACAGCGCCAGGTACAGTGGGGGAAGTTTTCCCTCCAACTGCATACCGATAATTGATGGTTACAGGTATTTACAGGGGTACCCATCAGTTTTTTTCAGCAGTTTCTATTTCCAATCTTTTACTCATCAGCAATTTTTATTCCAAATTATTACATCACAATTCTATAAACTATTGTGATTTTAATTTCTCAGGATGTATCTCAAAGGAGAATTCCCAGATGGTGATGGTCCAGTTTCCAAAAGAAGAAAGACTAATTCCATCTGGTGGAGTCCAGCTCCCCAGATATGGGTCCACCTTTTAATTGCAGAGACTCCAAATCTCATAACAGTGATGTCCAGCTTCCCTTTGGTCGAAACCATAAACCCTTGAAGTGATGTTCATCTTCCTTTTTCAAGCTGTTTTTCTCTGTTTCAATAAGGCGTGAGATAAGCATATTTCCTTTATATATATTCCAAAGCTACAGTTTCAATAATACAAGTAATATTCTAAAATTATACTTCAAAAGGTTATTATTGCAGAACTCTTTATGGATTAAATGCAAGCAAAAAGCAACATCTATAACACTTTAATTCAAATGCTCCTAAATCAACTAGGGTTAATTTGCAAACAAAAGATAGGTTCAAAAGTCTTTTTCATAGCTTTATTTTCCTCAGTTATTACTAGAATTCACAACTATCCCATTGTAGGTATCCACACATTTCTCATTCACAAGTACACACGTTGCCTGTTTGTACCACGAAACACAGCTTTGCATCTCACAAGGGGTTGTGAGGGGCCGTGAGGGGCTGTGAGGGGCCATGTGGGGCTGTGAGGGACCATGAGCAGCTGTGAGGGGCCCTTGCCCCTCTATGGAGAACTGTCATTCCTGTCCAGGAACCCATGGCTGAAATGGAATTCCACCCCAAAACTCCCCATATATCCAAGGGTTGCTTTCAGACAAAAGCTGCAAGGACAGACAGGTCTGGCTTGCCTTGGTCTCTGGGGACTGCTTCTCATGTGCCTTCAAAACCCTGGAGTTCTGTGATTTCCTTCCTATAGGAAAGAACTGTTCCCATTGTCCAGGTGCTCCTGGCCTCAAGCACTTGACCACTATACAGGGATGCAGTTTGACAAGAAAGTCTCACAGATATGTATACTTGGCTGAAAGATTTTTGAATGTAATGTCTGAAGACGAATATAAATGAAAGCAAGTTTTGATATAAAAGAAAAGAATTGATGAGCCAGTCTTTTTGGATAGCTAAGAAGGCAAAGTGTATGTTAGTTAGAAGGGGTTTTTATGACTTAGAGCAAAGGATAAGCCCACCTCAAACAAGAAGATTTTACCAAGCAGAAAGATAGCACAGGCAAACAAGTCAGCAAATTTTGCAAGTAGGAAAAAAGGTCTCAGAATTTTCCACTGCAAGAAAACTGGAAAACAACTTTTAGCTTAAACTTTAATGTACTAACTTTTAGTGATTGGAGAACAGTAACATGAATATGGTAATGATAGTAGTTATTATTGGCTATAGGTAAAAGTTAAGGTATAGATTGGTTCTATTTTGTGAAGATGCTCATCAAAGAAAAGTATATAATGCATTTGTAACCTAAACTAAGGGTCTCCAGGCCTGCAGCTGGAGCTGAAAGCTGTAGGCACAGGCTCTGTCACCCATGACTCTGGACTGCTGTATCACCTTGGATACAATAAACTGCACTTTGAAGAGCCGCCTGGAGTCCCACATCCCTCATTTCAGCTCTCACAAACTGGTGTTGCCCGGAACTGCCAGTGCCCAGATCCAGAAATTTCCTGGTGCTGGTGCAGCCCAAGTGCAGCAATTTGCAGGCAAAAACCCCCAAAATCTGGCAATTTTCCACTGCTGGCTCTGTTGCTGCCCAGACCTGGAGTTTCCCAGCACTGCCATTGCCCAGATGCAGAAATTTCCCAGTGCTGGCAAAGCCCAAGTGCAGCAATTCGCTGGCACAGAAATCCAAAACCTGGCAGATACCTGGGGCTGGCACCACCCAGATCTGGTGTTTTCCAGCACTGCCAGTGTCCAAACATGGCAATTTCCTGGTGCTGGCACAGCCCAATTCCAGCAATTTGCTGGCAAAGAAAGCCTAAATCAAGCAAATACCTGGATTTAAAAGGTATTTAAAGCAACCCAATCTCATGTTTGCTGACACCGCCAGTGCCCAGATCCGGAAATTTTAAGATGCCTGCACAGCATAATTCCAGCAATTTGCTGGCAGAGAAGGTTCGCATTTGGCAATTTCCCGGTGCCAGCACATTCCCCACCCAGATCTGGTGTGCACTGGCACTGCCAGTGCCCACATCTGGCAATTTCCCGATGCCAGCAAAACCCAAAGGCAGCAATTTTCTGGCAAAGAAAGCCCAAACTTTGCAGCGCCCAGATCTGCTGTGTTTGGGTTGGTTTAAAAGAAGGAGACCTCGGCTTAAGGCTGTGGGAAAACCCTCTTTAGGGTGAGCAGGAGCTCCCTCCCATAATCCTCTTGTTCAGTTATGCAGATTGTTACTAGAAAGTTCTGAGTTCTCTTTGCTACCATTGGTTACTTTTTGCTGCAAAATTGTAATATTCTTAATCATTCCTTCCTATTGGATCCTTCTCTCAGATCCCACCTTAACCCCTCCCCATAAATAAATGTATAAATATCCCTGCTAGATCCTGGACCCAGGCTTTTTTCTGCTTCACTCTCTGTACTGTGCACGCCATCCTGTTTGTTGTGTTTGCCTTCAGTAAAGTTCTGTTTCCACACAACCAGATGAAAGCCATCTCTGTCTGTAAAGTGGCCAGAGCTGGTTCTCAGGGAAACCACTAGTCAACGGTCCGGACGAGGACCAGAAGGTTTCACTGGTGTTTGCTGGCACTGCCAGTGCCCCGATCTGGAAATTTCTCTGTTCCAGCACCACCCATGTCCAGCAATTTGCTGGCACAGAAAGCTAAAACCTGTGGCAGCTTCCTGCTACTGGGTCTGGCACCACCCACATCTTGCGTTTGCTGCACCAGTGCCCAGATTTGGAAATTTCCCGGTGCCAGCAGAGCCCAAATCTGGCAGATTTCTGTCACTGGCAATGACACCACCCAGATCTGGTGTTTGCTGGCAGCGCCAGCGCCCAGATCTGAAAACTTCCTGGTGCTGGCACAGCCCAAGTCCAGGGATTTGCTGGCACAGAAAGCCAAAGTTTGGATATTTCCAGGTTCTGGCATCAGCATCATCCAGATCTGGTGTTTGCTGGGACCGCCAGTGCCCAGACTTGGAAATTTCCTGATGCCTTCACAGCCCAGGTCTAGCAATTTGGTTTTAGCTAGCTGGGGCAGAGAAGTTCCTCGGACTGTGACTTTCCTTTTTCTTGGAATTGTTTAAACCCGCTCTGGAGGGAAGTCTTTTCCTCAGCTAGTAGGGGGAGGGGCCGCTGGAACTTGCTTTCTAGACTGACCCCTTTTGGAGGTTTCCTCCCAAAATTTGCCTGAAACCAGCACAAACAGTCACAATGAAAACTTCACCAGTGGCACAACTCCCCAGCCCAGCAGGAAAAGAACGGACATGTAAAGTTCTCCTAACATTTGTTCTGCTTTGCTGCAAAAGTCCTGCTGCACACACTGTGAACTATGGAAAGCTAAGAGAAGCTGCAGCTGGTGGCAAATCTTGTGACAGAGGCTCAACCTTGTTCTCCATGAGAGATTCTTGAGAAGAGCAGACAGCAGATGATTCCTGGAAAACTGAAACAGCTTTCCAGAAGGGAAATGAGAATGAAAGAAACAATCCAAGATGTTTTCCTCTATTTATTTCTATGCTCCTCTTTTCCATGTTGCACTGCTTCTCCATCCCATTCATTCCAAATGCACCTCACCTCTAAAATCTGTGACTTGGCAAGTTTTAGACACTCTAAACCATGAGCTACACACAGTTTTCCTTTCCACACAGGAAAGCAACACTGGAGGTGTAAGTGCAGTGCTTGGGTCAGGTAGGAATCCTACCCCAAGGGAAGGTGGCCCGCCAGTGTCTGACCCTCAGCAAGGACAATGCACAGCAGCGAGGAAGGAGATCGCTGTGCCAGTGTGCAGGAGTCAGGGCTCCGCATCTGGGCTCAAGGCTGCAAAGTTCCAGTGTTTAGGGCAGACGGAGGGGCTGTCCCCGGGGCGCGCGGGGCTCGAACGTGGGGCTCGTGGGGCGAGCGGGGAACAGACACGGGGACAAACGGCCCCGGTGCTTCAGTTGCAGCAGCGGCAGCGGCGGCGGCAGCAGCAGCGGCGGCAGCAGTAGCGGCAGCAGCAGCAAAACAGATAGTTTTGAATAGTCTTTCTCTCTCTCTCTCTTTCTCTTTCTCTCCCTTTTCCGCTGTCGGGCACCCTACTCTCGGGGTCCCTTGCCCGGCGTCCCTCTCCTCTCCCCGCCTCCCTCTCCCCTGCCGGGCCGGGCCATGCCCCCGGCCCCGGGCGGGGCTGCCCCGTGCCCGGCCCCGGCCGTCCCGCCGCGGTCTCGCCTCCGCCCGGCTCAGGCTGTACTGGCGGTGGCGCTGCTGGGCGGGCATCAGTGCCTGGGGCCGGGGCGGCATCGCCGCCCTTTGCCTCCGCCTGGCCCGAGCCCGGCCCCGGACCCGACGCAGGGTCAAGTCCCGACCCCGGCCCCGGCCCCGGCCCCGGCCCCGGCCCCGGCTCCTCCCGCGGCCCGCGGAGGACACAGGCGGCGCGGCCGCTCCCGCCGCCTCCGCTGTGGCTTCCCCGGCCCGAGCTCCGCCGCTCGGCAGCGCGGCCGCCAGCCCCGAGCTTCCCGTGCCGCGTTCCGAAGATGGAACGCCTGGGCATGGCCGGCCCGGGGCGGGTGAGGGGCGCTCGGGGGCCGTTGCTGGCCCCGGGCCGAGCGCTGACAGCCGCGTCCCGCCCGCAGGGACGGCGCAGGAGGCCCTGCAGGAGCGGTACAGGCTGGGATCGCTGCTGGGGCGCGGCGGCTTCGGCAGAGTCTTCGCGGCCACGAGGCTCTCGGACGGCGCCCCGGTGAGCGGCGGGGCCGGCGGCGGGCGCAGGAGGAGGGGATGGAGGAGGAGGAGGGCGGAGGGCGGAGGATGGGGCTCGCAGTGCGGGCGGCGAGCTCACCCCGCTGCTGCCTTTGGCTTGCAGGTGGCCATCAAAAGGGTGCCACGGAACCGCGTCCGGCACTGGGGCGAGCTGGTGAGTGAGCGGGGCCAGCAGCCGGGGCTGCCGGCCGGGGATGAGCCGGCGCCCGGCACGGTGGGAGCCACCAGGACGCCCCGAGAGAGAGCGGGCGTGGGGCCAGCGCAGGGCGCAGAGCATCCCGGGCTGGCTGAGGGCTTCCCCAGGCCTGGCACGGCATCGGCCCCACTGACGGCATCGTGCTCCTCCCGCAGCCCGACGGCACCAGCGCACCCCTGGAGATCGTGCTGCTGGCCAGGGTGTCCACTGGTTTCCCCGGTGTGGTCCAGCTGCTGGAGTGGCTCGAGCTCCCCAACTGCATCGTGATGGTGCTGGAGCGGCCAGAGCGGTGTCAGGACCTGCATCATTTCATTCGGGCACGGCGGTTCCTGCCTGAGGAGGTGGCACGGGAGCTGTTCCGCCAGGTGCTGGAGGCCGTGCGGCACTGCACCAGCTGCGGGGTCCTGCACCGCGACATCAAACCAGAGAACATCCTGGTTGACCTGGACACCGGGCAGGCCAAACTCATTGACTTTGGCTGTGGCACCTACCTGCAGGACACAGTCTACACTCACTTTGCAGGTGAGCCTGCAGAGGGCTGTGCTCCCGCTGCTGACATCTCATGGCCCAACATCTCCCAGCCCAAGCTGGCTGTGGCAGTGGGGATTCTCCCTTTTGCTGCCAGTCAGGACACTGAATCTTCAGCTGGGTTGCTTTAGAGCAGGGCTGGGTGGGCAGCCATCTTCCAGCCCTGCTGGCAGCCTTTGCCAGCCACTCTGCCCAGGACTAGGGCTGGGCTGGGGCAGCCAGCCCAACCAAAAGCCCCGTGGGTTGGGGTAACAGAGAGGGAGGGCGGAACCTTTGCCCCAGCCACTTTGGTATGCAGATGACAGGAAGGGCTTGGGCTGCTTCACTCGCCCTGTTTCCCTTGGCTTCATAATATTTTTGGGGAAATGCAGGCAGGGAGGATAAGGGCATGTTTTTTCCCCAGCATGGAGTGGGTTTTTCCTTTGCATGTCATGGTCGGGCCTAGCCAGGGCTGCCCTCTTCCAACACCAGAGGCTTCTTTTCCAACCCTAACTTTTTGCACAAGTCCCAGATGCTGGCGAGAGGGCAGTGGTCACGCTGTGTGCCCCTGATGCAGCCCCCGCACACCCAGGGATGCTGGGGCCAGGCTCTGGGAGCAGCAGCATCCCCCTGATGAACTCCATCTGTATTCCATAGGAACACTGTCCTACAGCCCCCCGGAATGGAACGACTTTGGCTGGTACCATGGCGAGGCAGCAACAGTCTGGTCCCTGGGCATCCTGCTGCACCAGATGGTCTGCGGGGAGCACCCTTTCAGAAGGGGCCAGAACCTCAGCTGGGGCCAGCTCCCGCTACCACAAGGGCTCTCTCAAGGTGGATCCTCTTCTCTGGGCATGGGGGGAATCCCAGTGCTGGGAGCCAGCAGCGGGCTAGTGGGCATCCCGCTCTGGCAGCTGCTGAGGAGGTGGCACATGTCCTGCTCTCCTCCAAAACAGGGAATTGATGGGAAAGTTTAGGCCCAGCTCTGAGCACATCCAGCATGGCCTGGGTGTGGGAATAGTGGGGCAAAGCAGACAGGAGCCTTCTCTGGCTGACCGGCAGTTTCTGCTTTCTCTTCCCAGAGTGCAAAGACCTGATCAGGTGGTGTTTATCCGTGAACTCCTTGGACAGACCCACACTGGAAGACCTGTTCTGTGATCCTTGGATGTGGGATATTCCTCTGCCATAGAAGAAGGGAGAGAGCCACAGGCACACTTTGATCCAGGGCCCTGGTAAGTTCCTGCTCCACATATGCCTTGGCAATGAGAAGCAAAGGAACCCAGAGCTTTTTGTGCTGCCTGTGTCACTGCACCGGGGTCATGGGATGGGAACACACAGCCCTTGTGCTGGGGCTGAGCTGCTCTGCCCAGCACTGGTGGCCGCCATCCCAGCTGGTTTTGCTTGTCCCGGTTCCCTGACAGCTGGGGCCCTGGGCAGAGCCCTGAGAGGCTGGTCTGCCCCCAGGGAAGGAGAAGGAGCCCCTGGAGAAGCTGTACCGGGTGGGGATGCTGCTGCTGCTGCTGCTGCTGCTGCTGGAGACAGCGAGGATGACATCAAGGATGACAAGCTCTTCCTCAGCCTGGCCACTGGAGGCTGAAGGTGGTGCACTTTGATTCTGGCACCTTCTTCAAAGCCAAACTCCACAGGGAATTTGCAGATGAGTCCCACCCGGGAAATTCTGCCAGATCTGGGCATGACCCAGCGTGGCGGGGAACCAAAGGCTCTCCCTTTGCTGGGGCAGATGCAAGTAATTCTTCAGTGACTGCCCAGCTGCTTTTGGCAGGGTGGGGCATTTGCTGGGGTGGGTACGAAATGGGAGTGGGCTCCTGGCCCTGCCAACAGCCCCCAGCACCCACTGTGCCCCGGGCTGGGGCTGGGGCTGGGGCTGGGGCAGCCAGCCTGACACAAACAAAGCCCCATGGTGGGAGCAGAGGTAGGACTCCAGAACCTGTGAACAGCTGCTTTGCTGTGCATGCAAGAAAGGGTTTGGGCTGCTCCACTGCCCTTGTTTGCTTTGGGGTCACCGTGATTTTGGGGGGCAGTGCAGGGGGGAAGAGAGAAAGTGTGGGTTTCCCACAGCCATGGCTGGGTTTTTCCCTGGCATGCAGGGGTTGGGCCTTCCTCAAGACCCTGACAGAGATAAGACTTTTTACCAATTTTCTTGTTTTCCCATTTTGTCTCTAAACTCTTTTCAATAATGTGTTGTTTGTTATTCCAGAGGAAGCGTTCCAGGTGGTCCAGTGTGGATGGGGAAGTGCTGGGGAGCAGCTGTGGTGTGGATGGGCCGTGCCCTTGGAGAAGGCTGAGGCCATGGTTTGGGAGCAGCTTTTCTTGCAGCCGTGGTTGGCGTGAGGTGGGTCCCTGTGTGCTTGGCAGGATGGGATCAGAGCTTTTGGGAGATGGCAGCGAGCACAGGAGCATCCTGCTCCGGGCAGCTGCTGAGGGCTGGATGTGCTGTGGCTGGCTGCAGGCTGGGCACATGTGCTGCCCTCCTGCTCTGTGCCTTTGGCAGCAGGGATGGGCAGCTCTGGGCACAGCTCTGGGTGCAGCCAGCATGGCCTGGTCATCGCAGGCCTTGGCACAAGGGCACAGGAGCCCTCAGCTGACGGGCGGTTTCTGCTTTCTCTCCTTGCAGCCGGGCTCTGCGGGTGCTGAGGCTGCTCTGGGCTCTGCCAGGGCTCTGCTGGTCTCAGCCCTCACATTGCTCTGACAGCTCTGCATCAGACCAGCCCGTTGCGAGCACAGCGCCTGAGCTTTCTGCTTTGGCAGGTGAGTGAGACTCTGCTGCAGGCCCAGAGATTGCAGCTGGGGACACACATGCAACTGGAAAGAACTCAAACTCTCCACAGTCCCAGCTGAACGCCTGCATCTGTACAGGGTGTTTTGTCTGTCCCATTCTTCCTTCTTGATTGGCTGGAATTGTGCAGTTGCACTTTCTTCCTTCTCTAGAAGTGCCACGAGTGGGCCAAAGCTGGCGAGTGGGCCGTGTTCCTGAGGTACTGCAGTCTGGAGCTGATGGATGGAGAATTGCCCTTCTGCACTGCCAAACCAGAGCAAAAAGCTGTCAATGGGACTTCGTGTGTCTAAGAAACTCCTGGCAGTTACAACAGGAATGTGCAGCTCATTTGCAGGGTGAGACGGAAGGTGATCTTCTAAAGGATTTGGGGTTTGACAGAGTTTCCATTCCCAGTCCTGCTTGGAGCTGGAAGGGCACAAAGCAATTTCCTCTTGCTTCAAGCACAATTTCAAATACCAGTGTTGGGAACAAAGCCCAAAATCTTTTAAGAGGCTGCTGAGGTCAGTAAGATGGATCCATGCCATCAGCACATTTACAATGTAAAGAACTGAGTTCTCTTTTGAGAAAGATCATTTACCTCTTAATGCAAAGAATGTGTCTTTGCATTTATGTTTTGTTTTTTTCACTAACATTGTGTTATGTTTTTTCACTAACACTTGGATTTTATTCTTATCTTTTACAATTTACCTAGTTTTTTCCTTTTTCCTTTTTTTCCTTCTAAATAGAAAACATGTCCTACAGAAGAAATGTCCTTTGCTCCTGGTTCCCGTGTGGAGCAGCTCCCTTCCTGCTGGCTGAGCTGCTCAGGCAGAGCCCGGCAGCTCCTGGCCCTGCAGGGCTGAGGCTTTTCCCCGTTGCTGGGCACAGACTGATGGAGCAGCACTGCTGAACACGGGCACACAGAGGGACCAGCAGCAGCTGCCTTTGGCCACCTGAGGCTCCAAGGCCCAAACTCTGAGCAGCCAGGGCTGGAAGAGACTGGCAGGATCTGATCCCTGACTCTGGGCCAGGGCTGCACAAATGACCCCACAGCAGCAGCAGCAGCAGCAGCAGCACCAACCACAGCAGCAGATGGAGCTGACTTTGAGCACAGCCCCTGCCCCTCTTCCCTCCCGTGTGCAGCGGTGTCACAGCAGCCTGAGGCACCTGGGAGCCCCCAGTGCCAGCAGGGACTGGAGATGGCAGCCCTGGGCTCCTGGAGGCTGTGCAGGGAACGGAGCTGGGCACTCCCTGTCCATGGGGAGCTTCCAGATGGAAAAGGCTGCTGTGCCCAGGCAGCTCCAAGGGCACAGAAAGGAGGCTCTGGAGCACTGGATCTGTGCCAGTGCCACAGTCCTGGGCAGCAGCCAGCGAGCCCTGGGAAAACAGAGGGCACAGCAAGAGGGACAGAACCAGGCAAGGGCAGAGACTGGAGAGAGCCAGGCCTGGGAGCAGGAGCAGCTGCTCCATTGCACTCTTGGAGAAAGCTCTTGGCTGGTTCAAAGCGCTGAAAGACGTGAAGGGCAGAGAGGAGGCCACAGCAAACAATGCTCCTGTTTGCACAGCCTCCCCTCTCCATGTCCCAGAAGGAATTGCATGGACTGTGCTCTTCTCTCCGATTCGTCTCGTTCAGCATGAGCAGCTCAGCACCAGGAGCTGAAGGAGCTGAAGCCTCAGGCCACAGGACCTGGGCAAGAGGAGACTTTCTGAGCAAAGTAATGCTGCTAAAATAGCCCCAGCTGAATGCAGTGGATATTAGCATGGAGCCACAGAATCCTTTCTGTTGGAAAAGCCCTCTGAGCTCACCCAGTGCAGCCATTCAGCCAGCAGTGCCAAGCCCAGCACTAAACCTCGCCCCTGAAGTGCCAAGGTCTGGACACCAGCCCCGAGTGCGGCCTGAACAGCAGGCCCTGAGCCAAGGATGGCCTCTGGATGAACCTTCCAAGCAAAGGTTATCTTTGTATCTGCTCCCTGATGAAATATGCATGGTCATTAGCACTGAGATAGATGTAGCCACTCATTAGGGAAACACGGATTGACCTTTGTGTATTTAGAAGCCAGACAAGGCCATGAAATCTGACATCTGGCCTTGTTTGGGGCTGTATGGTCAAAGTCACCTCCCTTGGTTCCTCCTTGAGCCCTGGCCAGGCTTTGGGAGGAACCCAAGAGGAGGATGAAAGCAGATGTTGCCACACTAGCAGTGCTGTCAGTTTGTTCCTTCAGCACTGTCAGAGCTGGGCCCTCTCCCAGCGCGGTTGGAGCCTCACCTGGGGCTGGAGGCACCTGCAGGAATTCCCAGTGCCCAGGAGTGGCTCTGCAGCCCTTGGCTGTGACAGCTTCCCCAGCTGCTGTGTGGGTCTGGGGGATGGTAAAGGCTGAGGGTAAATGCTGCTGGATCTTTCCTAATCACTGCTGCAATCTTTGGTGGGGATGGTTGGGTGCATTGCTGAGCTGCTCCTGTTGCGATTCTTTGCTGCTCTGAACTGCAGGAAATGACACTGATTCCTTCAGTTGGAGTCTGTGGCTTTGGTGCTGACCCTGCCCACTGGTAAAACAAAACTGGCACAGTCTGGCCAGATGCCAACAAAATGTCACTTGTTCAGTGTCAATGTGAGGAATCAGTCCCATCAGAAATTCCGGCTGGGAAGCCCTTCCCTGGAGTTCCCTAGCTCTGGAGTGGGCTGAGGTCGGAGCCCCATGGGTGCAGTGGGGCAGTCGGGTAAAAGAAGCTGCACCCCTGGATGTCTTCAAATGCATCCAAAAATTGCACATGGAAAAGGAAAAGACCGTGTGGGTTTGGGCAGACAAAGATGAATTTGTTGAGAGTACATAGGAAACAGCACCTTCAGAAGGAACAATGATTGTTGGAATGCTCCCACATGGAGCAAGAGAAGAAGGTTTTAATCTTGAACTGATATGCATTTGTGCAAGTGAAATATCTATGTACATAATAATTATATATGTATTTATAGTATAATAAGACCTCAATATATCTATTTATATAAATTTATTTATGTCTCTATCTATCTATATTTCTATATCACTATCTATCTATGAAATTATATAATAACGTGAAATAGTGCTGACAATACTAATTTGGTAGCTTTGGCTGCTCAGGGATGTAACACGAAATACCCTACAGAAGAGGATTGGCCAGGACCCTAATGTCAGTGGTCAACTTTTTGAGATTGTATACAATGAAAAAGGGAGAAAGGGAGAAAATTGGCTATTTTTGACGGGTTGCTGATACTGTGGTGCAGGGTGCTTTTTCTGTTCCTGTGAAAAATACAGTGATTTTGCCTGCAGGGTTTTTCATGTACCAGATTATGCACAAGGTGCAGGATTGGGTGCACGGGTGAAGGGGTTGTTAAAAGAGCAGTTGGAAAAATGAGGAGATGGGAACCTTTGTCCATGGAGAACCCATCTCCCAGATGTGCTCCATGCCCTTCACAATGGCCCACTGGGGAAATGGAAACCCCCTGGCTGTGCACGGCTGCCCCCAGTTTGCAAATCCAACCATGGGCAGTGAGACTTGGGCTGCCTGGGAAATTGTTCTGGCTGTGATGGCCCCTGGCAGGGCCAGCCCAGAGGCTGCAGGGCTGGGCCTTCATGCACTGGAATTAATTAGGAGAAATTCAAAGCTAATGAGAGCTGTCAATTCTGAAACAGGAATTCAGATTCCTCCAGGACACTTTTCTTTGGTAACTGCTCCCTTGGACCTTGGCCTTGCAAAGTGTTCCTGTCATGGCAGGAGGAAATGATGCAGAATATCAAGGAGAAATTACAGTAATTCTGTAAACAATAGTGACCAGGATTGGATTAGTCAACCCTGTGACAGGGTAGTACAATTATTGATACTGCATTTTTAGGAATGATTGTGAAAAAAGGAGATCCACCTCCAATCACCACTGTTTGTGCAAATAAAGGGTTTGGGTGCAGCAGTCCTAATAATGGAGCCAGAGTGTGGGTCCCGAGGCCAAAAGGCCCTCCCAAGGCAGCTGAAGGAGCAACTCCTGGGAAAGACAATTCTGAGTCCTGAAACCTGGGCAGGAACAATGGGAATGTGTCCCTGCATCCAAGGATTCTGTGTGAGAACAAGGAGATCTGACAGGATATGGTTTTACACATCCTGCCAGACCAGATCTCCCTGTTTGCCCCAAGGGCCCCTTTGGGAAATGCTCTGATCCACAGGGCTCCATGTGAAGGCTGCTGTGACGCTGAGGGACTTGCACAAGAATTCCATCCAGGGGCTGGGTGCCCCTCAGGGACTGGGACCCGGCCCCTTCCAGCCAGAGGGGAAAGGGCTCCCCCCAAGCCTTGTTAGCCACAGACAGCATGGTAAAGCTGAACAGCAAAGGGCCTGGGGGCATTATTCTGGAATTAAAAAGGTGCCAGCTCCATGCACAACAGAATTCTTGTTCCTAATTGGAATGAGATTGAGAAAAAAGAATGAAGAACGGTATCACTAAAGTACTGCTGATGTCTGTAAGGTGTACCTTGATAGTCAGCCAGAATCTTTGTCTGCCACAAACACCTCTGGTGTTTCACCAAGGGATTGGTCATCAAAATGTAATGATGGGTTATGATGGATTGCTGAGCTTCTTTTGTAATTCATTGCTAATGATGATGTGCTTTGCTGAGCTTATCCTTTTGTAAATCTTTGCAGCTGTGCATGATATAAATGACACAATTCCTTCAGTTGGTGTCTGTGTCTTTGGTAGTGACCCTGCCCACTGGTGAAACAGGGTCCCCTCTTGCCTAAGTGTTCCCTGGGAAGGCAAAAGCCCTCCCTCCAAAATTCCCCCCTTCCTCCCTGTTCCCCCCTTTCTCCCCTGAGCATGATGTGCTCTGGTCTGGGGTGCGCCTGGGGTCAGTTGGGGTCCCCTGTCCTGGCTGTGTCCCTGCCCAGCTCCCCCGCAGCCCCAGCCCCTCCCCAGCGTGGCTGGACGAGGGGCAGGACAGGCCTTGGCTGTGCTGCAGCTCAGCAAGAATAAAACCATCTCTGCGTGCTCAGCCCTGTGCTCAGCACCTGGCCAGCAGTGTCTCAGTGCCAGGGGCTGTGCCCTCAGTGCCTGCCAGGGGTTTCCATGGCAACTGCCAGGACAGGTGACCCAGGTGTCCCCCCAGTGCCGGTTGCCATGGAAACAGTGCCCAGCCCTGCCCCTTTCTGTCTGGCTGACCTGGCCTTTGGCCCTGGCAGTGCCGTTGGCTGCTGGTTCCTGGTGCCTGAGCGGCCAGCGCGGCACAGGGCAGGTGGCCATGGCACAGCCCCCAGCAAGGGATCCGCTCTGGCTCGGGGCACTGACACCAGCCCTGAGCAAGGGCCAGGGCAGCTTTCCATGGCCACCAACCATCACAAGGGCTCCGGCATTGGTTGCCATGGCACCAAACCAAGGAACGGGTCCCCGTGGCCATTGCCATGGCACCTGGTGGCACCAACGAGTGTCACTGCAATTGTACCTGGAACAGCCCTGGCACTGCTTTGTCCCAGGGTTGCCATGGCTGGTGAGGACAGCAACAGCTCTGCAGGCAAGTGGCCATGGAACCTGGCTGCAGAAATGGCTCCTTGGGCTGGTTTCCAAGGAAACCTGAACTGTTGGGGGTTGCCATGGCACCCAAACCCAGCAGTGGGGTCATTGCAGTGTCCATGGCAACAGTCCCTTGCAATGGCACCACTGCATGTTGGGATGATGACCCACCCTCACAGCTGGCCCAGGGCAGGTCTGGAGTGCTCCTGGTGGCAGCTTGGGCTTGGCACACACTTGAGGAGGATGTCTGTTTGCAATGGGGAAACTCAGGAGTTTTAGATTGCTTCAAAAATCAAAGAAGGAAAATCCCTCTTTGGCTGTGTGCAGCCAGTTCTTCAAGCAAAGCAGGTTCCAGGTGAGTGAGGAGAGACACAATGGGCTTGGGGAATGTGGAGCAAGGTTGTCTACACTGGCTCAGAGCTCAAGGCACAGCTTCTCTGAGCAGGCCAGGGCTCCTTAGGAGAGTCCCTGGATCAATATCAGTCACTGAATGCTGCAATCACCTCTTGTGTAATAGGAACAGCAATAAAAGACACCCTTTAAAATAGGACTACATATTTCCTGGAAGCTCTTTGAACTATTTCTCCATAACTGTCAAAGGAAACCGTCCTAATGAACTGCACTGGAGCAGAGGGAAATCAAGGCAGAGCCAGGGTTTGTCAGGACTTGCTTGATCCTCATGAGCCTCACTGTGCATTTGGAGCTGAGCCCTTGAACATCAGGGCCTGGGAGGAGATTGCACAAACCTTGCCAGGAGTCAAAGGCAGAGGAAACACCCCAAGTTTCTCCAGGCATTCATGGCTCCCACTGAGGTCCCTCTCCAACACAGGCTCCTCATGCACTCCTTGCAGGAGAGAATTGGTGGCCAGGATGGCACAAAAACCTCTCAGACACTCAGTGTGGAAAGGAAAATCCAAAGCACCTTCAGCACCTTGAGTGTCTCAAAGCATTAATGAGCCCCACTGAGTGTCAGTACAAAGCTCTCCAGGGACTAATTAACGCAGATAATTGGGGCCATGATTGGACAAATATCTCCCAGAGTCTATCCAAAGGGAAACACCAAGTACCTTGAAAGAACTGAAGTACTTTGAAGCATTAATGAGCCCCACTAAGTGGTGTTACTGACAAAGCCTCTCTAAGAACTAACTACAACACATAATTGGAGGCCATGACTGCACAAAGCTCTCAGAGACTCCAAAGCAAAAGCAAAACTCCAAGTCCTTTGAAAAACCTGCAGTCCCTGCAGGGAGCATTCAGGAGCCCCCAGGGCCATTGCTGAGCAAGGCTCCCCAGGGACTCCTTCCAGCAGATCCTTGAGGCCACTGGGATGTGGGCTAGGGGGGATGCTGAGGACAGGACAAGGGGGTGACAGTGCCCAGCCTGGCTGGGGCTGTGCCAGGAGGCCCCAGTGCCTCAGGACAAGGTGTCTCCTCCCAGCCCTTGGTGACACAGACCCTGCTGCTGTGCCCCAGGGCACCAAGACTTGGCTTCTCTTTGTCCACAGCTGCCATCAGTGCCTGCAGTTCTCTGCTCTGCCTGGGGCCTGGGGACACTTTCCCTGTCGTGTCCCTTACAGGGATCTCTTCAAAGTACAAGAAACTTCAGTGTTTCAATAGAACTGAGTTCTTGAGGGTTCTTGAAGGTTCTGTGACATCCCAGAGCTGGCTGTGACATCACAGAGTAGGGTCTGAGGCCATAGAACACAGTCTGCCATCATAGAGGGTGGCTCTGTGGCATCAGAGAGTTGGTTGTGACATCACCTGGTGGCTGTGGAACATCATAGAGCAGGCTGTGACATCACAGAACAGATTGTGACATCAGAGGGTGACTTTGTGACATCAGTCTTCTGTGATGTCACAGCACTGCTGTATGACATCACAAGGTGACATCGAGTTGGCTCTGTGACATCAAAGGGGCAGTGTCACATCACAGAGAAGGCTGTGTGACATAACAGGGGCTCTGTGACATCACAGGGGCAGTGTGACATCACGGGGGCTGTGTGACATCACGGGAGCTGTGTGAGGTCACTGGGAAGGTCACTCTGCCCCGGCCCCCCTCACAGCTCCCCCCAGAGCAGTCCAACCCTGCTCGTGCACAGCGGGGTCCCCTGTCCTCCCGGGTCCCCCCACCCCTGGCCCCACAGCCTCCCCCAGATGATGTTCCACGAGATCGACCCCAGAGCCTGACACAAGGACGGGGGGCTGGGGCACTGGGGGTGGCACAGGGGGACAGGGACCTCCCGGCAGGGTCCCTGTGTCCCCCAGAGCCAGAGCCTGGGCCAGGGCTCCTTCACCCTGTTACGAACGAGGCCTTGAGAGCGCTGAAAAAATCCCCAGCAAGGGATCAGCAAAAACCAGATTTAATATTAACCAACAGCAGCACAAAGTTCCTTGGCAAGAGCCACTCTGCTCCTGACTGGACACTTCAGGCACACCAGGGAAACAAAGCAACAACAAAACCAAACAGAACCCAGGCAATCAAACCAGAAATTAACTGAGAACTGTCCCTCTGTGTGTGTGTGTGTGTGACACAAGGACAGCAAGGGCAAGGATAAAAGGAACACGGCCTGAAAGCTTAACAGAGCTCAAACTTAACCAGACATTACTTATACATTAACCTTAACTGATAATTTCAACCTCACAATTTAGCAAAAGAGCAGAGCGTAACAGCATGTAACCTAACTTAAACCTATGACTTCGCAATTTAACAGAGGTATAACATTTAACAATATTGAACTTAACATAAAACTTATATTAAAGGTAACCACTTAGCAAAAGAAAAACTTTCAGCAGCATTTAATTTAACTTAGGCCTTGTGATTTAACCTTCCCTACAGGCCTGACTGACTCAGCTATCCAAGGCACAACAACCCCTCAGAGAGCAGCATTTCTGCCACATTTCCCCAGCACAGGCACTCGTGTGTGCACACAGACACAAGAGTCAGTGCAAGGCACCTGTGAGAAATTCCCCTGAGGGCAGGAAATGCTCACTGTGGATCCTTTGGCATCTCCCCAGTGGGCAAAGGTTGAGCCTGGAGGAGTTGGGGGATCAGCCCAGGCTCTGTCGTTGTTCAGGATCCCCGAGTGCAGCAAACGGGAGAGTTCCTGGCTGGGAGAGGCCTCACTCAGAGGGAGTCTCTGGCCCAGGAGAGCTCCAAGGGCTCCTTTTGGAGCGCTGTGTGCAGGGCCCCAAGAGAGGGGCTTCAGTCCCAGCAATGGTTCATCCTGGCCGCACTTGGCTTCAAAAGCTTTCTTTGGCAATGTGAGAACAGGGATCTTGTGCCACGGAGGGAACAAAAACAGTTCCCAGGGCTGCTCCTACAGAAACCAGGAGCTGGTTGGGCAGCAGCAGTGCCTGGAGCAGTGTTTGTGATGAGCTGCAGAGGAGCTGAGCCCAGGGGCTGTTGGCCAAGGCCGAGGCCCAAGGAGCATTTCTCAGCTGGCAGGGCGGCCTGAGAAGTGGAGGGGGGAATGCAGCAGCACAGGGCCATGGAACCAAGGGACCATTGTGACACTGTGGAGCCTTGTGACACCAAGGGACCATTGTGACAGTGTGGGGCCCTGTGAGACCAAGGGACCATTGTGACACTGTGAGGCCCTGTGAGACCAAGGGACCATTTTGGCAATGTGATGCCTCATGGTGTCATGGAGACCACTTTGACATTGCTGGGCCTCATGGAACCAAGGGGACTGTACTGACGCTGTGTGACTCCATGGAATGTAGGGATCATCATGACATTGAGAGGCCGCATCGGACCAAGGGTCCATTGTGACACCACCGGGCCTCATGGAACCATGGAGACCATTATGACACTTTGTGGTGTCATGGAACCGGGCAGCCATCTTGACACTGTGGGACTCCATGGAACCAAAGGTTCACTGTGACATTGCAAGGCCTCGTGGAACCATGAAAAGACAATTAAGACACTTTACAGCCTCATGGCACCAAAGGGCTATTGTGACACTGAGGGGCCCATGGAATCACAGAGACCATTGTGACACTCAGGGGACTCATGGAGACCATTGTGACACTATGAGGCCCCATGGAATAAGCAAAGCATCGTGAGACTGTGAAGCCTCATGGAACCAGTGAGACCATTGTGACCCTGGGAGGAGCAATGTGATATTGTGGGGCCGCGTGAAACCAAGATGCTTTTGTGACACTGCAGGGCTGCATGGAACCAAAGATCCATTGTGACACTGCATGGTCTCATGTCATCAGTGGTCCATTGTGACACTGGGCAACCAAAGGAGACCATTGTGACACTGCAGGGCTGCATGGAACCAAAGCTCCAGGGTGACACAGAGTGGCCTCCTGTCATCAATGGTCCATTGTGACACTGTGAAGCCAGAGGAGACCATTGTGACACAGCAAAGCCCCAGCGTCCAAAGGTCCATTGAGACATTGCAGACTTCATGGAACAGAGGAGTCACATGACATTGTGGGGCCTGGGGAACCACGGAGACCATTGTGACACTGCAAGGGCTCATGGAATCCTTAGGACCATTGTGACACTGCGGGGCCTTATGACACCTGGGGGCCACTGTGACATTTTGGGACCCCATTGAACCTGGGGGCCAGTGACACTGCAGGTCTTCTTGCAATCAAGGGGCCATTGTGACACTGCTGGAACCCATGGAATCAAGTCACCATGATGACACTGCGGGGCCCCATGGATCCAAGGAACCATTGTGACAATATGGAGCCCCATAAAACCAAGGGAAAACAGAACAGGTCTGGCTGCTTTGGCTTCCCATGGACTGCCTGACTGGTCCAAGTGACCTTTGCATGTTGAGGGTCACTTCTCATCTGCTGCTGAAACACTGGGGCTCTGTGCTTTCCTTCCCAATGGAAAAGAACTATCCTTCTGCTCCAGGCTCCCATGGCCAGAATTGGGATTTCACCTCCAAAGTTCCTTATATCCAGAGATTGTTCCCATAGGCATATTGCCAGGATAAGTCTGGCAGGCAGTAGTTTCACAAGGGTCACCTCTCATCCGTCCCCAAAACATTGGGAAAGGCTCCATGCTCTCCTTCCCATGGGAAAGAACTGTCCTGCTTCTCCAGGTGCCCATGGTCGAGACTGGGTTTCCACCTGCAAATTCCCTAAATCCAAACTCTGCAATTACTGACAAGTCTAGCTGGCCTTGGCCTACTGTGGCTCTCACCTGCCTTCCAAATCTTGGGGCGCTGTGCTTTCCTTCCTATGGAAAGAACTATCCTTCTCAGCCAGGTGCCCATGGGCACAATTGGGATTTCACCTCCAGCATTGCCTGTTGTGATAGACTGGAGGAGATTGTTGGCTCTAAACATTTTGGATGTGGGGGAGGAAGGGGCAGGTCCAGCCTTGCCCTGCCCTGTAAGCCCAACCCTGACCTGCGACCCCAATCCCCCCAGGGACCTCCAGTGGGTTTAGGGTTTCTACCTGACCTGCGGCACACTGAATCCCCAGCACCGCCGTTCCACCCTGGGCACTGGGGCCCTCTTGGCTCTACTCAGTGCTGCTGCTGTACTCGGGGCACCCTAAGCCTCGCTAGAGACCCGTGTCCCCGCACTCCAGGGATTGTGTGCGACTCACACTGCCCCGATCCTCCACGCACCCGGAGCTCCGTTCGGGGTTTGCGTGCCAACTCACCAATTCATCTGCCACCTTTACTCGAGTTTGGTGCACAGGGAAAACACCAGCCAGATATCTGCAAGAGGTCAGGAATTAATCAAATTTTTACAGGCAAAGTACAAAAAGACAAGAAACTTTGGAAGAGGATTTCATGCAACATCCAATTACAAAGAAAACACTTATCATAGCAATAACTTCATTAACTTAGTTCATTTGACGTAGAAATCAATGAACACGTAAGCTGTTGAGGTACCCAAAAATGTTCCATATAAAGAGCATTAGAAGGAGAAGAAAGAGAGAGAGACAGACAGAAGCTCTATAGAAAGACACACATATGACTAACAGCTCCTAGGGTTCCAATGTGTGTGAGACACAAACCCCAGGAGAAGGCAGAGTCCACACCAGGGGCTGACCTTGCACTCCATGTTTTTAAGCCTCCAGGCCTTTGTGGGCCTCCCCCCAGGTGGGATTTCTGATCACACAGGCAATCAGGGCTGGGTTAGCACTGTACCCACTGTGTGACTGATTGACAGCTCATCCCAGGGTGTCTCAGGACATTGATCTCATCCATCCTCTGATAGTGACTATGGTGACACTGGGGAACCTCATGGAACCATGGGTCAGTTGTGACCAGGTGTGTCCAAGGACACCATGGTGACATCAGGGAATCTCGTGGGAACAAGTGGCCATTGTGATGCTGTGGATCCCCATGGAACCAAGGGAACATGGAACAGGCTGATGCCTTCAGTTTTAGCTGTCATATTTCCAGAGTCTCTACTGCATTAGTCTGTAACTCTGGACTTCATACACAGTATTAGCAAGTTCTCTTCACAGTGTAGTCAGACAAAACAATCCTTTTCCAGCCCCAGAACCGGACACTGTTGCAGCTTCAGGCACAAAAAGTGCAAACAACAGCAAATTGAGGAGAGCAAACCGGAAGGATGGGACTGCATAATCTGAGGCTGTAACTGGACAACTAACCCCAATATTTAAATGGACCAAACCTTATAAAAGTGTGAAAACTCCTGACCAGTCATCCATTTTGAGTGTAGCCTCAACTGGGCTCTTGTCCTGCTCAAGGTGAATCCTTTGAAGGCCTTTTAATAAATCCCAGCAAGAGGAAGAAGCCATGAGAAAGCTGACAACTCTTTGTGAGAACCGAGATGTGGAGCAGTGAAAAACAACTTGTTTTTCCTGAGAAAGAGCTCTAGGACTGTGGAAAACAACCTACTCTCCCTGAAAAAGAGCTGTAAGACTGTGATAAACACCAGCCACCCGTATAAACTGTATTTTCCCTCTTAGACAGAAAAATGAAAACTATCTCTCACAAACAACTTTTCCTGCACATACACACCAGGGGTTTGAGTGACCAGTCAATACTGGGTAACAACTTGTTGCTGACCAACTGGGGATAGACAGGGGATGTTCTTAAAAAACCCTACAAAAAGGCCTATAAAAAGACTGTATAAAAATAGCACAGGATCGATCCTTTCTTTTTGCACCATAAAACGTGTCCTGCATCCCTCTATATTGGGCGCTGTTGCAGTGCCCTTTTATTTCATAGCTTTTTGGATGGTCTGTTCCAGTTCACCCCTTGTATGTTGTCTTTCCCCAAACTGGATTATTCCCAGGTTATATCCCTCCCCTTTTACCCTTCAATCATTATAATCCCCACCTTGTATTCCACTGCCTTCCCTATCCATCCCTGTAAACTCTGCCCCTGTTCTGGACCCTTCCCTGTCAGTCTCCTGTAAACCCCTCCCCTGCAGGTTCCGCCCCTTGGGAATTCCCCTCATGGATGATGCCCCATTGGCCCATGTGACCTGCCCTCTCCACCCCCTTATCCCATTGGTCCCTGAGATGTATTCCCCTCCTTTTGCTCCTCCCTCCCTGATTCCCTATTGGCTCAGCGATCATGCCCACCCACAGTTCTAGTGCTCTATAAAATCCTGAGCACGCTGGTGCTTGAGGCTCTTTGGTGCCTGTTCCCTCTGATGAGTAAAGCTTCCTCAGAATCTCACACCAAAGGCCTCCCTCTCCTCTTTAGTCTGCTCCCTGACGCTGACACCATTCCAGCTGTGGAGCAGGTGGCTCCAAGGTTCAGCTCTCCCTGTTTCAGGGGAAGCTGTTCCCCGCTCATGGCACACAGCACCCCTGAGCCAGCTGTGTAGTCCATCGCGGTGTCAGTCCGGGGCTCCTGCTGGGCTGAGTCTGCCCTCAGGCAGGGCTCAGCTCCCCCACAGCATTTCGGTGTCACCTGTGAGCCCCGAGGAGAAGACACCTTTGTGCCCTCTGCTCAGAATTTCACTGCCAGGACAGCAGGAATGCAACCCAAACCTGCCTTCAATCTGCTGGGGTGGGCAACTCCTGCACCAGCGGCTTTCTGGCCATTCTGCTGCTCATGGCCAAGACATTTTCCCTGCCCCTCTGCCAGGGGAATGCCCTGTGCCAGTTCTGCTGTGAGGCTTCCTTGGGGCGATGCTGGCACCAGTGGTTCCTTCAGTATTGGAACTGGAGTCAGCGAACATGACTGGTGAGCTCTCAGGATGGCCGGGGACAACTGATCCACCTGGCCCATCCTAAAATTCACCCAAGTCCTGCTGGAGCTGATGGACCCAGTGGCCAAGAACGACCCAAGAGCCAGGTAGAACCACTCACCCTTTTCCAGGACACTGCGGTGGCTCTACCCCACTGTGGCCAGGCATTACAGGTGACCGTGTAGGGCCCCTCACCCAGGAAACCCCAGAGCCCCACAGTGCCCCATAGACAGGTAGAACCAGCAGCCCCATCCCGCCAGGAAACCAAATTTCAAGACCAATAAATAATTTCAACATACTTTTGACATAGGAAGAATTTTTTTGGCATTTAAATTCTTTAGAGTAAATCAAGAATTTTGGGGGTGTAATATTCTATTTGCAGGGTTGCCCAACGAAGGCAGGAATGATGCATTTAACTCCATGTTCTCAGAAGGCTAATTTATTACTTTATAATACTATCTTATAATAAAGTATGCTATACTATACTATACTATACTATACTATACTGAAGAACAGAGAAAGGATTCTTAGTGAATGTTCAAAAGATAATGATGAAAACTCGTGACTCTTTCCAGAGTCTCGACACAGCTTGGCCATAATTAGCCAATGAGTCAAAATAACTCACACCAGAATCCAATCAAACAATCACCTGTGGGTAACCAATCTCCAAACACATTCTGCACATGAGCACAACACAGGAAAAGCAAATGAGATAAGAATTGTTTTCCTTTTTCTCTGAGGCTTCTCAGCTTCCCAGGAGAAAAATCCTGGGCAAAGGGATTTTTTCAGAGAATGTGAATGCCACAGTGTTAGAGATGAGTAATGAGATGGTTGGCTCTCCCAATTAAAGGGTGAACATGATAAGTATGTTAAGAGAAGTTGTACAGATGTATAGTTATGTTACTGCAATGTGTCCCCCCCACCCAGCATTGTTATCCCAGGCGGATATTGGTAGTCCGGGCATTTGGGGAGGGGCAGATTGTTCCTAAGAGGCACGGCCTAGCAACACCTGCCCTCCAATGCAGTTCCATGAAAGCAGTCTACACCAATGGACAGTGACCAAGAGTCAACAGACAGCCTTTGGAAGGAACTAGGGCTGCCTGTTGCAACAGCAAGGATATAAAAGGGAGAGCAGCCATTGTGTGGATGAGCCAGCCACGTGGTTACCAGCCACCAAGTGGGGGAGGCTCCCAGCGCTGTAACTTTTTCCTTATTTAGTCCTTTTGTTGTAAGTTTTATTAAGTTTTTAATAGACCTTTCAAAATATTGAGAAGTAAATGGTGATTTCTCACGGGGAGAAAAAGTTGTAAAAGAAAGTTTCTTTGAAATTACTTCTTTTTGTTTTAAACCCAGGTCATTCCTACCATGCTGACAGTGAACCACTGCCTTTCTCACCACTTGGACATCCACCCCCCCATCAACCCACTCCCCCTGGACTCTGCACAACTCCCAACACACCATTTGTCTGGGGGAAGGCACAGACTGTGTAAAGGCAGCAAAGCCCAGACCTGGCCTGACTTCCCTGGGCCACTGGAAAGGAGGAAATCCAGTTCCATGGACACACATGGACACAGAGCAAAGCTTTGCTCAAAGGATTTGTTGATGCTTGATGATTGATTCTTCAGGGGAAATGGCCCAGGGCTCAAAGAGTTCAGAGGTTTCCTCCAGTGATGATCATCTCCTCATGCCACTGGAGAGGAAAAAGTACACTGGTCCTTCACACGCTAAAAGACAAACCCCAGAACGTGACCTCTGGAGCCCACTGGGACATGGATGGGCTTTGTCTCCAGCCCTGTCCCTGCAGGCACGGCTCACCTAGGCATCCAGAGAGGCAGCCAGGCGCTT
The DNA here is from genome assembly GCF_028551555.1 of Melozone crissalis. Taxonomy (NCBI): domain Eukaryota; kingdom Metazoa; phylum Chordata; class Aves; order Passeriformes; family Passerellidae; genus Melozone; species Melozone crissalis. The sequence continues at coordinate 4,488,835 of NW_026535912.1, forward strand.
CTGCCGCAGGAGAGCCCGCAGCTCTTCAGCCACAGGAGGCTCTGGAAAAGGCAGCGTTAGAGACACAATGGGGGCAGCGGGCTGCACTGGGAGGCAGGGGAGAGCAGGGGGGCCTTGGGGAAGGGGCTGTGGCAGCAATGGGGTGCAGGAGCTGCTGTGCTGCTGCCCAGAAGCACTGGGCTCCTGGCCAAGAGCCACAGCTGGGGCAGGGGCTGCGTCCTGGCTCATCCAGGGGGTCCTGGGGTGACAGGGGTGGAATGCAGCAGGGCCCTGGGCAAAGGCTTCACTGGGGAGGAGCCCTGGGGCAGGGCATTGTCTGGGCTGTCAGGAGGGGTGCACTGGGCTGTGCTGGGTCACACTGGGATGGCCTGGGCTGTGGTGGCCATGCAATGGGAGGGTCTGGCACCGGCAGAACTCGTGGTACCCACCAGAGGTGTCTCCAGGACCGCGACATTGTCTAAATCCAACTGCAGAGAGACCAGGAGACCTCGCTGGTCACTGGGATGTCCCCGGTGACAGCAAGGGATGGGGGGACAGCACTGCCCCCAAATTCCCTTAGGGGATGCCCTCCAGCAAGGGATGGGGGGACAGCACTGCCCCCCAATTCCCTGAGGGGATGTCCTCCAATGCCAGCAGCCCACTCACCTCCCGCAGATCATCTTGGGTTCCTTACAGGAGTGCCTGGAAAGGAGAACAAAGGCTGGGTCCGGACTGGACCTTGTGGGGCTGGGGTGACACACAGGTGCAGGGAGCAGGGTGCAGGCAGAGGGATGGGAATTCAGGGCCTCCAAAAAGATCTGTTTGAGGTGGGGGGAGACCCAAAAACATTGAGAGTCCAGGGGACAGGGCTAGGGGTGTGGAAGGAGCAGCGTGTGAGGTACAGGTGAGGAGAAAGGAATTGAGGTGTAGGGACATGGGAGTGCAAGGGAGGGGCTTGGTGGGGACAGGAGAATGAGGACAGGTGGGGACAAAACCAACAGGACTGGGAGATGGTGTGGGATTGGGGGGTGAGTCAGGGAATTGTACAGGGGGACCCCTCTGCAGTGGCCAGAAAGAAAGGCAAATGATTGAGGGGGGACATGAAAGGAAAGGCCTCAGGAATGGTCAGTGGGAGGGCAGCTGGGGACCCTGAATGCGACACAGAGGAGGGACCAAAAGGGTGGGATGGGAGGCCAGAAAGGGCAGGATGTGGGGACAGCGTTTGGCTGGTGCCTTACCTTGGCCTGTGGATGGAGGAGGATGGAGAAGAGCAGGGCCACACTGAGCACAGCCACCTTCATCTTCCTCTCGCTCTGGGCAGCGCTGCCTGAGGCTGCAGCAGGTGAGGAGCTCCTTTATCCCTGCTGGGACTCCTCCCCGCACCCTCCCTGCCAGCCCCCAGGCCAAAGCCCGGCTTGGCACAGCCCCCAGCCCTGGCCACAAGCCCAGCACTAGCACAGAGTCCATCCCACCCCACCTGTGGCACGGATCCAGCCCCTTTGCCCGGCATGCCTCCAGCTTCCTGCACGGGGCAGCTGCCCCTGGAAGGGCCCAGGCACCTGGGGGGCCAGGGGGGCAGGCAGGGAGCCAAAGGCACCTGGGGACCCTGTGGGGACAACCCCCAGTCCAACACAATCCATCCTCCAACAGCGCCCAGTGCCAGATCCCCCATCTCCTGCTGCCCCTCCCCTCCCAGAGCTTTCCCTGGGGGACACCCCAGAGCTGAGCCCGGCCGCAAACCCAACACGTGGGAGAACAAGGGGAACAAGGGACATGTGATCAGATGGCTGATTGGCATCTCAGGCACTGCAGACACTGGGGAGCACTGGGCAATGCTGATCACCTGCAGACAAGGCTGAGGGCTGGGGAATGGCTCAGCAGTGACAATGCCCACATCCACACAACCCGATACCCCTTTCCCCGCAGATGCCAAACTCGACCAAGCTCCATGCCCAGAGCACTGTCCAGAGGAGAATATGCCCTGCCCTGCCCCTCATGCTATCACACATGCAGCCACGGAGCCCTCCCAGAGCTCCTGGGTCATGGCCCTGGCTCTGGGCCCAGGCCAGCACTGGCCCCGAGCAGGATGTGCCCATCCCAGGCACATGGGGAAGTGGGCGCCTGTCCCCAGGCAGCCACTCGGAGCTAATTGGGGTAACAGAGGTGCCCTGTGAGGAGGAGGGGTGTTGGTGCCCTGCCAGCATCTCTGACAAGCCCTGTTTACCCAGGGCCTGAGGCACCAGGAGGACATTCAGATATCTTGGGCTTCCAGGAAGGAAAATCCACAGTGAAGTGGTTCTGAAGAGCTGTCTATGGCTGTGATTCCTGTTTGACATTCCAGGGCATTAGTGAAGAGTTCTGCACATCTCTTTCCCCAGGGACAATGTGGATCCATCAGAGAAGTCTTATGACTCAGCTGGGAAAACATTTCAGGCCACTGCCCTGACTGTTTGCTCTGGAACTCACCCAAGGAGGTGCAGGGCCCAAGGGGGAAGATTTTCCTAGGGGGTTTTGCTGCTTTGTGCCCTTGGAGAAGACACCAGAGTGTCCTCATGGGGGATTCTTGACCAGATGGACAAGAGCTGTGACATCATTGGTGGGTGGGGTCACCTTGGAGAGAAATTGAGGAAGTGTCTGCAGGGCCCTAAATAGTGAATGAATGGATGAAGGAGATTCTCACTGTCCTGACCCACTATCCAGCAAAACCACATCCAAGGGAAGAGGCCTGGTGGAATCAGGGGGGAAGCAGACCTTGTTGAGCCTGGTGCACACTGGGCAGTGTGGGGTGATCCCCTGCTGGTGTCCCAGCTCTCAGTGCAATACCACCACTCTGATGGACTGGATCCTTAAGAAACAAAAGAAGTGATCAAGCTCAGGGGAGGAGGGGATCTGGTCGCACTTCTCTTGTCTGGGAGTTTCTCTGCGAGGGGGGACATTCCATGAGAATTGGGATGCGGTAAAGGACAGGGCTGAGGGCAGCTGCTCCCTCTCTCTCTGGGCTTCGGAGGAGGACGCTGGGAGCTGCTGCTTGGAAAAAGGAATTGGTTGCTGCGGGTGGCCAGAGCAGCTTCCCCAGGCAGGTGCTGTCAGGTGCCTGCAGCACCGAAAGCGTCTCCACTTGGGGCTGCCTTGACAACTCCCCCAGTCCAGCAGACGCCTGAGCCCGGATGGTGCAATCAAAGCATCAGCAGAGGGACGAGAGGACTCCTCGCAGAGCAGATCCAGCTGGATTTATTAAGGGAAAATCCAAGGGTCCAGGGGAAGTGAGGGTGCAGAGGGAAACAGGAGCAAGCAAGAACACAACATCTGCTGAAGGGAACCAGAGGCGAAGAGCCAGGAGCAGGACTGGGGCCAGGGTATATAACTGGAGGAAGGCAGGAGGGGTCAGGGCACAAATGATGCAATGGAGAAGGGAGCCGGGGCTGGAGATAAGGTGGGGTGACACAGGATGCACCAATAGGGGAGCAGCAATTTTTTGGAAAAAGAAGACAAAACACAGTAATTTCCTGGTGCCAAGTCTGTCACCACCCAGACCTGGTATTTGATGGCACCGCCCATGCCCAGATCTGGACATTTCCCTGTGCCACCACAGCCCAAGTGCAGCAATTTGCTGGCAAAGAAAGCCAAACCAGCCAAATACCTGGTGCCTACACCAGCCCAATCTTGTGTTTGCTGACACCACCAGTGCCCAGATCTGGAATTTTTCAGATGCTTGCACAGCTTAATTCCAGCAGTTTGCTGGCACAGAAAGTTAACATTTGGCAATTTCTCAGTGTCAGCACATTCCCTTCCAAGATCTGGTGTGCGTTGGTGTTGAAGATTGCCATGCAAGATGTTTTCCATTACCATCTGTATGGCAGATTACCTTCGTCAAGTAGGCAGTTTGCTTTATCTCTCTCTTTGAGTGACCACACCTCCCTCGGGAGGGGACAATTGCTGATAACAGACTATTGAATGTCACTGCATGACTGATAAGAACTATAACATCCCATTGTGAGATGTTCCGCCCAGAGGGAGGAGCCAAGCATTGCTACCCAGATATAATCCAGAGGTTTTTGAGACACCGGCACGGCTTTCTCCATGGGATTCCCCAGAGGAACAGCAGCTGTCTCTTCTCCCACTGGGTCTTCAGAGGAAGAATACATCCTTCTCTACAGATCCCCCCCGCTCCAGCAGAACCACATCTGACGCTTCAGGAGGGCGTCAGCCACATTTCCAATTGGACTGCCACCAACACCCTGACCCACAGGGTGTCAGGTTGGGTTCTGACTCTGTCAGTGTTGTTCTAGTGTACTGCATTGTTTATTTTTTTTTTTTTTCCTATTAAAGAACTGTTATTTCCTGCTCCCATATTTTTGCCTGAGAGCCCCTTAATTTAAAATTGATAGCAATTCGGAGGAGTGGGGAGGGTTTACATTCTCCATTTCAGGGGAAGCTCTTGCCTTCCTTAGCAGACTCCTGTCTTTCCAAACCAAGACAGATTTTGGCGCCTAACGTGCGGCTGGAGGGCACAGAAACAAAAAAGGAATAACAGTTCTTGAGTAATCTAATTTTTGTGTGTAGCTATAGAAACCTCATTATGCGACGCCATGTGGTCCAGCTGGCCCTGGTTTGGGTGGCACGTGATCATGGCTGTATTTCTCCCATTTATAGGCCCTTATCTAAACATTGGTCCTATAACCAAGGCTACTGTGTCTGTTATCCGGTTTGTTTTATGGGTGAAAAAGGTGAGGAATTAATGGATTTTTAACTTCCTCTGGAAAGCAGGCACACAGATTCACAGCTATCACACACTAACAGTATGTTTTTGAGGTTACTTTAATAATGGCACCTGCTATAAGGAAATGACACCAGGTGAAATCTTCTCCCAACCCTTTAGCCATCTCTTTGGGTCCGCCCCACCAGTTTTTGAAGGGTTCAGATCCACTCTAAATATTAATGATATCATACAATGGCTGGTGTTGCTGATAGGCCTGCTCTATTTAGCATTTAGAGAGAAGGGGTGACTAACCTGGATAACCACACTGACACCAACCCCAGAATCTAATACACCATCAGAGTCTAGGGATGCTGCTGCCCCAGAGCCTGACCCTGCCCCACATCCCACCCCAGATGTGAACTACCCAGATTGGCTGGGGGGTCTGGTGAAGGAGATACGTGAGATGGGCCGGATGCTGAAGGAATACACTTCCCCAGCTGGTGAGAAGCCCTTCCTCTGCCTTGAAGGGGGAAAGTCTAATAGCGCGGCAGCAGAACCCACAGATGTTACAACTGTCCAGGTTCCGGCTGAATTGCAAAGGCAGACACAGCCAGCAGCAGTTGCCCCTCTAGAAACAAAGAGATCTAAGACAAAAGCAGAGCACCCAGATAAAAGAAGGCCCTCACAACCCACAGGGGAGCCAGAGGTTGCGATCATCACCGAGTCCCTGACGTACAAAAGTCTCTGTAATCTGCACAAAGACATTGTATGACAGGGACGTGAGGCTTATACAACCTGGCTACTTCGCATCTGAGATCTTATGAGTACAAGCGTCCAGCTGGATGATGGTGAGGCAAGGAATTTGGGACCCTTGACCCACGACTCAGGTATCAATCAGATTGTTGTAAAGGAGCCAGGGTCTCTTTCCCTCTGGGAGCGGCTTTTAATAAGTGTCAGAGAGAGATTTGTCCACAGAGAAAGAATGCAGGACCAGCACCATAGAATGTGCTGGAAGACCCTTGAGGAAGGGATCCAACAGCTGAGAGAAGTGGCAGTATTGGAGGGACTCTTTGGGAGGGATGGACAGCATGATAATGACCCCAACAAAGTCAGGTGCACAGGGCAAATGTTGTGGGGACTGGCAAACCTGGGACCATCCCAATACACCACCTTTATTGCAACAATTAATGCTGATAACAACCAAGAGACAGTGGGTTCTGTAGCTAACAAGCTTAGGAATTATGAAAGAATGATCAATGGACTGATGCAGGCTCATGTCTCTGCTGTGATTAAGGACCTCAAAGAGGAGATGAGGGAGGTGGTGAGGGAAGAGGTGAGGAGGAGCAATTCCCACATTGCACCGCTGTGAGTCACAGGCCCCAGAGTCAGAGCCCAACGTTCCCCAGCTAGAGAGAGGGGGGTACACCCCACGGGCTGACCTGTGGTTTTTTCTGCGTGACCATGGGGAAGACATGGGAAGGTGGGATGGAAAATGCACTTCTGTCCTGGCAGCACGGGTGCGTCAGCTCAAGGAGGGAAACACAAATCAAGGGAACTCCAGTAAAGTGAAGGCAGCCTCAACCTCCCATGACTGAGCTGCTGAGTATGATCTGTCAGATCCCCTGGAAGGTACCTCTACCATGAATACCCAGGGTTAGAGGGGTCCTGCCTCCAGCCAGTGAGAGGCACGGGAAAACTGGATTTTCTGGATGGTGTGGATCCGATGGCCGGGCACATCAGAACCACAAAAGTACAATGCTTTAGTTGATACTGGTGCACAGTGTACCCTAATACCATTGGGACATGTGGGGGCAGAACCTATTTCCATTGCCAGGGTGACGGGGGGATCACAGCAATTGACCCTGTTAGAAGCTGAGGTGAGCCTGACTGGGAAAGAGTGGATAAAACATCCTATTGTGACTGGCCCAGAGGTCCCGTGTATTCTGGGCATAGGTTTCCTCCTGAACGGCTATTACAAAGACCAAAGGGACTCAGATGGGCTTTTGGCATAGCTGCTGTGGAGGCAGAAAACACCAAGCAGTTGAACACTTTGCCTAGGCTATCAGAAAACCCGTCTGCAGTAGGACTCCTGAAGGTGGAAGAGCAAAGACCACCAATTGCCACCTAGACAGTGCATCGCCTGCAGTATCAGATGAATCAAGATGCCATGATCCCCATCCACAAAATGATCCGTGAGCTGGAGAGCCAAGGGGTGGTCAGCAAGACCCACTCACCCTTCAACAGCCCCACTTGGCCTGTGCACAAGTCTGACAAAGAATGGAGATTGACAGTGGACTATCGTGGCTTGAATGAAGTGACTCCACCACTGAGCGCTGCTGTGCCAGACATGCTGGAACTCCAGTACGAGCTGGAGTCCAAGGCAGCAAAGTGCTTTGCCACCATTGACATTGCTAACACATTTTTCTCCATTCCTTTGGCAGCAGAATGCAGGCCTCAGTTTGCTTTCACCGTGAGGGGAGTGCAGTATACCTGGAACCGACTGCCCCAGGGGTGGAAGCACAGCCCCACCATGTGCCATGGACTGATCCAGGCTGCACTGGAAAAGGGTGAGGCTCCAGAGCACCTGCAGTACATCGATGACATCATTGTGTGGGGGAACACGGCAGTGGAAGTATTTGAGAAAGGAGAGAGGATCATCAGGATTCTGCTAGAAGCCAGCTTTGCTATCAAGAAGAACAAAGTCAAGGGACGGGCCTGAGAGACCCAGTTCCTGGGAGTAAAGTGCCAAGACGGACTGCATCAGATTCCCACTGAGGTCATCAACAAAATCACCGTGATGTCTCCACCAACTAGCAAGATGGAAACACAAGCTTTCCTGGGTGCCATAGGTTTTGGAGAATGCACATTCCTGAATACAGTCAGATTGTGAGCCCTCTTTACCTGCAAGAGGAACGAGTTCCACTGGGGTCCGGAACAGCAACAAGCCTTTGCCCAGATCAAGCAGGAGATCGCTCATGTGATTGCCCTTTGCCCAGTCAGGACAGGAGCAGAGGTGAAGAACGTGCTCTACTCTGCAGCCGGGAACCATGGCTTGTCCTGGAGCCTTTGGCAGAAGGTGCCTGGGGAGACTCGAGGCCAACCACTGGGATTTTGGAGTCAAAGATACAGAGGGTCTGAAGCCAACTCCACTCCCACAGAGAAGGAAATCTTGGCTGCCTATGAAGGAGTCCAGGCTGCCTCAGAGGTGACTGATACAGAAGCACAACTTCTCCTGGCACCCTGACTACCGGGGCTGGGGTGGATGTTCAAAGGCGAGGTTCCTTCCACCCACCACGCCACTGACACGACATGGAGTAAATGAATTGCTGTTATCACAGAGTGCTCCTGTGTTGGAAACCTGAATCGCCCTGGGATTCTGGAAATAATTACAAACTGGCCCAAAGGTGAGAACTTTTGTCTGACTGATGAAGAGGAACAAGGACCAGTGACACGTGCTGAAGAAGCTCCTCCCTAAAACCAACTGCCACAAGAGGAAACACGCTACGCTCTTTTCACTGATGGTTCCTGTTTCATCATAGGGATGAACCAGAAGTGGAAAGCAGCCGTATGGAGCCCCACCCGACAGGTTGCACAAGCTACCAAAGGAGAGGGTGGATCAAATCAACTTGCAGAACTCAAAGCTCTTCAGCTGGCCCTGGACATTGCTGAGAGAGAGAAATGGCCAAAGCTCTATCTTTATACTGATCCATGGATGGTAGCCAATGCTCTTTGGGGCTGGCTGGAAAGGTGAAAAAAAGCCAACTGGCAGCCTAGGGGAAAACCCATCTGAGCTGCTGATGAGTGGAGAGACGTTGCCGCTCGGTTAGAGAAGCTACCTGTGAAAGTCCACCATGTGGATGCTCAGGTTCCCAAGAGTCGGGCTAATGAGGAACACCGAAACAACGAGCAGGTAGATCAGGCAGCAAAGATAGAGGTGTCAAAGATAGACTTAGATTGGCAACATAAGGGGGAGTTGTTCTTAGCTCAATGGGCCCATGATGCCTCAGGTCATCAGGGTAGAGATGCCACCTATAAGTGGGCACGAGACCAAGGGGTGGATCTAACCATGGACAGTATTTCAGAGGTTATCCATGACTGAGATGTGTGCTGCCATCAAGCAGGCCAAGCGAGTGAAGCTGCTCTGGTAAGGTGGGCGGTGGTCCAAGTACAAGTATGGTGAGGCCTGGCAGATTGACTCCATCACACTGCCCCAGACACGCTAGGGCAAGCGCTACGTTGCTGACCATGGTGCAAGCCACCACTGGATGGTTGGAAACCTACCCTGTGCTTCATGCCACTGCCTGGAACACCATCCTGCGCCTTGAAAAGCAAATCCTGTGGAGACATGTCACCCCTGAGTGAATTGAGTCAGAAAATGAGACCCATTTCAAGAATGGCCCTATCAATGCTTGGGCCAGGGTACATGGTATTGAATATACCATATTCCTTATCATGCACCAGCTGCCGGGAAATTTGAACAGTGTAACAGACTACTTAAAACAACCCTGAAGGCACTCGGGGGGGGACTTTTAGAAATTGGGAAATAAACTCAGCAAAAGCCAGCTGGACGGTCAACACCAGAGGCTCCATAAATTAAGCTGGTCCTGCCCAGTCTGAACCCCTGCACACAGTGGATGGAAATAAAGTCCCTGTTGTACACATGAAAGGTATTTTAGGAAGGACTGTTTGGATTGATCCCATCTCAGGCAAAGACAAAACCATCCATGGAATTGTTTTTGCTCAATGACCTGTTTACACTTGGTGGGTAATGCAGAAAGATGGAGAAAGCCATTGTGTACAACAGGGAGACCTAGTCTTAAGTGAGAACTGTGTGAAATTTTTTTGTTGTTGTTGTTTTTGTTTTTGTTTTTGTGGTGCAGATGGAAATAGAAAAAGGGGTGGATAATGTTGAAGATTGCCATGCAAGATGTTTTCCATTACCATCTGTATGGCAGATTACCTTTGTCAAGTGGGCAGTTTGCTTTATCTCTTTCTTTGAGTGACCACATTCACACCTCCCTCGGGAGGGGACATCTGCTGATAACAGACTATTGAATGTCACTGCATGACTGATAAGAACTATAACATCCCATTGTGAGATGTTCCGCCCAGAGGGAGGAGCCAAGCATTGCTACCCAGATATAATCCAGAGGTTTTTAGAACACCGACACGGCTTTCTCCACGGGATTCCCCAGAGGAACAGCAGCTGTCTCTTCTCCTACTGGATCTTCACAAGAAGAATACATCCTTCTCTACAGATCCCCCTTGCTCCAACAGAACCACAAATGATACTTCAGGAAGTCTGCAGCCACATTTTCAATTGGACTGTCACCAACACTGTGACCCACAGGGCGTCAGGTTGGGTTCTGACTCTGTCAGTGTTGTCCTGGTGTACTGCATTGTTTTATTTCATCCTTTAATTTTTTTCTTTCCCCCCTTAAAGAACTGTTATTTCCTGCTCCCATATTTTTGCCTGAGAGCCCCTTAATTTAAAATTGATAGCAATTCGGAGGGGTGGGGAGGGTTTACATTCTCCATTTCAGGGGAGGCTCCTGCCTTCCTTAGCAGACTCCTGTCTTTCCAAACCAAGTCACCAATGAACTCCTACCAAATTCGGTGAAACAAATTCCTTGGTGAAGGCCGCCTGGCTTATTGCTTGAAACCTGGCTCCCCGGTTGCAGACAGGGCAAAGAGCTCCGGAGTGGAGTACCACCCACTCCGTTCTCGCCGTAAATGTGGCCCCAATCCAATGGCTCAAAATCCGGATTTTGTCCTTAGGGGGGTGGGGGTGGGTGATCTGGGGGTTGCCAGTACGCCTGTCCAGGGTATCGGTGGGCACTCAGACTTAGATCCTAGCCTCCCACGAGACACTGAACCATTTGTGCTTGGTGAGGGAAGCGGCAAAAAGGTGAGTGAAGGCACACCAGAGGCATTGCCTCCAGTGCCTGGGGAACATGGAGGGCAGTCACCGGATAACATGGTGAAGGTGACTGTTCCTGACAAAAATCCACCTTGTCCCTGTTGTGTGGTACCCGGGTAAACTCTGTGTTAAGCCTGATTGAACATCTAAAGGAGTCACACTGGAAAAGGAGGGTTTGCTTTCGGTGTGCCAAGTGTGTAAAGGAAAATATTAACTATCATAGTGTTATTTGTCATTTTGCAAAATGCAGAGGTCCAGAAACTGAAAGGGTTCCAGCTGGAGAGTGGATCTGTGAAGTATGCGGCAGAGACTTCAGAACCAAAATTGGCCTGGGACAACACAAAAGATTGGCACATCCTTTGATAAGAAACCAAGAAAGGATCATTGCTTCCCAACTGAAAGAACATCAAATCCAGGAGCCCACAAAAGATGCTGGACAAAAGAGGAGGAAGAACTGCTGATAAGACTGGAGGCACAGTTCGAGGGAAACAAAAACATTAATAAACCTATTGCCGAACACATAACAACAAAAACAGCTAAGCAAATTAGTTACAAAAGAAGATTGCTGCGTAGGAAACCAACAGATGGAGCTGACAGAGGACCTGAGGTGAGTCATCACACCAGGAGAGCAGCTGAGGGCATGGGAATGGAACCTGGGTTGAGTCAGCAGTCCCAGGCAAGAACCGTGGACAATGGACCTGGGGAGAACCATCCACCAGGGAGGCCAGCTGCCAGAGAGAAAACAATGGATAAATTAAGACGACGCCCTGATAAGGACAACCACCGCCAGAAACCAGCAGAGGGCCGGGCAGCTGCAGGCTCATTACCAAAAGACAGTCAAGGAACGCTTATCAGCTGGAGCAATTAACCACTTCCCCAGAGCATTCAAGCAATTGATGGACGGCCAGGAGATGCTGACAATGATTAATCAGGCAGTGCAGGACTGCTTTGGATGCCTAGAATCAATAAGCCAGATAAGAACTGCTACACGTGGTAAAATGGGAAGGATACCCGGGAGAAGCAACCAAGAAAGCCATTTCAGAAGTGGATGAAGGACAGAGTGATCAAAAAAGGTAATTACCTTTGCTTTCAGCATTTATTCCATCTTGACAGGGGGAAACTAGCAAAAATTATTTTGGATGACGTAGAGTGTTTGTCCTGGGATATATCATCCAGTGAAATTTACTCAGTATTTAAAGCCAGATGGGAAACACCTGGTACTTTTGCTGGCATCAGGGACTTTGAAATTAATGGGAAGGCAGACAACAGCACCTTCAGAGGCTTAATCACGGCCAAAGAAATTGAAAGAAATGTGCAGGAAATGAGCAAGGGCTCGACTCCAGGTCCAGATAGGGTTACTCTTGGGGACATCAAAAAGATGGATCCCAGGTATTCCCGGACGGCTGAGCTCGTCAACTTCTGGTTAACATCTGGGGAGATCCCAGACATGGTGAGGGGTTGCAGAACTGTTTTGATTCCCAAATCTACAAAACCGGAACATTTAAAGGACATTAATAACTGGAGGCCTATCACAATCAATTCCATCTTGTGGAGACTGTTCTCCAGGATTGTAAAAGCAAGGCTGAGCAAAGCGTGCCCCCTCAACCCAAGGCAAAGAGGCTTTATTAGAGCAGCAGGATGCTCTGAAAACCTGAAACTCCTGCAAACTATACTTCAGACTGCCTAAAGTGAACGCAGACCACTGGGTGTTGTATTTGTGGACATCGCCAAGGCTTTTGACACCATAAGCTACCATCACATCATACATGCTTTGCAGCTGAGGGGAGTGGATCCCCACATCATTGGCCTGATGAACAATATGTACAAAGACATCAATATGTATGTCACCACAAAAATGAACACACACACAGACAAAATCCAGATCCGGGTTGGAGTAAAGCAGGGTGACCCGCTTTCACCCCTTTTATTTAACCTGGCAATGGACCCCCTGTTGTGCAAGCTGGAAGAGAGTGGTAAAGGATTCCACCGAGGACAGAGTAGTATAACAGCAGTGGCATTCGCCGACGATCTGGTCTTGTTGAGTGACTCCTGGGAAAACATGAAAACAAATATCAAGATATTAGAGACCTTCTGCGATTTCACCGGTCTCAAAACACAAGGGAAAAAGTGCCACGGCTTCTACATCAAGCCCACAAAAGACTCTTACACCTTCAATAACTGCGCTGCATGGACCATCAACAGCGCACCCCTGAACATGATCAACTCCAGGGAATATAAGAAATACCTTGGCCTACACTTTGACCCCTGGACTGGGATAGCAAAAGCCAACCTCCCCACAAAACTAGAATTCTGGCTTGAATGAATTGATCAAGCTCCACTTAAACCTCTGCAAATACTTGATATCCTCAAAACATACACCATCCCTCGACTGACCTACCTGGCTGACCATTCACAAATGAAACAGGGGCCCTTGAAGCCCTTGACCAGAAGATCCGAACAGCGGTCAAGGACTGGCTGCAACTACCTCCGTGCACCTGCAGTGCCATCTTGTACTCGAGCACGAAGGACGGCGGTTTGGGCGTCACCAAGTTGGTGGGACTGATCCCCAGTGTACAGGCCTGGAGACTGCACTGAATTGCACAGTCCTCGGATGAAACAATGAAGGAGTTCCTAGAGAAAGATCAAATGGAACAACTGTATAAGAAATTGTGGATTCAAGCTGGAGGGGAAAGCGAGAAGATAACCTCAATTTGGGAAGCACTACCGGCGAATGAACCACCCAACAGTGCAGACACAACCTCGGAGTGGGAAGCACCGACCCTTAAAACTAAATTTCCTAAACCTTGTGATTGGCGGAGAAAAGAATTCAAGAAATGGACCAAATTAGTATGCCAAGGCCGTGGAATTAAAAGCTTTGAAGGTGATAAAATTAGTAGTGATTGGCTCCAATACTATAGATGCATTCCTCACAGGAAACTCCTCACTACACTACAACTTAGGGCCAACTTCTACCCCACAAGAGAATTTCTCTCCTGGGGTAGAGAGGAAAATTACATCAAGGCCTGGAGGCACTGTGATGCGGACAACGAAACCTGCGCCCTCATCCTCGGCTACTGCCCAGTGATTCAGGACGCTCAAATCAAGAGGCACAATCATATCTGTGAAAGGCTTATTGAGGAGGCGAAGAAGAGGGACTGGGTAGTGTTCAAAGAACCACCCATAAGGGAAACCATCAAGAAGCTGTACAAACCAGATCTGATATCTGTTAAGGACGGACGTGCATTCATCGTGAAAGTGACAGTATGATACGAAGCCTCCAGAACATCTCTGGAAGAAGTGGCTGCAGAGAAAGTAAACAAGTGCAAACATTTGTAAACCAAGGTGCAAAGTCTCACCAACGCAAAGGACGTTGTTTCTATGGGCTTTCCCCTTGGAGCGCAGGGGAAATGGTACAAGGGGAACTTTGAACTTTTGAGTACACTTGGCCTCTCCAAATCGAGGCAAACAATGGTTGCAAAGACTTTATCCACAGAAGCACTCCTATCATCTGTGGAGATTGTACATATGTTCACCAGTAGGGCCAGAAGATTACATGATTCAGGGTAGTGAATTTTTGCATTTTTTGTACTTTGTAATGTTTTGTAGATTTTTATTGCTGTTTTAATATGTTGATTTTTGTATGCAATTTTTTTTTTTTGTATCACTTTTACATTTTAATAAACTAGAGAGTAGCTAGGTTCGTAAGGAAGCCAAAAGCCAGTTAGGTAGCTCATAGTGAGTAGGGACAAAGACTTTAATTCATAACGCATCAATTACCACCCGATTCAGACCAATTTACTGTATTTGAAACAATTTACCGGATTTGTCCAAGGTGGACGGGCCACCTTTATTTAACCCGGAAAAGGAACATATATTATTTATACGTGTTTGAAAAATAGCCAAATGCCTCGTCATCTAATTAGTGACGTGCATGAATGGATGCACGGATTCCCACTGTCCCTACGTACTATCCAGCAAAACCACAGCAAAGGGAACGGGCTTGGCAGGATCAGCGGGGAAAGAAGACCCTGTTGAGCTTGACTCTAGTCTGGCACTGTGAAGAGACATGAGAGGTGTAGAATAAGTGGGAGGCCGGGCATGCGCTCGGCAGTGCGGGGTGACCCGCCCGCTGGCGTCCCAGACGTTGGTGAAATACCACTACTCTGATTGTTTTTTCACTTACCTGGTGAGGCGGGGGGGCAAACCCTGAGGGGGGCTCTCGCTTCTGGCGCCCACCCCCAGGGTGGCTAACGGCCACTCTGTTGGATAGTGAACCCCCATCTCCCAGTCGCTGTATAGACTGATCTGCCTGCAGGCACAGGAATGAGGCTGAGCACTCAGACATCTCTTAGTGGGCAGCAGAGGGCACAGCCGCACAGCAGCCAGTCCTTTCAGGAGTCTTGGCAGCCACGGCAGGGCACGGAGGGGCTGCAGGGTGCTCATTTAACACAGCCAGGCTGCTCCGGGCACCTCCACCACTGACTCCAGGGACGGCACACTCAGCTGACGGCGCCCTCCCGCCAGGGGCAGCGGCATGGCCCCGGGTGACCAGGGGACATATTGCTGGGAAAACACCTCTGCCAAGGGTGGCAGCACAGTCCTGAGGGCAGCAGGGCACTCCCTGGGCAGGTCACTCTCACCTGGGGAGGCTCCACGGCTCTGCCTGGTGGCCTCCTGGTGGGCTGTGCCTTCTGCACTCATCCTCTTCCCTTGCTCATCCAGCACAGTGTCTGCTCTCGCTGCTGCCTTCCCCAGTGCCCTGCTTTCTCCGTTAGCCTTGGTGGAGAGCCAGTGAATGCCCCATCCTTGGAAACATTCCAGCTCAGATGGGCTCTGAGCAACATAATGGAGTGAAAGATGCCTCTGCCCCCACCACACAGGAGGCCCTGTGGTGTCAGCTACTGGAGTGGTCAGTGTCTCTTGTAGGATGCAATTCCCCCAGAGAGCAGAGAGAACACAAACACCACAGCTGGCAGGAACACCCTCCATGGAGATAGGAATATTCTGGATCAACAGGCTCAGGCTGCTGACTTTTGCCCCCTTGTAGATGGACACAAGTGTCTGAAGTTACTGAGAGCCAGGAGGCCCCACAGTGTCTCTGAGTCCCCTTGGTTCCCTGCGATCACACAGTGTCCCAGTGTCCCTTTGGTTCCATGAGGCCCCACAATGTCACAAGAATCCCGGACACAACGAGGTTCTGGGGGATCCCAATGGATTGTTGGTTCCAACTGGCCTCACTGAGTCACAAGGGCCTCTGGACTCCTTGAGACTCCACAGTGCTACAGTGTCCCTTTGGTTCCACAAGCGACAGCTTCACAATGGTTCCTGAGCATCTTTAGGCACCAGTGTCTCAGAGCATCCCCTCAGTTCCATGAACTCCACAGTGTCACAATGTCCCCTTTGTTCCATTTAGTTCT
The DNA here is from genome assembly GCF_028551555.1 of Melozone crissalis. Lineage (NCBI taxonomy): Eukaryota > Metazoa > Chordata > Aves > Passeriformes > Passerellidae > Melozone > Melozone crissalis. The sequence goes on from NW_026535912.1 coordinate 4,504,850, forward strand.
GCAGTGTCACAAGGATTCCTGGAAAGAATGAGGCCCTGAGGTATCACAATGGATGGTTCCATGAAGTCCCAGAGTTTCACAGTCTCCTCTTGCTTCCATGGATTCTACAAGACCCTGGAGTGTCACAGGGCCCCTACAGTCCCATGAGTCTTCACAGTGTGACAATGTCCCCAGGAGACACTGCAGTGTGACAATGTCCCCAGGAGGCAGTGCAGTGTCACAGAGGAGCAGCACTGGAGTGGGCACAGCACCAGGGGAGGTTTGGCAGTGCTTCCATGTCTGTGACACAACAGTGGTGGCAACACCAACGTTCCCATCTCTAAGATAACACAGATGTTCAAGACCGAGCATTCCCCTGTCAGTGACACCCCAGTGGTGGCAACCTCAAAGTTCCCCTGTCTATGACATGACAGCAGTGGCAATACCAATGTGCCCCTGTTTATGACACCAAAGCAATTGCAAGCCCAGTGTTCCCCTCTCTGTGACACCACAGAGGTGGCACCCACAGCATTCTCCTCTTTATGACAGCACCACAGTGGCAAGCCCAACATTGCCCTCTCAGTGACACTGCAGGGGTGGCAGCCCCAAATGCTCCCCTGTGACACCACAGCAGTGACTCCCCCAACATTCCCCTCTCTGTGATACCACTGAGTTGGCAGTTCCAGCATTGACTTCTGTAGGACACCACAGGGGCAGCAGCCCCAAGATTACCCTGTCTTTGAGCCCACAAGGATGGCAGCCCCAACATTCCTCTCTCTATGATACCACAGCAGTGGGAGCCCCAGAATTCCCCTGTCTGTGGAACCCTAGCAGTGTCAGCCCCAACATTTCCCTCTCTGTGACATCATAGTTGTGGCAGCCCCAAGTCCCCCTCTCTGTGACACCAGAGCAGTGGAAGGCCCAGAGTTCCCTGTCTGGTGACACTGCAGCTTTGGCAGCCCCAACATTCTCCTCTCTATGACTCCACAGCAGAGGCAGCCCCCAGCCCCCAGTATTCTCATGTGTATGATACCATTGTGGTGGCAGCCACAACGTTCCTCTCTCTGTGACGCCTCAGTTGTGGCAGCCTCAGTTGTCCCTTCTATGACACTACAGCAGCAGCCACTCCAACATTCCCCTCTCCATGACACCTGAGCTGTGGCAGCCCCAGTGTTCCCCTCTCTGTGACACCACAGCTGTGGCAGTCCCGTTGTCCCAGTTTCTGTGACACCACAGCGGTTGCTGCCCGAACGTTCCCCTCTCTGTGACACTGCAGCTGTGGCAGCAGAACTAAAACAGAAGCAGCAGCCGTGGAAGAACAGGGGAGCAGGGGAGGAGCAGAGAAGGAGCAGTGGAACAGTGGTAGATGAGCAGTGTTGGAGCAGCAGTGGAGCAGTGGTGGAGGAGCTGAGGAACCGTGCTGAAACTGCACCACACAGCTTTTGAACAGCAGTGGAGTGAGCATGGAAAAGGAGGAACAGTGGTGGCACAGGAACTACAGCCATGGAACAGTGGTGGCACAGGAGCTACAGCCATGGAACAGTGGTGGCACAGGAACTGCAGCCGTGGAACAGTGGTGGCACAGGAGCTACAGCCATGGAACAGTGGTGACACAGCCCCACAGCTGTGGAGCGGTGCCTGAGATGCTGAAGCTGTGGGACACAGAGTGGCTCCCAGCGCTGTGTCCTGCAGGAGCCGGTCCCGCACACACCAGTGCGATGCCCCTCTGGCTGAGCCAGAGCTGGGGACACAGGCAGGAATTGCTGCTGGGCTGTGCAAGGCGTGGATCGAGTGCAATTAATGGTGACCTGGGCATTTGATCCTGTTCATTGTGGCTGCTTTTGTGCAGTCGGGGCCTTTCCAGTTCATCTGAAGTCATGAGTCATGAACTCAGGAGAAACTTGGGACATAAGGAATCAAAGCGCCTTCTGTCCTGCTGTCTTGGTTTGAAAGACAGGTGCCTGCTAAGGAAGGCAGGAGCCTCCCATGAAATGGAGAATGTGAACCCTCCCCCTCTGAATTGCTATAATTTTAAATTAAGGGGCTCTCAGGCAAAAAATAAAAAGTATAGGAGCCAGAAATACCAGTTATTTAATAGGGAAGAAAATAAAAGGATAAAATCAACAATGCAGTACAATCAAACAACACTGACAGAGTCAGAACACAACCTGACACCCTGTTGGTCAGGCTGTTGGTAGCAATCCAATTGGAAATGTGGCTGCAGTCCTCCTGGAGTGGCAGGTGTGGTTCTGTTGGTGCAGGGGCTCCCGTAGAAAAGGGTGTAGTCTTTCTCTGAGGATCCAGTGGAGGAACAGGCAGCTGCTATTCCACTGGGAAATCCAGTGGAGAAGTTGTGCTGCTATTCCAGAATCTCCAGATTCTATCCAGTTAGGAATGCTTGGCTCTTCCCTCTGGGCAGAGAATCTCCCAATGGGATGCTGTAATTCTTATCAGCCATGCAGTGACATTCAATAGGCTGTTATCAGCAGATGCCTTCACCCCTGGAGGGAGGAGTGGTTGTGGAAGAGATAAGGAAAACTGCCATAGAGATGGCAAATAAAATCCATTTTGCCTTGCAATCTGGGACACCTGCAGAGGAAGACATCTTGGTAGAAGTTGAATGATTTCTGATTTGGGAACCAAAGTGGGTCAATTATTGGCCTGTGGTTTGTTCTCATCCAGAAAGATGTTCCAAAGTACTGCAATTTGGAAATAAAACCAGGAACGTGCTTCTTCATCTGGATATTGCATATGGACTATAGAGCTATTTGTGGTCAATATGATAAGAAAACAACTGGAAATCTTTTCTTGATTTCACTCTTTCTTCCAGTCTCTGGGATTAGGCCTCCAACACTCCCTGCGGGTCTTCTTTCCATAATCTGCTCCTCCGGAGTTGGGATGTGACAAATCAGCAGTGGGAAGAGGGAGGACAATGGACCATTACAACTGCAAACTCTGGTTTTTGTAGTCTTTGGATTTCCAGTGCTTAGAAACCGTCATGTTTTCAACTGTCTGAACAAATCCCACATTTGTCACTTTTTCCGTGGCAGAAAACCTTCCTTTGGCCTTATTTAGGAACCGACCCTGGGAAACACCTCAGTGCAGATGCTTTTTTGTTGGTTTTGCGCAGAGATGACAAGAAAATGAGCACACAGGGCACGGATGAGAGAAAGGGAAGAAACAGTTCCTTTCTTTTCTCTTCCTTGTGGAAACTCTCCTCTAGAGGTTGTGCTCCAGCCGGAGACGTCCTGGGCCAAGGGCTGAGGGAAGCAATTCAGCTGAGGCAGTTGAGGCATCTCCTCCCTGGTCTGTAGCCCTAGGGCTGAGAGGGGACACGGGTGCTCCCCTTGCAGCCCTTGCAGCCCCTGGAATGGGGGATTCCTCCTGCCTCTGCCAGGTGCTCCTGGTCCTGGCGTTAGCCCTGGCCTGGCTGCTCCTGCTCTGAGCTCCCTGCCATGGTCATTGCTGGTGCTGGAGGGCAGGAGGGAGGGATTAAGTGCAAACCTTGGAGGCGCCAGTGGGCTCAGAGATGGCTGGAGGTGACAGTGACAGAGTGACGGGAGGTATAGATGGACACAGGGACAAGACAACACCCCAAAGAAAACCTCTTGGAAACTTGGGGGACTTTGAGTGTAAAATACACACGAACACAGACACACAGACAAAGAATACTGCAAAGCATTTCCCAGCTGTCTTAGGTTGGACAGTGGGGGTGTATTCTATTCCTATCTGATGGGGCAGTTATCTTATGTTAATTGGGCAGTTTTCTTTATCTCTTTCACAACCCATCCTCCCTCCCAGGAGATATCTTTTGTTAATGGGCCATTGAGTGCCACTGCATGACTGATAAAATTCCATCATCCCATTGTAAGAAGCTCTGCCCAGAGGGAGGAGCCAAGCATTCCTACCTGGATATAATCAGAGGGCTGGAAGACCAGAGTCAGCCTTTTCCACTGGATTGCCAGAGGAAGACCAGGCCCAACACCACCACCACTGGATCTTCAGAGGAAAACCCCACTGTTCTACAGGATCCCTGCCACCGCCACTATGACCCACAGGGTGTCAGGTCGTATTCTGAATCTGTCAGTGTTTTTTCTTTGTACTATTGTGTTTATATTTTAATTTTCCTGCTAAATAGCTGTTATGCCTATTCCCATATCTGTTTCCTTAGAGCCCCATAATTTCAAAATTATAACTGTTCGGAAGGAGGTTGTTTACATTTTCCATTTGAAGGGAGGCTCTTGCCTTCCTTAGCAGACACCTGTCTATTCAAACTGAGACAATGCCCCAGGACACCCAGGCGAGTGAGGAGGAAGTCAGTGCCCCTTTTCCCCTTTCTCCTGCTCCATCTCCCAGCCCAGCACAGCCCCCAGCTGCAGGACAACCTCACTGCCGATGCCGTCCTGCCGGGGAAGCACTGGGGAGACCTCCTTCCCCTTCCCTCTGTCACAGAGGCAAATCTCATCCTCTCTTTGTCCTTCCTGCCCCAGACAAGGAGCTGAGGATGGAAACCAGGGTGGACAAATCCTCACAGCAGAACCTCGTGGAAGAGGCTGTTTTGCTCAGCTCCATGGCACAAGAATCCAATGGAGAGGAAAAGCCCTGGAGATCCCACAGGAAGAGGGGCTGCAAACCCAGCCCAGTGTGCTCTGAGGAGGAAAGACCCACCCTGGGCCAGGAAGGTGGACGGAACTTCAGCCAGAGCTCGGAGCTGGTGGTGCATGAGCAGCTTCACAATGGGGAGAATCCCTACAAGTGCTTGGAGTGTGGGAAGAGCTTCAGGCAGAGCAGCACCCTGATCCGCCACCAGGTGATCTACACCGGGCAATGGCCCTACAAGTGTGAGGAATGTGGGAAGGGCTTCAGCTGCAGCTCAGAACTCATCAGGAACCAACGCATCCACACTGGGGAGAGGCCCTAAGAGTGTTCCCATTGTGGGAAGAGGTTTCAGATCAGCTCTCATCTCCTCCTGCATGAGTGGATTCACACTGAGGAGAGGCCCTTCCACTTCCCTGAGTGCGGGGAGGGATTCCAACACAACTCCCACCTCAGCGTCCACCAGCGCACCCACACCGGGGAGAGGCCCTACAAGTGTCCCCAATGTGGGAAGAGCTCCTCAAACAGCTCTACCTTGTCCCGACACCAACGGAGGCACCGGTAAGGGAAGCCCTGTGCGTGCTCCAACTGCAGGAGCAGCTTTGTGCACTGGTGCAGCTTCATCCCCCATGGGAGGTCCCACATTGGTCAGAACACTGGTGACCCACATTCCCAGTGATCCATGTTGGGACAACACCTGACTGGTTATCCTTTTGGCCCTAATTTTCTTCTGATTTGTCTTTATCACCTAAAAACACCTGAAACAGGACTAAAATGAAAGTAATTGATCAAGGATGTCTGAAGTCCCACCATTTAACAGGTATTTGAGGTGGAATTTATGGTTTGTGAACATTTGTTCTGTAGGATTTGTGGGTTCTTGGGGGATTTCAGCAAGTGTTCTGAGACAGAGTAAAGATCCATTCTGAATTAGTTGAAGTGTCTAAGAAAGGTGAAAAGTCTGTGAGGCCAAAGCTGAAGGAAAAGCTCGCATGCCGAGACAGCAAGGAGACAGCAAGGAGACAGAGAAAGAAAAACAGAAAGACCACAAGGTCGATTTGCCCCCGACTTAGAAATTCCTTTGATAAAGAAGAACTGGTGCTAAATGTCACGCAGAATGAATATGTATGAACTTATTGTGAAACTGTATGCATATGCATTTGGAAGGGGGATAAAAGAAGACCCGAGGTCTTCAGAGGTACGCATGCCTTTTTGGGGGACTTGTGTCCGGTGCACGTCGTAATAAAAGCATACCAGGCTTTACAACTTTTACAAAGTTTTGAGGTTTCTTCTTTTCTCCACAAAACAGTTCTCCATATCTTTGCACTCCAGAATTCCAGATAGATTGGTCTGTCACCTCAAAATGATTCAACCCCATTGAAAACACCTCAATTTTACCCCAAAATTGACCAATCCATGTCAAAATGCCTTATTCCCATCTAGGAAAAATTCAGTCCCATGACAAATCTACTGGATTCCACAGTGTCCAGGGTGAGAGGGGGTTGGAAGGAGATTGGGAGAACTGGCATCCAAATTTGAGGGTGTGGGATTGGGATTGTGTGGGGCTGGGTGTGTGGCCTGTATTTTGATAGTAAATAAAACTTCCAGAATGACTGATTTCTGTCCCATTCATTTTTTGTCAGTTCCAGTTTGTTTTTCAGACGGCCACCTTCGCAGCTGATTGTGTTTGTGCCCTCCTTTCTCTCCTGCCTTTCTTTGCCTGCTCTGTTTCTCTCTCAGTGTCTCTCTTGACCCAGGGCAGCTCCCACCAAAGACCCTGCCCTGATTTATTTCCCACTCCAGGAGCTACAACAACCAGAGGTGAAGCTATGAAGGCTGGCAGTGAAATGTCACTGTAAGATCGTGCTCCACTTGGCCTTTGGCTCCTTCTTAAGAACTTTGCCTTCCAGGGCAGGAACATCTTTTCCTGCCTGGGAACTGGAATTCCAGCCCCTGGCAGTGTGTGCCATGGATCCCAGAGGGGCATTCCCGAGGCTCCCAGGGTGCTGCTCCTGCTGTGCCTCCCAAGGAGCTCTGCAGGACTGTAGAAGTCCATCCGAAAATCCTTCATTTTTTGCCTCACAATTGTCATGAGAAAAAGACCACTGAAGCGTTAAAAACTGTTGAGCCAGTTGGGAAAGAAAGTCTTATGCTTATTTCGTGTGTTCACACGTGGTGTTTGCAGAACATGCCATGCTGTACTCTAAGGGGGCATGCTGCCCTTTTTTGAACAATGGAACTGGACTTTCTTCCAATCTCCTGACTTGGCTGGACTGAGCTCTGGGGTGGCTCCCCCCCTCCATGAGAAGACCCCTCTTGCCTGTCTTCAACCACTGTGACGGACCAACAGAGATGCGAATCCTCTCATCAAGGAACCAAGAACCCCTCTGGCGCCCTACTGGCACCCCCATGGCCCCGCCCCCGGCAACCTCCTTCCAGAGACTGGGACTATACCCCCTCCCAACTCAGGGAGGGGGGAAAACCTGCCCAGAGTAAAACATACCTGTGAGCATTCGGCCATGAAAACAATGGAACAGTCTCACCCCCTCCTCCTGGTCCTATTCTTCTCCCCTCCATGGAAACTTAATTTTGGCCACCCTTCCCCCAACCAAGAACAGTATATCTTGGGGTTCAGTTTGACTGCCTCTCTGAGATCTCCCCAAGACGTGTATCAGCAAGTTTTGGCGGCGGGACCCCGAAGACATCACGTTTTGGTAGCTATACCCCATTCCCTAACCTTCTTTCCTCCCTTTTTCCCTTGTCCTACCCTTCTCTTCCCCGGATCCCCTAACCAAACGCATATTTAGCTGTGGTTATTGTCAATAAAATTGCATCTTGTTGATTTGTTACTGCAAAACCCCTGTGCCTTTGTTGGTTATTTTTGCACCCAAAAATCATTCGTCACCCATTTTTTTTGGGGGAATAAATCCCCTGGAAAGGGGTGATCCCTTAGCAATTGCCACTGCCCCTGACCAAATCCTAGAAAGTGTACAAAAGACTGCATGTTTGCAAATGATTCATGAGAAAAAATTAATTCCTGGTTTTGAATCCCCAATGCAATTGCCTGTGAAGCCTGAAATTCTGACCCCTTTAATTCGTGGGCTTCCAGAAACATTGAAATCAACAGCATTCACTATTCAAAAAACAGTTATGGCTCTAAGCCCAATAGATAGATTAGAAAGACTTCCTAACAACTCCACTCATCAGTCTGAGTCCACTGACACTGCACCTTCGCCCTATACACCAACACAGACCCCCACAACACCATCTGACACATCTAGCAGCAGCCGCAAGACTTGGACATGGGGTGAGGTAGCAGTTGATTTAATAAACTATTGTAGACAGTATGGGCCTGTAAAAACCCTGGAAGAAAAATCAGAAAAAACAAAAGGTGTCCGGTTTATGGGAACCCCTAACACTGAAAACACAGAACCAGGAAAACAGATTTCCAACAGACAACACTGGTGGATGCTGGGAATAAAGAAAGGGGTTCCCCGGGACATAATGGATGGTTTACCACTTGAAAAATTGCAGAAAATCATAACTAACTGGAATTTCAGAAGAACAAATACCCAGCCAAGTGCCCCGATCCCCCTCCCTCACCAGAAACTAACAAATACTCCTACCAATACACAGTTCAGTACACACAGTACATCACAGTCTTTCACACAGAACACAGGCAATGAGCCAAAGTTAACCCTTCCCCAGTTTCTCCCTCGGAACCTGGGCAGTGAGGCTGCGTCTCAGCCTCTCCCTCAGAACACAGCCAGTGAGCCAAGATTAACTCTTTCTCAGCTTCTTTCACAGAACTTGGACAGTGAAACCCTGGCTGCGTGTCTCCTGAAAAGCACCAGCAGTGAGCCGGAAGTAACTCTTTCGCAACTTCTTTCACAGAGCCTAAGCAACATAACTGCCCACCCGCCCGTGCCCCAAAACACAAACAGTGAATCTTCACCAACAGAGCTTTCGAGAAACTAGTATCTCCACCGCTTACAGGTGAGCGAAGGGGTGGAAGTTGGGTTTACTTACGAATGCCCACAAAAAATGAATCAGGAGACATGTTAATTACAGCAATCACGGGCCCTAAAAAAGTTCTGGTAGCCTACATTGTTGATACGGGAGCCCAGATTTCTGCACTAAGACATAGAGATGCCCAGAAGTGTGGAGTTGTTCCAACAAAAAGGCAATGCTGCATTCTTAATGCTTTAGGAACCATAGAACCCATGAATGTTGCTTTAGTCAAAGTAACACTCCCTGGAGAAGAAAATCAATTGGTTGTCAAAATGGTAATTGGGGACATACCAAATAATCTGCTAGAGATGGATGTCCTCTCAGGAAGGCAGTGGGAAGACACCGAGGGTTTCCTGTGGTCTTTTGGCACTCCGCCACTTAACATTAAACTGCTTCAGACCGCACCCGCACTGCCTTACAGTAAAACAATCAATGTGAAACAGTATCTCTTGCCTTCTGGAGCTAGAGAAGGCATCAAACCAGTTATTCAGGAATTGCGTGATCAAGGAATAATTATTAACACACGCTCCCCATACAATTCACCCGTGTGGCCAGTCCGAAAGCCTAACGGGAAGTGGAGGCTTACGGTCGACTACTGTAGGCTGAATGCCAACACTGACCCTCTGACTGCAGCAGTGCCAAATTTAGCTGAACTGATAACATCAATACAAGAAAAGGCTCACACAATCATGGCAACCATAGATGTCAAAGACATGTTCTTCATGATACCTATACAGCCAGAGGACATGGATTGCTTTGCATTCACATGGGAGGGACAGCAGTACACATTCACTAGACTCCCTCAGGGATACAAACACTCTCCAACACTAGCACACCATGCTTTAGCTAAGGATTAGAAAAAATACCTAAACCTGACACTGTAGCTGTGTACCAATACATTGATGACATTTTGGTGGGAGGAGAGGAAATTAAAGAGGTGGGGGATCTCCAGCAGAATATAATCTCTCATCTGGAGAGCCTTGATTTAAAGATTCCCTCAGAGAAAATTCAAAAGCCTTCTCAGGAAGTAAAATTCCTGGGAATTTGGTGGCGATCTGGCAGCACATGCATCCCACCTGACACTTTAACTTCTCTAGAGCAGATGAAAATGCCTGAAAACAAAAAAGACCTCCAGCAAGCCTTAGGACTGTTAGTATTCTGGAGGAAACACATCCCAGATTTCTCAATCATTGCTAGGCCCCTTTACAATTTACTGAGAAAAGGAGTCAAATGGGATTGGACTCCTTCTCAGCAGGAAGCACTGCAATTACTGATTTTTGAAGCCACTGCACATCAGGCATTGGGGCCCATTCACCCTAAAGACCCTTTCCAAGTGGAATGGGGATTTGCCTCCTCAGGGCTATCAATACACATCTGGCAGCGAGGTCCTGAGGGTCCAACAAGGCCTGTCAGCTTCTTTTCCCGTGGTTTTAAAGATGCTGAGAAGAGATACACTACCTGGGAAAAGGGATTGTTTGTTGTTAGCTCAGCTCTCATTGAAGTAGAGAAAATCACAAGGCAGCAAGCTATCATCTTGAGAGGTCCCTTCAAGGTAATTAAAGCTGGTACAAATGGGACCCCTCCACCTGACGGCATAGCCCAAAAGTCGTCAGTCAGGAAATGGGATGCTCAAATAGAGTATTACTGCAATAGCTTTTCTGTCACAGAAGGTGCTGCAAAATTCTTGGCAATACAAGACACTGAGAGCCTGGATAGTAGCCAAGACAAACCTGCTTCTGTAATAAAAATAGCACCACCATTCTCACCTGAAATAGCAGCAAACTGTTGGTTTACAGATGCTTCCTCAAAGCAGGAAGGAAAAATTTGGAAATATAAGGTGGCTGCCTTACATATTTCATCTGGTGAAAAGATTATCACAGAAGGGGACGGCAGCACTCAGGTAGGAGAACTCATAGCCCTCTGGAGTGTTTTCCAGCGTGAGGCACAAAACACTTCTCCTGTTTACATCTATGCTGATTCATATGTGGTATACAAAGGCTGAACTGAGTGGCTCCCTTTCTGGCAACAGAATGGCTGGGAAGTTAACAGAATCCCAGTGTGGCAGAAAGATAAGTGGAAAGAAATCCTAGAAATCACCAGTAAAGGAAACTTTCTGGTTGGTTGGGTAGCTTCTCACCAAACTGATGGGAATCAAGCAGGTGAATGGAACAACAGAGTTGATGAACTAGCAAGGCTTAGCCCCCTGAAAAAAGAAACTATTTCAGAGGATTGGAATCAACTGTTAGAATGGTTACACGTAAAAAGGCAGCACACAGGGGCCAAAGATCTGTATCAGGAAGCACACGCCCGCGGCTGGCCAGTCACCAGGGAAATGTGTAAAACATGCATATCGGCCTGTGAACAGTGCTGCAAGCGACTGGAAAGGCATCCTTTAGAGGATGATCCTCTGCATTTGAGGAAAGGTAAAGGCTTGTGGGATGCGTGGCAGGTAGATTATATTGGTCCTTTTAAGAAATCAGGAGGTAAACATTTTGTGTTAGTAGGAGTGGAAATTGTATCTGGGTTGGTACGAGCTGATGCTTTTAAAAGGGCCACAGGTGAAAATACAGTTAAAGCTTTGCAGGGATGGTTTGGAACTTTTCCAAAGCCACAAGAAATTCAGTCTGACAACGGGTCTCACTTTACTGCCAAGGTGGTTCAGGATTGGGCCAGAGCCGAAGGCATAAAGTGGACCTTTCATACTCCTTACTACCCTCAGGCTAACGGAATCGTGGAAAGGACAAATGGCCTTTTAAAGTGGTTCCTTAAGCCCCAGAAAGCAAGCTGGGACTGTTGGCTGTGGGAGGCTGTTAAAGGGGTAAATAGCAGGTGGGGAGTGAACGGCTGCCCCAAAGTCACTGCTTTTTACCCCACACCTCCAAGCATCATCCCTTCACTGGAAGGTCCCGACGATGCAAACAATCCATCGCATTACCCTGGACAACCTGTCTTAGTGGACCTGCCCACGGTGGGCGAGGTACCACTTGTGCTGAAAACCCCTCTGAATAAATATGCATGGGTAGCCTCTGACACTCTTGGAAAAGAGCACCGCATACACACACGCTGGATAATCCCCTCATTTTAAACTCCTTTCTGCCTGTCAGTGGCCGGATTTTTTGTTGTTCTTGCTTTTACAGGTGAACCCCGAGGGACATGAGAATCGTCTGAAAACATGATAACCTTGCTAATACTTTTCTGCATTTTACCGCAATTTCATGGACAACCCCCTGGTGAGCAGCTGTGGCCTGAAGCCATCGTTCAGCACACTAGTGTCCTTGGAACCTATCCCAAGGGCCGTTACCCGAGCCTGGCAACCCTAGTGCAGCATGACTCCAAGGTGTACCACCCGAATGAGTGGAGGTGGGATCAGAATGAGTTGATGAGAACCCTGACGGGAACAGTTGGTGAGTCAATTACGGTAACATGCAGAAAGGTGGAAGGAACCCTCCGTGAAAAGGCCACCTCCATCATAGTTGCTGGAAATTTTATGGAAGCAGGTGGAAGGAATCATCTGGATATCCCCTCAGCAAAATTGTGTCCCACAAAGAAATGGGGGTGTTCCAAAAAAGAAAGTCCCCTTACTTTGTGTTGCCACCAGGAACATGTTGGTAGTTATGTTTCTAGTACCAAAACCACCAATGTTGCAATTACAAAAGATTGTAATGATGAATCACTTGATTGCTGGTAGTTTTGCTTTGATCAAACCCACTTATGTGACATGTCGTTGGGAGAATGACACAGCTAGTCCATTAGGACTAAGAGGCTTGGTTTACACATTCAAGATAAACACTGTACCAAAACCCACACCGAGTGCTGTAATTACACTCTCTCAGACCCAAAGTGTGAACCTTTTTTCTAACGTCACACCCCAATTGGCAGAGGCAGCAGGGAACTCCTTCGAGTGGCCCTGGTCTTAAGCCTTCCTGCAATGTACCGGATCTATGGGAGATGTCACGGGTCTAACTTGCTAACAGTAGTCACACATGAGGATAAGTTGTACACCAGACAAGAATGGGAGAAACACAAAACCTGGCAACTTCAAGGAGTAGTAGGTGAACTAATTAGTGTTGGGTGTTGAATGGTTAATGGGTCTAATTACAGCAAAGCGATGTCAATCAGTGCTTCCACAGATCGGAAAACGAACAGAAGCAAATCTGTACGCACCCAAGCGTAAGAGGATTGCTGGCACAGCTTCACATTAACCGACACTACAGAGGTAATTTGTCTCTGGTCCAAGGATACTCAAGGCCTTTCTTTTAAATTTGTAATAAATGCTGAAACCACTGTTACCACTGTTACCACTGTTACCACTTCACCCATACCACCGGTCATACTCATCCCGATAATTTTCAAGATTGGGCCTTATGTGATCAGGAAAACTGGCCAACAACAAATATTGTTCAATCCGGCATGGTCTCTCAAACAGGCAAAATTGCTAATGCAGAACAATGTTTCAGATATTCAGCCAGCCTGTTCTCTGTTCCTGCAAACCTCTTTTGAAGGCTGGACCACTTGACTTCGGAAATGAAGCTCCTTTAAAACTAGAACACCAAGGGATGTGACCGGTGTTGTGGGTACAGGATTGGGAATTCTGAATAGCATGTATTCTGAAGTACTAATGAACAAATTGGCTACTACAACTAGAGACCTGACCAGATTGCAGCAACCACTGAGGTCATCTCTGTCAGCCTTAGGGACGCACCAGTGGCTGCTGTCAAACATTTTGCCAAATTGGGAAAGAGTGAATGTGAATGATCACAAATTGGTAATTGATGCACTTAGTGCTACACAGAACAATGTTTCCTTAGCCCTCAGCTGTATCCAGGCACAATTGTGGATGCAATCAGTCTCTGCTGCAATTATAAGAGAGGGTGAGGAAGGCACCTTCCCCACAGAAATTCGGAAGATAATCTGGGACAGTGCCACTGAATTTGAAAGAGAATTCCAATCCTGGTGGAACCTGGTGAACTTTACCTATAACCCCATTTCAAACACAGCCACTGCTTTTGTCTTAACCATACGCAATGCCTCTGTACATTTGGTCTTCCCTGTTATTGCATTAGGATTAAACCATGACGGAGCTGTTCTCTATCCTACTGAACATAGGGGATGGGCCCGTCAGGTCGATGACAAATGGCAAACTGTTAATCTGGAAACTTGTATTGTCCGAGAACAGCAAGGGTTTATCTGTGAAAGCAGTGCAATTGTAGCTCAGGATATCTGTTTGGACACAGAGCAAAACATCTGTCATTTTGAGATTCGTCCACATGAGGATACCCAGACAGTTCTTATATACATAGGCAATGGCTGTGCATGCTTTAGAACGACATGTGATTCTGTTTTTGTAGAAGATGTTGTGGTAGATACAAAGAATCATTCAAACTTTTGTGCTTGTAACTTTACTAAGATAGTAGGATGTGATTTCTCTTACGAAGCTCCAGTTACTTCTCACCACCTGTTGCAATCCAACTACACACTGATCCAGAAGCTGATGCCCACTCCTATCGGAATGAACCTCACCCTCGTGAGACAACTGCTACTCCATTGGGACCTGGTTGACATCCTCGAGAAAATCAAGGAGAACAGACAGAAGACTCTGGTGACTGTTCATCACAACGTGAGACAAATACACCGGGTTATGGAGAGGGTAAAGCAAGATGCTGAGCATAGGTGGTGGGATACTCTCTTTGGGTGGTCATCTACTGCCACAGGTATTCTGAACAGTGTGTGCCATCCAATTGTTGTTCTTTTGATCCTAGTTACGCTTGGCTTTATCTTGTCAGCAGCCCTATTCATTCTGAATTGGAACATGATGAAAAAGCTTAAGAGACTGTCAACTGTAGTCAATGCACACTGCTTAACTGATGTACTCTATACAAGAGATGTCCCCAAAACACTTGATACGAAACAGTTATGAATTAAGCATATGTGCTTTAGAGAAACTTCTTAATTATAAAGTATGATTTACAGAAAGTTACTTTAATTTTTAGAAAATAATTTTAAAAGACAATGATTATACTGTGATTTGCTTATTGTTTTGATTATTTGTGATTTGTTTTAATAATTTTTGAAATTGTTAAACAAATGATATTGCTTTAATTGATTAATGTTTTTGAAATTGGTAAAATTAATCATAATTTTTTGAAATTGTTATAACAAATAACCACGTGTGAAATTGTTATGATGATCAATATTAATTATGTTTATGTTTATTGGTTCCCCCTTTCCCTCTTTCTTTCTTTTCCTTCTCTTCCCCTTTTATCCCCTCTCTCCTGTCACCCCTACTTTTCCGGGGTTATGCTACCGACATGCAACGAGTTTCAAAGACACTCTAGAGCACTGCTGATGAAGATTCCTCAAGACAATCGTGAGTCACGGGGTCGTGTGGAAGTCCATCCGAAAATCCTTCATTTTTTGCCTCACAATTGTCATGAGAAAAAGACCACTGAAGGGTTAAAAACTGTTGAGCCAGTTGGGAAAGAAAGTCTCATGCTTATTTCGTGTGTTCACACGTGGTGTTTGCAGAACATGCCATGCTGTACTCAAAGGGGGCATGCTGCCCTTTTTCTGAACAATTGGACTGGACTTCCAAACTCCAGGCCTGGTTGCACTGAGCTCTGGGGTGGCTCCCCCCCCCTCCATGAGAAGACTCCTCTTGCCTGTCTTCAACCACTGTGACGGATCAACAGAGATGCGAATCCTCTCATCAAGGAACCAAGAACCCCTCTGGCGCCCTACTGGCGCCCCCATGGCACCCCCATGGCACTCCCCCTGGCAACCTCCTTCCAGAGACTGGGACTATACCCCCTCCCAACTCAGGGAGGGGGGAAAACCTGCCCAGAGTAAAACATACCTGTGAGCATTCGGCCATGAAAACAATGGAACAGTCTCACCCCCTCCTCCTGGTCCTATTCTTCTCCCCTCCATGGAAACTTAATTTTGGCCACCCTTCCCCCAACCAAGAACAGTTTTTCTTGGGGTTCGGTTCGACTGCCTCTCTGAGATCTCCCCAAGACGTGTACCAGCAAGTTTCGGCGGCGGGACCCCGAAGACATCACGTTTTGGTAGCTATACCCCATTCCCTAACCTTCTTTCCTCCCTTTTTCCCTTGTCCTACCCTTCTCTTCCCCGGATCCCCTAACCAAACGCATATTTGGCTGTGGTTATCATCAATAAAATTGCATCTTGTTGATTTGTTACTGCAAAACCCCTGTGCCTTTGTTGGTTATTTTTGCACCCAAAAATCATTCGTCACCCGTTCATTTCAGGCGGACCTTCACAAGGGCCAGCGGACAAGGTCCAGCAGCTCTGTTGGTTCTGCAGTGCCACAAGGGCTCCTGGTTCCATGAGTTTCCCTACTGCCAACAGCGGTTCCTTGGTTCCCATGATGCCCTGCTGTGTCACCATGGATATTTGGTGCCATGAAGTTCTTCAGTGTCACAATGGCCTCCCTCGCTCCATGAGCTTCCGCAGTGTTACAATGTCTTCCTTGGATGGGCAGTGTCACCATGGACCATTGGCTCTATGCAGCCCCGCTGGGTCACCATGGACTCTGTGGTTCCATGAGCTTCTGGGGGTGTCTCCATTGTCTCCTTGGATCCACAGTGTCACTATGGACCACTGGATCCACGTGGCCCTGCTGTGTCACCATGGCCCCTTGGTTCCTTGGGACCCCAGGGTCATAATTGACTCCTTGCTTCCACGTCACCTCCTCAGTGCCAAAATGGTCCCTTCGCTCCATGAGGAACAAAAAAGTTTTGTAGAAACTTTGAAAAATCAATACACCTGGGAACATCTGTTTGCATTCAAGAGAGAGGTAAAAGGTGAGGATGGCAGGAGCAGCTTCATCTGCAACAGAGATCCAGGGAAACGACAGGGACAGAGAATTCAGGTGCAAGACTCAGACAATTCTGCTCCCAGAGATCATTTCTGCTCACACTGTCCCTTGTAGAAAGGTGACATCATTCCAGGCAGCCTGGACTGAGCAGGTTGTTTCTGAGGTGGGTTTGTTTTTCAGGAAACCCACTCAGGGTTTTCCATTTCTTCTGGTTTGAAAGCAAAATCAGAGAGAGACTCAATGTCAGAAATACAATTTATTACGAAAAAAAAAATCAAAAATCATGCAATAATACATAAGAAAAAACACTGATAAAGTCAGAATATAACCTGTCACTCTCTTGGTCAGGGTGCTGATAGCAGTCCAGTTGGAATGGTGGCTGCAGTCCTCCTGGAGTGGCAGATGTGGTTATGTTGGAGCAGTGATCCTGTAGCAGGGTGTAGCCTACCTCTGAAGTTCCAGTGGAAATGGCAGCTGTTGCTCTGGGGAACCCAGTGGAGAGGCAGCTTGTTTTGTCCCAAAGCCCAGATAATATCCAGGGGGGCATGCTTAGCTCTTCCCCCCTGGGTGGAGCATCTCACAATGGGCTGATATCATTCTATGAGTCATGAGGTGGGTCCATTAAACAGAAATGGCTCCTGGAGGGCATTATCTCTGAGTCATGCAGAAAGGCATTGATAGGCCTATTAACAGGAGATAAGGAATAAAACAATACCCCTCCTGTTTCAACAGCTCTTGAGGATGGGAATAGAGTACATCTTTATATTGTAACCTAGGTCATCTCTCACCAATGGAAGGGTGGGACCGAATAACTTCATATTTGGTGTCATTTTGTGCTCTGCTGGGAGTTTTCCGAGGGCTGGTAGTGCTGTTGGCTTCAGGAACAGTTTGGGTAATGGCTGTAGGACTGAGGGTTGGGTAAAAAACCAGAACAGTATTCTTGTATTTATAATCTTTTGCTACATGTCCAGTTTTCCTGCAGTTATAACAGTTTCCACTGCCTTTATTACATTCTGTATTGTGGGGAAGCACGTTTGCTGCAACCAGCATTTCAATTGCACCCTGGCTGGTGGCCTTGGCTAGGCTGGAGTCACGGTCTGAGACCGCTTGGAATATACAAGCATCAACCATCTGAGCAATGGTAGGCTCAGGGTCAAGGGGGAGGCTGTGAAGAACCTTTCTGCAGTCAATACTGGCATTATAGAAAGCTAATTTGCTAATAAGATCATCCTGGACCTTTTGATCATCTACCTGTTTTTCCAGGGCTTTCATAAGGTGCTTTATGAACTTGATATAGTTCTCATCCAGGCCCTGGCAAATGTCAGTGCAGTCAGTGTGGGGTGCAGAATTATCAGGTGTTTGGAGGAGGGTGGACCATGCAGCGCCTTTGAGATCTTCCAGTATTGACTGGGGGAAGACTTCAGCCTGATACTGCAGTCTAGTATAGTCTCCTTCCCTGGTAATGCGGTCCATTGTGAGGTGTTGTTACCCTTCTTCCTCAACATAACCTTTTGGTAACTCATGAACTTTTTTTATCCAAACTCCTTTCCAGAAAATAAATTCATCAGGTGACAATATAATTTTCATACACCGTTTTAAATTTTGTGATACCATTGTGAGGGCAGTAAATGGCACGTCCAGACAATTGTTAAAATAGGGAGAACCCCTCCCATAATCCTTGGCAGCCTTTACTAAGTCATTCATTTCCCTATGGAGGTAGGGAATCCAAGATTCAGGTGGCACCTGTGCAGTATAAGCAGGGGCCAAAACCTAAATGGGAATCTATTCCCTACGGATTCCCAGGGGCCAAAGCCTAAATGGGAATCTATTCCCTATGGATTCCCATTTAGGTTTTGGCCCCTGCTTATACTGCACACCACCTGAATCTTGGATATCACCTCCCGGTCCCCCTCCTTTGCAGCTTTTCTCCGCATCCTCTGCCAAGAATCCTTGGGCTCATCCTCACTCTCAGATAAGCTATCACTCTTTTCCTCTGTAGAGGAGGCAGGTCTGCTGGCAGAGGCGCAGGCCTTTCTGCCAACCAGCAATGCCTGGCGTTGAAGGCCTTTGGTAGCCCAAATGGCTTCCTTCCAGTTGGCCCCATGTCCGGTTCCAGTGATGTGGGAACTGGAAGAAGCTGGACTGGAGAAGGGGTCTGGAAGTGGAGAGGTGGAGCCTGCGCCGGGGAGGAGCTTTCTGATGACAGGGGAGGGACCCAATGCAGCGGTGGAATTCAACATTAAGGTGAGACCCGTCACAGAGGAGGCACCTGAAGCAAAGGTGGGAAATGGGGATGAAGGTGGGAGGGAATCTAAAATGGCGGTCTCTCTAACAGGAGTATTGCCGTCTTGTGATTTCTAGGAAGGAGGATTAGAACTAGGGAATGAAGGAATGTGGGTGAGGGAATATCTCAAGGCAGTATGGCCACTACCACCCTGAGGAGAGGACAGAAAAGGAGGGGAGGTGGCAGACAGCAGATGGCTTGTCTGTGCCAAAGGGCGGGCGCCATCTCCCATCCTGTTCTCAGGGAACCTGGGTTCGGGAACGTGAAGGGCGGGTTGAATAAACCAGGGAAAAGGGTTGGAACCATGAACTCCTTAAATGATCCTATAAATTGAATGAAACAACAGATAAAATTTCCCAACTTTTAAAACCCCTTGTGTTTGTAAAATATAAAACTTTTCCCCGACAGCATCCCAAAACGATAACTGATAGACAGAATCAACAGAGATATCAGGAAGCTCCTCAAATAACCATGAACAATCCCTTTTAAACTCCCTTCAGAAATATAACTCCCCTCTAAATTTAAAACTCTCCAAAACTTAACAAAAACATCCTTTTCAGCTTGGGAATGAGTATTTCCCGTAGCTGCCCCCAATGGAAGAGGGAATGCACACCCACAGGAACAGAAAATCAGACGCCCAAACCCCTGGGAGCTCTCTGCCACTCAGTCACTCACTCTCAGTCTCACAGGCACAATCTCCAGCCAATGTGGGGCTTGTGGGGAGCACCAGAGACAGCTTTCCCTTGCTTGTCCCCACCTGGCATCACTGCCTGCAGGGTTCTGTTCTAGCTGGAACCTGGGGACACTTTCTCAGTTGTGTCCCTGACAGGGATCTCTTCAAAGTACAAGAAACTTCAGGGTTTCAACAGAACTGAGTTCTTGAGGGTTCTGTGACATCACTGAGGGGATGGTGACATCACAGAGCTGGCTGTAACATCCCAGAGCTGGCTGTGACATCCCAGAGTAGGATGTGAGGCCATAGAGCAGAGTCTGCCATGAGAGAGGGTGGCTCTGTGGCATCAGGGAGTGGGTTGTGACATCACCAGGTAGCTGTGTAACATCACAGAGAAGGCTGTGACATCAGAGAACAGATTGCGACATCACAGGGTGACTTTGTGACATCAGACTTCTGTGGCATCACAGCACTGCTGTATGACATCACAAGGGGACATAGAGTTGGTTCTGTGACATCACAGGGTCAGTGTGACATCACAGGGTCAGTATGACATCACAAGGGCTGGGTGACATCACAAGGGCTGTGTGACATCACAGATGGTGTGTGACATCACAGGGTCAGTGCGACATCACAGGGGCTGTGTGACATCACAGGGGCTGTGTGAGGTCACTGGGGAGGTCACTCTGCCCCGGCTCCCCTCACAGTTCCCCCCAGAGCAGTCGAATCCTGCTCGTGCACAGCGGGGTCCCCTGTCCCCCCGGGTCCCCCTGCCCCCGGCCCCGCAGCCTCCCCCAGAGGATGTTCCAGGAGATCGACCCCCGAGCCTGACACGGGGTCGGGGGGCCGGGGCACTGGGGGTGGCACAGGGGGAGAAGGACCCCCCAGCAGTGTCCCTGTGTCCCCCAGGGCCAGAGCCTGGGCCAGGGCTCCTTCACCCTGTTACGAACGAGGCCTTGAGAGCGCTGAAAAAATCCCCAGCAAGGGAGCAGCAAAAACCAGATTTAATATTAAGGGACAGCAGCACAAAGTTCCTTGGCAAGAGTCACTCTGCTCCTGACTGGACACTTCAGGCACACCAGGGAAACAAAGCAACAACAAAACCAAACAGAATCCAGGCAATCAAACCAGAAATTAACCCAGAACTGTCCCTCTGTGTGTGTGTGTGACACAAGGACAGTGAGAGCAAGGATCAAAGGAATATGGCCTAAAAGCTTAACAGAGCTCAAACTTAACAGGACTTAACTTATATCTTAACCTTAACTGATACTTTCAACTTCACAATTTAGCAAAAGAGCAGAGCGTAACAGCATTCAACCTAAATAAAACCTTTTGACTTTGCAATTTTAGAAAGGAATAAAACTCTACAATATTTTGCTTAGTTTATAACTTACACTAAAGGTAGCAACTTAGCAATAGAACACCTCAGCAAAAGAACAACTCTTAGCAGCAATTAACTTCACTTAGGCCTTGTGATTTACCTTTCCTACAGGCCTGACTGACTCAGCTATCCAAGGCGCTCAAACTCCTCAGAGAGCAGCATTTCTGCCACATTTCCCCAGCACAGGCACTCCTGTGTGCACACTGACACAAAGAGTCAGGGCAAGGCACCTGTGAGAAATTCCCCTGAGGGCACAGAATGCTCACTGAGGATGCTTTGGCATCTTCCCAGTGGGCAGAGTGCTGAGCCTGGAAGAGTGGGGGGATCGGCCCAGGCTCTGTCATTGTTCAGGATCCCCGAGTGCAGCAAACGGGAGAGTTCCTGGCTGGGAAAGGCCCCACCCAGAGGGAGTCGCTGGCCCAGGAGAGCTCCAAGGGCTCCTTTTGGAGCGCTGTGTGCAGGGCCCCAAGAGAGGGGCTTCAGTCCCAGCAATGGTTCATCCTGGCCACACTTGGCATCAACAGCTTTCTTTGGCAGTGTGAGAACAGGGATGTTGTGCCACGGAGGGAACAAAAACAGTTCCCAGGGCTGCTGCTAAAGGAACCAGGAGCTGGTTGGGCAGCAGCAGTGGCTGGAGCAGTGTTTGTGATGAGCTGCAGAGGAGCTGAGCCCAGGGGCTGTTGGCCAAGGCCCAGGCCCAAGGAGCATTTCTCAGCTGGCAGGGCGGCCTGAGAAGGGGAGGGGGGAATGCAGCAGCACAGGGCCATGGAACCAAGGGACCATTGTGACACTGTGGAGCTTTGTGACACCAAGGGACCATTGTGACACTGTGGGGCCCTGTGACAACAAGGGACCATTGTGACACTGTGGGACCTCATGGAATCATGGAGAGCACTGTGACATTGCTGGGCCTCATGGATCCAAGGGGACTGTACTGACGCTGTGTGGCTCCATGGAATGTAGGGATCATTGTGACACTGAGAGGCCTCATCAAAACAAGGGGCCATTGTGACAGCATGGGGCTGCATGGAACCATGGAGACCATTTGGACACTTTGGGGTGTTATGGAACCAAGGGGACATGGTGACACTGAGGGGCGCCATGGAAACACAGAGACCATTGTGACACTCAGGGGACTCATGGAAATATGGAGACCATTGTGACAGCATGGGGCTGCATGGAACCATGGAGACCATTCGGACACTTTGGGGTGTTATGGAACCAAGGGGCCATGGTGACACTGAGGGGCACCATGGAAACACAGAGACCATTGTGACACTCAGGGGACTCATGGAAACATGGAGACCATTGTGACGCTGTGAGGCCTCATGGAACCAGTGAGACCATTGTGATCCTGGGAGGACCATTGTGATATTGTGGAGCCTCATGAAACCAAGAGGTCTTTGTGACACTGCAGGGCTGCATGGAACCAAAGGTCCATTGTGACACTGCAGGGCTTCCTGCCATCAGTGGTCCATTGTGACATTGGGCAACCAAAGGAGACCATTGTGACACTGCAGGGCTGCATGGAACCAAAGCTCCAGGGTGACACAGAGTGGCCTCCTGTCATCAGTGGTCCATAGTGACACTGTGGAGCCAAAGGACACCATTGTGACACAGCAAAACCCCAGGGTCCAAAGGTCCATTGTGACATTCCAGACCTCATGGAACAGAGGAGTCCTGTGACATTGTGGGGCCTGGGGAGCCACAGAGACCATTGTGACACTGCAAGGGCTCATGGAATCCTTGGGACCATTGTGACACTGCAGGGCCTTATGACACCTAGGGGCCACTGTGACATTGTGGGACCCAATGGAACCTAGGGGCCAGTGTGACACTGCAGGTCTTCTTGTAATCAAGGAGCCATTGTGACACTGCTGGAACCCATGGAATCAAGTCACCATTATGACACTGCGGGGCCCCATGGATCCAAGGAACCATTGTGACAATATGGAGCCCCACAAAACCAAGGGAACACAGAACAAGTCTGGCTGCTTTGGCCTCCCATAGACTGCCTGACTGGTCCAAGTGACCTTTGCATGTTGAGTGTCACTTCTCATCTGCTGCTGAAACACTGGGGCTCTGTGTTTTCCTTCCCAATGGAAAAGAACTGTCCTTCTGCTCCAGGCGCCCATGGCCAGAATTGGGATTTCACCTCCAAAGGTCCTTATATCCAGGGATTCTCCCAATAGGAATATTGCCAGGACAAGTCTGGCAGGCAGTAGTTTCACAAGGGTCACCTCTCATCCGTCCCCAAAACGTTGGGAAAGGCTCCATGCTCTCCTTCCTAAGGAAAGAACTGTCCTGCTTCTCCAGGTGCCCATGGCTGAGATTGGGTTTCCACCTCCAAAATTCCCTAAATCCAAACTCTGCAATTACTGACAAGTCTAGCTGGCCTTGGCCTGCTGAGGCTCTCACTTGCCTTCCAAACCTTGAGGCTCTGTGCTTTCCTTCCCATGGAAAAGAACTGTCCTTCTCAGCCAGGTGCCCATGGCCACAATTGGGATTTCACCTCCAACACTGCCTGTTGTGACAGACTGGAGGAGATCGTCTGCTCTAAACATTTTGTGTGTGGGGGGGGGAGGAAGGGGCAGGTCCAGCCTTGCCCTGCCCTGTAAGCACAGCCCTTCCCTGCCCTGTGACCCCAAGGGGCCTCCAGTGGGTTTATGGTTTCTACCTGAACCGCGGCACACTGAACCCCCAGCACCGCCGTTCCACTCTGGGCACTGGGGCCCTCTTGGCTCTACTCAGTGCTGCTGCTGTACTCGGGGCACCCCAAACCCTGGTAGGGACCCGTGTCCCCGCACTCCAGGGATTGTGCGCGACTCACACTGCCCCGATCCTCCACGCACCCGGAGCTCCGTTCGGGGTTTGCGTGCCAACTCACCAATTCATCTACCACCTTTACGCGAGTTTGGTGCACAGGGAAAACACCAAGCAGATATTCGTAAGAGGTCAAAATGACACAAAATTCTACTGGCAAAGTGCAAAAAATCAAGAACTTTGGAAGAGGATTTAACGCAACATCAAATTACACATAAAACACTTACCATAGCAGTAACTTCATTAACTTAGCCCATTTATCCTGGAAACATTAAAACATGCAAGCTGTTAGGGTATCCAAAAATGTTCCATATAAAGAGCATTAGAAGGAGAAGAAAGAGAGAGAGGCAGAAAGACAGAAGCTCTATAGAAAGACACACATATGACTAACAGCTCCTAGGGTTCCAGTGTGGGTGCGACACAAACTCCAGGAGAAGGCAGAGTCCATACCAGGGGCTCACCTTGTGCTCTATGTTTTTAAGCCCCCGGGCCCTTGTGAGCCTCCCCCAGGTGGGATTTCTGATCACACAGACCATCAGGGCTGGGTTAGCACTGTACCCACTGTGTGACTGATTGACAGCTCATCCCAGGGTGTCTCAGGACATTGATCTCATCCAGCCTCTGACAGTGACCATGGTGACACAGGGGAACCTCATGGAACCGTGGGTCAGTTGTGACAATGTGGGTCCAAGGACACCACGGGAGATGTCCTAGACAGGTAGAATAATGATAAAAGAAAAGCCTTTTGAAATGAAGCCTTGTTCAGCCATATCAATAGCTGGCCTATCATCTCTTCTGTGTGCAACTAAGCAATTACAAGTTCCCATGTGAAGCTATTTTGAGAATGAGACTTTGTGACCATTCTATTCTGAGGGTGAAAAACAAATGCACCTGCAATAACAAGTATTTTGTGCCATGAGAATCAGTGAAGAGGTAAACAATACAATAGAGAGATTTGATGCACAAGTAAAATCTATTTTATTAACCAATAATCAACTAACTGATAAGAAATCTTTGAACGAACTAAAGGTGCACACAAGGTCTGTTAAACTGTGTAAAATGAGCTGTATGAATAAAGACTAAAGAGTTCTTCTCCATCTTAGCTTAGTCCTTTGGGATTTCAGTTCCCCCCTTCTTGACAGCTTTGGGTTCTCCCTTCTTTGGAGCTTTGGGTTCCGCCTTCTTTGGGTCTTTGTCTTCCTTCTTCTCTGGGATTTTGGTTTCCTTCCTCTCTGATACTTTGGTGTCCTTCTTCTCTGATGCTTTGATTTTCTTCCCTTCTGATGCTTTGCTTTCCTTCTTCTCTGGGATTTTGATTTCCTTCCTCTCTGGGATTTTGGTTTCCTTTTTTGGGATTTTGGTTTCCTTATTCTCTCGGGTCTTGGTTTTCCCCTTTGCTGGTTTTGGAGCTTGCTTGCCAACAGAGACACTCTTCTTTCCCTTCTTCTGCCTCTCTTCCTCCTTCCTCCTCTCTTCCTCCTCTAAGGCTTTTGCCTCCTCCTGCTCAAGCTTTTGAGCTGGCTCCTTCAGCTCCCTTCTGCAGACAAAACAGAAAACATGGCTGAGAGTCCCACCAGAACCTTGGGCTCCCTAGTCCTGGCTGGCCCTGTACTTCATTCCTTGACCCTGAGGCCATTTCCGTGAATTCTCCTCAACCCACATAGGTTGGGAACATCCCAAGTGAGGGCATGGGTGGAAGGGGACCTCCAGGACCAGCCAAACCTGAGCTTTGCCATCATAAGGTGTTGACTGTGCCAGCTCCCTCTGAAGGCACAGCCAGACCCCTCCAGCCCCTGCCAAAGGCTGATCCAGCAGCTCTCTGCACTGGTGCCTGGAAACGCCCTTTGTCTCTTGGCTTCCCAGTTTAAAGCAGAGCACAGATTGCTGACATCTGCTTAGCTCTCCTACAGTTCTTACTAAGCTCATTCAGCCCCCTTCTCCCTGGGCATAGCTGAAGCATGATTTTAAAGAGTTCAGATTTCAGCTGAGGGTTAGAAGCAATTCCCATTGATCAGGATGTAGGTTAGATAGGCAGACCATAGGTTAATGATTATGAGATGCTTAAGCTGGAGCTGATTGTTCTATTGTTTACCATTAGGAGCTTCTTTCTAGAGGGAAGTGGAGGAAATGAACTGTTATAAGAACATCTTGAAACCAGTAGAACAATGGTTAGCACCTGGGCTTGATGTCAATCAATCACCAAGCAGGAGACCTTGGATGGTGCCAGAGGGCCACAGAGACCTGATGAAGACATTCCTGACTTCATCCCTTAAGACCACTGACCCAATTCGAGACCACCAACCCAATTCAAGGGAAGAATTGCACAGGAGTGAAGGACCAATGACCTCATTTGAATACAGAGCAGGGATGGGAGGTGCTGGGGTTGTGCAGATGTATTGTATGTAAGATCTTGGGAAATAAAGAGAGGGCAAAGAACCTTGGACAACGCGGGCACGCCTTTTAGGGACGGCTCTGGGGCCGCCCACCGGTGTTAATAAACATCCCACTGTCTAACTTTAAATAGTTAGAGAGTCTCTGTCCGTGATCTTCGGTTTTAACGACTCCTAGCCTGCTCCTTCATGAGCACAATCCTATCAGTCAGAAAGCAAAGGCTGCAGGAACTCCTCTCCTGCAAGACAGGCTCGTGTCAGGCAGATTTCCTGCTGGAACCCAGCTGGGACCGAGCACCAAGCAAACCAGTGCTGGCTGCCATGGAAACCATTGGAAGCAGCCTCGTCCGTCTCCTCCCCATGAAACCAACTTCACTCTGGCCTGAAGAAGTCCTGATGCACAGGCTTGCTTTAAGCACCTCCACTCCCAGCTCCACACTTGGCCTGTGTGTCCTGAGCTGGGCTGCCTTGCTGGAGCTGAGCTTCTCCTGTGCTTGCCTACAGCTGCAGCTGCAGGGGAGCCTAAAGGACAGGAGCTTTTCTGGCTGCTCTGCCACCATAAGGAGAACCCTGGCAGATCAGCAGTGCAAGGACTTCATCTGTGGCAGGAGCAGGACCCAAAGCAAGGTTTGCTCTGTGCCCCACGCCTGCCCATACCACAATCCCACTGCTCTGGTGAAGAAGGCAGATGATGAAGAAGATGCCGCTCAACACCATGGACTTCAAGACACCTCTAGATGCGGTGCCAAGGCAAGCCCAGAGCCCAGCTCCCCGCAGACAGCAGCTAAGCCAGGAGGGCTCAGCACTCAAATAGAGAAGAAGATGTTCTGTCTCAACAGAAGAAGGTCCTTCCTCTCTTGGCAGCCAGGGAGCTCAGAGTGGCCATCCCTGTGTTGCTGCTGGCCTTTGCTCTGCAGCTCCTCTGAGCTCAGAGGCCTTGGAGCAGGGAAGCCCTGCAGGGACAAGAACCCATGGCAGAGCAGGAACCCATGGAAGGCTGACTCACCTGTCCCTGAGAGGGGCCTGAGAGCCACAGCTGATCTCCTGGGGGCTCAGGGAGGAGCTGACAGGTGAGGCCTCCCTGGGCACCAGCACCTCGGAGGTGGAGCCTGCCTCCATGTGGCACAGCTCCGGGACATTGCAGGTGGTGTTGAGGTGGCCAGAGAAGGTGGAGGAGACCTGCTGGCTCTCTCCTGGCTGCAGCACACCTGCCAGTGGCAGGATATTGAAAGCCTGCATGGAAGACAGGAGAGATTGAGGTGTTGAGCATGGAAATGGATCCAATGGAGCATCTTGGAGCAAAGTGCAGCTGTAGCCAGAGGGGCCTATGCCCCAAACACTGCCAGAATCACCCTCACCTCATCCTGCATCCATGCCATTGACCAGTGCAGGGACCATGGGGAAAATCTTCTCCCATACTCACAGCTCAATGCATTAATTAGTACATTACATGAAAGTGAACTAGGATGTCTCCTGGCAGTAGAAATTCTCTCTGATGCACAACTTGCCTTTAAAAAGTTTTAAAACTACCTGCTTTTAGAAAAGGAGGAGACTCAGAGTGAGAGCTCTTGGAGCTGAGGGAAGGAGTCCAGCCCAGCTCATCTGACTCCTGAGGCTCTTCCCCTCTCTCTCTGATTTAAATGCTTCTTTCTCAAGGTGCTACAGCAAAAGCTCCTGCAAAAATTTCCTGTGGAGCACCTGAGGAGTTCCAGGGGGAGCAGTGCCCTCCACAGGTGCTGCACAGCGTCCTTGGGCAGCCCTGCAAGGTGTCCTGCACGGCCTCTCCAACAAGCAGCTGCTCCAGCAGCACTTTGTGATGGGCCTGCAGGGATGGGAGGCCCCTCTGTGGCCAATGCTGAGGGCCCCCAGTGGCACTGGCAGCTCCAGCCCTGCTTGCCACACTGACAATGGGCAAGGGAGACAGATTCCCTCTTGCCTTCTCTGTTCCCAGGGCAGTGTGCGCCACGTCCAGGGAGCACCTGAATCCCTCCAAGCCTCGAGGCAGGTGAGGGTGCTCAGCAGTTGGTGCTGGCACCCAAAAAACAAGCCATTTTTTATGCTGGGAAGAAGAGACAGCCCCTCTGCAAAGTCTCCCTTTGTCAGACAGCTCCAGGGCCAGCTGTGCAATAGCAGCTCTGGGTGAAAGCAGAGCCCTGCAAACAGGGAGTCTGGCTGCTTTGGGAAGAGGCTCCATGGAGATCAGGATCATCCCAGCTTGCTCTGGGAGGGAAGCTGGAGGTGTTACCATGATGATGCAGAGAAAAGCCTCATCTTACATTGGGAAGGAAACAAGGCAAAAAATCCCACACTCAGCACAGGCCTGTAGGATCTGAGCCAGCTTCTCCAAGGAAAACTCTCCTATTTCTCCCTCCCCCTCAGCCCATGTCCAGCCACTGGCCCTGCTGCCCAGCCCACTGTCAGGCACAGCACAGCAGGGCAGCAAAAAGGGAGCTCAGCATGAGCAGGACTTGGTGCTGGCAGGCTGGGGAGGCAAAGCAAGCAGTAGGTGTACAAGAAAATCTACCTCTGCTCCTGAAGAGTGGGTAAAATCCTGCACTTCTTTCAGGGCTCTGGCTGCCTCCTCCTTTCCAGTCCTGAGGTGCCTCCATCGAGTTGCTGCACAATCCAGACTGGTTCTCCTCTCCTTCGGTGGCTGGGGTTTGAATTTAGGTGGGTGGAGCTCATCTCTGGAAAATAAATAACTATGAACAGGGACCTGCAGTGGGAGGGAGGGAGGGAGGGACACCTGCACGAGCAGCTCCTGGCCAGGATGCAGCCCCTGGCTGAGTGCTGGCACGTTGAACTGAGAAATGGTTTGATCCCGCCCTTCCCAATCCAGGCTGGGGCAGGTCTGTTCTAAAGGCAGCCCAGGGATGGCACTGAGGTGCTGCAGCAGCTGTACCTGCTTGCATTGAGCAACTACAGAGGACAGGCATTAACACCTGGTGGGGATGCAAAAAGCACAGTGGGAGAGGAAAAGACAGAGAAGGCAGCAAAAAGGTGAGATTTGAGACACCGAGGGGCAGACCCAGCCAGTGCCCAGCCAGCACAGCCCACCCAGTGCCCAAGGCCAGAAACTCGGCAGCTCCGCCGGGGATTTATCAGGAATGTTCCCCTGACACCGCTGGGGGGTTGGTTGACATTTTACAACACTCCCAGGTGACTCAGGTCGCATTCCCCATCCATCCATCCATCCATCCATCCATCCATCCATCCATCCATCCTTCCTTCCTTCCTTCCCTCCTTCCATACATACACAGGCTGTGGTGCTGGGATCCTGCCAAGCTCTGCCAGCCTTGGGCTTGGGAAGATTTCTGCCAGCCGTCCTGAGCTCCGTAATTGTGCTCTCTGTTCCAGGAAGCAAGCAAGAAAGATTTTAAAAAACCCAAAACAAACCACAACAGACAAACCTAAAAAAGCTTCAACAGCTCAACCCTGCTCAAGTTTTTTCTTTAGGGACAGCTACCACTCTCCAGCTGAAATGCTGGGCTTTTGGGGAAAAAGAAAATTACATGTTCACCTCCAAATTGAAAAGGATTAAGGTAAGAGAACCTTTCAAATTAAAAATTATTTGCCCAAAGCTTTTATTTTTGCAAGAAATCTCTAGGTAAGACCAGCCTGACAGTTAAACAACTGGTTCTTCTGGTGGGGAGAAACCCTCCTCTTTAAGGGAAGCAGCCTGATAGTTGAAAGCAACTGTTTGGTCAAACTTCAGGCTCCCTGGCACAGCCTGCATTGCCTTTCCTTCCTGTTCACTGATTTACAGGCAGTGCCACGATGGCCCAGGTTCAGATGTTTGGTGCCATCCAGGGAATTTGGCATTGCCATTTCCATATGTTTTAATTGAAGTTTCAGTCCTTGCAAACACTCTTCAAATGCCAGCTTTCCTTTCTTTTACAGAAAGCTCAAGGTTCCCACAAGTCTTCTGACATCCTCTTTTGCGCTCAGAGAGATGACATTTTCAAACAGATGTTTCCAAAGTTAACAGCATTTGAAAGAATAATGAACTCAAATGCCCCTGGATTCCAGCTTAGCCCAACTCCATTCTGTGTCAGACACTGAGATTCCCACCTCTAAGGCAGGAGCTGTTTGTGCCCCCATCCCTCCTGTCCTTCTCCCCAGCAGCCTGTGCCTGTTTTCCCCGGCACAATCCCTGTCCCTGTGCACCCTGCCAGGAGCAGCTGCACACAGGCTCACATCTCCCCCTTGCCCTCACCAGGGGGTTTCTCTCATCCCCGAACACGCCGATGAGAACGTTGGTGCGATAAGTGCCCAGGGCCTGCACTGCCACCACAACTGGGATCTCTGCTGTGCTCTGGGGCTGCACAATCCCACAGGGCTTGGGGCTGGAGTAGAGCACAGCAGAGTCCTCCTTGCGTTTCTGGAAGGGACACAATGAAACGCAGATTCAGAGGGACCTCTCAAGAAACTTCAGGCTCCTTAACATCCACCACAACAGCAACTTACACACACCTTTAAAACTCCCCAGGACAAAGGTCAAAGGCACAAACAAGATGCAAGTATTGTAGGTTCAGCACTCCCAGGGCATCCTGCAAGGAGGCTGCCAGCACAGGCACTGGTGTCTGTGGGTGCAGCAGCTTTTCACAACCCTCTAAGATCTCCCACAGGAAAACACCCTGACGACTAGAACATCAACTGTTTTTTCAGGAGCTTAAACTGCCTCCTCAAGTTTACAGTTGGGTAGGATCCTGTTCTCAGCAGATCTTTAAGACTGAATAGAAAGCAGCAAGGTCTTATCCAAACCTTTTGTTCCCCTAATAATCTCCTCAGGAATATTTGACAGGAGGAGGTGGATGTGATGCCAAACCTGGGGAATAAGCCCGTAGCAGCCAGGAAGGTGGCTGGGATTCCTAATGAGGATCTTCCTCTCATAGGGCACCTTCAGGTGGCACTCATCACACAGCAGCACTGGGGAGGACACTTGGAGCTCAGGAACGAGACATCTGGGCAAAGAGATGACCCCAGGACAATCAGAGATACTGAGAGAATGGAGAATGCCTACCCCCAAAGATTGTGAAATGGAGCAGAACACATTGGTCACTGTCAAATGCACATTGAAGAGCCCTACAGGGATAAATTGCCTTCTACCTCTTCCCACTCCAACATGTCTTGTCAAGGAGGGGCAAACCCTGAGAGGCAGCACCCAGAGGCTGCCAAGTGCCCCAGGCAGAGCACTTTGCCCCACAGCTGCCTCAGCCCCTGCTTTACCCAAGAAGGCTTGCAAGGACTCCTGGAACAGTCCCAGGGACCCACGAGCTCTGAGGGAGCCTTGCCAACAAGGATCAGTGCTCCCTAAGGCTCAAGGAACACACAACTCCAGGGTCTCCGTAAAAATGACTCCCTTCTCTGCCATGGTGCTGTTGCCCTGCCTGAGAACTCAGCTCTTTGCCCCAGCCCTGGAGGGCACGAGACAGCAGCTGCCCCACAGAGGGGCTGATCAGCCCCTGCCAGGCCCTGCAGCTCCCTGGCTCCTTCACTGCACAGCTCCAGGCACTGCCTGGCCCCAGCTCCACCTGCTGTACACAATGGCAGCCCAGGCACTGCCTGGATGGCTCTGCCTGGAACAGGGAACAGCACCAGGGAGCTGCATCCCGCTGGCCATCACACTGACACCCACAGCAGCACAGCAGCATGGAATTCTGCTGCAGCAACAACGACTTTTGCTCTCAACTCTGACGACATTAAAGCTCAAAACGGGAAGCAGAGGGAAGGACAAAAACTGGAGCTGATCTGCCACATCAAGGGCTGCTTTCCCCTTGTCAGACCTTGCCCTCCCCACTCTTGCTGGGAGCCACTTCCCCCCTGCCATGTGCCCTCATGGACAGAGCCAGAGCCTGACTCTCAGCAGCTGCTTGCTGTGGCCCAAACCAATGCACCGTGCTCACAACCAGCACAACTCCACCTCTTGCAGCCTGAAGGAGAGGAGGCCCTCAGGAAATTTGTTCCACCTCAAGCACCAAAAACCAGGCCAATCAATGATATCATTCCTGGTGCCTTTAGAAGAGGGCTCAGGACCATGCTGGGCTGTGAGCAAACGTGCTTTTCACCACGGGCTGCTGCCCAAGCACTGCTGTTCTCATTTCCAGCTGGCACAACATGAGGGCATTCAGCAGCACTTCTCCTTGGCAGCTGCAGCCAGCACAGCCTGGGCAAGGCAGTGCCTGCGGGAGGCCAGGCAAGGGCTGGCACCTGGCTGTGATGATCAGGGCTGCCACTCCCTTGCCAATACCCTCCAGGTCCACCAGCAACCTCCAGTAGAACTCCATCACCGTGTTGGAGCACAGGGTCACCTGGTGGAAGAGAAGAACAGTCAATGCTTCCTTACAAAAGCTCATTACCCACGGGTGATAACCTCCAGTTCCTGAGGGAGGATTTGGCCTTCATTCTTCTGCTGCTCCATGTGTAGAGCAC
The DNA here is from genome assembly GCF_028551555.1 of Melozone crissalis. Lineage (NCBI taxonomy): Eukaryota > Metazoa > Chordata > Aves > Passeriformes > Passerellidae > Melozone > Melozone crissalis. The sequence continues at coordinate 4,537,253 of NW_026535912.1, forward strand.
AGTCTCAGAGTAACAAAAGCCTTCTGGCAATACCAGATTTGTTAAACACACCTTGCTATCAGGGCACAGGTCAGCTACATTAAAACATTAGACTACAGCTCCAGGTACCACTGCATTCAAATTATGGGGCCAATTTCTCATCTGGCTACAAAGACATCCATGCAGAGGAAATCTGATTGACCACAATGAGTTCAGCTTTACAGCAGGAGGTTGACGGCAAAGTGTGGCCCAGCAGGTGCTGGGCAGTTCATGGCTGCCCTGGGAGCCCGGGCCCGGGCTGGCTCTGAGAACTGCGGCCCCACGCCAGGAGTGGGGAACTGTGCCAGGGTGAGCATTGACCAGAGGCAGAACCCTCAGAACTGCCCCAGGGTGGGCATTGACCACAGGCAGAACCCTCAGAGCCTCTTGCTCTATGCCGCAAGAGACAAGCCACCAACGGGACCAGGCAGAGGAGAAAGGAGGAGGTTCTCTGTCTTGAAGTTCCACAAGGAAGGGTTTATTCCAAGCAAAAGGATCAAAGCCAAAAGAGCCCTGGACACTACTGTGCAAGAGCTTTTGTACAGACAAAAATCAGGGGGTGAATACAAACAGCAAGCCAAAAGGGAATCCTCAGGGGAGCACTGAGGGGATTACATCAAGTGTCTGGGGCCACTTTGGGTAGGAGGGTGGGGAGGATGGCTCACATGGGCCAATGGGGCCTCCAGGAATAGGGGAATTCCAAAGGGGCATTGCAGACAGGGATTGGCTCCAGGTTAAATTGGCAAAGAAGGTTGGGGAACAAAAGGGGCTGGGTTTGACAGGCAGGGAAAGAGCTGGAACAAGGGGCAGGGAATGGCATGAGGGACAGCTTTGAGGGAAGGTAAATCCCAGGGGTAAACCAACTCGGGGAGAACACGGGGTACCACAGAACAAACCACTTAACAAGGAATCAATACAATAAATTTGAACCGCTACACATGGCTGCAGATTTTTTTGTCTCCACTGGAGCTTCCTGCAGTGAACACAAATCATTCTGCTCCCCAGGAGGGGGGAAATGACACCACGAAGAAAAGCTCACTGCTTGATACAATGACATCTCTCTAACAGCCACCTTCTGCCCTCATCCTTGCTCTGCCCCATTGCAATCAAATCAATCGCCCTCAAAAACACAAGAATGGCTTCAGGCCTTGGCCATAAGGTCTGTGAACTCAGGCATATGATTTTGGAAAGCAAACAGTGCTCTTTGAGGAACATCCCGAGTAAGCCAGCTAGCAGAGGCCTCCCAGCAGTGCAGATCTCTCAGTGCCAGGATGCTCCAAGCTGGCACCAGAGCTAAAGCCCTCCCACCCTGCAGTGCAGCTCCAGCCCTGGTGCTGCAGCGGCTGTGGCCGGGCTCTTGCCGTACCTCGATGTCCTGGTGTCCCTGGGGGAGGATGGTGCCTTGGCTGGGATTCAGGGTGAACTCCCTGGGCTCCACATGGAAATGGATTCCCTTGCTCCAGGCCGGGTCGGTGTCCCTGCGGATCTGATCCACGCTGTCCACAGCCGGCTGCGTGCCATCGTCCGACATGCGGAGCTGGAACGTCAGGGGCACCGCGGAGCTGTTGGTGAGGCGGCAGCGCTGCGTGTAGGGAAAGCCTGGGCAAGGACACAAATATCCATTCAGGCACCCAGCAGGGCATGATCCTGGGGGCAAGATCCTGGCAGGATCAAAGTGGGATTGGAGTTGAGCTCTTTATGGTCTGAACTACAGCTCACCCAGAAGCTGCGTGAGGAATTAATCGTCACTTAGTTCCCTTTGACACAGATTCCAGACTGCAGCCTTGAAAATGCCCACTCCTAGCCGTGCTGAACACTGCAAGCTTCTCTCTTGGGGATGGGGAGCAGCTCCCTCACCTGCCCCAAACCAGCACCAGGTTTCTCCCAGTGACGAGTGCGCACCCAGACCTAGCATTTACTCTGAGAATTCAAGCTGTCCAATTCCCTGCTCAGCCTGCCAACACTGCCACATTTTCAAGACATATAAAGAGTGAGTTGTCAGTGAGAAGAAGCTACAGCAAAAGAAAGTGAGGATGGAATCAGGAACTAGAACGAGAGGAAAAGAACCCTAATGCAGCTTCTCTCTGCAGGATCCTTAAGGCATCTCTTGCTTTGGGCCAAACAGACTGAGCACGTGACAGCTCAGAGCCCACTCAACTGGGGGCACAGCCAAGCCTTGCTTTGAGATTACCAATAAGGAACCAGGTCCCACCTCAGCCCACAAATAGGGACATCACAGCCATGCTGCTCACTGAGAGTGCTGCCTGCAAGGGTTTACCCCACTTTGGCTCTGAGATTTGCTTTCCATCCTGCAAAGCCAGAGATACAGCCACTCATGGTGGGGATGTCCTGCAGAGCGCGCAGAGCAGCCACAGCCTGCTCTGCACTGCACATCTGGCTGGGCTGGCCAGCTCTGTGGGGAGGAGACTTCTCCCCAGGCCTGCTCACCAAGAGCATCTGGGACACAGATGGGGAGAAAAAACAACTGCAGCTGCAGCCCAGAGCTTCTCTGTGCCCATCCAAGTGGCCACTGCCAGCTCCAGCAGGGACTCCAGCAGGGAGGCAAGAGAGGCACAAAAAGGACAAACCCAGATGTCAAAACCTCCAAGGAGACTGAGGCCAGCACATGCAGACAACAGTCAGCAGTTACAAAGAAGCAAAGACACAACAGCTGCCTTCAGCCGAAGAGCCCTTAGGAATGAAAATGGATTCAGCAGGATCAATCTCCTGCTTCAGAACCATATTTCCATCTCTTGCCTTTCGTGTTTCATTCCTTCCAAAGGCAACTTGACAAGCGCCTCCGTGGTGATGCAGGCTGGGGAAGAAGCAGCTCAAAAAAGGCAATGAATTTCCTTCAAAAGTTCATGAACTTCATTGTTCTAGGTTTAGGCTTGGCCGTGAATGTTGCCCTTGGTCTGGGAAGGGGGATAGGGGTTCTGGGGGGTTTTGGGGGGTTTTGGCCCTGGGCTGGGCTTTTCCCTTGGGGGTTTTGGGAGTTGTGGCGTGATGCCGTGGGCGGCTGTGCAGTGGGAGCTGAGGCTGGGCAGGGAGCGGAGCTTCCCTTCCTCCCGCTCGGGGATCGCAGCTCGGCCGCTGCTGCTGCGGGAGGTTTGTGCTTGGCCCGGGGCTGCCCTGGCTGCAGCTCAGCGCTGGCACCGACCCTGCCTGCCTGCCCCGCTGCTGCTGCTGCTGGGCACTGCCCACATCCCCCTGCCCTATGGGGCTTTGCAAAAGGAGCATTTCCTCCTTCCCTTTCCGCACCGGCTGGGGGGGATCACTGCCCTGCCAGTGCCCACAGCTCCTCCTGCTGTGACCAGAACTCCACCAAAGGAGAAAAACAGGACTTGGCATCTGGGAAATTTCTGTTCTTGTCTTGTCTGTGCTCTCCTGAGATAGTCTAGCAAAGAACTGTTATTCCTTTTCCCACAGTTTTGCCTGGGAGCCCTGTCATTTCAAAGGGATAATCATTTGGAGGGAGGGGCTCAACTTTCCATTGCAGCAAGATTCCCACCTTCCTTGGCACACATCTGTCTCTTAAAGCAGCACAGAGACACCAGAAAATACTGCCTTCCTATTCCTTGCTTCCATGGGATCTCACAATGGCAAAATGCCCCCTGAGGCAGCAGCAGCAGCCCTGCAGTTCACAGCCTGAAGCGGCTGCTGGGGCAGAGCAGGAGTGAGGGATGCTTTTCTGTTGGAAGGCACACATCCCTGAGGCTGTGTCCCAGCCCAGGGAACACTCACCAAAGGAGATGTCCCCGAAGTCGAGCTCAGCGAGGTCGAAGTGTAAACTCGGTGCAGTGACGCTGCCCCTGCAGGCTGAGGACAGAGCAGGCAATGGCTCGGTTAAAGGCATTGCAAAGGTCTGGCTGTCGTGGCTCGGGGGCACAAAACCCGGGCTCAGGGCACCCTGGGTTTCCAACCAACACAGCCCCGTGTGCTCAGCACAGGGCCCTGGGCACAGGAGGCAGCTCAAGCCAAGGGGCAGCAGCCAACAGCCCCTGATGGGCTCTGGGCACAGGGCAGGCAGGAGAAGCCCCCGGGTTGCTGGGGGTCCCATGAAGGACCCTGAACACACACCCAGACATGGCTCCGTGCCTCAGTTTCCCCATCTGCAATGGCATGGACATCAAGGTGTCCCCACAAACTTCTGTAAGCAGCCCTTCCAGCCACAGCTTCCCTGCTTTGCTCCTTCTGAGCTGCAACTGCTGTTCCCATGGAGGAGCTTTCTCAAGACAGTTTGACCCACACAATCATTACAGACACTGTTCTGAGACACGAATCCAGGACATTCCCAAACATCCTCTGAAAAGAGCAGCAACAGTTCTACCCAGGGCACAGATGAATCCTAAAGGAAAGGACCAGCTTGTCAGCAGTGCACCAGCTGGCACAGCCAAGAGCAAGAGCTTCAACAACCAAACTTGGCTGTCCTGAATCTAGCACAGCACCTCACCTGTCCTTCAACTCAGCAGACACACTCCAAAAGCCACCAACATCCACTGAAATCAGCACTTGAAGCTGCACAACATTCACCAGTTGATTTCATGGTTGATGCCAATCAGTGCCCACTCTGCCTTTTGGTTCAAAATCAAGAACCAGTGAACTGTGCTCTCTATTGTATTCACAGGACTGCCCCTGGCTCTGCTCTGCACATCTCAACAAGAGACACCTGCCCTTGCTCAAGGAGCAAGCTGCTTATGCAGAAACACCCCATGGCCACTTTTGAGGAGGGACAGAGGAGAATCAATTATTTGATGGTGAAAGGTTACCTCTTGATTTCCAAATGAAAAAAGCAGCACTTTTCCTCCAAAAACAAAGGCAGCGTCATTGTTTCTCCACTATGGGCACACCTGCTCACCACATTTCTCTTTCTAAGGAAAACCTTCCTTGTTCTTCTTTACCCATCTCCCTGATCTCATTGGTATCATCCAGTGCAGATTGCTTTCATTTCTTCACTGCCTGGAGCCAGTGCCGCCCAAGAGCAGCAGCCCAGCTCCAAAGCTGCAGAGCAGCCAGCATCAGCTCTCCTGCTTCCACTGCATTATCCTGCAGCACATGGCTCAGGCTGGCAGGGAAAGGCCTCACGCTGCTGTGGTGCTGAGCACTGAGCTCTCCCTCTCCTATGATCCGCCCTTCTCCCTTTGGCTGGGCCAGGATTGTCTCTTGCCCACGGGATGGTGCCCCAGTCCTTGGCACAGTTCCTGCTGCACAGTTCCTGACTCCCACATCAGCCCTTGGCTGGCTGTGCAAAGGAGGCACCAGAGCCCTCTGGGCACAGGAGCTGGGAGCACAGCTTGTGCCCCACAGCATGGCCATGAGAGGTGAGCTGAGGCTGCTGCTGCCCATCTGGCATGGATTATTCACACAAGGTTTTACAAACCCTGCTGCTGCTGCAGAATCAGCCAGGCTGGCCCATCTGCAAAGCCGTGGGGGCCTTGCTGGGTGTTCAGGTGGGACATCCCAGAGCAGCTGCTGCCCAAAGCTGATCCATCCCACTGCCTGCCATGGCCCAAGGCACAGGGAGATCCCTGCAGGGAGGAGTCATTCCAGCTCCCAGCTACCACACAGGGCAGCAGGCAGCCTCACACTAAAGCAATGCCAGCAGCAGAGCAGAGATTCACACCTCAGGAAACACCTTTTTCCTCTGCTCCACCCCAAAAGGAGGTAGGTGGGGGATGTCCCCGAGACAGCCACAGATGTGCCCACCCAGCTCCCAGGGTCCTTACTTGATGGTCAGGATGGCAGGCACAGGAGATCCAGCCACTCTGAACTGGAACTCCTCCTCAAAGCTCCCCAGCACGGTGGCACTGAAGGAGATCCGCACAGCCTGGCTCCCACCTGCTGCAATGATGCCCTCCTCGGGGGCAAACTTGAAACACAAACCCACGTTGGTGGCTGAAGGGAGACAGGTGAAGGGAGCATCAATAGCTCCTTGGTTCATCAGTTTCACCTGCAGCAGCAAGAAAGCAAAATGGAAATACGTGTGGAATCTTCCCTTCTTGTGAGTTATTGTCTAATGATGCAATGAACACCCAGAAAAGGCAGAAGATGCTTTGTGCTGCTGAATGGCAGAAGTCCAAAGATTCAACAGGACAACTTCTGCCTTTGGGTTTTCATGCAGAGCAGTGGCAACTCCACAGAACTGCAGTCACCCTGGGCTTATTCCATGGACACAGAGCAGTGCCCCTCTGCTCAGCAGCACCAAGCGCATTGAGAGCTGGCCCTGAGAGCAACGTGGGCTGATTGCAGCTGCGTAGGGAATCACCCCAGAGCTGCTGCTGCCCCAGTGAGCACAGCTCCAACAGCACCATCTGCTCATTCACCTTTTCCCAGACCATGAAAACAATACATTGAGAATGAGGCATCAGCATCAAAACGTACAGACAGCACCATCTTTTGGTGAGAAAACTCAGCGTCTTTCCCATCCACAGCCAAGATTTTAAAATTGTCTGCCATGATGCAGTGCCTCATGAAGTTTTTGCAAGCTTGACTCTACTGGAGGGGAGGCAAATAGGTAGAAAAACCCTTTGCTTTATTCCCAGGAACACTTTTCTCTTTCTAGAGCCAGAGATGCACCGAGGCTGAAGTGTGGTGAGGGACTGGTCAGCAAGGGAGAGAACTCCCAAGGATTTCCTGTGATTGCAGCAATAAGCAGCAGACACTTGGCTGGGAGCTGTTGGCAGTGGGCTGAAGCTCAAAGGCAGCCAGTTTGTTGCAGCTGCTTCTGCAGAGCCCAGTCCAAAGGTGCCTTGTGTCTGGCACTGCCACAAAAGCCTCTGAACATGCAGCTTTTGGAGCCAGCGATGGTTTCATGTGCCAAGGAGTTGTTTTGCAGGAAGACTCCCAGCTGATCCCTAAGGAAGGCTGCCCAAAAGCAGGGACTGGGGCTTCAGGAACAACTGACACACCTTTGTGACCCCCCAGATTTCAGCAGTCCATTAAATATTCCCTGCTCACAGCTGCCCAGGTTGGCAGCAATTCCGCAGCTGCACCAGGCTTGCTGCTGCCTCAGGAGCCATCAGCATCCATCCCAAGCCCTGCTGCTCACCTCATAGACATGGAGGGTGTTGACGAAAACGTTCCTAAGGTTCAGAGTAGGAGAGCTGAGTTCAACCAAGGGTCCTTGGCCTTCCCCTCTCAGCTGCAGGGGCAGCCTGCTCTCACAGCCTGGGGAGAGATGTCCATTGCAGTACAATCATTCCCTCTGCTCCACTGCATTTTCCAGGCTGCCTCAGTGCTAGTCCCCGACTCTGAGCTGGATGCAACCAGCTCCTGATGCTGCAGGAGAAGATATGCACCCTTCTCTTCCCTCAGGACATATCCCCTGAGGCTGACTTGCAATTTCTAACCCATTTCCTGGGCTGCTTTCCAATTTGAGCCATCAGTTTGCTGAGTTTAAAACATCTCTGGTGCCTGTAGTGACAGGCCATGGAGTTATGGGTAGAAATGGAGAGAAAGGAGATTTAGGTGAGATATTAGGGAAGAAATTTTCCCTGTGAGGGTGGTGAGGCACTGGAGGAGGTTCCCCAGGGATGTTGTGGAGGTTCCAGCCCTGAAAGTGTTCCAAGCCAGGCTGGATGGGGCTTGGAGCGCCCTGCTCTAGAGGGAGGTGTCCCTGCCCATGGCAGGGGCCTTGGGACTAGATGATCTTTAAGGTCCATTCCATCCTTACCATACTGTGATTCTGTGCTTTCCTTCCCATGCACCTAGAGGAGCTTTGAAATCCATTCAGTGCAGGCACAAAGCTCCTACAGAGTTTGGCAATTCCCAAACTCCCTGGCCCAGGAGCACAGGACTTTGTTGCCCAAGTGCTCCCCTTGTGACACTCAGCACTGTGTTCTATTGCCACAGACTGAGAGCTGCAAGGTGACAACTGCCACACAGGGAGAGAAGCAGCTGCTGGCCAAGGCTGCTCCCTCTACCAACAGGCTGGGCTCAGGGGGGCTCAGCCCCCTCTTCTCTGCTGCTGTCTGGGCACTGGGAGGTGGTCCAGGCTCAGGGAGCCCATTTCTAACTCAGCTCCTACCACCTGATGATGGATCCATGGCAAATGGAGCCATCCTGGAGGCCAGGGGCCTGCAGGGGCTGAGTGCTTGTTCACTAAAGCTGTTCTGCTCTGGAGCTCTCTGGCCTTTGAGGGAATGCTGGCAAAGCCATGGCATGAAAACCTCTCCCTGCACTGCCTGGGCTGTTCTGGGATCACTCAGGCACACACAGCATTCTGAGCCCTGGCCTGGCACGGGAGACTCCCTGGGAGCTGCAGGGCCAGGGGGGATGTGCCAGCACTGCCCTGCTGACCAGGGACTCTTCCCAGCACTTCCATGGGAGCCCAGCGGGCGCAGGCTGGCACCATGGCTTCACTGAGGGGGAGAGAGGCAGGGCAAAGGAGCTGCACCTGAGATGCTGCAGTAAGCCACACTTCCATACTCCAGTGCTTCCAGGGGTTTGAAGGTCACCTTGATTTCAGCTGAACAATTCGGCCCGATTTCTCCCTCCTACAGCAGAAAGAGACAGCAAAACCTTGCTTTGCAAACTTCACATTGCTTGTTTTCACCACCCTCCTGTAAGCCTTTGTTTAGAGCATCAGTGATGAGTGAACAACACAAGGAGCCAAGGAAACACTCCAAACCCAGCCCAACACAGCTCTCAATGCTCAGCTGATCAGCTCCCACTCTCCACAATATTCCTGCTGCTCTGACACAAGCTCTTGGGCACATCATGCTGCTGTCAGCTACAGTGGGATGCAACTGCCACTGTGCCCTGCTGGCTCTTGGCCTTAGATGGGCCATAGCTGTAACCAAGAAGAGAACATGATCCCCTTCCTTGCAAATAAAAATATTAGTTTAACCTGTATTGAAAAAAGCAGAGGCTGGCATTATTCTAGGGTTTACTCCAACATGAGAAGGGATGTTGCATTGTGCACACACCAGGCATTCATCATCTCTCACAATGCCAGTACTCAGAATCAAGGCTCTGGTTGATGGCAGCATGTGGCAGTTTGCTTGCATCACCAGAAAAGGAAAGGTTTTCTGTCCCTGTGTGCAGGACAACTCCAAAGGCCCATTTCAACCTTCCACCCTTGTGTCCAGGCTCACAGATGACGCTGGAAGGGACACTCAGAAATAGTGCAAGGCATGGTTACAGGAGGGGATTAGCATCTCTGTCATTAACCTTGGGCTGAATTTGGCCTCCTTTTGCCAGGGAACAATTGCAAGCTCCAGGTCAGTGTGTGAGCTGGCAGTGCTCCAACAGCCTCTGCTGAGCCCCACGTGTGGGGGGAGCCCCTGCCTACAAGAACTGCTCCCTGGGACACTGACAGGACACGCAGGCAGTGCCTTGAGCTCCAGCCTGGCAGCAGAGCTGGGCTTTGTCAGGCTCCCAGCCCTGCCTGCAGCCTGCAGGGCACAAATGCTTTCAGCAGCGAGCCCTGCAGCCTCACCAGAAACTCCATGTCCTCCCTGCCAGCACATGGGGCCAGCTGAGGATCTGCCCAGTGACCGCAGCCAGGGAAGGGGTGGGTGTAGGGAGTAGGGTGGGTGGGAGGACGGGGGGGGAAGGAGGAAGAGAATGTTCTCAGCTATCACTTACCATTGGCTCAATGAAAAAAATGTCATCAGAGAACAGGATGGGGTCTTCTTGCACCTTTGCCATCTTCTCCTGGACCATGCTGCTCAGGAGGGCACTGTGATCTCCACAAGAGCCCTTCACCTTCTCCGTTTCTTTCTCCTCTGGGAAGTTTTCCTGGGACACCTCTTTCGGCAGCCACAGCAAACACTTCCTGCAGCCCCAGGGAGAGACAAGGCCAGCAGATGGTTTCATGAGCCACAGATTTGCAGAGAGAAGTGTGAGCGCAGGAGAGCAAAGCACTTGAGGAGGAGCAGCAGCAGCTCCCCAGCAAAGGCTGAGCCCAAGCCACGAGGGTCCCACAGGGATCAGAGGACAACTTGCTGTTCCCTGGCCCAGCAGGGAGTTTCACTCCACATTTGCAAGCTCAGCAGAGGTTTCCAAAGCCAGCATCCCTCCAGAGAACCTCCTGCCTCAAAGCCTCTGCCATAGCTGAGGGAGAATCTACCAGCCATTTCAAGTGGCTTTTCCTCCCACTCAGCTGCTCGGGAGGGCACAGAAAGATCACAGAGCACCCACTGCAGCATTTCCCTGCCAAGGGGAGACAAAGCTGGCTTGCAGCTACGTGTTACCAGCATCACTCCTTGTTTCTTCCATTTTGGACCTACCCGGTTCCCTACTCTGCCTTTCACAAGAGCATCCCAGAGCACTTCCACAGGAAATTGATGAATTCAGGCACCGAATCCCTTCAGGGACATTCAAGTTTTATATATGCAATATGCATGAAAACAGAGCCTCTGAGAGGGGAAGGAACTTTGTTGTGCAAGAGGGAGACAGCAAACTCCTGGAGAGACCTTTTCATGAGCCAGAGCTTTTTGGATCCCATCCCAGTGCATGGCACTAGAATGTCCTGAGAGGGAAAGGATCCTGCGCTATCTTCTCTTACAAAAAATCCTCTCTGCTCTGAGAGCTCAAAACCTCTCTGACAGCAGCACAGGGACACACAACCAGCCTGCATGGGCAAGGAGCTTTTGAAGGAACTAAGGGGAAAAAAGAGGGTGTATCACCTTTGGAAAGAGGGACTGGCAACTCAGAAAATGTTAAAGGATGTTGCCAGGTCATGTAGAAAGAAGAGAAGAGAGACAAGAGCCCAATTAGGACCTGAGGAAATCCAGTCATCACAACCAACCTTTCCTTCCCAAAATGCCATCCCTGGTTGGAGTATAAATGACCTGGAATGCTGAGTGCTGAGCTCCTGAAGCCCAGGGACACACACCCCAGTGCCGGGCATGGTTTACTTGGCCTAAACCATTCAAAAGCACCAACATCCCCTGAGGCCACATGTTAGCTCAGTCTTGGGCCTGTATCTCACTGAAATGCATCTTTCAAACCAACCTCCTCTTCTCTTCATTCTCTTCTTCCTCAGTAGAAAAAGCCTTCCACTGGAAGTGGGCTGTGATGTTACTCCTGTTTTCAATGAACAGGGTTCTGTGGCTTGACATGGTGGTGAAAGTCTTGTCAAGCTCCACGGAATTTGTGCTCAGCCCAACGTTGACATCTACAGCTTCTCCCTGGAGCTTTGTGTGGATTCTTTCTTCACCTGGAACAAAGCAAAGGGGAGTCTTTGCTCAGCTCACTGGCTGATGGAAGCACAAGGAACAGAGCAAGGCACAGGGCACAGAAGAAAGTGTCCCAGTTTTGCGCTGAAGGAGCAGTTCTGTGGACCACTCCATTGATCACATCCTTCAGCTCTGTGTGTACAGCGTGAGGATGTCCTGGGCACCTCCTCAAACACCTTATTTCTGAGGGTGTTTGTAGAGATTTGGCCCTAAGGTGACAGGATGGACAGGGAGATTGGTCCATGTGCTCCGGTGACCCACTCAGATCACCAGGATTTCTGCATCCAAGTCCTTCAGGTGACAGGGCTGAGGAGCCCTGCTCAGTCCTGCCTTGCCCAGGCTCTCGCCGGGCATCCCAGGAGACTCCTGTCTCTCCTGATCCCTTGGATCCCTTCTTGCTGACCAGCAAATATGCCTGGGGCAGGTGGGCAGCAAAAGGAGGCCCAGAGGAACAAGTGAAGTGACAGCCCACAGCAGGAGGGGACACAGGTGAGGAAACACAACCAGCCTGGCTCTGCAATGTGACAAACCACTACAGAATGAGCACCATGAAAATCATCTCCCTGTCCAAACCCACAGCCACATCAGTCTTTAAATATTTTATACTGTTCTGATCTGAAAAACCAAGCTGGAGCATTGCAAATCAAATAAGAAAGGGACAAAGGAAAGATTAGTGAGTACCGAGCAGTTTCTACATTAAGACTGAATGGGATCCCTCAGTCTAGAAATCAAATGGGAGATAGATGTGAGAGGTTTGTAACAGCTTGAACAGCCTGGGAAATGGGGACAGGGAACAATTTGTTTTGATTCAACACAAAAAAGGAACTTGAGGGCCTGAAAATGTTATTAGGCAGAAACTACATCTATGTGTAAGGGCCACATAGAGAAAGGGTCCTTGGCAAGCCAGTGGAGAAGCAGCATATGGGACAGAGGTGTGCAAGAAACCCATTGCATTGGAGAGAGTCTGATGGAGACCTCACCTACAGCACTGCCCAGGAATCAAATAAAACTTCACCCAGGCATAGCCACATGGTAGTGGAGAATCAGAGTTCCTCCTTCCTCCACTCAGCAAGTCCCAGCAAAACAGCAGTCAAAAATCTTTGCCTTTCTCAAGCCCCTAAACACCAAGGAGTTCTCAGTTTGCTTTGGGGTAAAGGTGAACAGGGCAGGCACCTCTGGAGGGAATGGACAGCAGGCAGCCATGTGCAGAACTGTCCTGTGCCCTGCAGGGCCCAGCACTCACCTGAGCTGCAGCACATGGCCAGGGAGCCGCAATGGGCACCGCTGGCCAGCGGGTGAAATGCCACTGTCACCTGCACGGTGTCACCAGCGCCCAGAGCTCCTGTGGCCGGCACCACGGAGAAAGGACTGCAACACAGAGAGAGGGGTCAGGCCTGGGGACACCTGGCCATGAGATTCCTGCTGCACTGCAGCTCCCTGCAGCTCCCTTGGGCAAGCAGGGAGCAAACCAGGCACAGGCAGCACAAGAGACAGAACAGACAGGATCACAAACAGCCACCGAGCCACTGCTGACAAGATCCAGCCCTCACAAGATCCTGGAGGTCAAATGACCTCAGCTCCCCATACTCTGCATCCAGCTCTCTGCAATGAGCCTCAAGGCTCCCACTGCCAGCAATCCCATCAGAGAATGGTTTGTGAAAAGCACAGAGAGGGTTCAGAGCTATTTGCATGCACTGACTGCCTCAGGAATTTCTCTTTTCCTGCTGCCTATAAAACTCATCTCAAGAGATGAAAATGTTAGGGCACTCCCTGTCCTGGGAGATTACACCCTAGGAATCAGACAAGGAGAAGGAACTTTTCCCTGAAGACCAAGGAATAGTTCCTGTTGAATTTGCAGTGTGCTTCTTTGGTTTATTTTACCTTGAAATCATCGTGATTTAGCCTAAAAGGGGCAACTTTTCTAAGCATTTCAATGAAAGCTGCTCTAAGAAAAGGAGCAATCAAAACTCTGAAAGAGTGCAAATGCAGATTAGAGCAATACAGTGACATGGAAACCCAAAAGGATGATGCCATTTACAGTCTGAAGGGTCCAATCCCAGCTAAATGAAGCACCATGAGCAGGAGCACATCAAGGAAGCAGAACAGGAGGTTTCTGTGTGTTTACCAGCAATGCAGTCTGGGACTCTGGGCTGTCATGCAGGCTGGTAACTGTTTGCTTGGCCCAGCAGAGAAACTCTGTGCAATGTGTTGGAAATAATGATGCAGATGTGTTGGTGCACTTTGGATTTAACAGGAGCAATCAGGATTTAGTCACCAGGTAAACAGCTCTTGCCTGACAAACACAAGACTCTGTGCTTTGATGCTCAGGGACAGCTCAGGGGAAATGTGCTTCTGCCCAGCAGCTGCTGGGCTTTGTGCCCTTCTACAGCCCCAGTGAGGAAACAAAAGTTCCTGGCCTTGGTGCTTTGTTGCTGGTCAATCTGTCACTTCAGATGTGTTCTGGGGACTTTGCTGATGAATGCATCACACACAAAAACAAAGAGAACATCCGCCAAGCTGAACTTTGTTCATGTCAGTAGTAACAGCTGATGAACTCGCTTCAGGTTCTGCTCATTAAGGACCTCTTGCTGTAATTATGGGCTGACCTGTTCCCATTGCCACTGGTGAGAACATCACTGCTGGCTGATGGAGAAGCCTTGGGCCAGCAATGTTCATGTGCTGGACGTGAGACTTAGGAGGGAGGGGAGGAAAGACAAGGCCCCAGCAGCCCCAGAGCCAGATCAGTGCTCGTGCTCCTGCATTTGCCCCGGGGCTGATGCCAGCACGGCTGCAGCTCTGCTGGGGCTGGGGGGATCAGGGCCTGCTGGGGGCAAGGCACAGCATTCTGTTCTTAGTCTTTGGCCAGAAATTTCACCGCAATAGAGAAGCTGCCAGTTAGGGGAATCCCTGGCCATGCTTCAGCACTACCTTCCATTCCATTCCCTTCCCACTCCTGCCCCATGTTACATGCTCCTGCCTTCAGGTGGCAGGATGGGAATAACATTCCAGGGATGACTTCAGAGCTTGCCTGAGAAAGAAGGTGTCTTCTTCTTTTCAAATTATCAGGAGAAGAGGATCCAGCCAAGTTCAGGACTCAGCTGTCAGGTCTGGAAAACTGAGTGCAAATCAGCCCCCGCATCTCCTCCATCCCTGGGCTGTACCCACCAGACTCCTCTGTTCCTGCTGTAGCACTCATCTCTCACACACACCTGGCTCCCCAAGACCCAAAGACACAAGCTCCACAGCTAAACTTAACTCCTCTGAATTTCAGCCAACATCACTAAACTGCTCCCTGAGCCCACAGCTAGAAGAGCTGTGAAGGAGACATCCCTGACACTGTAAGAACCAAAGGAAAATCACTGCCAAGAGATAGGCCTGGAAAGCTAAATTTTGGGCTTTTCTCTGTTAATTGTGAGCTGCTCCTTAAGACACTTCTTATCCTGTTAGATCCATCCTCTCAATGAATCACTACTGCACCTGACAGGCAGTAAAGATAAGGTATGGAGGGGTTTTAAAAGGTTGTTTTCTTCTGCTTTTATAACTAGGTCCATTGACATGTTTGTTTCCTTGTATGGCATCTAAAGACAGGTCCATGTCTCCCAATGGCACCTTGCAACCCCCACACACTGCTCTTGCTTTGAGCAGTGTGTTTGCTCAGATGATTTCCAGAGGTCCCCTCCAGGACCACTGCAAAGCCACGTGCCCGTGGCCTCCCAGAGAATGGCTCTGTTTGGCTGACAGTGCTGAGGAAGCATTTCAGAAGCTGCTTGTGCTCAGCAGGGTGCAAGCCAGCTCCCAACATGTTCCAGCAGCCTCCAGGAAATCTGGGACGCAGAAAGCTCCAAGGCCACTGAAAGCAAGAGCAGATGCCTTCCATCCTGCTCACTTCCAGCCAGGCTGCAGGGCAGCAGATCCGATGCTTGGTTCCTTCTGTAGCTCTTTCCCAACTCCGCTCTCACCCAAAGCTGTTTGCACAGGGACAGATGAGCTGCCTCACCTCTGGGTGCTCAGCTGGTACCGAGCTGCCCGGGCACCGACATTGCGCACCAGCAGAGTCTGCTGGGTGCTGACCTGGACCTGACACTTGGAGAAGTCCAGCTGGGCAGGGAAGTCCAGCACAGCTCGGGCACCAATGGCCCGAATTGGCACAACGATCCTTTCCCTTGCAGTGAGGCACACCAGCTCGTGGCAATAATCCTGCAGGAAAAGAAACTGGCTCAGCACAGGACATTTAGTGCCATCCCCATGGCAGAAGAAAAACCATTTCCTATACCCCTTCAAGGCCATCAATTTACCTATTGCACCCTCAAATGAACACGAAGTTCTACTACTATGTCACATTTTAAAGGCACCAGTGCACTTTGCAAAATCCGTCTCAGTGGCATTCAGCTCTTGTGTCACTTGGGTCATACGGATAACAGCCCTAGGCCACCATCATTTTTACTCTAAACTTTAATGATGTTAAAGAATTCCTAAGCCCCTTCTAAGCAACATGGAGCTGGGGAACACAGGACATTGCTCTTTAGGCTTCTGTATTCCCACTTTCTGAGAATAGGACAAAGTGTTCAACTGACTCTAAGCAGCAAAAGGAAGAGGAGAAAACAGCTGCACCCAAAGACATCCTGCACCTCTGGCTTGGTGCAGAAACATCGGTTGGCTCACAACTCCCCTCTAACTTTGCCTGTCCAACCAAGTCAGGAGAAGAACAGTGCTAAGAGGTAGCAGGATGCTGTTGGAAAAGGCCTCTCTGTTTCCCTGCCAGGCTTCCTCCCTTCCATGCCATGCCCTCAACCCTTCTGTATGAACAAGCCTCCAGATCAGAACATGAACCCTCCAGATCCCAGCACTGAGATCAGACTTGCCAGGGCCTCAGCACTGCTGTTCAAACCTCCCCACAAAAGCAGCTTTGGCACAGAATGGGTGCCAGCTGACAGAGCAAGCACAGCGACAGGCATGAAGACAGAGCCCCAGCAGTGTCACTGCCACGGGCTCTGGGCTCACAGCTCTGCCTGCAGCTTGTACCTGCCCTACACCAGCTCCTTCAGGCAGGTGTCCAAGTCCCCTGCAGCTCAGAAACCTCCTGCTGACCAAGGGCACCCAGAGCCCAGTGTGCCTGTGCCAGGCCGGGCTCACGGGCACAGCACGTCCTCTGCCCTGGCCCTGCAGCTGTGCCATGCTCACTTGTGCTCTGGGACAGCACAGCTGCGAGGCTGCACAACAGAGGGGCTGAAAAAGCACCGGCTTTGCTCCAGCCCAGGGGCACGCAGGGAAGCTGTTGGCAGTCCAGGAAGGAGGAAAGCTCTCTGACCTCTTTGTTCCTCTGGTGTTTTCCATCAGAATGATACCCCTTCCACTGGACCTAGAGATGGCCCAACATCTATCAACAGCCCTCTGTCATTTTCATCCTGTTTCCTGTGCATCTTCCCTTGGCAATGCTCAGCAATGTGCAGGGAGGGGAAGCAGAGCCTGTCAGGCCTGGCTGCAGTGCCTGCCAGCAGTGCCAAGGTGTGACTGGCTGCAGGCTGCCTGCCCACGCCTGGAGCCCAGCTCACAGCATGCAATGGGCTGGAGCCAGAGTGCAGGGAAAACAATGGCTGTGGAGATCATTGTGTGCTTTGGCTCCTCCAGCCTCACCTGGTTCTTGCTGGGGGTGAAGCGGATGCGCACAGGGGCAGAGGCGCCCGGCGGCACGGCACGGTACGCATCGCTGGAGCTCACCAGCTGGAAGTAAGGTGAGCTCTCCATGGAGACCTTCACCACGTGAAGAAACTGCAGCAAAGACATGAAATTATCATTTTGCCACTTGTGGAAACAGGACGAGAGGAGACCTGTCCATGCCCTGCTAACATCCCTCCCTTGACCCTCTTCCAAAGCACTTTCAGCTGAGCAGGCACAGGCACATCATTCACAAGGCTGAACTTGAATCCCTTCTCTCTGGCTCCAGCATTTGGCCAGGGCCATAGGGCAGTGCCTGCTGGGAAGGAAGGGCTGAGCAGGTCAGCACCAGCAGGATGGAGACACAGCACCTGAACCAAGTCACCTGCATATTCAACAAGGCCAAAAACCTGCTGGCTTCTGCCTGCACACAGGCATCAAGTTGTCATGTTCCAGAGGGGGAATGTGCTACCTAAAAGCAAACCAGCACATTACTGTGGGGCAAGGAAGAAATTCCCTTCTGGCAGAGCAGGTTTGGGTAGGGACTTTCTGGGGGATACAGTCAGGCAGGCAGAGCAGCAAGACAGGAGACCAAACACTGTGGTCTTACTGGGAATAAAAGCAAACCTGAAAAGCAAAAGAAGGAATGAACACAGCAAGACAATCCCTAAAACAAGGAGATGGCAAAGAGAATTTAAATGGGCAGTAAAGCAGCAAGGAAGAATCTTAAAACCATGAGAGCAACCAGCTTGCCAAAAGTGACAGAAACACAGACAGGCGGTGTCTATTGACCATGGGGCTTCAGAGGCATTTTCTGCCTGGAGAAACAGGACCAGCGCTGACTGACAGTGTGGTTCCAGTATGCAAAGCCAATCTTGGCTCTCCAGGGCTTCCTGCTGCCTGTACAGGCAAGCTGGGCTGCTGGGCATTCCTGCCTGCAGCCAGCAGGCCAGGTTCTGCCCTCTGGGGCTCACAGACAGAGCACACATGCATTTTCTAGCACACTGATATCATCAACCCCTGAGCACCAAAATGCTCTCCAAAAGTCTAAACCAGATGATTTGGACTCCCTCCTGTCTCCTCCCACCAGCCCACTCTTGGCACTAGCCTCACTTGAGAAAATGTTTCCCTGACTGAAATTCAAATGGTCTCAAGTTTTCCTCTTTACAGTGGAACACAACTGACAGTTTTCAACTGTTTCCCTCTCAGCTCTCTTGGGAAACTGCAAAACAATCCCAATTTCTTCAGGTGAAGGTGGAAACCTCCAGGAGCACATGGCTGTGGATGTGCTGTGCTTCTGCAAAGGGAAAGCAGCGCACCGTGTTGCTTTTGGAAAAGCTGAGCAGAACTGGATGAAGCTGAGCAGGAGCCTCAAGTGGCACCTAAAGGCCTCTCACTGCTTCTGCTCCATCACTCTGATTGCAGGGCTCTTGCAGAACACGGTTCCTGCAGGGCCAATGCCATTAGTGAGAAGTGATTCCAGCATAAAGTGCAGAAGGCTCAGCCCCTGAGCTTTGCCTGTGAGCTGCACAAAGGGAGCCAAACTGGCTGACAGAGGCAGAGATTCCTACCAGGAGCCAAGATTAACCAAGGACACACAGGGTGTGCTATAGACCCAAGGCCAAGCATGAGAGCAGGTAAGAACTGTACAGCCCTCAACATTCCTGTCAATCCAGAGCTTTCAAGAGAAGGAAACTCCTTTGGGATAGACACCATCAATGCCTGGCCAAAATCTGGGGACAGTTCCCAGCAGGAAGATTTCCACCATCTTGCAGAAGAAGGTGCTGAGACATTTTCTTCTGCATGTGCTGCAGCACATAACTTGCTTTGCTCTACACTGAGGGAATGACAGCACTCTCCTCTTCCAGCACAGTGTTAAAGCTTCGCGTGCCAGCACTTGCCTTGTCCTTATTCATGAGAGACAGCACCATTTCAGAGACCTCCCGAGCGACGAAGTTCTGAAATACCAGCTCTGGTGGGGAAACCCCAAACCAGCTCTGTTTCGGGGCAGCTGACGGCAGCTGGAGAGGAGAGAGAGCAGGGAGAGCTTCAGCTGCTGGGAGGATGGTTCATGCAGGAGAATCTTCCACTGATCCCCAGTGAAGTACAGACTCTGGGGGAGCATGTCTGCCCAGCCCACACTGGGCAAACAGTGGCTCACCCACCTCTGCTCTGAGCTGATCCACAGCTGCTGGGCCACACAGAGCAGGCTCAAGCCAAGCTGCTCTTCTGGCATGGATTTCTCCAGGTTTCTTTCTCCAGAATGCCAGGCAGCACTTTCCTAAAACACAGCCCTGTGCCCATGTGGTCACAGAGCTCTGGGGCACTGACTGAGCACTCAAGGAGTAAGTAAAACCCATGAATTTACAGGAAACTCCATGGGAAAGGATTTTGGATGTCTTTTACTCTGAGACAGGGAAACCGAGGCCCACACAACTGCAAATATCTTTTTTGCTCTACAACTTAGACATCTGTAAGAAGAGCACAGGACCAGAGGTGGTGTGAGAGATGAGGTGACACTTGGCTGAAGCCAAAAGGTTATTAAGCAAAAGAATGGAATTTGTTGGTTCTGTGTGTTATTTGTGGTTTGCATTTGTTCCGGTTGGTTTGTTGAGTGTCACAGTGAGAGGGACAGGGTTGAAGACCTGACCAAAAGGAAGGAGAACGAGAAGGGAGGGGACAGAAAAGTTGGTGCTCAGTAGAGAATGGAAGCTCCTGAGTAGCCATCCAATGGCAAAGGGCACAGGGACCGCCCCAGCCGGGTACAAAGGGGATACAAAGATTGCCATTTTCTCAGAGGGTGTGTGTGTGCGCTTGGCTCTCAGGGAGGGAGACATCCCCAGCTCAGCTGAATTGTTACTAAGAAACACTTTTCTTTTGCTTTGATGATTTTGTTCCT
Organism: Melozone crissalis; assembly: GCF_028551555.1. NCBI lineage: Eukaryota > Metazoa > Chordata > Aves > Passeriformes > Passerellidae > Melozone > Melozone crissalis. The sequence goes on from NW_026535912.1 coordinate 4,557,008, forward strand.
TTTCATTGTATTTAAAAGTTAGTGTGTTCCAAAGAGAGAAAAAGGCAAAAATAAAAAGACAAATGAGCTGAAAATAAAAAGACAAGTGAGGTGAATGCTGAATGAGGATAAGGTTCAGTTATTTTCTCAGCAACTTGGGTAAAAGTAGAGTTGGTATCTCCTTTTTCAATGGCCTTTAAATGGGTGCTTTCTTGTCATTACTGCGATCTTATTTCATGCCATTCTAGAGGCACGTCTGGAATGACACAACAACAGCAAATGCTTCTGGAGCAGAGACATTGCTTGGAGAAAACTCTGCCCTGCTTTCTCTGCCTTCTCCAGCCACACTGCTGTCACTGCAGAGATGCAAGCAGTTCTCCTCTGTGACTTCACAGCAGACACATTCTGCTGAAGAGAGTGGCTGCAGCACACTGTCCCTTAGCTGTGCCCTTCCCTGAGGTGTTCCCAAGGCTCCTCTCCAGGACAATCCTTTACCTGGATTGTGTTCTGTGTCTCTTGCTGCCAATTTCCTGCTCAACAGCCCACCTCAGTCACTTACCCGTTTGGACTGTGCTTTATACCGAGCTAGTCCTGCCAGAAAGGCAGCTTTAAACACACCTCTGAGTAGGCACTGATCCAGATAAAGCACATCCATTCCCCTCTGCCCAGGGCCAGTCCCCTGGACATCTGGCAGCCTGCAAAATCTAACACCCCATCAGGGTCCAACACATTGTTCCAGCCCAAAGCAGTAATGCAATTTGTTGTGTTCAATCTGAAGTAATTCCTGCACATCCTTGGCCTTCAAAGGCCAACGCTGCCACTCTGCAGGGAATCCTGTGACCCCGAGCATTTGATGGTGACCTCACCAAAGCAAGAGGTGGCTCCTTCAGCAGGAGAATGGCAAAGGGCAATTTTGTGCCTTTGTGTCCCCAGCCTTCCTCCCATTGTTTTAGCAATGGCAGCTGCACTCCAGCACACCCCAGCAGCTTCAGCAGAGGGTATTTGTGTTGCCTTAGTGCAGATCAGGACTCCCAGTCCACCACTCCCAGCACCTTGCAATGACAGCAGGACCTGGACACTGAGGTATTTTGCTGGAGGCAAGCCTGTCACAAACACACACCCTCTTCAAACTTCATGTGAAACAGAAAGGAAAAGAGCAGGAAAAGGCTACCTTTGGGCGAGTCTCACTCCTGTCTAGAAATGGGCCAATTCTGGGCAGGATACCTTCCCCAGTGCTGGCCTCCTTCTTCCTGCTGAGAAACTTCTCCCTCTGGAACTTAGAGGGAAGCAGCTGAAAGGCAAAAGTAAACCAGCTAGAGCCTCAGAGTTGTGCTTGTTCAGAAAGGCTTTTCGTGAACAAGTGGCACTGCTGAATAACTTGTGATCACAGCCACTAGGACAGTCCTGGAAGCCCTGGGAGTTTCCTGCTGAAATACTTAGCATCAGTCAATTAATAATACAGAGTGGAACACATATACTCCAGCCATATGGCTCTGTCCCATTGGCTTCTCCATGATTGCATGGGACATGGTTGGGGATTTCTGCTCTTTGGGCATTTGTTTCCTCTTGCGTTTCGTTGGATTGAGGCAGTGACCTTTCCAGAGAATGGGGAGGAGCTCTCAGAACTGCCTGAACTCCATCCCTGCACAACGCTCAGAACTCACAGCAAGGAGATATCGCTGCTGGATGAGTCCAAGAGATGCAAGAAAGGAACACTGTAGCAAGACTGAGGTGCACAGGAATGTGTCTAGGTTTTAGTTCTCCCTGTTAATTGTTTTCTCTGTTTGGGCTGACAGAGCCCTCCACAGAAGAAAACAGAGGCATCTCCTTGACAGAGCCTCAGCAGTGGGGCATCTTCAGCCAAGTGAGCTGCAGACAGCAAGGGACCTTTGTGGCCCTGGCTCCAGCGCTGCCTGCAGGGCTGCATCTGTGCCCACACAGGAGCTGGGAGAGAACAGCTGCTTTGGAAGCTCTTCCAGCTGGGACCAGCCGTGGCTCTCAAGGCTTTGGGCAGAGTTTGAGCTTCCCCCCCCGACATGCCCAGGTGCCCAAGGGCAGGATGGTCAGAGCAGCACAGGTGAGTGCCCAGCCTGACAGAAGGAATTCCTGTGGCAAAGGGAAAGGGACAGAACACATGCTCAGGCCTTCAGCTGTACATTGGTTTCACTCGGCTCTGCTGGCACAGACAGGCAAGACACAGCTGAAGCATCCCACAGTGTTCCCTATTGCACCAGGACAGCCCCAGAAACAGCAGCACAGCACAAAGGGCTGGGCAGGGGCTCTGCAGCTTCACAGCACTGCTGGACAACAGGGGCAGGGAGAGCAGGGACACCAGGGCAGTGCCAGCCTTAACACAGCCCCAGTGGGTACTCACAGTATTAGGCTTCAGCCCTTCCCTGGACAAAAGACGAGGTGTTGGTGTCTTCTTTGGCAATCCAGACGCCATTTCCAAGGGACGATGTCGCAGGTCAGCGACAATGCCTCAACAAAACTGGAAGGAGCAACAATGGAACTCTGAAAATCCACAACCCAATTCGTGGCAGATTCAAGGCATATTCTGCTGCTAAAAATGTTACATTACTTGAAAGTAGCTAAGTGCTTGTTTGGTGTAAGTAGCTAGTATAGTTAGGCCTCTAGTTGGACTGTATTTGAACTATATGGCTACCTTGTGCAATTCAAAGTTAGATCATACTGAAACCTGGAGCTAAAAATCTGAACATTAATAACAGTTCGAACAGACAAAGCTGTAGCTTAAATATTACTCAAAAATAGCTAGAGTGGGCCTCCTCTTCTTTAGGCTAAAGCACCCTTGCTCTATCAGCTGCTCCTCACAGCTGAGACACTAATGAGAGACTGGAATGTTATGGCTAATGGCTTAAATATCATTATAAAGGACTTTCTGCCCATTGTGACAAAACTGTATAAAGAAGCTGCGACCACCCAAGCCCACCCTTCCCTGAAAATGCCTCCTGACTGGAACTAGGCACTGTGAGTTAAGCTGCCTAAGAGAACTTGAGACAAGATCAAGGGGACACTATTGTCCCATTACCTCAGGTCTGGGGAGAAGTAAACAAGGCTGAGGAGAAAAACCTATCCACAACAAAGCCAAACTCAGCAGCTGTCCTGAAAATCACCTCTGTCTGGGTTCAGGCTGGGGAAGTCATAGCCACAGACTCTTCTGCTGAGGCCAGGTTTGCACACAAACCTCCCAGCAAAGACCTCCACAGTGCCTCCAGACCCATTCCTGAGGCCTGCACCTGACCACTGCAGGGCATGCAAAGCAACAGAACAAATCAGAAAATCCAGAACCCAACTCATGGCAGACTCGAAGGATATATGGGTGCTAAAGATTTTGTATTTTCTGAAAGTAGCAAGAGACAGAGTCCAACTTGCCCCCCCCCCGGGAGGTACCTGGGCAAGGTATCATCTTGCCCAAATCTCCATTAATCCATTGGAGTCTTACATTTTGCCAGACCTCACCACAGAGAAGACCACAAGAGGATTTAATGGTAGGCAAATGGGATCCATGGAATGGTGATATTTTCTACTAAATCTCTCTCTGTCACTCTCTTTCTCCTCCCCTCCTTCCCAAACTCCATCCCCCTCCCACTTTTTCTTTTCTTTCTCTCTCTTTCTCCCTCACATTTACTGTTCCATAAAATCCAGACCATTGACTTTGGCATATGGTCTCGTTTGCACCTCAACACAGAGGCATCTCCCTAAAAATTTTAAAACCCAGATGATAAAAACCCACTGAAACTTGAACAGAACTCATTCACCTTTAAGCAGTTTAAGCAGTTACTATAGGACAAAAATGTATAGACTACTATCTTTAGAAAATGTTGCATTTCTGCAGTAAAAAAAGCACAATCAGTAGTCCATTTATTGTTCATCCTCTCAGGTGTACATGTCACTGAACTACTGCGCCAGAAGACTGACACGATCACATCCTCTATTTCCCTTTGGCATTCTCTTTCAGAGCTGCCTGTGTGCTGCAAGCCTGTGGCCCCAAGAGCTCAGCTGGCCCTCTTCCCTCACCCTCCATAGGCAGCTGCCAGTCCCTTTCACGTGTCTGTCCTGTGACCGCATGCTCAGCGTGCAGGTTCCTGGCCAGTGAGTAGCACCAGTGCATCAGGGGCAGCAGGGCTGGCATGGGGGGGGGGAGGGTGCCAGCAGTGACCCGCTGTGCTGGGCACAGGGGTGACAGTGTCTGCTTGGGAGGGGCTGATGTGGGGAGCCCCTGTGCAGCCCTGCCCATCAGCAGGGCCTATGGGGGCTCATCCCAAGGGCTACAGGCAGCGAGATGCCATGGGCTACAATCCCATGGCCTTGGGTTGCTGCCTCCAACAGGAACAGGTTCGTTGTCCCCTGCCACACACCTGTGACTCCTGCCCTCCCCAGGCACCCCGAAAAACTCCTGTATTTGCAGCCGATGCCTCCTAGCAAGGAGCCACCGCCCAGCCAAAGGTAAGGGCTCTGAGGACACGTTCCCCGCGCCTGGGGTGCAGGGTAGCCCTGACACAGCAAGGAGGGCTCTGCACCTGGGCTGGGGCAGAGGAGCCTGGGGGGACGGGGCAGGGTAGGGGAGAAGAAGGCAGCTGTGGAGGGCCAGTGCTTGCCCCAGGGCTGGGGGCTTTTGCATTCCTTGCCTTGCACTGCTCTGTCTGGCCCACTTCTCTGTCCCAAGGTTGCTGAAAGCACATCTGATGAGCTGTGTCTGTTTTCAGTCTGAGCTCAGGCTTGGTGGGGAATTGTGTGCCTCCTGTGAAAGGAGTTCCCAAAACCAATCCCTGCAGCTGGGACAGCGCAGCTCCTGCCAGCTGGTGTCCTGTGCACAGGGACCTGCCATGGCCATGGCCAGCACACCTTGCTGTGGGGACAGAGCCAGCAGATCAAGCCTGGTGGGATGGGCTTGGGGCTCCTGCAGCAGGTGGACAGGAGCTGGCAGGGACATGCCCCTGCAAGCAGCACTGCTAGTGCCCTCCCTGGCACAGCAGGGTGATGCCCTGCATGCCACAGGGCTGGGCACTGAGCCTCCTCTGTCCCATCCCACAGGAGGCTGCTGGTCTGTGCCAGTGTCCCCCGTATGCCTCAGATCTCTGGGGACCATCAAAGCAGCAGTTTCACGATGCAGAACATCAAGGCTTCCCCACATACAAGTGCACAGCTGCAGCGTCTCCTGGTACACCACAACAAGGTAGGTGTGATGAAGGTAGAGACACAGAATGGTGACTGAGGCTTTAAGCATTGCTGACTATCCAGGAGGAATCTGTGTCTTCAGTCCCCAGGGAGACCTGGGTTGGGAGGATTATTGGGGGGTGCTGGATTGGGCCCTGCATTGCAGCCAGCTGCCCTCTCCTCCTCAGCCTAGTGTGACCCTGCTGCACGGTGATGGACACATCTCGAGGGGCCGTAATGACCAGCATCGCACGGCGACCAGGACACAGGATGTGTCAGATATGGCCCTGTCAGGGCAAGGGGGTCAGTGACGACAGGGGGCTGATTATCTGCAGGGTGCTAGCTGGGGGATGAGTAGGGCTCTGTGTACAGAGCTGGGTAATGTGGCATGGGTATTTTGCGTCTGGGGTAAGAAGGAAGGGGCAGAATGGAGCAGGAGGACTGGCACATGGGGCAACTGAGCTTGGAGCTGGAGTAACGTGGGAGAATGGCCATGCCCAGTGTGGGACAAGACCTTGAGTCCTGGTGTGCTGGGGCCAGCACCTGTGGCGGCTCACCCTTGTCCTTCACCACCCAGGCCCTGCCGCCTCAGGACAGCACCGGCCAGGCACAGCTCCTCGACAGCTCTCATGGGCCCCAGGGCTCGAGCAGCCTCTCCAGCCCCGCCAGACATCAACAGCCCCTGGTCAGCTGGAAAGGACTCAGCGCCCAATGCTCGACCTGGGACATCTTGTCCGAAGCGAGAAACACCTGTGACAACTGTCATAAGGAACTTGACTTTTTACTTGTATATAATAACTAAGTTGGTTGTATATAGTTATTAGGTTAATAAAAACTGTTAAAATTACGGGCAGAGCCTTGTCTCACAGCCTGCCTCTCCCCAGGCTCCCTGGTGCTCCTTCAGCTCCTTCCCCCCTGCTGTGGTTCTGCCCCCGGGCTGAGCAGTTCGAGCCCCGGGCCAGGCCCTGAGGCCGCTGCTACTCCCGCGGCGCCTGCGGGGCAGCCCTGAGGCTCTGGGCCGGCTGTGGGAGCAGGAGCCGCGCTGCAGAGCCCGCGGCCCTCACGGGCTGCGAAGGCACGGGCAGATGGCCATGGGGCCCGGCTGGCAATGCCGGCGATGCTGCTCTCAGCTGCCGCCTGCAATCCTTACAGGCAGCCCTCATGCCGGCTCAGGAGAAGCTCAGAGCCGCACCCGAGGGCTGGCCCCGACCCGCGGCCCCCAAGGGCACTTGTCCCTTCATCTCTGCACTGCCACATTCCGAGCTCCCTCCTCCCCTTCCTTTCTGCGGGGCAGCATTAGGGGCTGGCCCAGCGGCTTTCCTCCCGCACAGCCGGCAGCCCCTTGCCCACAGCTCCCTGGCGGGAGCCAGAGCTGCTTTCCAGCTGGGCAGCCCCGCCGTGTCCCGCAGCCCGGGCCGGCTCCTGCCCGCTGCCGGCGAGGCCTGGCGGCTGGGCCCGGCCATCCCGGGCCATAGCAGCTCCCTGGCCAGGGGAACACAGCCAGACATGCGGGGACACACAGCAACACAAAGGGGACACACGACGGGCACCGTTTCCCGTGTCCCCATTGCCGCAGAGCAGTGCTGTGTGCGGGGCTGGCACAGACCTGGGCACAAAGGAATGTCTGTGCTGTCACTGGAGAAAGGACACGGCAGGGGTGCTGCTCACGGATGAGGGTGCTTGGGGCTGTGGGGGCTCTCCGACCTTCTTACACCTGCGGAGGTCGGGGCAGTCTCTGTCCCTCTCAGCCCTGGTGTGACCCCACCCAAACATCATCGGGGTCAGAGGGACAGAGACACCCGCAAACCCCCAGAACGGCAGAACCTGGGATTTGATTTGGGGCTGAGGATTTAGGAAGGGGCTGGAATTGGGGCTGAGTTGGAGTTGGGGCTGAGATTTGGATTAGAGCTGGGATTGGGGTTAAGGCTAGACATGGGATTGGCTTTGGGCTGGGGTTGGGTTGTGGTCTGGGGCTAGACAAGTTTGGAATTGGGATGTGATTAAATACAGAACTGTGAGTTTGTCTAAACGTGGAGTGAGATTGAGACCAGGATCAGGGTCAGGTTTGGGACTGAGCTCACCCAGAGCGGGACAGAGGGGATGTCACTGCAGGATGTCCCTGCCATCATCCCAGCCCTCCTCAGGCACCTCCAAACATGAGGGGCAGCTGGGTGCCCCAAGATCCAGGTGCTCGCACACTGCCCCACCATACCAGGCAAGCATTCCCTGAGGGCAGCCCTGACTGTGATCCTTAGGGCTCTGGGATCAGCCCTCACATCCCTGTGGGAGAAGCTGCAGACAGGATGAGAGATTTTTCGCCCCCTCTTCCCTGTGGAAAGATGAAGCCCAGCTGCCCTTTCCTTCTGGTGCCTCCTCTCCTCAGCTGAGGATGTCAAACTTCCCAGGAGCAGGAAAATCCCCATTCCCTGTTTCCTTGTGGCTGCAGCTTGGAACACCCACCCAGAATTAAGGACTTTCTGACCACCCTGCTGAATGACACTGGGAGGAGATTTGTGAGAAAGGGAGGAAATTGTATTTCAATAGTAAATAAAAGGCGCAAAATTATTGCTTTCTGTCACATTTGTTTTCAGTCAGTTGCACTTCTGGTCCCAGGCCAGAGAAAAGGGTGGGGCAGGGGGCTGGGAGAGGCGGGGGGGCCGGGAAAAGGTTGCGTTGGTGCTCGATGAAGAGATGCAGGGGGGTCTGGGTTCTCAGGAATGGGGGTGCCAGGGGGATCTCAGGGTCATGAAAATGAGGGGGGGAGGGCAGGGACGTGGAGAGGTAGAATGGACTTCCAGGGGGTCCTTGAGCCCAGGAAAGGGGAGTCCAGGGTTTCCCAAAAAGGGGGGACCAGAGTGGGGTCACCCGGGATGTTCGGAAAGGGGGAGCTCAGGGGGTCTCTGGTTTTGCAGAAAGGTGTGCCTGGGAAAGGCAGGAATGGGAGACCAAGGCGTTCCACGTTGTCCCAGAGTCAAGCCCACGCCAAGTCTGGAGGCTGGGAGCCATGGGATGGCCGGGAAAAAGGGAGCAGCGGGTCATGATGTCCGAACAGGAGGATTCAGGGGGCCCCTGTGCAGGCTAAGGGGAGCAGGGGGGTCCGGTGCTGGCAGTGGCGGTTCAGGGTCCCGGTGCTGGGGGTCCCACTCCCCCCTGGCCCCCCACGAGCGCCCTCAGCCCCAGCGCTGGAGCCATCGCGCTGCTCCTCCTCACTGCCAGTGTGATCCCCGGATGATCCCAGTAGAACTCAGTCACCCAGGAGCTGCTCCCAGGATGATCCCAGTACAGCCCAGTCACTCCCAGTCCTGGCATCCCCCCAGGCCTCTCTGCGTTCCGACCTGTCCCGGCTCCATCCCCGCCCCTCCCGGGGGCTGCGAGGGCTGCGGGAGCGGAGGAGGAGGAGGAGGGAGGGAGGAAGAGGCGGAGCTGGGGAGGAGAGGGGGAGGCAGGCGGCTCCGGCGCTGCCTGAACTTGCAGCAGCCTCTTGTCCCCTCCTGTCAGGGAGTTGTGCAGAGCCAGAAGGTTCCCCGTGAGCCTCCTTTTCTCCAGGCTGAGCCCCCTTCCCTGCTGCCTCAGCCCCTCCTGCTGTTCCAGCCAGGGTCGGATACTAGTGCTGCAAAGAGCACTGTACAGACCTGGCATAGGTGCCTTTATCCGCACATTTTAACCTTTCATTAGTTACACAAAGACTCTTGGGAAGGCCCAAACTGCAGTCAGTCGCCGCAGTGCCAATCTCCTTTGCAAATCCCTGCGGCCCCGCCCGGCCCCGCACTCGGTGCCGCGGTTGCCCGGAACCGCGCCCGGGCCCTCAGCGTCTGTGACAGCGGCGCGGCCTCAGTTGCCTGAGAGCGCGGCCCTGGCTGGGTGTGCGCAGCCTGGGCTCCTGCAGGCGGCTGCACCGGGGCATTCGCCAGGTGAATTGTCGGCGTAGAGAATTGCTAAAGGTGCAGAGCATTGGCCTCTGCGAAAAGCGCCGCAGCATGCAGAACACTGGTGTCTGCTAGGGAGTCCTGAATTTCATTTGAAGGTAAAGACCGACTAAAGTTGAACTTTTTGGTTTTGTTTCATCTGTGCTCTGAAAGAGAATGCCAAAGGGAAATAGAGGATGTGATCATGCCAGTCTTCTGGCACAGTAGTTCAGTGACATGTACACCTGAGAGGATGACCAATAAATGGACTACTGATTGTGCTTTTTTTTAGTGAAGAAATGCAACATTTTCTAAAGATAGTAGTCTATACATTTTTGTCCTATAGTAACTGCTTAAACTGCTTAAAGGTGAATGAGTTCTGTTCAAGTTTCAGTGGGTTTTTATCATCTGGGTTTTAAAATTTTTAGGGAGATGCCTCTGTGTTGAGGTGCAAACGAGACCATATGCCAAAGTCAATGGTCTGGATTTTATGGAACAGTAAATGTGAGGGAGAAAGAGAGAGAAAGAAAAGAAAAAGTGGGAGGGGGATGGAAGTTGGGGAGGCGGGGAGGGGAAAGAGAGTGACAGAGAGAGATTTAGTAGAAAATATCACCATTCCATGGATCCCATTTGCCTACCATTAAATCCTCTTGTGGTCTTCTCTGTGGTGAGGTCTGGCAAAATGTAAGACTCCAATGGATTAATGGAGATTTGGGCAAGATGATACCTTGCCCAGGTACCTCCCGGGGGGGGGGCAAGTTGGACTCTGTCTCTTGCTACTTTCAAACAATATAAAATCTTTAGTACCCGTATATCCTTTGACTCTGCCATGAGTTGGGTTCTGGATTTTCAGATTTGTTGTGTTGCTTTGCATGCCCTGCAGTGGTCAGGTGCAGGCCTCAGGAATGGGTCTGGAGGCACTGTGGAGGTCTTTGCTGGGAGGTTTGTGTGCAAACCTGGCCTCAGCAGAAGAGTCTGTGGCTATGACTTCCCCAGCCTGAGCCCAGACAGAGGTGATTTTCAGGACAGCTGCTGGGTTTGGCTTTGTTGTGGATAGGTTTTTCTCCTCAGCCTTGTTTACTTCTCCCCAGACCTGAGGTAATGGGACAATAGTGTCCCCTTGATCTTGTCTCAAGTTCTCTTAGGCAGCTTAACTCACAGTGCCTAGTTCCAGTCAGGAGGCATTTTCAGGGAAGGGTGGGCTTGGGTGGTCGCAGCTTCTTTATACAGTTTTGTCACAATGGGCAGAAAGTCCTTTATAATGATATTTAAGCCATTAGCCATAACATTCCAGTCTCTCATTAGTGTCTCAGCTGTGAGGAGCAGCTGATAGAGCAAGGGTGCTTTAGCCTAAAGAAGAGGAGGCCCACTCTAGCTATTTTTGAGTAATATTTAAGCTACAGCTTTGTCTGTTCGAACTGTTATTAATGTTCAGATTTTTAGCTCCAGGTTTCAGTATGATCTAACTTTGAATTGCACAAGGTAGCCATATAGTTCAAATACAGTCCAACTAGAGGCCTAACTATACTAGCTACTTACACCAAACAAGCACTTAGCTACTTTCAAGTAATGTAACATTTTTAGCAGCAGAATATGCCTTGAATCTGCCACGAATTGGGTTGTGGATTTTCAGAGTTCCATTGTTGCTCCTTCCAGTTTTGTTGAGGCATTGTCGCTGACCTGCAACATCGTCCCTTGGAAATGGCGTCTGGATTGCCAAAGAAGACACCAACACCTCGTCTTTTGTCCAGGGAAGGGCTGAAGCCTAATACTGTGAGTACCCACTGGGGCTGTGTTAAGGCTGGCACTGCCCTGGTGTCCCTGCTCTCCCTGCCCCTGTTGTCCAGCAGTGCTGTGAAGCTGCAGAGCCCCTGCCCAGCCCTTTGTGCTGTGCTGCTGTTTCTGGGGCTGTCCTGGTGCAATAGGGAACACTGTGGGATGCTTCAGCTGTGTCTTGCCTGTCTGTGCCAGCAGAGCCGAGTGAAACCAATGTACAGCTGAAGGCCTGAGCATGTGTTCTGTCCCTTTCCCTTTGCCACAGGAATTCCTTCTGTCAGGCTGGGCACTCACCTGTGCTGCTCTGACCATCCTGCCCTTGGGCACCTGGGCATGTCGGGGGGGGAAGCTCAAACTCTGCCCAAAGCCTTGAGAGCCACGGCTGGTCCCAGCTGGAAGAGCTTCCAAAGCAGCTGTTCTCTCCCAGCTCCTGTGTGGGCACAGATGCAGCCCTGCAGGCAGCGCTGGAGCCAGGGCCACAAAGGTCCCTTGCTGTCTGCAGCTCACTTGGCTGAAGATGCCCCACTGCTGAGGCTCTGTCAAGGAGATGCCTCTGTTTTCTTCTGTGGAGGGCTCTGTCAGCCCAAACAGAGAAAACAATTAACAGGGAGAACTAAAACCTAGACACATTCCTGTGCACCTCAGTCTTGCTACAGTGTTCCTTTCTTGCATCTCTTGGACTCATCCAGCAGCGATATCTCCTTGCTGTGAGTTCTGAGCGTTGTGCAGGGATGGAGTTCAGGCAGTTCTGAGAGCTCCTCCCCATTCTCTGGAAAGGTCACTGCCTCAATCCAACGAAACGCAAGAGGAAACAAATGCCCAAAGAGCAGAAATCCCCAACCATGTCCCATGCAATCATGGAGAAGCCAATGGGACAGAGCCATATGGCTGGAGTATATGTGTTCCACTCTGTATTATTAATTGACTGATGCTAAGTATTTCAGCAGGAAACTCCCAGGGCTTCCAGGACTGTCCTAGTGGCTGTGATCACAAGTTATTCAGCAGTGCCACTTGTTCACGAAAAGCCTTTCTGAACAAGCACAACTCTGAGGCTCTAGCTGGTTTACTTTTGCCTTTCAGCTGCTTCCCTCTAAGTTCCAGAGGGAGAAGTTTCTCAGCAGGAAGAAGGAGGCCAGCACTGGGGAAGGTATCCTGCCCAGAATTGGCCCATTTCTAGACAGGAGTGAGACTCGCCCAAAGGTAGCCTTTTCCTGCTCTTTTCCTTTCTGTTTCACATGAAGTTTGAAGAGGGTGTGTGTTTGTGACAGGCTTGCCTCCAGCAAAATACCTCAGTGTCCAGGTCCTGCTGTCATTGCAAAGTGCTGGGAGTGGTGGACTGGGAGTCCTGATCTGCACTAAGACAACACAAATACCCTCTGCTGAAGCTGCTGGGGTGTGCTGGAGTGCAGCTGCCATTGCTAAAACAATGGGAGGAAGGCTGGGGACACAAAGGCACAAAATTGCCCTTTGCCATTCTCCTGCTGAAGGAGCCACCTCTTGCTTTGGTGTGGTCACCATCAAATGCTCGGGGTCACAGGATTCCCTGCAGAGTGGCAGCGTTGGCCTTTGAAGGCCAAGGATGTGCAGGAATTACTTCAGATTGAACACAACAAATTGCATTACTGCTTTGGGCTGGAACAATGTGTTGGACCCTGATGGGGTGTTAGATTTTGCAGGCTGCCAGATGTCCAGGGGACTGGCCCTGGGCAGAGGGGAATGGATGTGCTTTATCTGGATCAGTGCCTACTCAGAGGTGTGTTTAAAGCTGCTTTTCTGGCAGGACTAGCTCGGTATAAAGCACAGTCCAAACGGGTAAGTGACTGAGGTGGGCAGTTGGGCAGGAAATTGGCAGCAAGAGACACAGAACACAATCCAGGTAAAGGATTGTCCTGGAGAGGAGCCTTGGGAACACCTCAGGGAGGGGCACAGCTAAGGGACAGTGTGCTGCAGCCACTCTCTTCAGCAGAATGTGTCTGCTGTGAAGTCAGAGAGGAGAACTGCTTGCATCTCTGCAGTGACAGCAGTGTGGCTGGAGAAGGCAGAGAAAGCAGGGCAGAGTTTTCTCCAAGCAATGTCTCTGCTCCAGAAGCATTTGCTGTTGTTGTGTCATTCCAGACGTGCCTCTAGAATGGCATGAAATAAGGTCGCAGTAATGACAAGAAAGCACCCATTTAAAGGCCATTGAAAAAGGAGATACCAACTCTACTTTTACCCAAGTTGCTGAGAAAATAACTGAACCTTATCCTCATTCAGCATTCACCTCACTTGTCTTTTTATTTTCAGCTCATTTGTCTTTTTATTTTTGCCTTTTCCTCTCTTTGGAACCCACTAACTTTTAAATACAATGAAAAGGAACAAAATCATCAAAGCAAATAAAAAGTGTTTCTTAGTAACAATTCAGCTGAGCTGGGGATGTCTCCCTCCCTGAGAGCCAAGCGCACACACACACCCTCTGAGAAAATGGCAATCTTTGTATCCCCTTTGTACCCGGCTGGGGTGGTCCCTGTGCCCTTTGCCATTGGATGGCTACTCAGGAGCTTCCATTCTCTACTGAGCACCAACTTTTCTGTCCCCTCCCTTCTCGTTCTCCTTCCTTTTGGTCAGGTCTTCAACCCTGTCCCTCTCACTGTGACACTCAACAAACCAACCGGAACAAATGCAAACCACAAATAACACACAGAACCAACAAATTCCATTCTTTTGCTTAATAACCTTTTGGCTTCAGCCAAGTGTCACCTCATCTCTCACACCACCTCTGGTCCTGTGCTCTTCTTACAGATGTCTAAGTTGTAGAGCAAAAAAGATATTTGCAGTTGTGTGGGCCTCGGTTTCCGTGTCTCAGAGTAAAAGACATCCAAAATCCTTTCCCATGGAGTCTCCTGTAAATTCATGGGTTTTACTTACTCCTTGAGTGCTCAGTCAGTGCCCCAGAGCTCTGTGACCACATGGGCACAGGGCTGTGTTTTAGGAAAGTGCTGCCTGGCATTCTGGAGAAAGAAACCTGGAGAAATCCATGCCAGAAGAGCAGCTTGGCTTGAGCCTGCTCTGTGTGGCCCAGCAGCTGTGGATCAGCTCAGAGCAGAGGTGGGTGAGCCACTGTTTGCCCAGTGTGGGCTGGGCAGACATGCTCCCCCAGAGTCTGTACTTCACTGGGGATCAGTGGAAGATTCTCCTGCATGAACCATCCTCCCAGCAGCTGAAGCTCTCCCTGCTCTCTCTCCTCTCCAGCTGCCGTCAGCTGCCCCGAAACAGAGCTGGTTTGGGGTTTCCCCACCAGAGCTGGTATTTCAGAACTTCGTCGCTCGGGAGGTCTCTGAAATGGTGCTGTCTCTCATGAATAAGGACAAGGTAAGTGCTGGCACGCGAAGCTTTAACACTGTGCTGGAAGAGGAGAGTGCTGTCATTCCCTCAGTGTAGAGCAAAGCAAGTTATGTGCTGCAGCACATGCAGAAGAAAATGTCTCAGCACCTTCTTCTGCAAGATGGTGGAAATCTTCCTGCTGGGAACTGTCCCCAGATTTTGGCCAGGCGTTGATGGTGTCTATCCCAAAGGAGTTTCCTTCTCTTGAAAGCTCTGGATTGACAGGAATGTTGAGGGCTGTACAGTTCTTACCTGCTCTCATGCTTGGCCTTGGGTCTATAGCACACCCTGTGTGTCCTTGGTTAATCTTGGCTCCTGGTAGGAATCTCTGCCTCTGTCAGCCAGTTTGGCTCCCTTTGTGCAGCTCACAGGCAAAGCTCAGGGGCTGAGCCTTCTGCACTTTATGCTGGAATCACTTCTCACTAATGGCATTGGCCCTGCAGGAACCGTGTTCTGCAAGAGCCCTGCAATCAGAGTGATGGAGCAGAAGCAGTGAGAGGCCTTTAGGTGCCACTTGAGGCTCCTGCTCAGCTTCATCCAGTTCTGCTCAGCTTTTCCAAAAGCAACACGGTGCGCTGCTTTCCCTTTGCAGAAGCACAGCACATCCACAGCCATGTGCTCCTGGAGGTTTCCACCTTCAGCTGAAGAAATTGGGATTGTTTTGCAGTTTCCCAAGAGAGCTGAGAGGGAAACAGTTGAAAAATGTCAGTTGTGTTCCACTGTAAAGAGGAAAACTTGAGACCATTTGAATTTCAGTCAGGGAAACATTTTCTCAAGTGAGGCTAGTGCCAAGAGTGGGCTGGTGGGAGGAGACAGGAGGGAGTCCAAATCATCTGGTTTAGACTTTTGGAGAGCATTTTGGTGCTCAGGGGTTGATGATATCAGTGTGCTAGAAAATGCATGTGTGCTCTGTCTGTGAGCCCCAGAGGGCAGAACCTGGCCTGCTGGCTGCAGGCAGGAATGCCCAGCAGCCCAGCTTGCCTGTACAGGCAGCAGGAAGCCCTGGAGAGCCAAGATTGGCTTTGCATACTGGAACCACACTGTCAGTCAGTGCTGGTCCTGTTTCTCCAGGCAGAAAATGCCTCTGAAGCCCCATGGTCAATAGACACCGCCTGTCTGTGTTTCTGTCACTTTTGGCAAGCTGGTTGCTCTCATGGTTTTAAGATTCTTCCTTGCTGCTTTACTGCCCATTTAAATTCTCTTTGCCATCTCCTTGTTTTAGGGATTGTCTTGCTGTGTTCATTCCTTCTTTTGCTTTTCAGGTTTGCTTTTATTCCCAGTAAGACCACAGTGTTTGGTCTCCTGTCTTGCTGCTCTGCCTGCCTGACTGTATCCCCCAGAAAGTCCCTACCCAAACCTGCTCTGCCAGAAGGGAATTTCTTCCTTGCCCCACAGTAATGTGCTGGTTTGCTTTTAGGTAGCACATTCCCCCTCTGGAACATGACAACTTGATGCCTGTGTGCAGGCAGAAGCCAGCAGGTTTTTGGCCTTGTTGAATATGCAGGTGACTTGGTTCAGGTGCTGTGTCTCCATCCTGCTGGTGCTGACCTGCTCAGCCCTCCCTTCCCAGCAGGCACTGCCCTATGGCCCTGGCCAAATGCTGGAGCCAGAGAGAAGGGATTCAAGTTCAGCCTTGTGAATGATGTGCCTGTGCCTGCTCAGCTGAAAGTGCTTTGGAAGAGGGTCAAGGGAGGGATGTTAGCAGGGCATGGGCAGGTCTCCTCTCGTCCTGTTTCCACAAGTGGCAAAATGATAATTTCATGTCTTTGCTGCAGTTTCTTCACGTGGTGAAGGTCTCCATGGAGAGCTCACCTTACTTCCAGCTGGTGAGCTCCAGCGATGCGTACCGTGCCGTGCCGCCGGGCGCCTCTGCCCCTGTGCGCATCCGCTTCACCCCCAGCAAGAACCAGGTGAGGCTGGAGGAGCCAAAGCACACAATGATCTCCACAGCCATTGTTTTCCCTGCACTCTGGCTCCAGCCCATTGCATGCTGTGAGCTGGGCTCCAGGCGTGGGCAGGCAGCCTGCAGCCAGTCACACCTTGGCACTGCTGGCAGGCACTGCAGCCAGGCCTGACAGGCTCTGCTTCCCCTCCCTGCACATTGCTGAGCATTGCCAAGGGAAGATGCACAGGAAACAGGATGAAAATGACAGAGGCCTGTTGATAGATGTTGGGCCATCTCTAGGTCCAGTGGAAGGGGTATCATTCTGATGGAAAACACCAGAGGAACAAAGAGGTCAGAGAGCTTTCCTCCTTCCTGGACTGCCAACAGCTTCCCTGCGTGCCCCTGGGCTGGAGCAAAGCCGGTGCTTTTTCAGCCCCTCTGTTGTGCAGCCTCGCAGCTGTGCTGTCCCAGAGCACAAGTGAGCATGGCACAGCTGCAGGGCCAGGGCAGAGGACGTGCTGTGCCCGTGAGCCCGGCCTGGCACAGGCACACTGGGCTCTGGGTGCCCTTGGTCAGCAGGAGGTTTCTGAGCTGCAGGGGACTTGGACACCTGCCTGAAGGAGCTGGTGTAGGGCAGGTACAAGCTGCAGGCAGAGCTGTGAGCCCAGAGCCCGTGGCAGTGACACTGCTGGGGCTCTGTCTTCATGCCTGTCGCTGTGCTTGCTCTGTCAGCTGGCACCCATTCTGTGCCAAAGCTGCTTTTGTGGGGAGGTTTGAACAGCAGTGCTGAGGCCCTGGCAAGTCTGATCTCAGTGCTGGGATCTGGAGGGTTCATGTTCTGATCTGGAGGCTTGTTCATACAGAAGGGTTGAGGGCATGGCATGGAAGGGAGGAAGCCTGGCAGGGAAACAGAGAGGCCTTTTCCAACAGCATCCTGCTACCTCTTAGCACTGTTCTTCTCCTGACTTGGTTGGACAGGCAAAGTTAGAGGGGAGTTGTGAGCCAACCGATGTTTCTGCACCAAGCCAGAGGTGCAGGATGTCTTTGGGTGCAGCTGTTTTCTCCTCTTCCTTTTGCTGCTTAGAGTCAGTTGAACACTTTGTCCTATTCTCAGAAAGTGGGAATACAGAAGCCTAAAGAGCAATGTCCTGTGTTCCCCAGCTCCATGTTGCTTAGAAGGGGCTTAGGAATTCTTTAACATCATTAAAGTTTAGAGTAAAAATGATGGTGGCCTAGGGCTGTTATCCGTATGACCCAAGTGACACAAGAGCTGAATGCCACTGAGACGGATTTTGCAAAGTGCACTGGTGCCTTTAAAATGTGACATAGTAGTAGAACTTCGTGTTCATTTGAGGGTGCAATAGGTAAATTGATGGCCTTGAAGGGGTATAGGAAATGGTTTTTCTTCTGCCATGGGGATGGCACTAAATGTCCTGTGCTGAGCCAGTTTCTTTTCCTGCAGGATTATTGCCACGAGCTGGTGTGCCTCACTGCAAGGGAAAGGATCGTTGTGCCAATTCGGGCCATTGGTGCCCGAGCTGTGCTGGACTTCCCTGCCCAGCTGGACTTCTCCAAGTGTCAGGTCCAGGTCAGCACCCAGCAGACTCTGCTGGTGCGCAATGTCGGTGCCCGGGCAGCTCGGTACCAGCTGAGCACCCAGAGGTGAGGCAGCTCATCTGTCCCTGTGCAAACAGCTTTGGGTGAGAGCGGAGTTGGGAAAGAGCTACAGAAGGAACCAAGCATCGGATCTGCTGCCCTGCAGCCTGGCTGGAAGTGAGCAGGATGGAAGGCATCTGCTCTTGCTTTCAGTGGCCTTGGAGCTTTCTGCGTCCCAGATTTCCTGGAGGCTGCTGGAACATGTTGGGAGCTGGCTTACACCCTGCTGAGCACAAGCAGCTTCTGAAATGCTTCCTCAGCACTGTCAGCCAAACAGAGCCATTCTCTGGGAGGCCACGGGCACGTGGCTTTGCAGTGGTCCTGGAGGGGACCTCTGGAAATCATCTGAGCAAACACACTGCTCAAAGCAAGAGCAGTGTGTGGGGGTTGCAAGGTGCCATTGGGAGACATGGACCTGTCTTTAGATGCCATACAAGGAAACAAACATGTCAATGGACCTAGTTATAAAAGCAGAAGAAAACAACCTTTTAAAACCCCTCCATACCTTATCTTTACTGCCTGTCAGGTGCAGTAGTGATTCATTGAGAGGATGGATCTAACAGGATAAGAAGTGTCTTAAGGAGCAGCTCACAATTAACAGAGAAAAGCCCAAAATTTAGCTTTCCAGGCCTATCTCTTGGCAGTGATTTTCCTTTGGTTCTTACAGTGTCAGGGATGTCTCCTTCACAGCTCTTCTAGCTGTGGGCTCAGGGAGCAGTTTAGTGATGTTGGCTGAAATTCAGAGGAGTTAAGTTTAGCTGTGGAGCTTGTGTCTTTGGGTCTTGGGGAGCCAGGTGTGTGTGAGAGATGAGTGCTACAGCAGGAACAGAGGAGTCTGGTGGGTACAGCCCAGGGATGGAGGAGATGCGGGGGCTGATTTGCACTCAGTTTTCCAGACCTGACAGCTGAGTCCTGAACTTGGCTGGATCCTCTTCTCCTGATAATTTGAAAAGAAGAAGACACCTTCTTTCTCAGGCAAGCTCTGAAGTCATCCCTGGAATGTTATTCCCATCCTGCCACCTGAAGGCAGGAGCATGTAACATGGGGCAGGAGTGGGAAGGGAATGGAATGGAAGGTAGTGCTGAAGCATGGCCAGGGATTCCCCTAACTGGCAGCTTCTCTATTGCGGTGAAATTTCTGGCCAAAGACTAAGAACAGAATGCTGTGCCTTGCCCCCAGCAGGCCCTGATCCCCCCAGCCCCAGCAGAGCTGCAGCCGTGCTGGCATCAGCCCCGGGGCAAATGCAGGAGCACGAGCACTGATCTGACTCTGGGGCTGCTGGGGCCTTGTCTTTCCTCCCCTCCCTCCAAAGTCTCACGTCCAGCACATGAACATTGCTGGCCCAAGGCTTCTCCATCAGCCAGCAGTGATGTTCTCACCAGTGGCAATGGGAACAGGTCAGCCCATAATTACAGCAAGAGGTCCTTAATGAGCAGAACCTGAAGCGAGTTCATCAGCTGTTACTACTGACATGAACAAAGTTCAGCTTGGCGGATGTTCTCTTTGTTTTTGTGTGTGATGCATTCATCAGCAAAGTCCCCAGAACACATCTGAAGTGACAGATTGACCAGCAACAAAGCACCAAGGCCAGGAACTTTTGTTTCCTCACTGGGGCTGTAGAAGGGCACAAAGCCCAGCAGCTGCTGGGCAGAAGCACATTTCCCCTGAGCTGTCCCTGAGCATCAAAGCACAGAGTCTTGTGTTTGTCAGGCAAGAGCTGTTTACCTGGTGACTAAATCCTGATTGCTCCTGTTAAATCCAAAGTGCACCAACACATCTGCATCATTATTTCCAACACATTGCACAGAGTTTCTCTGCTGGGCCAAGCAAACAGTTACCAGCCTGCATGACAGCCCAGAGTCCCAGACTGCATTGCTGGTAAACACACAGAAACCTCCTGTTCTGCTTTCTTGATGTGCTCCTGCTCATGGTGCTTCATTTAGCTGGGATTGGACCCTTCAGACTGTAAATGGCATCATCCTTTTGGGTTTCCATGTCACTGTATTGCTCTAATCTGCATTTGCACTCTTTCAGAGTTTTGATTGCTCCTTTTCTTAGAGCAGCTTTCATTGAAATGCTTAGAAAAGTTGCCCCTTTTAGGCTAAATCACAATGATTTCAAGGTAAAATAAACCAAAGAAGCACACTGCAAATGCAACAGGAACTATTCCTTGGTCTTCAGGGAAAAGTTCCTTCTCCTTGTCTGATTCCTAGGGTGTAATCTCCCAGGACAGGGAGTGCCCTAACATTTTCATCTCTTGAGATGAGTTTTATAGGCAGCAGGAAAAGAGAAATTCCTGAGGCAGTCAGTGTCAAGTTGTGCATGCAAATAGCTCTGAACCCTCTCTGTGCTTTTCACAAACCATTCTCTGATGGGATTTCTGGCAGTGGGAGCCTTGAGGCTCATTGCAGAGAGCTGGATGCAGAGTATGGGGAGCTGAGGTCATTTTACCCCCAGGATCTTGTGAGGGCTGGATCTTGTCAGCAGTGGCTCGGTGGCTGTTTGTGATCCTGTCTGTTCTGTCTCTTGTGCTGCCTGTGCCTGGTTTGCTCCCTGCTTGCCCAAGGGAGCTGCAGGGAGCTGCAGTGCAGCAGGAATCTCATGGCCAGGTGTCCCCAGGCCTGACCCCTCTCTCTGTGTTGCAGTCCTTTCTCCGTGGTGCCGGCCACAGGAGCTCTGGGCGCTGGTGACACCGTGCAGGTGACAGTGGCATTTCACCCGCTGGCCAGCGGTGCCCATTGCGGCTCCCTGGCCGTGTGCTGCAGCTCAGGTGAGTGCTGGGCCCTGCAGGGCACAGGACAGTTCTGCACATGGCTGCCTGCTGTCCATCCCCTGCATTCCCTCCACAGGTGCCTGCCCTGTTCACCTTTACCCCAAAGCAAACTGAGAACTCCTTGGTGTTTAGGGGCTTGAGAAAGGCAAAGATTTTTGACTGCTGTTTTGCTGGGACTTGCTGAGTGGAGGAAGGAGGAACTCTGATTCTCCACTACCATGTGGCTATGCCTGGGTGAAGTTTTATTTGATTCCTGGGCAGTGCTGTAGGTGAGGTCTCCATCAGACTCTCTCCATTGCAATGGGTTTCTTGCACACCTCTGTCCCATATGCTGCTTCTCCACTGGCTTGCCACAGACCCTTTCTCTATGTGGCCCTTACACATAGATGTAGTTTCTGCCTAATAACATTTTCAGGCCCTCAAGTTCCTTTTTTGTGTCGAATCAAAACAAATTGTTCCCTGTCCCCATTTCCCAGGCTGTTCAAGCTGTTACAAACCTCTCACATCTATCTCCCATTTGATTTCTAGACTGAGGGATCCCATTCAGTCTTAATGTAGAAACTGCTCGGTACTCACTAATCTTTCCTTTGTCCCTTTCTTATTTGATTTGCAATGCTCCAGCTTGGTTTTTCAGATCAGAACAGTATAAAATATTTAAAGACTGATGTGGCTGTGGGTTTGGACAGGGAGATGATTTTCATGGTGCTCATTCTGTAGTGGTTTGTCACATTGCAGAGCCAGGCTGGTTGTGTTTCCTCACCTGTGTCCCCTCCTGCTGTGGGCTGTCACTTCACTTGTTCCTCTGGGCCTCCTTTTGCTGCCCACCTGCCCCAGGCATATTTGCTGGTCAGCAAGAAGGGATCCAAGGGATCAGGAGAGACAGGAGTCTCCTGGGATGCCGGGGGAGAGCCTGGGCAAGGCAGGACTGAGCAGGGCTCCTCAGCCCTGTCACGTGAAGGACTTGGATGCAGAAATCCTGGTGATCTGAGTGGGTCACCGGAGCACATGGACCAATCTCCCTGTCCATCCTGTCACCTTAGGGCCAAATCTCTACAAACACCCTCAGAAATAAGGTGTTTGAGGAGGTGCCCAGGACATCCTCACGCTGTACACACAGAGCTGAAGGATGTGATCAATGGAGTGGTCCACAGAACTGCTCCTTCAGCGCAAAACTGGGACACTTTCTTCTGTGCCCTGTGCCTTGCTCTGTTCCTTGTGCTTCCATCAGCCAGTGAGCTGAGCAAAGACTCCCCTTTGCTTTGTTCCAGGTGAAGAAAGAATCCACACAAAGCTCCAGGGAGAAGTTGTAGATGTCAACGTTGGGCTGAGCACAAATTCCGTGGAGCTTGACAAGACTTTCACCACCATGTCAAGCCACAGAACCCTGTTCATTGAAAACAGGAGTAACATCACAGCCCACTTCCAGTGGAAGGCTTTTTCTACTGAGGAAGAAGAGAATGAAGAGAAGAGGAGGTTGGTTTGAAAGATGCATTTCAGTGAGATACAGGCCCAAGACTGAGCTAACATGTGGCCTCAGGGGATGTTGGTGCTTTTGAATGGTTTAGGCCAAGTAAACCATGCCCGGCACTGGGGTGTGCGTCCCTGGGCTTCAGGAGCTCAGCACTCAGCATTCCAGGTCATTTATACTCCAACCAGGGATGGCATTTTGGGAAGGAAAGGTTGGTTGTGATGACTGGATTTCCTCAGGTCCTAATTGGGCTCTTGTCTCTCTTCTCTTCTTTCTACATGACCTGGCAACATCCTTAAACGTTTCCTGAGTTGCCAGTCCCTCTTTCCAAAGGTGATACACCCTCTTTTTTCCCCTTAGTTCTTTCAAAAGCTCCTTGCCCATGCAGGCTGGTTGTGTGTCCCTGTGCTGCTGTCAGAGAGGTTTTGAGCTCTCAGAGCAGAGAGGATTTTTTGTGAGAGAAGATAGTGCAGGATCCTTTCCCTCTCAGGACATTCTAGTGCCATGCACTGGGATGGGATCCAAAAAGCTCTGGCTCATGGAAAGGTCTCTCCAGGAGTTTGCTGTCTCCCTCCTGCACAACAAAGTTCCTTCCCCTCTCAGAGGCTCTGTTTTCATGCATATTGCATATAAAAACTTGAATGTCCCTGAAGGGATTCGGTGCCTGAATTCATCAATTTCCTGTGGAAGTGCTCTGGGATGCTCTTGTGAAAGGCAGAGTAGGGAACCGGGTAGGTCCAAAATGGAAGAAACAAAGAGTGATGCTGGTAACACGTAGCTGCAAGCCAGCTTTGTCTCCCCTTGGCAGGGAAATGCTGCAGTGGGTGCTCTGTGATCTTTCTGTGCCCTCCCAAGCAGCTGAGTGGGAGGAAAAGCCACTTGAAATGGCTGGTAGATTCTCCCTCAGCTATGGCAGAGGCTTTGAGGCAGGAGGTTCTCTGGAGGGATGCTGGCTTTGGAAACCTCTGCTGAGCTTGCAAGTGTGGAGTGAAACTCCCTGCTGGGCCAGGGAACAGCAAGTTGTCCTCTGATCCCTGTGGGACCCTCGTGGCTTGGGCTCAGCCTTTGCTGGGGAGCTGCTGCTGCTCCTCCTCAAGTGCTTTGCTCTCCTGCGCTCACACTTCTCTCTGCAAATCTGTGGCTCATGAAACCATCTGCTGGCCTTGTCTCTCCCTGGGGCTGCAGGAAGTGTTTGCTGT
Source organism: Melozone crissalis (assembly GCF_028551555.1). NCBI lineage: Eukaryota > Metazoa > Chordata > Aves > Passeriformes > Passerellidae > Melozone > Melozone crissalis. The sequence goes on from NW_026535912.1 coordinate 4,580,187, forward strand.
GGCTGCCGAAAGAGGTGTCCCAGGAAAACTTCCCAGAGGAGAAAGAAACGGAGAAGGTGAAGGGCTCTTGTGGAGATCACAGTGCCCTCCTGAGCAGCATGGTCCAGGAGAAGATGGCAAAGGTGCAAGAAGGCCCCATCCTGTTCTCTGATGACATTTTTTTCATTGAGCCAATGGTAAGTGATAGCTGAGAACATTCTCTTCCTCCTTCCCCCCCCGTCCTCCCACCCACCCTACTCCCTACCCCCATCCCTTCCCTGGCTGCGGTCAATGGGCAGATCCTCAGCTGGCCCCATGTGCTGGCAGGGAGGACATGGAGTTTCTGGTGAGGCTGCAGGGCTTGCTGCTGAAAGCATTTGTGCCCTGCAGGCTCCAGGCAGGGCTGGGAGCCTGACAAAGCCCAGCTCTGCTGCCAGGCTGGAGCTCAAGGCACTGCCTGCGTGTCCTGTCAGTGTCCCAGGGAGCAGTTCTTGTAGACAGGGGCTCCCCCCACACGTGGGGCTCAGCAGAGGCTGTTGGAGCACTGCCAGCTCACACACTGACCTGGAGCTTGCAATTGTTCCCTGGCAAAAGGAGGCCAAATTCAGCCCAAGGTTAATGACAGAAATGCCAATCCCCTCCTGTAACCATGCCTTGCACTATTTCTGAGTGTCCCTTCCAGCATCATCTCTGAGCCTGGACACAAGGGTGGAAGGTTGAAATGGGCCTTTGGAGTTGTCCTGCACACAGGGACAGAAAACCTTGTCCTTTTCTGGTGATGCAAGCAAACTGCCACATGCTGCCATCAACCAGAGCCTTGATTCTGAGTACTGGCATTGTGAGAGATGATGAATGCCTGGTGTGTGCACAGTGCAACATCCCTTCTCATGTTGGAGTAAACCCTAGAATAATGCCAGCCTCTGCTTTCTTTCAATACAGGTTAAACTAATATTTTTATTTGCAAGGAAGGGGATCATGTTCTCTTCTTGGTTACAGCTATGGCCCATCTAAGGCCAAGAGCCAGCAGGGCACAGTGGCAGCTGCATCCCACTGTAGCTGACAGCAGCATGATGTGCCCAAGAGCTTGTGTCAGAGCAGCAGGAATATTGTGGAGAGTGGGAGCTGATCAGCTGAGCATTGAGAGCTGTGTTGGGCTGGGTTTGGAGTGTTTCCTTGGCTCCTTGTGTTGTTCACTCATCACTGATGCTCTAAACAAAGGCTTACAGGAGGGTGGTGAAAACAAGCAATGTGAAGTTTGCAAAGCAAGGTTTTGCTGTCTCTTTCTGCTGTAGGAGGGAGAAATCAGGCCGAATTGTTCAGCTGAAATCAAGGTGACCTTCAAACCCCTGGAAGCACTGGAGTATAGAAGTGTGGCTTACTGCAGCATCTCAGGTGCAGCTCCTTTGCCCTGCCTCTCTCCCCCTCAGTGAAGCCATGGTGCCAGCCTGCGCCCGCTGGGCTCCCATGGAAGTGCTGGGAAGAGTCCCTGGTCAGCAGGGCAGTGCTGGCACATCCCCCCTGGCCCTGCAGCTCCCAGGGAGTCTCCCGTGCCAGGCCAGGGCTCAGAATGCTGTGTGTGCCTGAGTGATCCCAGAACAGCCCAGGCAGTGCAGGGAGAGGTTTTCATGCCATGGCTTTGCCAGCATTCCCTCAAAGGCCAGAGAGCTGCAGAGCAGAACAGCTTTAGTGAACAAGCACTCAGCCCCTGCAGGCCCCTGGCCTCCAGGATGGCTCCATTTGCCATGGATCCATCATCAGGTGGTAGGAGCTGAGTTAGAAATGGGCTCCCTGAGCCTGGATCACCTCCCAGTGCCCAGACAGCAGCAGAGCAGAGGGGGCTGAGCCCCCCTGAGCCCGGGCTGTTGGTAGAGGGAGCAGCCTTGGCCAGCAGCTGCTTCTCTCCCTGTGTGGCAGTTGTCACCTTGCAGCTCTCAGTCTGTGGCAATAGAACACAGTGCTGAGTGTCACAAGGGGAGCACTTGGGCAACAAAGTCCTGTGCTCCTGGGCCAGGGAGTTTGGGAATTGCCAAACTCCATAGGAGCTTTGTGCCTGCACTGAATGGATTTCAAAGCTCCTCTAGGTGCATGGGAAGGAAAGCACAGAATCACAGTATGGTAAGGATGGAATGGACCTTAGAGATCATCTAGTCCCAAGGCCCCTGCCATGGGCAGGGACACCTCCCCCTAGAGCAGGGCGCTCCAAGCCCCATCCAGCCTGGCTTGGAACACTTTCAGGGCTGGAACCTCCACAACATCCCTGGGGAACCTGCTCCAATGCCTCACCACCCTCACAGGGAAAATTTCTTCCCTACTATCTCACCTAAATCTCCTTTCTCTCCATTTCTACCCATAACTCCATGGCGTGTCACTACAGGCACCAGAGATGTTTTAAACTCAGCAAACTGGTGGCTCAAATTGGAAAGCAGCCCAGGAAACGGGTTAGAAATTGCAAGTCAGCCTCAGGGGATATGTCCTGAGGGAAGAGAAGGGTGCATATCTTTTCCTGCAGCATCAGGAGCTGGTTGCATCCAGCTCAGAGTCAGGGACTAGCACTGAGGCAGCCTGGAAAATGGAGTGGAGCAGAGGGAATGATTGTACTGCAATGGACATCTCTCCCCAGGCTGTGAGAGCAGGCTGCCCCTGCAGCTCAGAGGGGAAGGCCAAGGACCCTTGGTTGAACTCAGCTCTCCTACTCTGAACCTTGGGAACGTTTTCGTCAACACCCCCGATGTCTATGAGGTGAGCAGCAGGGCTTGGGATGGATGCTGATGGCTCCTGAGGCAGCAGCAAGCCTGGTGCAGCTGTGGAATTGCTGCCAACCTGGGCAGCTGTGAGCAGGGAATATTTGATGGACTGCTGAAATCTGGGGGGTCACAAAGGTGTGTCAGTTGTTCCTGAAGCCCCAGTCCCTGCTTTTGGGCAGCCTTCCTTAGGGATCATCTGGGAGGCTTCCTGCAAAACAACCCCTTTGGCACATGAAACCATCGCTGGCTCCAAAAGCTGCATGTTCAGAGGCTTTTGTGGCAGTGCAGACACAAGGCACCTTTGGACTGGGCTCTGCAGAAGCAGCTGCAACAAACTGGCTGCCTTTGAGCTTCAGCCCACGGCCAACAGCTCCCAGCCAAGTGTCTGCTGCTTATTGCTGCAATCACAGGAAATCCTTGGGAGTTCTCTCCCTTGCTGACCAGTCCCTCACCACACTTCAGCCTCGGTGCATCTCTGGCTCTAGAAAGAGAAAAGTGTTCCTGGGAATAAAGCAAAGGTGTTTTCTACCTATTTGCCTCCCCCCCAGTAGAGTCAAGCTTGCAAAAACTTCATGAGGCACTGCATCATGGCCGACACTTTCAAAATCTTGGGCTGTGGATGGGAAAGACACGCTGAGTTTTCTCACCAAAAGATGGTGCTGTCTGTACGTTTTGATGCTGATGCCTCATTCTCAATGTATTGTTTTCATTGTCTGGAAAAGGTGAATGAGCAGATGGTGCTGTTGGAGCTGTGCTCACTGGGGCAGCAGCAGCTCTGGGGTGATTCCCTACACAGCTGCAATCAGCCCACGTTGCTCTCAGGGCCAGCTCTCACTGCGCTTGGTGCTGCTGAGCAGAGGGGCACTGCTCTGTGTCCATGGGATAAGCCCAGGGTGACTGCAGTTCTGTGGAGTTGCCACTGCTCTGCATGAAAACCCAAAGGCAGAACTTGTCCTGTTGTATCTTTGGACTTCTGCCATTCAGCAGCACAAAGCATCTTCTGCCTTTTATGGGTGTTCATTGCATCATTAGACAATTACTCACAAGAAGGGAAGATTCCACACGTATTTTCATTTTGCTTTCTTGCTGCTGCAGGTGAAACTGATGAACCAAGGAGCTATTGATGCTCCCTTCACCTGTCTCCCTTCAGCCACCAACCTGGGCTTGTGTTTCAAGTTTGCCCCCGAGAAGGGCATCATTGCAGCAGGTGGGAGCCAGAGTGTGCAGATCTCCTTCAGTGCCACCGTGCTGGGGAGCTTTGAGGAGGAGTTCCAGTTCAGAGTCGCTGGATCTCCTGTGCCTGCCATCCTGACCATCAAGTAAGGACCCTGGGAGCTGGGTGGGCACATCTGTGGCTGTCTCAGGAACATCCCCCACCTACCTCCTTTTGGGGTGGAGCAGGGGAAAAAGGTGTTTTCTGAGGTGTGAATCTCTGCTCTGCTGCTTGCATTGCTTTAGTGTGAGGCTGCCTGCTGCCCTGTGTGGTAGCTGGGAGCTGGAATGACTCCTCCCTGCAGGGATCTCCCTGTGCCTTGGGCCATGGCAGGCTCTGGGATGGATCAGCTTTGGGCAGCAGCTGCTCTGGGATGTCCCACCTGAACCCCCAGCAAGGCCCCCAGGGCTTTGCAGATGGGCCAGCCTGGCTGATTCTGCAGCAGCAGCAGGGTTTGTAAAACCTTGTGTGAATAATCCATGCCAGATGGGCAGCAGCAGCCTCAGCTCACCTCTCATGGCCATGCTGTGGGGCACAAGCTGTGCTCCCAGCTCCTGTGCCCAGAGGGCTCTGGTGCCTCCTTTGCACAGCCAGCAAAGGGCTGATGTGGGAGTCAGGAACTGTGCAGCAGGAACTGTGCCAAGGACTGGGGCACCATCCCGTGGGCAAGAGACAATCCTGGCCCAGCCAAAGGGAGAAGGGCGGATCATAGGGGAGGCAGAGCTCAGTGCTCAGCACCACAGCAGCGTGAGGCCTTTCCCTGCCAGCCTAAACCATGTGCTTCAGGATAATGGAGTGGAAGCAGGAGAGCTGATGCTGGCTGCTCTGCAGCTTTGGAGCTCGGCTGCTGCTCTTGGGCGGCACTGGCTCCAGGCAGTGAAGAAATGAAAGCAATCTGCACTGGGTGATACCAATGAGATCAGGGAGATGGGTAAAGAAGAACAAGGAAGGTTTTCCTTCGACAGACAAATGTGGTGAGCAGGTGTGCCCATAGTGGAGAAACAATGATGCTGCCTTCATTTTTGGAGGAAAAGTGCTGCTTTTTCATTTGGAAATCAAGAGTGAACCTTTCACCATCAAATAATTGATTCTCCTCTGTCCCTCCCCCAAAGTGGCCATGGGGTGTTTCTGCATAAGCAGCTTGCTCCTTGAGCAAGGGCAGGTGTCTCTTGTTGAGATGTGCAGAGCAGAGCCAGGGGCAGTCCTGTGAATACAATAGAGGACACAGTTCACTGGTTCTTGATTTTGAACCAAAAGGCAGAGTGGGCACTGATTGGCATCAACCATGAAATCAACTGGTGGATGTTGTGCAGCTTCAAGTGCTGATTTCAGTGGATGTTGGTGGCTTTTGGAGTGTGTCTGCTGAGTTCAAGGACAGGTGAGGTGCTGTGCTAGATTCAGGACAGCCATGTTTGGTTGTTGAAGCTCTTGCTCTTGGCTGTGCCAGCTGGTGCACTGCTGACAAGCTGGTCCTTTCCTCTAGGATTCATCTGTGCCCTGGGTAGAACTGTTGCTGCTCTTTTCAGAGGATGTTTGGGAATGCCCTGGATTCGTGTCTCAGAACAGTGTCTGTAATGATTGTGTGGGTCAAACTCTCTTGAGAAAGCTCCTCCATGGGAACAGCAGTTGCAGCTCAGAAGGAGCAAAGCAGGGAAGCTGTGGCTGGAAGGGCTGCTTACAGAAGTTTGTGGGGACACCTTGATGTCCATGCCATTGCAGATGGGGAAACTGAGGCACGGAGCCATGTCTGGGTGTGTGTTCAGGGTCCTTCATGGGACCCCCAGCAACCCGGGGGCTTCTCCTGCCTGCCCTGTGCCCAGAGCCCATCAGGGGCTGTTGGCTGCTGCCCCTTGGCTTGAGCTGCCTCCTGTGCCCAGGGCCCTGTGCTGAGCACACGGGGCTGTGTTGGTTGGAAACCCAGGGTGCCCTGAGCCCGGGTTTTGTGCCCCCGAGCCACGACAGCCGCACCTTTGCAATGCCTTTAACCGAGCCATTGCGTGCTCTGTCCTCGGCCTGCAGGGGCAGCGTCACTGCACCGAGTTTACACTTCGACCTCGCTGAGCTCGACTTCGGGGACATCTCCTTTGGTGAGTGTTCCCTGGGCTGGGACACAGCCTCAGGAATGTGTGCCTTCCAACAGAAAAGCATCCCTCACTCCTGCCCTGCCCCAGCAGCCGCTTCAGGCTGTGAACTGCAGGGCTGCTGCTGCTGCCTCAGGGGGCATTTTGCCATTGTGAGATCCCATGGAAGCAAGGAATAGGAAGGCAGTATTTTCTGGTGTCTCTGTGGTGCTTTAAAGGACAGATGTCTGCCAAGGAAGGTGGGAATCTTGCTGCAATGGAAAGTCGAGCCCCTCCCTCCAAATGATTATCCCTTTGAAATGACAGGGCTCCCAGGCAAAACTGTGCGAAAAGGAATAACAGTTCTTTGCTAGACTATCTCAGGAGAGCACAGACAAGAAGGCAGGAACAGACATTTCCCAGATGCCAAGTCCTGTTTTTCTCCTTTGGTGGAGTTCTGGTCACAGCAGGAGGAGCTGTGGGCGCTGGCAGGGCAGGGATCCCCCCCAGCCGGTGCGGAAAGGGAAGGGAAGGAGGAAATGCTCCTTTTGCAGAGCCCCAGAGGGCAGGGGGATGTGGGCAGTGCCCAGCAGCAGCAGCAGCAGCAGCGGGGCAGGCAGGCAGGGTCGGTGCCAGCGCTGAGCTGCAGCCAGGGCAGCCCCGGGCCGAGCACAAACCTCCCGCAGCAGCAGCGGCCGAGCTGCGACCCCCGAGCGGGAGGAAGGGAAGCTCCGCTCCCTGCCCAGCCTCAGCTCCCACTGCACAGCCGCCCACGGCATCACGCCACAACTCCCAAATCCCCCAAGGGAAAAGCCCAGCCCAGGGCCGAAACCCCCCAAAACCCCCCAGAACCCCTATCCCCCTTCCCAGACCAACGGCAACATTCACTGCCAAGCCTAAAGCCAGAACAATGAAGTTCATGAACTTCTGAAGGAAACTCATTGCCTTTTTTGAGCTGCTTCTTCCCCAGCCTGCATCACCACGGAGGCGCTTGTCAAGTTGCCTTTGGAAGGAATGAAACACGAAAGGCAAGAGATGGAAATATGGTTCTGAAGCAGGAGATTGATCCTGCTGAATCCAATTTCATTCCTAAGGGCTCTTCGGCTGAAGGCAGCTGTTGTGTCTTTGCTTCTTTGTAACTCTTGACTGTTGTCTGCATGTGCTGGCCTCAGTCTCCTTGGAGGTTTTGACACCTGGGTTTGTCCTTTTTGTGCCTCTCTTGCCTCCCTGCTAGAGTCCCTGCTGGAGCTGGCAGTGGCCACTTGGATGGGCACAGAGAAGCTCTGGGCTGCAGCTGCAGTTGTTTTTTCTCCCCATCTGTGTCCCAGATGCTCTTGGTGAGCAGGCCTGGGGAGAAGTCTCCTCCCCACAGAGCTGGCCAGCCCAGCCAGATGTGCAGTGCAGAGCAGGCTGTGGCTGCCCTGCACGCTCTGCAGGACATCCCCACCATCAGTGGCTGTATCTCTGGCTTTGCAGGATGGAAAGCAAATCTCAGAGCCTAGGTGGGGTAAACCCTTGCAGGCAGCACTCTCAGTGAGCAGCATGGCTGTGATGTCCCCGTCTGTTGGGTGAGGTGGGACCTGGTTCCTAATTGCTAATCTCAAAGCAAGGCTTGGCTGTGCCCCCAGTTGAGTGGGCTCTGAGCTGTCACGTGCTCAGTCTGTTTGGCCCAAAGCAAGAGATGCCTTAAGGATCCTGCAGAGAGAAGCTGCATTAGGGTGCTTTGCCTCACGTTCTAGTTCCTGATTCCATCCTCACTTTCTTTTGCTGTAGCTTCTTCTCACTGACAACTCACTCTTTATATGTCTTGAAAAAGGTGGCAGTGTTGGCAGGCTGAGCAGGGAATTGGACAGCTTGAATTCTCAGAGTAAATGCTGGGTCTGGGTGCACACTCATCACTGAGAGAGAACTGGTGCTGGTTTGGGGCAGGTGAGGGAGCTCGTCCCCATCCCAAAGAGAGAAGCTTGCAGTGTTCAGCAGGGCTAGGAGTGGGCATTTTCAAGGCTGCAGTCTGGAATCTGTGTCAAAGGGAACTAAGTGACGATTAATTCCTCACGCAGCTTCTGGGTGAGCTGTAGTTCAGACCATAAAGAGCTCAACTCCAATCCCACTTTGATCCTGCCAGGATCTTGCCCCCAGGATCATGCCCTGCTTGGTGCCTGAATGGATATTTGTGTCCTTGCCCAGGCTTTCCCTACACGCAGCGCTGCCGCCTCACCAACAGCTCCGCGGTGCCCCTGACGTTCCAGCTCCGCATGTCGGACGATGGCACGCAGCCGGCTGTGGACAGCGTGGATCAGATCCGCAGGGACACCGACCCGGCCTGGAGCAAGGGAATCCATTTCCATGTGGAGCCCAGGGAGTTCACCCTGAATCCCAGCCAAGGCACCATCCTCCCCCAGGGACACCAGGACATCGAGGTACGGCAAGAGCCCGGCCACAGCCGCTGCAGCACCAGGGCTGGAGCTGCACTGCAGGGTGGGAGGGCTTTAGCTCTGGTGCCAGCTTGGAGCATCCTGGCACTGAGAGATCTGCACTGCTGGGGGCCTCTGCTAGCTGGCTTACTCGGGATGTTCCTCAAAGAGCACTGTTTGCTTTCCAAAATCATATGCCTGAGTTCACAGACCTTATGGTCAAGGCCTGAAGCCATTCTTGTGTTTTTGAGAGCGATTGATTTGATTGCAACGGGGCAGAGCAAGGATGAGGGCAGAAGGTGGCTGTCAGAGAGATGTCATTGTATCAAGCAGTGAGCTTTTCTTCGTGGTGTCATTTCCCCCCTCCTGGGGAGCAGAATGATTTGTGTTCACTGCAGGAAGCTCCAGTGGAGACAAAAAAATCTGCAGCCATGTGTAGCGGTTCAAATTTATTGTATTGATTCCTTGTTAAGTGGTTTGTTCTGTGGTACCCCGTGTTCTCCCCGAGTTGGTTTACCCCTGGGATTTACCTTCCCTCAAAGCTGTCCCTCATGCCATTCCCTGCCCCTTGTTCCAGCTCTTTTCCTGCCTGTCAAACCCAGCCCCTTTTGTTCCCCAACCTTCTTTGCCAATTTAACCTGGAGCCAATCCCTGTCTGCAATGCCCTTTTGGAATTCCCCTATTCCTGGAGGCCCCATTGGCCCATGTGAGACATCCTCCCCACCCTCCTACCCAAAGTGGCCCCAGACACTTGATGTAATCCCCTCAGTGCTCCCCTGAGGATTCCCTTTTGGCTTGCTGTTTGTATTCACCCCCTGATTTGTATCTGTACAAAAGCCCTTGCACAGGAGTGTCCAGGGCTCTTTTGGCTTTTATCCTTTTGCTTGGAATAAACCCTTCCTTGTGGAACTTCAAGACAGAGATCCTCCTCCTTTCTCCTCTGCCGTGTCCCGTTGGTGGCTTGTCTCTTGTGGCATAGAGCAAGAGGCTCTGAGGGTTCTGCCTGTGGTCAATGCCCACCCTGGGGCAGTTCTGAGGGTTCTGCCTGTGGTCAATGCCCAGCCTGCGGCAGTTCTGGTTCTGAGGGTTCTGCCTGTGGTCAGTGCCCACCCTGGGGCAGTTCTGAGGGTTCTGCCTCTGGTCAATGCCCACCCTGGGGCAGTTCCCCACTCCTGGTGTGGGGCCGCAGTTCTCAGGGCTCGGGCTCCCAGGGCAGCCATGAACTGCCCAGAACCTGCTGGGCCACACTTTGCCCTCAACCTCGTGCTGTAAAGCTGAACTCATTGTGGTCGAGTCAGATTTCCTCTGCATGGATGTCTTTGTAGCCAGATGAGAAATTGGCCCCATAATTTGAATGCAGTGGTGCCTGGAGCTGTAGTCTAATGTTTTAATGTAGCTGACCTGTGCCCTGATAGCAAGGTGTGTTTAGAAAATCTGGTATTGCCAGAAGGCTTTTGTTACTCTGAGACTGTGCTCTACACATGGAGCAGCAGAAGAATGAAGGCCAAATCCTCCCTCAGGAACTGGAGGTTATCACCCGTGGGTAATGAGGTTTTGTAAGGAAGCATTGACTGTTCTTCTCTTCCACCAGGTGACCCTGTGCTCCAACACGGTGATGGAGTTCTACTGGAGGTTGCTGGTGGACCTGGAGGGTATTGGCAAGGGAGTGGCAGCCCTGATCATCACAGCCAGGTACCAGCCCTTGCCTGGCCTCCCGCAGGCACTGCCTTGCCCAGGCTGTGCTGGCTGCAGCTGCCAAGGAGAAGTGCTGCTGAATGCCCTCATGTTGTGCCAGCTGGACACGAGAACAGCAGTGCTTGGGCAGCAGCCCGTGGTGAAAAGCATGTTTGCTCACAGCCCAGCATGGTCCTGGCCCTCTTCTAAAGGCACCAGGAATGATATCATTGATTGGCCTGGTTTTTGGTGCTTGAGGTGGAACAAATTTCCTGAGGGCCTCCTCTCCTTCAGGCTGCAAGAGGTGGAGTTGTGCTGGTTGTGAGCACCGTGCACTGGTTTGGGCCACAGCAAGCAGCTGCTGAGAGTCAGGCTCTGGCTCTGTCCGTGGGGGCACATGGCAGGGGGGAAGTGGCTCCCAGCAAGAGTGGGGAGGGCAAGGTCTGACAAGGGGAAAGCAGCCCTTGATGTGGCAGGTCAGCTCCAGTTTTTGTCCTTCCCTCTGCTTCCCATTTTGAGCTTTAATGTCGTCAGAGTTGAGAGCAAAAGTCGTTGTTGCTGCAGCAGAATTCCATGCTGCTGTGCTGCTGTGGGTGTCAGTGTGATGGCCAGAGGGATGCAGCTCCCTGGTGCTGTTCCCTGTGCCAGGCAGAGCCATCCAGGCAGTGCCTGGGCTGCCATTGTGTACAGCAGGTGGAGCTGGGGCCAGGCAGTGCCTGGAGCTGTGCAGTGAAGGAGCCAGGGAGCTGCAGGGCCTGGCAGGGGCTGATCAGCCCCTCTGTGGGGCAGCTGCTGTCTCGTGCCCTCCAGGGCTGGGGCAAAGAGCTGAGTTCTCAGGCAGGGCAACAGCACCATGGCAGAGAAGGGAGTCATTTTTACGGAGACCCTGGAGTTGTGTGTTCCTTGAGCCTTAGGGAGCACTGATCCTTGTTGGCAAGGCTCCCCCAGAGCTCGTGGGTCCCTGGGACTGTTCCAGGAGTCCTTGCAAGCCTTCTTGGGTAAAGCAGGGGCTGAGGCAGCTGTGGGGCAAAGTGCTCTGCCTGGGGCACTTGGCAGCCTCTGGGTGCTGCCTCTCAGGGTTTGCCCCTCCTTGACAAGACATGTTGGAGTGGGAAGAGGTAGAAGGCAATTTATCCCTGTAGGGCTCTTCAATGTGCATTTGACAGTGACCAATGTGTTCTGCTCCATTTCACAATCTTTGGGGGTAGGCATTCTCCATTCTCTCAGTATCTCTGATTGTCCTGGGGTCATCTCTTTGCCCAGATGTCTCGTTCCTGAGCTCCAAGTGTCCTCCCCAGTGCTGCTGTGTGATGAGTGCCACCTGAAGGTGCCCTATGAGAGGAACATCCTCATTAGGAATCCCAGCCACCTTCCTGGCTGCTACGGGCTTATTCCCCAGGTTTGGCAGCACATCCACCTCCTCCTGTCAAATATTCTTGAGGAGATTATTAGGGGAACAAAGGGTTTGGATAAGACCTTGCTGCTTTCTATTCAGTCTTAAAGATCTGCTGAGAACAGGATCCTACCCAAGTGTAAACTTGAGGAGGCAGTTTAAGCTCCTGAAAAAACAGTTGATGTTCTAGTCGTCAGGGTGTTTTCCTGTGGGAGATCTTAGAGGGTTGTGAAAAGCTGCTGCACCCACAGACACCAGTGCCTGTGCTGGCAGCCTCCTTGCAGGATGCCCTGGGAGTGCTAAACCTACAATCCTTGCATCTTGTTTGTGCCTTTGACCTTTGTCCTGGGGAGTTTTAAAGGTGTGTGTAAGTTGCTGTTGTGGTGGATGTTAAGGAGCCTAAAGTTTCTTGAGAGGTCCCTCTGAATCTGCGTTTCATTGTGTCCCTTCCAGAAACGCAAGGAGGACTCTGCTGTGCTCTACTCCAGCCCCAAGCCCTGTGGGATTGTGCAGCCCCAGAGCACAGCAGAGATCCCAGTTGTGGTGGCAGTGCAGGCCCTGGGCACTCATCGCACCAACGTTCTCATCGGCGTGTTCGGGGATGAGAGAAACCCCCTGGTGAGGGCAAGGGGGAGATGTGAGCCTGTGTGCAGCTGCTCCTGGCAGGGTGCACAGGGACAGGGATTGTGCCGGGGAAAACAGGCACGGGCTGCTGGGGAGAAGGACAGGAGGGATGGGGGGCACAAACAGCTCCTGCCTTAGAGGTGGGAATCTCAGTGTCTGACACAGAATGGAGTTGGGCTAAGCTGGAATCCAGGGGCATTTGAGTTCATTATTCTTTCAAATGCTGTTAACTTTGGAAACATCTGTTTGAAAATGTCATCTCTCTGAGTGCAAAAGAGGATGTCAGAAGACTTGTGGGAAGCTTGAGCTTTCTGTAAAAGAAAGGAAAGCTGGCATTTGAAGAGTGTTTGCAAGGACTGAAACTTCGATTAAAACATATGGAAATGGCAATGCCAAATTCCCTGGATGGCACCAAACATCTGAACCTGGGCCATCGTGGCACTGCCTGTAAATCAGTGAACAGGAAGGAAAGGCAATGCAGGCTGTGCCAGGGAGCCTGAAGTCTGACCAAACAGTTGCTTTCAACTATCAGGCTGCTTCCCTTAAAGAGGAGGGTTTCTCCCCACCAGAAGAATCAGTTGTTTAACTGTCAGGCTGGTCTTACCTCGAGATTTCTTGCAAAGATAAAAGCTTTGGGCCAATAATTTTTAGTTTGAAAGGTTCTCTTACCTTAATCCTTTTCAATTTGGAGGTGAACATGTAATTTTCTTTTTCCCCAAAAGCCCAGCATTTCAGCTGGAGAGTGGTAGCTGTCCCTAAAGAAAAAACTTGAGCAGGGTTGAGCTGTTGAAGCTTTTTTAGGTTTGTCTGTTGTGGTTTGTTTTGGGTTTTTTAAAATCTTTCTTGCTTGCTTCCTGGAACAGAGAGCACAATTACAGAGCTCAGGACAGCTGGCAGAAATCTCCCCAAGCCCAAGGCTGGCAGAGCTTGGCAGGATCCCAGCACCACAGCCTGTGTATGTATGGAAGGATGGATGGATGGATGGATGGATGGATGGATGGATGGATGGATGGATGGATGGATGGGGAATGTGACCTGAGTCACCTGGAAGTGTTGTAAAATGTCAACCAACCCCCCAGCGGTGTCAGTGGAACATTCCTGATAAATCCCAGGTGGAGCTGGCGAGTTTCTGGCCTTGGGCACTGGGTGGGCTGTGCTGGCTGGGCACAGGCTGGGTCTGCCCCTCGGTGTCTCAAATCTCACCTTTTTGCTGCCTTCTCTGTCTTTTCCTCTCCCACTGTGCTTTTTGCATCCCCACCAGGTGTTAATGCCTGTCCTCTGTAGTTGCTCAATGCAAACAGTTGCAGCTGCTGCAGCACCTCAGTGCCATCCCTGGGCTGCCTTTAGAACAGACCTGCCCCAGCCTGGATTGGGAAGGGCTGGATCAAACCATTTCTCAGTTCAACGTGCCAGCACCCACCCAGGGGCTGCATCCTGGCCAGGAGCTGCTCGTGCAGGTGTCCCTCCCTCCGTCCCACTGCAGGTCCCTGGTCATAGTTCTTTGTTTTCCAGAGATGAGCTCCACCCACCTAAATTCAAACCCCAGCCACCGAAGGAGAGGAGAACCAGTCTGGATTGTGCAGCAACTCGATGGAGGCACTTCAGGACTGGAAAGGAGGAGGCAGCCAGAGCCCTGAAAGAAGTGCAGGATTTTACCCACTCTTCAGGAGCAGAGGTAAATTTTCTTGTACACCTATTGCTTGCTTTGCCTCCCCAGCCTGCCAGCACCAAGTCCTGCTCATGCTGAGCTCCCTTTTTGCTGCCCTGCTGTGCTGTGCCCTGACAGTGGGCTGGGCAGCAGGGCCAGTGGCTGGACATGGGCTGAGGGGGAGGGAGAAATAGGAGAGTTTTCCTTGGAGAAGCTGGCTCAGATCCTACAGGCCTGTGCTGAGTGTGGGATTTTTTGCCTTGTTTCCTTCCCAATGTAAGATGAGGCTTTTCTCTGCATCATCATGGTAACACCTCCAGCTTCCCTCCCAGAGCAAGCTGGGATGATCCTGATCTCCATGGAGCCTCTTCCCAAAGCAGCCAGACTCCCTGTTTGCAGGGCTCTGCTTTCACCCAGAGCTGCTATTGCACTGCTGGCCCTGGAGCTGTCTGACAAAGGGAGACTTTGCAGAGGGCCTGTCTCTTCTTCCCAGCATAAAAATGGCTTGTTTTTTGGGTGCCAGCACCAACTCCTGAGCACCCTCACCTGCCTCGAGGCTTGGAGGGATTCAGATGCTCCCTGGACGTGGCGCACACTGCCCTGGGAACAGAGAAGGCAAGAGGGAATCTGTCTCCCTTGCCCATTGTCAGTGTGGCAAGCAGGGCTGGAGCTGCCAGTGCCACTGGGGGCCCTCAGCATTGGCCACAGAGGGGCCTCCCATCCCTGCAGGCCCATCACAAAGTGCTGCTGGAGCAGCTGCTTGTTGGAGAGGCCGTGCAGGACACGTTGCAGGGCTGCCCAAGGACGCTGTGCAGCACCTGTGGAGGGCACTGCTCCCCCTGGAACTGCTCAGGTGCTCCACAGGAAATTTTTGCAGGAGCTTTTGCTGTAGCACCTTGAGAAAGAAGCATTTAAATCAGAGAGAGAGGGGAAGAGCCTCAGGAGTCAGATGAGCTGGGCTGGACTCCTTCCCTCAGCTCCAAGAGCTCTCACTCTGAGTCTCCTCCTTCTCTAAAAGCAGGTAGTTTTAAAACTTTTTAAAGGCAAGTTGTGCATCAGAGAGAATTTCTACTGCCAGGAGACATCCTAGTTCACTTTCATGTAATGTACTAATTAATGCATTGAGCTGTGAGTATGGGAGAAGATTTTCCCCATGGTCCCTGCACTGGTCAATGGCATGGATGCAGGATGAGGTGAGGGTGATTCTGGCAGTGTTTGGGGAATAGGCCCCTCTGGCTACAGCTGCACTTTGCTCCAAGATGCTCCATTGGATCCATTTCCATGCTCAACACCTCAATCTCTCCTGTCTTCCATCCAGGCTTTCAATATCCTGCCACTGCCAGGTGTGCTGCAGCCAGGAGAGAGCCAGCAGGTCTCCTCCACCTTCTCTGGCCACCTCAACACCACCTGCAATGTCCCGGAGCTGTGCCACATGGAGGCAGGCTCCACCTCCGAGGTGCTGGTGCCCAGGGAGGCCTCACGTGTCAGCTCCTCCCTGAGCCCCCAGGAGATCAGCTATGGCTCTCAGGCCCCTCTCAGGGACAGGTGAGTCAGCCTTCCATGGGTTCCTGCTCTGCCATGGGTTCTTGTCCCTGCAGGGCTTCCCTGCTCCAAGGCCTCTGAGCTCAGAGGAGCTGCAGAGCAAAGGCCAGCAGCAACACAGGGATGGCCACTCTGAGCTCCCTGGCTGCCAAGAGAGGAAGGACCTTCTTCTGTTGAGACAGAACATCTTCTTCTCTATTTGAGTGCTGAGCCCTCCTGGCTTAGCTGCTGTCTGTGGGGAGCTGGGCTCTGGGCTTGCCTTGGCACCGCATCTAGAGGTGTCTTGAAGTCCATGGTGTTGAGTGGCATCTTCTTCATCATCTGCCTTCTTCACCAGAACAGTGGGATTGTGGTATGGGCAGGCGTGGGGCACAGAGCAAACCTTGCTTTGGGTCCTGCTCCTGCCACAGATGAAGTCCTTGCACTGCTGATCTGCCAGGGTTCTCCTTATGGTGGCAGAGCAGCCAGAAAAGCTCCTGTCCTTTAGGCTCCCCTACAGCTGCAGCCGTAGGCAAGCACAGGAGAAGCTCAGCTCCAGCAAGGCAGCCCAGCTCAGGACACACAGGCCAAGTGTGGAGCTGGGAGTGGAGGTGCTTAAAGCAAGCCTGTGCATCAGGACTTCTTCAGGCCAGGCTGAAGTTGGTTTCATGGGGAGGAGACGGACGAGGCTGCTTCCAATGGTTTCCATGGCAGCCAGCACTGGTTTGCTTGGTCCCAGCTGGGTTCCAGCAGGAAATCTGCCTGACAAGAGCCTGTCTTGCAGGAGAGGAGTTCCTGCAGCCTTTGCTTTCTGACTGATAGGATTGTTCTCATGAAGGAGCAGGCTAGGAGTCGTTAAAACCGAAGATCACGGACAGAGACTCTCTAACTAATTAAAGTTAGACAGTGGGATGTTTATTAACACCAGTGGGCGGCACCAGAGCCGTCCCTAAAAGGCGTGCCCGCGTTGTCCAAGGTTCTTTGCCCTCTCTTTATTTCCCAAGATCTTACATAAAATACATCTGCACAACCCCAGCACCTCCCATCCCTGCTCTGTATTCAAATGAGGTCATTGGTCCTTCACTCCTGTGCAATTCTTCCCTTGAATTGGGTTGGTGGTCTCGAATTGGGTCAGTGGTCTTAAGGGATGAAGTCAGGAATGTCTTCATCAGGTCTCTGTGACCCTCTGGCACCATCCAAGGTCCCCTGCTTAGTGATTGATTGACATCAAGCCCAGGTGCTAACCATTGTTCTACTGGTTTCAAGATGTTCTTATAACAGTTCACTTCCTCCACTTCCCTCTAGAAAGAAGCTCCTAATGGTAAACAATAGAACAATCAGCTCCAGCTTAAGCATCTCATAATCATTAACCTATGGTCTGCCTATCTAACCTACATCCTGATCAATGGGAATTGCTTCTAACCCTCAGCTGAAATCTGAACTCTTTAAAATCATGCTTCAGCTATGCCCAGGGAGAAGGGGGCTGAATGAGCTGGGTAAGAACTGTAGGAGAGCTAAGCAGATGTCAGCAATCTGTGCTCTGCTTTAAACTGGGAAGCCAAGAGACAAAGGGCGTTTCCAGGCACCAGTGCAGAGAGCTGCTGGATCAGCCTTTGGCAGGGGCTGGAGGGGTCTGGCTGTGCCTTCAGAGGGAGCTGGCACAGTCAACACCTTATGATGGCAAAGCTCAGGTTTGGCTGGTCCTGGAGGTCCCCTTCCACCCATGCCCTCACTTGGGATGTTCCCAACCTATGTGGGTTGAGGAGAATTCACGGAAATGGCCTCAGGGTCAAGGAATGAAGTGCAGGGCCAGTCAGGACTAGGGAGCCCAAGGTTCTGGTGGGACTCTCAGCCATGTTTTCTGTTTTGTCTGCAGAAGGGAGCTGAAGGAGCCAGCTCAAAAGCTTGAGCAGGAGGAGGCAAAAGCCTTAGAGGAGGAAGAGAGGAGGAAGGAGGAAGAGAGGCAGAAGAAGGGAAAGAAGAGTGTCTCTGTTGGCAAGCAACCTCCAATACCAGCAAAGGGGAAAACCAAGACCCGAGACAATAAGGAAACCAAAATCCCAAAAAAGGAAACCAAAATCCCAGAGAGGAAGGAAATCAAAATCCCAGAGAAGAAGGAAAGCAAAGCATCAGAGAAGAAGAACACCAAAGCATCAGAGAGGAAGGAAACCAAAATCTCAGAGAAGAAGGAAGACAAAGACCCAAAGAAGGCGGAACCCAAAGCTCCAAAGAAGGGAGAACCCAAAGCTGTCAAGAAGGGGGGAACTGAAATCCCAAAGGACTAAGCTAAGATGGAGAAGAACTCTTTATTCTTTATTCATACAACTCATTTTACACAGTTTAACAGACCTTGTGTGCACCTTTAGTTCGTTCAAAGATTTCTTATCAGTTAGTTGATTATTGGTTAATAAAATAGATTTTACTTGTGCATCAAATCTCTCTATTGTATTGTTTACCTCTTCACTGATTCTCATGGGACAAATTACTTGTTATTGCAGGTGCATTTGTTTTTCACCCTCAGAATAGAATGGTCACAAAGTCTCATTCTCAAAATAGCTTCACATGGGAACTTGTAATTGCTTAGTTGCACACAGAAGAGATAATAGGCCAGCTATTGATATGGCTGAACAAGGCTTCATTTCAAAAGGCTTTTCTTTTATCATTATTCTACCTGTCTATGACATCTCCCGTGGTGTCCTTGGACCCACATTGTCACAACTGACCCACGTTCCATGAGGTTCTCCGGTGTCACCATGGTCACTGTCAGAGGCTGGATGAGATCAATGTCCTGAGACACCCTGGGATGAGCTGTCAATCAGTCACACAGTGGGTACAGTGCTAACCCAGCCCTGATTGCCTGTGTGATCAGAAATCCCACCTGGGGGAGGCTCACAAGGGCCCGGGGGCTTAAAAACAGAGCACAAGGTGAGCCCCTGGTATGGACTCTGCCTTCTCCTGGAGTTTGTGTCGCACCCACACTGGAACCCTAGGAGCTGTTAGTCATATGTGTGTCTTTCTAAAGAGCTTCTGTCTTTCGGTCTCTCTCTCTTTCTTCTCCTTCTAATGCTCTTTATATGGAACATTTTTGGATACCCTAACAGCTTGCATGTTTTAATGTTTCCAGGATAAATGGGCTAAGTTAATGAAGTTACTGCTATGATAAGTGTTTTATGTGTAATTTGATGTTGCGTTAAATCCTCTTCCAAAGTTCTTGATTTTTTGCACTTTGCCAGTAGAATTTTGTGTCATTTTGACCTCTTACGAATATCTGCTTGGTGTTTTTCCTGTGCACCAAACTCGAGTAAAGGTGGCAGATGAATTGGTGAATTGGCACGCAAACCCCGAACGGAGCTCCGGGCGCGTGGAGGATCGGGGCAGTGTGAGTCGCGCACAATCCCTGGAGTGCGGGGACACGGGTCCCTACCAGGGTTTGGGGTGCCCCGAGTACAGCAGCAGCACTGAGTAGAGCCAAGAGGGCCCCAGTGCCCAGAGTGGAACGGCGGTGCTGGGGGTTCAGTGTGCCGCGGTTCAGGTAGAAACCATAAACCCACTGGAGGGCCCTTGGGGTCACAGGGCAGGGAAGGGCTGTGCTTACAGGGCAGGGCAAGGCTGGACCTGCCCCTTCCTCCCCCACATACACAAAATGTTTAGAGCAGACGATCTCCTCCAGTCTGTCACAACAGGCAGTGTTGGAGGTGAAATCCCAATTGTGGCCATGGGCACCTGGCTGAGAAGGACAGTTCTTTTCCATGGGAAGGAAAGCACAGAGCCTCAAGGTTTGGAAGGCAGGTGAGAGCCTCAGCAGGCCAAGGCCAGCTAGACTTGTCAGTAATTGCAGAGTTTGGATTTAGGGAATTTTGGAGGTGGAAACCCAATCTCAGCCATGGGCACCTGGAGAAGCAGGACAGTTCTTTCCTTAGGAAGGAGAGCATGGAGCCTTTCCCAATGTTTTGGGGACAGATGAGAGGTGACCCTTGTGAAACCACTGCCTGCCAGACTTGTCCTGGCAATATTCCTATTGGAAGAATCCCTGGATATAAGGACCTTTGGAGGTGAAATCCCAATTCTGGCCATGGGCGCCTGGAGCAGAAGGACAGTTCTTTTCCATTGGGAAGGAAAGCACAGAGCCTCAGTGTTTCAGCAGCAGATGAGAAGTGACCCTCAACATGCAAAGGTCACTTGGACCAGTCAGGCAGTCTATGGGAGGCCAAAGCAGCCAGACTTGTTCTGTTTTCCCTTTGTTTTGTGGGGCTCCATATTGTCACAATGGTTCCTTGGATCCATGGGGCCCCGCAGTGTCATAATGGTGACTTGATTCCATGGGTTCCAGCAGTGTCACACTGGCCCCTAGGTTCCATTGGGTCCCACAATGTCACAGTGGCCCCTAGGTGTCATAAGGTCCTGCAGTGTCACAATGGTCCCATAGATTCCATGAGCCCTTGCAGTGTCACAATGGTCTCTGTGGCTCCCCAGGCCCCACAATGTCACAGGACTCCTCTGTTCCATGAGGTCTGGAATGTCACCATGGACCTTTGGACCCTGGGGTTTTGCTGTGTCACAATGGTCTCCTTTGGCTCCACAGTGTCACTATGGACCACTGATGACAGGAGGCCACTCTGTGTCACCCTAGAGCTTTGGTTCCATGCAGCCCTGCAGTGTCACAATGGTCTCCTTTGGTTGCCCAGTGTCACAATGGACCACTGATGACATGAGACCATGCAGTGTCACAATGGACCTTTGGTTCCATGCAGCCCTGCAGTGTCACAAAGGCGTCTTGGTTTCACGCGGCCCCACAATATCACAATGCTCCTCCCACGGTCACAATGGTCTCACTGGTTCCATGAGGCTTCACAGTGTCACAATGCTTTGCTTATTCCATGGGGCCTCATAGTGTCACAATGGTCTCCATGAGTCCCCTGAGTGTCACAATGGTCTCTGTGATTCCATGGGCCCCTCAGTGTCACAATAGCCCTTTGGTTCCATGAGGCTGTAAAGTGTCTTAATTGTCTTTTCATGGTTCCACGAGGCCTTGCAATGTCACAGTGAACCTTTGGTTCCATGGAGTCCCACAGTGTCACAATGGCTGCCTGGTTCCATGACACCACAAAGTGTCATAATGGTCTCCATGGTTCCATGAGGCCCGGTGGTGTCACAATGGACCCTTGGCCCGATGCGGCCTCTCAATGTCATGATGATCCCTACATTCCATGGAGTCACACAGCGTCAGTACAGTCCCCTTGATTCCATGAGGCCCAGCAATGTCAAAGTGGTCTCCATGACACCATGAGGCCTCACATTGCCAAAATGGTCCCTTGGTCTCACAGGGCCTCACAGTGTCACAATGGTCCCTTGGTCTCACAGGGCCCCCCATTGCCAAAATGGTCCCTTGGTCTCACAGGGCCCCACAGTGTCACAATGGTCCCTTGGTCTCACAGGACCCCACAGTGTCACAATGGTCCCTTGGTTCCATGGCCCTGTGCTGCTGCGTTCCCCCCTCCACTTCTCAGGCCGCCCTGCCAGCTGAGAAATGCTCCTTGGGCCTCGGCCTTGGCCAACAGCCCCTGGGCTCAGCTCCTCTGCAGCTCATCACAAACACTGCTCCAGCCACTGCTGCTGCCCAACCAGCTCCTGGTTTCTGTAGGAGCAGCCCTGGGAACTGTTTTTGTTCCCTCCGTGGCACAACATCCCTGTTCTCACACTGCCAAAGAAAGCTGTTGATTCCAAGTGCGGCCAGAATGAACCATTGCTGGGACTGAAGCCCCTCTCTTGGGGCCCTGCGCACAGCACCCCAAAAGGAGCCCTTGGAGCTCTCCTGGGCCAGCGACTCCCTCTGGGTGGGGCCTTTCCCAGCCAGGAACTCTCCTGTTTGCTGCACTTGGGGATCCTGAACAACCACAGAGCCTGGGCCGATCCCCCCACTCCTCCAGGCTCAACCCTTTGCCCACTGGGGAGATGCCAAAGGATCCACAGTGAGCATTTCCTGCCCTCAGGGGAATTGCTCACAGGTGCCTTGCACTGACTCTTGGTGTCTGTGTGCACACACGAGTGCCTGTGCTGGGGAAATGTGGCAGTAATGCTGCTCTCTGAGGGGTTGTTGTGCCTTGGATAGCTGAGTCAGTCAGGCCTGCAGGGAAGGTTAAATCACGAGGCCTAAGTTAAATTAAATGCTGCTGAGAGTTTTTCTTTTGCTAAGTGGTTACCTTTAATATAAATTTTATGTTAAGTTCAATATTGTTAAATGTTATACCTCTGTTAAATTGCGAAGTCATAGGTTTAAGTTAGGTTACATGCTGTTACACTCTGCTCTTTTGCTAAATTGTGAGGTTGAAACTATCAGTTAAGGTTCATGTATAAGTAATGTCCGGTTAAGTTTGAGCTCTGTTAAGCTTTCAGGCCGTGTTCCTTTTATCCTTGCCCTTGCTGTCCTTGTGTCACACACACACACACAGAGGGACAGTTCTCAGTTAATTTCTGATTTGATTGCCTGGGTTCTGTTTGGTTTTGTTGTTGCTTTGTTTCCCTGGTGTGCCTGAAGAGTCCAGTCAGGAGCAGAGTGACTCTTGCCAAGGAACTTTGTGCTGCTGTTGGTTAATATTAAATCTGGTTTTTGCTGCTCCCTTGCTGGGGATTTTTTCAGCGCTCTCAAGCCCTCATTCGTAACAGGGTGAAGGAGCTCTGGCCCAGGCTCTGGCTCTGGGGGACACAGGGACCCTGCCGGGAGGTCCCTGTCCCCCTGTGCCACCCCCAGGGCTCCGACCCCCATCCCCGTGTCAGGCTCTGGGGTCGATCTCGTGGAACATCCTCTGGGGGACGCTGCGGGGCCAGGGGTGGGGGGACCCGGGAGGACAGGGGACCCCGCTGTGCACGAGCAGGGTTGGACTGCTCTGGGGGGAGCTGTGAGGAGAGCCGGGGCAGAGTGACCTTCCCAGTGACCTCACACAGCTCCCGTGATGTCACACAGCCCCCGTGATGTCACACTGCCCCTGTGATGTCACAGAGCCCCTGTTATGTCACACAGCCTTCTCTGTGATGTGACACTGCCCCTTTGATGTCACAGAGCCAACTCGATGTCACCTTGTGATGTCATACAGCAGTGCTGTGATGCCACAGAAGACTGATGTCACAAAGTCACCCTCTGATGTCACAATCTGTTCTGTGATGTCACAGCCTGCTCTATGATGTTCCACAGCCACCAGGTGATGTCACAACCCACTCTCTGATGCCACAGAGCCACCCTCTATGATGGCAGACTGTGTTCTATGGCCTCAGACCCTACTCTGTGATGTCACAGCCAGTTCTGGGATGTCACAGAACCTTCAAGAACCCTCAAGAACTCAGTTCTATTGAAACACTGAAGTTTCTTGTACTTTGAAGAGATCCCTGTAAAGGACACGACAGGGAAAGTGTCCCCAGGCCTCAGGCAGAGCAGAGAACTGCAGGCACTGATGGCAGCTGCGGACAAAGAGAAGCCAAGTCTTGGTGCCCTGGGGCACAGCAGGTTCTGTGCCACCAAGGGCTGTGAGGAGACACCTTGTCCTGAGGCCCTGGGGCCTCCTGGCACAGCCCCAGCCAGGCTGGGCACTGTCACCCCCTCGTCCTGTCCTCAGCATCTCCCCCTAGCCCACATCCCAGTGGCCTCAAGGATCTGCTGGAAGGAGTCCCTGGGGAGCCTTGCTCAGCAATGGCCCTGGGGGCTCCTGAATGCTCCCTGCAGGGACTGCAGGTTTTTCAAAGGACTTGGAGTTTTGCTTTTGCTTTGGAGTCTCTGAGAGCTTTGTGCAGTCATGGCCTCCAATTATGTGTTGTAGTTAGTTCTTAGAGAGGCTTTGTCAGTAACACCACTCAGTGGGGCTCATTAATGCTTCAAAGTACTTCAGTTCTTTCAAGGTACTTGGTGTTTCCCTTTGGATAGACTCTGGGAGATATTTGTCCAATCATGGCCCCAATTATCTGCGTTAATTAGTCCCTGGAGAGCTTTGTACTGACACTCAGTGGGGCTCATTAATGCTTTGAGACACTCAAGGTGCTGAAGGTGCTTTGGATTTTCCTTTCCACACTGAGTGTCTGAGAGGTTTTTGTGCCATCCTGGTCACCAATTCTCTCCTGCAAGGAGTGCATGAGGAGCCTGTGTTGGAGAGGGACCTCAGTGGGAGCCATGAATGCCTGGAGAAACTTGGGGTGTTTCCTCTGCCTTTGACTCCTGGCAAGGTTTGTGCAATCTCCTCCCAGGCCCTGATGTTCAAGGGCTCAGCTCCAAATGCACAGTGAGGCTCATGAGGATCAAGCAAGTCCTGACAAACCCTGGCTCTGCCTTGATTTCCCTCTGCTCCAGTGCAGTTCATTAGGACGGTTTCCTTTGACAGTTATGGAGAAATAGTTCAAAGAGCTTCCAGGAAATATGTAGTCCTATTTTAAAGGGTGTCTTTTATTGCTGTTCCTATTACACAAGAGGTGATTGCAGCATTCAGTGACTGATATTGATCCAGGGACTCTCCTAAGGAGCCCTGGCCTGCTCAGAGAAGCTGTGCCTTGAGCTCTGAGCCAGTGTAGACAACCTTGCTCCACATTCCCCAAGCCCATTGTGTCTCTCCTCACTCACCTGGAACCTGCTTTGCTTGAAGAACTGGCTGCACACAGCCAAAGAGGGATTTTCCTTCTTTGATTTTTGAAGCAATCTAAAACTCCAGAGTTTCCCCATTGCAAACAGACATCCTCCTCAAGTGTGTGCCAAGCCCAAGATGCCACCAGGAGCACTCCAGACCTGCCCTGGGCCAGCTGTGAGGGTGGATCACCATCCCAACATGCAGTGGTGCCATTGCAAGGGACTGTTGCCATGGACACTGCAATGACCCCACTGCTGGGTTTGGGTGCCATGGCAACCCCCATCAGTTCAGGTTTCCTTGGAAACCAGCCCAAGGAGCCATTTCTGCAGCCAGGTTCCATGGCCACTTGCCTGCAGAGCTGTTGCTGTCCTCAGCGGCCATGGCAACCCTGGGACAAAGCAGTGCCAGGGCTGTTCCAGGTACAATTGCAGTGACACTCGTTGGTGCCACCAGATGCCATGGCAATGGCCACTGGGACCCATTCCTTGGTTTGGTGTCATGGCAGCCAATGCCCGCAGCCCTTGTGATGGTTGGTGGCCATGGAAAGCTGCCCTGGGCCCTTGCTCAGGGCTGGTGTCAGTGCCCAGAGCCAGAGGGGATCCCTTGCTGGGGGCTGTGCCATGGCCACCTGTCCTGTGCCACACTGGCCGCTCAGGCACCGGGAACCAGCAGCCAACGGCACTGCCAGGGCCAAAGGCCAGGTCAGCCAGACAGAAAGGGGCAGGGCTGGGCACTGTTTCCATGGCAACCGGCACTGCAGGGACACCTGGGTCACCTGGCCTGGCAGTTGCCATGGAAACCCCTGGCAGGGACTGAGGGCACAGCCCCTGGCACTGAGACACTGCTGGGCCGGGTGCTGAGCACAGGGCTGAGCACGCAGAGATGGTTTTGTTCTTGCTGAGCTGCAGCACAGCCAAGGCCTGTCCTGCCCCTCGTCCAGCCATGCTGCGGAGGGGCTGGGGCTGCGGGGGAGCTGGGCAGGGACACAGCCAGGACAGGGGACCCCAACTGACCCCGGGCATACCCCAGACCAGAGCACATCATGCTCAGGGTATGAAGGGGGGAACAGGGAGGAAGGGGGGAATTTTGGAGGGAGGGCTTTTGCCTTCCCAGGGAACACTTAGGCAACAGGGGGCCCTGTTTCTCCAGTGGGCAGGGTCACTACCAAAGACACAGACACCAACTGAAGGAATTGTGTCATTTATATCATGCACAGCTGCAAAGATTTACAAAAGGATAAGCTCAGCAAAGCACATCATCATTAGCAATGAATTACAAAAGAAGCTCAGCAATCCATCATAACCCATCATTACATTTTGATGACCAATCCCTTGGTGAAACACCAGAGGTGTTTGTGGCAGACAAAGATTCTGGCTGACTATCAAGGTACACCTTACAGACATCAGCAGTACTTTAGTGACACCGTTCTTCATTCTTTTTTCTCAATCTCATTCCAATTAGGAACAAGAATTCTGTTGTGCATGGAGCTGGCACCTTTTTAATTCCAGAATAATGCCCCGAGGCCCTTTGCTGTTCAGCTTTACCATGCTGTCTGTGGCTAACAAGGCTTGGGGGGCCCTTTCCCCTCTGGCTGGAAGGGGCCAGGTCCCAGTCCCTGAGGGGCACCCAGGCTCCTGGATGGAATTGCTGTGCAAGTCCCTCAGTGTCACAGCAGCCTTCACATGGAGCCCTGTGGATCAGAGCATTTTCCAAAGGGGCCCTTGGGGCATACAGGGAGATCTGGTCTGGCAGGATGTGTAAAACCATATCCTGTCAGATCTCCTTGTTCTCACACAGAATCCTTGGATGCAGGGACACATTCCCATTGTTCCTGCCCAGGTTTCAGGACTCAGAGTTGTCTTTCCCAGGAGTTGCTCCTTCAGCTGCCTTGGGAGGGCCTTTTGGCCTTGGGACCCACACTCTGGCTCCATTATTAGGACTGCTGCACCCAAACCCTTTATTTGCACAAACAGTAGTGATTGGAGGTGGATCTCCTTTTTTCACAATCATTCCTAAAAATGCAGTATCAATAATTGTACTACCCTGTCACAGGGTTGACTAATCCAATCCTGGTCACTATTGTTTACAGAATTACTGTAATTTCTCCTTGATATTCTGCATCATTTCCTCCTGCCATGACAGGAACACTTTGCAAGGCCAAGCTCCAAGGGAGCAGTTACCAAAGCAAAGTGTCCTGGAGGAATCTGAATTCCTGTTTCAGAATTGATAGCTGTCATTGGCTTTGAATTTCTCCTAATGAATTCCAGTGCATGAAGGCCCAGCCCTGCAGCCTCTGGGCTGACCCTGCCAGGGGCCATCACAGCCAGAACAATTTCCCAGGCAGCCCAAGTCTCACTGCCCATGGCTGGATTTGCAAATTGGGGGCAGCCGTGCACAGCCTGGGGGTTCCATTTCCCCAGTGGGCCATTGTGAAGGGCATGGAGCACATCTGGGAGATGGGTTCTCCATGGACAAAGGTTCCCATTTCCTTATTTTTCCAACTGCTCTTTTAACAACCCCTTCACCCGTGCACCCAATCCTGCAGCTTGTGCATAATCTGGTACATGAAAAACCCTGCAGGCAAAATCACAGTATTTTTCACAGGAACAGACAAAGCACCCTGCACCACAGTATCAGCAACCCCTGCAAAAATAGCCAATTTTCTCCCTTTCTCCCTTTTTCATTGTATACAATCTCAAAAAGTTGACCACTGACATGAGGGTCCTGGCCAGTCCTGTTCTGTAGGGTATTTAGTGTTACATCCCTGAGCAGCCAAAGCTACCAAATTAGTATTGTCAGCACTATTTCACATTATTATATAATTTCATAGATGGATAGTGATATAGAAATATAGATAGATACAGACATAAATAAATTTATCTAAATAGATATATTGAGGTCTTATTATACTATAAATACATATATAATTATTATGTATATAGATATTTCACTTGCACAAATGCATATCAGTTCAAGATTAAAACCTTCTTCTCTTGCTCCATGTGGGAGCATTCCAACAATCATTGTTCCTTCTGAAGGTGCTGTTTCCTATGTACTCTCAACAAATTCATCTTTGTCTGCCCAAACCCACACGGTCTTTTCCTTTTCCATGTGCAATTTTTGGATGCATTTGAAGACATCCAGGGGTGCAGCTTCTTTTACCCAACTGCCCCACTGCACCCACGGGGCTCCAACCTCAGCCCACTCCAGAGCCAGGGAACTCCAGGAAAGGGCTTCCCAGCTGGGAATTTCTGATGGGCTCGATTCCTCCCATTTACCCTGAACAAGAGACATTTTGTTGGCATCTGGCCAGACTGTGCCAGTTTTGTTTTGCCAGTGGGCAGGGTCAGCACCAAAGCCACAGACTCCAGCTGAAGGAATCAGTGTCATTTCCTGCAGTTCAGAGCAGCAAAGAATCGCAACAGGAGCAGCTCAGCAATGCACCCAACCATCCCCACCAAAGATTGCAGCAGTGATTAAGAAAGATCCAGCAGCATTTACCCTCAACCTTTACCATCCCCCAGACCCACACAGCAGCTGGGGAAGCTGTCACAGCCAAGGGCTGCAGAGCCACTCCTGGGCACTGGGCATTCCTGCAGGTGCCTCCAGCCCCAGGTGAGGCTCCAACCCCGCTGGGAGAGGGCCCAGCTCTGACAGTGCTGAATGAACAAACTGACAGCACTGCTAGTGTGGCAACATCTGCTTTCATCCTCCTCTTGGGTTCCTCCCAAAGCCTGGCCAGGGCTCAAGGAGGAACCAAGGGAGCTGACTTTGACCATACAGCCCCAAACAAGGCCAGATGTCAGATTTCATGGCCTTGTCTGGCTTCTAAATACACAAAGGTCAATCCGTGTTTCCCTAATGAGTGGCTACATCTATCTCAGTGCTAATGACCATGCATATTTCATCAGGGAGCAGATACAAAGATAACCTTTGCTTGGAAGGTTCATCCAGGGGCCATCTTTGGCTCAGGGCCTGCTGTTCAGGCCTCACTCAGGGCTGGTGTCCAGACCTTGGCACTTCAGGGACGTGGTTTAGTGCTGGGCTTGGCACTGCTGGCTGAGTGGCTGCACTGGGTGAGCTCAGAGGGCTTTTCCAACAGAAAGGATTCTGTGGTTCCATGCTAATATCCACTGCATTCAGCTGGGGCTATTTTAGCAGCATTACTTTGCTCAGAAAGTCTCCTCTTGCCCAGCTCTTGTGGCCTGAGGCTTCAGCTCCTTCAGCTCCTGGTGCTGAGCTGCTCATGCTGAACGAGACGAATCGGAGAGAAGAGCACAGTCCATGCAATTCCTTCTGGGACACGGAGAGGGGAGGCTGTGCAAACAGGAGCATTGTTTGCTGTGGCCTCCTCTCTGCCCTTCACGTCTTTCAGCGCTTTGAACCAGCCAAGAGCTTTCTCCAAGAGTGCAATGGAGCAGCTGTTCCTGCTCCCAGGCCTGGCTCTCTCCAGTCTCTGCCCTTGCCTGGTTCTGTCCCTCGTGCTGTGCCCTCTGTTTCCCCAGGGCTCGCTGGCTGCTGCCCAGGACTGTGGCACTGGCACAGATCCAGTGCTCCAGAGCCTCCTTTCTGTGCCCTTGGAGCTGCCTGGGCACAGCAGCCTTTTCCATCTGGAAGCTCCCCATGGACAGGGAGTGCCCAGCTCTGTTCCTTGCACAGCCTCCAGGAGCCCAGGGCTGCCATCTCCAGTCCCTGCTGGCACTGGGGGCTCCCAGGTGCCTCAGGCTGCTGTGACACCGCTGCACACGGGAGGGAAGAGGGGCAGGGGCTGTGCTCAAAGTCAGCTCCATGTGCTGCTGTGGCTGCTGCTGCTGCTGCTACTGCTGCTACTGCTGCTGCTGCTGCCGTGGGGTCATTTGTGCAGCCCTGGCCCAGAGTCAGGGATCAGATCCTGCCAGTCTCTTCCAGCCCTGGCTGCTCAGAGTTTGGGCCTTGGAGCCTCAGGTGGCCAAAGGCAGCTGCTGCTGGTCCCTCTGTGTGCCCGTGTTCAGCAGTGCTGCTCCATCAGTCTGTGCCCAGCAACGGGGAAAAGCCTCAGCCCTGCAGGGCCAGGAGCTGCCGGGCTCTGCCAGAGCAGCTCAGCCAGCAGGAAGGGAGCTGCTCCACACGGGAACCAGGAGCAAAGGACATTTCTTCTGTAGGACATGTTTTCTATTTAGAAGGAAAAAAAGGAAAAAGGAAAAAACTAGGTAAATTGTAAAAGATAAGAATAAAATCCAAGTGTTAGTGAAAAAACATAACACAATGTTAGTGAAAAAAACAAAACATAAAGGCAAAGACACATTCTTTGCATTAAGAGGTAAATGATCTTTTTCAAAAGAGAACTCAGTTCTTTACATTGTAAATGTGCTGATGGCATGGATCCATCTTACTGACCTCAGCAGCCTCTTAAAAGATTTTGGGCTTTGTTCCCAACACTGGTATTTGAAATTGTGCTCGAAGCAAGAGGAAATTGCTTTGTGCCCTTCCAGCTCCAAGCAGGACTGGGAATGGAAACTCTGTCAAACCCCAAATCCTTTAGAAGATCACCTTCCTTCTCACCCTGCAAATGAGCTGCACATTCCTGTTGTAACTGCCAGGAGTTTCTTAGAGACACGAACTCCCACTGACAGCTTTTTGCTCTGGTTTGGCAGTGCAGAAGGGCAATTCTCCATCCATCAGCTCCAGACTGCAGTACCTCAGGAACACGGCCCACTCGCCAGCTTTGGCCCACTCGTGGCACTTCTAGAGGAGGAAGAAAGTGCAATTGCACAATTCCAGCCAATCAAGAAGGAAGAACGGGACACACAAAACACCCTGTATAGATCCAGGCATTCAGCTGGGACTGTGGAGAATTTGGGTCCTTGCCAGTTGCATGTGTGTCCCCAGCTGCAATCTCTGGGCCTGCAGCAGAGTCTCACTCACCTGCCAAAGCAGAAAGCTCAGGCACTGTGCTCGCAATGGGCTCGTCTGATGCAGAGCTGTCAGAGCAATGTGAGGGCAGAGCCAGCCCAGCTGGGCCCAGGGCTGAGCCCAGCAGAGCCCTGGCAGAGCCCAGAGCAGCCTCAGCACCCGCAGAGCCCGGCTGCAAGGAGAGAAACCAGAAAGTGCCCATCAGCTGAGGGCTCCTGTGCCCTTGTGCCAAGGCCTGCGGTGCCCAGGCCATGCTGGCTGCACCCAGAGCTGTGCCCAGAGCTGCCCATCCCTGCTGCCAAAGGCACAGAGCAGGAGGGCAGCACATGTGCCCAGCCTGCAGCCAGCCACGGCACTTCCAGCCCTCAGCAGCTGCCCGGAGCAGGATGCTCCTGTGCTCGCTGCCATCTCCCAAAAGCTCTGATCCCACCCTGCCAAGCACACAGGGAACCCACCTCACACCACCCATGGCTGGAAGAAAAGCTGCTCCCAAACCATGGCCTCAGCCTTCTCCAGGGGCACGGCCCATCCACACCACAGCTGCTCCCAAGCACTTCCCCATCCACACTGGACCACCTGGAACGCTTCCTCTGGAATAACAAACAACACATTATTGAAAAGAGTTTAGAGACAAAATGGGAAAACAAGAAAATTGGTAAAAAGTCTTATCTCTGTCAGGGTCTTGAGGAAGGCCCAACCCCTGCATGCCAGGGAAAAACCCAGCCATGGCTGTGGGAAACCCACACTTTCTCTCTTCCCCTCTGCACTGCCCCCCAAAATCACGGTGACCCCAAAGCAAACAAGGGCAGTGGAGCAGCCCAAGCCCTTCCTTGCCTGCACAGCAAAGCAGCTCTGCACAGGTTCTGGAGTCCCACCTCTGCTCCCAACATGGGGCTTTGTTTGTGTCGGGCTGGCTGCCCCAGCCCCAGCCCCAGCCCGGGGCACGGTGGGTGCTGGGGGCTGTTGGCAGGGCCAGGAGCCCAATCCCATTTCGTACCCACCCCAGCCCATGCCCCACCCTGCCAAAAGCAGCTGGGCAGCCACTGAAGAATGAGTTGCATCTGCCCCAGCAAAGGGGGAGCCTTTGGTTCCCCGCCACGCTGGGTTATGCCCAGATCTGGCAGAATTTCCCGGGTGGGACTCATCTGCAAATTCCCTGTGGAGTTTGGCTTTGAAGAAGGTGCCAGAATTAAAGTGCACCACCTTCAGCCTCCAGTGGCCAGGCTGAGGAAGAGCTTGTCATCCTTGATGTCACCCTCGCTGTCTCCAGCAGCAGCAGCAGCAGCAGCAGCAGCAGCAGCAGCAGCAGCATCCCCACCCGGTACAGCTTCTCCAGGGGCTCCTTCTCCTTCCCTGGGGGCAGACCAGCCTCTCAGGGCTCTGCCCAGGGCCCCAGCTGTCAGGGAACCAGGACAAGCAAAACCAGCTGGGATGGCGGCCACCAGTGCTGGGCAGAGCAGCTCAGCTCCAGCACAAGGGCTGCGTGCTCCCATCCCATGACCCTGGTGCAGTGACACAGGCAGCACAAAAAGCTCTCGGTTCCTTTGCTTCTCATTGCCAAGGCATATGTGGAGCAGGAACTTACCAGGGCCATGGATCAAAGTGTGCCTGTGGCTCTCTCCCTTCTTTTATGGCAGAGGAATATCCCACATCCAAGGATCACAGAACAGGTCTTCCAGTGTGGGTCTGTCCAAGGAGTTCACGGATAAACACCACCTGATCAGGTCTTTGCACTCTGGGAAGAGAAAGCAGAAACTGCCGGTCAGCCAGAGAAGGCTCCTGTCTGCTTTGCCCCCCTATTCCCACGCCCAGGCCATGCTGGATGTGCTCAGAGCTGGGCCTAAACTTTCCCATCAATTCCCTGTTTTGGAGGAGAGCAGGACATGTGCCACCTCCTCAGCAGCTGCCAGAGCAGGATGCCCACTAGCCCGCTGCTGGCTCCCAGCACTGGGATTCCCCCCATGCCCAGAGAAGAGGATCCACCTTGAGAGAGCCCTTGTGGCAGTGGGAGCTGGCCCCAGCTGAGGTTCTGGCCCCTTCTGAAAGGGTGCTCCCCGCAGACCATCTGGTGCAGTAGGATGCCCAGGGACCAGACTGTTGCTGCCTCGCCATGGTACCAGCCAAAGTCGTTCCATTCCGGGGGGCTGTAGGACAGTGTTCCTATGGAATACAGATGGAGTTCATCAGGGGGATGCTGCTGCTCCCAGAGCCTGGCCCCAGCATCCCTGGGTGTGCGGGGGCTGCATCAGGGGCACACAGCGTGACCACTGCCCTCTCGCCAGCATCTGGGACTTGTGCACAAAGTTAGGGTTGGAAAAGAAGCCTCTGGTGTTGGAAGAGGGCAGCCCTGGCTAGGCCCGACCATGACATGCAAAGGAAAAACCCACTCCATGCTGGGGAAAAAACATGCCCTTATCCTCCCTGCCTGCATTTCCCCAAAAATAATATGAAGCCAAGGGAAACAGGGCGAGTGAAGCAGCCCAAGCCCTTCCTGTCATCTGCATACCAAAGTGGCTGGGGCAAAGGTTCCGCCCTCCCTCTCTGCTACCCCAACCCACGGGGCTTTTGGTTGGGCTGGCTGCCCCGGCCCAGCCCTAGTCCTGGGCAGAGTGGCTGGCAAAGGCTGCCAGCAGGGCTGGAAGATGGCTGCCCACCCAGCCCTGCTCTAAAGCAACCCAGCTGAAGATTCAGTGTCCTGACTGGCAGCAAAAGGGAGAATCCCCGCTGCCACAGCCAGCTTGGGCTGGGAGATGTTGGGCCATGAGATGTCAGCAGCGAGAGCACAGCCCTCTGCAGGCTCACCTGCAAAGTGAGTGTAGACTGTGTCCTGCAGGTAGGTGCCACAGCCAAAGTCAATCAGTTTGGCCTGCCCGGTGTCCAGGTCAACCAGGATGTTCTCTGGTTTGATGTCGCGGTGCAGGACCCCGCAGCTGGTGCAGTGCCGCACGGCCTCCAGCACCTGGCGGAACAGCTCCCGTGCCACCTCCTCAGGCAGGAACCGCCGTGCCCGAATGAAATGATGCAGGTCCTGACACTGCTCTGGCCGCTCCAGCACCATCACGATGCAGTTGGGGAGCTCGAGCCACTCCAGCAGCTGGACCACACCGGGGAAGCCAGTGGACACCCTGGCCAGCAGAACAATCTCCAGCGGGGCACTGGTGCCGTCGGGCTGCGGGAGGAGCACGATGCCGTCAGTGGGGCCGGTGCCGTGCCAGGCCTGGGGAAGCCCTCAGCCAGCCCGGGATGCTCTGCGCCCTGCGCTGGCCCCACGCCCGCTCTCTCTGGGGGCGTCCTGGTGGCTCCCACCGTGCCGGGCGCCGGCTCATCCCCGGCCGGCAGCCCCGGCTGCTGGCCCCGCTCACTCACCAGCTCGCCCCAGTGCCGGACGCGGTTCCGTGGCACCCTTTTGATGGCCACCTGCAAGCCAAGGGCAGCAGCGGGGTGAGCTCGCCGCCCGCACTGCGAGCCCCATCCTCCGCCCTCCGCCCTCCTCCTCCTCCATCCCCTCCTCCTGCGCCCGCCGCCGGCCCCGCCGCTCACCGGGGCGCCGTCCGAGAGCCGCGTGGCCGCGAAGACTCTGCCGAAGCCGCCGCGCCCCAGCAGCGATCCCAGCCTGTACCGCTCCTGCAGGGCCTCCTGCGCCGTCCCTGCGGGCGGGACGCGGCTGTCAGCGCTCGGCCCGGGGCCAGCAACGGCCCCCGAGCGCTCCTCACCCGCCCCGGGCCGGCCATGCCCAGGCGTTCCATCTTCGGAACGCGGCACGGGAGGCTCGGGGCTGGCGGCCGCGCTGCCGAGCGGCGGAGCTCGGGCCGGGGAAGCCGCAGCGGAGGCGGCGGGAGCGGCCGCGCCGCCTGTGTCCTCCGCGGGCCGCGGGAGGAGCCGGGGCCGGGGCCGGGGCCGGGGCCGGGGCCGGGGCCGGGGCCGGGGGCGGGGCCGGGGGCGGGGGCGGGGGCGGGGCTGGGGCTGGGGCCGGGGCCGGGGTCGGGACTTGACCCTGCGTCGGGTCCGGGGCCGGGCTCGGGCCAGGCGGAGGCAAAGGGCGGCGATGCCGCCCCGGCCCCAGGCACTGATGCCCGCCCAGCAGCGCCACCGCCAGTACAGCCTGAGCCGGGCGGAGGCGAGACCGCGGCGGGACGGCCGGGGCCGGGCACGGGGCAGCCCCGCCCGGGGCCAGGGGCGGGCCGGGGCCATGGCCGAGCCCGGCAGGGGAGAGGGAGGCGGGGAGAGGAGAGGGACGCTGGGCAAGGGACCCCGAGAGTAGGGTGCCCAACAGCGGGAAAGGGAGAGAAAGAGAGAGAGAGAGAGAGAGAGAGAGAGAGAGAAAGACTATTCAAAATTATCTGTTTTGCTGCTGCTGCCGCTACTGCTGCCGCCGCTGCTGCTGCCGCCGCTGCTGCCGCTGCTGCAACTGAAGCACCGGGGCCGTTCGTCCCCGTGTCTGTTCCCCATTCGCCCCACGAGCCCCACGTTCGAGCCCCGCGCGCCCCGGGGACAGCCCCTCCGTCTGTCCAAACACGGGAACTTTGCAGCGCTGAGCCCAGATGCAGAGCCCTGACTCCTGCACACTGGCACAGCGATCCCCTCGCTTGCTGCTGAGCATTGTCCTTGCTGAGGGTCAGACACTGTCGGGGCACCTTCCCTTGGGGTAGGATTCCTACCTGACCCAAACACTGCACTTACACCTCCAGTGTTGCTTTCCTGTGTGGAAAGGAAAACTGTGTGTAGCTCATGGGATTTTAGAGTGTCTAAAACTTGCCAAGTCACAGATTTTAGAGGTGAGGTGCATTTGGAATGAATGGGATGGAGAAGCAGTGCAACATGGAAAAGAGGAGCATAGAATAAATAGAGGAAAACATCTTGGATTGTTTCTTTCATTTTCATTTCCCTTCTGGAAAGCTGTTTCAGTTTTCCAGGAATCATCTTCTGTCTGCTCTTCTCAAGAATCTCTCATGGAGAACAAGGTTGAGCCTCTGTCACAAGATTTGCCACCAGCTGCAGCTTCTCTTAGCTTTCCACAGTGCACAGTGTGTGCAGCAGGACTTTTGCAGCAAAGCAGAACAAATGTTAGGAGAACTTTACATGTCCGTTCTTTTCCTGCTGGGCTGGGGAGTTGTGCCACTGGTGAAGTTTTCATTGTGACTGTTTGTGCTGGTTTCAGGCAAATTTTGGAAGGAAACCTCCAAAAGGGGTCAGTCTAGAAAGCAAGTTCCAGTGGCCCCTCCCCCTTCTAGCTGAGGAAAAGACTTCCCTCCAGAGCGGGTTTAAACAATTCCAAGAAAAAGGAAAGTCACAGTCCGAGGAACTTCTCTGCCCCAGCTAGCTAAAACCAAATTGCTAGACCTGGGCTGTGAAGGCATCAGGAAATTTCCAAGTCTGGGCACTGGCGGTCCCAGCAAACACCAGATCTGGATGATGCTGGTGCCAGAACCTGGAAATACCCAAAGTTTGGCTTTCTGTGCCAGCAAATCCCTGGACTTGGGCTGTGCCAGCACCAGGAAGTTTTCAGATCTGGGTGCTGGCGCTGCCAGCAAACACTAGATCTGGGTGGTGTCATTGCCAGTGACAGAAATCTGCCAGATTTGGGCTCTGCTGGCACCGGGAAATTTCCAAATCTGGGCACTGGTGCAGCAAACACAAGATGTGGGTGGTGCCAGACCCAGTAGCAGGAAGCTGCCACAGGTTTTAGCTTTCTGTGCCAGCAAATTGCTGGACATGGGTGGTGCTGGAACAGGGAAATTTCCAGATCGGGGCACTGGCAGTGCCAGCAAACACCAGCGAAACCTTCTGGTCCTCGTCCGGACCGTTGACCAGTGGTTTCCCTGAGAACCAGCTCTGGCCACTTTACAGACAGAGACTGCTTTCATCTGGTTGTGTGGAAACAGAACTTTACTGAAGGCAAACACAACAAACAGGATGGCGTGCACAGTACAGAGAGCGAAGCAGAAAAAAGCCTGGGTCCAGGATCTAGCAGGGATATTTATACATTTATTTATGGGGAGGGGTTAAGGTGGGATCTGAGGGAAGGATCCAAGAGGAAGGAATGATTAAGAATATTACAATTTTGGGGCAAAAAGTAACCAATGGTAGCAAAGAGAACTCAGAACTTTCTAGTAACAATCTGCATAACTGAACAAGAGGATTATGGGCGGGAGCTCCTGCTCACCCTAAAGAGGGTTTTCCCAAAGCCTTAAGCCGAGGTCTCCTTCTTTTAAACCAACCCAAACACAGCAGATCTGGGTGCTGCCAAGTTTGGGCTTTCTTTGCCAGAAAATTGCTGCCTTTGGGTTTTGCTGGCATCAGGAAATTGCCAGATGTGGGCACTGGCAGTGCCAGTGCACACCAGATCTGGGTGGGGAATGTGCTGGCACCGGGAAATTGCCAAATGCGAACCTTCTCTGCCAGCAAATTGCTGGAATTATGCTGTGCAGGCATCTGAAAAATTCCGGATCTGGGCACTGGCGGTGTCAGCAAACATGAGATTGGGTTGCTTTAAATCCCTTTTAAATCCAGGTATTTGCTTGATTTAGGCTTTCTTTGCCAGCAATTTGCTGGAATTGGGCTGTGCCAGCACCAGGAAATTGCCATGTTTGGACACTGGCAGTGCTGGAAAACACCAGATCTGGGTGGTGCCGGCCCCAGGTATTTGCCAGCTTTTGTATTTCTGTGCCAGCAAATTGCTGCACTTGGGCTTTGCGAGCACTGGGAAATTTCTGCATCTGGGCAATGGCAGTTCCGGGCAACACCAGTTTGTGAGAGCTGAAATGAGGGATGTGGGACTCCAGGCGGCTCTTCAAAGTGCAGTTTATTGTATCCAAGGTGATACAGCAGTCCAGAGTCATGGGTGACAGAGCTGTGCTACAGCTGTCAGCTCCAGCTGCAGGCCTGGAGACCCTTAGTTTAGGTTACAAATGCATTATATACTTTTCTTTGCTGAGCATCTTCACACAATAGAACCAATCTATACATTAATTTTTACCTATAGCCAATCATAACTACTATCATTACCATATTCATGTTACTATTCTCCAATCACTAAAAGTTAGTACATTACAGTTTAAGCTAAAAGTTGTTTTCCAGTTTTCTTGCAGTGGAAAATTCTGAGACCTTTTTTCTACTTGCAAAATTTGCTGACTTGTTTGCCTGTGCTATCTTTCTGCTTGGTAAAATCTTCTTGTTTGAGGTGGGCTTATCCTTTGCTCTAAGTCAGAAAAACCCCTTCTAACTAACACTTTACCTTCTTAGCTATCCAAAAAGACTGGCTCATCAATTCTTTTCTTTTATATCAAAACTTGCTTTCATTTATATTCGTCTTCAGACATTACATTCAAAAATCTTTCAGCCAAGCATACATATCTGTGAGACTTTCTTGTCAAACTGCATCCCTGTATAGTGGTCAAGTGCTTGAGGCCAGGAGCACCTGGACAATGGGGACAGTTCTTTCCTATAGGAAGGAAATCACAGAACTCCAGGGTTTTGAAGGCACATGAGAAGCAGTCCCCAGAGGCCAAGGCAAGCCAGACCTGTCTGTCCTTGCAGCTTTTGTCTGAAAGCAACCCTTGGATATATGGGGAGTTTTGGGGTGGAATTCCATTTCAGCCATGGGTTCCTGGACAGGAATGACAGGTCTCCATAGAGGGGCAAGGGCCCCTCACAGCTGCTCATGGTCCCTCACAGCCCCACATGGCCCCTCACAGCCCCTCACGGCCCCTCACAACCCCTTGTGAGATGCAAAGCTGTGTTTCGTGTCAGGTACAAACAGGCAACGTGTGTACTTGTGAATGAGAAATGTGTGGATACCGACAATGGGATAGTTGTGAATTCTAGTAATAACTGAGGAAAATAAAGCATGGAAAAAGACTTTTGAACCTATCTTTTGTTTGCAAATTAACCCTAGTTGATTTAGGTGCATTTGAATTAAAGTGTTATAGATGTTGCTTTTTGCGTGCATTTAATCCATAAAGAGTTCTGCAATAATAACCTTTTGAAGTATAATTTTAGAATATTACTTGTATTATTGAAACTGTAGCTTTGGAATATATATAAAGGAAATATGCTTATCTCACGCCTTATTGAAGCAGAGAAAAACAGCTTGAAAAAGGAAGATGAACATCACCTCAAGGGTTTATGGTTTCGACCAAAGGGACGCTGGACATCACTGTTATGAGATTTAGAGTCTCTGCAATTAAAAGGTGGACACACATCTGGGGAGCTGGACTCCACCAGATGGAATTAGTCTTTCTTCTTTTGGAAACTGGACCGTCACCATCTGGGAATTCTCCTTTGAGATACATCCTGAGAAATTAAAATCACAATAGTTTTTAGAATTGTGATGTAATAATTTGGAATAAAAATTGCTGATGAGTAAAAGATTGGAAATAGAAACTGCTGAAAAAAACTGATGGGTACCCCTGTAAATACCTGTAACCATCAATTATCGGTGTGCAGTTGGAGGGAAAACTTCCCCCACTGTACCTGGCACTGTATTGCTCATACTTTACCATATTAAATAATAAATTGATTGCTGCTTGAATATTGGACTAGTCAAGCTTTTGATTCATAACACCCTCACGGCCCCTCACAGCCCCTCACGGCCCCTTACAGGCCCAGTCCTGGGGCTCCTCCCAGAGGAGGGGTCGGGCCCTGCTTGTTCGCCTTTCATTTCAGTCCCTTCATTACAGCAACAAGCAAAGAAAGCTGAAATGGAGCGTTTCCCCAGCATTTCCCTCGGGGTTAACTGCGGGCTGAAGCTCTGTGCTGGCGCTGGCCCCAGCGCCACCATCCCTGCAGCCGCCAGGCCTTTGCTGTCCCCCCGTGTCCGTTCCCTGTCCCCGAGTCCCGCCCGGCTCTGGCAGCAGCAGCAGCCGCAGCGCAGGGGGCGCCGGCCCGGCCCAGCCGGGGCTCCCGGCCAGGAGCAGCAGCAGCGCCGGCCCCTTCCCGCCTGCTCCTGTCTCGGCTCCCAAGGGCTTTTAACAGCTCAATTCTGGAGCAGAGCAGCCAGCACCCACACACAGCCCTGACTGCTCAGGGCCCACCTGTGCTGCCCTGAGCCAGCCCTCAGAGGAAGAAAGGATCGGGCTCCAGCGCTGTTTTCAAGGCTCTTTTACTCACCCTGAGCTGACAGCAGGAGGCTGCTGGTGCCTTTGCCTTGGGAATTCCAGATCACGGTTGCTCTTGGCCCTCTTCTGCTTGCCACCTGAATTTTATCAGTACAACTGCACTTGCCTCTTTCAATCACTGCTGCCCACTGTGCTTTTGTGATGGTGAACTCAGGGTTTTTGTCACAGGCATCATGATTAGCAGAGACTGAAATGCTCACAAGTCCTTGAGCACCAAGTCGAGGGGAATGAAAGCATCACAGACCACTTTTGCAGCACTCAAACACAGCCCTGCTGCTGGTGCTGTTGAAATAGAATCAACCTACAGAGACCATCACAGAAATTGCCTCTGGAGTGGCAAATCAAATGAAAAAATCCACCAGGAGAACGAAAATACTGAAGTTGGCTGGCTTCATTGCTTCCTCGGAGCAGCAGAAAATGGAGATGCCCAGAGGTATCTTGCACTGCTGCTGATCCCAGTTGGAGCCCTGCCCTCTGCAGAGTCCCAGCGGGAACCTGAGCCCAGCCCAGGGAGCTCCCAGAGTGTCCTGGAGATTCTTTCTGCATTCGATCAGGCTTGCATTCCCAGCAAGTCCCCAACAAAACCTCCTGTTTTCTTGGGTTAGAACAGGCACAATGAAAAACTCAGCAATGGCACAACTGTCCAGCCCACAAGGAAAAGAAAGGACAAGTTGTCAAGGAATCCAAACATTTGTCTTGCTTTGCTGCAGAAGTCGTGCTGCTCACGGTGTGGAAAGCCAAGAGAAGCTGCAGTTGGGGGCACATCTTGTGACAGAAGCTGCACCTCGTTCTCCAGGAAAGGTTCTTGAAAAGGGCAGACAGGAGCGTGGAGAAGATTCCTGGGGAAGTGAAACAGCTTTCCACAGGTGAAATGAAAATGGAAAGTGTTATGTTTGTCCAATTATCTCATCATAAAAAAACCCAATAATATTAAAAGTAATAGCAATTTTAATTGAATAGTTAAAATAAAAAAAAAATTAAAATTTGATACAATATAATTTGATAAAAATAAGAGATAATTTGGTTCCAATAATAGCGCATAAGCAAACGATAACCGCGGGGTACGGAGGGCAGAGTTCTGGGACTCTTGCTACCTCACGTACAAGCTTGCCAAGTGAAAATCACCCCTTATATGTCCTGTGTCAGTACCATCTCTTCTCATTTTCGGTTCATCATATCTCTATCTCCGCCCTCATTACCACCCTTATCACGCATGCGCCACCACTCGATTTGGTGTTCACACAAGTCTTTGGGGGTCGTTTTGAATGAAGACCTCTCCTCTTCCTCTTTGTCTTTTAATTCACCTTTGGGTTACACATGCGCATCAAGCCAGTACAATGTAAGCCAAGACTAACGTATCACTGCATCTACATATCAAGGCAATAAATCCCTTCTAATTAGCATTTTCTGGTACCCAACCAGGTTCTTGGTAATTTTTAGCAACTGTATCTTCAGCTCATTTCCTGTGGTCCTTGAGAACATCTGCTGGGGGGGAGGGGGAATGGAGCCCCTCCTCTCCCTCTCTTCTTTGGCATTTAACTATTTTATTATTCTCAAATAATAATTACTGTATCATTATTGATTACTGTTTCAATCTTTATCAGCACAAATCATACCTATTTATCACAAATCTCTCATTTCTCTTTTTGATCATTATGATTCGTGCTGCATTTAAAAAGCTGTGCCCTGATGTCTTTTATATTTTTCAGAATTTTGGTTTTCTTGTTGTCTCTTTTCAGCTTCAAACTTTTCTAGCATTTCTATTACTGCTTCTAGTCTTTCACACTTTCAAGTTTAGTTAGCATGTCCTGGTCTATTTCAATCTTTTTAAGTCCTTTTTGTCTTTAACAGGGGTCGATTTAGCTTTTA
This sequence comes from Melozone crissalis, assembly GCF_028551555.1. Taxonomy (NCBI): domain Eukaryota; kingdom Metazoa; phylum Chordata; class Aves; order Passeriformes; family Passerellidae; genus Melozone; species Melozone crissalis. The sequence goes on from NW_026535912.1 coordinate 4,620,937, forward strand.
ATACCATTATAGATCTTGGTTTTACTTTTTCTGCTGATTCTGAATCTAAAGACATTGTTGAAATTTGCATCTTTTGAATCACTGAGTGAATTAGCCTAATAAAATACAAAATCATACAAGGCAGAAACATAAGTCCTAGAATTGAGCATAACAACATGAATTCTAACATTTTCCTCCAAACACTTCTAAAGAGGTTACCCCACCAATCTGTTTTCAAGATTGAATTCCACTTTTGTACCGGCACATGAGCTACTCTTTTAATCTTTTTTGCAAGTTCTGTGATAGCTTCTCCATAATTATTAATTTCTACATAGCACTCAGATTCATTAAATCTCCTACAAACTCCTCCTTCTTTTGCTAACAGATAGTCTGGGGTGATCCTGTTTTGGTACACAAACACCCACATTCATGTATATTGCCTGGCCAACATTTTTAAAGCATCAGAGGTGCGATTTGACACCACCTCTACTACTGCTTGGAGCCTTATTAATCGATTCAACAGATAAACTGGGGTCCTATATCTCCATGACCCATCCTGAGCTCATGTTGCTGGGTCATAATATGCTATAATTCGTTCTGCAGGCTATTTGTCCTCCCCCCAGTTTTGATTCCCTCCTGCTGTTGGAAAATTTAAATTCAAATCTCCTTTATTCCACTGCAGGGTTTCATACAGTGGAGTTCCTAGCACATTGCTCCTAGACCTCAGTAAAACAAAGAAGGAGGGTTGTATTACTCCCAAAGTACAAGTTCCTCCCCATTTTTGAGATAACTCACTGTATGCCCGTTGCCCACAAATTTAATATATCCCATCTGGGGCTTTCCATTTCTTATCAGTTTTCTCAGGTTGTTCCCAATAAGACCTCAGGCCGTTGATGGACTGGTAGGGGTTAGCTCCAGGACTTCTGTACCAGCATACATTAATCTGTTCATCTTATTCACAATTTATTTCTTTTATTGGTCCCCAATATCCAATGGGGTTTTCAGGTCGCCAAATTTTTGAATGATTATCCATATTAACCACCAACGTGGATTGACAAGGAGTATGCCCTACTATTTTATTAAATTTCCTTCCTTCTCAAGTTATACAAATGGTTCCAATTACTTGATGGCTTAAAATCCATCCTTCAGGTCTCTTCAATGTTCCAGAAATTTGGGTGTGGTTCTACTTTCAAAATTGCTCTGGAACTAAGCTCTCACTTTTCTACGGCCATCTTTTAGCCATTTTTTAGACCTCTACAAATCTCACATTTGGATAATTCCAATTCTGTAGCAATCCTTTGCATCAATCCTACAAACCGATTCTTATTCAAGGCTGGCAAATTCCAATCTTTGTAGTACTGTTTTAGCTGTTTATATAATTTAGCTAATTCTGTTGACTCTTTTCTCTTGTTCTTTCTTCTATTCCCCTTTGTTTCTTTTTTTTTCTTTTATTTTCTTTTTCAATTTTTCTTTTAGTGCCCGGCCTCCTATTCTTATACTTGGATCATCTTTATTATGATTTCTTTCAAAACAAAAAAACCTTTCATATTGAGGGCCAATCTGATTACTAGGGGGATAAAGAGCTCGTCCATTATATCCCAATTTTTTTTCTACTCAATACATCTTTCCTTCCTTAATACAAACATCTATAACACTGCTGCGATTGTAGCAGGCAGAACTAGCATATGGGTGTGTTACAAACACAGATTCCACCTTGTCCTTAATCCACACAGGTTGATGACAATAGCCACAAATGTTGAAATTGCTGGGACTTGGTTTTTGCCTTGTTTGCTTTTTCATTGCTGAAACTCTGTCCAGTGTGGCTTTCTGGCTTTGGCCAACTGCCCAGGGTACCAGAATGATCACAGTGAAAATAATCCTCAGGAAATCTACCATTTTACCTTTCTCAAGGCCCCTTGGGTTGCAGCCAAGGGCCGAGATGCCAGTCTTCTCGGTAGCAAAGGTAATATCCCGGCATCTAGTCACCGGTGCTTTTAGTATTTTTGGTACCCATAGCCCCACAGAGTTTGCTTGTCTCTTTTTAAATGCCGTTTCCCAGTTCTAGCTGGTTAAGAAGCAATAATTAAAACAAAAAGAACAGGGAAAAGATTAGGCCGGAATACCATAAACCTGTATTTTCCAAAATTTCAGGGATGTGCCAACTACAAGAAGATTTTTATAATTATTTTGTGCTTCAGGGGCGGGGAATGCATTAAGTCACCATCTCCAATAGGCACACTCGCGGCGCCAATGTGCCCCTGGAATGCGCCTATGATGTGGTGTATAGACTTCTTCTCCGCCACAACTATCAATTTTGAGACACTGGTCTATAATATTATGAGTTGCTCGTTCTCTTATTTGTGCTATAGCAAATATAGCAAGAACCAATTGATCTAAGTTTTCTATTAATCTAATTGCTGCTGGAAGGGTCTCATCTCCCAGTCTCAAAGGTATCTCAAAAAAAATTATTAACAATACGTTCTATAGTTAGCGGGCTAAATACATAACCATAGCAAAGCAAGCAAATAAATTGTCTCTTCTTTTCTTCTCTCTTACTTTCCACCATGAGTTAAAGCAAAGTGTGCAAACAATACATATTCAGGGATGACACTTTAAACCATGTTTACTGCATTCCCAATGTTTTACTTGTCTCTGCTCTCTTTCAACAACAGCTGTTATCAATCGCAGTTTCTGGAATTGCAGTTCTGTAATCAATTCTAATAATGTTGCTGGTGCAGGACCCTGAAGGAGATCTTCAATCTTTTTAGGCCGTTCCCACTGATTCAGAAAGTCTTTTATTCTTTTTCCACCGGCGTTCTTCTGCCTCTGAGCTCAAGGGAATTGCGGTTAGCAGCCATCCAGGATGCCTAGTTCATTCTTAATAAATCAGGGTTAATATAAATCAACTTAAATCCCACCATATTATCACATTCTTGGAATTTCATGTTCCAACAATATTTTAGCTACAGTTTGAACTGTAGCCCGAGCTGCTGGAAATGCTTTAACCCACTGAGTTAATTCATCTGTTATAACTAACAAATATTTCCACCGACCCACTTTAGGCAATTCTATAAAATCAACCTAGATCTTTTCAAATAGCTTGTAGGCTCTTTTGCATCCTCCAGAGGGAGGGGTTTTTAACACTTTCTTTTTTACTTTTTGACAGGTGAGACACCCCTGGGTAATTTGCTTTCCAATTTCAAATATCCTTTTATACCCATAAAATTTTAAAAAGTGATCACAAAAGGCTCTTGTTCCCCAGTGTGTCCGTCTATGCAAGTTATCTAAGATCTAATGTGCCACTGGTTTTGGCATCATAATCCTGCCATCAAGAAAAACTCACTTTCCCTCCTTAAATGTTGCTCCTAATTTCTCTATAGTTGCCAGTTCTGCTAGCGGAAGGGAAAGTGTCTCCTGCTGAATTTCTATTTTTTGTAAGATCATTATTTCAGTATCTCTTTTTCTTAAGGTCACTCTTTTTGCTTCTTCATCAGCCAAATTATTTCTCTGACCCTAATATCCCTCCCTCTCTGGTGTTCCTTTACATGAACTACTGCTATTTTCTTTGAGCCTTTTAAAGCTTCAAGTATCTGAATTATCAATTCCCCATGTACTAACCCTTTCCCTTGAGTGCTTATAAGTCCCCTTTCTTTCCAAATTTTTCTAAAAGTATGTACTACGCTAAAAGCATATTTGGAGTCTGTATAAATAGTCCCTTCTTGCCCTTTTAGCATTAATAATGCACAGAGTAATGCATACAATTCACAGGCTTGTGCTGACCAGGAGGGACTAAGGGGACCAGACTCCTTTACCCTCAACTTTTTCCCACTACACCTGAATGCCAACCCGTGTCATTAATTTCTAGATTATCTTCTTCAGTTAAAGAATAAATTTTAAGTTTTCCTTCACAGGGTTTTATCTGTAAATTTAAGGCTATTATTAGATCTCTGCCTAACAAATTATTCTTGGCCTCTGATATCAACAGTAAATCATTTACTCCAAATTTGTCATCTCTTTTAATTTGCACTCCTTTTATTACAGGAACAGGGAAAGCTTCTCTCGTAATTCCGATTACTGAAACTCGCTCACGACTTATCTCACATCCCTGGGGTAATTTTGTCACTGTCGACTGAGAAACTCCTATATTTACTAAAAATATAACTTATCAAGGGCTCTTCTGGTGGCGTTTCTGTCCCCTTCATTAAACAGAGCCCCTGACCTCCCGGAAAAGTTTCCTCATCATGCTGTTTCTTCCCGCAACTTTTTTTGTAGGTGCTCCTTTTTATAATAGTAAAAACAGGTGGGTCCTGCACCCCTCAAGGCAGGGCAAGAATTTCGTAAGTGCCCTTTCTTGTGGGGGAAAAAACACACAGGTCCTGTGTTCTTAAAAATAGATCCTGACATCTGCAGTTTGTTTTTCCCTGCGGATTTTTTTTCTTTTTTTTCTTTTTTTCTGTATTCAAAGCTGCCTGCATTTCTCTAACTGCCACCACCAAAATTCTGTCATCTGCTTTCTGCTTTTTCTCATCTCTGTTCACACACACCCTTTGTGCTTCTCTCAGTAACTCCTGAAGTCCCCTGTCCTGCCAGTGTTCTAATTTTTCCAGCTTCTTCCTGATGCCGCCCCTCAGGACTCTAAAAGGCAGCATACTTACTCTCTTCCTGATTAACAGGGTCTTTTGAACTCACATACATATTTAGAGCCTGGCAAATCCAATCCTCAAATGATCTGAACTTGGGCCAATATAAATTATCTTTCCGGATCATTTCTTTTGTCCATTTAAACATGTAATACTTAACTATTTTCTGTTTACTTTTTCTCCTTTGGGATTCTCATTCATCCCAAAACCGTATCATCATCCCCAGTGGGCTGTCCTGAGGAATGCTCCCCCCCTGAGAACCCCCCTCATGGTTCCCAGATACCTCAAACCACTACTAATTTTTCCTACAATTCGCAGCCCCTGGGTCAAGGAACTTTTTCCCTGACCCATTTCTGGCGGCAACAAACTAAGAAATTCCCGGTACCAGGAGAGTCTTAGTTTCCCACACTCACCTCGTGGCTCAACTTCCTCACTTACTACTCTGCCACACTGACTTTTTAATCTACCTGTTCCACTCCTATCTCTCCCTCTGCAATCTACTTGTTCCACTCCTATCTCTTCCTCTTTCTCAGTCTATTAGCCCCGTCCTCTCACCATCTAATCACATACTAAATTGCCTGCTACCAACCCATCCAAAGAAATTGAACCTCTTCATTCACTCTCTCAGTCTCCCTACTGAGTCAATCCCTCCTGCCCAAGGACCTTCCCACAGGTGCCTGGACCAGGGATCCCCTCCTTCCCCCTGGGTCAAACCCTCCCGGGGTCCCCACTCATTCACTTTTCTTTCATTTCCCTCCTTTCCCGGCCGGCCTCCTCTCAGACAGCGCGAAAACGCGGTACTGGGAGGTCCCACTCGCTTCGGGGGTCCGGGACTGCCCAGCCCCCATCTCAGACACTCCACACACACTCACACATGCATACAGCCGCCCCCCAACGCAAAACCTCATGATATTCACAGCCTCCTTTTCTCACAAGGGTCTTCGTGCACAAAGCAGTTTTCTATGGGTACTCTCTCTCCTACAAGCCGGCACTCTGATGGGAGCCTCTCTTGCGCGCTCTTAAAAACTAATTTGCTTATGCATTATTGTAAAAAAGACTCTCTTTTCCCAAGGGAGAGTGGTCTAGCCTTGGGACCACTTAAAAGTCTGGTGGGGAGCTCCTTCCAAGAAGCTATCTGCCTCCCCGGATTTAAAAAAGTCCCGGGTATCGGCACAAAAATTGTTACGTTTGCGCAATTATCCCATCATAAAAAAGCCAAACAATATTAAAAGTAGTAACAATTTTAATTGAATAGTAAAATAAAAAAAAATTAAAATTTGATACAATATAATTTGATAAAAGTAAGAGATAATTTGGTTCCAATAATAGCGCATAAACAAACGATTACCGCGGGGTACGGAGGGCAGGGTTCTGGGACTCTTGCCACCTCACGTACAAGCTTGCCAAATGAAAATCACCCCTTATATGTCCTGTGTCAATACCATCTCTTCTCATTTTCGGTTCATCATATCTCTATCTCCGCCCTCATTACCACCCTTATCACGCATGCGCCACCACTCGATTTGGTGTTCACACAAGTCTTTGGGGGTCGTTTTGGATGAAGACCTCTCTTCTTCCTCTTTGTCTTTTAAATCACCTTTGGGTTACACATGCGCATCAAGCCAGTACAATGTAAGCCAAGACTAACGTATCACTGCATCTACATATCAAGGCAATAAATCCCTTCTAATTAGCATTTTCTGGTACCCAACCAGGTTCTTCGTCATTTTTAGCAACTGTATCTTCAGCTTGTTTCCTGTGGTCCTTGAGAACATCTGCTGGGAAGGGGGCGGGGGGGAGGTGTAGTAAACCCCTCAGCTTTAGCCAGGGCCCCTTGGAGAATAGAAAGCTGACACAGCGGCAAAGAAGTTTCCTGTCTCCAGGGACATCCGCCTTGTACCTTATCCCTATAGCCATGTAAGGCAATATGTTGTTAACCCTACTATTGGTCACTTATGGTCACTCTAACACCTTTGCCATTAGTCAGGATTGGATCCGGGCCAAGGGTATAAAAGTAGCATACTGTACCCCTACTAACTCGGAAGAAGAAGAGCTGAGACCCTTCACGAACCCCTCCAATAAAGCCATACACGTGGAACAGCCAACGTCTTCTCTCTCTACTGTCTGCTGGAGCCTTAGGCCAAGGGAAAAGCTACCTAGCAAGCAATGCTGAAATCACAAGAGCTGCCTAATCACTAAGAGCTGAATATTCCCTGCTTGCTAGGGCTGTCCTGCGGCCTTGGTCTGAGAGCGAGCTGGCTTCTGGCACCCAGTCCCCTTGGAGACTGAGCTCTGGAGCTGTAATAGCTTGCCTAGGATAAGACCAAGCAAGGCTCATTTTGGGGGGGGTGGAGCCCCTCCTCTCCCTCTCCTCCTTGGCATCACGACTTTTAACTATTTTATTATTCTCAAATATTAATTACTGTATCGTTATTGATTACTGTTTCAATCTTTATCAGCACAAATCATACCTATTTATCACAGTAATATATCTTGCTAATTCTGCACTTCGAGGAATTACTCAGGTCTGCAGTCTTTATTACACACCCTGTTCTAAAAGACTTTTATGCTATTTTCCCTCTCTCTGTGTTTTCACACTTGTTCAACAAGGTTTTCTTTCAAAGAATATTAATCACAATATCCCAAAGGATTAAAAAATGCTTAGGTATTTTTTCCCTAAGTATTTATTAAAGAAAACTAGTAATAAAAAAACTGTATACATGCTAGATAAAAAATACAAACATAAATAAACTTGAGAGTTCTCCCAAAAACCTTAAGAAAAAACCCCATGTACTCTATAAAACCCAGAGCATTCATCTACAGCATACAAAAATGGGCATGTTCTAGAAGAGAAAATTTGTGCAATGGTTCCGCACAGAATTCTATGCTTTCAAGCTTTTTGCCCTTCAGGGGCAGTGCCATCCTCTGAACTGTAATGCTCTGAGCATGTTCTGCTCACCAGGGCAGCTTTCTGCTCTGCCCTGGTACAGATCATCCTCCCAGCAAAGGGGGAGTGCAGCCACCACAACTCGCAGCACCTTCCCACATAGCAAGAACCTGAAGGGGAGAGATGGCTTTCACCAGCTGCTGCGGGTTCTAATAGTGCCACCTCACAGCTGCCGAAAGCCTGAATTTCTGTGTTGCAGTGTGTTATTGAGTCAAATGTTCTGTTATATAGTGACATGTTCAAGTGTTCTGCGAGTTATTACAGTTAGCTTCTCCCCTATGTTATGCTCTCCTAACCAAGTGTCCCTCGAGGAATCCCCTCCCTCCTCACCAGATTTTTCCCTGTCTGTCAAGACAACCCAGCCCCTTTGCCCCATCCATCAGCCCAAACCCTACCCTTTGCTCCAGAAAGTTCCCTGTCCCTCACCCTAAGATCCAATCCCTATGCCAACGCTCTCTCCTCCCCTTGTTCTGATTTGTTGTAGCCCTCAAAACCACACCCCAAGAGTCGCTTATTGGTTACTGTATGGTGTCCACCCCCTGTTTTGAAAGATTTTAAAAATCCGGTCACAGGAATGTTGGGGGGTTTTGCAACATTTGTTCCCTTTGGGAATTCTTGCCTGCACGACCTTCCCCCCGCCTCTCCTCATGAATTTGCTGCACTTTACACCGCAGAAGAGCCTCCTTTGCTTCCTTCACTCGGTCCTCCAGGGGTCTCTACTGCTGGCATTTGGCCTCGAGGTTCTGGCTCAGGCAAAACCCTATCCTAGCCAATTCCCCCCTCTTGCCATTGTCTCTGGAGCATCACAGAGCTAACCAGGGCTGCGGAGGGCAGTGACAGTGACCCATGGACTGGCATGTCACAGCCCCCAGAGCCACACCTGCCAGGCCACAAGCCCCAGCCCTGGTGCCCACTGCCGGCCTCAGGGGCTCCTGGGCATCCTCACCCTGAGTGCAAAGGCAGCCTCAGGAGCCCCCCAGGGCGCTCTGGATCCAGGCTGCAGACACCCTAAAGCCAGCACTGAAAGGGACATGGATGGGGACTGCAGCTGGATCTTCCAATGCTCACTGCTCCTGACTACTCTCTAAGTGAACCCAAACCTCATTGGCAGCACCTTGAGCACATTGACCCTGCTCGCCCATCCTGGAACGTGGTGTTCCCACATCCTGCACCAGCCCTTTGCAGGGAGTGACCAGCTCCCAGCTGCTCTGCTACCCTGGCCTTACTTTCTGTTTGCCAGCAATGAACTTAACGGATACACTCCTGAGAAACCTAGCACAACATTTGCTTCTCAGGAGCTCTTTGGCAAAAAGACTCCACTAATCCCTAGTTTTTGCACAGAGAAGGAGGTCCTGACAAAGCATGAGGCAGAGGCAGGGCTCTGGCATACAAATTCCTGAGCCGCAGGATTCCACCCATTGTTGTTCCTAGCTACTTTGCTGATATTTTAGAGCCAGTTCTGGACAAGGGCTGCTGCTGACAGGATAGGAAAACGTGGAGAAAAAAAGGTGCGGGAGGCAACAAAAAAAAAAACCAAGGGGGAAAACCCTTAGAAATACAGAGCACAACAGAAGTCCTTGGAGATGGTTCAATAGAAAATGCCACCAGCAGTGAGAAGAGCCCGAGGTTGCTCACTGCCACCCCAGGGGCTCCTCAGTCCCCTGCTGGTTTGTGTCTGATGCAGCCCTGCCTGGAAAGGACTCCAGGCTCTGGTGTTCCCAGCTTGCTCCAGGCTACATTCTTAGCAGCACTGAAAGAAGAGGTGAAACAAAGAGCCATTTTCTGTCCTGCCTGCAAACTCTTCTCCTTCAGTTCCACTGCCAGAGATCATCCCTCTGTCAGCTTGGCACTGTGCCTGCTGCATCCTCGTCCCTGTCCCTTGCATCAGCTTCTGCACATCATCAGCACTCGCTGTCCCACATGATGAACAGAGAGAGCTGTGTCAGAAGAGCAAGGAGTGCATTTTCTTGGCCTTTCTAACAGACACATGAAGCATGAGTCCAAATAACTTTGTTGTTTGTTCATGTCCTCCTTTTTGATAAGTCTTTTCTGCTTTAATGCAAAAGCCTCTTTTCATACGTGGATGGAATGATCTGGAATTGGCAGTTGCTTCAGGCTGTCAGGCACCATGGGAGTTTTCTCTTGTCTCTGATGAGGATTTGGTGAATTTTCCATTGGTCACTTGGTGTTGTCACCATGGGCTGAGCTCAGCGGCCGACTCTGCTGTCCCCAGGGGATGCATTGGGACGCAAAGCCCCTCAGGGCTGGAATTCGGGGTTGGGTGGGCTCGGAGCGCCCAGGGCCTGGGCCCGTGAGGAGCTGCTTCTGGTGCTGGCTGTGCTCAGCCCGCTGTGCCGAGCAGCCACGGCCATGGAGACACAGGCGGGAGCTGTGGCCGAGGCCGGCAGGTGGCCCGGGCCGGCTCGCAGCTGCGAGGACGCCGGCAGCCTGTGCCCTGAGGCCGAGGCTGTGGTGGGCGGTTTGCGGGCAGGGCTTTTCCGAGCCAGCGGTAATGTGCTGCCTCCCGTGTGAGCCCGGCTGCGGCAGAGGCAGGCGGGAGCGCGGCGGGGCCGGCAGCGGCGGGCAGAGGCCGCAGAGAGCAGCAGCCCGGCCGGGCCCGCTGCGGAGCGGGATGGAGCTGCCGGGCAGCCGTCGGCCGTGTCTGTGCGCACAGGGCAGGAGCAGAGCCCGCAGCAGAGGCAGGAGCCGCGGCAGGAGCCGGCCATAGCGGCAGCTCGCCGTGCCTGGGGCCACAGCCGCAGCTCTCCCCTGCCGGCCACAGCAGCGGCCGCTCGCCTCCGAGGCTCCGGCGCTTCCCGAAGACGAGGGGCCCGGCCCCCAGCACGCCCTGGAGCCCCGCAGCGAGAGGAGCCGCCGGCGCCGCAAAGGGCAGCGCAGAGGGCGCAGGGTGAGGAGGAGGACATGAGGCTCGCTCTGGGCCGCGCTGGGGCAGCTCTGCCCTGTCAGCCTTTGCCTTGAGCCCTTTGCTTCTTTTCCATGAGCCCTGATCCCCATCCTTGGCCAAGGGCCCCTGCAGCCCTCTGCAGGGCTGCAGGAAAAGCTGCCTCAGTCACAGAATCACAGAATCCCTGGCTTGGAAGACACTTTCAAGATGATCGAATCCAACCTATGGCCTAAAAAATACCTCAACTAAAGCACAGCACCGAGTGCCACATCCAGTCTTCTTTCAAAGGCTTGCAGGGATGGTGAGTCCACCAGCTCCCTGCAGGGGTCTGTCCCAGGAAGAACCAAGATAACACTGGGGCCTTCTACCCCCTGGCCCTTGGAGCTCTGGAAGTTTGTCTTTCTGCTTAGGCAAAGGCCATGGAAAAGGACTGGGAAAAGTAGTCACTAATCGAGTAGCCTACAGAGCTCTAAATTGATGTGCAAGGAATACAGAAAAGAGAGAAAAGAAAAAAGGCAAAACCAAAATGGCATCAGTCAAGTCTTGGGCATGAACACATAGCTGCAAAGGGTCTTCTCAGCCCTATTTCTTTGTATTTCTGGGAACCAGAGGAATCCTGCTTGAGCCTCTGGGGAGATGGGTTTGGGAGGTAAAAGTTCATGTCTTTTTTCTCCTTGGGGCAGCTCCTGTTGCTAGCATCAGCTGAGCCTCTCTCCAGCCTGATGCCTGTTCTGATTGTTGCAGCAAAAAAACTCAAGGCAGACAGAAGACACTGACACTTAGAGATGTGACTTTTTCCAGTGCCAGCTGGGAGTGGGAGTCAGAAGAAAAACTCCCAAAAGCACAACTCCATTGGAAGATTGCCTTCCTTTTCATTGCGTAAAGAAGCTCTAGATCCACTTGTGAATTGTCAGTTGTTTGTTAAGGATGGGAAGTTTTCTTTCATGATTTTTTTCATGTGGTTTGGAAGTGGATGAGGCTCTTGTTCATTCACAAACTCCAGACCAAAGTGCCTTTGGAAGATGGCCCACGTGGCAGTTTTTGCCCAGCCATGGTACTTGTGGATATAGAAAAGCAAGGGCAATGGTATTTGCAGCCAAAACCCAGCAAAGCTTGGCTCAGCCAAAACATCCTGGGGAGAGAGAGGCCTCCAGCTGTTCCTAGAAATCAGCAGAGTTCCAGCTAAATGGTTGTGTAGCACTAAGTGCAATCTCTTTGCCTGCATCAGAGCCTTGCTCAGCTGAAGAAGCAGAAGGATCAGCAAGGAGATCCCAAAGGCCCATCACATCATTTTGATTTTGTTCATCTTGTGTAAGTTTTCAACTAAACGTGTTTGCAGTTGAGCTAATGAGATAAAAAAAAAAGTAAATAGAGGCTTTACGGTGGGGCCATGATATTCCACAAGAGGAATCACCGATGTGCATTTCATTGGAGCTCTCTCAATCCTATTAAAGTATTGTAGCCCTGATTTAAAATAGGCTGATATGAACCAATTTGGAGAGACAGAGACTAAAATGGCGTATGGGGTTTTTTTTTAAGAGTGAGAAAAACTACCCAAAAGGTGTTGTTTTGTGACATTTTAAAATATACTACCTGAAAATTACCAACTGCAATAAATCAAGAGTTTAAAATGCAGTGTTTAGGTATATGAATAATTAAAACCCCAAAAATGTGAAGATATGAATGCATGTTTTCATAAAAATAATGAAATTATAGACCAAAAAATACATCCCCTGAACTACAATGCAAAGGCAGGTAGAACTGTACTTGAATGATCTCTTTTTAGATTGCTGGAGTTTTTTCCTTGTGAGGAGGAGCTAGGGTATTGCTGAAGAAAAGTGGCACCAGCAGGACGGGGCAGCATGCCGTGCTCCCTGCAGAGGCTGCCAGGGGCTGCCCGAAGAGCGCCCTGCTGCAGCCAGAGCCCTCCTGGCCTGGGGCCCGGGAGCAAAGGGCCAGGGCAGCCACCTCCTCCTCGTCCTGGCCCTGCCACCGCTCCCTGCTGCTGCTGCTGCTGCTGCTGCTGCTGCTGCTGCTGCTCTTGAGGGAAAGACACTCTCCTAAGGTCCCATGAACAAATGCACTTACACAGCCCTGGGAATGCCAGTGAAGGAAACCATGTGTCACATAATGCATGTGTGACCAGAGTCACCAAACACCACCTAAACATGGAATTGTTGCACCTCTCTAGGACAGGCAGAAATTTAAAGAATTAACTGGGGACTTGAGGGCAGAAGAGGCCGGAGGAGGAAAACAACTCTGAGGGGAAAAAAACCCACCAGATCTGGAGGAGAAAACATCTCCGCCTGCTCAGAATTGGTCGAGGGAGCATGTCTCTAATCCTCTCCTGAAAGGGATGCTTTAGGTGAGCTTTGCACCTCCAACTGCCTTGGACCAGAGCCAGGAAGATTCAATTATGTAAATGTTACGTAGATAGATAGATAGATAGATAGATAGATAGATAGATAGATAGATAGATCTCATTACTGAAATCTCTCTTTACTCTCCTCTCTGTTGCTACACACATCAGAACTTGGTAGCCAGTGCCCCACTCAACTCCAATCCTGAGATTGCTCTCCTGTTGCTTCAAAAAAGCACACTCTTGGGGAATCTGGAGCACGTGGGTCCTTATGGAATGCAACCAGACCCAGAGCATTGCACTGGGAACTGCACTCTTTGTGCATCTGCGCTCGGGCAAGTTCTTCTCTTGGACTCGACCACACTGATGGTGCTGAAGTGGCTGGAATCAGAAATGCAGCCCAGCCCCTCCCAGCTCCTGTGATCTCTGAGCACCAGCTGGAATGCAGGGGCATTGATTTCCTGCTCAGTTCCCAAACACAACACACACTGATTGCCTGGGCTGCAGAAACTCACTGGCATTGTTAAGCTCTAGATGATTTGTAAGGCCATAGGGGCTGGCCTAGAACCACAAAAGCTCCTTCCGCATCAAAGTCTCTGCACCAAATGATGGGTTCTCATGCAAAAATACTGCATTCCCCAGAAGTGACACCTTGGAATAGAAAATTGGAGCAGAACCAGTCCCAGTGCTGTATAAGGGCAGGAAATAATTGCGAAAAGAACCTTAGCTGGGAGAAAAAGAAAATGAATAAGCTTCCTCCTCCAAGTAAAGCAAAAATAACAATAAAAAAAGGAGAGGGAAAGTCAAGTCCAAAAGTGGCTAAATATTTGAATGCACTGAGGAGATTCTCAGGAGACTCCCATTGTGCAGGCTAAAGCTCCCTCAGCACCTCCTCCCTGGCCTTGTGCTGCACCCCCTTGCCCAGCTCCCCTGTCCTTCTGTGCACACGCTGCAGCCCCTCCATGACTTTCTGCTTCCCAGGGCCCACAGCTGCACACAGCACTCCAGCTGTGGCCGCAGCGCTGCCCAGCACAGGCCACGCTCACTGCCCTGCTCCTGCTGCCCCACTGCTGCTGGCACAGCCACCGTGCCCTTGGCCTTCTTGGCCCCCTGGCCCCACGCTGCCTCATCTTCAGCTGCTCACGGCCGCCAGCCCTGTGTCCTTTTGGCCCACGCAGCTCCCCAGCCACAAAGGTGCCCATTTCACTTCAGATCCAGCAGGCACCATGGCAAGATGGCCTTCCTGTTCTATAATCACATCTTCTAAGTAGACATCATAAAGTTTGATAGGAACAGAATTCTAAGGGACTCTGTTTAAATTAAAATGGCCTAATTCAACTGTACAGGAAGTCCCTCCTATGTATATATTCCGCCCTATCTGCCATCAGCAAGCAAGGTTCTCTCTGCAAAATTAGGTTTGTAGTTCTTCAAAGCTCTGATATAGAAATCAAAAAATATCCATTTCTGCCTTTGTTATTTTTCTTGCAGGCATGAAAATGGATTTTCTTTTGGCCTTCCTAGCTGGCCCTCTACAGTCTGCTGCTAGTGGCCAAGCTCACATCTTCCTCTACAATTCTTAAGCACCAGGAACATGAAATGTCCCTTTCTCACTCACCTCACGGTTCTTCAGCACTGCTGAATACACGCTTCAGGTGTCCTGTAGTGGGAAGGGAAAATGAACCAGATGCTCTCATAAAACTGCCTGGGCTGCTGAATCCCACAGAACAAGTCATCCCAAACAGAGATGATTTCCCGTTTCACAACATGCCTCCAGGAGACACATTTCATTCACACAGCCAGCAAGAGATCAGGACAATCTTCTTGCTTATGCCTACACTTTGGCCTGTTTTGCCAGTAAATGAATACAAATATGACCAAGAAAATGCAAATTCTTCTTTAACACTCAATGCTCCTGTTCTACCAAAGACATAAAACAGCTTCTGAAATCCTCTCCTTCAGGTCCTTTTTTGTTTTTTTCAGTTACATGCACTAATTCTCATTAACTTGCAGGAAACAGTTGCCCAGAAAAGCTTTCCAAAATTCCCCTGAGCAGCGGCAGTTCGATTTTGGAAGAGCACAGCAGCACCTCTAGGGTTCAGGAGCAGACACTCACTGCATTAGAGTTTGCACTTCCTTTCAAAGGGAATAACTATTTTAGCACTCAGTAAAAGGTTATTAAGTTAGACAGTCAAATTCTTTCATGACAAAATTTAAAAAGAAATAAGCTTTCTCTGAATTCTGGGAACAACTGCAGAGTTTTTAGAAGGCCTTCCAAGAAGCTCTGCCAGTCTACATTTTCAAAGGTGTCCTGCTTGACCCAGCATATTGAGGAAATGACAGACTCTGCTGCCACAGACTGTCCTGTGGAGGGAACGGAGCCCTGCAGGTTCCCCTGCAAATGCTGCCCCTGTGGCTACAGACACCCCCTTTTTAGCTGAACCTCTTGACAGGAGCTTTACCAAACCACTGGCATCCTAATGCTCTTTCTCTTTCAAAATCAGAAACTCAGCCACCAAGAAAGAGCAGGAAGACATACAAAAGCCAGGTTAGGATACACCCTAGCCTAAGTAGAATTGAAACCTGTACTTATGAAAGAAGTGTGTCACATAATACGTGGAAAAACAAACACCATAAGCAGCAAAAGCTGCCGTGGCCAGATGGTGAAACATGGTAGCAGTGTTGTGGGAGTTCGCCACAACAAAGGAAAACACAAGACTCCTGTCAGTGGGCAGCTACCCATTTACAAAGGCGCCAACCAGGAAAGTTCTCCTGATGTGAGCAAGCACTAGGGCTGCTCTGACACTCAGGCCTTCCGTGCACCAAGGCAACCTTCTGATGTCACTACGACAAGGTGGCAACCGTGCCCTGACATCACAAAGGGACAGCTCTCTGTTGGTCTGTGAGGTTATGCAAAGCAATAACCAACATTTCCTACAGCAAACACAAAAGAGCCTGGGAAATTCTTCTCTGTCACAAAGCAGCAAAAATTCCCCTCATGGGCCAAACCCTGTTGTTCAGGGGATCCAAGAGGAACTCCAAGAGTGCCCCAAGCACCTACAGCCTGTACCCCAGCTGAGCACTCAGATGGGACACAAGCAAAGGAAACCAGACCAAGACAATGGCCCACAGCATTGCACATGTGAGAAATGACTCTCACTTTTAAAATTTTAAAGATTTAGTAAACCTCAACAAAGGACTGACTAAGGAAAAATTGCAGCATTGGGAGTCTCTGTGACTAGCAGCCATGTGCTCATCTACAAAAAGGACGCTCTGCCTATTATACCCTTAGCCCCTCCAAAAGTTTTGTCAATCAACTCTTTCTCTGCTGTCCATTGGTGGAGATTACTTTCTTGCATCCTGACTGGAGGTCAGGTGTTGTTACACCCTGCCTGCTGGTCACAAGCCAGCCCTCCCCAAATGCCCTGACTACCAAGGCTGTTACAAGGGGGACGGGAAAGAGGACTATGTGAGGATATATTACAATACCATCACTACACATTTGAACATCCACATAACATCTGCTTCTTTAATTGTCAGAACCAACCATTGCATTACTTGTCTAGAACACACAGAACCAGGAGAGAAGCCACTGTTGGCATCACAGCTGAAATGCTTCCTAACAAATCTCCCCACATGTTTGCACCTTTATTGGACATGGCCAGGGCTCCGGTGCGGGTACATCTCTGCCTTTCTTCCCCTTTGGCAGCAGTCGAACTGGCAGCATCTGCCCACCAGCAGCAGCTGCTCCAAGCTGGGAACGCCACTGGTGGTGCTGATTTCCAGAGGCTTCTGTGTGCCAGGGGAAGCCAAGGCAGGAGCGGGTTCAACGGCGCTGGCGCTGCTGCTGCTCTGTGCCAGAGAGCCCCGGCTGGGCAGGGCATGGTGCCCACTGCGCTGCGGGCTCCTTCTCCTGCCACAGCTGGGCACACCTGGCAACAAGGCATGACAACTTGTGGGCAAGCCAAGGAGTTTCTGGGGCTGCACTGCTCTGCACACACCCAGGACACCTGCAGCACAGAATTTTAACCCTCAAACAGGTAAATCAAAGGGAAACAGCTGGAAAAGATTTCATTTTGACCATTCTTACCTGCTCAACATAGGTCTTCAAAATGAATGTTACCAAGCAGGGCCTGATCCCTGCTGTCAGCTCAGGGTTAGAAGAGAGGCAATCCTTGATCCCAGCACTGGGTGTGTGGGGAATCACTTCCCTAACACATGCACCCCCAGCAATCTCACTTACTGCTTTGTATCCATGGATCTAAGACATATTCAATACTTTGCTGAAACTCACAGGCTAAATATTCCCCCAAATTATTTGATTTACTCATTGATACTTATTGACTTATTGATACTTAAATCACTTCTCCGAATTTACTCTCATGAAAATAGGAGCGTCCTGTAGGTCCCTGCCGGTCTTTGACACGGGTTCAGGAGGAGACCCATGCACAAAATAACCCAGGACAAAACTGGGATTGCAAAGCAAATTCATTCTATTTGTTGCAGTAGCAAATAATACATACCAAGCCCTGGATTCCTAAAAATTTGCTGAGCAGGAGAAGGAGATGGAGCGTGGTGCTCAGCAGCAGGGGCAGGTAAGCAGTGCACATTCAGGACATCCCCTGGATCAAAACGCTGTGCATCTCATCCTTCTCACCCTTCCAGCTCAGAACCAGGCCTTACATCTCCTGCTCAAGAGTGGAATTTCCCAGTTATGGCATCGGCTCACACATGGCTGACATGTGAGATGAGGCCAATGAATCAAAGATTTAAAAGAACTGGAAGAGTTAGCATTTTAGTAAGATTTAGTTTGGGGGAAAGAGTATAGCAAGAAGAGTAGAAATAATAAGGGATGGTTAATTTTTAGCAGATAAGGTAGTTAAGGCTAGGGTGATATATCACTTGCCTGTCTTTACTATGTTTAAAGAAGCAGGATGGGATGCAGATTTCTTTGTGACAAAGAAGAGGACTGTAGCCTGCACCTGGGCCCCAAAACTTCAGCTATAGCCAAGGGGTTCGAAAGCCTGCCAACAGGTCATAAGGAAAGAGGTCAAATTGAGGAAGACATCTTGGCCTTCATCAGAAGGAGACCATTTGCCACTTTAAAAGCCACCAACCCATTTGAAGTGAAAGAATCCGCAAATGTGAAGGAACTTTGGACTCAGTTATAATACATTTGAATACAAAGGGAGCAGGTGGGGTTACCTAATGAATATGTATCAATAATTTTGGGAATTATATTAATATGTAAGACTTTTTTAGATAGTAGAGAGGCAGTGATTCTTCACACATGTCTTTAGGAGACAACTCCTCGTGTGCCTGGCGCTGTAATAAACATACCACCTTCTACCTTTAACTGTGGTGAGTTCTATTCCACACCTCATTTGGTGACCGCAGCAGGAACGCTTCTCTGCTCCAGCGAGAACAACCGAGCTCTGGATGTCTCTGGGTGCTGCCAGGACATTCCTTTCCTGGAGGCACCTCCGCTCTCGGCTGTTCCTCATGGGGGACAGACAAGACTGCTGGGACTGAGGAGAAAGGGAACGTTTAACTCTGTATAAAGTAACCTGTAAGGCATACACAGGGGAAGGGCTGTTCACAAGTCACACAGAGATGTCCTGTGCACAACGTACACCTGTACCGTTTGGGTTTGGGTCTGGCTGCTGGCAGAAAGCATTTGCTGTGTCAATAAGGACCTGCTAGCAATTCTGGGGGTGAATTGAGCAAATCCTGTTTTATTGCTGCAATTTTTCCTGTGTGTTGTAATTGTGGTTGTGTTTTCAGTGTGTGAATGTTTGAGGAAGATGATGTGGATGGATCTGTTGTGATTTATGGTGTGTGATGTGTTGAGAAAAGTGAGCACTCTGTCCCCTCGTAAAGAGATACTCCTTTTCCCGTGAGCCTGTGTGTGTGGACTTTCTAATTGCAGGGGTTGGTGCTCCCTGTGACACCTGGTGCTTGGGTATACAGGGGGGTTGAGTGGTTTTTCTCCCACACTGTGGTCATTTGGGACTGCACGGTTGTGTTTGGGGAGATTTTAGGATTTTGTTTGCAACAAGTGCAGCAATTTATGCAGAAAACTACAGTGTGGTGATTTATCATGTTGAACTATGGCAGTTCCTTTCTGCCACCCCCTTCCCCAAGGGTTTAAAGTCTTCTGCCACGAGGTGGACGCTCTGTTTCCTCCCCTGGACATCCTCTTTCCTCCCTTGGACACTCCTTTTCTCTCCTGGAGCTGTTCTCCATTAAAGCTGTGGGATTTTGGTCCCGGGAAGAGAGAGCGCCTCTCGTCTTTTGCTTTTGTCCTTGTCAGTGTCACTGGGCCCAGAGCTCACCAAACTGATCCCCCACGAGATGAAAACTGACAAATGGTCCCACATACACAGCTCAAAAATTGGCCACATTTTTGATGGACTGGGGTGTTCGCCACACTTTTGGAATTCCCTATTCCCATACAGGTCAGGAAATTGTTGAAAGGATGCACCACTCTAAAACCCATTCTAGATCAACAAAAGGGGGAATGGCCGAAGCAATACCCCAGATGAGGTTGAGCAAAGCTTTAGACGTCTTTATGTTTCGAATAGCTCATTTGCAGGACCTAATCCTCCAATTTTTAGGCACTTTTCAAACAGCACACAGGCAAAATTGAAAGAAAATCCTTCAGTTTTGATCAGAAACCTTCAGTTAGGACAAATTGAAGGACCATTTGCACTAATCGCTTGGGGCAAAGGGTATGCTTGTATTTGCACAGGTGCTGGACCTAAGTGGGTCCCCACGAAGGATGTGAAAGAGCACAGCGACAATTCCACCAGCAGGGAAATGAGCACGCAGACGTGAGCTGCACGGAGAAGCTATGGTTCATGCCAGACGTTCCCTGTTCAACCTGTGAAAGCTACAAATCTTGAGTTTGATGTTGATTTTTGGACTGTGGAAATGGTTTGTATCATAGAGCTCTTTCAGCAAAAGCGTGGTGTCCATTGTGTTCAAAAGAAGTCTAAGATATCCAAATTTGTAAAAATTGAAGGTTAGTGCCCTATAGTTGGCCAGTCCCTGAACAAGTGCTAAAAGATTTGCTTGAGAACTGAAATAGATGGGGAAGCTTTTGCCAAAAAACAGCTGAACAGGAACACCGAGTTTGATCAAATGATATACTGGTGCTTGTTGGTTTTGCTTGCTTGCTTTTGCTGTGCATACATGCCTGTAGATCAACCAAAAATGAATGTTTGCCTTGCTTTAGCCAAGTCAGCAGGCTCAGACACCATGTGTTTGACCAATTTGAGCCCAGACAAACCCTTTGCAACCTGTTTGGTCGGTGTGCCTGTGCCAGCCAAGGAGTAGCCAATACCCAATGGTGACAAATATTGGTGTGAGGCTGCCAACAAGACCAATCCCATAACCAGCTGGCATCATTGGGCCCCTGATCCTCTTAAAGCACCTTCTGAACCTCAAGAATTGGAATTCCTGGTTCATTGGTGATGGAATTTTGTGCTGAGTTTCAGTACCAGGGAGATCCACAGTTAAATGTTACTCCCCATCATCCTGAGGACAGATACTCAAGTTTGTCATGCAATTGTACTACCCTAGTGTCCCCTAAGGGTGAAACTGCTGACGAGTAGATGACCTAGATGAGTCCCCATGACAATAAGCAACAGAATATTGGCTCATTTGTGGAGATAGAGCCTGGCAGGACATTCCCTCAGAAATTAAATGTGGCCCATGTAGCATCAGACAACTCACTGTGATAGCACCTAGTGTTAAGTAAGCCATCAAGAGAAAACACAGAGAAAAAAGATGTGCCCATCATTAAAAAGAAAACTGTAATAGCAATTTCAGACCCTAGGGCCCTGCAAAATGAGGTACATCAACTTGATTTCTCCGTCAACTTGCCTCGGGCGAGGCATGAAACCACTATACCGATTGGGGTGTTGTCTGAAGAAAGAAGACAGTGCTACTTCCATTGCAATTAGTGACATGATGACTGATGTTAGTGCTGTCAGACATGCAACTTTACAGAACAGAGCAGCAATTGATTTTCTTTTACAGGCACATGGACATGGTTGTGAGGAATTTGAAGGATTGTGTTGCATGAACCTTTCTGATCAATCTGAATCCATCCACAAAAGCATACAAAAGATGAAAGATTTGACAGCTCCAATTAAGGAAGATGGTGGGTCATGGTTAGATGATTTGTTCCAAGGACAGAGCTTTGCACCTTGGCTAAGGGAACTTTGTAGAATAGGTCTCTGTAGCAGAATGAGGCCTCTGTCGGGGATGAGGCATTTGTCGGTAAGGGAAAACTCGGACACTCAATATGAGTGATAAGCAAGTTCCGTTTATTGAAGAGAGCATCAGACACTTATACAGCAAGTAATAAGCTTATGAATATTCTGTAAGCCAAGCAATCTATTGGTTAAACTATACCATCAACTCTTCCTCATTTGTTTGGGCCTACATTCCCTATTTCCCACGTCTCTCTGTCTACTTGTTATCATACCCAGCTAGGCCCAAGGACACGCTATCTTGCAGGTGCAAAACTCAAACTAGCTGTGTTCGGTACTTTCTCAGCTCCTGGTTGGCTAACAAGCAAATGTCTATGTGACCTCTGTCATGTAGCCATTTCTCCAAAATTCCCCTGTTTTCTTGTTGCACAGGCAAGGTTTGATGGGTTAACTGCGTCATACTCTTTGCAATACAAGAATAGGCAATTCTAACAACTATTACATTACAAGCAGTGTTCTCCACTAGCAAGGTTTCTCTCTTACAAGGGATCTAAGCCAGGGAGACAAACCGAAAAGGCTATCACTATTTATAGGATATGCCATAAGACAGATACAAAAAGGATTCTATGCTGCTACAAGGCTCAAACAAAACTCAGGTGTGCCAATACAACCTACAAAAATGTTGGAGATGAGGGGGAGACGACCATCCTTTAATGCATCGAACTCCAACTTTATTGATCAATCAATCACCTTATATAACAGTACTAACGAACTTCATGCATATTCTGTAATCCAATGTCATGATAGGCTAACAGAGAAATTTCTAACCACTCCTCTTGTTTTAGAATACCTACAATTGTTTATTAAAAACAGAACCAGTGTTCCCAAAACTTCTTCATCAGTTCTCAGGGTGCCAGCTTTTCCCAGAGACGGTGTTCTTCTTGTTATGGGAAGACAGCCTGAGAACTTTATTGTTTATAAAGAGAGTCTAATTGTTTATAGAAATCAGAAGGCTGAGAACTGTTAGAAACTGCTTTACTTTTCCCCTATACTTTTCTCTCAATTGTATGTCTCATGGCCTTTTCTTTAAGTCATTCTTGAAAAACTCTCCAACATTTCCCCTGTTTTTTTCTTTGAGAGAAAAGTGGTTAGGTTGCCAGGTTTTCTCTACCATCCTACCAACCATCTTTTTGAATGCAACAAGGTAAGATAATGGTGAAGTTTTTCCTCATAGAAACTCTTGTGGAGGAGGCATTACCAGATGTCGAGAGAAGTGCAGACCCCGCTCTGCCAGGGCTCAGCTGCACCAAAGGCCTGAGGATAAACAGGACACTCAGTGTCAGAAATGTGATCCTGTGGAGAAGGATCAGAACCAGTGCTCAGAGGTGGAAAAATGGTGACTTGCTTAAATAACAAGATCCACCCTGCGCTTGGGCTGGTATTCCATTCCAGGCTCTATCTCCGCAAATTAAAAATATCTTAGGTGTCATAATAGTAGAGCCTTTACACTGGTTATAAAGCTGTTTGGACACTATTTCTGGTTTTAAGGATGAATCTAGAGTAGCCCATGTCTGTTTATGCTGACTCATCCTTTGAAATTTAGAGTAATCAAAGCTGAACTGCAATTATCTAATGCTTGATTGGGATCTCTTCTTATAGGGCCTACAACAGAATGTTGTGTTAAAGGCACCAGTCTTCTACACCTTATTGAGGCTATATATGATGTACTTTGAGCTTTAACCCCTTTTCAAAATACACTACCTCCCACTGATAATAAGCTAAGATCTTTGCTCATGAGATTTATAAAGGTCTGAAGCTGAAGCAGTGTTTAGCCCTGTCTCATTCCGTAGTGCCTGCTTCCAGTTATGTTCCCAGATGTGCCTATAATTACAGGTGTGGCACCATAAATGAAAAAGTAACAACTGATCACAACCCCCACAACACAGTGCAACCCAAGCAGCACAATTTGGGCTGTGACATTCAAGACAGTCCTCTTTTGCCAGTCCTCGTATATGTAAAGATGATAATGATTCAATAATGTCAATCAGTTCTCTGGTCGTCCGGCAACGGCGTGTTAAGGCCTTATCAGGCATTGCACAACAGGTGGTAATTGGACTAAGAAAAGAAAGCTGTTAGCTGTTTTCATTCATGCAACCTGGAGAGACGTAAACAAGCCTGAAAATGATTCTTTCTGTCCTTGAAGTTATCACATCCACCTTTTTTCATGAGCTTCCCAGAAATGTTCAAAGTCAGTTTTCAGTTTGTAATCCTTTAGTCATTTGGCTCAAATGGCATCAACTGGGTGATTCTCAGTCCTTTGTTAATTTGGAGTGGTGGAAAGTAGTATGCATTTAAAGCACTTAAAATATTTAACTTAACAGACTTATTTGCAAATCATGTAAAATCACTTAAATCTACTTCAAACTTAACAGAATCTAACTTAACTTACTTAATAATACTTAACAAAATTTAATTTTCTTTAAATCTCACACAACTCAAACCTATATATAATTTAAACTTAGAAGACCTCGAACCCAACCGAAAACAAGCTCAACAAACTTAACCTTAACATTTAATGGCACTTAATTGATAACTTAACTTAAACTACTTAATAACAGATAAAACCTACTATAGAAATAATATATAACATTTACTATCACTCACTCACAGGCCTGACTCCAAAACACTCAACCAAAACAACCTTTCTCACGTCTTTGCTGCAGCATTTATACCAAAAACACACTCACAACATCTCACTCATACAATCAATCCAACACATCTTAACATTTTTAAACTTTTCAAAACACAGCTTTAAAGTCTAATGTTCCACCGGCCCAGCCATCCGGGCTTCTGATGTTCAAAGTCTCTGGTAATACAGGTGTTTCCAAGACAGCATAACCAATGCCGAGCCAAATCGGCTGAAACTTGACTCCTGCGTTCATTTACGCTGATCTGCTTTACAGTCTGTGCTGGGGAGAACAAAAGATCTCTCTAACTTAGGTGAAAAACATCCTGACAGCAACAGTCCTTGGTGTCGCTTGTTTAGTTTCACTAGTCTTTTAATTGCAATAGGAATCTTTTCTTTTGTTGACAAGAGTCACGATTATTACGGCTGTTAGATCTCAAACTGTAGCTCCTGCCGGCTACGGGGTGGAGGGAGAAGCGCTCCCGCTCGAAAAAGCACTCTGAAGTCGGAATCCACTAAGGAGTGTGTGACAACTCACTTGCCGAATCAACTAGCCCTGAAAATGGATGGCGCTGTACGCTCATCAGAGCCCAAAAAAGATGTCGGTCGATCTAAACAGCAGGACGAAAACTATCAATGCACAGCATGATTGCTCCTCCATCACCTACTCTCTGATGTCCAGTCACTGTTCCCAAGCAGCAACTGGCCGCCCGTGGACATCTGGCCCCCAGTTCACACATGAGGGCGATGCGGCTCCGGTCGCTCCCCCTGCGGCGCTCTTTGTTCACTTCCGGCGCGGCGCGGCTTGGTTTCTGCGGCGGCGGCTCCGTTCTCGGGGCGGCGCGGCCGCTCCCGCGCGGCGGCTCCTGCGGCGGCGGCTTTTGATTTTCCCGCCGCTGCCTCCGGCGCGCCCGTGCCGAGTTCGGAGTAGCACAGCACTGCAATTCTACCATAAATCACCGAATTCACACATTTCCGTTAATCCGTAAACCATATGGAAAATCCCTTTACCGTAACTATAAGTCCAAAGTCCTGTTAAATCCTTCTACTAATTCATCTCTGCTTTGCGCTGCGGGTCACTCCCTTCGCGGCGGTTCAGCTTTGCCCGCGGTGGCTCCCTGTGGTGTTGGGTTAGGGGCAGGAAAAGGTACCGATGATGCAGCGATGGCTTCTGAAGGTGCTTGGCATTCCCGGCGCAAGTGGCCCGTGCCTTCGCAGCATTTCGTGCGGCCCTCTTTATTTGATGCTGCAAACGCAGCTGACACTTGAAGAGGTGCAAGAGCGGCTAACACCTGAGTCTGAGAGGACTTTGCTTGTTCTTGTAAGCCTACTCCTAACTGTTTTATTGCGTCTACTACGAGAGCCTGTTGTCTGGTTGGTATAAGAGCCATCCTTTCTAATGCTTCCTCTACAGTCCAATTCGCACCTAAGGCATTAAGTATGTTTCTAGTAGCAGAATTACAATTTTGAAGGACACACTGCCTGAGTTGGACCTCGCGCAAATATTCTGGCACGCCTGCTCTCTTAATTGCAGCCGCAGCTCTACCAACAAAAGCATCAAATGCTTCCTCTCTGCCTTGCTTAATTCCTACAGACACTGGTATCTCTCCCGGTTCCTTCACCATGTCTATTGCGAGTCTGACTAACCGCATTGCCTCCCGGCACTTTTCTTGGCCTATTAAAGCTTGTGCCTCAGTTCGAAGGAAAGGTCCCACACCTATAAACTCATTTATAGTGATACCATGCAAGGGGTCGCCTGGCTGTCTCTGAACTGCTACGCACTCATTTACGAGCCCTTGCCAATGGGCATTAAACAGCAATTGTTGATGTTGGGTAAAGATTAATTTTACTATGCCACGACAGTCATTAACAAGGAGAATGCTAGCGTCAAAAATATAGTCGAGCATTTGCCTGGCTGGTTCGCTTTTAAATCCAGACTGACTAACAGTAGCTCGCAATTGAGATAACATTTTCCAGTCAAGAGCACTGATCGTCGCCTGGATTCCCCCCCCCCGCCTGAGGGGTAAAAACAACTGGACAAGCCAGTTCGTTAGCCATGCTCATTAGCTCCTGATCTCCCTTTTCCATGGCATCTTTGGCCAGGGCAGCCCACGCATCTCTTCTATCCCTGGCAATCGTCACCGCCAAATCGTTTTCCGACCTAGGGACCGACTGATTGCTTTTAGGGAACGGAGTATACATTTGTGGCCCCGGCTGCTGTGAGATAGCAGATACAGGAGAGTCAGAGGCGCTCCGTGTAGCCTGCGGCAACGCGGGCAATAAAGCACCCTGCGGAGCTCGGCTCGTTAAGGGCAATAAACCGTCCTGCGGAGCTTGACTCATTAGGGGGGGCTGGCTTGTTAAAGGAGGCGGCGAAACGGGTAATACAGTGCTCTGCGAAGCTTGGCCCGAAACCTGGCTCGGAGCCTGGCCCAGAGCCTGGCTCGCAGCCTGGCTCGCAGCCTGGCTGGAAGCCTGGCTTGCTAAAGGAGGCGGCGAGGCTGGTAATAAAACCGTCCTCGATGCAGGGCCAAGAGGAGTGCCCGAATCCTTATCAAACTCCCTGTCTCAATCATACTCCTTATTACGATCATGAGCTGCAGAAGCCTGGTGCGCAGCCCTTTTTTCAGCTTGAAACTGTAAGAGCTCGGTGTTAACAACCCGCCATAATTTACCCAACTTCCTGGCAGTTTTATCATCATCTAGACTAGCCTGCCACAATAAATCACCAAATTTACGCCACTCAGACAATTCGTGAACTGTGTGAGGGTTTACAAAGATTCCCCTTTCTACACCATAAGCTAAAAGACCCGGTAACTCCTTCTGTAAGTCTATTCCCTTAATTTGCCTTTTTTGTAAAAAAGGAATAAAAAGATCATATGCGGCTTGCCGGTCCATACCTATTTTAATGAGCGCGCTCTGCAGCACCTCCGGCGTCGGCCACACGTACTCAGCCAAGACTCTTCTATAAGGTCGCTTGGGGCCCGGCACGTATCGGCGGCTTCGTCCGCTTTGCTTTCGTGCTTAAAGCCGTTCCGCAGCTGCTCCTCGGAACCTGGACAAGTCCTCACCTCCCGTGGTTTTCCGTTATCCCCAAGAGCGTTCGTTCGTAGTACGGTATCACGTCGAGGGGTCGACCATTTGTTGGAGATGAGGGGGAGACGACCATCCTTTAATGCATCGAACTCCAACTTTATTGATCAATCAATCACCTTATATAACAGTACTAACGAACTTCATGCATATTCTGTAATCCAATGTCATGATAGGCTAACAGAGAAATTTCTAACCACTCCTCTTGTTTTAGAATACCTACAATTGTTTATTAAAAACAGAACCAGTGTTCCCAAAACTTCTTCATCAGTTCTCAGGGTGCCAGCTTTTCCCAGAGACGGTGTTCTTCTTGTTATGGGAAGACAGCCTGAGAACTTTATTGTTTATAAAGAGAGTCTAATTGTTTATAGAAATCAGAAGGCTGAGAACTGTTAGAAACTGCTTTACTTTTCCCCTATACTTTTCTCTCAATTGTATGTCTCATGGCCTTTTCTTTAAGTCATTCTTGAAAAACTCTCCAACACAAAAAAAAGATACAGGAGCAACATGTGCGCAGGTTTCATCTGCGTCGATTGTCTGGTACGTTTGCTTTCCATTCTAAAACAGCAGATATACTTCAAACAGGAGTGGCTCTACTCACAAATGCTTCTGATTGTCTCTTCTAACTAGAGTTTCTCTGATGTTCACGACAACACCTTGCACAAAAGTCATAAAATAAATGCCTAGCATAAAAGCATAAATCTGTATAACATCACTTAAACTTAATAGCACTTAGACTTAAAATACTTAACCCTAAAATATTTAAACTTAACAGAACTTAACATCACTTAAACTTATCTTTACTTAAACTTAACAGAAATTAATCTCAACGAACTTTAACTTACCATGACTAAAGTTTAACAGACCTTAACCTTAACAAAACTTAGCCTTAACAGAACTTAAACTTAACAGATTTTCAAATCAACAGAACTTACATGTAAAATCACTTAAATTTAACAGAACTTAATTTTAACAGAAATCAACTGACTTTAAATTCTACATAACTTAACATAATTTAAATGTAACAGAATCTAACTTCACTTAAACCTAATAACACCTAAATTTAACAGAAACTAAACTGAACAGCACTTAAACCTAACAGGACATAAACTTAACAAAACAACCTTAACAGTATTTAACATTTATTGGCACTAAATAGATAATTTAACTTAAACTATTAGCAACAGATAGAACCTACTATAGAAATAGAATAGAATGTAGAATTTACTATAACTTACTTACAGGCCTGACTCTAAAATACTAAGCTAAAACAACTTCTTTCATGTGTTTGCTACAGCATTTTTACACTTGAATGCACCTAAACATAAGGAGTTTGTCCAAGGTATAGCTGTGGAAAAATTCTTTTGAATTCAGTGCTTGCTTTTACATCTACTACATGCAAGCAAAGCTCAAAGAATATAAAAAGTACACTTATTACATCTTGCTTATACAATCGCTTTAACATGTCTTTAACATTTTTAAATTTTTCAAAATACAATTTCAGAGTTTGATATTCCACCGACTGAGTTATCTGGGCTTCTGATGTTAAAGTCTATGTAAATACAGGTGATTTTAAGGCAGCAATAATGGATGCTAAGCCAAATCGGCCGAAATTTGGCCCACGCATTCACTACTCATTCTATTTCACAGTCTCTGACAGGAAGAACAAAACTTAGGTGAGGAACGTCTTGATAGTAATGCTCCTTGGTGTCGCTTATTTATTATCACTGGTTTCTTAATTGCAGTAGGGATCTTTTCTTTTTTTGACAAGAGTCACATTTGTTACAGCTGTTAGGTCTAAAACTGAAGCTTCTGCCAGCCGCGGGGCGGAGGTGGGAAAGTAGTCACGCTTGGAAGGCTCTGGGATTGGGTCGCTGCTGCTCGTGTCACTGTGGTGCAGTGGGTTAACGGAGTTGCTGCTGGACGCAGCGCAGCATTTCGGCGGCGCGAGTCGCAGCCCCACGGCAGTGGGCCCCCCCCACCGCGCTGCGCCCTCTTTGCGCCGTCGCCGCCGTCGCTTCAGGCTGCCAGCAGGGCACGGCGGCCCCCACCACGGGCTGCCCGCCTGCCGCTGAGTTCCGCACACCCAGCCTTGCCGGTGCGTACCGCACCGCACCGCGGGCACGGCACCACCCGCCTCGCTCGGGCTCTGTGGCTGTTCGTATTGCTGCTCGCTGAGCGCCAGCTGGCTGCACCAAGTTTTGCGCCCCGGAGACACTGTCCATGGCGGCGCCAGCTGAGCTGCGCAGCTATACTTGGAGTCTGTTAAGGTACAGTTTGTTTAGGTTGCCAAGTCGAAACTAAGGCCCCTGCTGGCTGCGGGGCAGAGGGAGAAGCGCTCGCACTGGAAAAGCGCTCTGGTCTTGCGCCGCTTGTGTCGGAGCGGGTGAACCCCCTGCGCTGGGCTCCTTGTTTCGCGAGACTCGTCAGCAGGCTGACTCACTGCGTGCGCCGCACCCAGCACTGCACCCATGGCGGCGCGGGTCGCTCCCCCAGTGGCGGCTCTGCTCCCCCTGTGGCTGCTGCCGCTACCACCGCTGCAGCGCAGCATCTCAGGTGAGCTGCCCGCCGTGGCTGCTCCCCACGGCACAGCGCCCATGCTGAGTTTGGAGTGGCACAGCCCCGCAGGTGCCCCGAGCCGTGGCTGCTGCCGCCATCACAGCAGGGTCGCTGACCCACTGTGCATATACTTGCAGTGCCAGCACCATAACGCACGTTTTTGCAAGTGTATATGCAGCAATCTCTGGAATTCTCTTCCCAAGTCAACAGTCTATAGTCCCCGCTTTTCTAAAAAGCAAATCTATACCCTGTAATCCTCGTTTCTCTAAAAAGCATCTAAAAAGGTGATTAGCCTCTTACCTTTCCATTACCTTCTAACCTGATAGTCAGCGCTGCTGCAACCCTTTGCAAAACGTTGACGGCATTCAATCAGCTGGACTTTCCTGTGAGGTCGCCAGGCATTCAGTCAGCTGGACTCTCCTGTGAGGTTACCAGGGCACTGAAGCCCACCCTTTCGCCTTTTTCCAAGACTCCTCTGTATGGTCGCCTAAGGCAGGGCCCGCTTTTTGTGCCTCCCGGGCTGCGTCGGGACTGACACCCAAATACTGTACCGACCGTGGCTCGCAGGCCCAAATCTTCTGTAAAGTCCGTAGGGTCTGTAGGGTCTGTAGAGTCTGTAGGGTCCATAGGGTCACTGTTCAGGCACCATTTGTTGCAGAATGAGGCCTTTGTCGGGGATGGGCCATTTGTTGGTGAGGGGAGACTCGGACACTCAATATGAGTGATAAGCAAGTTCCGTTTATTGAAGAGAGCATCAGACACTTATACAGCAAGTAATAAGTTTATGAATATTCTGTAAGCCAAGCGATCTATTGGTTAAACTATACCATCAACTCTTCCTCATTCGTTTGGGCCTACATTCCCTATTTCCCATGTCTCTCTGTCTGCTTGTTATCATACCCAGCTAGGCCCAAGGACACGCTATCTTGCAGGTGCAAAAACTCAAACTAGCTGTGTTTGGTACTTTCCCAGCCCCTGGTCAGCTAACAAGCGAATGTCTACATGACCTCTGTCATGTAGCCATTTCTCCACACTTATCAGTGAGCATTTTCAGTTCTGTCACTCATGTTTAGAGCAAGTTTTCTGTGACTCAGTGCACCAGGTCGGTCCAAAGAAGAGCATTAGGAAGCATCCAGCTGTATCATTTCTCTTCTTCCTTCTGTGTACATGCTGCTTTTTTGAGCACTCTGGCTTTCTGAGCTCCCTCACATGTCTTGATCCTTTTCTGGATAACCAGAGGGATATCAGGATTAAATCCTGTCTCAGCTCTGAGGTCTGGCTTTTGAAGAGCCCCAGTCATCCTCTCCTACTCATCTCATCCTGGTCTTGGTGGAAATATTATGCCTTCATGGGATTGTTATTCAGCTTTGGGGCATTCTGGCACTGCTGTTCAGTGGAAGATTTTGAGACTTTGAAAGGTTTCCTGGTGTGGCAATTACAATCCTCAATCCTAATGCTTGATGGCGGTTGCAGTTCCCTCAGTTGTGAAACCTCCTGAAAAACATTGTTCTTTCTTTTCTCCTTGACTTTTCCTTGACTGTTTTCATCAACAGATTAGGAGGTTTGGGGATATCTTTTCAAAGGGAATTTCAATTAATCTCCTATCTGACATTTCAAAGGGGAACAGTGGTTTGGGTTTTTTTAACCAGCACCTGCTTACCATCCAATTAGCTAATTGCCTTTAATTAACCATAATACATTCCAGGAGAGCAAAATAACAAGGGAACAAAATCAAGTGGTGATGACTCTGTGACTGAACCTGGGCTTCCCCTTTCTCAGGTGCAGGATTCTGGGTAACCCTTTGCTGGCCACTTTGAGCTCTGCCATGCAGTGCCTTGGGTTTCTGGGGAGGGAAAAGCATCCAGTCCCTCACCTCCAGGTTCACATCTGCAAATCCAGAGGCCAGTGGATATTTCTGTCCATGGGATTTGCACACTGGATGCCCCATAGGAATCTGGTTGTGAGCTTTCCTCAAAATCATGGTGAGATGAGGTGTGCAGGACTCATTTCTTCAGAAGGGCAGGAGAGACCTCTGAAGGCCTCCTCTAAAGGGCCTCCTTACCCAGCAGTCTGACACA
Organism: Melozone crissalis; assembly: GCF_028551555.1. Lineage (NCBI taxonomy): Eukaryota > Metazoa > Chordata > Aves > Passeriformes > Passerellidae > Melozone > Melozone crissalis. The sequence continues at coordinate 4,652,399 of NW_026535912.1, forward strand.
GATTTGCTTCTGAAGAGCTTTGTAATTTGTCCTTAATATGTTCTATGTGTGATTTAATGAAAGCCTTTTTCTCTACTGTAATTGAGCTCTTAATCTCATCTGAAAAGCAGAGCACAACCTCTTCAGAGATGGCGTTTGAGTAACAGCCTCTTTGTGTTTCCTCTGCTGTGGTGCTGCTCATGGAGCTGCTCACTCCTGATTTAAGAACAGAAAATAAACAAATTTCTTTGAGTCAAAAATACATCAGTGATGGCACATAGAGTAGGTTTGAATAAAAAACTCTTTTTTTCTATTGGGCAAGAGATCTTCCAAGCAAGATTTTCCCTGGTTCTGCAAAGAATATGAAGGAGTGAGTTTTCCTTAGTGAGCCCCTGAGGCTTCATGCAGGTGATGCTCAGAAAATGGCACATGGGCATGGCAGCTGTCAGCAAAACAATTGGCTCTGGGCAGGTAAAAGTTGGCAAGAGATAAGAGTGGAAAGTCAAAACAACAGGATGCTGAAAAACTTGTAAGAGGAATAACGACTTCAGTGAAAATCCGTCATCTTAAAGCTTCAAAACACATTTTTACAAAAATCCGCAAAGGTGTCCTGATTTTGATCAGTCTGATCTTCCTAAATAGCATTTCACAATCAGAATTAGGAGTTGAGAGACACTAAAGAAGGCTAAGCAGAGGATTTTTCATTGTGACCTTCGTATATCCTTTTTACTGTGCTGTAGTTTGGAAGGAGGCCCCAAGCTCCAGCTGCAGCCTGGGGAGATCCTGTTGACCTAAACACTCCCCAAAGCTGCTGTGGGGCTGACCCAGAACCAGAATCTGTATGGAACTGGGTAAAATACTTCCCACTAGAAAACACTTGCAGCTTGATGGTGATCCACCATTCCCAGTTCAGACCACAGGCAGTGCCAGTAGTCACCAGTTTGCTGCCTGCTCTGTGCAGAGCTGGCGGCTGTGAGTGGCAAAGCTGTGGGGTGAACAGGCTGGTGGCTTTTTGGGGCACACAGAGCCTTCCATATCTACTGCTTTGTCCCCATTAGAGAGTGGATTTTCCTAGAGAAATACCTGGAGAGTGGGAAGGATGAAGAGCAAATCATTCCCTGCCAGTGGATGCTGTGCTTGTTGCAAACACAAGTTACATCTGGTAGGAGTCCTTGCTGTCAACCCTCAGGGATTCCAGGCTGAGATCAGCTCAGCTCTGTCATTTGCCAGGGGAGTGAGGATCAGACTCCACCACACCTCCAGAGCTGGGGATGAGTGGGTTGAATCACATCCAGAGCCAGGATGAGGAATGGGCTGTGTTTTGTCTTGCCATGCACAGCAGATATCCTAATTTAAAGCTGTGCTGTCTTCCCAGATTCTGCTTCTTCCTCTGAGAAGACCCATCCATTTTGATCCTGTTCCTTTCCACCCATCCCTCTAAAGATCCCCATTACTGGAGTAATTGGCACTATTGGATCAACTTTTGATGTGATGAGCAGTGGATTTTTGTAGTCAACATGCCAATTTAAAGTGCCACAAATAAAAGATCAATTACTTCTTTCCTGGAGAAGAAATTAAGATAAAATCTTTCAATGTAATGGGCTGAGTGTACAAAGCTAAAGAGGTAGAAGATTTAAATGAGACTGTCTCCTGAGAGGATGTGTTTTTAATGTAAAAGTAACAAAGACAACCCAAACAGTGAGAGAGCGTCACTTGAGCTGCACCTCTGTCAGTAAGGGATGGATCCCTCCTGCTCTTTCTCCTGCCTGGGGCACCTGTGTGGGGCTGGTTGTCCCTGTCATTTACCTTTTGATTGCACAACCATTTCTTAGAAAACAGTTGGCTCTTCAGACTCTCCTGGGCATTCAAGTGAGTCCAGGAGATGTGGGGGTGAGCTGATAAGTGGGTTTGGATGGTCCTGGCTGTTAGGTGTTGCTGTGTTTCCTGATGCTGGTCTCCAAAGCAATCCCTGGAACGCTGCTTTTGTGGAAGGCAGAACAGCTCTGTGCTTGAAATTACCTGTTCTGGGGAAATGCAATGAATTTTCTGCTAGGAACTGCATGTAAGCAGAGATGGAGCCTGAATTAGGGATCTGCCCTTGTGGGGATCCCTTACACTGACACAAAGCTCTCTGTGCCTCTCCAGAGGGCTGCCACCCTACAGAAACATGTCACTTCAGGGCAGGGAGGGGGATTTGACATCACAAAACATCGAGGGAAAAACATCGAAGCAAATTCTCCTTTTCTGGTCAGGAAAACCAGGGTGTGTGCCTGCTGTGTTCCACGAGCAGCAAATCAATTGCTGAGGGATTTCTGCTGGGAGATTTGTGCTTTATGAAATTCCTGCTAGGGGCAGAGGACTGGGGAGCTGGAAACGATAGCGCTGTCTTCCTCCCCTCTGCTGCTTTAATTGTTTGTAATGATTTAATAAGCAGCACTATTCTTCCATGCAGCAAACACAGGTGGCATTTTATTACCTTTATTAGGGCCCCTATTTGGAATTTCTTTGCTGTATTTCCTTCCTTTCAGGCTTGGTCCAAAACTTGGAGAGGTCAGTGTAAGAACTGGACTTTGTGCTGTCAATATTCTGAGTGTTGAGCCAGCACCGAATCCATGCAATTTTATGGGAAAGAAATAATAAGGACAAATGACATGATTTAAACAAGGAAATGCTCTTGGCTTTGGCATTTTATGTGCACACCAGGAGTGAAAGAGCAAAGCAGGTACAAGCTCCCAGTACTTGCAGAAGAATAAATGGAAATAACTTCCTCTTTAGGCTGGGAATCAGGAGAAAATTTATACTCATCAGAAGGGTGTTGAAGTGGAGCAGCTGCCTAGTGACAGCAGACAGATGGAGAAGGGAAACCCCAAATTAAAGACTTTTAATGTGGAGTTTTTTGGATGTTGGGGTCTTTAGAAGCAGATTTTGTGAGTCCCATGGGCAATGGAGGTGACTTCCCAGGGGAGCATCCCTGTCCCATGCCTGGGATCTGCTGCCCTGGTCCCACAGAGTGATTTGGGTTGTACCTGATGGCTCAGCAGAGCTTGGGGAAATGCCTCAGTGTTGGTTGGATTTGAATGGCATTTGGGTCAAATCGAGTTTCTCCTCTGAGGGATGGAGTCTTGAACTCTCACAGGTTTCGCTTGAGTATTTCTTTAAAATGTCCCCCGCCCCAAAACCCCCCAGCAGATCCCCTGCTCCTGCCACTCTGTGTCTCCCACAGCTGAGATCCTCAGAGCTTTTCCCTTACACTAAAAGAACTGGAAATCGGCTGGGTTTTGTTGCCTCTTGGCAACAAAATTGTCTCCTATTGTGCAGCTCAGGGAGAAAAAAACCTCTTCCTCCCTTCAGTCTGCTGCAACAGTGTTTTGTTCCTCTTTGTGAAGAACCAGGAAGAAACACTTCTTTTTAAGATGAGGGAGCCCGATTCAATTCCCTTATCATTTTGAGCAAAATAACCCAGTTATTTATGTTGAAAGTCACTCCAAAATTTTGAAGAGATCCTTTTAGAAAATATTTCTCTTGGTGACTGATTATGAGTGGGTATGGGAAGAATCTCTTTGCATTGAACCACTCAAAGCAGTAATTTCTTCCCAAAGAGTAGATGTAATTACATTTTTTGGGTGCAAAAATAAGTAGTAGTGGACCAAAGGAGCTTCAAGCTGATCTCTGTTTGCTGCCAATGACTGAATTAAATGCACAGGGTTCCTATCAGCTCTGCCAGACAAAACGTTGTATTTGGGTTATTGGGGGTTTTGTCAGAAATCTTTGTAGCATGAATAGTTCATGGACTTATCTCTGCTGGTTTCAGCCATTCCTGCTGTCCATCATATCTTGCTATTATAAGGCAGCTCTTTTCATATGTTGTCTTAACTCAGATATCTGAGCCTTTTTCTACTTCTAGTCCCACTTTTCAGTAGGACAAACATTTTCACATTATCTGTGAGTGTATTCAGTGGTGGCCACACAAGTGAAGGCAAGGAGCTGGCAGGTGATAATTTATGAAACTTTCTATAATGGGAAAAAACTCAGCATTCAATTTCCATCTCCTTAGAAATCTCTATTTCTTTTCTTGTCTCTTGTGCTCTTTGTGGCTGGTTTGAGTTTAGTGCTTGGAAATGCAATTATATGGATTCCAATTCTTTTGAGAGAGAATAATCTTGTACACAAAGCCAAATAAATTTAACTTTTCAGTATTAAAGCAGTTTGACATCCAGGTTGGGGACCTAGCAGTGGTTAGTGCCTGGCCAGCCTCAGAACACAGAGTTTATCTGATTTAGGTGAAATTTCATTCATTGGAGACAAAGTAAAATTGCCTCTTATTTGCTCAGCACTAAAAATCCATCTGAAGCTGATTGCCAAGTGATGGGATTAACTCCTGCAATGGCACCATGAAATGAGAGACGGAGAGAGGAATAATAAAAAATGGCATTTCCAGCCATGTGCAGGCCCTGATGTCCTGCTGTTGGCTTGGTGCTGTCAAAGGGGCTGATTTTGATGGTTTTAGAGGCACTAACCTGGGCAGTGAAATGCACCTCAGGCAGCAATTGCTTCTCTGGTGTCTGCAAGTGCCTTTATCTCCCTTCGTGCTCCTCAGAACTGAAATCCTGCACAGACCGAGTGAATATGAGGCTTTGGGAAGGCCCAGTGGTGACAGATTTTGGTGAGATTTGAGTCAGGAGATGGAAGCAGCAGCTGAAGGGGCTGTAATCTTCATCCTTGGGCTCTCCTGCAGGCTGATGCGGTGTGAAGGAGGCAGGGATTCCATAAAGCAGCTTCTGTAGCTCCTGGGGGAAAAAACCCAAGTGGTAAGTTCTTTAATTTGTTAGAGTTTCAGGCTGTGCTGCACCTCAGGGCCAGGCTCTGCCCCTCTCTGCTCCAGCTGGTGCTTCCCAGCTGTCCTCTGTGGTTTTTATTTGCAAACCACCTCCCTGACCAGCTTCCACTTTGCTTTAAAAAATTCAGCACCACGTTTGTGGCTGAAGAGGTCCCAGAGTTGGGGAGAATGGTTTGAGATGCAATTTGCATCACAGAGTTGTTACAGCAGGGAAATTGTCCCATCCCTCCTGTGCCTGGAGCTGCTAATCTTGTTCTGAACATTGAAAACCTCTTCAGCTTCTCTCATTATACTTAAATTTGATTACTGCTTTGATTTCACACCTCTTTCACGCAGGCTTTTCCTTTCTCCTTGGCTGGAATTCTCTGAAAAGATAAATTTTATCAAGCCTTGGGACAGTTCCTGTCATCTATCTCTGCTCCTAATGCTGCTTTTAATTATCTTGGGAACCTGAGCATGAGGGAAACTGGGAGGAGTTTAGTGAGAAGAAAAGGAAGGCACAGAGGTCAAAGTGTAAACGCAGAGTCTGGGTCACCAGAGTCTGCGGTGTTGTGGGGATCTGGGCCATGCAAACTGCTGTTTTTCTCTGTGAATGGCTGATTCCTTCTGTATCTCCTCCTGAAATTCCTGTGCAGCAGGGCTGGTGCTGGAACTGCAGCCACACAAACTCCCCATGGAGCTGTGTGGGACACAGTGGGAATCCTTTATTTGCTGTTTTTGGTGAAAAGTTGTGACATGAACCTCAGTGTCAGGGAGGTGACACGTTAATGCTGCTGCTGTCAGACAGTGCCCACACACTGTGTCTGGAGACAGCTCAGGAGAAGATGAAGAAAAACCAGGATTAAATCCCATGTGCCACTGAATTCTATCAGAGATAAACTGCTTGGAGTGAAGTCTGTGAAGTGACTGGAGAGAGCTGGATGAAAGGGACAGCTCTGAGAAGTGTGTGGTACTTCAGTGATGTCCTAACACTCATCTTTGCACAGAGATGAAAAAGTATCAGTTTGCATGGCCTGAATGTCTTGGTGTGGAAACTGTGTGTTGCACAAGCTGTGCTGAGCTTATCTGGCTCTGAAATATCATCTCTGCACCTTAGCCAGGAACAGCAGCAGAGTTCTGAACAGATTAATAAAAACCAGTCATAACCCAGAAGCAAACCTTGGCAATACACATCTGTGGCAGGTGAGGAGACCAAAAGCTTTCATTATTGTTCAATAAAAAAATCCTCTCTCTTGGCATTAAAATGCTTTAGTTTCAGCTCTGCCCCGGACTATCAATGTCAAGTGTTTCTCTGGCTGTTGGGGGTAGGTTCTCCCCCATAGCTCTCTGCAGGTTGGTGCTAATTAAAGATGTTCTGTCAGGTTCAGATGTTTTGGTGCCTGACCAGGGAGTGCAGAAAAGGGATTACAAGTGCTGACATTTACTGTACTAGAAAGTCCAAGGGATAAATTTGTGCCAATTAACACCTTTAACTAGGAGGATCAATTCCTGTTGTGCTTGTACCAGAGTCTGGGCACAGACGGGGTTTCCAAGGGAAATCTTGGTCCATGTAGGGCTGGGGCTCCCTCCAGGCTGGTCCAGCCCCTCAGGGTGCTCAGGAACAGGGGTTCCCCACAGCCCAGTGCACCCTCCTTAGCCCTGGGGCTCCCAAGGGCAGAGCCATGGCTGAGGCTCTGCAGGAGCAGGCAGGCTCAGCCCTGCTCCAGCATGGGATCCCATGGGACAGGGCACGCTGGGATTTGCCCCTGCAGCTACCAGGTGTGTCCAGAGAAACTGCAGGGAGGGGGTGACCTCTGTCAGTGGGACCCCTCTGTGCACAGGTGCCCCCACTCCTGGGGTGGCTGTGCCAGCTCCCCCAGGGACCTCCAGCCCTGAGAACCTGGAGCAAGTGGAAACCACAACTTTGCAAATGCTGCCTGTGCCCAATGCAAATGGTAAGAGAACGGGGGTGTGAAAAAAAAAATTGTTTATTACAGAAGAACATCAACAACAATACAGAACACTTGAACAATGTAAGAACACTTGTAACAACAACAATCCTAGCTAAAATATATGAAATTCATTTGTAGAAGATAAAAAAATTCTAAAAGTCTTAAGTCCTAAATCCTATTCCTAAAGACAAAAAACTGTAGAACATATGTACAAAAGGGTGGCATCTCTGTCCGGAATGTTCATCAGTGCTGGAAGAAAAGCAGGTGCCATGGTCACTGCAGTCAGGCACAGAGGGCTCTTCCATGTGTCCCCAGGTAGGCACATGTGGGCAAAGCAGGACTCTGCTACCAGAGCTGAGCCTGGCTGGCTGTGGGATGGAGCTTGAGTGGCCCAAAGTGAGCACAGGACAGGCGGTGTGTGGCCACCAGACTCCAGTTCGCGAGGTGCCCTGTCTCTGCACAGGGACCAGCCTAGCTCCAGTCGGGCAGCAGGGGACCCACTCTGCCTGTGGGGATCACGTGCCTGTCCTGCTGCTGGCATTGGTCTTCATCCCAAAATCATATCCTCTTCCTCATCTTTTATATCAATGTTCATGTCCTCAATGTATTCTTCCATTTCCACTTCCATCTCCTCCTCTTCCTCATAAACATCCACTTCCATTTCCTCTTCCACATCCACCTCCATCTCTTCTTCCATATCCATATCCACCTCCATCCCTTCCTCTTCAGTCTCTTCTTCCTCCATTTCCACGTCCTCCACTGTAGGAGTCTGGATGTCCACCTCCATCTCTTCCTCTCTGTCCATGACAGCCTGCAGAGGTGGCAAAACCTCAGAGTGGGGTCCCTGTCCCACACCATCCCCACAGAGCTGCAGCCCACTCGGGCAGCTGGAGGTGTCCACCTCCATGGAATGGCACCGTACCTCCCTCAGTTGACAAATGAGACAAAGGATAAACGTGAGCATCCTGAAGTGATGGATGACAAAATCCAGGCACTAGGGAGCTCTCAGCACTGATGGGAGTAGCAGCGGGCAGGTGACAAGAAGGGCGGCAAGAACGGTGACGAGGGTGAGCAGGAGCGGACCGAACAGTTGGCTGACACAAGGGCCAGTGGTTGAGTTGTTCTCTTTGCTGGGGGGTGGTAGTTCCAGTTGGAACATGGGATGTGACATCACACAGATCCCAAGATTCCAGGGTCAACAGAAGTGGTCACTGGGGATCCTGAATGGTTGGGCTTGAAACGGACCCTGAAGATCATCTTGTTCCAAGCTGAGCAATCTCCTCCCAGACCTTGGGGGAGCCCTGTTCCCAAGGATGGGGCATGCACAGCCTCTGTGCCCAGCCTGGGCCAGTGCCTCACTGTCCTCAGTGTAAAACAGCAGCTTCCTTAGATCCAGCTTCAATCAATCGGCAGTTGAAAGCCATCCCCCTTGTCCCGTCACCACAGGCCCTGTTGAACTCTCTGTCCCCTTCTTTCCTGTGGGACCCTCCCAGTCCTGCACAGCCACAGTGGGGCCTCTCAGTGTCTCCTCTTTTCAGGCTGAGCATCCCCAGTCCCACTTGGACAGCAGTCAGTCAGATCAGGGGACATCAAGGAAGGGTAGCAAATAGCATCAGGAACTGAGAGATGGAAGTTTTAGACCCAGATTTGCCTCTAAATGTACAAAATTAATAACAGTGGAGGGAAAGATGGTGGGACACTTGGTCTAACTGGTGAATTTTATTTTTTTCTTCTTTTCTGTCATGCTGATGGTTTTTCTGTTTGAAAGGAAGCTTGGCATAATGTCCACTGTCTTCTCCATTTGTGAAACACCAAGCAGAGTCTGGGCAGGCTGATGATGCAGAGCAAAACCTGCAAATATACTGGTGATCCTGAGTCTAGGGATGCAGCTAAACCCAGCCAAAAGTAATTTCTGGAAAGTCAAGCCTGGTTTACATTTTCTTGAGTTTGGCTATGCCAACTTAACCAGTCATTTATAAAAAAGCAAATAAAAAGCTCAAACCAAAACAGACAAAAACCCAAATAAACAAACCCATGCAAACCAATCAAACAAATAAAAAACCCCAAATAAAACCAAAGGGAATGAGGAGTTAGTGTTAGTTGTGAGGATATCACATCAGGCAAATGGCTGCTTCCCACAGGATCACCATAAAAAGCCACATAAAACAGCTGCTCCAAAATATACCCAACAGGAGAAAAATAAAAAGTGATACATGGCAACTTTGGGGGCAGCTCCACATTAAGGTGAAGGATGAGCAGTGGTTCAGACCCAGCATTCCCCACCCTCCAGGCTGCTGTTTGCTCCTGATAAAAGACCCTTGCAGGACTGTGGCCCCTCTCAGTGCAGTGTAAATCATCCCCACAGCTCTCAGCTGAGCCACTGGCATTTCCAGAGCAAGATCCAGGCACAATCCTGAGCATCTGTGGAAGATCCTGAGCATCTTCATGCCTAGAACCACAAAACAGCTCAGGCTCTCCCTGGACTGGGTTTTCAGGGGAGGTTTCCATTTGCCTGTGAGATCTGTTCATCCCTCAACACATCTGACTTTATGTACAATGATGCATTTTTGTTCCTTCCTTGTTCCTGTGTGCCAGTGAGGAAGCATCCATGTGAATGGAGGATGTTGTGCACAGGAACATTTATTCCTGGATTGCCATTCTGCTTCACTGTCACTCAGCTGAACATGGTCCTTTTCTAAGAGGGACTTACAAGAAATGTGTAGGAATTTTGGCTCTGAGAGGAGCAGAAAGCACATTTTCTACACCCCATTCCCAGCAGATGCAGTTTCCCTGGCAGAACAGTGATTGCCATTCATCTTCCTGGGAAGATTGTGAAGACATTCAGAGATCACAGGTTCAGCTGGCCTTTGGCTTTGTGTCCCTCATTTCACATGGCCAGTTTCAAGGGCCATTGAAAGAGGCTCATGTTTGCCTTGCTACCCAGAAGTGCTGTAGTTATTTCCAGGAGAAAACAAAAAATTGATTGTCCTCTGGTGTGGTAGAAATCCCACCACAATTGTGAGTCTGTGAGCAAAGACAGCCTGTGCTTTTTGGGGCTGTAACAGCTGAGAGTGTGGCACAGCAGTTTTTATATTATTTTTAGAGTGCTGAAAACATTGTTCGCAAAACAATCTTTCTCTCCTGTCTTCTGTCATAAACTGTGGAACAGAGAAAATGGAAAGGAGCAGAGGTTTGTTTAAATTGACTGGGGTTTTTAAAGTCTTAAAACAGTGTCAGCTTGATGCATGATACTTTAGAAATTGGATTAGTAGCACCTATTTCATCCCACCAGAGAAGTGGGATTGAAGACTTCCAACAACAGAGACACTAGATGTGCAAGAGCTCAGTTTTCCACCCCTCACACAAGTGTTTTGCTGTACTATTTTAAGCAGCTCAGCCAGATATATTAAAATATTGCTCCAAACAACAGGAGAATGAAAATGTTCCACCAAATGGGGAAAAATAAGAAAAGTGGGCGGCAGCTCTTTCTGAAGAGCTTGTGTTGATTTTGCAAAGTTGGATGCAAACAAGGTTTGCCATATTTCTTTCCTAGAAAAATGTAGATATTTAATAGAAATCTGTGTCTGAGGCTGCTAAATTGGGTATGATTTTAGATCTGGGTGGAGCAGAACAGGTTCCAGAGAAGCTGTGGTTGTGTCACCCTTGGAAGTGTTCAAGGCCATGTTGGATGGGGCTTGGAGCAACCTGGTCTAGGGGAAGTGTCCTGAGTATGGTGAGTCCATGGAAAGAAACTTTTGGTTTTCCTGAGATGCTGCCCTTGCAAGGGGAGCTCACAAATACGCCATAGTCTGAAATGCTCTGAGCAGAACCCAGCTGTGCTTTCTCACAGGTGATGAGGGATTTTCACTTGTATTTTATGGGGGATTTTCAGAGGGCAGTGCAAGAGTATCTGAGTGTATTTGACAGGCAGAGAGGGCCAGTGTGGCAGCAGCTTAATGCAATGGAGCTTTTCCTTCTGTGACCCTGTATAACCTGAGGCACTCTGGGGCTCTTGGACCCGGCAGCTGGACAAGTTAATCATTGTAACAAGTGATAAATTAACCTGCTCCACTCTCCTTAGCATGGCTGTGATGAGCATTAAGTAAACCAGTGAGCCCTTGCCAAGGTGGGAGCTTGTTCTTAGCCAGGGAGCAGGGAGAAAATATTGCTTGGAGTCAATAAAGCAACTCTGCTTCCCCAGGAAGAGGAAAAGAAGTAATTAAATATGTGAGTGCTGCATGGAATAATTTGCACAAGGATATCTCTTGTCTGCTATGCAGGAATGTTCCCAATCAACTATGCTTCTCCTGACCTTTATTTTTCTGTATTTCTAAAAAATCATAAAAGAGACTCTTGATTTAAAAAAACCAAAGCACCTTGTGTGGAAGCATTTTTTCCTTTCTTCAGAGTGCCTCTTTCTTTTGGTCCCTCCAGAGCTCTCACTTCATTTCTGCTGTTCCTTGGAGCACAGGCTTACCTCTTTCCTGATCCCCTGGGCTTGTTTTGCCTCTGGGTGTCATGAACACTATTAATTGTGGGTTTTTTCTCTCCATCTTAAATCTGTCTCTTCAAGTGGTTTACCTTCATTTACCTGTTCGAGTGATGGATTTTTCTCACCTTTTATTACTTAGTGCTTTTTCTTCATTCTCTAAACCCAACTTCTCCCTTGCCCTGTGGCTGTTAGATGCCATTACAGGAGCATTCATTCTTTCTCTGCTGCTTGTCTGAGCTTTCACAGGGAGCTGAGAGCTCTTTGGGGTTAAACTTGACTCACTTCAGTGCCTTCCTTGATGCTGCCTGTGTACTTGGACACTTTAAGGGAATAAAGTCTCAGTGTGGAGATTACAGCTGTGAAATAATGGCTCTTTTGAAGAAGACAAGAATGCTGTTGTCAATCTTTTCAAGGATAAACTGAGCACCTTCTTTTTGGGGAGAACCAGGCTCAGCTCAGCACAGAGGTGGCTGATGCAGGTACCCAGGTTTGGAGGCAAGGGTGCAGCTCCTGGGGGTGTGTTTGTGGGAGGCTGTAAGGTTTGTGTGGGGTCCTTGGAGCAGTGGGAACACCCCACTGGGAGATGCACAGCAGGAAATGGGTGCACAAAGGGCCTGAAGTGTGACCAGCTTTGGTGAAGCTTTCCATAGGAAAAAATATTTTTACTGGGATTTTGGACAATTTGAGGCTCCTTCTCATATCCTTTGCCTGATGAACATTCCCCCTTTGCAAGAGTGTGGGAAATCCTGAGTTCACACTATGAAAAGCCCTGATCATTATATTTTTTTTTTATTTTTCAATGTTGTCATCCCAGCAGGAGTCAGAGAAAGAGAATACGTGTGACCTGCCTGTCTTTGACTTCGTGACAGGAACAATGCCAAGGGGAAGCTGGTCAGAGGAGCATCACTGCTCTGTCCTTAATTTTCCTGCACAACTGAGGATGATTTAAGGACCAAGGCACAGCCAAGACCTTTCCTCCTCCTGTACTCATCAAGCAATCAGTGCCTCATCACACCTCAGTTTCAAACACCTCATTTGCATCTGGCTGACCTTGACTGCCCTCCCTGGATGGGAAGATGAAGAGGTGGAAGTGTGAAAGATTGGGATTTTATGGGTGAGTTGTGAAATAGTGTCTGGTGCAGGCTGGTTCTGTGGAAACATCGTGTGCTGTGCCATGGAGGATGAGAGTAAATGGATTAAACAGGAGATAAAAAGGGCAAGGCACCTGGTTAGCTGCTGTTGAAGAAAATGGTGGGGAAAAAAATACATGTAAGAAATATGTCAGACATGGTCATTAACTGCACTGCAGGGTCAGAGCTCCTTTAGTAATTGGCCATGTAGTGAATACTAGAAATTATTTAAAAAGTTCCTAAGTGACTGAGGGCTTTTAGTGAATGGTTGGGGGAAACAAAGGAATACTGTTTCTGGCAGAACTTTTATTATAATTTAAGCATCATCCTCTTTCTGAGATAACAGCTGCTTTGAATAAACTGAAATATCTTCTCCATTAGCTCTGGCAGGAACTGGATAAAGCTCTCATTCAGGTAAACTTTAACATATGTCTGTAGAATAATAAATTTAATGAGAGTCATAAAACGTATTGTATGAGTAAGGATTGTGCTTAGGGCAAGAAGAAAGAGTAATTAGGAGTGGACAAAACATGTATTATAGTGGGGAAATTATAATTTATGGTGGTTTAACTAAGCTTAACTAAGCTAAACTCAGCTTAACTAAGCTGAGATAAAAGTCTACCTTTGTTGCAGGCTAAGCTCTATAACAGAATTCTACTAGAGCAAATCTGGTCTACAGACAGACCTTTGGATACAAGTTTACCTCTGGTTCGAGAAAGCTCAGGGCTTGAGCAGCATTTTATGGCTTTGCTCTTGACCCTTGGGCTATAAATGCTCCTGTAAAATTAATGCCTAAGTTATAGCTTCTACAAATTTCTAAGAGTTCCAATGGAGAAAGGTCCACCTGGACTTTGGGGACAGTTTCTCAGAGCAGAACATTTCAAGGTGCCATTAAACTGCATTCAAACTCTCTTTTATTGGGGCATAAATTTCACAGCCTGGTCTATCAGCCTGACACGTTCTTTGAGAAGAGACAAACTTTACAAGCCACTTTAAAAATAATTTCACTGCCAGGTTTGCAGCTCTGAGAACATTAATAAACTGCAATGGCTTTTCACCCTGCAGTAGCCACTAAGTAATTATGATTGTCTGTAGGCAGACTAATGAAACCAGCTGTTAACAACCTAATGAGAATTTTTACCAGCCCTCTGCTCCACAGGCACATCCCTTTTCTGTCCCTGATTTTCCTGCACCCAGTGCTTCCCAGAGAAGTTTGATGTTGCTTGATAGTCAGGTAAAAACTGCTTTATTCTGTAGGAGTGGTGATGCTTCACCTGGGCTGCTGCCATGCTGGGGTCACATCACAAAGTCCAGTTTCTGCAGGAGCTGGGGAGCATGGAGAGCTCTGATAGCACAGCATGGCAAAGCTGGAGTGGAGGATTCTGGTTTAGTGTGCCCCTGGTTTAGTGGCAGACAGCATTAGTGATTGATAAATCTTTAGTTCAAAGATAAGGTGTTGCTGTTTTGGCTCTAATCTTAGGTTGCTTTCAACACAGTTTTCCCTGGCACTTAAGATACTTTTCTCTTGCTGTCAGTACTCTGTCATTCCAGATGACCTTTAAAGGTCCCTTCCAACCCAAACCATTCCATAATTCTTTGGATACATGATGAATAGCAACATATATTTTACCCTTATTATGGGTGATATTACATCATGTCTGGCCTTTTGGGGCTCTTTCTTCTCCAGGTCCTTGTGACTACACTCACTCCTATATGCTCTTAATTTTTTCTGTTGCTTACCTATTGCAGAATGAGGCCTTTGTCGGGGATGAGCCATTTGTCGGTGAGGGGAGACTCGGACACTCAATATGAGTGATAAGCAAGTTCCGTTTATTGAAGAGAGCATCAGACACTTATACAGCAAGTACTAAGCTTATGAATATTCTGTAAGCCAAGCAATCTATTGGTTAAACTTTACCATCAACTCTTCCTCATTCGTTTGGGCCTACATTCCCTATTTCCCACATCTCTCTGTCTACTTGTTATCATACCCAGCTAGGCCCAAGGACACGCTATCTTGCAGGTGCAAAAACTCAAACTAGCTGTGTTTGGTACTTTCCCAGCTCCTGATCGGCTAACATGCGAATGTCTACGTGACCTCTGTCATGTAGCCATTTTTCCACAGAAGCCTGCCTTTATGCAGGCACAGGGAGAGTGAGTGTTGAACCAAATCAACTTCCAACACACTGGGCCAACCTCCAAAGAGTCCAGTTTGTTCTGCTGCTTCCTTCACGAACACTCGTTGCCTGCCAGTTTGCATTTTTCCCATTTCTGCTCAAGACTAGGGAATTTGGGATTTTAGACTGCTGTCAGTCTGGTAGCACCCATAACCTGTATTGGGCTATTGAAAACAAAGAGTTGGCATCACTGAATCTCTGGTCTGTTTCATCTCTAAGTTAGGAAATGTTTCCCTAAGCCTTGGTAGCAGTGATCTTGGTTCTAACTTGTGTTTTCAACAGGGAATTTCCTGTTTTATATTCCAAAGATTGATGGGGTTTCTCTGTGTCTTTGTAGGGGATGGAAAACCAGAAGGCTGAAGGCCCATCTGTCAAGGAGCCGGTGAAGGAGAGTAACGATGGCTCAGAAGAGCCCCAGGCCACATTGTCTGCTAGCAAACGATACTGAGCACTTTTGTCAGATGTGACAAAGCACATGACAAGCTTTACATGCCTCTTCCTCAGGAAAAACTTTCTGGCAGAGATGACCAATGCCACAGATTATTTCCTTTCCCTACAAATGCTCTAGGATAAAAAATGTCTACTTGTGCATTGTGCTGAACACAACTTCTCTGGAGGGATTTCCACAAAAATGGAGAGACAAACAGACACCCATTGGTTGCAGCTCAGACGATCCAGTGCAGTGGCAAGGGCAGTGTTGTGGAGGCTGGGAGAGGGCCAAGTTTCTGCTGCCTGATTTGGGACAAGTAAATTCAAACAGGATTTTTTTTCATCTGAGTGGAGTCTTTTTCAGATGGGTGTTTTCATGAGAAATCTCAGTCTGGAAGCAAGATGCCATTCTACAAAGATGCAGTTCTCATCCATGTGGTTTGGCCTGGCTGAATCATGGTTTTCTTATCTTCAAACAGCACCAAGTTTGAGTAGTAAGGAGCAAGGCAATTCCTGAAAAACTTCAGTCAACAGGTGTCTGAATGTGGACTTTTTGTCTTGATATTCCTGTCCTTCATGTAATTTGCTTGATGGACAGCATGTTTGGTTTATTTCCCCCTGTGCTGCAATCAGCATTTAAGACAGGAATTTGCTCCTTGCTGTCTCTTCATGGCAGTTGCAGAGCTGCTTTTACCTGTTCTCCTCTGATAGCAGAGGGGATTTATTTAGCTCTGTCCTGCTCAGCTGTGGCAGGAAAGTGACCACATGCCTCAGTAGCACAGCTGGCATCTTCCTGTGCTCATGGAAGAGACAGGTTGATCCAGGAGAATTGTTCCCAGTGGGGTTGTTAAGCTGTGCATCTGGTCTCTAGGGAAGCAAATGAAAGGTGAGTGTAGTTCTGGGATGTCTGGCTTCTGTTTTTATCTCCCTTACTGATTTTCTGAATCCTTCAAATATGGCCCTGTTCATCTCTTCAGATGCATCTGAGCCACTTTTCCAGATTGTCATGCCTGGTTGTAGAGACACTTCTCCAGAGTGATGAGTTTCCTTATTCTAAGACACACACGTCCCTTATGAGGAGGCATTTAAACTTGGAAGTAGTGTCTCTCTTTCTGCACAAAGTAATGTGACCTGTGTGCCCTGGCAGCCATCTGAAGATAGATCAGATGCATCTCATCCTTGGTTTTCCTGAGTGAGCAGTGGTGAGAATGTCACTGGCAGATTGTCTCCCATAATGATTGTCATGAGGTCCACATTGTTCTTCAGAGCCTCATGATTTTCCAGCTTGAAATCACAAAATTGGGAAAGCTGCTCAAGATGTTTTGCTCACAATTAAGTGAAGGTATTGTCTGTGGCTGCAGCTCTCTCCATGGAGAGCAGCAGGCACAACTTTGCCAGGCATTGTCCTGGGGAAGGCTGTGAGAAGATCAGAGAAAAGAATGAGAAACAATTCTTATCTTTACTTGCTGCACCTGTTGTTGTGAACACGTGGAATGTGTTCTGGAGATTTGTTTACCAAAGGGTGATTTCCTAATTGGCCACTGGTGATGGTGTTTTGGATTCAATTGGCCAATCTGGTCTGTCTGTATCAGAGTGTCTGTAAGGGCGATGAGTTTCTGTATAGTACAGTTAAGTATAGCATAGCATAGCATAGTATAGTATAGTATGGTATAGTATAGTATAGTATAGTAAAGTGATTGATCAGCCTTCTGGAATCATGGAGTCAATGCTAATTATTTCCACTATGGGGATGCCATGCTACGATAATTATCACCACCAGGTCCTCATTTGGTTTTATTTTCCAGGGCGAAATCTCCCTCTGATGGACACCTCCTACCCCGTGCAAAAGCCCAGGTCACGTCACCTCCAGCTGTGGAAGAAACGGAGCTGCTCCAGAAGCTTTACCATCTCCTGGAAGCCAAGGGGTTTCAGACAAGGATGGAAGGAGTGGAACTCCTCCGAGACCTGTGCAAAACCAGCCCCCAGCTCATCTCCACTAACATTGCCCAAGTATGTAGGGTATCTTCACTGCTCCTTTCCTTTAGCTCCTTTCCTAAGCCTGTAGCAGCAAAGTTAATTCAGTGTGTCTTGGCACTCCATCCTGTCCGTTTGGGACCCGCTGGTCCCTCTTACCCAGACAAATGTAATTCAGTTTCAGGCTTCAGGACAAGTTATTTCAGTCCAGCTGTATTTGTCTGGCGGGTGCATATTGATGCTGTTCATCAGAGGATGGCAGAATTTTCTGCTGGTGTAACTGCTGCTCTCTCCTACTCCCAGTTGGGTTAAGTGAAGGGAATCCAGCCCCTGAAAGCACAGCAATTGTTCTCTAGACCAAAAATAGGTTTGCATAGGGAAGAGAAGTATCAGGCTGGGTTGGTTTAAACCCAGATGTTTTTTTAAAGAATACTTCTATATACTCCATCTTGTCTTACACAGGCACAGCTCTGGCTACTCGTTTCCATCCTTGTTCCTTTTCCTCTTGGTAAAGACAGTGCTCACCCTTCTTGGAGGTCTTTTTTTCTCTTTGGAAAAGGAGGAAAACGGCTAAGGACTCATCTCTGCCTTCTCCTCCCAGTAGCTGCTTTTTCCCTTTTTCCAGGAAAAGGTGCCTGATAATGAGGCTGTCAAGGGACTGAACCTGCTCTAATGAGAGCTGTACAGCACCTTACATTTCATAAGTCCGCCTGTTACTTAGAGAAATGGTCTGGATCCTGGAAGAGTTGATCAGAGCCCTGCAATTCTCCAGACACTGGTTCTGAGACAAACAAAAGAAAACTTAGATCTCCTCCAGCCATACTTTTGGCAAAATCATAATTGCCCTCAGTACTTGAGGCAACTGTATAGAAAACTGGGCATTGTAAACATCTGCTTGCATTCAAAGCAAAGGTAGTCTTTAGCATTAATAAATGGAATTGATTTAATGATTTATAGATGGAGAGAAATACCATAGGAACTCTTCTGTCCCCAGCCAAACCTCTTAAAAACAGAAGAAAAGCTTTCAACCAGCATGAGGTTGTGCCACCATTCCAGTGAATGGCCCACAGGAAAACAGTGAAATAGTGCAAGCGAGTGCTGACCTGACAGAAAGGATCACTTTCATCTGTGACATTTCTGACTGCTACATCCACTCTTCAAACAAGGACATTTGAATCCAGCTTTCATGTGGCTTGTTCTCTTCACAGATTTTTGATTATTTTGTCCTGAGAATATCTGACAGCCACAAGAAAGTGAAGCAGAGGGCGCTGGATGTGCTGGCTGAAATCACAGGAGCCCTGAAAGATGCCCTGAACCCGGGGATCATTGGTTTGGTGGAAGGAATAACAAAGAACCTGAACTCAAAGGATCCCAGGGTTCGTGGAGCAGCTGTGAAAGCACTGGAAGAATCCATTGCTCATTTGGGTAAGGCTGAGCCCTGGCAGGGACTCTCCTCAGCTTCGTCTCTGTCTCTCCTGCACAAGAGAGCGCTGAGTGCCTCGATAGCTGCTCTCCTCTGTGGAACACTCCAGCTGACACCCACCAGAGGCTGTGCCGGTGCAGTCCTTATGCACCATCCCCAACAGGCTGGAATGGGATCAGCATTTCCCAACAGTCCCAGGAGCCCTTGGCTCTGTGCGCTTGTCTGAAGAGCAAGTCCTGGGCTACAGCTCTGCTACAGTTCAGAGGCAAAGGGGGTTTGGAGTTTGCTTGGGGCCCGTCTGACTTCCCAAATGAACAGCTTTGCTGTTGGCATGAAGGGACACTGACCCATCAGAACTTCTGCAGAGCAGCCACCTGGAAGGCTCTACATCAGAGGCATTAGCTGCCTATTTTCCACTTTTCTTCTTTGTCTTCTCTGTTCAAAGGGGAACTGATGATTCACCAAGTTCATTTGTTTAGAACAAACAGGTATAAACCCAACTGTCAGTGATGCCTTGTTCCACATGTTGTTTTGCATGGGGCAAGATGGCCACAGCAATTACCTACATAGGCAAGGGCTGCTGTAAATTCCTTTGCCACACACATTTATGTCAGCTCTGAAAATTCCGTACTGGGGGAATATGCCTGAAAAAAGGAGTGTTGAAGAGGCAGGTCTTCAAGGGGAGTTTCCACTTTCTCCTCCCCAGCTGCTCTGTGAGCTCAGGAACTGCCTGACTCAGTGCCTTTCTGTGTCCCAAGTATGGGGCTCTTCCTTTTTGCTCTGGAATGCAAAACCTTTCACTGCTTCCATGTGACTGAACTCCTGAGGTCCCTGGTGTGAAATGTTTTAACACAGCTCCTGGTACAGCAGACAAGTTTGGATTTACAAATGTGAAGGGAGAGCTTTTCTTTTGGAATTTAAAACCCTGCCAAGCAGGCTGGAAGGAAAGAAGAAAAGGATTCAAAAATCCGCAGAAATGTACTTTATTTTATGAAATGAGGTTGGCCCTGCCCTTTCTCCTATGACCTGAGAAAAGTGAGCAGAAATGTGTGTTTCCCTTGTAGATAAAGTGTCACTGCTGAAAGAGCTCAGCTACCAATGGAATCACCTGAGTGGCCAAGCCCTGCTGGATGTCACCGAGCGTATCACAGGTATGGCCTCCCCTTCTGAGCCAAGAGCTCTTCCCAGGGCGCATTTACAGGGAATGCCTGTGAGCAGACAGCAGAGCAGCTCCTCCAAACCAGGAGGTGCTGAGCTTGTCCCTGCTGCCCCATAGCCAAGGCAGGTGGGTTTGGCAGGTTTTCCCTGGCTGCTGCAGAGCTGGGCAGCACCTGAGATGGGGGCAGCGCTCGGCCTGGGGCTGAGCTCTCACTGGGGCATCTCAGAACCACCTCCAGCAAAGGGAGGGCTAAAAATGCCCCAGCTGGCTCCTCTCTGGGAAGCTCAGGGACATCTGTGATCTTTGAGGGGAAATGGTGGCAAATGCTGTTTCAGGGCATCAGTTTGTTTTGTCCTCACAGAATTCTTGTTTTTCTCTTGGAAAGTTTTGAGGCTGAACCGTGCAGAGCCTGGGGGTCACAGCTTAGGTCAGAACTCAACAGAGGTATCAGAGGCACAGGTTTAGTGCAAGGCAGCCTCTGGGGCACAGGGACAGAAGCAGAGTGCTGAGGCTCCCTGCCTGTGCTGTCAGAGTGGCCTTGGACTGAGCCTTTCAGGGTGTGCAAACAGTGTCTGCCTGTGTCAGTGCTATCCAAAATGCTACAAATGCAGCTGATAATTGATTCCTCAGAGGAGCTTGCTATGTCAGCAATAGCCAAGGAATGGAAAAAGGATAATCTCAATATATAGCAGAGAAGATGATTGATAGCCTTGCTTTAACTGGGGCTAAATCCACTGCTAATTATGCCAACATCTTTGAATGCAAGGTTTAATACACTTTGTGTCTTCATTAGGAATCTCAAAAGGGCATGTTCACTGATTGGGAATGTCAAAGGTCCTTTAAAGAGCATTTGAATAAAGTATATCTCCAGCAATAGGGCATTTAGTTTAGCAGTTCTTTTGACCTCTTTTTCATGAAAACGATTTAACCATAAATTAGGACTACTTTAGAAAGAGCAGATGCTCGCTCTGCAATTCAGTAGGAACAGACAGGTGCTCCTTACGTTCAGTAGTCACCGATGTCTTTAATTGCATTTAAACTCAAATGAATTCCCATTTTAAAATGGGTACCATAATCCTTTCCTGCTTAGCAGAATTGGTTTTGGGTACTTGCAGGAGCTCTTTCAATGCTGATGACTGCTGGTGGATTAACAGCATAGAGAAAATGTAGTCTCTTCCGCCACAGAATATTAAATGCTGCTAAATAACATTTTGTCTGATCAGAAAATAAGAATGGTCTCCAGAGCATTTCAGGTTTTGATCTCTCAGACAAATCTGCCATGCAAGAAGCCTGTTGGTAGTAACTTTTTGTCTGTGATTGATATAGTTCAGTTCAGAAAATGGGCAGAGGTTTCAGAGACAATATGAGAAAACACTGGTGTTTTGGTTACATTTCAGTCCCCTGTGTAGCCTTTTTCTTTCTCTATGCCCCTATTTGAGTGGACATTACAAGAAAAAATGCCATTAACGTTGGGAAGGGAAGTGGCATTAAAATGTGGAGATGCCCAAATGCCACAGCAACGGGGTCTGAGTAATTACCTAAGGTTTGAAACAGCTCTTTGTTGGAAGCCCCAAAAGCATTCTGCCAAAGACACCAGCTGGTCACTGATGTTTCTCATCCAGCTGTCAGGCAGCAGCCATCTCTGGTGGGCTGGAGTTTTGAGGTGTGTTCTAACCCTGCCCTTTGCTGTGTGCCACTGAGCACAGGGAAGAGCCAGAATAGACGTTTGGCACTTGACATCAAAGTTACAAAAATGGAATCATCCCTTTTATTAGAAATCTCTCAATTTCCTCTCTATGGTGCATTTCCAAATCTTCAGTGTGGGTTTAGACAATTTGTTAATGGAAATCAAAGGCAATTGGACATTTCATTCATTGTTCATGCAGAAAGAGATTGTGAAATAATTTAGTAAAGGTAGGAAGTCTGCCACAGGGCCAAGGCTCTGGTTGGAGCAATTAGTGCTGAGGGGTGGGTGGTTCTGTTTCCAGGATGCTCAGCTGCTTTGCCCGTTTCTGGATCAAGGGGCTCTGGTGCTATTTTGCTGCTCTTGGCCAGAGAGGCTGGCAAGAAGCAGAAGCAGAGGCAGATCCTTGTTTGCAGTGAGGCTGGTGGGTAAGGAGCTGTGTCTCTGTCCCGGCAGTGCTTGTGCAGGGGGTTCATGCCAGGAGCCCTGAAGTCGTCCAGCACGACGCCCTGCCCGTGCTCTGGTCCTGCCTGGAGAACAAGGCGCTGCCTGTGCGGAGCGCCAACGTCCGCACCGTGGCCACCAAGCTCGCCTCTGCCCTCTGCAAGGTGATGGGCACCCAGCTGAAGAAATGTGCTGCCAGCAAGCCTCCACATGTGCGGGAAAACCTCTTCAAAATGCTGGGCTGGTGAAGGCGAGATGTTCTCCAGAAGGCTGAGGAAGCGCTGAGTTAGACACCTCTGGATTTGCCTTTTGAGCTGTGCCAAAAATTACGAAATCCTAAGGAAGGGTGTGCATCTGCCCCTGCTCTCTCCATTGCCCTTCCTAGTCATGGCATGGGGGGCCTGGAGCAGCTCCAGATGGAGGACAAGGTGAAGGCAATCGTGGCTCAGCCTCACACAGAGGTGAGGGGGGAGCTGGGCCAATCTCTGCTGGCAGGAAGGGTCTTGTGGCAGCCCAGAGAGGCTGTGCACATTGCCAGGGAACAGCTGTGCCTGCATGTGCCCCTGCAATGAGCTGTGCTGCTGCCAGTGCCCCTGGAGCTGTAGGGCTGCTGAGCTGTGGGGCAGGCAGAGGAGCAGGAGGGTGCATGTGCAGCTGAGCCATTCCTGGAGAGCACAGGGCTCTGGGCTCCCTGCTGTCCCAGGGCAGCCCAGAGGCCAGGCTGTGCCTGTGCCAGCTCTGGGCAAGTGGTTCAAGGTTTTGCCCTGGCCTGCCTCAAGTGTCTGCCAGCAGGAGCATGTTTCCCTGTGCAGCTATTTAGACATTTCCAGGAAATGTGTCCCAGGAAATATGGAGCTTCAGATGCTTTAGGTTTGCATTGTGGCCTCTGTTAAACTTGGTGTCTCCATTTTGCAGTTCTGGCTGGTTACAGTCTTACCAAGAAGTTTTCTCTGGACACTTCCAATGTTCCCTCACCCACAAAGTCCTCACCTCCCATCCAGAAGAGCTCTCTTTCCTCCAAGCTCAGGAAGAAGCTGCCGCCTGTATGGAGAGTGTTTGAAGAACAGGATTGATGCATTAGGCTTGATAGTTACAGATGTACATATGTTCTGATCCTTAGATGTAGTTTTGAATTAATGTATTTTGATTCTGTCTTTAAGTTTTGATGACATAGTTTTAATTCTACATATTGTATTTTGATGATGAAAAAAAAAGTAAATTTAAAAAAAAAATTAAATAAACCAAGAGGAGAATGTGAGACCAGGACCTGCTAGCCTAGAGATTATGGGAGTGCAGCTCACTCAATGTGCCAGTGTCTCACCACATCGTTTCCTCATTGGGCCTCTCCTCTTCCTCTTTGGCCATGTTTTCTTTGTATCATTTGTGTTGCTCTTTGTTACTTGGAATAACAACGGGGCCACACATTGACCTCTTTGGGGGACAATGGATCCAAAAGATCCTGTCTAGTCAAAGGTTTTCTACCTAGGTGTGTTCTGTGCTCACCAAAGGCCTGAGCAAAGAAACCAAGAGAAGTGTGCCCAAATCCCAAAGCTTTGCTCCTTTGAAATCTCCCACAGATCTGGCTCACAGGTGTCCTCAATCACAATTCCATAGGTAAGAAGAGGTAATGTATTTCACTGGGAAAAGATGCACAGCTTTGGGAAAGTCACCTGTATGTATATTTACCCAGGACAGCAGTGCATCTGTGTTGTTTGCACCTTGTTTGCAGAAGGATGAGTGCAATGGGAGGCCAATAACAAGTGACAAGGGTTCCTCAAATCTGCACTGCAGCCTGGGTGCCATTCAGCCCAGAGCTAGGGGATGATTTGTTCCCATGGACCACTTCTTGCCAGTGGAATGAATTCCTGCACAGCTGGAAGAAGCAATTCGGGATTCAGCTCCAGCTGTTGGTGGGCTGCATGATCATTGACAATGCTGCACTTCCAGAAATTATTCTGCAGTTTCCTTTCATAGTCATTTGAAGCTTTTAAACTTCACATTTCAATTTGCTTTGCCTTAGGGAAAAACACTTCTGGGCCCAGTGCAAACTGTAACCTTCTGACAGCAAAGTCCTCATGGTTGCAGCCTCTGATGTTACAGAATGTCACCTGGCTGCATGTGTTTGCTTAGCTCTGGGTCTAGTCCCAGCCTAGTAAAGCCCAGGCAGGGTGGCACATTGCAGGGAAAACTGGTCCATGAGCTTATGGGGTTGCCATCAGCAGCAGAGTGAATGTGCCCTTTGGAGATTCCTCTGGAGACAAAATTAGGGACCTACTCCATGCCACAATATTCTCTTAGATCTTTCTAAAATATCCTAGAAAAGGCTGTGAAACTTCACATCTCCTTGCACAGCCAGTGTTTGAAGAGGGGCATTTTTGTCCCTCCTCAAAGTCATTGATCTTGCACACCAGAAACATGAACATCCACCAACAGGAATGATGCATGGTCCTGCTGCTGCTGCGGAAGACTGGGCAGTGCACACCTGGGTGTTACCAATATGAGCACTTATTTAGCATTTCATGCTCCTTCAAGCTGTCCAGATCCCAGGGCTTTTTGTTTCAAAGCAGCCACTGCACCATCTCTGGGGAAGAACAGGAAATGGGAAACAGCAACTGCCAGCCTTGCAGGGGTGTGGGGGAAAACCTGAAGTGTCTGCATCAAAAGATGAATGGGAAGAATGTAATTGCCAAAGCAAACGCTTCATTAGGATAGCAGGAGCAGTTCTTTACTGCATGCTTGCATGAAGATCATTTGGGATCTCCTTTTTGTGTCTCATGCAGAAAAGGAGCTCTTAATAATACCACACTACTTAAACCAGATTGGGATGTATCTCTGTAGTGGTTCACAATGAAGCAGACTGCCTGCTCTGTCACTGCCAGCCCTGGTGAGCCTGCGAGGGACCGTAGTGTATCCCATGCCTGTTTTGCCTCCAAGCAAAGCTTGGTTTTCCTTATTAGTGTGGAGTAAATACGAGAGTAATGAAATGGACAATTAAACTGGCCACTTTGGAGGATATGCTCATGCTTTTGCATGTCAGTCCTGTACCTCATGCTCCCAAGGCTTGTTATTAATCATAAAGTATTTTAAAAAAAAACCCTCGGCTCTCATGTTACATCTGAATAAAATTGCACAAGATCATCAAGAATTCTGCTGTCAGGAACAAGACAAGAGCCTTCCGACACTCACTTGCAGCTGTCCTGGATTTCTGCAGCCCTTTGTGAAAAGCTGCTGCAGACAGAGTGTTTGCAGTTGGTTCGGGCCTTTATGAAAGATCTGTGGAGCAGTGTGCAGGGCTCTCCTGGCAGGAAACTGTTTGTCCAAGCCCAGGGACACGGTGCCAGCAGGAGTGGAGCGGCCCCGCTCCCAGCCCGAGAGTCTGTGAGCTGAGCCACGCCGGGGAGAAAAGGCAGCGAGGGGCTCCAGCCCAGCTGCTTCACTGCCCTGCCCGCTCCATGCAGCTCTGCCACGGGAGAAAGCCGACGCCGGACGAGCCCCCGAGCTTCCATCAGCTGCTGGAACTGCTCCGTGACAGCTCCTGTTCTTCCGAGAGAGACCCCGGCGCCTTCTTGTAACGCGTGTCATGGGGGGATTCTGCTTGTTAATAAACTGTTGGGGGTTTTCCACTTTCATCTATCAGTAATAATTTCCTATTGCTGGAAAGGTGTTGTTGGAACACTTTAGAGGAGACGATTTATTGCACAATATCCTGTTTGAAGTTGTCTCAAACTGTGTGAGACAGATGGCTTCACACAGGAGCATCCCCAAGGCTGCTGAGGGGAAGGCACAGAGGAAGACAAACCCAGTATTTCTGAGGGAAACTCCTTGACACCAACCCAACCTGAGTTGTCAAACAGCAGACCTGATATTTCGAGACATGGGCCAAAGGGGAAACCTTTCAGTGTGTTTGGTCCAGGCTGGGTTATGCTCGAGGCAAAGGTGTGTCAGTGTGTTGGATAATACTCTTTTCTTGACCTAGAGATGGGGAAACTGAGAGGTGTTTTAATAACTTTTATTCCATTTTCACTCTCATGAGAAGGGTGAGACAATACAGATCTTATAATTCACGCCATCACAATCAGAAGCCAACTATTTCCTAATTATAATACATTATAAGCGTTTCTTGGTCTATCAGCCTTTTGCCATGCCACGTTGTAGATGCCCTAAAGCCAATTATTTAAAACTACCCCTCGTGGGTCCCACTACAATGCATCTTTCATAGCTCTGTTTTTCCAAAATCTTATTTCCAAGGCCATCTTTTGGAAATTTTTTCCAGCTTCATTTCTCTCTCAACAATATCTGTCCTATTCCATGGCATTTTTAAGTTAGCATTTCTTGTCTCAAGGTTTATATACAGATGCATACTCTGTGGGCCTTCTACTAGGCCCTAAAAGCTTTCTACAAATCCATTTCCCACATCAGTGCACTTGGCTCCTTCTCTCCTCATTGTGCCTAGCAAGCACAGGAGCCCAGAGCTCCTGCAGAACCCGTCACAGCACTCAGTGGGAGCAAACTTGTGTCCAGTCCTCACCTGGAGCTGTGGTGCCCAGCATTCCACCACATTGGAATGAGGAACTGTTCCTGCTCTTTCAGAAGGAGCTAAGGAGGTTTGGCCTTCAGATCAATTGTCTGCAGGCTCCTGCAGTGCCTGGTGCTGCTCCCTTGCCAGAGGCACCCCAGGCCAGGGGGGCACATCTGGGCTGCTGTGTCTGGCTCTGGGGCTCCCTGTTCTGGGCAGTGAGGAGGAGCTGCAGAGGCTCTGCAGGACTGACAGGATGGGCTTTGGGACTGACAGGAGAAGCTGAGGGACCTGGGCTGCTGGAGCTTCTGAACGGGAGGCCCAGGGCTCCTCCTGCAACTGCTCCAAGGGTGGTTCCAGAGAATCCCAGAATCGGCAAGGGTGGAACAGGCCATGGATATCATCAAGTCCAACCTGTGCCCTGACACTGCCTTGTCTCCCCTGAGCCTCCTCTTCTCCAGGATAAACAACCCCAGCTCCCTCAGCCACTCCTCACAGGACTTGTGCTCCAGACCCCTCCCCAGCCTTGTCGCCCTTCTCTGGACACGCTCCAGCCCCTCCATGTCCTTCCTAAATTGGGGGGCCCAGAACTGCAAGCAGCACTCGAGGTGCTGCGCAAGCAGTGCTGAGCACAGGAGAAGAATCCCTGCCCTGCTCCTGCTGGCCACACCATTCCTGATCCAGGCCAGGAGCCATTGGCCTCCTTGGCCACCTGGGCACACTGCTGGCTCATGTCCAGCCTGCTGTCCATCAGTCCCTGCAGGTCCCTTTCTGCCTGGCTGCTGTCCAGACCCTCTGGCACCTTGTTGAGGGAGGGAGGCAGGGAGGGAATGGGTCCAGATCCAATCCTTCCTGAAATGTGGTGTTTGCTGGCACTGCCAGTTCCCACATCTTGGTATTTCCATATTCTGGCACAGCCCAAGTGCAGCAATTTTCTGGCAAAGAAGGCCAAAACCAAGCAAATACCTGGTACCTACAGCAACCCGATCTCGTGTTTGCTGACACTGCCAGTACCCAGATCCGGAATTTTTCAGATGCCTGCACAGCATAATTCCAGCAATTTGCTGGCACAGAAAATTAGCATCAGGGAATTTCTCAGTGCCAGCACATTCCCCACCCAGATCTGGTGTGCGCTGGCACTGTCAGTGCCCACATCTGGCAATTTCCCTCTTCTGGCACCACCCATGTCCAGCAATTTGCTGGCAAAGAAAGCTAAAACCTGGCAATTTCCCCTTGCCAGCACCACCCAATCTGGAGTTTGCTGGCAGCAGGACCCCAGGAAAGAAGGAAGGAAAGAAGGAAAGAAAAGAGGAAGGCATCCAGATCCAGTCCTTCCTGGAGCCTGGAGCCTGAAATGGGCTGTTTGCTGGCACTGCCAGTGCCCAGATCTGGAAAGTTCCCAATTCTGGCACAACCGAAGTGCAGCAATTTGCTGGCACAGAAATCCAAAACCTGTGGCAGCTTCCTGCTACTGGGTCTGGCACCAACCACATCTTGTGTTTCATGTAACCAGAACCCAGATTTGGAAATTTCCCGTTGCCAGCAGAGCCCAAATCTGGCAGATTTCTGTTGCTGGCAATGACACCACCCAGATCTGGTGTTTGCTGGCAGTGCCAGTGCCCAGATCTGAAAACTTCCCGGTGCTGGCACAGTCCAAGTCCAGTGATTTGCCGGCACAGAAAGCCAAAGTTTGGAAATCTGCAGGTTCTGGCACCAGCACTATCCAGATCTTGTGTTTGCTGGGACCGCCAGTGCCCAGATTTGGAAATTTCCCGATGCCTTCACAGCCCAGGTCTAGCAATTTGGTTTTAGCTAGCTTAGGCAGAGAAGTCTGTGACTTTCCTTTTTCTTGGAACTGTTTAAACCTGCTCTGGACTGAAAACCCAGAAAAACACCAGCAGCTCACACCGGTGGCCCACCGAGTTCTGGGACGCTGCATTCCAGCTCCAGAGGGACTTAGAAGAGATCGAGTGAGCCAACTACAACCCACAAAAAGGACTTTCTGAATTTGCCATCTCTTCAGCACTGTCCAAGGTTTTATTTAATATTATTCATTTTCCATGCTTGTGAATACTTTACTTGTTTAATAAACTGAGGTTTTTTTCACTTTTCTCCAGGGAAGTCTTTTCCTGAACTAGTAGGTGTAGGGGCTGCTTGAACTTGCTTTCTAGATGAACCCCTTTTGGAGGTTTCCTCCCAAAATTTGCCCTAAGCCAGCACTAACAGTCATCATGAAAATTGCACCAGTGGTATAATTTCCTGGTGGCAAATCTTGTGACAGAAGCTTGACCTCGTTCTCCATGAGAGATTCTTGGGAAGAGTAGACAGGAGAAGATTCCTGGAAAACTGAAACAGCTTTCCAGAAGTGAAATGAAAATGAAAGAAACAATCCAAGATATTTCCCTCTATTTGTTTCTATGCTCTCCTTTTCCATGTGGCATCCCAGTAATTCCAGATGCACCTCACCTCTAGGATCGATGACTTAGTGATTTTTAGACACTCTAAAATACCATGAGCCACACACAGTTTTCCTTCCCCTGTTTTTACTGGAAAGCAACACTGGAGGTGTAAGTGCAGTGCTGGGGTCAGGTAGGAATCCTACCCCAAGGGAAGGTGGCCCGACAGTGTTTGACCCTCAGCAAGGACAATGCACAGCAGCAGGCGAGGGGATCGCTGTGCCAGTGCGCAGGAGTCAGGGCTCTGCATCTGGGCTCAAGGCTGCAAAGTTCCCGTGTTCGGGCAGACGGAGGGGCTGTCCCCGGGGCACGCGGAGCTCGAACGTGGGGCTCGTGGGGCGAATGGGGAACGGACACGGGGACGAACGGCCCCGGTGCTTCAGTTGCAGCAGCGGCAGCGGCGGCAGCAGCAGCGGCAGCGGCAGCAGCAGCAGCGGCGGTAGCAGCGGCAGCGGCAGCGACAAAACAGATAATTTAGAATGCTCTTTCTCTTTTTCTTTTTGTTTTTCTTCCTCTTTCTCTTTTTCTTTTTTTTTCTCTTCCTTTCCCGCTGTCGGGCACCCTTCTCTCAGGGTCCCTTGCCCGGCGTCCCTCTCCTCTCCCCGCCTCCCTCTCCCTTGCCGGGCCGGGCCATGCCCCCGGCCCGCCCCCGGCCCCGGGCGGGGCTGTCCCGTGCCCGGCCCCGGCCGTCCCGCCGCGGTCTCGCCTCCGCCCGGCTCTGGCCGTACTGGCGGTGGCGCTACCGGGCGGGCATCAGTGCCTGGGGCCGGGGCGGCATTGCCGGCCTTTGCCTCTGCCTGGCCCGAGCCCGGCCCCGGCCCCGGCCCCGGCCCCGGCCCCGGCCCCCGCTCCTCCCGGGGCCCGCGGAGGACACACGCGGCGCGGCCGCTCCCGCCGCCTCCGCTGCGGTTTCCCCGGCCCGAGCTCCGCCGCTCGGCAGCGCGGCCGCCAGCCCCCAGCCTCCTGTGCCGCGTTCCCGGAAGCGAACGCCTGGGCATGGCCGGCCCGGGGCGGGTGAGGGGCGCTCGGGGGCCGTTGCTGGCCCCGGGCCGAGGGCTGACCACCGCGTCCCGCCCGCAGGGAAGGCGCAGGAGGCCCTGCAGGAGCGGCACCGGCTGGGCTCGCTGCTGGGGCGCGCTCCAGGCACAGACATGGAGCAGAGAGCCCCGAGAGTGCCCAAGCTGGCCTGGGTGGAGCAGGAGAAGGAAGAAGGCCCTGGAGCTGCCCCAGCACAGGACATGGAAGAGGTGGTGCTGTTCCAACCACCGCAGGAGGGTGAGTGGCTGAGCTGGGCTGCAGGGCTGGAGGCTGCAACCAGCTTGGCCCCATGCCATGCCATGCCGTGCCGTGCCATGCCATGCCGTGCCATGCCATGCCATCCCATCCCATCCCATCCCATCCCATCCCATCCCCTGGGGAAATGCCCATGGACAGGATGGAAGAGGGGCCGGGCAGACACCCCGCAGGGGCCGTGCTCCCTCCCCCTGGAGCATCCCGGGGCCCTCCCTGCCTGGGGAGCACAGGGCTGGGCTGTGTTCTCCGGCCTCTCCCGCAGCCCCTCAGCTCTCGCTGCGCTCGCTCTTTGCCAGATGCAGCCCTGGAGCGCACACAAGAGCAGGAGTCCAGCCGTGGCCGCTTCCGAAGAACAGTGCAGGTACCTGCAGCCACCCCCACCTGGGCTGGGCCTGCTGTCCCTGCTCAGCCCAGCCCCGTGTGTGCAGCACTCCATGCAACATCCCCGGCTTCTTGCCCTTCTACTACAGCTCGTTTGCGACTTCATCAGGAGCATTTGGCAGGAAGAGACCAGCACCATGGGCACTGGGCTCAGAGCACACTCAGAGCTCCTCAATCATGAGACCAGTGCCGCCCTGCTGGATTTGCTGTTGGAGAAGGGTGTTGCCAGGCCAGAACAAGTAAGCAGCTGGGGCCAGGTTTCAATTTCCCTATGAGTCCCGTGGCTTCCCCAACCACGCCTGCTGGTCCCTGGGAGCCTTTGAGGCCATGGCAGTGCGCTGGCAAGGGAAGGACTTCTCTGAGGACCCTGGGGACATTGCTCCCCCTGGCAGCTTTCCAAGTCTCCCCGTGCCTTCTCCAGGTGCCCGCCATGGTGAGGTACATTCACCGCTGGCTCATGGCCAATGATTCTGCCGAGCACAGGCTGGACAAGGCCCTGCTGGATCTCACCGAAGCACAGCCAAATGACGCAGTCATGACGCTCCTGCGTGTGGCCCCATCCTGTGACAGGTATGGGGCCCACCTGCCCAGAGGGCTCAGGCCTCCCCAGCCCATCACCCTGTACCACCTGTCCCAGGTGTCTCACCAACAGAGTTCCACGGCCCTCTGGCTGCTGCCTTTCCCAGCCCTGGCACGTCAGCCCCCAAGCCTGCTGCCATGCTCCCTTGCCGCCCCTCAGGGCTCTGTCCCCACAGGCCTGGGCTGTCTGGGTGCTGCTGGCCAGGGCCAGTGGGCAGAGGCAGAGCCGGCGGTCAGCCCGGGCCCCTAGGGATGTCCAGGCCATGGTGCCGTGTCTGAGACCCCCCCTGAGACAGAGCTCTAACCCTACAGAGCTGCCATCACCATGTGGAAGACCATCATGGGCTCGCCCAGGACTGCAGAGCCGGCACTGCTAATACTCCTGGATGTCCTGGGGAGCTGGCCAGAGTGCAGCATGTGCACCTCCGATGGGGACAGAATGGGTGTCTTTGCCCTGGCTGTGAGTTTCTGCAACTGGCCTTTGCTGGCCCCAAGGCCGCCTCTCCAGCAGCTCTCCATCCTCCTTCCCCCACTGCATCTCCCTGCCTCAGGCGCTGGCCTGAAACCTGCCCCAGGGGCAGCTTCAGGCCCACCAGGCCCCGTGCTCCCCCTGCCATGGTCTCTCCTGGCCTCTCCCTGACACACTCAGGCCCTGCTACACGGACACCTCAGCACTGAGCGCTGTCTCAGGGGGCTTTGTCCTTTGCAGGCAACCGTGGTGATGTGGAAGATCCTCGAGGAGCCCCCTGTCCTACCTGTAGTAGAGCCATATTTCCCCCACCTCTTTGTGCATCTGCTCTTCCAAGTGCTCTTCAGCACTCTGGATATGCCAGAGAAGCTGGATACCTTCTGGAAGCAATGCCAGGAAGAGCACGGCCTTGCCACCAGCCCCAACAGGTGCTCCATCCCACTCCTTCTGTCCCTGCCACGTCCCTGGGCAGGAGCCAGTGCTCCCAGCATGACCTGGGCTTTGCTGTGCACACAGGTTTGCAGTGCAGACCCTGAAGTCCCTGCTCTGCCGAATGCAGCACGAGGATGTGGTGTTGGCAATGGAACGCAGGTGTGGCTGGGACACGCTGCTGTGTGCTGACACCCACCACTATGCCGTGGGTCTGCTGGCCAGGTGAGACCCCCTTCTCCCCACTGCCTTTTGACATGTGTGCTCTGTGCCCAGGGAGCTCCACACAGTCCCCCGAGGTCGTGGGCCAGACGGCCTTGTCACTGAGGGATGGCCAAGCGGATTGGAAAAGGCTGGGAGAGGGGGGTACCCACAGGGAGCCACCTCCCAAATAGCCCAGGGCCCCTTGCAGGATGCTGGGGAAAGACCAGACCTGTGTGTGTCAGTCCTGGCAGAGGTTGGTCCCCCTGTCCCACAGTCTTGGTTACTTTATCTCTTGCCAGGAGGATGTGCTGTGTCTCCATCCCCTTGTGTTCCCGGATCACTTGCTACCTGCTCCGGCTGCTCAGCACACAGGAGCCACGCTGGGAGCTGCCTGCCCTGGCGTTCCTTGTGGAGGTGAGCCTGATGGCCAGCGCTGCCTGGCTGAGCTGCCTCCCAGCTCTCTGCCCTCTCGTGGCCACAGCTGCCTGGCACGGTGCCCGCGCCCTGTGCTGCTGCCTGGGCCCAGCCCTGTGCGACTCCAGGCTCCTGCCCACTGGGTCCCTGTCACTGCCCTGTGCCTTTCAGGTCCTCAAGTGGCTGGACTTGAGTGAACGCGGCGTTAACAGAGTCCTGCAAATCTTGTCAAGGCAGCTGCAGAGTGAATGCAGGGAGAGGCGTCGCCTGGCTCTCAGGGCCCTTCTCAAGCTCACTGATGATCCCTGCATGGTGAGAAGGGGGCAGCAGCTGAGCTGGGGAATGTGGTCACTTGGGCTTGGCAGGGCTTTGGGTGCTGGAGCAGCTGCTCCCAGCTCTCCTGCCTCCCGGTTCAGCTGCCCAAGTACTTTAGGACAGGCCTTTGGCGTCCAGGCCCTGCAGCAGCAGATAGCATTTCATAAACTTGTATTCTGCACAGACCAAAAGCATGCAGAGCCTGACTGAAAGTCTTGTGGAGCTCCTGTGGGATGGAGAGATAGTTATGATGACAGTCATGCTACTCAACTCTATCATCTTGGACAGTGACAGGCTGCTGCCCAGCCCCATCACACTGCAGCTGCTTGAGGCGCTGCTGCCACTCTTTGACCACGTAAGGCTCACTGTTCCCAGCCACAGCCACTGGGTGCTGCCCAGACACTTTATGCCCTGTGAATTTGCAGGCTTGTGCCAGGCTGAGTCCCATGCAGCTGATGCTGAGGTCTTTTTTTCTTCCTTTCATACAGGACAATAGCCAGGTGCAGCTGATCTCCATACTGCTCTTCCAAACCTTGGTGACTCATCCAGAGAAAATGGCAAAAAAGGACCTGAAGACACCCCTGCGCCAGAGCCTGCTGCCACTCTTCTTCCACTGCCATGATGAGAATCAGCGTGTGGCACAGGTGAGGACTCGTGGGCTGCTGCTTTCCTCCTGGCAGGGGGCTCGGCTGCCTCCTGCCCTGGCGCCTGCCGGACTGCAGCCTCCTCAAGGCCTTAGCACAGGAACGCGGGTCCTGTGCCCTGGGCTGTGGGGCCATCTCCATGTCTCTGCTGCTCTCCAGGCTTCTCAGGAAACGCTGCTTTGTGTGGCTGAGTTCCTGAAGAGGAGGGATCTTGAAAGACTGCTGAAGAACAAGAAGCTGTGGAAGTTCTCTGAGTTCCTGGTAAGGAGGGCCTGCAAGCCCCAGCCTCAGGTTGGAGAAGGCCCCTGAGGGTAGTGCTCAGTGTGCGGGGCTGGCAGCTGTGCCCCTGCCCGCTGCTGCACCCAGAGGCCGTGCGGGCTCTGCTCCAGGCTTCCATGGCCCCAAGCCGGGTGCCCATGGAGCCCCGGCCCGGCGCAGCTGCGGTGCGGCACCGCGGCCCCCCGGGCAGCAGCCAGCCCTCTGCCCCCTCCCCTTGGGAGCCCTTGGCCAGCGGCTGCTGGCCGCGTCTCAGGGTTGAGCAGGCACGGGAGGCCGGGGCTGGGCGCAGGCAGCGCCCGGCCCAGGGGCTGAGCCCGCGCCAACCCTTCCCTCCTGCCACTCTCTCCAGCTGGCAGAGGACAGGAGCAGAGTGGCCGAGCACCTGCGCCAGGCCCTGCGCTACCTGGAGAGCCCACAGGAGCCCCTGCGAGAGGCGGCCATCAGGTTCATGGGTGAGTCCCGAGTTCAGGCTCCCTCCCCGGCCCGGCCCGCCGCACCTCGGCCCCAGCCCCAGCTTCTGCCCCGGCAGCACCAGCCGGGCCCGGCGCCATGGAGCTCGCCTGGCCTGGGCATTGCTGCTGCCGCCCTCTGGCAGCCGTGCCCTGGGGTGGCAGCGTGCGGCAAGGGCCGGGCTGAGCCCTGCCGGGCCAGCAGCCTGTGTGGCCACAGCGCCGGCAGCGCCACTGAGCTGTGCCGCTGGGGCTGTGACAGGCTCTGTGTTCACAGGCATGGCCGGGCGGCGCCTGAGGGGGCAGCAGCAAGAGCTGCAGCTGATCTGCACTGGTGAGTGAGTGAGGGCAGCCGGCTGACAGCAGGGGCTGCTGGGGGGAGCTGCAAGCCCTGCCCCGGCTGCGGAGGGCTCTGCTCCCATGGGCAGAGCACACGGAGCTTTCAGGGCCACATGGGCCATTAGTGGCCAGCAGCTTCGGGCTGATCCCCTTGCTCCCTGCTCCCTCCTGGCCATGGCAAGAGCCAGCTGGGATGGCTCTTGCAGGGGGCTCTTCTGGGGTCCTCGCAGGTCCACCTCTGACCGTGCCTCTGTTCCTCTCTCTTGCAGCCCTGGAACGCCTGACGGAGGACACGAGCAGTGCTGTGTCACAGCTGGCACTTGAAACACTGCATGTCCTCCTGGCAATACAGCGTGAGCGATATTCCACCATCCAGAGGCTGCACGATCAGCTGCGCAGGGCATGGAGGACTCGTCCTCGCCTGTCGGGGCTCGGCTGCTGCACTGCCAGATGACTGAGGAGGAGAGCTGATCTGGGAGGCTGTCTTTGCTGGGGCAACCTGAGCCAGGGGTAATTTTCCTTTTCTTTAAGATTTTTCTTTTGTTCTTTTCCATTTTTTATCTATATTGTAAATAAATAAATTATAGAGTATATAGAATTATATATAATGTTATAGATTATAGATTAATATAAATAATTCTAGAATGTGTTATGATACACAGACTGCCAGGAGCTTTTCTTTTCTGCCCAAGGTCTGCAGGGCAAGAGGCAGGAAAGGGTGAAAAGGAAGCTTGTGCTCAGCAGCACAGCAGGCTGAGGGGTGATGAGGCCCTGTAGGCACAATTGTTCAGAAGGAGCAATGAAGGGGGAAAAGGGTGCTTGTGCTCAGCCAGCTGCCCAGGTGTGCAGTGGGCAAGGGGAAATGGCCAGAAGCCCCTTGGCCTTTGCTGGTGCTGCTGAAGCCTTTGTGCTGCCCACAGAGCGGCTGGGCAGGGGCCGGGGCTGCGGGGATCCCTGCCAGAGCGGTGCCTGGAGATGGCCACAAGCCCTGTGCCAGGCAGGAAGCACCATCCGTGTCCTCCTGCCCGTGTGCTGCTGGCTGCCTTGCTGAGGGCTCCCAGGTGCCTCTGGATGGGGCTGCTCTGGAGCTGCTGTGGGGCTGCGGCGCTGCTGCCGGGCAGCTTGGCCGGGCTGGGGCAGCCCCTGAGGGGCTGGGGCGCTGGCAAGCCCTGAGCAATGGGCTGTCAGAGGCCACAAGCAGCCCCCTGGCAGCCGCCTTGATCCTGACAAAGTTGACTTGCAAGACGGATCCTGGGCACTCTGCAACTAACAGCATTGCTGCTGTGGAAAACCCAAATGCAGGGAAATCGCAGACCTTTGGTCTTGTCAGCAAAGCTTAGAATTAAACACAGGATTTGATCGGAGACCTTGGAAAGGGCTTCCAAACTTAGGTGCTAGAAGCGAGAATGAAGATTTCTAGTTTCTAGCAGAGACACGGGGAGGAATGTTGAAGTGGAGGAAAGTTTAGAGTTTTGGAGTCCAAGATCTAGAAAAAATAAAAGTAGTTACAATGGAAAACAAGAAGCTTAGGATGCAGTGCTGTAGGTTTGTGTGTCATAACATGATTGGCTAAGGAAGCTTACACTGTAGCATGAGTCCATAAGATGAAATATTGAAGGGTTGGCTCCAAAACACGAATATCCTTGTTGGCCGTGTCTTCTTGGCCAAGAAATCCTTCAAAGCTCTTGTAACTACAAGTCTTGTGGCCTTGTGAGCCATACGGTGGAGATGTGAGCCAAACTCACCCTTCCTGTCTATGTAGAGGAGAAGAAAAAGCAATGGCATCATGTAAAAAACTCAGAGATCCGCTCTCTAGCTCTTTCCAAACTCCTTCAACTCCCCCAAAGTGGAATTTAGCTACAAATAGATGACAGGGACTCTTAGTGCTGGCTCTTTGACTCCAGAGCAGCTGCTTTAGAATCTTTCTCTTAACCCTGTGTAGTTATGTGCCAGAAATGGATCATTGGAAGAAACTTTCCCAAGTGACTTGCATGGAGGTTTGTTTGAAGGGTATTTGAGGAGAAAGGCTCCCAGCAGAGGTCTGGGCTTTAGCCTAGCTGTGTCCCCTGGTGATTATGAAGTGTGCCGTCAGCAGCAGGGCTTTCTGGGCTGAAAATATCATCAGGACACTTGGACTTGCTCTTTTTGGCCTCTAAAAGCTGGACACAATTTCGAGGCAATTTTGGAGACCTCATCTATGGGTGGATGGAGCACCTAGGATTTTCCCAATTGCTGGGAATGGTTCTCCAGGTCCCTGGAGTATCCAGGGCCCTGGTAAGTTCCAGCCCCACACATGCCATGGCAATGAGAAGCAAAGGAACCCAGAGCTTTTTGTGCTGCCTGTGTCACTGCACCGGGGTCATGGAATGGGAACACGCAGCCCTTGTGCTGGAGCTGAGCTGCTCTGTCCAGCACTGGTGGCTGCCATCCCAGCTGGTTTTGCTTGTCCCAGTTCCCTGACAGCTGGGGCCCTGGGCAGAGCCCTGAGAGCCTGGTCTTCCCCCAGGGAAGGAGAAGGAGCCCCTGGAGAAGCTGTACCGAGTGGGGATGCTGCTGCTGCTGCTGCTGCTGCTGCTGCTGCTGGAGACAGCGAGGGTGGCATCAAGGATGACAAGCTCTTCCTCAGCCTGGCCACTGGAGGCTGAAGGTGATGGACTTTGATTCTGGCACCTTTTTTCAAAGCCAAACTCCACAGGGGATTTGCAGATGAGTCCCCAGCCGGGGAAATTCTCCCAGATTTGGGCATGACCCAGCGTGGTGGGGAACCAAAGACTCCCCCTTTTCTGGGGCAGATGCAAGTAATTCTTCAGTCGCTGCCCGGCTGCTTTTGGCAGGGTGGGGCATGGGCTGAGGTGGGTACGAAATGGGAGCGGGCTCCTGGCCCTGCCAACAGCCCCCAGCACCCACTGTGCCCCGGGCTGGGGCTGGGGCTGGGGCTGGGGCTGGGGCAGCCAGCCCGACACAAACAAAGCCCCATGTTGGGAGCAGAGGTGGGACTCCAGAACCTGTGCAGAGCTGCTTTGCTGTGCAGGCAAGGAAGGGCTTGGGCTGCTCCACTGCCCTTGTTTGCTTTGGGATCATCGTGATTTTGGGGGGCAGTGCAGGGGGGAAGAGAGAAAGTGTGGGCTTCCCTCAGCCATGGCTGGGTTTTCCTCAGACATGCAGGGGTTGGGCCTTCCTCCAGGCCCTGACAGAGATGAGAGTTTTTACCGTTTTTCTTGTTTTCCCTTTTTGCATCTAATCTCTTTTCAATAATGTGTTGTTTGTTTTAGCAGAGGAAATGTTCCAGGTGATCCAGTGTGGATGGGGAAGTGCTTGGGAGCAGCTGTGGTGTGGATGGGCCGTGCCCCTGGAGAAGGCTGAGGCCGTGGTTTGGGAGCAGTTTTTCTTGCAGCCGTGGTTGGCGTGAGGTGGGTCCCTGTGTGCTTGGCAGGGTGGGATCAGAGCTTTTGGGAGCTGGCAGCGAGCACAGGAGCATCCTGCTCCGGGCAGCTGCTGAGGGCTGGATGTGCCGTGGCTGGCTGCAGGCTGGGCACATGTGCTGCCCTCCTGCTCTGTGCCTTTGGCAGCAGGGATGGGCAGCTCTGGGCACAGCTCTGGGCGCAGCCAGCATGGCCTGGGCACCGCAGGCCTTGGCACAAGGGCACAGGAGCCCTCAGCTGACGGGCAGTTTCTGCTTTCTCTCCTTGCAGCCGGGCTCTGCGGGTGCTGAGGCTGCTCTGGGCTCTGCCAGGGCTCTGCTGGGCTCAGCCCTGGGCCCAGCTGGGCTGGCTCTGCCCTCACATTGCTCTGACAGCTCTGCATCAGACGAGCCCATTGCGAGCACAGTGCCTGAGCTTTCTGCTTTGGCAGGTGAGTGAGACTCTGCTGCAGGCCCAGAGATTGCAGCTGGGGACACACATGCAACTGGCAAGGACCCAAACTCTCCACAGTCCCAGCTGAATGCCTGGATCTGTACAGGGTGTTTTGTGTGTCCCGTTCTTCCTTCTTGATTGGCTCGAATTGTGCAATTGCACTTTGTTCCTCCTCTAGAAGTGCCACGAGTGGGCCAAAGCTGGCGAGCAGGCCGTGCTCCTGAGGCAGTGCAGTCTGGAGCTGGTGGATGGAGAATTGCCTTTCTGCACTTCCAAACCAGAGCAAAAAGCTGCCAGTGGGACTTTGTGTGTCTAAGAAACTCCTGGCAGTTTCAAAGGGAATGTGCAGCTCATTTGCAGGGTGAGAAGGAAGGTGATCTTCTAAAGGATTTGGGGTTTGACAGAGTTTCCATTCCCAGTCCTGCTTGGAGCTGGAAGGGCACAAAGCAATTTCCTCTTGCTTCAACCACAATTTCAAATACAAATTTCAAATGTTTGGAAACAAAGCCCAAAATCTTTTAAGAGGCTGCTGAGGTCAGTAAGATGGATGCATGCCATCAGCACATTTACAATGTAAAGAACTGAGTTCTCTTTTTAAAAAGATCATTTACCTCTTAATGCAAAGAATTTAACTTTGCCTTTATGTTTTGTTTTTTCACTAACATTATGTTTTTTCACTAACACCTGGATTTTATTCCTATCTTTTACAATTTACCTAATTTTTTCCTTTTTCCTTTTTTTTCCTTTCAATAGAAAACATGTCCTATAAAAGGAATGTCCTTTGCTCCTGGTTCCCGTGTGGAGCAGCTCCCTTCCTGCTGGCTGAGCTGCTCTGGCAGAGCCCGGCAGCTCCTGGCCCTGCAGAGCTGAGACTTTTCCCCGTTGCTGGGCACAGACTGATGGAGCAGCACTGCTGAACACGGGCACACAGAGGGACCAGCAGCAGCTGCCTTTGGCCGCCTGAGGCTCCAAGGCCCAAACTCTGAGCAGCCAGGGCTGGAAGAGACTGGCAGGATCTGATCCCTGACTCTGGGCCAGGGCTGCACAAATGACCCCACGGCAGCAGCAGCAGCAGCAGCAGCACCAGCCGCAGCAGCAGATGGAGCTGACTTTGAGCACAGCCCCTGCCCCTCTTCCCTCCCGTGTGCAGCAGTGTCACAGCAGCCTGAGGCACCTGGGAGCCCCCAGTGCCAGCAGGGACTGGAGATGGCAGCCCTGGACTCCTGGAGGCTGTGCAGGGAACAGAGCTGGGCACTCCCTGTCCATGGGGAGCTTCCAGATGGAAAAGGCGGCTGTGCCCAGGCAGCTGCAAGGGAACAGAAAGGAGGGTCTGGAGCACTGGATCTGTGCCAGTGCCACAGTCCTGGGCAGCAGCCACCGAGCCCTGGGGAAACAGAGGGCACAGCACGAGGGACAGAACCAGGCAAGGGCAGAGACTGGAGAGAGCCAGGCCTGGGAGCAGGAGCAGCTGCTCCATTGCACTCTTGGAGAAAGCTCTTGGCTGGTTCAAAGCGCTGAAAGACGTGAAGGGCAGAGAGGAGGCCTCAGCAAACAATGCTCCTGTTTGCACAGCCTCCCCTCTCCGTGTCCCAGAAGTAATTGCATGGACTGTGCTCTTCTCTCTGATTCGTCTCATTCAGCATGAGCAACTCAGCACCAGGAGCTGAAGGAGCTGAAGCCTCAGGCCACAGGAGCTGGGCAAGAGGAGACTTTCTGAGCAAAGTAATGCTGCTAAAATAGCCCCAGCTGAATGCAGTGGATATTAGCATGGAACCACAGAATCCTTTCTGTTGGAAAAGCCCTCTGAGCTCACCCAGTGCAGCCAGGCACCCAGCAGTGCCAAGCTCAGCACTAAACCTCGTCCCTGAAGTGCCAAGGTCTGGACACCAGCCCTGAGTGCGGCCTGAACAGCATCCCCTGAGCCAAAGGTGGCCTCTGGATGAACCTTCCAAGCAAAGGTTATCTTTGTATCTGCTCCCTGATGAAATATGCATGGTCATTAGCACTGAGATAGATGTAGCCACTCATTCGTGAAACATGTATTGACCCTTGTGTATTTAGAAGCCAGACAAGGCCATGAAATCTGACATCTGGCCTTGTTTGGGGCTGTATGGTCAAAGTCAGCTCCCTTGGTTCCTCCTTGAGCCCTGGCCAGGCTTTGGGAGGAACCCAAGAGGAGGATGAAAGCAGATGTTGCCACACTAGCAGTGCTGTCAGTTTGTTCATTCAGCACTGTCAGAGCTGGGCCCTCTCCCAGCGGAGTTGGAGCCTCACCTGGGGCTGGAGGCACCTGCAGGAATGCCCAGTGCCCAGGAGTGGCTCTGCAGCCCTTGGCTGTGACAGCTTCCCCAGCTGCTGTGTGGGTCTGGGGGATGGTAAAGGTTGAGGGTAAATGCTGCTGGATCTTTCTTAATCACTGCTGCAATCTTTGGTGGGGATGGTTGGGTGCATTGCTGAGCT
This sequence comes from Melozone crissalis, assembly GCF_028551555.1. NCBI lineage: Eukaryota > Metazoa > Chordata > Aves > Passeriformes > Passerellidae > Melozone > Melozone crissalis. The sequence continues at coordinate 4,693,139 of NW_026535912.1, forward strand.
GCTCCTGTTGTGATTCTTTGCTGCTCTGAACTGCAGGAAATGACACTGATTCCTTCAGCTGGAGTCTGTGGCTTTGGTGCTGACCCTGCCCACTGGTAAAACAAAACTGGCAGAGTCTGTCCAGATCCCAACAAAATGTCACTTGTTCAGTGTAAATGTGAGGAATCAGTGCCATCAGAAATTCCCAGCTGGGAAGCCCTTTCCTGGAGTTCCCTGGCTCTGGAGTGGGCTGAGGTTGGAGCCCTGTGGGAGCAGTGGGGCAGTTGGGTAAAAGAGGCTGCACCCCTGGATGTCTTCAAATGCATCCAAAAATTGCACATGGAAAAGGAAAAGACCGTGTGGGTTTGGGCAGACAAAGATGAATTTGTTGAGAGTACATAGGAAACAGCACCTTCAGAAGGAACAATGATTGTTGGAATGCTCCCACATGGAGCAAGAGAAGAAGGTTTTAATCTTGAACTGATATGCATTTGTGCAAGTGAAATATCTATATACATAATAATTATATATGTATTTATAGTATAATAAGACCTCAATATATCTATTTATACAAATTTATTTATGTCTGTATCTATCTATATTTCTATATCACTATCTATCTATGAAATTATATAATAACGTGAAATAGTGCTGACAATACTAATTTGGTAGCTTTGGCTGCTCAGGGATGTAACACTAAATACCCTACAGAACAGGACTGGCCAGGACCCTAATGTCAGTGGTCAACTTTTTGAGATTGTATACAATGAAAAAGGGAGAAAGGGAGAAAATTGGCTATTTTTGACGGATTGCTGATACTGTGGTGCAGGGTGCTTTGTTCCTGTGAAAAATACTGTGATTTTGCCTGCAGGGTTTTTCATGTACCAGATTATGCACAAGCTGCAGGATTGGGTGCGCGGGTGAAGGGGTTGTTAAAAGAGCAGTTGGAAAAATAAGGAGATGGGAACCTTTGTCCATGGAGAACCCATCTCCCAGATGTGCTCCATGCCCTTCACAATGGCCCACTGGGGAAATGGAACCCCCTGGCTGTGCACGGCTGCCCCCAATTTGCAAATCCAACCATGGGCAGTGAGACTTGGGCTGCCTGGGAAATTGTTCTGGCTGTGATGGCCCCTGGCAGGGCCAGCCCAGAGGCTGCAGGGCTGGGCCTTCATGCACTGGAATTAATTAGGAGAAATTCAAAGCCAATGACAGCTATCAATTCTGAAACAGGAATTCAGATTCCTCCAGGACACTTTGCTTTGGTTACTGCTCCCTTGGAGCTTGGCCTTGCAAAGTGTTCCTGTCATGGCAGGAGGAAATGATGCAGAATATCAAGGAGAAATTACAGTAATTCTGTAAACAATAGTGACCAGGATTGGATTAGTCAACCCTGTGACAGGGTAGTACAATTATTGAGACTGCATTTTTAGGAATGATTGTGAAAAAAGGAGATCCACCTCCAATCACCACTGTTTGTGCAAATAAAGGGTTTGGGTGCAGCAGTCCTAATAATGGAGCCAGAGTATGGGTCCCGAGGCCAAAAGGCCCTCCCAAGGCAGCTGAAGGAGCAACTCCTGGGAAAGACAACTCTGAGTCCTGAAACCTGGGCAGGAACAATGGGAATGTGTCCCTGCATCCAAGGATTCTGTGTGAGAACAAGGAGATCTGACAGGATATGGTTTTACACATCCTGCCAGACCAGATCTCCCTGTTTGCCCCAAGGGCCCCTTTGGGAAATGCTCTGATCCACGGGGCTCCATGTGAAGGCTGCTGTGACGCTGAGGGACTTGCACAGGAATTCCATCCAGGAGCCTGGGTGCCCCTCAGGGACTGGGACCTGGCCCCTTCCAGCCAGAGGGGAAAGGGCCCCCCAAGCCTTGTTAGCCACAGACAGCATGGTAAAGCTGAACAGCAAAGGGCCTGGGGGCATTATTCTGGAATTAAAAAGGTGCCAGCTCCATGCACAACAGAATTCTTGTTCCTAATTGGAATGAGATTGAGAAAAAAGAATGAAGAACGGTATCACTAAAGTACTGCTGATGTCTGTAAGGTGTACCTTGATAGTCAGCCAGAATCTTTGTCTGCCACAAACACCTCTGGTGTTTCACCAAGGGATTGGTCATCAAAATGTAATGATGGGTTATGATGGATTGCTGAGCTTCTTTTGTAATTCATTGCTAATGATGATGTGCTTTGCTGAGCTTATCCTTTTGTAAATCTTTGCAGCTGTGCATGATATAAATGACACAATTCCTTCAGTTGGTGTCTGTGTCTTTGGTAGTGACCCTGCCCACTGGTGAAACAGGGCCCCCTCTTGCCTAAGTGTTCCCTGGGAAGGCAAAAGCCCTCCCTCCAAAATTCCCCCCTTCCTCCCTGTTCCCCCCTTCATACCCTGAGCATGATGTGCTCTGGTCTGGGGTACCCCCGGGGTCAGTTGGGGTCCCCTGTCCTGGCTGTGTCCCTGCCCAGCTCCTCCGCAGCCCCAGCCCCTCCCCAGTGTGGCTGGACAAGGGGCAGGACAGGCCTTGGCTGTGCTGCAGCTCAGCAAGAACAAAACCATCTCTGCGTGCTCAGCCCTGTGCTCAGCACCTGGCCCAGCAGTGTCTCAGTGCCAGGGGCTGTGCCCTCAGTCCCTGCCAGGGGTTTCCATGGCAACTGCCAGGCCAGGTGACCCAGGTGTCCCCCCCAGTGCCGGTTGCCATGGAAACAGTGCCCAGCCCTGCCCCTTTCTGTCTGGCTGACCTGGCCTTTGGCCCTGGCAGTGCCGTTGGCTGCTGGTTCCTGGTGCCTGAGCGGCCAGCGTGGCACAGGACAGGTGGCCATGGCACAGCCCCCAGCAAGGGATCCCCTCTGGCTCTGGGCACTGACACCAGCCCTGAGCAAGGGCCCAGGGCAGCTTTCCATGGCCACCAACCATCACAAGGGCTGCGGGCATTGGCTGCCATGGCACCAAACCAAGGAACGGGTCCCCGTGGCCATTGCCATGGCACCTGGTGGCACCAACGAGTGTCACTGCAATTGTACCTGGAACAGCCCTGGCACTGCTTTGTCCCAGGGTTGCCATGGCCGCTGAGGACAGCAACAGCTCTGCAGGCAAGTGGCCATGGAACCTGGCTGCAGAAATGGCTCCTTGGGCTGGTTTCCAAGGAAACCTGAACTGATGGGGGTTGCCATGGCACCCAAACCCAGCAGTGGGGTCATTGCAGTGTCCATGGCAACAGTCCCTTGCAATGGCACCACTGCATGTTGGGATGATGATCCACCCTCACAGCTGGCCCAGGGCAGGTCTGGAGTGCTCCTGGTGGCAGCTTGGGCTTGGCACACACTTGAGGAGGATGTCTGTTTGCAATGGAGAAACTCAGGAGTTTTAGATTGCTTCAAAAATCAAAGAAGGAAAATCCCTCTTTGGCTGTGTGCAGCCAGTTCTTCAAGCAAAGCAGGTTCCAGGTGAGTGAGGAGAGACACAATGGGCTTGGGGAATGTGGAGCAAGGTTGTCTACACTGGCTCAGAGCTCAAGGCACAGCTTCTCTGAGCAGGCCAGGGCTCCTTAGGAGAGTCCCTGGATCAATATCAGTCACTGAATGCTGCAATCACCTCTTGTGTAATAGGAACAGCAATAAAAGACACCCTTTAAAATAGGACTACATATTTCCTGGAAGCTCTTTGAACTATTTCTCCGTAACTGTCAAAGGAAACCGTCCTAATGAACTGCACTGGAGCAGAGGGAAATCAAGGCAGAGCCAGGGTTTGTCAGGACTTGCTTGATCCTCATGAGCCTCACTGTGCATTTGGAGCTGAGCCCTTGAACATCAGGGCCTGGCAGGAGATTGCACAAACCTTGCCAGGAGTCAAAGGCAGAGGAAACACCCCAAGTTTCTGCAGGCATTCATGGCTCCCACTGAGGTCCCTCTCCAACACAGGCTCCTCATGCACTCCTTGCAGGAGAGAATTGGTGGCCAGGATGGCACAAAAACCTCTCAGACACTCAGTGTGGAAAGGAAAATCCAAAGCACCTTCAGCACCTTGAGTGTCTCAAAGCATTAATGAGCCCCACTGAGTGTCAGTACAAAGCTCTCCAGGGACTAATTAACGCAGATAATTGGGGCCATGATTGGACAAATATCTCCCAGAGTCTATCCAAAGGGAAACACCAAGTACCTTGAAAGAACTGAAGTACTTTGAAGCATTAATGAGCCCCACTGAGTGGTGTTACTGACAAAGCCTCTCTAAGAACTAACTACAACACATAATTGGAGGCCATGACTGCACAAAGCTCTCAGAGACTCCAAAGCAAAAGCAAAACTCCAAGTCCTTTGAAAAACCTGAAGTCCCTGCAGGGAGCATTCAGGAGCCCCCAGGGCCATTGCTGAGCAAGGCTCCCCAGGGACTCCTTCCAGCAGATCCTTGAGGCCACTGGGATGTGGGCTAGGGGGAGATGCTGAGGACAGGACAAGGGGGTGACAGTGCCCAGCCTGGGGCTGTGCCAGGAGGCCCCAGTGCCTCAGGACAAGGTGTCTCCTCCCAGCCCTTGGTGACACAGACCCTGCTGCTGTGCCCCAGGGCACCAAGACTTGGCTTCTCTTTGTCCGCAGCTGCCATCAGTGCCTGCAGTTCTCTGCTCTGCCTGGGGACACTTTCCCTGTCGTGTCCCTTACAGGGATCTCTTCAAAGTACAAGAAACTTCAGTGTTTCAATAGAACTGAGTTCTTGAGGGTTCTTGAAGGTTCTGTGACATCCCAGAGCTGGCTGTGTCATCACAGAGTAGGGTCTGAGGCCATAGAACACAGTCTGCCATCATAGAGGGTGGCTCTGTGGCATCAGAGAGTTGGTTGTGACATCACCTGGTGGCTGTGGAACATCATAGAGCAGGCTGTGACATCACAGAACAGATTGTGACATCAGAGGGTGACTTTGTGACATCAGTCTTCTGTGATGTCACAGCACTGCTGTATGACATCGCAAGGTGACATCGAGTTGGCTCTGTGACATCAAAGGGGCAGTGTCACATCACAGAGAAGGCTGTGTGACATAACAGGGGCTCTGTGACATCACAGGGGCAGTGTGACATCACAGGGGCTGTGTGACATCACGGGAGCTGTGTGAGGTCACTGGGAAGGTCACTCTGCCCCGGCCCCCCTCACAGCTCCCCCCAGAGCACTCCAACCCTGCTCGTGCACAGCGGGGTCCCCTGTCCCCCCGGATCCCCCCGCCCCCAGCCCCGCAGCCTCCCCCAGAGGATGTTCCACGAGATCGACCCCAGAGCCTGACACGGGGACGGGTGACCGGGGCCCTGGGGGTGGCACAGGGGGACAGGGACCCCCCAGCAGGGTCCCTGTGTCCCCCAGAGCCAGAGCCTGGGCCAGGGCTCCTTCACCCTGTTACGAACGAGGGCTTGAGAGCGCTGAAAAAATCCCCAGCAAGGGAGCAGCAAAAATCAGATTTAATATTAACCAACAGCAGCACAAAGTTCCTTGGCAAGAGTCGCTCTGCTCCTGACTGGACTCTTCAGGCACACCAGGGAAACAAAGCAACAACAAAACCAAACAGAACCCAGGCAATCAAACCAGAAATTAACCCAGAACTGTCCCTCTGTGTGTGTGTGTGTGACACAAGGACAGCAAGGGCAAGGATAAAAGGAACACGGCCTGAAAGCTTAACAGAGCTCAAACTTAACCGGACATTACTTATACATTAACCTTAACTGATAGTTTCAACCTCACAATTTAGCAAAAGAGCAGAGCGTAACAGCATGTAACCTAACTTAAACCTATGACTTTGCAATTTAACAGAGGATTAACATTTAACAATATTGAACTTAACATAAAACTTATATTAAAGGTAACCACTTAGCAAAAGAAAAACTCTCAGCAGCATTTAATTTAACTTAGGCCTTGTGATTTAACCTTCCCTACAGGCCTGACTGACTCAGCTATCCAAGGCACAACAACCCCTCAGAGAGCAGCATTTCTGCCACATTTCCCTAGCACAGGCACTCGTGTGTGCACACAGACACCAAGAGTCAGTGCAAGGCACCTGTGAGAAATTCCCCTGGGGCAGGAAATGCTCACTGTGGATCCTTTGGCATCTCCCTAGTGGGCAAAGGGTTGAGCCTGGAGGAGCTGGGGGATCAGCCCAGGCTCCGTCGTTGTTCAGGATCCCCAAGTGCAGCAAACGGGAGAGTTCCTGGCTGGGAGAGGCCTCACTCAGAGGGAGTCGCTGGCCCAGGAGAGCTCCAAGGGCTCCTTTTGGAGTGCTATGTGCAGGGCCCCAAGAGAGGGGCTTCAGTCCCAGCAATGGTTCATCCTGGCCGCACTTGGCATCAGCAGCTTTCTTTGGCAGTGTGAGAACAGGGATCTTGTGCCACTGAGGGAACAAAAACAGTTCCCAGGGCTGCTCCTACAGAAACCAGGAGCTGGTTGGGCAGCAGCAGTGGCTGGAGCAGTGTTTGTGATGAGCTGCAGAGGAGCTGAGCCCAGGGGCTGTTGGCCAAGGCCGAGGCCCAAGGAGCATTTCTCAGCTGGCAGGGCGGCCTGAGAAGGGGAGGGGGGAATGCAGCAGCAGAGGGCCATGGAACCAAGGGAACATTGTGACACTGTGGAGCCTTGTGACACCAAGGGACCATTGTGACACTGTGGAGCCTTGTGAGACCAAGGGACCATTGTGACACTGTGGGGCCCTGTGAGACCAAGGGACCATTGTGACACTGTGAGGCCCTGTGAGACCAAGGGACCATTTTGGCAATGTGATGCCTCATGGTGTCATGGAGACCACTTTGACATTGCTGGGCCTCATGGAACCAAGGGGACTGTACTGACGCTGTGTGACTCCATGGAATGTAGGGATCATCATGACATTGAGAGGCCGCATCGGACCAAGGGTCCATTGTGACACCACCGGGCCTCATGGAACCATGGAGACCATTATGACACTTTGTGGTGTCATGGAACCAGGCAGCCATTGTGACACTGTGGGACTCCATGGAACCAAAGGTTCACTGTGACATTGCAAGGCCTCGTGGAACCATGAAAAGACAATTAAGACACTTTACAGCCTCATGGAACCAAAGGGCTATTGTGACACTGAGGGGCCCATGGAATCACAGAGACCATTGTGACACTCAGGGGACTCATGGAGACCATTGTGACACTATGAGGCCCCATGGAATAAGCAAAGCATTGTGAGGCTGTGAAGCCTCATGGAACCAGTGAGACCATTGTGACCCTGGGAGGAGCATTGTGATATTGTGGGGCCGCGTGAAACCAAGACGCCTTTGTGACACTGCAGGGCTGCATGGAACCAAAGCTCCAGGGCGACACAGAGTGGCCTCCTGTCATCAATGGTCCATTGTGACACTGTGGAGCCAGAGGAGACCATTGTGACACAGCAAAGCCCCAGGGTCCAAAGGTCCATTGAGACATTGCAGACTTCATGGAACAGAGGAGTCACATGACATTGTGGGGCCTGGGGAACCACGGAGACCATTGTGACACTGCAAGGGCTCATGGAATCCTTGGGACCATTGTGACACTGTGGGGCCTTATGACACCTGGGGGCCACTGTGACATTTTGGGACCCCATTGAACCTGGGGGCCAGTGACACTGCAGGTCTTCTTGCAATCAAGGGGCCATTGTGACACTGCTGGAACCCATGGAATCAAGTCACCATTATGACACTGCGGGGCCCCATGGATCCAAGGAACCATTGTGACAATATGGAGCCCCATAAAACCAAGGGAAAACAGAACAGGTCTGGCTGCTTTGGCTTCCCATAGACTGCCTGACTGGTCCAAGTGACCTTTGCATGTTGAGTGTCACTTCTCATCTGCTGCTGAAACACTGAGGCTCTGTGCTTTCCTTCCAAATGGAAAAGAACTATCCTTCTGCTCCAGGCACCCATGGCCAGAATTGGGATTTCACCTCCAAAGTTCCTTACATCCAGAGATTGTTCCCATAGGCATATTGCCAGGATAAGTCTGGCTGGCAGTAATTTCACAAGGGTCACCTCTCATCCGTCCCCAAAACATTGGGAAAGGCTCCATGCTCTCCGTCCCATGGGAAAGAACTGTCCTGCTTCTCCAGGTGCCCATGGTCGAGATTGGGTTTCCACCTGCAAATTCCCTAAATCCAAACTCTGCAATTACTGACAAGTCTAGCTGGCCTTGGCCTACTGCGGCTCTCACCTGCCTTCCAAATCTTGGGGCTCTGTGCTTTCCTTCCTATGGAAAGAACTATCCTTCTCAGCCAGGTGCCCATGGGCACAATTGGGATTTCACCTCCAGCATTGCCTGTTGTGATAGACTGGAGGAGATTGTTGGCTCTAAACATTTTGTATGTGGGGGAGGAAGGGACAGGTCCAGCCTTGCCCTGCCCTGCCCTGTAAGCCCAGCCCTGCCCTGCCCTGCGACCCCAATCCCCCCAGGGACCTCCAGTGGGTTTACGGTTTCTACCTGACCTGCGGCACACTGAATCCCCAGCACTGCCATCCCACCCTGGGCACTGGGGCCCTCTTGGCTCTACTCAGTGCTGCTGCTGTACTCGGGGCACCCTAAACCCTGGTAGGGACCCGTGTCCCTGCACTCCAGGGATTGTGTGCGACTCACACTGCCCCGATCCTCCACGCACCCGGAGCTCCGTTTGGGGTTTGCGTGCTAACTCACAAATTCACCTTCCACCTTTACTCGAGTTTAGTGCACAGGGAAAACACCAGCCAGATATCTGCAAGAGGTCAGGAATTACACAAATTTTTACAGGCAAAGTACAAAAAACCAAGAAACTTTGGAAGAGGATTTCATGCAACATCCAATTACAAAGAAAACACTTATCATAGCAATAACTTCATTAACTTAGTTCATTTGACGTAGAAATCAATGAACACGTAAGCTGTTGAGGTACCCAAAAATGTTCCATATAAAGAGCATTAGAAGGAGAAGAAAGAGAGAGAGACAGACAGAAGCTCTATAGAAAGACACACATATGACTAACAGCTCCTAGGGTTCCAGCGTGTGTGAGACACAAACCCCAGGAGAAGGCAGAGTCCATACCAGGGGCTGACCTTGCACTCCATGTTTTTAACCCTCCAGGCCTTTGTGGGCCTCCCCCGAGGTGGGATTTCTGATCACACAGGCAATCAGGGCTGGGTTAGCACTGTACCCACTGTGTGACTGATTGACAGCTCATCCCAGGGTGTCTCAGGACATTGATCTCATCCATCCTCTGATAGTGACTATGGTGACACTGGGGAACCTCATGGAACCATGGGTCAGTTGTGACCAGGTGTGTCCCAGGACACCATGGTGACATCAGGGAATCTCGTGGGAACAAGTGGCCATTGTGATGCTGTGGATCCCCATGGAACCAAGGGAACACGGAACAGGCTGATGCCTTCAGTTTTAGCTGTCATATTTCCAGATTCTCTACTGCATTAGTCTGTAACTCTGGACTTCATACACAGTGTTAGCAAGTTCTCTTCACAGTGTAGTCAGACAAAACAATCCTTTTCCAGCCCCAGAACCGGACACTGTTGCAGCTTCAGGCACAAAAAGTGCAAACAACAACAAATTGAGGAAAGCAAACCGGGAGGATGGGACTGCATAATCTGAGGCTGTAACTGGAAAACTAACCCCAATATTTAAATGGACCAAACCTTATAAAAGTGTGAAAACTCCTGACCAGTCATCCATTTTGAGTGTAGCCTCAACTGGGCTCTTGTCCTGCTCAAGGTGAATCCTTTGAAGGCCTTTTAATAAATCCCAGCAAGAAGAAGAAGCCATGAGAAAGCTGACAACTCTTTGTGAGAACCGAGATGTGGAGCAGTGAAAAAAAACTTGTTTTTCCTGAGAAAGAGCTCTAGGACTGTGGAAAACAACCTACTTTCCCTGAAAAAGAGCTGTAAGACTGTGATAAACACCAGCCACCCGTATAAACTGTATTTTCCCTCTTAGACAGAAAAATGAAAACTATCTCTCACAAACAACTTTTCCTGCACATACACACCAGGGGTTTGAGTGACCAGTCAATACTGGGTAACAACTTGTTGCTGACCAACTGGGGATAGACAGGGGATGTTCTTAAAAAACTCTACGAAAAGGCCTATAAAAAGACTGTATAAAAATAGCACAGGATCGATCCTTTCTTTTTGCACCATAAAACGTGTCCTGCATCCCTCTATATTGGGCGCTGTTGCAGTGCCCTTTTATTTCATAGCTTTTTGGATGGTCTGTTCCAGTTCACCCCCTGTATGTTGTCTTTCCCCAAACTGGATTATTCCCAGGTTATATCCCTCCTCTTTTACCCTTCAATCATTATAATCCCCACCTTGTATTCCAGTGCCTTCCCTATCCATCCCTGTAAACTCTGCCCCTGTTCTGAACCCTTCCCTGTCAGTCTCCTGCAAACCCCTCCCCTGCAGGTTCCGCCCCTTGGGAATTCCCCTCATGGATGATGCCCCATTGGCCCATGTGACCTGCCCTCTCCACCCCCTTATCCCATTGGTCCCTGAGATGTATTCCCCTCCTTTTGCTCCTCCCTCCCTGATTCCCTATTGGCTCAGCGATCATGCCCACCCACAGTTCTAGTGCTCTATAAAATCCTGAGCACACTGGTGCTTGAGGCTCTTTGGTGCCTGTTCCCTCTGATGAGTAAAGCTTCTTCAGAATCTCACACCAAAGGCCTCCCTCTCCTCTTTAGTCTGCTCTCTGACGCTGACACCATTCCAGCTGTGGAGCAGGTGGCTCCAAGGTTCAGCTCTCCCTGTTTCAGGGGAAGCTGTTCCCCACTCATGGCACACGGCACCCCTGAGCCAGCTGTGTAGTCCATCACGGTGTCAGTCCGGGGCTCCTGCTGGGCTGAGTCTGCCCTCAGGCAGGGCTCAGCTTCCCCACAGCATCTCGGTGTCACCTGTGAGCCCCGAGGAGAAGACACCTTTGTGCCCTCTGCTCAGAATTTCACTGCCAGGACAGCAGGAATGCAACCCAAACCTGCCTTCAATCTGCTGGGGTGGGCAACTCCTGCACCAGCGGCTTTCCGGCCATTCTGCTGCTCATGGCCAAGACATTTTCCCTGCCCCTCTTCCAGGGGAATGCCCTGTGCCAGTTCTGCTGTGAGGCTTCCTTGGGGCGATGCTGGCACCAGTGGTTCCTTCAGTATTGGAACTGGAGTCAGCAAACATGACTGGTGAGCTCTCAGGATGGCCGGGGACAACTGATCCACCTGGCCCACCCTAAAATTCACCCAAGTCCTGCTGGAGCCGATGGACCCAGCGGCCAAGAACGACCCAAGAGCCAGGTAGAACCACTCACCCTTTTCCAGGACACTGCGGTGGCTCTACCCCACCGTGGCCAGGCATTACAGGTGACCGTGTAGGGCCCCTCACCCAGGAAACCCCAGAGCCCCACAGTGCCCCATAGACAGGTAGACCCAGCAGCCCCATCCCGCCAGGAAACCAAATTTCAAGACCAATAAATAATTTCAACATACTTTTGACATAGGAAGATTTTTTTTGGCATTTAAATTCTTTTGAGTAAATCAAGAATTTTGGGGGTGTAATATTCTATTTGCAGGGTTGCCCAACGAAGGCAGGAATGATGCATTTAACTCCATGTTCTCAGAAGGCTAATTTATTACTTTATAATACTATCTTATAATAAAGTATGCTATACTATACTATACTATATTATACTATACTATACTATACTATACTATACTATACTGAAGAACAGAGAAAGGATTCTTAGTGAATGTTCAAAAGATAATAATGAAAACTCGTGACTCTTTCCAGAGTCTCGACACAGCTTGGCCATAATTGGCCAATGAGTCAAAATAACTCACACCAGAATCCAATCAAACAATCACCTGTGGGTAAACAATCTCCAAACACATTCTGCACATGAGCACAACACAGGAAAAGTAAATGAGATAAGAATTGTTTTCCTTTTTCTCTGAGGCTTCTCAGCTTACCAGGAGAAAAATCCTGGGCAAAGGGATTTTTTCAGAGAATGTGAATGCCACAGTGTTAGAGATGAGTAATGAGATTGTTGGCTCTCCCAGTTCAAGGGTGAACATGATAAGTATGTTAAGAGAAGTTGTACAGATGTATAGTTATGTTACTGCAATGTGTCCCTCCCACCCAGCATTGTTATCCCGGGCTGATATTGGTAGTCCGGGCATTTGGGGAGGGGCAGATTGTTCCTAAGAGGCACGGCCTAGCAACACCTGCCCTCCAATGCAGTTCCACGAAAGCAGTCTACACCAATGGACAGTGACCAAGAGTCAACAGACAGCCTTTGGAAGGAGCTAGGGCTGCCTGTTGCAACAGCAAGGATATAAAAGGGAGAGCAGCCATTGTGTGGATGAGCCAGCCACGTGGTTACCAGCCACCAAGTGGGGGAGGCTCCCAGCACTGTAACTTTTTCCTTATTTAGTCCTTTTGTTATAAGTTTGATTAAGTTTTTAATAGACCTTTCAAAATATTGAGAAGTAAATGGTGATTTCTCATGGGGAGAAAAAGTTGTAAAAGAAAGTTTCTTTGAAATTACTTCTTTTTCTTTTAAACTCAGGTCATTCCTACCATGCTGACAGTGAACCACTGCCTTTCTCACCACTTGGACATCCACCCCCCCCATCAACCCACTCCCCCTGGACTCTGCACAACTCCCAACACACCATTTGTCTGGGGGAAGGCACAGACTGTGTAAAGGTAGCAAAGCCCAGACCTGGCCTGACTTCCCTGGACCACTGGAAAGGAGGAAATCCAGTTCCATGGACACACATGGACACAGAGCAAAGCTTTGCTCAAAGGATTTATTGATTCTTGATGATTGATTCTTCAGGGGAAATGGCCCAGGGCTCAAAGAGTTCAGGGGTTTTCTCCAGTGATGATCATCTCCTCATGCCACTGCAGAGGAAAAAGTACACTGGTCCTTCACACCCTAAAAGACAAACCCCAGAATCTGACCTCTGGAGCCCACTGGCACATGGATGGGCTTTGTCTCCAGCCCTGTCCCTGCAGGCACGGCTCACCTAGGCATCCAGAGAGGCAGCCAGGCGCTTCTGCCGCAGGAGAGCCTGCAGCTCTTCAGCCACAGGGGGCTGGGGAAAAGGCAGCGTTAGAGACACAATGGGGGCACCAGGCTGCACTGGGAGGCAGGGGAGAGCAGGGGGGCCTTGGGGAAGGGGCTGTGGCAGCAATGGGGTGCAGGAGCTGCTGTGCTGCTGCCCAGAAGCACTGGGCTCCTGGCCAAGAGCCACAGCTGGGGCAGGGGCTGCGTCCTGGCTCATCCAGGGGGTCCTGGGGTGACAGGGGTGGAATGCAGCAGGGCCCTGGGCAAAGGCTTCCCTGGGGAGGAGCCCTGGGGCAGGGCATTGTCTGGGCTGTCAGGAGGGGTGCACTGGGCTGTGCTGGGACACACTGGGATGGCCTGGGCTGTGGTGGCCATGCAAGGGGAGGGTCTGGCACCGGCAGAACTCATGGTACCCACCAGAGGTGTCTCCAGGACCGCGACATTGTCTAAATCCAACTGCAGAGAGACCAGTAGACCTCGCTGGTCACTGGGATGTCCCCGGTGCCAGCAAGGGATGGGGGGGCAGCACTGCCCCCCAATTCCCTGAGGGGCTGTCCTCCAATGCCAGCAGCCCACTCACCTCCCGCAGATCATCTTGGGTTCCTTCCAGGAGTGCCTGGAAAGGAGAACAAAGGCTGGGTCCGGACTGGACCTTGTGGGGCTGGGGTGGGAAATGGGTGCAGGGAGCAGGGTGCAGGCAGAGGGATGGGAATTCAGGGCCTCCAAAAAGATCTGTTTGAGGTGGGGGGAGACCCAAAAACATTGAGAGTCCAGGGGACAGGGCTGGGGGTGTGGAAGGAGCAGCGTGTGAGGTACAGGGGAGGAGAAAGGAATTGAGATGTAGGGACATGGGAGTGCAAGGGAGGGGCTTGGTGGGGACAGGAGAATGAGGACAGGTGGGGACAAAACCAACAAGACGGGGAGATGGTGTGGGATTGGGGGGTGAGTCAGGGAATTGTACAGGGGGACCCCTCTGCAGTGGCCAGGAAGAAAGGCAAAGGATTGAGGGGGGACATGAAAGGAAAGGCCTCAGGAATGGTCAGTGGGAGGGCAGCTGGGGACCCTGAATGGGACACAGAGGAGGGACCAAAAGGGTGGGATGGGAGGCCAGAAAGGGCAGGATGTGGGGACAGCGTTTGGCTGGTGCCTTACCTTGGCCTGCGGATGGAGGAGGATGGAGAAGAGCAGGGCCACGCTGAGCACAGCCACCTTCATCTTCCTCTCGCTCTGGGCAGCGCTGCCTGAGGTTGCAGCAGGTGAGGAGTACCTTTATCCCTGCCGGGACTCCTCCCCGCACCCTCCCTGCCAGCCCCCAGGCCAAAGCCCGGCTTGGCACAGCCTCCAGCCCTGGCCACGAGCCCAGCCCTGGCACAGAGTCCATCCCACCCCACCTGTGGCACAGATCCAGCCCCCTTGCTCGGCATCCCTCCAGCTTCCTGCACGGGGCAGCTGCCCCTGGAAGGGCCCAGGCACCTGGAGGGCCAAGGGGGGCAGGCAGGGAGCCAAAGGCACCTGGGGACCCTGTGGGGACAACCCCCAGTCCAACACAATCCATCCTCCAACAGCCCCCAGTGCCAGATCCCCCATCTCCTGCTGCCCCTCCCCTCCCAGAGCTTTCCCTGGGGGACACCCCAGAGCTGAGCCCGGCTGCAAACCCAACACGTGGGAGAACAAGGGGAACAAGGGACATGTGATCAGATGGCTGATTGGCATCTCAGGCACTGCAGACACTGGGGAGCACTGGGCAATGCTGATCACCTGCAGACAAGGCTGAGGGCTGGGGAATGGCTCAGCAGTGACAATGCCCACATCCACACAACCCGATACCCCTTTCCCCGCAGATGCCAAACCCGACCGAGCTCCATGCCCAGAGCACTGTCCAGAGGAGAATATGCCCTGCCCTGCCCCTCATGCTGTCACACCTGCAGCCATGGAGCCCTCCCAGAGCACCTGGGTCATGGCCCTGGCTCTGGGCCCAGGCCAGCACTGACCCCGAGCAGGATATGCCCATCCCAGGCACATGGGGAAGTGGGCGCCTGTCCCCAGGACGCCACTCGGAGCTAATTGGGGTAACAGAGGTGCCCTGTGAGGAGGAGGGGTGTTGGTGCCCTGCCAGCATCTCTGACAAGCCCTGTTTACCCAGGGCCTGAGGCACCAGGAGGACATTCAGACATCTTGGGCTTCCAGGAAGGAAAATCCACGGTGAAGTGGTTCTGAAGAGCTGTCTATGGCTGTGATTCCTGTTTGACATTCCAGGGCATTAGTGAAGGGTTCTGCACATCTCTTTCCCCAGGGACAATGTGGATCCATCAGAGAAGTCTTATGACTCAGCTGGGAAAACATTTCAGGCCACTGCCCTGACTGTTTGCTCAGGAACTCACCTAAGGAGGCGCAGGGCCCAAGGGGGAAGATTTTCCTAGGGGATTTTGCTGCTTTGTGCCCTTGGAGAAGACACCAGAGTGTCCTCATGGGGGATTCTTGACCAGATGGACAAGAGCTGTGACATCATTGGTGGGTGGGGTCACCTTGGAGAGAAATTGAGGAAGTGTCTGCAGGGCCCTAAATAGTGAATGAATGGATGAAGGAGATTCTCACTGTCCTGACCCACTATCCAGCAAAACCACATCCAAGGGAAGAGGCCTGGTGGAATCAGGGGGGAAGCAGACCTTGTTGAGCCTGGTGCACACTGGGCAGTGTGGGGTGATCCCCTGCTGGTGTCCCAGCTCTCAGTGCAATACCACCGCTCTGATGGACTGGATCCTTAAGAAACAAAAGAAGTGATCAAGCTCAGGGGAGGAGGGGATCTGGTCGCACTTCTCTTGTCTGGGAGTTTCTCTGCGAGGGGGGACATTCCATGAGAATTGGGATGCAGTAAAGGACAGGGCTGAGGGCAGCTGCTCCCTCTCTCTCTGGGCTTCGGAGGAGGACGCTGGGAGCTGCTGCTTGGAAAAAGGAATTGGTTGCTGCGGGTGGCCAGAGCAGCTTCCCCAGGCAGGTGCTGTCAGGTGCCTGCAGCACCGAAAGCGTCTCCACTTGGGGCTGCCTTGACAACTCCCCCAGCCCAGCAGATCCTGAGCCCGGATGGTGCAATCAAAGCCTCAGCAGAGGGACGAGAGGACTCCTCGCAGAGCAGATGCAGCTGGGTTTACTAAGGGAAAATCCAAGGGTCCAGGGGAAGTGAGGGTGCAGAGGGAAACAGGAGCAAGCAGGAACACAACATCTGCTGAAGGGAACCAGAGGCGAAGAGCCAGGAGCAGGACTGGGGCCAGGGTATATAACTGGAGGAAGGCAGGAGGGGTCAGGGTACAAATGATGCAATGGAGAAGGGAGCCAGGGCTGGAGATAAGGTGGGGTGACACAGGATGCACCAATAGGGGAGCAGCAATTTTTTGGAAAAAGAAGACAAAACACAGCAATTTCCTGGTGCCAAGTCTGTCACCACCCAGACCTGGTATTTGATGGCACTGCCCATGCCCAGATCTGGACATTTCCCTGTGCCACCACAGCCCAAGTGCAGCAATTTGCTGGCAAAGAAAGCCAAACCAGGCAAATACCTGGTGCCTACACCAGCCCAATCTTGTGTTTGCAAACACCACCAGTGCCCAGATCTGGAATTTTTCAGATGCCTGCACAGCATAATTCCAGCAGTTTGCTGGCACAGAAAGTTAACATTTGACAATTTCTCAGTGTCAGCACATTCCCTTCCAAGATCTGGTGTGCGCTGGTGTTGAAGATTGCAATGCAAGATGTTTTCCATTACCATCTGTATGGTAGATTACCTTTGTCAAGTAGGCAGTTTGCCTATCTCTCTCTTTGAGTGACCACATTCACACCTCCCTCGGGAGGGGACATCTGCTGATAACAGACTATTGAATGTCACTGCATGACTGATAAGAACGATAACATCCCATTGTGAGATGTTCCGCCCAGAGGGAGGAGCCAAGCATTGCTACCCAGATATAATCCAGAGGTTTTTGAGACACCGGCACGGCTTTCTCCACGGGATTCCCCAGAGGAACAGCAGCTGTCTCTTCTACCACTGGGTCTTCAGAGGAAGAATACATCCTTCTCTACAGATCCCCCCCGCTCCAGCAGAACCACATCTGACGCTTCAGGAGGGCGTCAGCCACATTTCCAATTGGACTGCCACCAACACCCTGACCCACAGGGTGTCAGGTTGGGTTCTGACTCTGTCAGTGTTGTTCTAGTGTACTGCATTGTTTATTTTATCTTTTTTTTTTTTCCTATTAAAGAACTGTTATTTCCTGCTCCCATATTTTTGCCTGAGAGCCCCTTAATTTAAAATTGATAGCAATTCGGAGGAGTGGGGAGGGTTTACATTCTCCATTTCAGGGGAAGCTCTTGCCTTCCTTAGCAGACTCCTGTCTTTCCAAACCAAGACAGATTTTGGCGCCTAACGTGCGGCTGGAGGGCACAGAAACAAAAAAGGAATAACAGTTCTTAAATAATCTAATTTTTGTGTGTAGCTATAGAAACCTCATTATGAGACGCCATGTGGTCCAGCTGGCCCTGGTTTGGGTGGCACGTGATCATGGCTGTATTTCTCCCATTTATAGGCCCTTATCTAAACATTGGTCTTATAACCAAGGCTACTGTGTCTGTTATCCGGTTTGTTTTATGGGTGAAAAAGGTGAGGAATTAATGGATTTTTAACTTCCTCTGGAAAGCAGGCACACAGATTCACAGCTGTCACACACTAACAGTATGTTTTTGAGGTTACTTTAATAATGGCACCTGCTATAAGGAAATGACACCAGGTGAAATCTTCTCCCAACCCTTCAGCCATCTCTTTGGGTCTGCCCCACCAGTTTTTGAAGGGTTCAGATCCACTCTAAATATTAATGATATCATACAGTGGCTGGTGTTGCTGATAGGCCTGCTCTATTTAACATTTAAAGAGAAGGGGTGACTAACCTGGATAAGCACCTTGACACCAACCCCAGAATCTAATACGCCATCAGAGTCTAGGGATGCTGCTGCCCCAGATCCTGACCCTGCCCCACATCCCACCCCAGATGTGAACTACCCAGATTGGCTGGGGGGTCTGGTGAAGGAGATACGTGAGATGGGCCGGATGCTGAAGGAATACACTTCCCCAGCTGGTGAGAAGCCCTTCCTCTGCCTTGAAGAGGGAAAGTCTAATAGTGCGGCAGCAGAACCCACAGATGTTACAACTGTCCAGGTTCCGGCTGAATTGCAAAGGCAGACACAGCCAGCAGCAGTTGCCCCTCTAGAAACAAAGAGATCTAAGACAAAAGCAGAGCACCCAGATAAAAGAAGGCCCTCACAACCCACAGGGGAGCCAGAGGTTGCGATCATCACCGAGTCCCTGACGTACAAAAGTCTCTGTAATCTGCACAAAGACATTGTATGACAGGGACGTGAGGCTTATACAACCTGGCTACTTCGCATCTGAGATCTTATGAGTACAAGCGTCCAGCTGGATGATGGTGAGGCAAGGAATTTGGGACCCTTGACCCACGACTCAGGTATCAATCAGATTGTTGTAAAGGAGCCAGGGTCTCTTTCCCTCTGGGAGCAGCTTTTAATGAGTGTCAGAGAGAGGTTTGTCCACAGGGAGAGAATGCAGGACCAGCACCATAGAATGTACTGGAAGACCCTTGAGGAAGGGATTCAACAGCTGAGAGAAGTGGCAGTATTGGAGGGACACTTTGGGAGGGATGGACAGCATGATAATGACCCCGACAAAGTCAGGTGCACAGGGCAAATGTTGTGGAGACTGGCAAACCTGGGACCATCCCAATACACCACCTTTATTGCAACAATTAATGCTGATAACAACCAAGAGACAGTGGGTTCTGTAGCTAACAAGCTTAAGAATTATGAAAATATGATCAATGGACTGATGCAGGCTCATGTCTCTGCTGTGATTAAGGATATCAAAGAGGAGATGAGGGAGGTGGTGAGGGAAGAGGTGAGGAGGAGCAATTCCCACATTGCACCGCTGTGAGTCACAGGCCCCAGAGTCAGAGCCCAACATTCCCCAGCTAGAGAGAGGGGGGGTACACCCCACGGGCTGACCTGTGGTTTTTTCTGCGTGACCATGGGGAAGACATGGGAAGGTGGGATGGAAAATGCACTTCTGTCCTGGCAGCACGGGTGCGTCAGCTCAAGGAGGGAAACACAAATCAAGGGAACTCCAGTAAAGTGAAGGTAGCCTCAACCTCCCATGACCGAGCTGCTGAGTATGATCTGTCAGATCCCCTGGAAGGTACCTCTACCATGAATACCCAGGGTTAGAGGGGTCCTGCCTCCAGCCAGTGAGAGGCACGGGAAAACCGGATTTTCTGCGTGGTGTGGATCTGATGGCCGGGCACATCAGAACCACAAAAGTACAATGCTTTAGTTGATACTGGTGCACAGTGTACCCTAATACCATTGGGACATGTGGGGGCAGAACCTATTTCCATTGCCTGGGTGACGGGGGGGGTCACAGCAATTGACCCTGTTAGAAGCTGAGGTGAGCCTGACTGGGAAAGAGTGGATAAAACATCCTATTGTGACTGGCCCAGAGGCCTCGTGTATTCTGGGCGTAGGTTTCCTCCTGAACGGCTATTACAAAGACCAAAGGGACTCAGATGGGCTTTTGGCATAGCTGCTGTGGAGGCAGAAAACACCAAGCAGTTGAACACTTTGCCTAGACTATCAGAAAACCCATCTGCAGTAGAACTCCTGAAGGTGGAAGAGCAAAGACCACCAATTGCCACCTAGACAGTGCATCGCCGGCAGTATCAGATGAATCAAGATGCCATGATCCCCATCCACAAAATGATCCGTGAGCTGGAGAGCCAAGGGGTGGTCAGCAAGACCCACTCACCCTTCAACAGCCCCACTTGGCCTGTGCACAAGTCTGACAAAGAATGGAGATTGACAGTGGACTATTGTGGCTTGAATGAAGTGACTCCACCACTGAGCGCTGCTGTGCCAGATATGCTGGAACTCCAGTACAAGCTTCAGTCCAAGGCAGCAAAGTGCTTTGCCACCATTGACATTGCTAACACATTTTTCTCCATTCCTTTGGCAGCAGAATGCAGGCCTCAGTTTGCTTTCACCGTGAGGGGAGTGCAGTATACCTGGAACCGACTGCCCCAGGGGTGGAAGCACAGCCCCACCATCTGCCATGGACTGATCCAGGCTGCACTGGAAAAGGGTGAGGCTCCAGAGCACCTGCAGTACATCGATGACATCATTGTGTGGGGGAACACGGCAATGGAAGTATTTGAGAAAGGAGAGAGGATCATCAGGATTCTGCTAGAAGCCAGCTTTGCTATCAAGAAGGACAAAGTCAAGGGACGGGCCTGAGAGACCCAGTTCCTGGGAGTAAAGTGCCAAGACGGACTGCATCAGATTCCCACTGAGGTCATCAACAAAATCACCGCGATGTCTCCACCAACTAGCAAGATGGAAAATGGAAACAGAAGCTTTCCTGGGTGCCATAGGTTTTGGAGAATGCACATTCCTGAATACAGTCAGATTGTGAGCCTTCTTTACCTGCAAGAGGAACGAGTTCCACTGGGGTCCTGAACAGCAACAAGCCTTTGCCCAGATCAAGCAGGAGATCGCTCATGTGATTGCCCTTGGCCCAGTCAGGACAGGAGCAGAGGTGAAGAATGTGCTCTACTCTGCAGCTGGGAACCATGGCTTGTCCTGGAGCCTTTGGCAGAAGGTGCCTGGGGAGACTCGAGGCCAACCACTGGGATTTTGGAGTCAAAGATACAGAGGGTCTGAAGCCAACTCCACTCCCACAGAGAAGGAAATCTTGGCTGCCTATGAAGGAGTCCAGGCTGCCTCAGAGGTGACTGGTACAGAAGCACAACTCCTCCTGGCACCCTGACTACCGGGGCTGGGGTGGATGTTCAAAGGCGAGGTTCCTTCCACCCACCATGCCACTGACATGACATGGAGTAAATGAATTGCTGTTATCACAGAGTGCTCCTGTGTTGGAAACCTGAATCGCCCTGGGATTCTGGAAATAATTACAAACTGGCCCAAAGGTGAGAACTTTTGTCTGACTGATGAAGAGGAACAAGGACCAGTGACACGTGCTGAAGAAGCTCCTCCCTAAAACCAACTGCCACAAGAGGAAACACGCTACGCTCTTTTCACTGATGGTTCCTATCTCATCACAGGGATGAACCAGAAGTGGAAAGCAGCCGTATGGAGCCCCACCCGACAGGTTGCACAAGCTACCAAAGGAGAGGGTGGATCAAGTCAACTTGCAGAACTCAAAGCTCTTCAGCTGGCCCTGGACATTGCTGAGAGAGAGAAATGGCCAAAGCTCTACCTTTATACTGATCCATGGATGGTAGCCAATGCTCTTTGGGGCTGGTTGGAAAGGTGAAAAAAAGCCAACTGGCAGCCTAGGGGAAAACCCATCTGAGCTGCTGATGAGTGGAGAGACGTTGCCGCTCGGTTAGAGAAGCTACCTGTGAAAGTCCACCATGTGGATGCTCATGTTCCCAAGAGTCGGGCTAATGAGGAACACCGAAACAACAAGCAGGTAAATCAGGCAGCAAAGATAGAGGTGTCAAAGATAGACTTAGATTGGCAACATAAGTGGGAGTTGTTCTTTGCTCAATGGGCCCATGATGCCTCAGGTCATCAGGGTAGAGATGCCACCTATAAGTGGGCACAAGACCAAGGGGTGGATCTAACCATGGACAGTATTTCTCAGATTATCCATGACTGAGACGTGTGCTGCCATCAAGCAGGCCAAGCGAGTGAAGCGTCTCTGGCAGGGTGGGCGGTGGTCCAAGTACAAGTATGGGGAGGCCTGGCAGATTGACTCCATCACACTGCCCCAGACACGCCAGGGCAAGCGCTACGTGCTGACCATGGTGCAAGCCACCACTGGATGGTTGGAAACCCACCCTGTGCTTCACGCCACTGCCTGGAACACCATCCTGGGCCTGGAAAAGCAAATCCTGTGGAGACATGTCACCCCTGAGTGAATTGAGTCAGAAAATGAGACCCATTTCAAGAATGGCCTTATCAATGCTTGGGCCAGGGTACATGGTATTGAATATATCATATTCCTTATCATGCACCAGCTGCCGGGAAAGTTGAACAGTGTAACAGACTACTTAAAACAACCCTGAAGGCACTCAGGGGGGGACTTTTAGAAATTGGGAAATGAACTCAGCAAAAGCCAGCTGGACGGTCAACACCAGAAGCTCCATAAATTGAGCTGGTCCTGCCCAGTCTGAACCCCTGCACACAGTGGATGGAAATAAAGTCCCTGTTGTACACATGAAAGGTATTTTAGGAAGGACTGTTTGGATTGATCCCATCTCAGGCAAAGACAAAACCATCCATGGAATTGTTTTTGCTCAATGACCTGTTTACACTTGGTGGGTAATGCAGAAAGATGGAGAAAGCCATTGTGTACAACAGGGAGACCTAGTCTTAAGTGAGAACTGTGTGAAATATTTTTGTTGTTGTTGTTGTTGTTTGGTTTTTTTTTTTTTTTGTGGTGCAGATGGAAATAGAAAAAAGGGTGGATAATGTTGAAGATTGCATGCAAGATGTTTTCCATTACCATCTGTATGGCAGATTACCTTTGTCAAGTGGGCAGTTTGCTTTATCTCTCTTTGAGTGACCACATTCACACCTCCCTCGGGAGGGGACATCTGCTGATAACAGACTATTGAATGTCACTGCATGACTGGTAAGAATGATAACATCCCATTGTGAGATGTTCCGCCCAGAGGGAGGAGCCAAGCATTGCTACCCAGATATAATCCAGAGGTTTTTGAGACACAGGCACGGCTTTCTCCACGGGATTCCCCAGAGGAACAGCAGCTGTCTCTTCTACCACTGGGTCTTCAGGGGAAGAATACATCCTTCTCTACAGATCCCCCTTGCTCCAACAGAACCACAAATGATACTTCAGGAAGTCTGCAGCCACATTTTCAATTGGACTGTCACCAACACTGTGACCCACAGGGCGTCAGGTTGGGTTCTGACTCTGTCAGTATTGTTCTGGTGTACTGCATTGTTTTATTTCATCCTTTAATTTTTTTCTTTTCCCCCTTAAAGAACTGTTATTTCCTGCTCCCATATTTTTGTCTGAGAGCCCCTTAATTTAAAATTGATAGCAATTCGGAGGGGTGGGGAGGGTTTACATTCTCCATTTCAGGGGAGGCTCCTGCCTTCCTTAGCAGACTCCTGTCTTTCCAAACCAAGTCACCAATGAACTCCTACCAAATTCGGTGAAACAAATTCCTTGGTAAAGGCCGCCTGGCTTATTGCTTGAAACCTGGCTCCCCGGTTGCAGACGGGGCAAAGAGCTCCGGAGTGGAGTGACCACCCACTCCGTTCTCGCCGTAAATGTGGCCCCAATTCGATGGCTCAAAATCCGTATTTTGTCCTTAGGGGGGCGGGGGTGGGTGGTCTGGGGGCTGCCAGTACGCCTGTCCAGGGTATCGGTGGGCACTCAGACTCAGATCCTAGCCTCCCACGAGACACTGAACTGTTTGTGCTTGGTGAGGGAAGCGGCAAAAAGGTGAGTGAAGGCACACGAGAGGCATTGCCTCTAGTGCCTGGGGAACACGGAGGGCAGTCACCGGATAACATGGTGAAGGTGACTGTTCCTGACAAAAATCCACCTTGTCCCTGTTGTGTGGTACCCGGGTAAACTCTGTGTTAAGCCTGATTGAACATCTAAAGGAGTCGCACTGGAAAAGGAGGGTTTGCTTTCGGTGTGCCAAGTGTGTAAAGGGAAATATTAACTATCATTTGTCATTTTGCAAAATGCAGAGGTCCAGAAACTGAAAGGGTTCCAGCTGGAGAGTGGATCTGTGAAGTATGCGTCAGAGACTTCAGAACCAAAATTGGCCTGGGACAACACAAAAGATTGGCACACCCATTGATAAGAAACCAAAGGATCATTACTTCCCAACTGAAAGAAACATCAAATCCAGGAGCCCACAAAAGATGCTGGACAAAAGAGGAGGAAGAACTGCTGATAAGACTGGAGGCACAGTTTGAGGGAAACAAAAACATTAATAAACCTATCGCCGAACACATAACAACAAAAACAGCTAAGCAAATTAGTTACAAAAGAAGATTGCTGCCTAGGAACCAACAGATGGAGCTGACAGAGGACCTGAGGTGAGTCATCACACCAGGAGAGCAGCTGAAGGCATGGGAATGGAGCCTGGGTTGAGTCAGCAATCCCAGGCAAGAACCGTGGACAATGGACCTGGGGAGAACCATCCACCAGGGAGGCCAGCTGCCAGAGAGAAAACAATGGATAAATTAAGACGACGCCCTGATAAGGACAACCGCCGCCAGAAACCAGCAGAGGGCGGGGCAGCTGCAGGCTCATTACCAAAAGACAGTCAAGGAATGCTTATCAGCTGGAGCAATTAACCACTTCCCCAGAGCATTCAAGCAATTGATGGACAGCCAGGAGATGCTGACAATGATTAATCAGGCAGTGCAGGACTGCTTTGGATGCCTAGAATCAATAAGCCAGATAAGAACCGCTACACGTGGTAAAATGGGAAGGAGACCCGGGAGAAGCAACCAAGAAAGCCATTTCAGAAGTGGATGAAGGACAGAGCGATCAAAAAATGTAATTACCTTTGCTTTCAGCATTTATTCCATCTTGACAGGGGGAAACTAGCAAAAATTATTTTGGATGACGTAGAGTGTTTGTCCTGGGATATATCATCCAGTGAAATTTACTCGGTATTTAAAGCCAGATGGGAAACACCTGGTACTTTTGCTGGCATCAGGGACTTTGAAATTAATGGGAAGGCAGACAACAGCACCTTCAGAGGCTTAATCATGGCCAAAGAAATTGAAAGAAATGTGCAGGAAATGAGCAAGGGCTCGACTCCAGGTCCAGATAGGGTTACTCTTGGGGACATCAAAAAGATGGATCCCAGGTATTCCCGGACGGCTGAGCTCTTCAACTTATGGTTAACATCTGGGGAGATCCCAGACATGGTGAGGGGGTGCAGAACTGTTTTGATTCCCAAATCTACAAAACCGGAACATTTAAAGGACATTAATAACTGGAGGCCTATCACAATCAATTCCATCTTGTTGAGACTATTCTCCAGGATTGTAAAAGCAAGGCTGAGCAAAGCGTGCCCCCTCAACCCAAGGCAAAGAGGCTTTATTAGAGCAGCAGGATGCTCTGAAAACCTGAAACTCCTGCAAACTATACTTCAGACTGCCTAAAGTGAACACAGACCACTGGGTGTTGTATTTGTGGACATCGCCAAGGCTTTTGACACCATAAGCCACCATCACATCATACATGCTTTGCAGCTGAGGGGAGTGGATCCCCACATCATTGGCCTGATGAACAATATGTACAAAGACATCAGTATGTATGTCACCACAAAAATGAACACACACACAGACAAAATCCAGATCCGGGTTGGAGTAAAGCAGGGTGACCCGCTGTCACCCCTTTTATTTAACCTGGCAATGGACCCCCTGTTGTGCAAGCTGGAAGAGAGTGGTAAAGGATTCCACTGAGGACAGAGTAGTATAACAGCAGTGGCATTCGCCGACGATCTGGTCTTGTTGAGCGACTCCTGGGAAAACATGAAAACAAATATCAAGATATTAGAGACCTTCTGCGATTTCACCGGTCTCAAAATACAAGGGGAAAAGTGCCACGGCTTCTACATCAAGCCCACAAAAGACTCTTACACCTTCAATAACTGCGCTGCATGGACCATCAACAGCGCACCCCTGAACATGATCAACCCCAGGGAATATAAGAAATACCTTGGCCTACACTTTGACCCCTGGACTGGGATAGCAAAAGCCAACCTCCCCACAAAACTAGAATTCTGGCTTGAATGAATTGATCAAGCTCCACTTAAACCTCTGCAAATACTTGATATCCTCAAAACATACACCATCCCTCGACTGACCTACCTGGCTGACCATTCACAAATGAAACAGGGGCCCTTTAAGCCCTTGACCAGAAGATCCGAACAGCGGTCAAGGACTGGCTGCAACTACCTCCGTGCACCTGCAGTGCCATCTTGTACTCGAGCACGAAGGACAGCGGTTTGGGCGTCACCAAGTTGGCGGGACTGATCCCCAGTGTACAGGCCCGGAGACTGCACTGGATTGCACAGTCCTCGGATGAAACAATGAAGGAGTTCCTAGAGAAAGATCAAATGGAACAACTGTATAAGAAATTGTGGATTCAAGCTGGAGGGGAAAGTGAGAAGATAACCTCAATTTGGGAAGCACTCCCGGCGAATGAACCACCCAACAGTGCAGACACAACCTCAGAGTGGGAAGCACCGACCCTTAAAACTAAATTTCCTAAACCTTGTGATTGGCGGAGAAAAGAATTCAAGAAATGGACCAAATTAGTATCCCAAGGCCGTGGAGTTAAAAGCTTTGAAGGTGATAAAATTAGTAGTGATTGGCTCCAATACTATAGATGCATTCCTCACAGGAAACTCCTCACTACACTACAACTTAGGGCCAACTTCTACCCCACAAGAGAATTTCTCTCCTGGGGTAGAGAGGAAAATTACATCAAGGCCTGGAGGCACTGTGATGCGGACAACGAAACCTGCGCCCTCATCCTCGGCTACTGCCCAGTGATTCAGGACGCTCAAATCAAGAGGCACAATCATATCTGTGAAAGGCTTATTGAGGAGGCGACGAAGAGGGACTGGGTAATGTTCAAAGAACCACCCATAAGGGAAACCATCAAGAAGCTGTACAAACCAGATCTGATATCTGTTAAGGACGGACGTGCATTCATCGCGAAAGTGACAGTACGATACGAAGCCTCCAGAACATCTCTGGAAGAAGTGGCTGCAGAGAAAGTAAACAAGTGCAAACATTTGGAAACCAAGGTGCAAAGCCTCACCAACGCAAAGGACGTTGTTTCTATGGGCTTTCCCCTTGGAGCGCGGGGGAAATGGTACAAGGGGAACTTTGAACTTTTGAGTACACTTGGCCTCTCCAAATCGAGGCAAGCAATGGTTGCAAAGACTTTATCCACAGAAGCACTCCTATCGTCTGTGGAGATTGTACATATGTTCACCAGTAGGGCCAGACGATTACACAATTCAGGGTAGTGAATTTTTGCATTTTTTGTACTTTGTAATGTTTTGTAGATTTTTATTACTGTTTTAATATGTTGATTTTTGTATGCAATTTTTTTTTTTGGTATCACTTTTACATTTTAATAAACTAGAGAGTAGCTAGGTTCGTAAGGAAGCCACAAGCCAGTTAGGTAGCTCATAGTGAGTAGGGACAAAGACTTTAATTCATAACGCATCAATTACCACCCGATTCAGACCAATTTACTGTATTTGAAACAATTTACCGGATTTGTCCAAGGTGGACGGGCCACCTTTATTTAACCCGGAAAAGGAACATATATTATTTATATGTGTTTGAAAAATAGCCAAATGCCTCATCATCTAATTAGTGACGTGCATGAATGGATGAATGGATTCCCACTGTCCCTACCTACTATCCAGTGAAACCACAGCAAAGGGAATGGGCTTGGCAGAATCAGCGGGGAAAGAAGACCCTGTTGAGCTTGACTCTAGTCTGGCACTGTGAAGAGACATGAGAGGTGTAGAATAAGTGGGAGGCCGGGCATACGCTCAGCAGTGCGGGGTGACCCGCTCGCTGGTGTCCCGGCCATTGGTGAAATACCACTACTCTGATTGTTTTTTCACTTACCCGGTGAGGCGGGGGGGCAAACCCTGAGGGGGGCTCTCGCTTCTGGCGCCCACCCCCAGGGTGGCTAACGGCCACTCTATTGGATAGTGAACCCCCATCTCCCAGTCGCTCTATCGACTGATCTGCCTGCAGGCACAGGAATGAGGCTGAGCACTCAGACATCTCTTAGTGGGCAGCAGAGGGCACAGCCGCACAGCAGCCAGTCCTTTCAGGAGTCTTGGCAGCCACGGCAGGGCACGGAGGGGCTGCAGGGTGCTCATTTAACACAGCCAGGCTGCTCCGGGCACCTCCACCACTGACTCCAGGGACGGCACACTCAGCTGACGGCGCCCTCCCGCCAGGGGCAGCGGCACGGCCCCGGGTGACATGGGGACATCCTGCTGGGAAAACACCTCTGCCAAGGGTGGCAGCACAGTCCTGAGGGCAGCGGGGCACTCCCTGGGCAGGTCACTCTCACCTGGGGAGGCTCCACGGCTCTGCCTGGTGGCCTCCTGGTGGGCTGTGCCTTCTGCACTCATCCTCTTCCCTTGCTCATCCAGCACAGCGTCTGCTCTCCCTGCTGCCTTCCCCAGTGCCCTGCTTTCTCCGTTAGCCTTGGTGGAGAGCCAGTGAATGCCCCATCCTTGGAAACATTCCAGCTCAGATGGGGTCTGAGCAACATAATGGAGTGAAAGATGCCTCTGCCCCCACCCCACAGGAGGCCCTGTGGTGTCAACTACTGGAGTGGTCAGGGTCTCTTGTAGGACGCAATTCCCCCAGAGAGCAGAGAGAACACAAACACCACAGCTGGCAGGAACACCCTCCATGGAGATAGGAATATTCTGGATCAACAGGCTCAGGCTGCTGACTTTTGCCCCCTTGTAGATGGACACAAGTGTCTGAAGTTACTGAGAGCCAGGAGGCCCCACAGTGTCTCTGAGTCCCCTTGGTTCCCTGTGATCACACAGTGTCCCAGTGTCCCTTTGGTTCCATGAGGCCCCACAATGTCACCAGAATCCCGGGACACAACAAGGTTCTGGGGGATCCCAATGGATTGTTGGTTCCAACTGGCCTCACTGAGTCACAAGGGCCTCTGGATTCCTTGAGACTCCACAGTGCTACCGTGTCCCTTTGGTTCCACAAGCGACAGCTTCACAATGGTTCCTGAGCATCTTTAGGCACCAGAGTCTCAGAGCATCCCCTCAGTTCCATGAACTCCACAGTGTCACAATGTCCCCTTTGTTCCATTTAGTTCTGCAGTGTCACAAGGATTCCTGGAAAGAATGAGGCCCTGAGGTATCACAATGGATGGTTCCATGAAGTCCCAGAGTTTCACAGTCTCCTCTTGCTTCCATGGATTCTACAAGACCCTGGAGTGTCACAGGGCCCCTACAGTCCCATGAGTCTTCACAGTGTGACAATGTCCCCAGGAGACACTGCAGTGTGACAATGTCCCCAGGAGGCAGTGCAGTGTCACAGAGGAGCAGCACTGGAGTGGGCACAGCACCAGGGGAGGTTTGGCAGTGCTTCCATGTCTGTGACACAACAGTGGTGGCAACACCAACGTTCCCATCTCTAAGATAACACAGATGTTCAAGACCGAGCATTCCCCTGTCAGTGACACCCCAGTGGTGGCAACCTCAAAGTTCCCCTGTCTGTGACATGACAGCAGTGGCAATAGCAATGTGCCCCTGTCTATGACACCAAAGCAATTGCAAGCCCAGTGTTCCCCTCTCTGTGACACCACAGAGGTGGCACCCGCAGCATTCTCCTCTTTATGACAGCACCACAGTGGCAACACCAACATTGCTCTCTCAGTGACACTGCAGGGGTGGCAGCCCCAAATGCTCCCCTGTGACACCACAGCAGTGACTCCCCCAACATTCCCCTCTCTGTGATACCACTGAGTTGGCAGTTCCAGCATTGACTTCTGTAGGACACCACAGGGGCAGCAGCCCCAAGATTACCCTGTCTTTGAGCCCGCAAGGATGGCAGCCCCAACATTCCTCTCTCTATGATACCACAGCAGTGGGAGCCCAAGAATTCCCCTGTCTGTGGAACCCTAGCAGTGTCAGCCCCAACATTTCCCTCTCTGTGACATCATAGTTGTGGCAGCCCCAAGTCCCCCTCTCTGTGACACCAGAGCAGTGGAAGGCCCAGAGTCCCCTGTCTGTGACACCACAGCTTTGGCAGCCCCAACATTCTCCTCTCTATGACTCCACAGCAGAGGCAGCCCCAATGTTCTCCTCTCTATGACTCCACAGCAGAGGCAGCCCCCAGCCCCCAGCATTCTCATGTGTATGATACCATTGTGGTGGCAGCCACAACGTTCCTCTCTCTGTGACGCCTCAGTGGTGGCAGCCTCAGTTGTCCCTTCTATGACACTACAGCAGCACCCACCCCAACATTCCCCTCTCCATGACACTTGAGCTGTGGCAGCCCCAGAGTTCCCCTCTCTGTGACATCACAGCTGTGGCAGTCCCGTTGTCCCGGTTTCTGTGACACCACAGCAGTTGCTGCCCGAACGTTCCCCTCTCTGTGACACTGCAGCTGTGGCAGCAGAACTAAAACAGAAGCAGCAGACGTGGAAGAACAGGGGAGCAGGGGAGGAGCAGAGAAGGAGCAGTGGAACAGTGGTAGATGAGCAGTGTTGGAGCAGCAGTGGAGCAGTGGTGGAGGAGCTGAGGAACCGTGCTGAAACTGCACCACACAGCTTTTGAACAGCAGTGGAGTGAGCATGGAAAAGGAGGAACAGTGGTGGCACAGGAACTACAGCCATGGAACAGTGGTGGCACAGGAACTGCAGCCGTGGAACAGTGGTTACACAGGAACTACAGCCATGGAACAGTGGTGGCACAGGAACTGCAGCCGTGGAACAGTGGTGGCACAGGAGCTACAGCCATGGAACAGTGGTGACACAGCTCCACAGCTGTGGAGCGGTGCCTGAGATGCTGAAGCTGTGGGACACAGAGCGGCTCCCAGCGCTATGTCCTGCAGGAGCCGGTCCCGCACACACCACAGCGATGCCCCTCTGGCTGAGCCAGAGCTGGGGGCACAGGTAGGAATTGCTGCTGGGCTGTGCAAGGCGTGGATCGAGTGCAATTAATGGTGACCTGGGCATTTGATCCAGCTCGTTGTGGCTGCTTTTGTGCAGTCAGGACCATTCCAGTTCATCTGAAGTCATGAGTCATGAACTCAGGAGAAACTTGGGACATAAGGAATCAAAGTGCCTTCTGTCCTGCTGTCTTGGTTTGAAAGACAGGTGCCTGCTAAGGAAGGCAGGAGCCTCCCATGAAATGGAGAATGTGAACCCTCCCCCTCTGAATTGCTATAATTTTAAATTAAGGGGCTCTCAGGCAAAAAATAAAAAGTATAGGAGCCAGAAATACCAGTTATTTAATAGGGAAGAAAATAAAAGGATAAAATCAACAATGCAGTACAGTCAAACAACACTGACAGAGTCAGAACACAACCTGACACCCTGTTGGTCAGGCTGTTGGTAGCAATCCAATTGGAAATGTGGCTGCAGTCCTCCTGGAGTGGCAGGTGTGGTTCTGTTGGTGCAGGGGCTCCCATAGAAAAGGGTGTAGTCTTTCTCTGAGGGTCCAGTGGAGGAAAAGGCAGCTGCTATTCCACTGGGAAATCCAGTGGAGAAGTTGTGCTGCTATTCCAGAATCTCCAGATTCTATCCAGTTAGGAATGCTTGGCTCTTCCCTCTGGGCAGAGAATCTCCCAATGGGATGCTGTAATTCTTATCAGCCATGCAGTGACATTCAATAGGCTGTTATCAGCAGATGCCTTCACCCCTGGAGGGAGGAGTGGTTGTGGAAGAGATAAGGAAAACTGCCATAGAGATGGCAAATAAAATCCATTTTGCCTTGCAATCTGGGACACCTGCAGAGGAAGACATCTTGGTAGAAGTTGAATGATTTCTGCTTTGGGAACCAAAGTGGGTCAATTATTGGCCTGTGGTTTGTTCTCATCCAGAAAGATGTTCCAAAGTACTGCAATTTGGAAATAAAACCAGGAACGTGCTTCTTCATCTGGATATTGCATATGGACTATAGAGCTATTTGTGGTCAATATGATAAGAAAACAACTGGAAATCTTTTCTTGATTTCACTCTTTCTTCCAGTCTCTGGGATTAGGCCTCCAACACTCCCTGCAGGTCTTCTTTCCATAATCTGCTCCTCCGGAGTTGGGATGTGACAAATCAGCAGTGGGAAGAGGGAGGACAATGGACCATTACAACTGCAAACTCCGGGTTTTATAGTCTTTGGATTTCCAGTGCTTAGAAATTGTCATGTTTTCAACTGTCTGAACATATCCCACATTTGTCACTTTTTCCGTGGCAGAAAACCTTCCTTTGGCCTTATTTAGGAACCGACCCTGGGAAACACCTCAGTGCAGATGCTTTTTTGTTGGTTTTGCTAAGAGATGACAAGAAAATGAGTACACAGGGCACAGATGAGAGTAGGGAAGAAACAGTTCCTTTCTTTTCTCTTCCTTGTGGAAACTCTCCTCTAGAGGTTGTGCTCCAGCCGGAGACGTCCTGGGCCAAGGGCTGAGGGAAGCAATTCAGCTGAGGCAGTTGAGGCATCTCCTCCCTGGTCTGTAGCCCTGGGGCTGGGAGGGGACACGGGTGCCCCCCTTGCAGCCCTTGCAGCCCCTGGAATGGGGGATTCCTCCTGCCTCTTCCAGGTGCTGCTGATCCTGGCGTTAGCCCTGGCCTGGCTGCTCCTGCTCTGAGCTCCCTGCCATGGTCATTGCTGGTGCTGGAGGGCAGGAGGGAGGGATTCAGTGCAAACCTTAGAGGCGCCAGTGGGCTCAGAGATGGCTGGAGGTGACAGTGACAGAGTGACGGGAGGTGCAGATGGACACAGGGGCAAGACAACACCCCAAAGAAAACCTCTTGGAAATTTGGGGGACTTTGAGTGTAAAATACACATGAACACAGACACACAGACAAAGAATACTGCAAAGCATTTCCCAGCTATCTTAGGTTGGACAGTGGGGGTGTATTCTATTCCTATCTGATGGGGCAGTTATCTTATGTTAATTGGGCAGTTTTCTTTATCTCTTTCACAACCCAACCTCCCTCCCAGGAGATATCTTTTGTTAATGGGCCATTGAGTGCCACTGCATGACTGATAAAATTCCATCATCCCATTGTGAGAAGCTCCACCCAGAGGGAGGAGCCAAGCATTCCTACCTGGATATAATCAGAGGGCTGGAAGACCAGAGTCAGCCTTTTCCACTGGATTGCCAGAGGAAGACCAGGCCCAACACCACCACCACTGGATCTTCAGAGGAAAACCCCACTGTTCTGCAGGATCCCTGCCACCGCCACTGTGACCCACAGGGTGTCAGGTCGTATTCTGAATCTGTCAGTGTTTTTTCCTTGTACTATTGTGTTTATATTTTAATTTTCCTGCTAAATAGCTGTTATTCCTATTCCCATATCTGTTTCCTTAGAGCTCCATAATTTCAAAATTATAACTGTTTGGAAGGAGGTTGTTTACATTTTCCATTTGAAGGGAGGCTCTTGCCTTCCTTAGCAGACACCTGTCTATTCAAACCGAGACAATGCCCCAGGACACCCAGGCGGGTGAGGAGGAAGTCAGTGCCCCTTTCCCCCTTTCTCCTGCTCCATCTCCCAGCCCAGCACAGCCCCCAGCTGCAGGACAACCTCACTGCCAATGCCGTCCTGCCGGGGAAGCACTGGGGAGATCTCCTTCCCCTTCCTTTTGTCACGGAGGCAAATCTCATCCTCTCTTTGTCCTTCCTGCCCCAGACAAGGAGCTGAGGATGGAAACCAGGGTGGACAAATCCCCACAGCAGAACCTCGTGGAAGAGGCTGTTTTGCTCAGCTCCATGGCACAAGAATCCAATGGAGAGGAAAAGCCCTGGAGATCCCACAGGAAGAGGGGCTGCAAACCCAGCCCAGTGTGCTCTGAGGAGGAAAGACCCACCCTGGGCCAGGAAGGTGGACGGAACTTCAGCCAGAGCTCGGAGCTGGTGGTGCATGAGCAGCTTCACAATGGGGAGAATCCCTACAAGTGCTTGGAGTGTGGGAAGAGCTTCAGGCAGAGCAGCACCCTGATCCGCCGCCAGGTGATCCACACCGGGCAATGGCCCTACAAGTGTGAGGAATGTAAGAAGGGCTTCAGCTGCAGCTCAGAACTCATCAGGAACCAACGCATCCACACTGGGGAGAGGCCCTACGAGTGTTCCCATTGTGGGAAGAGGTTTCGGATCAGCTCTCATCTCCTCCTGCATGAGCGGATTCACACTGAGGAGAGGCCCTTCCACTGCCCTGAGTGCGGGGAGGGATTCCAACACAACTCCCACCTCAGCATCCACCAGCGCACCCACACCGGGGAGAGGCCCTACAAGTGTCCCCAGCGTGGGAAGAGCTTCTCAAACAGCTCTACCTTGTCCCGACACCAACGGAGGCACCGGTAAGGGAAGCCCTGCGTGTGCTCAAACTACAGAAGGAGCTTTGTGCGCTGGCGCAGCTTCATCCCCCATGGGAGGACCCACATTGGTCAGAACACTGGTGACCCACATTCCCAGTGATCCATGTTGGGAGGAGACCTGGCTGGTTATCCTTTTGGCCCTAATTTTCTTCTGATTTGTCTTTATCACTTAAAAACACCTGAAACAGGACTAAAATGAAAGTAATTGATCAAGGATGTCTGAAGTCCCACCATTTAACAGGTATTTGAGGTGGAATTTATGGTTTGTGAACATTTGTTCTGTAGGATTTGTGGGTTCTTGGGAGATTTCAGCAAGTGTTCTCCATATCTTTGCACTCCAGAATTCCAGATAGATTGGTCTGTCACCTCAAAATGATTCAATCCCATTGAAAACACCTCAATTTTACCCCAAAATTGACCAATCCATGTCAAAATGCCTTATTCCCACCTAGGAAAAATTCAGTCCCATGACAAATCTACTTGATTCCACAGTGTCCAGGGTGAGAGGGGGTTGGAAGGAGATTGGGAGAACTGGCATCCAAATTTGAGGGTGTGGGATTGGGATTGTGTGGGGCTGGGTGTGTGGCCTGTATTTTGATAGTAAATAAAACTTCCAGAATGACTTATTTCTGTCCCATTCATTTTTTGTCAGTTCCAGTTTGTTTTTCAGAGTGCCACCTTCGCAGCTGTTTGTGTTTTGTGCCCTTCTTTCTCTCCTGCCTTTCTTTGCCTGCTCTGTTTCTCTCTCAGTGTCTCTCTTGACCCAGGGCAGCTCCCACCAAAGACCCTGCCCTGATTTATTTCCCACTCCCGGAGCTACAACAACCACAGGTGAAGCTATGAAGGCTGGCAGTGAAATGTCACTGTAAGATCGTGCTCCACTTGGAGCATCTTTTCCTGCCTGGGAATGGGAATTCCAGCCCCTGGCAGTGTGTGCCATGGATCCCAGAGGGGCATTCCCGAGGCTCCCCGGGTGCTGCTCCTGCCGTGCCTCCCAAGGAGCTCTGCAGGGCCAGTGGACAAGGTCCAGCAGCTCTGTTGGTTCTGCAGTGCCACAAGGGCCCCTGGGTCCATGAGTGTCCTTACTGCCAACAGCGGTTCCTTGGTTCCCATGATGCCCTGCTGTGTCACCATGGATATTTGGTGCCATGAAGTTCTTCAGTGTCACAATGGCTTCCCTCGCTCCATGAGCTTCCGCAGTGTTACCATGTCTTCCTTGGATGGGCAGTGTTACCATGGGCCATTGTCTCCATGCAGCCTCGCTGGGTCACCATGGACTCCTTGGTTCCACGAGGTTCTGGGGGTGTCTCCATTGTCTCCTGGGATCCACAGTGCCACCATGGACCGCTGGATCCACGTGGCCCTGCTGTGTCACCATGGCCCCTTGGTTCCATGGGACCCCAGGGTCATAATTGACTCCTTGCTTCCATGTCACCTCCTCAGTGCCAAAATGGCCCCTTCGTTCCATGAGGAACAAAAAAGTTTTGTAGAAACTTTGAAAAATCAATACACCTGGGAGCATCTGTTTGCATTCAAGAGAGAGGCAAAAGGTGAGGATGGCAGGAGCAGCTTCATCTGCAACAGAGATCCAGGGAAACGACAGGGACAGAGAATTCAGGTGCAAGACTCAGAGAATTCTGCTCCCAGAGATCATTTCTGCTCACACTGTCCCTTGTAGAAAGGTGACATCATTCCAGGCAGTCTGGACTGAGCGGGTTGTTTCTGAGGTGGGTTTGTTTTTCAGGAAACCCACTCAGGGTTTTCCATTTGTTCTGGTTTGAAAGCAAAACCAGAGAGAGACTCGATGTCAGAAATACAATTTATTAGGAAAAAAAAATCAAAAATCATGCAATAATACATAAGAAAAAACACTGATAAAGTCAGAATATAACCTGTCACTCTCTTGGTCAGGGTGCTGATAGCAGTCCAGTTGGAATGGTGGCTGCAGTCCTCCTGGAGTGGCAGATGTGGTTATGTTGGAGCAGTGATCCTGTAGCAGGGTGTAGCCTACCTCTGAATTTCCAGTGGAAATGGCAGCTGTTGCTCTGGGGAATCCAGTGGAAAGGCAGCTTGTTTTGTCCCAAAGCCCAGATAATATCCAGAGGGGCATGCTTAGCTCTTCCCCCCTGGGTGGAGCATCTCACAATGGGCTGATATCATTCTATGAGTCATGAGGTGGGTCCATTAAACAGAAATGGCTCCTGGAGGGCATTATCTCTGAGTCATGCAGAAAGGCATTGATAGGCCTATTAACAGGAGATAAGGAATAAAACAATACCCCTCCTGTTTCAACAGCTCTTGAGGATGGGAATAGAGTACATCTTTATATTGTAACCTAGGTCGTCTCTCACCAATGGAAGGGTGGGACCGAATAACTTCATATTTGGTGTCATTTTGTGCTCTGCTGGGAGTTTCCCGAGGGCTGGTAGTGCTGTTGGCTTCAAGAACAGTTTGGGTAATGGCTGTGGGACTGAGGGTTGGGTAAAAAACCAGAACAGTATTCTTGTATTTATAATCTTTTGTTACATGTCCAGTTTTCCTGCAGTTATAACAGTTTCCACTGCCTTTATTACATTCTGTATTGTGGGGAAGCACGTTTGCTGCAACCAGCATTTCAATTGCACCCTGGCTGGTGGCCTTGGCTAGGCTGGAGTCACGGTCTGAGACCGCTTGGAATATGCAAGCATCAACCATCTGAGCAATGGTAGGCTCAGGGTCAAGGGGGAGGCTGTGAAGAACCTTTCTGCAGTCAATACTGGCATTATAGAAAGCTAATTTGCTAATAAGATCATCCTGGACCTTTTGATCATCTACCTGTTTTTCCAGGGCTTTCATAAGGTGCTTTATGAACTTGATATAGTTCTCATCCGGGCCCTGGTGAATGTCAGTGAAGTCAGTGTGGGGTGCAGAATTATCAGGTGTTTGGAGGAGGGTGGACCATGCAGCGCCTTTGAGATCTTCCAGTATTGACTGGGGGAAGACTTCAGCCTGATACTGCAGTCTAGTATAGTCTCCTTCCCTGGTAATGCGGTCCATTGTGAGGTGTTGTCGCCCTTCTTCCTCAACATAACCTTTTGATAACTCATGAACTTTTTTTATCCAAAGTCCTTTCCAGAAAATAAATTCATCGGGTGACAATATAATTTTCATACACCGTTTTAAATTTTGTGATACCATTGTGTGGGCAGTAAATGGCATGTCCAGCAAATTGTTAAAATAGGGAGAACCCCTCCCATAATCCTTGGCAGCCTTTACTAAGTCATTCATTTCCCTATGGAGGTAGGGAATCCAAGATTCAGGTGGCACCTGTGCAGTATAAGCAGGGGCCAAAACCTAAATGGGAATCTATTCCCTACGGATTCCCAGGGGCCAAAGCCTAAATGGGAATCTATTCCCTATGGATTCCCATTTAGGTTTTGGCCCCTGCTTATACTGCACACCACCTGAATCTTAGGTATCACCTCCCGGTCCCCCTCCTTTGCAGCTTTTCTCCGCATCCTCTGCCAAGAATCCTTGGGCTCATCCTCACTCTCAGATAAGCTATCACTCTTTTCCTCTGTAGAGGAGGCAGGTCTGCTGGCAGAGGCGCAGGCCTTTCTGCCAACCAGCAATGCCTGGCGTTGAAGGCCTTTGGTAGCCCAAATGGCTTCCTTCCAGTTGGCCCCATGTCCGGTTCCAGTGATGTGGGAACTGGAAGAAGCTGGACTGGAGAAGGGGTCTGGAAGTGGAGAGGTGGAGCCTGCGCCGGGGAGGAGCTTTCTGATGACAGGGGAGGGACCCAATGCAGCGGTGGAATTCAACATTAAGGTGAGACCTGTCACAGAGGAGGCACCTGAAGCAAAGGTGGGAAATGGGGAGGAAGGTGGGAGGGAATCTAAAATGGCGGTCTCTCTAACAGGAGTATTGCCGTCTTGTGATTTATAGGAAGGAGGATTAGAACTAGGGAATGAAGGAATGTGGGTGAGGGAATATCTCAAGGCAGTATGGCCACTACCACCCTGAGGAGAGGACAGAAAAGGAGGGGAGATGGCAGACAGCAGATGGCTTGTCTGTGCCAAAGGGCGGGCGCCATCTCCCATCCTGTTCTCAGGGAACCTGGGTTCGGGAACGTGAAGGGTGGGTTGAATAAACCAGGGAAAAGGGTTGGAACCATGAACTCCTTAAATGATCCTATAAATTGAATGAAACAACAGATAAAATTTCCCAACTTCTAAAACCCCTTGTGTTTGTAAAATATAAAACTTTTCCCCGACAGCATCCCAAAACGATAACTGATAGACAGAATCAACAGAGATATCAGGAAGCTCCTCAAATAACCATGAACAATCCCTTTTAAACTCCCTTCAGAAATATAACTCCCCTCTAAATTTAAAACTCTCCAAAACTTCACAAAAACATCCTTTTCAGCTTGGGAATGAGTATTTCCCGTAGCTGCCCCCAATGGAAGAGGGAATGCACACCCACAGGAACAGAAAATCAGACGCCCAAACCCCTGGGAGCTCTCTGCCACTCAATCACTCACTCTCAGTCTCACAGGCACAATCTCCAGCCAATGTGGGGCTTGTGGGGAGCACCAGAGACAGCTTTCCCTTGCTTGTCCCCACCTGGCATCACTGCCTGCAGGGTTCTGTTCTAGCTGGAACCTGGGGACGCTTTCTCAGTTGTGTCCCTGACAGGGATCTCTTCAAAGTACAAGAAACTTCAGGGTTTCAACAGAACTGAGTTCTTGAGGGTTCTGTGACATCACTGAGGGGATGGTGACATCACAGAGCTGGCTGTAACATCCCAGAGCTGGCTGTGACATCCCAGAGTAGGATGTGAAGCCATAGAGCAGAGTCTGCCATGAGAGAGGGTGGCTCTGTGGCATCAGGGAGTGGGTTGTGACATCACCGGGTAGCTGTGTAACATCACAGAGAAGGCTGTGACATCACAGAACAGATTGTGACATCACAGGGTGACTTTGTGACATCAGACTTCTGTGGCATCACAGCACTGCTGTATGACATCACAAGGGGACATAGAGTTTGTTCTGTGACATCACAGGGTCAGTGTGACATCACAGGGTCAGTGTGACATCACAAGGGCTGTGTGACATCACAGATGGCTGTGTGACATCACAGGGTCAGTGTGACATCACGGGGGCTGTGGGACATCACAGAGGCTGTGTGAGGTCACTGGGAAGGTCACTCTGCCCCGGCTCCCCTCACAGTTCCCCCCAGAGCAGTCCAACCCTGCTCATGCACAGCGGGGTCCCCTGTCCCCCCGGGTCCCCCCACCCCCGGCCCCGCAGCGTCCCCCAGAGGATGTTCCACGAGATCGACCCCCGAGCCTGACACAGGGACGGGGGGCCGGGGCCCTGGGGGTGGCACAGGGGGACAGGGACCCCCCGGCAGGGTCCCTGTGTCCCCCAGGGCCAGAGCCTGGACCAGGGCTCCTTCACCCTGTTACGAACGAGGGCTTGAGAGCGCTGAAAAAATCTCCAGCAAGGGATCAGCAAAAACCAGATTTAATATTAAGGGACAGCAGCACAAAGTTCCTTGGCAAGAGTCACTCTGCTCCTGACTGGACACTTCAGGGACACCAGGGAAAAAAAGCAACAACAAAACCAAACAGAAATCAGGCAATCAAACCAGAAATTAACCCAGAACTGTCCCTCTGTGTGTGTGTGTGACACAAGGACAGTGAGGGCAAGGATCAAAGGAATATGGCCTAAAAGCTTAACAGAGCTCAAACTTAACAGGACTTAACTTATATCTTAACCTTAACTGATACTTTCAACTTCACAATTTAGCAAAAAGCAGAGCGTAACAGCATTCAACCTAAATAAAACCTTTTGACTTTGCAATTTTACAAAGGAATAAAACTTTACAATATTTTGCTTAGTTTATAAATTACACTAAAGGTAGCAACTTAGCAAAAGAACACCTTAGCAAAAGAACAACTCTTAGCAGCAATTAACTTCACTTAGGCCTTGTGATTTAACCTTTCCTACAGGCCTGACTGACTCAGCTATCCAAGGCGCTCAAACTCCTCAGAGAGCAGCATTTCTGCCACATTTCCCCAGCACAGGCACTCCTGTGTGTGCATGGACACAAAGACTCAGTGCAAGGCACCTGTGAGCAATTCCCATGAGGGCACGGAATGCTCACTGAGGATGCTTTGGCATCTTCCCAGTGGGCAGAGTGCTAAGCCTGGAGGAGTGGGGGGATCGGCCCAGGCTCTGTGGTTGTTCAGGATCCCCAAGTGCAGCAAACAGGAGAGTTCCTGGCTGGGAAAGGCCCCACCCAGAGGGAGTCGCTGGCCCAGGAGAGCTCCAAGGGCTCCTTTTGGAGCGCTGTGTGCAGGGCCCCAAGAGAGGGGCTTCAGTCCCAGCAATGGTTCATCCTGGACGTACTTTGCATCAACAGCTTTCTTTGGCAGTGTGAGAACAGGGATGTTTTGCCACGGAGGGAACAAAAACAGTTCCCAGGGCTGCTGCTAAAGGAACCAGGAGCTGGTTGGGCAGCAGCAGTGGCTGGAGCAGTGTTTGTGATGAGCTGCAGAGGAGCTGAGCCCAGGGGCTGTTGGCCAAGGCCGAGGCCCAAGGAGCATTTCTCAGCTGGCAGGGCGGCCTGAGAAGGGGAGGGGGGAATGCAGCAGCACAGGGCCCATGGAACCAAGGGACCATTGTGACACTGTGGAGCTTTGTGACACCAAGGGACCATTGTGACACTGTGGGACCCTGTGACAACAAGGGAGCATTGTGACACTGTGGGGCCTCATGGAATCATGGAGAGCACTGTGACATTGCTGGGCCTCATGGATCCAAGGGGACTGTACTGATGCTGTGTGGCTCCATGGAATGTAGGGATCATTGTGACACTGAGAGGCCTCATCAAAACAAGGGGCCATTGTGACAGCGTGGGGCTGCATGGAACCATGGAGACCATTTGGACACTTTGGGGTGTTATGGAACCAAGGGGCCATGGTGACACTGAGGGGCACCATGGAAACACAGAGACCATTGTGACACTCAGGGGACTCATGGAAATATGGAGACCATTGGGACAGCGTGGGGCTGCATGGAACCATGGAGTCCATTCGGACACTTTGGGGTGGTATGGAACCAAGGGGCCATGGTGACACTGAGGGGCACCATGGAAACACAGAGACCATTGTGACACTCAGGGGACTCATGGAAATATGGAGACCATTGTGACAGCGTGGGGCTGCATGGAACCATGGAGACCATCCGGACACTTTGGGGTGTTATGGAACCAAGGGGCCATGGTGACACTGAGGGGCACCATGGAAACACAGAGACCATTGTGACACTCAGGGGACTCATGAAAACATGGAGACCATTGTGACGCTGTGAAGCCTCATGGAATCAGTGAGACCATTGTGATCCTGGGAGGACCATTGTGATATTGTGGAGCCTCATGAAACCAAGACGCCTTTGTGACACTGCAGGGCTGCATGGAACCAAAGGTCCATTGTGACACTGCAGGGCCTCCTGCAATCAGTGGTCCATTGTGACACTGGGCAACCAAAGGAGACCATTGTGACACTGCAGGGCTGCATGGAACCAAAGCTCCAGGGTGACACAGAGTGGCCTCCTGTCATCAGTGGTCCATAGTGACACTGCGGAGCCAAAGGAGACCATTGTGACACAGCAAAACCCCAGGGCCCAAAGGTCCATTGTGACATTCCAGACCTCATGGAACAGAGGAGTCCTGTGACATTGTGGGGCCTGGGGAGCCACAGAGACCATTGTGACACTGCAAGGGCTCATGGAATCCTTGGGACCATTGTGACACTGCGGGGCCTTATGACACCTGGGGGCCACTGTGACATTTTGGGACCCCATTGAACCTGGGGGCCAATGACACTGCAGGTCTTCTTGCAATCAAGGGGCCATTGTGACACTGCTGGAACCCATGGAATCAAGTTACCATTATGACACTGCGGGGCCCCATGGATCCAAGGAACCATTGTGACAATATGGAGCCCCATAAAACCAAGGAAACACAGAACAAGTCTGGCTGCTTTGGCCTCCCATAGACTGCCTGACTGGTCCAACTGACCTTTGCATGTTGAGTGTCACTTCTCATCTGCTGCTGAAACACTGAGGTTCTGTGCTTTCCTTCCCAATGGAAAAGAACTGCCCTTCTGCTCCAGGCACCCATGGCCAGAATTGGGATTTCACCTCCAAAGGTCCTTATATCCAGGGATTCTTCCAATAGGAATATTGCCAGGATAAGTCTGGCAGGCAGTGGTTTCACAAGGGTCACCTCTCATCCGTCCCCAAAACATTGGGAAAGGCTCCATGCTCTCCTTCCTAAGGAAAGAACTGTCCTGCTTCTCCAGGTGCCCATGGCTGAGATTGGGTTTCCACCTCCAAAATTCCCTAAATCCAAACTCTGCAATTACTGACAAGTCTAGCTGGCCTTGGCCTGCTGAGGCTCTCACTTGCCTTCCAAACCTTGAGGCTCTGTGCTTTCCTTCCCATGGAAAAGAACTGTCCTTCTCAGCCAGGTGCCCATGGCCACAATTGGGATTTCACCTCCAACACTGCCTGTTGTGACAGACTGGAGGAGATCGTCTGCTCTAAACATTTTGTGTGTGTGGGGGGGAGGAAGGGGCAGGTCCAGCCTTGCCCTGCCCTGTAAGCACAGCCCTTCCCTGCCCTGTGACCCCAAGGGGCCTCCAGTGGGTTTATGGTTTCTACCTGAACCGCGGCGCACTGAATCCCCAGCACTGCCATCCCACCCTGGGCACTGGGGCCCTCTTGGCTCTACTCAGTGCTGCTGCTGTACTCGGGGCACCCCAAACCCTGGTAGGGACCCATGTCCCCGCACTCCAGGGATTGTGCGCGACTCACACTGCCCCGATCCTCCACGCACCCGGAGCTCCGTTCGGAGTTTGCGTGCCAATTCACCAATTCATCTGCCACCTTTACTCGAGTTTGGTGCACAGGAAAAACACCAAGCAGATATTCGTAAGAGGTCAAAATGACACAAAATTCTACTGGCAAAGTGCAAAAAAATCAAGAACTTTGGAAGAGGATTTAACGCAACATCAAATTACACATAAAACACTTACCATAGCAGTAACTTCATTAACTTAGCCCATTTATCCTGGAAACATTAAAACATGCAAGCTGTTAGGGTATCCAAAAATGTTCCATAGAAAGAGCATTAGAAGGAGAAGAAAGAGAGAGAGACAGAAAGACAGAAGCTCTATAGAAAGACACACATATGACTAACAGCTCCTAGGGTTCCAGCGTGTGTGAGACACAAACCCCAGGAGAAGGCAGAGTCCAT
Organism: Melozone crissalis; assembly: GCF_028551555.1. Taxonomy (NCBI): domain Eukaryota; kingdom Metazoa; phylum Chordata; class Aves; order Passeriformes; family Passerellidae; genus Melozone; species Melozone crissalis. The sequence continues at coordinate 4,736,673 of NW_026535912.1, forward strand.
ACCAGGGGCTCACCTTGTGCTCTATGTTTTTAAGCCCCCGGGCCCTTGTGAGCCTCCCCCAGGTGGGATTTCTGATCACACAGACAATCAGGGCTGGGTTAGCACTGTACCCACTGTGTGACTGATTGACAGCTCATCCCAGGGTGTCTCAGGACATTGATCTCATCCAGCCTCTGACAGTGACCATGGTGACACCGGGGAACCTCATGGAACCGTGGGTCAGTTGTGACAATGTGGGTCCAAGGACACCACGGGAGATGTCATAGACAAGTAGAATAATGATAAAAGAAAAGCCTTTTGAAATGAAGCCTTGTTCAGCCATATCAATAGCTGGCCTATCATCTCTTCTGTGTGCAACTAAGCAATTACAAGTTCCCATGTGAAGCTATTTTGAGAATGAGACTTTGTGACCATTCTATTCTGAGGGTGAAAAACAAATGCACCTGCAATAACAAGTAATTTGTCCCATGAGAATCAGTGAAGAGGTAAACAATACAATAGAGAGATTTGATGCACAAGTAAAATCTATTTTATTAACCAATAATCAACTAACTGATAAGAAATCTTTGAATGAACTAAAGGTGCACACAAGGTCTGTTAAACTGTGTAAAATGAGTTGTATGAATAAAGACTAAAGAGTTCTTCTCCATCTTAGCTTAGTCCTTTGGGATTTCAGTTCCCCCCTTCTTGACAGCTTTGGGTTCTCCCTTCTTTGGAGCTTTGGGTTCCGCCTTCTTTGGGTCTTTGTCTTCCTTCTTCTCTGGGATTTTGATTTCCTTCCTCTCTGGGATTTTGGTTTCCTTTTTTGGGATTTTGGTTTCCTTATTGTCTCGGGTCTTGGTTTTCCCCTTTGCTGGTATTGGAGGTTGCTTGCCAACAGAGACACTCTTCTTTCCCTTCTTCTGCCTCTCTTCCTCCTTCCTCCTCTCTTCCTCCTCTAAGGCTTTTGCCTCCTCCTGCTCAAGCTTTTGAGCTGGCTCCTTCAGCTCCCTTCTGCAGACAAAACAGAAAACATGGCTGAGAGTCCCACCAGAACCTTGGGCTCCCTAGTCCTGACTGACCCTGCACTTCATTCCTTGACCCTGAGGCCATTTCCGTGAATTCTCCTCAACCCACATAGGTTGGGAACATCCCAAGTGAGGGCATGGGTGGAAGGGGACCTCCAGGACCAGCCAAACCTGAGCTTTGCCATCATAAGGTGTTGACTGTGCCAGCTCCCTCTGAAGGCACAGCCAGACCCCTCCAGCCCCTGCCAAAGGCTGATCCAGCAGCTCTCTGCACTGGTGCCTGGAAACGCCCTTTGTCTCTTGGCTTCCCAGTTTAAAGCAGAGCACAGATTGCTGACATCTGCTTAGCCCTCCTACAGTTCTTACTCAGCTCATTCAGCCCCCTTCTCCCTGGGCATAGCTGAAGCATGATTTTAAAGAGTTCAGATTTCAGCTGAGGGTTAGAAGCAATTCCCATTGATCAGGATGTAGGTTAGATAGGCAGACCATAGGTTAATGATTATGAGATGCTTAAGCTGGAGCTGATTGTTCTATTATTTACCATTAGGAGCTTCTTTCTAGAGGGAAGTGGAGGAAGTGAACTGTTATAAGAACATCTTGAAACCAGTAGAACAATGGTTAGCACCTGGGCTTGATGTCAATCAATCACTAAGCAGGGGACCTTGGATGGTGCCAGAGGGTCACAGAGACCTGATGAAGACATTCCTGACTTCATCCCTTAAGACCACTGACCCAATTCGAGACCACCAACCCAATTCAAGGGAAGAATTGCACAGGAGTGAAGGACCAATGACCTCATTTGAATACAGAGCAGGGATGGGAGGTGCTGGGGTTGTGCAGATGTATTTTATGTAAGATCTTGGGAAATAAAGAGAGGGCAAAGAACCTTGGACAACGCGGGCACGCCTTTTAGGGACGGCTCTGGTGCCGCCCACCGGTGTTAATAAACATCCCACTGTCTAACTTTAATTAGTTAGAGAGTCTCTGTCCGTGATCTTCGGTTTTAATGACTCCTAGCCTGCTCCTTCATGAGAACAATCCTATCAGTCAGAAAGCAAAGGCTGCAGGAACTCCTCTCCTGCAAGACAGGCTCTTGTCAGGCAGATTTCCTGCTGGAACCCAGCTGGGACCAAGCAAACCAGTGCTGGCTGCCATGGAAATCATTGGAAGCAGCCTCGTCCATCTCCTCCCCATGAAACCAACTTCACTCTGGCCTGAAGAAGTCCTGATGCACAGGCTTGCTTTAAGCACCTCCACTCCCAGCTCCACACTTGGCCTGTGTGTCCTGAGCTGGGCTGCCTTGCTGGAGCTGAGCTTCTCCTGTGCTTGCCTACGGCTGCAGCTGCAGGGGAGCCTAAAGGACAGGAGCTTTTCTGGCTGCTCTGCCACCATAAGGAGAACCCTGGCAGATCAGCAGTGCAAGGACTTCATCTGTGGCAGGAGCAGGACCCAAAGCAAGGTTTGCTCTGTGCCCCACACCTGCCCATACCACAATCCCACTGTTCTGGTGAAGAAGGCAGATGATGAAGAAGATGCCACTCAACACCATGGACTTCAAGACACCTCTAGATGCGGTGCCAAGGCAAGCCCAGAGCCCAGCTCTCCGCAGACAGCAGCTAAGCCAGGAGGGCTCAGCACTCAAATAGAGAAGAAGATGTTCTGTCTCAACAGAAGAAGGTCCTTCCTCTCTTGGCAGCCAGGGAGCTCAGAGTGGCCATCCCTGTGTTGCTGCTGGCCTTTGCTCTGCAGCTCCTCTGAGCTCAGAGGCCTTGGAGCAGGGAAGCCCTGCAGGGACAAGAACCCATGGCAGAGCAGGAACCCATGGAAGGCTGACTCACCTGTCCCTGAGAGGGGCCTGAGAGCCACAGCTGATCTCCTGGGGGCTCAGGGAGGAGCTGACACGTGAGGCCTCCCTGGGCACCAGCACCTCGGAGGTGGAGCCTGCCTCCATGTGGCACAGCTCCAGGACATTGCAGGTGGTGTTGAGGTGGCCAGAGAAGGTGGAGGAGACCTGCTGGCTGTCTCCTGGCTGCAGCACACCTGGCAGTGGCAGGATATTGAAAGCCTGGATGGAAGACAGGAGAGATTGAGGTGTTGAGCATGGAAATGGATCCAATGGAGCATCTTGGAGCAAAGTGCAGCTGTAGCCAGAGGGGCCTATTCCCCAAACACTGCCAGAATCACCCTCACCTCATCCTGCATCCATGCCATTGACCAGTGCAGGGACCATGGGGAAAATCTTCTCCCATACTCACAGCTCAATGCATTAATTAGTACATTACATGAAAGTGAACTAGGATGTCTCCTGGCAGTAGAAATTCTCTCTGATGCACAACTTGCCTTTAAAAAGTTTTAAAACTACCTGCTTTTAGAGAAGGAGGAGACTCAGAGTGAGAGCTCTTGGAGCTGAGGGAAGGAGTCCAGCCCAGCTCATCTGACTCCTGAGGCTCTTCCCCTCTCTCTCTGATTTAAATGCTTCTTTCTCAAGGTGCTACAGCAAAAGCTCCTGCAAAAATTTCCTGTGGAGCACCTGAGCAGTTCCAGGGGGAGCAGTGCCCTCCACAGGTGCTGCACAGCATCCTTGGGCAGCCCTGCAACGTGTCCTGCACGGCCTCTCCAACAAGCAGCTGCTCCAGCAGCACTTTGTGATGGGCCTGCAGGGATGGGAGGCCCCTCTGTGGCCAATGCTGAGGGCCCCCAGTGGCACTGGCAGCTCCAGCCCTGCTTGCCACACTGACAATGGGCAAGGGAGACAGATTCCCTCTTGCCTTCTCTGCTCCCAGGGCAGTGTGCGCCACGTCCAGGGAGCACCTGAATCCCTCCAAGCCTCGAGGCAGGTGAGGGTGCTCAGGAGTTGGTGCTGGCACCCAAAAAACAAGCCATTTTTTATGCTGGGAAGAAGAGACAGCCCCTCTGCAAAGTCTCCCTTTGTCAGACAGCTCCAGGGCCAGCAGTGCAATAGCAGCTCTGGGTGAAAGCAGAGCCCTGCAAACAGGGAGTCTGGCTGCTTTGGGAAGAGGCTCCATGGAGATCAGGATCATCCCAGCTTGCTCTGGGAGGGAAGCTGGAGGTGTTACCATGATGATGCAGAGAAAAGCCTCATCTTACATTGGGAAGGAAACAAGGCAAAAAATCCCACACTCAGCACAGGCCTGTAGGATCTGAGCCAGCTTCTCCAAGGAAAACTCTCCTATTTCTCCCTCCCCCTCAGCCCATGTCCAGCCACTGGCCCTGCTGCCCAGCCCACTGTCAGGGCACAGCACAGCAGGGCAGCAAAAAGGGAGCTCAGCATGAGCAGGACTTGGTGCTGGCAGGCTGGGGAGGCAAAGCAAGCAGTAGGTGTACAAGAAAATCTACCTCTGCTCCTGAAGAGTGGGTAAAATCCTGCACTTCTTTCAGGGCTCTGGCTGCCTCCTCCTTTCCAGTCCTGAAGTGCCTCCATCGAGTTGCTGCACAATCCAGACTGGTTCTCCTCTCCTTCGGTGGCTGGGGTTTGAATTTAGGTGGGTGGAGCTCATCTCTGGAAATAAAATAACTATGAACAGGGACCTGCAGTGGGAGGGAGGGAGGGACACCTGCATGAGCAGCTCCTGACCCGGATGCAGCCCCTGGCTGAGTGCTGGCAGGTTGAACTGAGAAATGGTTTGATCCAGCCCTTCCCAATCCAGGCTGGGGCAGGTCTGTTCTAAAGGCAGCCCAGGGATGGCACTGAGGTGCTGCAGGAGCTGCAACTGTTTGCATTGAGCAACTACAGAGGACAGGCATTAACACCTGGTGGGGATGCAAAAAGCACAGTGGGAGAGGAAAAGACAGAGAAGGCAGCAAAAAGGTGAGATTTGAGACACCGAGGGGCAGACCCAGCCTGTGCCCAGCCAGCACAGCCCACCCAGTGCCCAAGGCCAGAAACTCGGCAGCTCCACCGGGGATTTATCAGGAATGTTCCCCTGACACCGCTGGGGGGTTGGTTGACATTTTACAACACTCCCAGGTGACTCAGGTCGCATTGCCCATCCATCCATCCATCCATCCATCCATCCATACATACATACACAGGCTGTGGTGCTGGGATCCTGCCAAGCTCTGCCAGCCTTGGGCTTGGGGAGATTTCTGCCAGCTGTCCTGAGCTCTGTAATTGTGCTCTCTGTTCCAGGAAGCAAGCAAGAAAGATTTTAAAAAACCCAAAACAAACCACAACATAGAAACCTAAAAACCTTCAACAGCTCAACCCTGCTCAAGTTTTTTCTTTAGGGACAGCTACCACTCTCCAGCTGAAATGCTGGGCTTTTGGGGAAAAAGAAAATTACATGTTCACCTCCAAATTGAAAAGGATTAAGGTAAGAGAACCTTTCAAACTAAAAATTATTGGCCCAAAGCTTTTATTTTTGCAAGAAATCTCTAGGTAAGACCAGCCTGACAGTTAAACAACTGGTTCTTCTGGTGGGGAGAAACCCTCCTCTTTAAGGGAAGCAGCCTGATAGTTGAAAGCAACTGTTTGGTCAAACTTCAGGCTCCCTGGCACAGCCTGCATTGCCTTTCCTTCCTGTTCACTGATTTACAGGCAGTGCCACGATGGCCCGGGTTCAGATGTTTGGTGCCATCCAGGGAATTTGGCATTGCCATTTCCATATGTTTTAATCGAAGTTTCAGTCCTTGCAAACACTCTTCAAATGCCAGCTTTCCTTTCTTTTACAGAAAGCTCAAGGTTCCCACAAGTCTTCTGACATCCTCTTTTGCACTCAGAGAGATGACATTTTCAAACAGATGTTTCCAAAGTTAACAGCATTTGAAAGAATAATGAACTCAAATGCCCCTGGATTCCAGCTTAGCCCAACTCCATTTGGTGTCAGACACTGAGATTCCCACCTCTAAGGCAGGAGCTGTTTGTGCCCCCCATCCCTCCTGTCCTTCTCCCCAGCAGCCTGTGCCTGTTTTCCCCGGCACAATCCCTGTCCCTGTGCACCCTGCCAGGAGCAGCTGCACACAGGCTCACATCTCCCCCTTGCCCTCACCAGGGGGTTTCTCTCATCCCCGAACACGCCGATGAGAACGTTGGTGCGATGAGTGTCCAGGGCCTGCACTGCCACCACAACTGGGATCTCTGCTGTGCTCTGGGGCTGCACAATCCCACAGGGCTTGGGGCTGGAGTAGAGCACAGCAGAGTCCTCCTTGCGTTTCTGGAAGGGACACAATGAAACGCAGATTCAGAGGGACTTCTCAAGAAACTTTAGGCTCCTTAACATCCACCACAACAGCAACTTACACACACCTTTAAAACTCCCCAGGACAAAGGTCAAAGGCACAAACAAGATGCAAGTATTGTAGGTTCAGCACTCCCAGGGCATCCTGCAAGGAGGCTGCCAGCACAGGCACTGGTGTCTGTGGCTGCAGCAGCTTTTCACAACCCTCTAAGATCTCCCACAGGAAAACACCCTGACGACTAGAACATCAACTGTTTCCTCAGGAGCTTAAACTGCCTCCTCAAGTTTACACTTGGGTAGGATCGTGTTCTCAGCAGATCTTTAAGACTGAATAGAAAGCAGCAAGGTCTTATCCAAACCCTTTGTTCCCCTAATAATCTCCTCAGGAATATTTGACAGGAGGAGGTGGATGTGATGCCAAACCTGGGGAATAAGCCCGTAGCAGCCAGGAAGGTGGCTGGGATTCCTAATGAGGATCTTCCTCTCGTAGGGCACCTTCAGGTGGCACTCATCACACAGCAGCACTGGGGAGGACACTTGGAGCTCAGGAACGAGACATCTGGGCAAAGAGATGACCCCAGGACAATCAGAGATACTGAGAGAATGGAGAATGCCTACCCCCAAAGATTGTGAAATGGAGCAGAACACATTGGTCACTGTCAAATGCACATTGAAGAGCCCTACAGGGATAAATTGCCTTCTACCTCTTCCCACTCCAACATGTCTTGTCAAGGAGGGGCAAACCCTGAGAGGCAGCACCCAGAGGCTGCCAAGTGCCCCAGGCAGAGCACTTTGCCCCACAGCTGCCTCAGCCCCTGCTTTACCCAAGAAGGCTTGCAAGGACTCCTGGAACAGTGCCAGTGACCCACGAGCTCTGGGGGAGCCTTGCCAACAAGGATCAGTGCTCCCTAAGGCTCAAGGAACACACAACTCCAGGGTCTCAGTAAAAATGACTCCCTTCTCTGCCATGGTGCTGTTGCCCTGCCTGAGAACTCAGCTCTTTGCCCCAGCCCTGGAGGGCACGAGACAGCAGCTGCCCCACAGAGGGGCTGATCAGCCCCTGCCAGGCCCTGCAGCTCCCTGGCTCCTTCACTGCACAGCTCCAGGCACTGCCTGGCCCCAGCTACACCTGCTGTACACAATGGCAGCCCAGGCACTGCCTGGATGGCTCTGCCTGGCACAGGGAACAGCACCAGGGAGCTGCATCCCTCTGGGCATCACACTGACACCCACAGCAGCACAGCAGCATGGAATTCTGCTGCAGCAACAATGACTTTTGCTCTCAACTCTGACGACATTAAAGCTCAAAATGGGAAGCAGAGGGAAGGACAAAAACTGGAGCTGTCCTGCCACATCAAGGGCTGCTTTCCCCTTGTCAGACCTTGCCCTCCCCACTCTTGCTGGGAGCCACTTCCCCCCTGCCATGTGCCCCCACGGACAGAGCCAGAGCCTGACTCTCAGCAGCTGCTTGGTGTGGCCCAAACCAGTGCACGGTGCTCACAACCAGCACAACTCCACCTCTTGCAGCCTGAAGGAGAGGAGGCCCTCAGGAAATTTGTTCCACCTCAAGCACCAAAAACAAGGCCAATCAATGATATCATTCCTGGTGCCTTTAGAAGAGGGCCCAGGACCATGCTGGGCTGTGAGCAAACGTGCTTTTCACCACGGGCTGCTGCCCAAGCACTGCTCTTCTCGTGTCCAGCTGGCACAACATGAGGGCATTCAGCAGCACTTCTCCTTGGCAGCTGCAGCCAGCACAGCCTGGGCAAGGCAGTCCCTGGGGGAGGCCAGGCAAGGGCTGGTACCTGGCTGTGATGATCAGGGCTGCCACTCCCTTGCCAATACCCTCCAGGTCCACCAGCAACCTCCGGTAGAACTCCATCACCGTGTTGGAGCACAGGGTAACCTGGTGGAAGAGAAGAACAGTCAATGCTTCCTTACAGAAGCTCATTACCCACGGGTGATAACCTCCAGTTCCTGAGGGAGGATTTGGCCTTCATTCTTCTGCTGCTCCATGTGTAGAGCACAGTCTCAGAGTAACAAAAGCCTTCTGGCAATACCAGATTTGTTAAACACACCTTGCTATCAGGGCACAGGTCAGCTACATTAAAACATTAGACTACAGCTCCAGGCACCACTGCATTCAAATTATGGGGCCAATTTCTCATCTGACTACAAAGACATCCATGCAGAGGAAATCTGACTCGACCACAATGAGTTCAGCTTTACAGCAGGAGGCTGAGGGCAAAGTGTGGCCCAGCAGGTGCTGGGCAGTTCATGGCTGCCCTGGGAGCCCGGGCCCGGGCTGGCTCTGAGAACTCCGGCCCCACACCAGGAGTGGGGAACTGCCCCAGGGTGGGCATTGACCAGAGGCAGAACCCTCAGAACTGCCCAGGGTGGGCATTGACCAGAGGCAGAACCCTCAGAACTGCCCCAGGGTGGGCATTGACCACAGGCAGAACCCTCAGAGCCTCTTGCTCTATGCCACAAGAGACAAGCCACCAACGGGACACGGCAGAGGAGAAAGGAGGAGGATCTCTGTCTTGAAGTTCCACAAGGAAGGGTTTATTCCAAGCAAAAGGATAAAAGCCAAAAGAGCCCTGGACACTCCTGTGCAAGGGCTTTTGTACAGACAAAAATCAGGGGGTGGATACAAACAGCAAGCCAAAAGGGAATCCTCAGGGGAGCACTGAGGGGATTACATCAAGTGTCTGGGGCCACTTTGGGTAGGAGGGTGGGGAGGATGGCTCACATGGGCCAATGGAGCCTCCAGGAATAGGGGAATTCCAAAGGGGCATTGCAGACAGGGATTGGCTCCAGGTTAAATTGGCAAAGAAGGTTGGGGAAAAAAAGGGGCTGGGTTTGACAGGCAGGGAAAGAGCTGGAACAAGGGGCAGGGAATGGCATGAGGGACAGCTTTGAGGGAAGGTAAATCCCAGGGGTAAACCAACTCGGGGAGAACACGGGGTACCACAGAACAAACCACTTAACAAGGAATCAATACAATAAATTTGAACCGCTACACATGGCTGCAGATTTTTTTGTCTCCACTGGAGCTTCCTGCAGTGAACACAAATCTTTCTGCTCCCCAGGAGGGGGGAAATGACACCACGAAGAAAAGCTCACTGCTTGATACAATGACATCTCTCTAACAGCCACCTTCTGCCCTCATCCTTGCTCTGCCCCGTTGCAATCAAATCAGTCGCTCTCAAAAACACAAGAATGGCTTCAGGCCTTGACCAAAAGGTCTGTGAACTCAGGCATATGATTTTGGAAAGCAAACAGTGCTCTTTGAGGAACATCCTGAGTAAGCCAGCTAGCTGAGGCCTCCCAGCAGTGCAGATCCCGGGTCGGTGTCCCTGCGGATCTGATCCATGCTGTCCACAGCCGGCTGCGTGCCATCGTCCGACATGGGGAGCTGGAACGTCAGGGGCACCGCGGAGTTGTTGGTGAGGCGGCAGCGCTGCGTGTAGGGAAAGCCTGGGCAAGGACACAAATATCCATTCAGGCACCCAGCAGGGCATGATCCTGGGGACAAGATCCTGGCAGGATCAAAGTGGGATTGGAGTTGAGCTCTTTATGGTCTGAACTACAGCTCACCCAGAAGCTGCGTGAGGAATTAATCGTCACTTAGTTCCCTTTGACACAGATTCCAGACTGCAGCCTTGAAAATGCCCACTCCTAGCCCTGCTGAACACTGCAAGCTTCTCTCTTTGGGATGGGGACGAGCTCCCTCACCTGCCCCAAACCAGCACCAGTTCTCTCTCAGTGATGAGTGTGCACCCAGACCCAGCATTTACTCTGAGAATTCAAGCTGTCCAATTCCCTGCTCAGCCTGCCAACACTGCCACCTTTTTCAAGACATATAAAGAGTGAGTTGTCAGTGAGAAGAAGCTACAGCAAAAGAAAGTGAGGATGGAATCAGGAACTAGAACGTGAGGCAAAGCACCCTAATGCAGCTTCTCTCTGCAGGATCCTTAAGGCATCTCTTGCTTTGGGCCAAACAGACTGAGCACGTGACAGCTCAGAGCCCACTCAACTGGGGGCACAGCCAAGCCTTGCTTTGACATTAGCAATTAGGAACCAGGTCCCACCTCACCCAACAGACGGGGACATCACAGCCATGCTGCTCACTGAGAGTGCTGCCTGCAAGGGTTTACCCCACTTTGGCTCTGAGATTTGCTTTCCATCCTGCAAAGCAAAGCCAGAGATACAGCCACTGATGGTGGGGATGTCCTGCAGAGCGTGCAGGGCAGCCACAGCCTGCTCTGCACTGCACATCTGGCTGGGCTGGCCAGCTCTGTGGGGAGGAGACTTCTCCCCAGGCCTGCTCACCAAGAGCATCTGGGACACAGATGGGGAGAAAAAACAACTGCAGCTGCAGCCCAGAGCTTCTCTGTGCCCATCCAAGTGACCACTGCCAGCTCCAGCAGGGACTCCAGCAGGGAGGCAAGAGAGGCACAAAAAGGACAAACCCAGATGTCAAAACCTCCAAGGAGACTGAGGCCAGCACATGCAGACAACAGTCAACAGTTACAAAGAAGCAAAGATACAACAGCTGCCTTCAGCCGAAGAGCCCTTTAGGAATGAAATTGGATTCAGCAGGATCAATCTCCTGCTTCAGAACCATATTTCCATCTCTTGCCTTTCGTGTTTCGTTCCTTCCAAAGGCAACTTGACAAGCGCCTCCGTGGTGATGCAGGCTGGGGAAGAAGCAGCTCAAAAAAGGCAATGAGTTTCCTTCAGAAGTTCATGAACTTCATTGTTCTGGCTTTAGGCTTGGCAGTGAATGTTGCCCTTGGTCTGAGAAGGGGGATAGGGGTTCTGGGAGGTTCTGGGGGGTTTTGGCCCTGGGCTGGGCTTTTCCCTTGGGGGTTTTGGGAGTTGTGGCGTGATGCCGTGGGCGGCTGTGCAGTGGGAGCTGAGGCTGGGCAGGGAGCGGAGCTTCCCTTCCTCCCGCTCGGGGATCGCAGCTCGGCCGCTGCTGCTGCGGGAGGTTTGTGCTTGGCCCGGGGCTGCCCTGGCTGCAGCTCAGCGCTGGCACCGACCCTGCCTGCCTGCCCCGCTGCTGCTGCTGCTGGCCACTGCCCACATCCCCCTGCCCTATGGGGCTTTGCAAAAGGAGCATTTCCTCCTTCCCTTCCCTTTCCGCACCGGCTGGGGGGGATCCCTGCCCTGCCAGAGCCCACAGCTCCTCCTGCTGTGACCAGACCTCCACCAAAGGGGAAAAACAGGACTTGGCATCTGGGAAATGTCTGTTCTTGCCTTCTTGTCTGTGCTCTCCTGAGATAGTCTAGCAAAGAACTGTTACTCCTTTTCCCACAGTTTTGCCTGGGAGCCGTGTCGTTTTAAAGGGATAATCATTTGGAGGGAGGGGATCATCCTTCCATTGCAGGAAGATTTCCACCTTCCTTGGCAGACATCTGTCCTTTATAGCAGCACAGAGACACCAGAAAATACTGCCTTCCTATTCCTTGCTTCCATTGGATCTCACAATGGCAAAATGCCCCCTGAGGCAGCAGCAGCAGCCCTGCAGTTCACAGCCTGAAGCGGCTGCTGGGGCAGAGCAGGAGTGAGGGATGCTTTTCTGTTGGAAGGCACACATCCCTGAGGCTGTGTCCCAGCCCAGGGAACACTCACCAAAGGAGATGTCCCCGAAGTCGAGCTCAGCGAGGTCGAAGTGTAAACTCGGTGCAGTGACGCTGCCCCTGCAGGCCGAGGACAGGGCAGGCAATGGCTCGGTTAAAGGCATTGCAAAGGTGCGGCTGTCGTGGCTCAGGGGCACAAAACCCGGGCTCAGAGCACCCTGGGTTTCCAACCAACACAGCCCCGTGTGCTCAGCACAGGGCCCTGGGCACAGGAGGCAGCTCAAGCCAAGGGGCAGCAGCCAACAGCCCCTGATGGGCTCTGGGCACAGGGCAGGCAGGAGAAGCCCCCGGGTTGCTGGGGGTCCCATGAAGGACCCTGAACACACACCCAGACATGGCTCCGTGCCTCAGTTTCCCCATCTGCAATGGCATGGACATCAAGGTGTCCCCACAAACTTCTGTAAGCAGCCCTTCCAGCCACAGCTTCCCTGCTTTGCTCCTTCTGAGCTGCAACTGCTTTTCCCATGGAGGAGCTTTCTCAAGAGAGTTTGACCCACACAATCATTACAGACACTGTTCTGAGACACGAATCCAGGACATTCCCAAACATCCTCTGAAAAGAGCAGCAACAGTTCTACCCAGGGCACAGATGAATCCTAGAGGAAAGGACCAGCTTGTCAGCAGTGCACCAGCTGGCACAGCCAAGAGCAAGAGCTTCAACAACCAAACTTGGCTGTCCTGAATCTAGCACAGCACCTCACCTGTCCTTCAACTCAGCAGACACACTCCAAAAGCCACCAACATCCACTGAAATCAGCACTTGAAGCTGCACAACATCCACCAGTTGATTTCATGGTTGATGCCAATCAGTGCCCACTCTGCCTTTTGGTTCAAAATCAAGAACCAGTGAACTGTGCTCTCTATTGTATTCACAGGACTGCCCCTGGCTCTGCTCTGCACATCTCAACAAGAGACACCTGCCCTTGCTCAAGGAGCAAGCTGCTTATGCAGAAACACCCCATGGCCACTTTGGGGGAGGGACAGAGGAGAATCAATTATTTGATGGTGAAAGGTTACCTCTTGATTTCCAAATGAAAAAAGCAGCACTTTTCCTCCAAAAACGAAGGCAGCGTCACTGTTTCTCCACTATGGGCACACCTGCTCACCACATTTCTCTTTCTAAGGAAAACCTTCCTCGTTCTACTTTATCCATCTCCCTTATCTCATTGGTATCACCCAGTGCAGATTGCTTTCATTTCTTCACTGCCTGGAGCCAGTGCCGCCCAAGAGCAGCAGCCGAGCTCCAAAGCTGCAGAGCAGCCAGCATCAGCTCTCCTGCTTCCACTCCATTATCCTGCAGCACATGGTTTAGGCTGGCAGGGAAAGGCCTCACGCTGCTGTGGTGCTGAGCACTGAGCTCTGCCTCTCCTATGACCCGCCCTTCTCCCTTTGGCTGGGCCAGGATTGTCTCTTGCCCACGGGATGGTGCCCCAGTCCTTGGCACAGTTCCTGCTGCACAGTTCCTGACTCCCACATCAGCCCTTTGCTGGCTGTGCAAAGGAGGCACCAGAGCCCTCTGGGCACAGGAGCTGGGAGCACAGCTTGTGCCCCACAGCATGGCCATGAGAGGTGAGCTGAGGCTGCTGCTGCCCATCTGGCATGGAGTATTCACACAAGGTTTTACAAACCCTGCTGCTGCTGCAGAATCAGCCAGGCTGGCCCATCTGCAAAGCCCTGGGGGCCTTGCTGGGGGTTCAGGTGAGACATCCCAGAGCAGCTGCTGCCCAAAGCTGATCCATCCCACTGCCTGCCATGGCCCAAGGCACAGGGAGATCCCTGCAGGGAGGAGTCATTCCAGCTCCCAGCTACCACACAGGGCAGCAGGCAGCCTCACACTAAAGCAATGCCAGCAGCAGAGCAGAGATTCACACCTCAGAAAACACCTTTTTCCTCTGCTCCACCCCAAAAGGAGGTAGGTGGGGGATGTTCCTGAGACAGCCACAGATGTGCCCACCCAGCTCCCAGGGTCCTTACTTGATGGTCAGGATGGCAGGCACAGGAGATCCAGCCACTCTGAACTGGAACTCCTCCTCAAAGCTCCCCAGCACGGTGGCACTGAAGGAGATCTGCACACTCTGGCTCCCACCTGCTGCAATGATGCCCTTCTCAGGGGCAAACTTGAAACACAAGCCCAGGTTGGTGGCTGAAGGGAGACAGGTGAAGGGAGCATCAATAGCTCCTTGGTTCATCAGTTTCACCTGCAGCAGCAAGAAAGCAAAATGGAAATACGTGTGGAATCTTCCCTTCTTGTGAGTTATTGTCTAATGATGCAATGAACACCCAGAAAAGGCAGAAGATGCTTTGTGCTGCTGAATGGCAGAAGTCCAAAGATACAACAGGACAAGTTCTGCCTTTGGGTTTTCACGCAGAGCAGTGGCAACTCCACAGAACTGCAGTCACCCTGGGCTTATCCCATGGACACAGAGCAGTGCCCCTCTGCTCAGCAGCACCAAGCGCATTGAGAGCTGGCCCTGAGAGCAACGTGGGCTGATTGCAGCTGTGTAGGGAATCACCCCAGAGCTGCTGCTGCCCCAGTGAGCACAGCTCCAACAGCACCATCTGCTCATTCACCTTTTCCCAGACCATGAAAACAATACATTGAGAATGAGGCATCAGCATCAAAACGTACAGACAGCACCATCTTTTGGTGAGAAAACTCAGCGTGTCTTTCCCATCCACAGCACAAGATTTTGAAAGTGTCGGCCATGATGCAGCGCCTCATGAAGTTTTTGCAAGCTTGACTCTAGTGGGGGGGAGGCAAATAGGTAGAAAAAAACCTTTGCTTTATTCCCAGGAACACTTTTCTCTTTCTAGAGCCAGAGATGCACCGAGGCTGAAGTGTGGTGAGGGACTGGTCAGCAAGGGAGAGAACTCCCAAGGATTTCCTGTGATTGCAGCAATAAGCAGAAGACACTTGGCTGGGAGTTGTTGGCAGTGGGCTGAAGCTCAAAGGCAGCCAGTTTGTTGCAGCTGCTTCTGCACAGCCCAGTCCAAAGGTGCCTTGTGTCTGGCACTGCCACAAAAGCCTCTGAACATGCAGCTTTTTGACCCAGGCTTGGTTTCATGTGCCAAAGGGGTTGTTTTGCAGGAAGCCTCCCAGATGATCCCTAAGGAAGGCTGCCCAAAAGCAGGGACTGGGGCTTCAGGAACAACTGACACACCTTTGTGACCCCCCAGATTTCAGCAGTCCATCAAATATTCCCTGCTCACAGCTGCCCAGGTTGGCAGCAATTCCACAGCTGCACCAGGCTTGCTGCTGCCTCAGGAGCCATCAGCATCCATCCCAAGCCCTGCTGCTCACCTCATAGACATGGGGGGTGTTGACGAAAATGTTCCCAAGGTTCAGAGTAGGAGAGCTGAGTTCAACCAAGGGTCCTTGGCCTTCCCCTCTGAGCTGCAGGGGCAGCCTGCTCTCACAGCCTGGGGAGAGATGTCCATTGCAGTACAATCATTCCCCCTGCTCCACTGCATTTTCCAGGCTGCCTCAGTGCTAGTCCCCGACTCTGAGCTGGATGCAACCAGCTCCTGATGCTGCAGGAGAAGATATGCACCCTTCTCTTCCCTCAGGACATATCCCCTGAGGCTGACTTGCAATTTCTAACCCATTTCCTGGGCTGCTTTCCAATTTGAGCCACCAGTTTGCTGAGTTTAAAACATCTCTGGTGCCTGTAGTGACAGGCCATGGAGTTATGGGTAGAAATGGAGAGAAAGGAGATTTAGGCAAGATATTAGGGAAGAAATTTTCCCTGTGAGGGTGGTGAGGCATTGGAGCAGGTTCCCCAGGGATGTTGTGGAGGTTCCAGCCCTGAAAGTGTTCCAAGCCAGGCTGGATGGGGCTTGGAGCGCCCTGCTCTAGAAGGAGGTGTCCCTGCCCATGGCAGGGGCCTTGGGAATAGATGATCTCTAAGGTCCATTCCATCCTTACCATACTGTGATTCTGTGCTTTCCTTCCCATGCACCTAGAGGAGCTTTGAAATCCATTCAGTGCAGGCACAAAGCTCCTACGGAGTTTGGCAATTCCCAAACTCCCTGGCCCAGGAGCACAGGACTTTGTTGCCCAAGTGCTCCCCTTGTGACACTCAGCACTGTGTTCTATTGCCACAGACTGAGAGCTGCAAGGTGACAACTGCCACACAGGGAAAGAAGCAGCTGCTGGCCAAGGCTGCTCCCTCTACCAACAGCCCGGGCTCAGGGGGGCTCAGCCCCCTCTGCTCTGCTGCTGTCTGGGCACTGGGAGGTGATCCAGGCTCAGGGAGCCCATTTCTAACTCAGCTCCTGCTTCCTGATGATGGATCCATGGCAAATGGAGCCATCCTGGAGGCCAGGTGCCTGCAGGGGCTGAGTGCTTGTTCACTAAAGCTGTTCTGCTCTGCAGCTCTCTGGCCTTTGAGGGAAGGCTGGCAAAGCCATGGCATGAAAACCTCTCCCTGCACTGCCTGGGCTGTTCTGGGATCACTCAGGCACACACAGCATTCTGAGCCCTGGCCTGGCACGGGAGACTCCCTGGGAGCTGCAGGGCCAGGGGGGATGTGCCAGCACTGCCCTGCTGACCAGGGACTCTTCCCAGCACTTCCATGGGAGCCCAGCGGGCTCAGGCTGGCACCATGGCTTCACTGAGGGGGAGAGAGGCAGGGCAAAGGAGCTGCACCTGAGATGCTGCAGTAAGCCACACTTCCATACTCCAGTGCTTCCAGGGGTTTGAAGGTCACCTTGATTTCAGCTGAACAATTCGGCCCGATTTCTCCCTCCTACAGCAGAAAGAGACAGCAAAACATTGCTTTGCAAACGTCACATTGCTTGTTTTCACCACCCTCCTGTAAGCCTTTGTTTAGAGCATCAGTGATGAGTGAACAACACAAGGAGCCAAGGAAACACTCCAAACCCAGCCCAACACAGCTCTCAATGCTCAGCTGATCAGCTCCCACTCTCCACAATATTCCTGCTGCTCTGACACAAGCTCTTGGGCACATCATGCTGCTGTCAGCTACAGTGGGATGCAACTGCCACTGTGCCCTGCTGGCTCTTGGCCTTAGATGGGCCATAGCTGTAACCAAGAAGAGAACATGATCCCCTTCCTTGCAAATAAAAATATTAGTTTAACCTGTATTGAAAGAAAGCAGAGGCTGGCATTATTCTAGGGTTTACTCCAAGATGAGAAGGGATGTTGCACTGTGCACACACCAGGCATTCATCATCTCTCACAATGCCAGTACTCAGAATCAAGGCTCTGGTTGATGGGAGCATGTGGCAGTTTGCTTGCATCACCAGAAAAGGAAAAGGTTTTCTGTCCCTGTGTGCAGGACAACTCCAAAGGCCCATTTCAACCTTCCACCCTTGTGTCCAGGCTCAGAGATGATGCTGGAAGGGACACTCAGAAATAGTGCAAGGCATGGTTACAGGAGGGGATTGGCATTTCTGTCATTAACCTTGGGCTGAATTTGGCCTCCTTTTGCCAGGGAACAATTGCAAGCTCCAGGTCAGTGTGTGAGCTGGCAGTGCTCCAACAGCCTCTGCTGAGCCCCACGTGTGGAGGGAGCCCCTGCCTACAAGTACTGCTCCCTGGGACACTGACAGGACACGCAGGCAGTGCCTTGAGCTCCAGCCTGGCAGCAGAGCTGGGCTTTGTCAGGCTCCCAGCCCTGCCTGGAGCCTGCAGGGCACAAATGCTTTCAGCAGCGAGCCCTGCAGCCTCACCAGAAACTCCATGTCCTCCCTGCCAGCACATGGGGCCAGCTGAGGATCTGCCCAGTGACTGCAGGCAGGGAAGGGATGAGTGTAGGGAGTAGGGTGGGTGGAAGGAGGAGGAGGAGGTGAAGGAGGAAGAGAAAGTTCTCAGCTATCACTTACCATTGGCTCAATGAAAAAAATGTCATCAGAGAACAGCATGGGGTCTTCTTGCACCTTTGCCATCTTCTCCTGGACCATGCTGCTCAGGAGGGCACTGTGATCTCCACAAGAGCCCTTCACCTTCTCCATTTCTTTCTCCTCTGGGAAGTTTTCCTGAGACACCTCTTTCGGCAGCCACAACAAACACTTCCTGCAGCCCCAGGGAGAGACAAGGCCAGCAGATGGTTTCATGAGCCACAGATTTGCAGAGAGAAGTGTGAGCGCAGGAGAGCAAAGCACTTGAGGAGGAGCAGCAGCAGCTCCCCAGCAAAGGCTGAGCCCAAGCCACGAGGGTCCCACAGGGATCAGAGGACAACTTGCTGTTCCCTGGCCCAGCAGGGAGTTTCACTCCACACTTGCAAGCTCAGCAGAGGTTTCCAAAGCCAGCATCCCTCCAGAGAACCTCCTGCCTCAAAGCCTCTGCCACAGCTGAGGGAGAATCTACCAGCCATTTCAAGTGGCTTTTCCTCCCACTCAGCTGCTCCGGGGGGCACAGAAAGATCACAGAGCACCCACTGCAGCATTTCCCTGCCAAGGGGAGACAAAGCTGGCTTGCAGCTACGTGTTACCAGCATCACTCTTTGTTTCTTCCATTTTGGACCTACCCGGTTCCCTACTCTGCCTTTCACAAGAGCATCCCAGAGAACTTCCACAGGAAATTGATGAATTCAGGCACCGAATCCCTTCAGGGACATTCAAGTTTTTATATGTAATATGCATGAAAACAGAGCCTCTGAGAGGGGAAGGAACTTTGTTGTGCAGGAGGGAGACAGCAAACTCCTAGAGAGACCTTTTCATGAGCCAGAGCTTTTTGGATCCCATCCCAGTGCATGGCACTAGAATGTCCTGAGAGGGAAAGGATCCTGCACTATCTTCTCTCACAAAAAATCCTCTCTGCTCTGAGAGCTCAAAACCTCTCTGACAGCAGCACAGGGACACACAACCAGCCCGCATGGGCAAGGAGCTTTTGAAGGAACTAAGGGGAAAAAAGAGGGTGTGTCACCTTTGGAAAGAGGGACTGGCAACTCAGGAAATGTTTAACGATGTTGCCAGGTCATGTAGAAAGAAGAGAAGAGAGACAAGAGCCCAATTAGGACCTGAGGAAATCCAGTCATCACAACCAACCTTTCCTTCCCAAAATGCCATCCCTGGTTGGAGTATAAATGACCTGGAATGCTGAGTGCTGAGCTCCTGAAGCCCAGGGACACACACCCCAGTGCCGGGCATGGTTTACTTGGCCTTAACCATTCAAAAGCACCAACATCCCCTGAGGCCACATGTTAGCTCAGTCTTGGGCCTGTATCTCACTGAAATGCATCTTTCAAACCAACCTCCTCTTCTCTTCATTCTCTTCTTCCTCAGTAACAAAAGCCTTCCACTGGAAGTGGGCTGTGATGTTACTCCTGTTTTCAATGAACAGGGTTCTGTGGCTTGACATGGTGGTGAAAGTCTTCTCAAGCTCCACGGAATTTGTGCTCAGCCCAACGTTGACATCTACAGCTTCTCCCTGGAGCTTTGTGTGGATTCTTTCTTCACCTGGAACAAAGCGAAGGGGAGTCTTTGCTCAGCTCACTGGCGGATGGAAGCACAAGGAACAGAGCAAGGCACAGGGCACAGAAGAAAGTGTCCCAGTTTTGCGCTGAAGGAGCAGTTCTGTGGACCACTCCATTGATCACATCCTTCAGCTCTGTGTGTACAGCATGAGGATGTCCTGGGCACCTCCTCAAACACCTTATTTCTGAGGGTGTTTGTAGAGATTTGGCCCCAAGGTGACAGGATGGACAGGGAGATTGGTCCATGTGCTCCAGTGACCCACTCAGATCACCAGGATTTCTGCATCCAAGTCCTTCAGGTGACAGGGCTGAGGAGCCCTGCTCAGTCCTGCCTTGCCCAGGCTCTCGCCGGGCATCCCAGGAGACTCCTGTCTCTCCTGATCCCTTGGATCCCTTCTTGCTGACCAGCAAATATGCCTGGGGGCAGGTGGGCAGCAAAAGGAGGCCCAGAGGAACAAGTGAGGTGACAGCCCACAGCAGGAGGGGACACAGGTGAGGAAACACAACCAGCCTGGCTCTGCAATGTGACAAACCACTACAGAATGAGCACCATGAAAATCATCTCCCTGTCCAAACCCACAGCCACATCAGTCTTTAAATATTTTATACTGTTCTGATCTGAAAAACCAAGCTGGAGCATTGCAAATCAAATAAGAAAGGGACAAAGGAAAGATTAGTGAGTACAGAGCAGTTCCTACATTAAGACTGAATGGGATCCCTCAGTCTAGAAATCAAATGGGAGATAGATGTAAGAGGTTTGTAACAGCTTGAACAGCCTGGGAAATGGGGACAGGGAAAAATTTGTTTTGATTTGTAAGAAAAAAAAGGAACTTGAGGGCCTGAAAATGTTATTAGGCAGAAACTACATCTATGTGTAAGGGCCACATAGAGAAAGGGTCCTTGGCAAGCCAGTGGAGAAGCAGCATATGGGACAGAGGTGTGCAAGAAACCCATTGCAATGGAGAGAGTCTGATGGAGACCTCACCTACAGCACTGCCCAGGAATCAAATAAAACTTCACCCAGGCATAGCCACATGGGAGTGGAGAATCAGAGTTCCTCCTTCCTCCACTCAGCAAGTCCCAGCAAAACAGCAGTCAAAAATCTTTGCCTTTCTCAAGCCCCTAAACACCAAGGAGTTCTCAGTTTGCTTTGGGGTAAAGGTGAACAGGGCAGGCACCTGTGGAGGGAATGCAGGGGATGGACAGCAGGCAGCCATGTGCAGAACTGTCCTGTGCCCTGCAGGGCCCAGCACTCACCTGAGCTGCAGCACACGGCCAGGGAGCCGCAATGGGCACCGCTGGCCAGCGGGTGAAATGCCACTGTCACCTGCACGGTGTCACCAGCGCCCAGAGCTCCTGTGGCCGGCACCACGGAGAAAGGACTGCAACACAGAGAGAGGGGTCAGGCCTGGGGACACCTGGCCATGAGATTCCTGCTGCACTGCAGCTCCCTGCAGCTCCCTTGGCCAAGCAGGGAGCAAACCAAGCACAGGCAGCACAAGAGACAGAACAGACAGGATCACAAACAGCCACCGAGCCACTGCTGACAAGATCCAGCCCTCACAAGATCCTGGGGGTAAAATGACCTCAGCTCCCCATACTCTGCATCCAGCTCTCTGCAATGAGCCTCAAGGCTCCCACTGCCAGCAATCCCATCAGAGAATGGTTTGTGAAAAGCACAGAGAGGGTTCAGAGCTATTTGCATGCACAACTTGACACTGACTGCCTCAGGAATTTCTCTTTTCCTGCTGCCTATAAAACTCATCTCAAGAGATGAAAATGTTAGGGCACTCCCTGTCCTGGGAGATTACACCCTAGGAATCAGACAAGGAGAAGGAACTTTTCCCTGAAGACCAAGGAATAGTTCCTGTTGAATTTGCAGTGTGCTTCTTTGGTTTATTTTACCTTGAAATCATCGTGATTTAGCCTAAAAGGGGCAACTTTTCTAAGCATTTCAATGAAAGCTGCTCTAAGAAAAGGAGCAATCAAAACTCTGAAAGAGTGCAAATGCAGATTAGAGCAATACAGTGACATGGAAACCCAACAGGATGATGCCATTTACAGTCTGAAGGGTCCAATCCCAGCTAAATGAAGCACCATGAGCAGGAGCACATCAAGGAAGCAGAACAGGAGGTTTCTGTGTGTTTACCAGCAATGCAGTCTGGGACTCTGGGCTGTCATGCAGGCTGGTAACTGTTTGCTTGGCCCAGCAGAGAAACTCTGTGCAATGTGTTGGAAATAATGATGCAGATGTGTTGGTGCACTTTGGATTTAACAGGAGCAATCAGGATTTAGTCACCAGGTAAACAGCTCTTGCCTGACAAACACAAGACTCTGTGCTTTGATGCTCAGGGACAGCTCAGGGGAAATGTGCTTCTGCCCAGCAGCTGCTGGGCTTTGTGCCCTTCTACAGCCCCAGCGAGGAAACAAAAGTTCCTGGCCTTGGTGCTTTGTTGCTGGTCAATCTGTCACTTCAGATGTGTTCTGGGGACTTTGCTGATGAATGCATCACACACAAAAACAAAGAGAACATCGGCCAAGCTGAACTTTGTTCATGTCAGTAGTAACAGCTGATGAACTCGCTTCAGGTTCTGCTCATTAAGGACCTCTTGCTGTAATTATGGGCTGACCTGTTCCCATTGCCACTGGTGAGAACATCACTGCTGGCTGATGGAGAAGCCTTGGGCCAGCAATGTTCATGTGCTGGACGTGAGACTTTGGAGGGAGGGGAGGAAAGACAAGGCCCCAGCAGCCCCAGAGTCAGATCAGTGCTCGTGCTCCTGCATTTGCCCCGGGGCTGATGCCAGCACGGCTGCAGCTCTGCTGGGGCTGGGGGGATCAGGGCCTGCTGGGGGCAAGGCACAGCATTCTGTTCTTAGTCTTTGGCCAGAAATTTCACTGCCATAGAGAAACTGCCAGTTAGGGGAATCCCTGGCCACGCTTCAGCACTACCTTCCATTCCATTCCCTTCCCACTCCTGCCCCATGTTACATGCTCCTGCCTTCAGGTGGCAGGATGGGAATAACATTCCAGGGATGACTTCAGGGCTTGCCTGAGAAAGAAGGTGTCTTCTTCTTTTCAAATTATCAGGAGAAGAGGATCCAGCCAAGTTCAGGACTCAGCTGTCAGGACTGGAAAACTGAGTGCAAATCAGCCCCCGCATCTCCTCCATCCCTGGGCTGTACCCACCAGACTCCTCTGTTCCTGCTGTAGCACTCATCTCTCACACACACCTGGCTCCCCAAGACCCAAAGACACAAGCTCCACAGCTAAACTTAACTCCTCTGAATTTCAGCCAACATCACTAAACTGCTCCCTGAGCCCACAGCTAGAAGAGCTGTGAAGGAGACATCCCTGACACTGTAAGAACCAAAGGAAAATCACTGCCAAGAGATAGGCCTGAAAAGCTAAATTTTGGGCTTTTCTCTGTTAATTGTGAGCTGCTCCTTAAGACACTTCTCATCCTGTTAGATCCATCCTCTCAATGAATCACTACTGCACCTGACAGGCAGAAAAGATAAGGTATGGAGGGGGTTTTAAAAGGTTGTTTTCTTCTGCTTTTATAACTAGGTCCATTGACATGTTTGTTTCCTTGTATGGCATCTAAAGACAGGTCCATGTCTCCCAATGGCACCTTGCAACCCCCAGACACTGCTCTTGCTTTGAGCAGTGTGTTTGCTCAGATGATTTCCAGAGGTCCCCTCCAGGACCACTGCAAAGCCACGTGCCCGTGGCCTCCCAGAGAATGGCTCTGTTTGGCTGACAGTGCTGAGGAAGCATTTCAGAAGCTGCTTGTACTCAGCAGGGTGCAAGCCAGCTCCCAACATGTTCCAGCAGCCGCCAGGAAATCTGGGACACAGAAAGCTCCAAGGCCACTGAAAGCAAGAGCAGATGCCTTCCATCCTGCTCACTTCCAGCCAGGCTGCAGGGCAGCAGATCCGATGCTTGGTTCCTTCTGTAGCTCTTTCCCAACTCCGCTCTCACCCAAAGCTGTTTGCACAGGGACAGATGAGCTGCCTCACCTCTGGGTGCTCAGCTGGTACCGAGCTGCCCGGGCACCGACATTGCGCACCAGCAGAGTCTGCTGGGTGCTGACCTGGACCTGACACTTGGAGAAGTCCAGCTGGGCAGGGAAGTCCAGCACAGCTCGGGCACCAATGGCCCGAATTGGCACAACAATCCTTTCCCTTGCAGTGAGGCACACCAGCTCGTGGCAATAATCCTGCAGGAAAAGAAACTGGCTCAGCACAGGACATTTAGTGCCATCCCCATGGCAGAAGAAAAACCATTTCCTATACCCCTTCAAGGCCATCAATTTACCTATTGCACCCTCAAATGAACACGAAGTTCTACTACTATGTCACATTTTAAAGGCACCAGTGCACTTTGCAAAATCTGTCTCAGTGGCATTCAGCTCTTGTGTCACTTGGGTCATACAGATAACAGCCCTAGGCCACCATCATTTTTACTCTAAACTTTAATGATGTTAAAGAATTCCTAAGCCCCTTCTAAGCAACATGGAGCTGGGGAACACAGGACATTGCTCTTTAGGCTTCTGTATTCCCACTTTCTGAGAATAGGACAAAGTGTTCAACTGACTCTAAGCAGCAAAAGGAAGAGGAGAAAACAGCTGCACCCAAAGACATCCTGCACCTCTGGCTTGGTGCAGAAACATCGGTTGGCTCACAACTCCCCTCTAACTTTGCCTGTCCAACCAAGTCAGGAGAAGAACAGTGCTAAGAGGTAGCAGGATGCTGTTGGAAAGGGCCTCTCTTTGTTTCCCTGCCAGGCTTCCTCCCTTCCATGCCATGCCCTCAACCCTTCTGTATGAACAAGCCTCCAGATCAGAACATGAACCCTCCAGATCCCAGCACTGAGATCAGACTTGCCAGGGCCTCAGCACTGCTGTTCAAACCTCCCCACAAAAGCAGCTTTGGCACAGAATGGGTGCCAGCTGACAGAGCAAGCACAGCGACAGGCATGAAGACAGAGCCCCAGCAGTGTCACTGCCACGGGCTCTGGGCTCACAGCTCTGCCTGCAGCTTGTACCTGCCCTACACCAGCTCCTGCAGGCAGGTGTCCAAGTCCCCTGCAGCTCAGAAACCTCCTGCTGACCAAGGGCACCCAGAGCCCAGTGTGCCTGTGCCAGGCCGGGCTCACGGGCACAGCACAGCCTCTGCCCTGGCCCTGCAGCTGTGCCATGCTCACTTGTGCTCTGGGACAGCACAGCTGCAAGGCTGCACAACAGAGGGGCTGAAAAAGCACCGGCTTTGCTCCAGCCCAGGGGCACGCAGGGAAGCTGTTGGCAGTCCAGGAAGGAGGAAAGCTCTCTGACCTCTTTGTTCCTCTGGTGTTTTCCATCAGAATGATACCCCTTCCACTGGACCTAGAGATGGCCCAACATCTATCAACAGCCCTCTGTCATTTTCATCCTGTTTCCTGTGCATCTTCCCTTGGCAATGCTCAGCAATGTGCAGGGAGGGGAAGCAGAGCCTGTCAGGCCTGGCTGCAGTGCCTGCCAGCAGTGCCAAGGTGTGACTGGCTGCAGGCTGCCTGCCCACGCCTGGAGCCCAGCTCACAGCATGCAATGGGCTGGAGCCAGCGTGCAGGGAAAACAATGGCTGTGGAGATCATTGTGTGCTTTGGCTCCTCCAGCCTCACCTGGTTCTTGCTGGGGGTGAAGCGGATGCGCACAGGGGCAGAGGCGCCCGGCGGCACGGCACGGTACGCATCGCTGGAGCTCACCAGCTGGAAGTAAGGTGAGCTCTCCATGGAGACCTTCACCACGTGAAGAAACTGCAGCAAAGACATGAAATTATCATTTTGCCACTTGTGGAAACAGGACGAGAGGAGACCTGTCCATGCCCTGCTAACATCCCTCCCTTGACCCTTTTCCAAAGCACTTTCAGCTGAGCAGGCACAGGCACATCATTCACAAGGCTGAACTTGAATCCCTTCTCTCTGGCTCCAGCATTTGGCCAGGGCCATAGGGCAGTGCCTGCTGGGAAGGAAGGGCTGAGCAGGTCAGCACCAGCAGGATGGAGACACAGCACCTGAACCAAGTCACCTGCATATTCAACAAGGCCAAAAACCTGCTGGCTTCTGCCTGCACACAGGCATCAAGTTGTCATGTTCCAGAGGGGGAATGTGCTACCTAAAAGCAAACCAGCACATTACTGTGGGGCAAGGAAGAAATTCCCTTCCAGCAGATCAGGTTTGGGTAGGGACCTTCTGGGGATACAGTCAGGCAGGCAGAGCAGCAAGACAGGAGACCAAACACTGTGGTCTTACTGGGAATAAAAGCAAACCTGAAAAGCAAAAGAAGGAATGAACACAGCAAGACAATCCCTAAAACAAGGAGATGGCAAAGAGAATTTAAATGGGCAGTAAAGCAGCAAGGAAGAATCATAAAACCATGAGAGCAACCAGCTTGCCAAAAGTGACAGAAACACAGACAGGCGGTGTCTATTGACCATGGGGCTTCAGAGGCATTTTCTGCCTGGAGAAACAGGACCAGCGCTGACTGACAGTGTGGTTCCAGTATGCAAAGCCAATCTTGGCTCTCCAGGGCTTCCTGCTGCCTGTACAGGCAAGCTGGGCTGCTGGGCATTCCTGCCTGCAGCCAGCAGGCCAGGTTCTGCCCTCTGGGGCTCACAGACAGAGCACACATGCATTTTCTAGCACACTGATATCATCAACCCCTGAGCACCAAAATGCTCTCCAAAAGTCTAAACCAGATGATTTGGACTCCCTCCTGTCTCCTCCCACCAGCCCACTCTTGGCACAAGCCTCACTTGAGAAAATGTTTCCCTGACTGAAATTCAAATGGTCTCAAGTTTTCCTCTTTACAGTGGAACACAACTGACAGTTTTCAACTGTTTCCCTCTCAGCTCTCTTGGGAAACTGCAAAACAATCCCAATTTCTTCAGGTGAAGGTGGAAACCTCCAGGAGCACATGGCTTTGGATGTGCTGTGCTTCTGCAAAGGGAAAGCAGCGCACCGTGTTGCTTTTGGAAAAGCTGAGCAGAGCTGGATGAAGCTGAGCAGGAGCCTCAAGTGGCACCTAAAGGCCTCTCACTGCTTCTGCTCCATCACTCTGATTGCAGGGCTCTTGCAGAACACGGTTCCTGCAGGGCCAATGCCATTAATGAGAAGTGATTCCAGCATAAAGTGCAGAAGGCTCAGCCCCTGAGCTTTGCCTGTGAGCTGCACAAAGGGAGCCAAACTGGCTGACAGAGGCAGAGATTCCTACCAGGAGCCAAGATTAACCAAGGACACACAGGGTGTGCTATAGACCCAAGGCCAAGCATGAGAGCAGGTAAGAACTGTACAGCCCTCAACATTCCTGTCAATCCAGAGCTTTCAAGAGAAGGAAACTCCTTTGGGATAGACACCATCAACGCCTGGCCAAAATCTGGGGACAATTCCCAGCAGGAAGATTTCCACCATCTTGCAGAAGAAGGTGCTGAGACATTTTCTTCTGCATGTGCTGCAGCAGATAACTTGCTTTGCTCTACACTGAGGGAATGACAGCACTCTCCTCTTCCAGCACAGTGTTAAAGCTTCGCGTGCCAACACTTACCTTGTCCTTATTCATGAGAGACAGCACCATTTCAGAGACCTCCCGAGCGACGAAGTTCTGAAATACCAGCTCTGGTGGGGAAACCCCAAACCAGCTCTGTTTCGGGGCAGCTGACGGCAGCTGGAGAGGAGAGAGAGCAGGGAGAGCTTCAGCTGCTGGGAGGATGGTTCATGCAGGAGAATCTTCCACTGATCCCCAGTGAAGTACAGACTCTGGGGGAGCACGTCTGCCCGGCCCACACTGGGCAAACAGTGGCTCACCCACCTCTGCTCTGAGCTGATCCACAGCTGCTGGGCCACACAGAGCAGGCTCAAGCCAAGCTGCTCTTCTGGCATGGATTTCTCCAGGTTTCTTTCTCCAGAATGCCAGGCAGCATTTTCCTAAAACACAGCCCTGTGCCCATGTTGTCACAGAGCTCTGGGGCACTGACTGAGCACTCATGGAGTAAGTAAAACCCATGAATTTACAGGAGACTCCATGGGAAAGGATTTGGGATGTCTTTTACTCTGAGACAGGGAAACCGAGGCCCACACAACTGCAAATATCTTTTTTGCTCTACAACTTAGACATCTGTAAGAAGAGCACAGGACCAGAGGAGGTGTGAGAGATGAGGTGACACTTGGCTGAAGCCAAAAAGTTATTAAGCAAAAGAATGGAATTTGTTGGTTCTGTGTGTTATTTGTGGTTTGCATTTGTTCAGGTTGGTTTGTTGAGTGTCACAGTGAGAGGGACAGGGTTGAAGACCTGACCAAAAGGAAGGAGGATGAGAAGGGAGGGGACAGAAAAGTTGGTGCTCAGTAGAGAATGGAAGCTCCTGAGTAGCCATCCAATGGCAAAGGGCACAGGGACCACCCCAGCCGGGTACAAAGGGGATACAAAGATGGCCATTTTCTCAGAGGGTGTGTGTGTGCGCTTGGCTCTCAGGGAGGGAGACATCCCCAGCTCAGCTGAATCCTTACTAAGAAACACTTTTCTTTTGCTTTGATGATTTTGTTCTTTTTCATTGTATTTAAAAGTTAGTGTGTTCCAAAGAGAGGAAAAGGCAAAAATAAAAAGACAAATGAGCTGAAAATAAAAAGACAAGTGAGGTGAATGCTGAATGAGGATAAGGTTCAGTTATTTTCTCAGCAACTTGGGTAAAAGTAGAGTTGGTATCTCCTTTTTCAATGGCCTTTAAATGGGTGCTTTCTTGTCATTACTGCGATCTTATTTCATGCCATTCTAGAGGCACGTCTGGAATGACACAACAACAGCAAATGCTTCTGGAGCAGAGACATTGCTTGGAGAAAACTCTGCCCTGCTTTCTCTGCCTTCTCCAGCCACACTGCTGTCACTGCAGAGATGCAAGCAGCTCTCCTCTGTGACTTCACAGCAGACACATTCTGCTGAAGGGAGTGGCTGCAGCACACTGTCCCTTAGCTGTGCCCTTCCCTGAGGTGTTCCCAAGGCTCCTCTCCAGGACAATCCTTTACCTGGATTGTGTTCTGTGTCTCTTGCTGCCAATTTCCTGCTAAACAGCCCACCTCAGTCACTTACCCGTTTGGACTGTGCTTTATACCGAGCTAGTCCTGCCAGAAAAGCAGCTTTAAACACACCTCTGAGTAGGCACTGATCCAGATAAAGCACATCCATTCCCCTCTGCCCAGGGCCAGTCCCCTGGACATCTGGCAGCCTGCAAAATCTAACACCCCATCAGGGTCCAACACATTGCTCCAGCCCAAAGCAGTAATGCAATTTGTTGTGTTCAATCTGAAGTCATTCCTGCACATCCTTGGCCTTCAAAGGCCAACGCTGCCACTCTGCAAGGAATCCTGTGACCCCGAGCATTTGATGGTGACCACACCAAAGCAAGAGGTGGCTCCTTCAGCAGGAGAATGGCAAAGGGCAATTTTGTGCCTTTGTGTCCCCAGCCTTCCTCCCATTGTTTTAGCAATGGCAGCTGCACTCCAGCACACCCCAGCAGCTTCAGCAGAGGGTATTTGTGTTGCCTTAGTGCAGATCAGGACTCCCAGTCCACCACTCCCAGCACCTTGCAATGACAGCAGGACCTGGACACTGAGGTATTTTGCTGGAGGCAAGCCTGTCACAAACACACACCCTCTTCAAACTTCATGTGAAACAGAAAGGAAAAGAGCAGGAAAAGGCTACCTTTGGGCGAGTCTCACTCCTGCCTAGAAATGGGCCAATTCTGGGCAGGATACCTTCCCCAGTGCTGGCCTCCTTCTTCCTGCTGAGAAACTTCTCCCTCTGGAACTTAGAGGGAAGCAGCTGAAAGGCAAAAGTAAACCAGCTAGAGCCTCAGAGTTGTGCTTGTTCAGAAAGGCTTTTCTTGAACAAGTGGCACTGGTGAATAACTTGTGATCACAGCCACTAGGACATTCCTGGAAGCCCTGGGAGTTTCCTGCTGAAATACTTAGCATCAGTGAATTAATAATACAGAGTGGAACACATATACTCCAGCCATATGTCTCTGTCCCATTGGCTTCTCCATGATTGCATGGGACATGGTTGGGGATTTCTGCTCTTTGGGCATTTGTTTCCTCTTACGTTTCGTTGGATTGAGGCAGTGTCCTTTCCAGAGAATGGGGAGGAGCTCTCAGAACTGCCTGAACTCCATCCCTGCACAACGCTCAGAACTCACAGCAAGGAGAGATCGCTGCTGGATGAGTCCAAGAGATGCAAGAAAGGAACACTGTACCAAGAGTGAGGTGCACAGGAATGTGTCTAGGTTTTAGTTCTCCCTGTTAATTGTTTTCTCTGTCTGAGCTGACAGAGCCCTCCACAGAAGAAAACAGAGGCATCTCCTTGACAGAGCCTCAGCAGTGGGGCATCTTCAGCCAAGTGAGCTGCAGACAGCAAGGGACCTTTGTGGCCCTGGCTCCAGCGCTGCCTGCAGGGCTGCATCTGTGCCCACACAGGAGCTGGGAGAGAACAGCTGCTTTGGAAGCTCTTCCAGCTGGGACCAGCCGTGGCTCTCAAGGCTTTGGGCAGAGTTTGAGCTTCCCCCCCCGGCACATGCCCAGGTGCCCAAGGGCAGGATGGTCAGAGCAGCACAGGTGAGTGCCCAGCCTGACAGAAGGAATTCCTGTGGCAAAGGGAAAGGGACAGAACACATGCTCAGGCCTTCAGCTGTACATTGGTTTCACTCGGCTCTGCTGGCACAGACAGGCAAGACACAGCTGAAGCATCCTGCTACCTCTTAGCACTGTTCTTCTCCTGACTTGGTTGGACGGGCAAAGTTAGAGGGGAGTTGTGAGCCAACCGATGTTTCTGCACCAAGCCAGAGGTGCAGGATGTCTTTGGGTGTAGCTGTTTTCTCCTCTTCCTTTTGCTGCTTAGAGTCAGTTGAACACTTTGTCCTATTCTCAGACAGTGGGAATACAGAAGATTAAAGAGCAATGTCCTGTGTTCCCCAGCTCCATGTTGCTTAGAAGGGGCTTAGGAATTCTTTAACATCATTAAAGTTTAGAGTAAAAATGATGGTGGCCTAGAGTTGTTATCTGTATGACCCAAGTGACACAAGAGCTGAATGCCACTGAGACAGATTTTGCAAAGTGCACTGGTGCCTTTAAAATGTGACATAGTAGTAGAACTTCGTGTTCATTTGAGGGTGCAATAGGTAAATTGATGGCCTTGAAGGGGTATAGGAAATGGTTTTTCTTCTGCCATGGGGATGGCACTAAATGTCCTGTGCTGAGCCAGTTTCTTTTCCTGCAGGATTATTGCCACGAGCTGGTGTGCCTCACTGCAAGGGAAAGGATCGTTGTGCCAATTCGGGCCATTGGTGCCCGAGCTGTGCTGGACTTCCCTGCCCAGCTGGACTTCTCCAAGTGTCAGGTCAAGGTCAGCACCCAGCAGACTCGGCTGGTGCGCAATGTTGGTGCCCGGGCAGCTCGGTACCAGCTGAGCACCCAGAGGTGAGGCAGCTCATCTGTCCCTGTGCAAACAGCTTTGGGTGAGAGCGGAGTTGGGAAAGAGCTACAGAAGGAACCAAGCATCGGATCTGCTGCCCTGCAGCCTGGCTGGAAGTGAGCAGGATGGAAGGCATCTGCTCTTGCTTTCAGTGGCCTTGGAGCTTTCTGTGTCCCAGATTTCCTGGAGGCTGCTGGAACATGTTGGGAGCTGGCTTGCACCCTGCTGAGCACAAGCAGCTTCGGAAATGCTTCCTCAGCACTGTCAGCCAAACAGAGCCATTCTCTGGGAGGCCACGGGCACGTGGCTTTGCAGTGCTCCTGGAGGAGACCTCTGGAAATCATCTGAGCAAACACACTGCTCAAAGCAAGAGCAGTGTCTGGGGGTTGCAAGGTGCCATTGGGAGACATGGACCTGTCTTTAGATGCCATACAAGGAAACAAACATGTCAATGGACCTAGTTATAAAAGCAGAAGAAAACAACCTTTTAAAACCCCTCCATACCTTATCTTTACTGCCTGTCAGGTGCAGTAGTGATTCATTGAGAGGATGGATCTAACAGGATAAGAAGTGTCTTAAGGAGCAGCTCACAATTAACAGAGAAAAGCTCAAAATTTAGCTTTCCAGGCCTATCTCTTGGCAGTGATTTTCCTTTGGTTCTTACAGTGTCAGGGATGTCTCCTTCACAGCTCTTCTAGCTGTGGGCTCAGGGAACAGTTTAGGGTGTTGGCTGAAATTCAGAGGAGTTAAGTTTAGCTGTGGAGCTTGTGTCTCTGGGTCTTGGGGAGCCAGGTGTGTGTGAGAGATGAGTGCTACAGCAGGAACAGAGGAGTCTGGTGGGTACAGCCCAGGGATGGAGGAGATGCGGGGGCTGATTTGCACTCAGTTTTCCAGTCCTGACAGCTGAGTCCTGAACTTGGCTGGATCCTCTTCTCCTGATAATTTGAAAAGAAGAAGACACCTTCTTTCTCAGGCAAGCCCTGAAGTCATCCCTGGAATGTTATTCCCATCCTGCCACCTGAAGGCAGGAGCATGTAACATGGGGCAGGAGTGGGAAGGGAATGGAATGGAAGGTAGTGCTGAAGCGTGGCCAGGGATTCCCCTAACTGGCAGCTTCTCTATTGCGGTGAAATTTCTGGCCAAAGACTAAGAACAGAATGCTGTGCCTTGCCCCCAGCAGGCCCTGATCCCCCCAGCCCCAGCAGAGCTGCAGCCGTGCTGGCATCAGCCCCGGGGCAGATGCAGGAGCACGAGCACTGATCTGGCTCTGGGGCTGCTGGGGCCTTGTCTTTCCTCCCCTCCCTCCAAAGTCTCACGTCCAGCACATGAACATTGCTGGCCCAAGGCTTCTCCATCAGCCAGCAGTGATGTTCTCACCAGTGGCAATGGGAACAGGCCAGCCCATAATTACAGCAAGAGGTCCTTAATGAGCAGAACCTGAAGCGAGTTCATCAGCTGTTACTACTGACATGAACAAAGTTCAGCTTGGCAGATGTTCTCTTTGTTTTTGTGTGTGATGCATTCATCAGCAAAGTCCCCAGAACACATCTGAAGTGACAGATTGACCAGCAACAAAGCACCAAGGCCAGGAACTTTTGTTTCCTTGCTGGGGCTGTAGAAGGGCACAAAGCCCAGCAGCTGCTGGGCAGAAGCACATTTCCCCTGAGCTGTCCCTGAGCATCAAAGCACAGAGTCTTGTGTTTGTCAGGCAAGAGCTGTTTACCTGGTGACTAAATCCTGATTGCTCCTGTTAAATCCAAAGTGCACCAACACATCTGCATCATTATTTCCAACACATTGCACAGAGTTTCTCTGCTGGGCCAAGCAAACAGTTACCAGCCTGCATGACAGCCCAGAGTCCCAGACTGCATTGCTGGTAAACACACAGAAACCTCCTGTTCTGCTTCCTTGATGTGCTCCTGCTCATGGTGCTTCATTTAGCTGGGATTGGACCTTTCAGACTGTAAATGGCATCATCCTGTTGGGTTTCCATGTCACTGTATTGCTCTAATCTGCATTTGCACTCTTTCAGAGTTTTGATTGCTCCTTTTCTTAGAGCAGCTTTCATTGAAATGCTTAGAAAAGTTGCCCCTTTTAGGCTAAATCACGATGATTTCAAGGTAAAATAAACCAAAGAAGCACACTGCAAATTCAACAGGAACTATTCCTTGGTCTTCAGGGAAAAGTTCCTTCTCCTTGTCTGATTCCTAGGGTGTAATCTCCCAGGACAGGCAGTGCCCTAACATTTTCATCTCTTGAGATGAGTTTTATAGGCAGCAGGAAAAGAGAAATTCCTGAGGCAGTCAGTGTCAAGTTGTGCATGCAAATAGCTCTGAACCCTCTCTGTGCTTTTCACAAACCATTCTCTGATGGGATTGCTGGCAGTGGGAGCCTTGAGGCTCATTGCAGAGAGCTGGATGCAGAGTATGGGGAGCTGAGGTCATTTTACCCCCAGGATCTTGTGAGGGCTGGATCTTGTCAGCAGAGGCTCGGTGGCTGTTTGTGATCCTGTCTGTTCTGTCTCTTGTGCTGCCTGTGCTTGGTTTGCTCCCTGCTTGGCCAAGGGAGCTGCAGGGAGCTGCAGTGCAGCAGGAATCTCATGGCCAGGTGTCCCCCAGGCCTGACCCCTCTCTCTGTGTTGCAGTCCTTTCTCCATGGTGCCGGCCACAGGAGCTCTGGGCGCTGGTGACACCGTGCAGGTGACAGTGGCATTTCACCCGCTGGCCAGCGGTGCCCATTGCGGCTCCCTGGCCGTGTGCTGCAGCTCAGGTGAGTGCTGGGCCCTGCAGGGCACAGGACAGTTCTGCACATGGCTGCCTGCTGTCCATCCCCTGCATTCCCTCCAGAGGTGCCTGCCTTGTTCACCTTTACCCCAAAGCAAACTGAGAACTCCTTGGTGTTTAGGGGCTTGAGAAAGGCAAAGATTTTTGACTGCTGTTTTGCTGGGACTTGCTGAGTGGAGGAAGGAGGAACTCTGATTCTCCACTCCCATGTGGCTATGCCTGGGTGAAGTTTTATTTGATTCCTGGGCAGTGCTGTAGGTGAGGTCTCCATCAGACTCTCTCCAATGCAATGGGTTTCTTGCACACCTCTGTCCCATATGCTGCTTCTCCACTGGCTTGCCACAGACCCTTTCTCTATGTGGCCCTTACACATAGATGTAGTTTCTGCCTAATAACATTTTCAGGCCCTCAAGTTCCTTTTTTTTCTTACAAATCAAAACAAATTTTTCCCTGTCCCCATTTCCCAGGCTGTTCAAGCTGTTACAAACCTCTTACATCTATCTCCCATTTGATTTCTAGACTGAGGGATCCCATTCAGTCTTAATGTAGGAACTGCTCTGTACTCACTAATCTTTCCTTTGTCCCTTTCTTATTTGATTTGCAATGCTCCAGCTTGGTTTTTCAGATCAGAACAGTATAAAATATTTAAAGACTGATGTGGCTGTGGGTTTGGACAGGGAGATGATTTTTATGGTGCTCATTCTGTAGTGGTTTGTCACATTGCAGAGCCAGGCTGGTTGTGTTTCCTCACCTGTGTCCCCTCCTGCTGTGGGCTGTCACTTCACTTGTTCCTCTGGGCCTCCTTTTGCTGCCCACCTGCCCCCAGGCATATTTGCTGGTCAGCAAGAAGGGATCCAAGGGATCAGGAGAGACAGGAGTCTCCTGGGATGCCCGGGGAGAGCCTGGGCAAGGCAGGACTGAGCAGGGCTCCTCAGCCCTGTCACCTGAAGGACTTGGATGCAGAAATCCTGGTGATCTGAGTGGGTCACTGGAGCACATGGACCAATCTCCCTGTCCATCCTGTCACCTTGGGGCCAAATCTCTACAAACACCCTCAGAAATAAGGTGTTTGAGGAGGTGCCCAGGACATCCTCACGCTGTACACACAGAGCTGAAGGATGTGATCAATTAAGTGGTCAGCTGCCTAATGGCCAGGAGGTGCCAAACTGTTTGGGTCACTGGTGTCCTCTGCCTGCCCTGCAATTCATAACCACCATTTCTCTCACCTCTTATTTCTTCTCCCTGGTACCTCTGCCACTAC
Organism: Melozone crissalis; assembly: GCF_028551555.1. Lineage (NCBI taxonomy): Eukaryota > Metazoa > Chordata > Aves > Passeriformes > Passerellidae > Melozone > Melozone crissalis. The sequence continues at coordinate 4,771,503 of NW_026535912.1, forward strand.
TTCAGCTTCTCAAACTTTTTTTTCTGTTTCTCCTCCCCTCTGGAAGTTGCCAGATCTTCTCTTCTCTTCCCAAGGAAGTGATGTGGGCTCATTTTCTTTCTCCAGTCTTCACACCTGGTTTGTTCCTTCCATGTGCTGGAAGATGCATTGGCACATGGATGTGGAGAAAACATCAGAGAGTGAACCAAGTCATTTACACCAAGAGAGATTAGATTATGTTATCACTGGGTTGTTTAGAATCATGGAATCAGAGAATCCTTAAAGTTGGGAAAGACCTTCACAATAATCAATTCCAACCATCAACCACACCATCACTATGTTCACCACTAAACCACATCCCAAGTCCCGCATCAACATGTCTTCTGAGCTCTTCCAGGGATGGTGATTCTACCAGTGCCCTGGGCAACGTGTTCCAATGCTTTACAACCTTTTCCAAGAAGAAATGTTCCCTAATTTCCAATCTAAACCTCTCCTGGTGCAAGTTGAGACCTTTTCCTCTTGTCCTGTCCCTGTTCCCATGGGAGCAGAGCCTCACCTGGCTCCACCCTCCTGTCAGGGACTTGTGGAGAGCCACGAGGCTCCCCCTGAGCCTCCTTTTCTCCAGGCTGAAACCTGGGGAAAGTCCAACCCACAGTGTGAGTTGATTCAGAGGAACCAACAAATCTCTTTTAGGTACTGGTAAATGATGCTGGCTGTTCTTAGTAGTAAAAACCAGAAAACAAACGAGATATGCCCAGGAGCTCAGTGTGGTGAGTTGTGCTAGGAAAGAGCCCACTCCAGACTCCAATGGCACAAGCATCAGCACCAGATTTTGCCTGGGATAACCTCTGTGAATTCCTCCCTCAACTTAGGCAGCTGAAATAATAATTGATCCACATGAACCAAATCTTGACAGTGGGTACATTTTTTCCCTACTGTCTCCAAACAAAAATCAAACATAAACAGTGAGAAATTATTTCATCTCTACTAATGAGTGGCAGCATGAGAACTCAGCAATATGTTAAGAGAAAATCTCCCTGGTACAGTGAATTACACTTTTCCTGGAGTGAAGCAAGAACCCCTGTGATTGAAAAACTCCCTTTCCAGACTCAGAGATTGTTTTTATAAAGTATTAAAAAAAAAGTATAATGTTCCAAAACTCAGCCAGGAAAGCAGCGGTAATAATTCTTCCCTAATGCCTCTGAAATTAAGCTACACTTAGACTGATTTTTTTCAATTTGGAGTGCATGTATACACAATATTGCTAACATATCCCTGCAGTAGATGTGTGCAGTGTGTGCTGCACTGCCCAGCTGCTGGCTCTGTCACACCAGAAACTGCTGCTCCATCCCCACGGGCTGCAGGCCCCCATGGGCAGGCCTGGGGTGTGGGGCCTGCTCCCCTGCACGGCCTCCCCTTCACATCCTTGCCAGAGCCATGGGCAGCTGCCTGTGGCCACCGAGTGCACTCAGGAACTGACCAGTGCTGCTGGAGGCCTTGGTGCTGAGCCCCTGAATCATCTCTCACTCGGACATGCTGAAAACAAAGGAGGAACAGGGCCTCAGTGGCCCGAAGAGCTGCCCACAGAACCAGCAGGACCTGGACCAGTGGGATTGCAGAAGCGGCGCGGGGAGAACATCCAGGCAGGCTGCCAGGGGCTGAGGCTGGGGCAATGGAAAATCTGCAGTGGGAAGGAAGCAACACAGCATCTGGTATTTTGAAACACAGCTAGAGTTTTCCTGTGCATTCTGACTATGAGTCACCAATGGTAGGCTGTGAAATTCCTAATACCTGTCTGGCCCTTGGGGCTGAGCTGTGGGATGAAGCTGTGGGAGGAGACCTGGGAGAGATCCTAGAGTGAGCCAGGGGCCCTCATGTCAGAGCAGAACCCGGAACAGCGGGAAGGGATCCATGGCAGCCTCGCTCTCCCTCTGCCCTTTCCCCACCATGGGCCAAAATACATCCTGAAGCACATCGTGAGAGAACTGCTGAAAGTGAATGGTGAAAGCATTTCCCTCAGCCTTGTCCTGGGGCTCAGCAGCTGAGGGCTCTGGCTGCACATCCGGACACGCCGTGCCCAGAACAGCGGGAAGGGATCCATGGCAGCCTCGCTGCCCCGCTGCTGCTTCCATGCCCTGCAGGGCTGTTTCCCAGCCTGGCCTGGCTGCAGCTTCTCCCCAGCCTCTGCAGGAAGGCATTGGGTATCAGCTGCCACGCAGCCCAAACTCACCAGGGATCCCCTGCATTTTCCCGGTCCCCAGTCACATCCTGAGATGTGGCTGCTTGGAGGAGGTAAAGCCATAGCCAGCCCCAAAGGCCTGGAGGGATCAGGCTTTTAGCGATCCTTATCCATGTTTTGGAGAAGTATTGCCTCCTGAAGAGGCCACCTCCTGGATGTGCAATGATTCCATCTGATCCAGCTGTGCCTCTTCCTTTCTCAAGGGATGGACAGAGGGGCTCTATGGAAGGTGGCATTTCCTGCAGGAAGGGAGGCGATGCCAGGCACAGTCACAGGAGGTAATTGCTGTGCCTCTGGGCCTGAGCCCTGCTAAGGCTTGAGCTGCCCTCTCTGCTGCTTGGCACTGCGGGCACAGCCCAGAGGAATTGTCCCGAGCAGGCTCATGGCACTCGGGTACTGAGCTGTCCTGCTGGGCTCCCTCCCTGGGAGACAGGTCCCGAAACCTGGGAACGGCTGCACGGGGTGCCCATGGTGGGGAAAGGGCCGAGGGGGAGGGCAAGGCTCCAGTGTGTCCTGAGAGGGCCTGGCTATGTGCCCGTGTGCTGTGGGAGCTGTTCCATGGGCAGGTGGGCAAGCAGGAGGGAGGTACGGAGGTTGGGAGTGACAGCAGTGGCACTGCAGCTTTGCCCAAGCATTTAGTGAGGGTTTCCTGCATGGGAGGGAGAGAGCCCCAGGGCCCTGGGCTGCTCCAGCCGTCCCACCAGGCATGTTGCACAGGACCTGCAGCCCCTCCAGGCATGTTGCACAGGACCTGCAAAGAGCGTGGAGAGTGACCAGGAGCCACAGGCTCCCACAGCCTTACCCCACCCCCTTGCAGTGTCCAATTCCCCAAGGCAGAAGGGGATCCCAGCACACCATGGCAATGGTTCTGTAGGATCTGTGCTCCCTTCTCGACTGCCACATGACTTGGATTACTTGGAAATGCTGGTGAATGGTGCTTTGAAGACCTTGCCAGATGTTGGAGGCATGTTCTGAATGTACCTTTCCTGACAGAATAATCTGTGTCAGTGTGGCAAGAGTTTACTCATGAGACAGTTCCCTTAAGTTCCTCTGAAGGATGATCAGTTCTGGAAACCTTGCCCTGCTCCCTTCTGGAGCCCTGAGGGATCCCACAGGATCGCTGTCAGAGGGAGGAAGGGGCAATTTGCTGTCTATCCTCCTCCCATGTGCAATGCCACTGTGGCCTTCTGTGTGCTCTGTGCAGCCACAGAGAAGAGCAGAGAGGGAAGGGGCTGGGCCCAGGGCTGTGCCCCGGGGCTGAGCCTTTCTCAGCTCATTTGCTGCCCCCAGGGAGCCTGAGATGCTCCTGCTGCCTCTGCCAAGCCCTGGCCTTGCCTGGGGCTGGGTTTGGAGGTGCTGGCAGCTCCAGGGAGTCCTTTCTGCCCCCAACTGCCCCACAAGGGGCTCCTTCAATCCCAGTATGGGGCCACTGCAGGCACAAGGTCTCCCTGGCCCTGCTCCTGAGTGGAAGGCAGAGCCAAGGGAGTGCCTTGGAGGGCACCAATCACCCAGGTGCCCTCACTGCCACTCGGGCCTGAAGGGGAATCTTCAGCAGTGCCATTGGAGCTGTTGTGTCCTGCCTTTCTTTGCAGCTGAGCTTGTTGGCAAAGGTGATCTGGCTTCCCAACCCACATTCAGGACTGAGCCTCTGGGAGATGGTGAGGGTAGGTCAAGGCCTTTCCCCTGGGAGAGCTGCCAGATCGGAGCCCAAAGCTCGGCCAGGGGGGCATTTCTGCAGGTGCCACGACAGAACCATGGCCGTATGTGCTCTCGCCCTGCACGATCCACTCACAACTTCTGCTCAGCACTGGCAGCTGTTTTGAGGAGGGTGGGCCCTAGCCCAGCTGAAAAAGACCAGATGATTTGTTGATTTTATCCGATTTTGCATAAGCATGACGTCCTGAACATGCCGTTAAAGAAATGGAGAATTTCTCCATCTGTTAAGGTGTACTTTTTGTTTCTCAAGTGATAGGCCAAAAGGCAGGACAGAAGGAGGTGTTTCCCCTACGAAGCAGAGACCGATTGGCAGCCCCTGCTGCAGGAAGGAAGGCCAAGCCAAACACAGGTATGGGCACGGGCACAGGCTCAGAAGGTAATTGCTGTGCCAGGCTCAGCAGGGCTCAGCCCTTGGCAGGGCTGGGTGGCTGCAGCTCTTCCCCCAGGGCCTGCCCTTGCACGGCCCGGCAGCAGCCAAAGCTGGAGGCGCCTCTGGAGTCCTTGAGGCCTCTGGAGCTCGTTCACAGCCCCAGGGAAAGGGGACTCGTGCACCAAAGTCCCTCCTGCTGCAGCTGCTCTGGAGCTGGCCCTGAGTGCCCAGAGGCCCAAGGCACAGGAGCAGCCCCGAATGGGAGCCCTGCCGCGAGCCCAAGGCCAGAGCCAGCCTTGGCTCCCGACTGGGCAGGGGCTGCACTGGGTCCTGACAGGGCCTGACTCTGTGCCCTGGGGCTGGGGGAGCTGTCACGGGGCAGGGAGGGCCAGGGCTGGCAGGGGCTGCTCAGGGATGGGTTTGGCCCGTGTCCCTCCAAGCAGTGACTGCCCAAGAAGCTGCGCTGCCCCCGGACTCTCCTCCCGGCCTCCTGGGCTTGGTTGGGTGGCACAGCCTGTGCCAAGGGGCGCCAAGGTGCCTGAAGGCCCCAGCTCTGGGGGAAACGGAGAACGTCCTGCCCGCATCCACCGTGCTGCCAGCTCAGAAGTGCAGCACAGCACGGGCTGCTGTGACCAGCGGCGGGGTCCCCAGGGCTGGGGAAGCCCAAGGGGCAGGCAGCAGCATGGGGCTCCTTAGAAAAAGCAACCCCAGTTGCTTAGTTTTTCAGTTTTAGAAATTAGAAATTTGTAGACATATTACAAAACATTTTTTCTGTAGAGAGACACCCCCAAATATATCTTCCCAAATACTATAGTGTTTAAAGATTTTTGTAAGTATTTTTAGAATCAAGAGAACAAGTGACCCCATTTTTTCATTCTTAAAAATATTTAGAAATATCTTTTGTAGAGAGCAATCGCCAAATGTTTCGCTCCTGTTTCCACAACACATCTCTATTTTTGAAACTAGTTTTAGTGTTCTGGAAAATATTTTCCCCTTATACAATAAAAAATAAAATTACATTTCAGTGGTAATCTTTATTCTAGGAAGAAGTAAGACCCCTGCAGCCAGCCAGCCTGCTGCAGAGGCTCTTTTCCCGCAGGAGCTTTTTACCTAGTCACAACCAACATACATAAAACCTTTTCCCTGATACTTAAGATTTTTGACAAGCTCACGTCTTAGTCGTCTCAGAATAACTATGAGCACAGTGGGCATCTCTTACCATCTTTGTTTGCTTCTGGTGGAACTCCCTCAGTTCTAGAGCAAGGCCTTCTCTCAGCTTCCTGCTGCCCCCGGGCTCTCCTCCCAGCCTGCTGGGCTTGGTTGGGTGGCACAGCCTGTGCCAAGGGGCAGCAAGGTGCCTGCAGGCCCCAGCTCTGGGGGAAACCGAGAATGTCCTGCCCGCATCCACCGTGCTGCCAGCTCAGCAGTGCAGCACAGCACGGGCTGACCCTCCCCATTGCTCCCACAGGTGCAGCTGGAACCACAGCACATGTTCCTGATGCCCAGAAGGGCCTTGGAAGGGGTTTCTGTCAGGAACCAGGCTGCTGGCTGGGGTTCCTGGCAGGCCTGCTTGTTTTGGAGCTTATTTTCATCTTATGCTCTATCCGAATTTGGACTTAAGAGAAGACAGTGAGTGTTTAGTTCACCTTTCCCTCAAACAGCTTCTTTTGAAAGTCTACTGTACATAGGAAACATTGCCAGTGAGGCTGCAGTGTAGGTGTGGCCAGTCCATGATTGTCCAAAGAATTCTGCTGAGGGTTCTGCTGCTGCCCAGAGCTTTCATTGGCCTCCTAATTGCTGGGCCTTGTCCTGGGGGGCCCGCTGGGGCTGCAGCCAGTGCTGGCTCCCACTGAGGCTGCCTGGCCAAGAGCAGCCCCAGGGGCACAGGGCAGAGGCAAAGCACGGTGGGGAGGAGAAAGAGCAGGGACAAGATTGCCCTTGAAAGGCAGAGGCGCTCTGGGGCCCGCTCCTGGCCAGGGAGCCTGGCCAGAGACGTGCCCTGCTGGCCGGGGCCTTGAGGGACAGCTGTGCAGCTGGGCCAAGCTGTGCAAGCAGCTCCAGCTGTGCTGGGGAGCCTTCCCAGCTCTGGGCCCTGCTGTGCAAGAGGCTCCCTGTGTGCCACTGGCAGCTGGGGCCTCAGCTACCCCCTCTTTTCATAGGAGCGCCTCTGCAGCTTCACAAGACCAGCCAAATAACTCAGCCAGGGAGAACTGGACCTGTCATCTCTCATTCCCGTGCCAGTGTCCGTTGTCCCTGCCATGGCTGCAATACCAGTTTGTTGCTGGGGTCATGCTGTTGCCACCACCACCCAGAACAGGACCCTCTACCACCAGTTGGCCTGGCTCTGCTCTACAGCCAGGCCAGGAGGTGCAGCCCTCCAGACAGGGAAGGGCCTGAGTACAGCAATGTCTTTGGGCTTCAGCTCATGTGTCCGTGAGCTACCACCAGCACAGGCGGAGCTGCTTGTCTGGGCACAGCTGTGAGTGGGAAGGCAGTGGCCAAGCATGGGGCTCCTGAGACACCATATTTTGGCTTAGTTCTTCATTTTATTAATTAGAAACTCTTAGAAATAGGTAGGGTTTATTTTTTTCCTAATATAGAAATTGTCAAAAGTTTGCCCCCTTTTTCCATAGTCGGTAAGGATTTTTCAAAGTAATTTTAGAATTCAGAAGAACTTTGAACATTTTTACACTTCTAGAATCAACTGGACTTGTCATCTTGCATTTCCGTGCCAGTGTCCATTGTCCCTTCCCCACAGCTGCATTACCAGCTTATTGCTGGGGACATGCTGTTGCCTCCACCATCCAGAAAAGGACCCTCTGTCCCCAAAGGTGCCGGCCCTGGTGTCCAGCCAGGCCAGGTGGTGCAGCCCTCCTGCCAGGGAAGGGCCTGAGTCCACCAACATCTTTGGCCTTCAGCTCAGGTGTCTGTGTGCTACCACCAGCGCTGGCAGAGCTGCTTGTCTGGGCACAGCCAGGGCTGGGCAGACAGCTGCTGGGAACGGGGCTCCTGAGAAAAAGCGACCCCATTTTGTCTTCATTTTACATAGCAGAAATTGTTCGGGATTTTTACATAGCAGAAATTGTTCAAAATATTCAGAAACAGTTTTTGTAGAAAAAAATCCCCATATATTTCTTCCCTTTTCCCACAGGAGTTCAGGATTTTTCAAAGTAGTTGTAGAATTCTGAAAAAGGTAGAACACTTAAATACTTGCAGAATAAAAAATAAAACTGAATTTAATTGGTGATCTTTACTCTAAGAAGAACTAAGTCATCACAAAGCACCCAGCATACTGGAGAGGCTCTTTTCCCACTGGACATTCTTACCGAGCGACAACAACCAACTAAAACCTTTTCCCTGATATTTTCTGGGATTTCTGAGAAGCTCACCTCTCAGACTTCAGAGGCAAACTTTGAGCACAGTGGGAATCTCCTGCTGGGCAGGAGGGTCTCTGTGTGCCAGCTGCAACTGGGACCTCAGCAACCTCCTGTCTCAACAGGCGTCCATCTGCAGCTTCACAGGAGCGGCCAAACACCTCAGTCTGGGACACCTGTACCAGACATTCCCCATCGCCATGCCCATGCTCAATGCCCGTCGCAGTTGCTTTACCAGCTTGTTGCTGTGCAGGTGCTGCCACCACCCAAACAAGGTCCCCTCCCCCTGAAGGCACTGGCCCTGATCTCTGGCCCCTACTGAAGGTGGGCAGAGCTTGGCCCAGCATTTCTGTTACAATAAAGAGATGGAGCTGTCACCCCAGTGTCCGGGTGGCAGCAGCAGCAAAGCCCGCACTGGCTCAGCTCCGTGCCCGGGAGCAGCCATGCATGCCCACAGTGTGGGCAGGCAGGAGCCAGGCAGGGGCTGCTGTGACCAGCGGCGGGGTCCCCAGGGCTGGGGGAGCCCATGCTGAGCGTCCCTGGGCTGAGGGCACATTTCCTTCCCTGGCATCATCTGGGCCTGGACCTCCTCCAGTGGCAAGCCCAAGAAAAGAGGGAAGCCATCAAGAGCATCTCCATGGACACAGTCTGACCCACAATGTCAGCAGGAGACGAATAAGGTTTTGCTGAGCAATGGACCTGGGATACACAAAAACAATCAAGGCAGTCCATTTGTACAGATGCGGGCGCACTCTGGGGGTACAGCTGAAGCCATGAGGTCACAGCAGGCTCAGGGGTCACAGCAGGCTGAGGTCACAGTTGGCTCTGAGGTCACAGAGGTGCCAGACCCGGAGGTTGCACAGCAGCACAAGGAGCGAGCACTCAGTCCTTGAGCACAACTGTTGCGGGAGCAGCGGCAGTGGCAGCAGTGGTGCTGACATTGGGACAGCACTGTCAGGACAGCGGTGGCAGCAAGAGCTACGGGACTGGCAGAGGGCAAGGCACCATGGCCCTTGCTCTGCGCCTCTTCCTCCTGCTCCTCCTGGCCGTGGCCCTGCCTGCCAGGGCTGCCCAGGCTGCTCCTCTGCAAGCGTGGCGAGCACGTGAGCCGGCAGCCTGGCTCCCCTTTCCCGGGACAGCGCTCCCTGCTCCCCGGGAAGCGCTGGGGATGGTTTTCCCCAGGCCTTTAGGGAAGGTTTCCTCTGGGGGAGGGAGAGAGCCCCCATGGCCCTGGGCAGCCCCAGTTTCCTCTCCAGGGATGAGTCAGAGGGCCTGCAAAGAGGGTGCAGAGTGACCAGGAACCAGGCCAGAGCTCCCTAGGCCCCTGTGCAGTTTGACCTTGCCCATTCACACCTGGCTCCCGTAGCCTTAGCCAACCCCCTTGCAGTGCCCTGTTCCCAAAGGCAGAAGGGGATCCCAGCACACAAAGTAAATGGTTCAGGTCTTTGCTCCATTCTAGATTTGGATCACGCCTTGGAAGATTTGGAAGTCCAGGTGAATGACACTATGAATGTCTTGGCGAATGCCAGAGGCAAGTCCTTATTTTCCCTTTTTACTGGCAAAATAATCAGTGTCCATGTGGCAAGAGCTCACCTATCGGCCATTTTTGTTAACGTTAAGTCACGGCTGAAGAAATCTGTAAAACTTGCCTGCTTCTTTCTGGAGCACTGAGTGATCCCACAGGATTGCTGTCAGTGGGAGGAAGGAGCATTTAGCTGTCCATCCTCCTCCTGTGTGCAATGCCATTGTGTCCTTCCATGTGCTCTGTGCAGTCACAGAGAAGAGTAGAATGGGCAGGGGCCAGGCCCAAGGCTGTGCCCCAGGGCTGAGCCTTGCCTGCAGCCTGAGGATCTCCTACAGTGCCACAGGTGATGTTCTGTCCTGCCTTTCTTTGCAGCTGAACCTGTTGGTGAAGGTGATCTGGCTTCCCAAACCACATCCACGACTGAGCCTCTGGGAGATGGTGAGGGTAGGTCAAGGCCTTTCCCCTGGGAGAGCTGCCAGCTCAGAGCCCAAAGCTCGGCCAGGGGGGCATCGCTGCAGGTGCCAGGACAGAGCCATGCACGTGTGTGCCCTCGCCCTGCGCGATCCCCTCACCGCTCCTGTGGCTCAGTGGTGCCTGTGCAGCTGAGCAGAGATGGCAGAAGCTTCTGTGGCTGATGTGTTACAGATGTGTCTGCAGCGAGGACTTTTCCTGTCCCTGTGATCATTCCTACACAGAAGCCAGGCTCCCGTCGCAGGGGTGAGTAGTGTGTCCCTGCTGACCCCACAGGCTGAGCCCTGCTTTTGTGGCATCCATTCACGGGAAATGGAACCGTGTTGCTCTAAGGCCCTCCAAGGGGAAAGAACAAAGCTACAGGACAGAAGAAACCCCATGAGCCATCTGAACAAATGAGGGAAATGCTGAAGGAAATGCAGCAGGCAGGACAAGGTGGGTTCATTCCCTCAGCCTTCACCTGGGGCTAAGTAGCCGAGGGTTCTGGCTGGACATCTGGACACGCCGAGAGCCTGGCCCAGCAGGAAGGGATCCATGGCAGCCTCACTGCCCCGCTGCTGCTTCCATGCCCTGCAGGGCTGTTTCCAAGCCTGGCCTGGCTGCAGCTTCTCCCCAGCCTCTGCAGGAAAGCATTGGGCATCAGCTGACAGGCAGACCAAACTGCACCACAGGCATGAGATGCCCTGCAATTTCCCATCTCCTGGCAAATCAGAAGGGGCACCTATATGGAGAAGGGAGAGCCCTGCCCTACCCAAAAAGTTGAAAGGGATTTCCTGAATCTTAACCATGTCTTTGAGAGGCATTGCCTCCTGAAGATGCCACCTCTCCAATGGGGAACAGTCCAATATGATCCAGCTCTCTCTTTTCTCCAGAAGCAGATGGAGAGGCTGTGCAGAAGGAAGCATTTCCTGGAGGAACCAGTGGTTCATGGACAGCCTCTTCTGCAGGAAGGGAGGCGATGCCAGGCACAGCCACAGGAGGTAATTGCTGTGCCCCTGGGCCTGAGCCCTGCTGAGGCTTGAGCCGCCCTCTCTGCTGCTTGGCACTGTGGGCACAGCCCGGACAAGATGGGCACAGCCCAGAGGAATTGTCCCGAGCAGGCTCATGGCACTCGGGTACTGAGCTGTCCTGCTGGGCTCCCTCCCTGGGAGACACGTCCCGAAACCTGGGAGCGGCTGCACGGGGTGCCCATGGTGGGGAAAGGGCAGAGGGGGAGATCAAGGCTCCAGTGTGTCCTGAGAGGGCCTGGCTATGTGCCTGTGTCCTGGGAGATTTGTCCCAGTGGAAAGACGGTTGGAGAGATAGAAGTAGGGAGAAAGGGAGGGAGAAAGGGCAGGAGGGGGACAGGGGGATAGCTGTGCCACTGCCTGCTGCAGTTTTCCCCAGGGATTTAGCAAGAGTTGCAGCTGTGGAAGTGAGAGTTCCCAGGGCCCTGGGTTGCTTCAGCCGTCCCACCATGGATGTTGCACAGGGCATGGAAAGAGGGTGCAGAGTGACCAGGAGCCTGCCCAGAGCTCCCCAGGCCCCTGTGCAGTTTGACCTTGTCCATTCACACCTGGCTCCCACGGCCGTACCCTACCCCCTTGCAGTGCCCAATTCCCAAAAGCAGAAGGGGATCCCAACACACCCTGAAAAATGTTCTCATCTGTGCTCCGTTCTAGATGAGGTTGCTCGAAAGGCTTCCCCATTAGATTGGTTGAGAAAAGTGTTGAAGCCTTTGGAGCCTCCTTCAGGTATGTTCTCACTGTCCTACACAGTAATAATTGTTGACAACTTCACAGCAACCAGGTTACACAAACTACTGTGGCTGTTGTGTTACAGATGTGTCTGCAGGGAGGACTTTTCCTGCTCCTTTGCTGATTCCTACAGAGAAGTCAGGCTCCCATCGCAGGGGTGAGTAGTGTTGTCCCTGCTGACCCCACAGGCTGAGCCCTGCTTCTGTGGCATCCATTCCTAGGAAATGGAACTACTTTCCGTTAAGGTCCTCTGAGAGGGAAGAACAAAGCCCCAGGACACAAGAAACCACATGAGCCAAACAACATCTTGAAACGAATAGTGACAGAACTGCTGAAAGGGAATGGTGAGAGCATTTCCCTCAGCCTTGTCCTGGGGCTCAGCAGCCGAGGGCTCTGGCTGCACATCCGGACACGCCGTGCCCGGAACAGCGGGAAGGGATCCATGGCAGCCTCGCTGCCCCGCTGCTGCTTCCATGCCCTGCAGGGCTGTTTCCCAGCCTGGCCTGGCTGCAGCTTCTCCCCAGCCTCTGCAGGAAGGCATTGGGCATCAGCTGCTGTGCAGCCCAAACTCACCAGGGATCCCCTGCATTTTCCCGGTCCCCAGTAACATCCTGAGGTGTGGCTGCTTGGAGGAGGGAGGGCCATAGCCAGCCCCAAAGGCCTGGGGGGATCAGGATTTTCCTGATCATAACTCATGTCTTGGAAGAGTATTGCCTCCTGAAGAGGCCACCTCCTGGATGGGCAATGATTCCATCTGATCCAGCTGTGCCTCTTCCTTTCTCATGGGATGGACAGAGGGGCTCTATGGAAGGTGGCATTCCCTGCAGGAAGGGAGGCGATGCCAGGCACAGTCACAGGAGGTAATTGCTGTGCCTCTGGGCCTGAGCCCTGCTGAGGCTTGAGCTGCCCTCTCTGCTGCTTGGCACTGTGGGCACAGCCCGGACAAGACGGGCACAGCCCAGAGGAATTATCCCGAGCAGGCTCATGGCCCTCGGGTACTGAGCTGTCCTGCTGAGCTCCCTCCGTGGGAGACACGTCCCGAAACCTGGGAGCGGCTGCACGGGGTGCCCATGGTGGGGAAAGGGCTGAGGGGGAGGGCAAGGCTCCAGTGTGTCCTGAGAGGACCTGACTATGTGCCCGTGTGCTGTGGGAGCTGTTCCATGGGCAGGTGGGCAAGCAGGAGGGAGGTACGGAAGTTGGGAGTGACAGCAGTGGCACTGCAGCTTTGCCCAAGCATTTAGTGAGGGTTTCCTGCATGGGAGGGAGAGAGCCCCAGGGCCCTGGGCTGCTCCAGCTGCCCCTCCAGGCATGTTGCACAGGACCTGCAAAGAGCGTGGAGAGTGACCAGGAGCCACAGCACAGGCTCCCACAGCCTTACTCCACCCCTTTGCAGTGCCCAATACCCCAAGGGAGAAGGGGATCCCAGCACACCATGGAAATGGTTCTGTAGGATCTGTGCTCCCTTCTCGACTGGGATCATGACTTGGATTAGTTGGAAATGCTGGTGAATGGTACTTTGAAGTCCTTGCCAGATGTTGGAAGCATGTTCTGAATGTACCTTTCCTGACAGAATAATCCGTGGCTGTGTGGCAAGAGTTTACTCATGAGACAGTTCCCTTAAATTTCACTGAAGGATGATCAGTTCTGGAAACCTTACCCTGCTCCCTTCTGGAGCCCTGAGGGATCCCGCAGGATTGCTGTCAGAGGGAGGAAGGGGCAATTTGCTGTCCATCCTCCTCCCATGTGCAATGCCACTGTGGCCTTCTGTGTGCTCTGTGCAGCCACAAAGAAGAGCAGAGAGGGAAGGGGCTGGGCCCAGGGCTGTGCCCCGGGGCTGAGCCTTTCTCAGCTCATTTGCTGCCCCCAGGGAGCCTGAGATGCTCCTGCTGCCTCTGCCAAGCCCTGGCCCTGCCTTGGGCTGGGTTTGGAGGTGCTGGCAGCTCCAGGGAGTCCTTTCTGCCCCCAACTGCCCCACAAGGGGCTCCTTTAATCCCAGTGTGGGGCCACTGCAGGCACAAGGTCCCCCTGGCCCTGCTCCTGAGTGGAAGGCAGAGCCAAGGGAGTGCCTTGGAGGGCACCAATCACCCAGGTGCCCTCACTGCCACTCAGGCCTGAAGGAGAATCTTCAGCAGTGCCATTGGAGCTGTTGTGTCCTGCCTTTCTTTGCAGCTGAGCCTGTAGGCAAAGGTGATCTGGCTTCCCAGCCCACGTTCAGGATTGAGCCTCTGGGAGATGGTGAAGGTACGTCAAGTCCTTTCCCCTGGGAGAGCTGCCAGCTCAGAGCCCTAAGCTCAGCCAGGGGGGCATCTCTGCAGGCGCCAGGACAGAGCCATGCACGTGTGTGCCCTCGCCCGGCACGATCCACTCACAACTTCAGCTCAACACTTGCAGCTGTTTGGAGGAAGGTGGGCCCTGGCCCAGCGGAAAAAGCCTAGATGATTTGTTGATTTGACCTGATTTTGCAAAAGCATGACGTCCTGAACATGCCATCAAAGTAATGGAGAATAGTTCCGTCTGTTAAGGTGTACTTTTTGTTTCTCAAGTGATAGGCCAAAAGGCAGGACAGAAGGAGGTGTTTCCCCAAAGAAGCCGAGGCCAATTGGCATCCCCTGCTGCAGGAAGGAAGGCCAAGCCAAACACAGGCATGGGCACGGGCACAGGCTCAGAAGGTAATTGCTGTGCCAGGCTCAGCAGGGCTCAGCCCTTGGCAGGGCTGGGTGGCTGCAGCTCTTCCCCCAGGGCCTGCCCTTGCACAGCCCAGCAGCAGCCAAAGCTGGAGGTGCCTTTGGAGTTCGTTCACAGCCCCGGGGAAAGGGGACTTGTGCACCAACGTCCCTCCCACTGCAGCTGCTCTGGGGCTGGCCCTGAGTGCCCAGAGGCCCAAGGCACAGGAGCAGCCCCGAGCGGGAGCCCTGCCACGAGCCCAAGGCCAGAGCCAGCCTTGGCTCCCGACTGGGCAGGGGCTGCACTGGGTCGTGACAGGGCCTGACTCTGTGCCCTGGGGCTGGGGGAGCTGTCACGGGGCAGGGAGGGCCAGGGCTGGCAGGGGCTGCTCAGGGATGGGTTTGGCCCGTGTCCCTCCAAGCAGTGACTGCCCAAGAAGCTGTTCTGCCCCCGGGCTCTCCTCCCGGCCTGCTGGGGTTTGTTGAGTGGTACAGCCTGTGCCAAGGGGCACCCAGGTACCTGCAGGCTCCAGCTCTGGGGGAAACGGAGAACGTCCTGCCCGCATCCAACGTGCTGCCAGCTCAGCAGTGCAGCACAGCACGGGCTGACCCTCCCCATTGCTTCCACAGGTGCAGAAGCTGGAACCACAGCACATGTTCCTGATGCCCAGAAGGGCCTTGGAAAGGGTTTCTGTAAGGGAACAGGCTTCTGGCTAGGGTTACTCGCAGGCCTGCTTCTCTTGGAGCTGATATTCATCTTATGCTGTGTCCGAATTTGGACTTGCTGGAAGAGAAAAGGGTGAGTGTTTAGTTCACCTTTCCCTCAAACAGCTTCTTTTGAAATTGTATTTCAGACAGTAAACATTGCCAGTGAGGCTGCAGTGTAGGTGTGGCCAGTCCATGATTGTCCAAAGAACTCTGCTGAGGGTTCTGCTGCTGCCCAGAGCTTTCATTGGCCTCCTAATTGCTGGGCCTTGTCCTGGGGGGCCCACTGGGGCTGCAGCCAGTGCTGGCTCCCACTGAGGCTGCCTGGCCAAGAGCAGCCCAAGGGGCACAGGGCAGAGGCAAAGCACGGTGGGGAGGAGCAAGAACAGGGACAAGATTGGCCTTGAAAGGCAGAGGCGCTCTTGGGCCCACTCCTGGCCAGGGAGCCTGGCCAGAGCCGTGCCCTGCTGGCCGGGGCCTTGAGGGACAGCTGTGCAGCTGGGCCAAGCTGTGCCAGCAGCTCCAGCCGTGCTGGGGAGCCTTGCCAGCTCTGGGCCCTGCTGTGCAAGAGGCTCCCTGTGTGCCACTGGCAGCTGGGGCCTCAGCCACCTCCTCTTTCCACAGTTCCACCTCTGGACAGGAGTTGTAAGATGGTGGCTGCACCTCACACCCAAAGAGCAAGAGCAGCTCCTCCAGCAGTTAGAAGAGCCTGGGTAGCCCGTTCAAGAGTTCTGAGAAGAAGACTCCAGAACAGCCATTGTCAAGGAAATCTCCTATTCTCCTGGAGATCCCACTGCCACCTCCTCGTCCCATGTATATCTCCAAGCTACTTCCATCTCTTTTTTGATCCTCCTCTGTCCCATCCTGACTTCTTCTTTAGACCCCAGGAGCAGCCCAGCACCCTCCAGCCCCTCCTGAGACCAACATGTCCCTTCCTGTGCTCCTGAACCCCCTGGTCCTGCCCTCTAAACAACACTGAAATTATCCCCGCTCTCTGCCAGTCTGGGTGATGGCCCTTTCTTTAGTTGCACTACAGGGAAGCTGCCGTCACCCCAGTGTCTGGGTGGCAGCAGCAGCAAAGCCCAGCTGGCAGCAGCACTGGCTGAGCTCCATGGCCAGGAGCAGCCGTGGATGCCCACGGTGTGGGCAGGCAGGAGCCAGGCAGGGGCTGCTGTGACCAGCGGCGGGGTCCCCAGGGCTGGGGGAGTGCAGGGGGCAGGCAGCAGCATGGGGCTCCCAAGAAAAAGCAACCCCATTTGCTTAGTTTTTCAGGTTTAGAAATTAGAAATTTGTAGAAATATTTCAAAATATTTTTTCTGTAGACAGACACCCCCTAATATTTCTTCCCAATTCCTATAGTAGTTAAAGATTTTTCTAAGTAGTTTTAGAATCCAAAAAAATGACCTCATTTTGTCTTCACTTTTCATTTTTAAAAATATTTAGAAATATCTCTTGTATAGAGAAATCCCCATATGTTTCATTCCTTTTTCCACAAGACATCTGTATTTTTGAAACTGGTTTTAGAGGTCTGGAAAATATTTTCCCCTTATACAATAAAAAAATAAAATTGCATTTCAGTGGTAATCTTTATTCTAGGAAGAAGTAAGACCCCTTCAGCCCGCCAGCCTGCTGCAGAGGCTCTTTTCCCACAGGATCTTTTTATCTGGTCACAACCAACATACATAAAACCATTTCCCAGATATTTCCTGGGATTTTGGACAAGCTAACATCTTAGTCTTCTCAGACAAACTTTGAGCACAGTGGGAATGTCTTCAAGTTACCATCTTTGTTTGCTTCTGGTGGAACTCCCTCAGTTCTAGAGCAGGGCCTTCTCTCAGCTTCCTGCTGCCCCCGGGCTCTCCTCCCAGCCTGCTGGGCTTGGTTGGGTGGCACAGCCATTGCCAAGGGGCACCAAGGTGCCTGCAGGCCCCAGCTCTGGGGGAAACCGAGAATGTCCTGCCCGCATCCACCGTGCTGCCAGCTCAGCAGTGCAGCACAGCACGGGCTGAACCTCCCCATTGCTCCCACAGGTGCAGCTGGAACCACAGCACATGTTCCTGATGCCCAGAAGGGCCTTGGAAGGGGTTTCTGTCAGGGAACAGGCTGCTGGCTGGGGTTCCTGGCAGGCCTGCTTGTTTTGGAGCTTATCTTCATCTTATGCTCTATCCGAATTTGGACTTAAGAGAAGACAGTGAGTGTTTAGTTCACCTTTCCCTCAAACAGCTTCTTTTGAAAGTCTACTGTACATAGGAAACATTGCCAGTGAGGCTGCAGTGTAGGTGTGGCCAGTCCATGACGGTCCAAAGAACTCTGCTGAGGGTTCTGCTGCTGCCCAGAGCTTTCATTGGCCTCCTAATTGCTGGGCCTTGTCCTGGGGGGCCCACTGGGGCTGCAGCAAGTGCTGGCTCCCACTGAGGCTGCCTGGCCAAGAGCAGCCCCAGGGGCACAGGGCAGAGGCAAAGCACGGTGGGGAGGGTAAAGAACAGGGACGAGATTGCCCTTGAAAGGCAGGGGACAGGAGAATGTCGCTTATCGGAGGAAGCCCCAAAGAGCGGCTGGAAGGGGTGCCAGCTGATCAAGGACCCCCAAGGAGTGGAGGGAGGGTGTATAGGCTGATGGAGTGTCCCGAGGAGCGGTTGGGGGGCGTAGGGGTGTCCGTTGGTGGGGAGGAGCAGCCGGAGCGCTTGCACGGTCCGGTGATGGGGAGGCCAGCGGGGCCTGTCAGAGTAGGCTCAGCCCGGCTGGTGGGTACGGCTAACGCCGCCCGCCCACAGGACCATGGCGCAGTTCCTGTTCGAGGCGGACCTGCGCGGGCTGCTGAAGCTGGACACGCTGATCCCGAATGCGCCGCCTACGCGATGGCAGCGCAAGGCCAAGGAGAGTGGCCCCGGGCCCAGTCCCATCGGCGTGTCGCCCATGAAGCCGGCCAATTGCTTCCGCAGCTCCAGCAAGACACCGTCCAAGACACCCGGTGAGCGCCGGCCCCCAGCGACAGAGGTTGAGTGCGGGAGCCTCGCCCAGGATGCTTGTCTGTAGCCATGGGGCTCTGGGCTCCCTGCCACGCTGCCCTACTGGCTGCTGCTGAGGCAGGAGGAGGTGGTCTGTGCTCCTGACAGCCACCCACCTCCTTGTCAGCATTAGGGGCAGAGCTCTTAGCACTGGGGCTGGCGAGCTGCTGTTTGCCCAGCTGAGCCTTGCTGGCACAGCTGTATGCTAGGACGAGTGTGGGCAGGACTGTTAGCTGACAGCTTTACATCTTGTGAGCGTTTTAGTATCTTCCCCTTATCTCTGGACTCTGGAATTGTTGCACTAGACCCAAGGAGTTGCACCACACTGTCCCTAACCAACTTGGTGGCAGGGAGGAAAATATAAGTTAGTTGTGACTGGGTGGCATGAGACCTCAGAGTCCTACTTGTCTGGTGGGTGTGATGTGGAGGAGTGTTGGGTTTGCTCCCATGAAAGCTCTAATACAGGCTGTTAAATAGCTGTAAGACGATATTTTCATATGTGAATGCAGGTAAATCTGGATCCAAAATTCAAAGCACCCCCACAAAGGCTGGGGGGGATCGCTACATTCCCAAACGCAGCACTATGCAGATGGAGATGGCAAATTTCCTTCTAACCAAAGAGAATGACCCTGATGAGGATTCCCCTACCAAGAAGGTGAGCATGTTGCTAAGTTACAATTACTTCACAACCGCTACTCCTTCCTGCCCCTTTACTCTATCAAGTGGGCACATGGGACTGACAAGTCCCAGCCATCACTACTTGCAGCTCTGGGCTTCAGGAGCCTAGGATGAGATTGAAGCTGTAGACACTGCCATGCACTCTAAGCCTATGCTGCTTCTAGCAGCAAAATCTACCTTTGACTAATGAGGCTTTAAAATGTAGCAGGCAACAAAAACACAAAGCTGTGAGCCTATGCAAAGTGAAACTGCTGGTGGTAGCTATTCTAGGACAATGTCTCCACAGGGAATACTTCTGGAATGTTTTACACTGTGTTCTGAAATCTGTTTATGAAGCATTTGGTCGCTTTGTGGCTGTGGCTTTTCCCACTGGCAATGACACTGAGTTTGCCATTGTGTGAAAATGTGAGCAGGACGATGTATGAAAGTCTGAGGGAAAACTGCTTTGACCTGCCTCTGTGTGACTGACCCTTGCAGCACAGTCAAACATCTTCAGATTCTAAGAGAAGGGGACTTAGGTGTCTGTTTAAATTGCAGTGTGGGAATTGTTTTAAATGCATTGCACTGAGGGTGATTTGTCTCTGTAGGAGCAACAGAAAGCCTGGGCAGTGAATCTGAATGGTTTTGATGTAGAAGAGGCAAAGATCCTCCACCTCAGTGGAAAACCACAGAATGCTCCAGAAGGTATGATACAGAGTCGTGTGAGCTGAATCAGCAGGAGAGATCAGGTCAGGGGAACAGCAACACAGAGGCTCTGTGTGTGGTCACAGGAGAAATCAACTGGTTTCTGAGAGCTGTACAGGCTGGAGTCTCCTTTCTTACGGTTCCTGAGGTCGAGGGAGGGCATAACAGTTACAGTGAATTTATTTAGGAGAGTTGCTATGACTGCCAGTTGGTCACCTGTTACAGGGCTTGCAAGGGTCTTCAGGGTGGAGAGAGAAATGAGAATCTGACCTCATGTTCAGAAGGCTTGATTTATTATTTTATGATATATATTACATTATTACTGTACTAAAAGAAATAGAAGGAAAGTTCTCAGAAGCTAGCTAAGCTAAGAATAGAAAAAGAATAAATAAACAAATTTCTGTGTCTCAACAGAGAGTGAGACCCAGCTCTGCTCTGAGTGGTCAGTAAATCCAAACATTCACCCAAGACCAATCACGCATCCACCTGCTGCATTCCACAGCAGCAGATAACCATTGTTTACATTTTGTTGCTGAGGCCACAGCTTCTCAGAAGGGAGAAAAATCCTAAAGAAAGGATTTTTATGAAAAGATGTCGGTGACAGTCACCTGTACTGCAGGTTCCAAGCCTTCATGAAGTCTGTAAGAGCATCAAAGTCTCTGCTGTGCATTTTCTAGCTTAAACTGCAACTAAATATAATGGGATTCAAAAACCCAAGTGTTTGTTAAATTTGTTTCCATGAATGAGCAAATTGTAGCTCACCCCTGTTCAGCAGTTCATTCTGCCAGTGATTTTCGTGCACGGCAGGCTTGTGAGTGTTTCTCTTAGGACTTTATTTTCACTCCAAGGGATTCCTAGTTGGGTGAGCAGCACTCAGCTGGGAGGAAACTAACTCAGGTTAACAAACCTGTTCCCCTGCACACAGGCTATCAGAATAACCTGAAAGTGCTCTACAGTCAGAAAATGGCACCTGGATCCAGCAGGAAGAAGAGCAGATATATTCCCTCAAAGCCAGACTGGGTCTTGGATGCACCAGAGATGTTCAATGACTACTGTAAGTAGGCTACAGGGTTGAGTGCTGGGCATCCAGAACATTCTGCATTGGATTGCTGTTCCTAGGACAGTGTGACTGGGCTGTCTGTATTATTTTGTGTACCCAGGCTAGCACAGACCACTTCTGGAGTGTCCCTGTGTGGCCTTACAGGGACAGTGGTCTAGGGCACTGTGTAGGTGCCTTGGAGCAGGGTACCTGGCCCCAGCAGCTGGGCATAGTGACACTCAGAAGGCTGCCCCTCACCTGTACGTGTGTGTGTGCACATGTGCACCCGCGCCTGCTGCATCAGCACGGGTGAAGGGCAGGGCTCTCTAGCCAAGCATGGTGTGACCTGCACTGCTCTTTCAAATTGTAGATCTGAATCTCGTAGACTGGAGCTCCCAGAACTTCCTGGCAGTGGCTCTGGACAACGCTGTTTATCTGTGGAATTACGGTACTAGGGAGATTATCCCCCTACTGCAGACGGAGCATCCATATCCTTACATTTCCTCTGTGTCATGGATTAAAGATGGAGACTATCTTGCTGTTGGCACAAGTAGTGCTGAGGTTCAGGTGAATGCAGGACTAAAACTAGAGGTGTTTTCTAGGGATTGACAGAACTGTGGGGCCTTGGCTGGCAGAGGAAGGATGCCATGCACCTGACTTGTCTTCCCTGGTGTGGGGTGGAACTGCCCAGTGTGCAAGGCAGGGTTTGGTCTGGGGGTTTTCTGATAAGTAGCGTAACCTTCTGTGCTATAGTCATGAGATACACATTTTCTCTGTTCCCTTACTGAGTAAGCTGAGAGAGCCTGTGCAGTGAGGTTCCTAGGGCATAGAAACAGGATTGGGTTTCTTCTGAAGAACTTTTTGCTTTGCCTCTCCAGCTATGGGACGTTGAGCAACAGAAATGTCTCCGAACCATGACCAGCCATTGTGGCCTTGTGAGAACCCTCAGCTGGAAAGCTGCATCCTCTCCAGGTAAAGCAGTGGGTCAAGGGCAGTTTCCAGTTGTTGCAAACTCCTATCCCTCAATCTACGTGTGGCATGGGTTAGGGATGGCAGAGAGAAGTTTGTCCTGGCTTGGGATTCTTATTTAGCCTTATCTGTTGGGGCTGTGAGGAGAAGGCCTCTTTCCTGTATTGCAATTTGTGCTGAAGTTGTAAAGAGCTTGTGTGGGTGTTTCACTCACACCAACAGACCTGTGTTGCTGGTAACACTGGTTGAAACCCAGTGGCAGGTATAGCAGTCTTGCAATAACAAAAATGGATTTGGGTGAAAATGTGCAGCCTGACCCTGCAAGCCTTCTCTTCTCTCTGCAGTGGTGCACAGACTGGGCACATCCATCACCACGATGTCTGAGTGGCTGAGCATCACGTGGCCACCCTTGCTGGCCACACAGAGGAGGTGTGCGGACTCAAATGGTCTCTGGATGGCCACTACCTGGCCAGTGGTGGCAGTGACAGTCTGGCGAACGTCTGGCCATGCACCCAAGGTGGGGGTGGAGACTTTGCTCCTGTACAGACCTTCACTCAGCACCAGGGTGCTGTCAAGGTGAGCACAGAGCTGCCACGGGCGGATATGTGTGTGCAAGGCAGGCATGCAGCACTGGCTGGGCGCAGGTTGCCTCTTGTATGTTTTAAAATGAACTCTCCTCGCTCAGGCCTGGCGTGGTGCCCATGCCAGATGAATGTTCTAGCCACTGGAGGTGGCACTAGAGACAGACATATCTGCATCTGGAACGTGTGTTCTGGCGCCTGCCTCAGTGCTGTTGATACCCATTCCCAGGTGAGATATGAACATCAGCTTGGAGACAAACACCTTCTGGCAGCACACCTACACAGAGCCGCTGGCTCCTCAGGCCCAAAGGCACAGGGAAGGAGGGGGACCATGCTCACCTCCGAGTGGTGAGCATCAGCGCAAGGACCCTGTATCACCTGTGTTACTGCCTCTGTGCAGGTCTCTTCTATCCTATGGTCAACAAACTACAAGGAGCTCATTTCAGCCTATGGCTTTGCGCAGAATGAGCTGATTATATGGAACTATCCAACTATGACCAAGGTTGCAGAGCTGCAAGGTAGGTGGACAGGGCCTGGGTGTGGGGGGGCTGTTAGAGGCTGAAGACAGCTGCACTCCTTGGTTGGAGCCTGCAGCATCACTGATACAGGACAGTATCCGGGGCCATGCTGCTAGGAGTAAAGCATGCCCACGGGGCTGTGGAAGAGATACCACTGATCCAAGTGTGTGCTTGGGGTCTGAAATCACGCTGCCACAGCCACTGGGGGGACAGCTATGCAAGCTGGCAGGGCTCATGGGAGCATACAGGAGTAAATGTGCATGTGCTGATCAGCTCAGCCTGGATTGCACATTCCTTCTCCTCCTCAGGTCATACTGATAGAATCCTGAACCTGACCATGAGTCCTGATGGTACAACAGTGGCCTCAGCAGCTGCTAATGAAACAGTGCAGGTCTGGAGCTGTTTTGAGATGGATCCCATAAAGAAGAAGGAGAAAAGAGAAGGCAAACAGTGCCAAAAGTGGGATTCTTCACCAGAGCATCCGCTGAGAGCACGAGATTGTTGTGGGGAGGGGGATATTTGGTTTTACACACTGTACAGTATTTTAAATGTCAATGAACTGCTTAACTTGACTTTTTCTTAATGGAGTCTTATGGAAGAAAAAGCCGTGGCTCCTAAACCCAAGTCCTCCCTGAGGCTGGGGATCTGGGCAAGGAGTGGAGACCTAGGTCTTAAGGGCCAGTTTAGAGGCCCCTGAGCTTAGCACAGCCTAGCAGAAGGATGCTGTGCAAGGGCTGTACTTCTGTTTCTGTCCCAGCTAAGACAGATATGTCACCTGCCCCATCTGGATGCTGACTACAAGCATAGCAGCTCCACCACAGGCTCAACTGAAAGCACAGCATGGCTATGGCCTCAGTTTGTGTTGTCCTGGCCTGTCTCACAAGCCCAGAGACACCTTACCATGGCTCTGCAGGCAGATCTCAGTTTGTCTTGTTAGCTACAGGCAGCCATCACTGCCTGCCTATGGTGCTGGAGTAGAATAGCTGTTGGAAAAAAAAGAAGGGAGAGAAATATAGAGCAACAGCTGTAATCACCCCAAAGGCTGGAAAGGGGCTGGCTCTGGCATGAAGCCTGATGCAAAACAAAAGGTTAGCTTACACTGCCACAGCCAGCCTGGATGTCATGCAAGAGCCATGCAAAGCACCACCAACCCTGTGCTCAGCCTTCAGTCACGTATTCTTCCAACAACTCTGATCTCCCTTCCCCTCCTGCTGACAGGAGGCCCTGGTGCCTCACTGAGGCTTCATGCAGGGGAGCCAGCACCAGGGCTCAGCTGACATTTATTGGCGCTTGACTCCCCTACACTTGGAAAAATGCCTTTTTTCCAGGCTGAACTGTGCTGGAGCAAGTTGCAGAAAATATATTTGAGCCCTTACCCGACCAACAACCAGCTCAGCCATGCTGCTTTGCACGGTGGAGCCGCAGTGTCTGAGGTTGTGGGGCTGCACCAGACCCATCAAGCCTGTCCTTCAGCTGCACCAGCATTGCCAGGGGCTGCTGGGGACACCGCACAGCTGATAAGCACCTTGGCTTGTACAAAGCAGCTCCACCAAGCCTGTGCCTCCCATCAGCCCTCAGTGATTAGCTGAGGGTGGATTATTAACTGTTTTCACCTTTCCCTCAGCACAGTGCCACACTATGCCTAGCACCAGCTCTGCCTCCTGAGCCTTACAGCAGCTGGAACCTTCCAAGGTTCCAACTTGTGCTCTGCCAAGGCCAGTGAGTGTGTAACCACACCCACCACAGCACCCCCACACACACACATAAAGCTGATATGGGGGGCACAGTCTCAAAAACAGCCACTGAGCCAGCACCTTCCCAGCAGTGCTGCTGGTGCATCCCCATTTGGCCACTTGGGAAAGATCAGGAGGTCCAAGGATGTGTCTCCCTCAGTCACAAATCCTAGGGCCACAGCTGTCTCTAAAGGGGAAGCAGGCAGGAACCCAGATGCAAGGCTGGGCTCCTCCACAGAGCTGTGCTGTTGTTGTAGGAGCCCTGCCCCACACCCCTGCACTTGGTGCTGGGAGTTAGCACAGACTTGCTTTGTGGGGCCACAGCTGATTAGGCCTTCCCTGGTCCCTGACCTGGAAGGAAAGCTTTATATGCCAAAAAGTTCCTGTCATTTTTGCAGTCCCATGTAAGAGCAGCTCAGCTTTCTCACAGACTCTTTCTTTCTCCTTAGCACATGCCCCACACCCAGATGCTGTGCATTACATAGCCCTTAGAAGACCTCTGAGCATTACTAGAGAATAATGATACTGCAGGGTCTTTGACCCCATGCTGGTCTCTTACAGTCCTGGAGTGAGGAGGAGCAGAGGAAGGAAGTGGGCACTGATCCAGCAGGCCCAGTAAACACAGCCCTGTAAGGTGTGAATTCAGTTCACAGCATGACAGCATATTAATTACCAAGTACCATGGCCAGCCCATAGAAGAGCACAGCTAACAGTGTTATGAATCAGAAGCTTGACTAGGCCAATATTCAAGCAGCAATCAATTTATTATTTAATATGGCAAAGTATGAGCAATACAGCGCTGGGTACAGTGGGGGAAGTTTTCCCTCCAACTGCACACTGATAATTGAGGATTACAGGTATTTATAGGGGTACTCATCAGTTTTTTTCAGCAGTTTCTATTTCCAATCTTTTACTCATCAGCAATTTTTGTTCCAAATTATTACATCACAATTCTATACACTACTGTGATTTTAATTTCTCAGGATGTATCTCAAAGGAGTATCCCCAGATGGTGACGGTCCAGTTTCCAAAAGAAGAAAGATGAATCTCATCTGGTGGGGTCCAGCTCCCCAAATGTGTGTCCACCTTTTAATTGCAGAGAATCCAAATCTCATAACAGTGATGTCCAGCTTCCCTTTGGTCGAAACCATAAAGCCTTGAGGTGATGTTCATCTTTTTTTCTCAAACTGTTTTTCTCTGCTTCAATAAGGTGTGAGATAGGCATATTTTCTTTATATATATTCCAAAGCTACAGTTTCAAGGATACAAGTAATATTCTAAAATTATACTTCAAAAGGTTATTATTGCAGAACTCTTTATGGATTAAATGCAAGCAAAAAGCAATATCTATAACACTTTAATTCAAATGCTCCTAAATCAACTAGGATTAATTTGCAAACAAAAGATAGGTTCAAAAGTCTTTTTCCATGCTTTATTTTCCTCAGTTATTATTAGAATTCACAGCTCTCCCATTGTTGGGGTCCACACATTTTGCATTCACATATACACATATCGCCTGTTTGTGCCTGACACGAAACACAGCTTTGCATCTCACAGCCAAGAAAATGCACTCCTTGCTCTTCTGACACAGCTCTCTCTGTTCATGATGTGGGACAGCGAGTGCTGATGATGTGCAGGAGCTGATGCAAGGGACAGGGATGAGGATGCAGCAGGCACAGTGCCAAGCTGACAGAGGGATGATCTCTGGCAGTGGCACTGAAGGAGAAGAGTTTGCAGGCAGCACAGAAAATGGCTCTTTGTTTCACCTCTTCTTTCAGTGCTGCTAAGAATGTAGCCTGGAGCAAGCTGGGAACACCAGAGCCTGGAGCCCTTTCCAGGCAGGGCTGCATCAGACACAAACCAGCAGGGGACTGAGTGTTGGAAAAGAAATGAAATTTAGCAAAATGTGTAATTATAGTTTAGTTATGAGTTGTGTGTGAATTGGTTTGTTAAAAGCAGTTTTGCAGCTGTTGATAGTGTGTGTGTTTGGTTTGTGTGTAACTTAGCAGGTAGTCTTAGGAATTTAGTAAATAATTAAACTAGTGCAGGAGAGTAAGAATGCTAACCTGTCTGAAGGCAGCATACAATGCTCTTAGAATAAGATAAGCAGAAGATTTATGATCTTGCCTGTGAACTAAGGAATGTATCACAAGGGAACTGTTTCTTGGAGACTTTGTTGTGAATCGCATGTATAAGAGGGAAGCACCCATATGTGAAATCGGGGGCTTGGGTTTTTGGGACGTGAGTCCCCCAGCACCCCGGGCCCGTAATAAAGCACCCACAAAACTTATCCGAGTTTTGTGTCATTTATCACTTGGGCAACATGAGGAGCCCCTGGGGTGGCAGTGAGCAACCTCGGCTCTGCTCACTGCTGCTGGCATTTTCTATTGAACCATCTCCAAGGACTTCTGTTGTGCTCTGTATTTCTAAGGGTTTCCCCCCTTGGTTTTTTTGTTGTCTCCTGCACCTTTTTTTCTCCAAATTTTCCTACCCTGTCAGCAGCAGCCCCTGTCCAGAACTGGCTCTAAAATATCAGCAAAGCAGCTAGGAACAACAATGGGTGGAATCCTGCGGCTCAGGAATTCGTATGTCAGAGCCCTGCCTGTGCCTCATGCTTTGTCAGGACCTCCTTCTCTGTGCAAAACAAGGGACTAGTGGAGTCTTTTTGCCAAAGAACTCCTGAAAAGCAAATGTTGTGCTAGGCTTCTCAGGAGTGTATCCGTTAAGTTCATTGCTGGCAAACAGAAAGTAAGGCCAGGGTAGCAGAGCAGCTGGGAGCTGGTCACTCCCTGCAAAAGGCTGGTGCAGGATGTGGGAACACCACGTTCCAGGAGGGGTGAGCAGGGTCAATGTGCTCAAGGTGCTGCCAATGAGGTTTGGGTTCATTTAGAGAGTAGTCAGGAGCAGTGAGCACTGGAAGATCCAGCTGCAGTCCCCATCCACGTCCCTTTCAGTGCTGGCTTTAGGGTGTCTGCAGCCTGGATCCAGAGCGCCCTGGGGGCTCCTGAGGCTGCCTTTGCACTCAGGGTGAGGATGCCCAGGAGCCCCTGAGGCCGGCAGTGGGCACCAGGGCTGGGGCTTGTGGCCTGGCAGGTGTGGCTCTGGGGGCTGTGACATGCCAGTCCATGGGTCACTGTCACTGCCCTCCGCAGCCCTGGCTAGCTCTGTGATGCTCCAGGGACAATGGCAAGAGTGGGGAACTGGCTAGGTTGGGGTTTTGCCTGAGCCAGAACCTCTAGGCCAAATGCCGAGCAGTAGAAACCCCTGGAGGACCGAGTGAAGAAAGCAAAGGAGGCTCTTCGGCGGTGTAAAGGGCAGCAATTTCATCAAGAGAAATAAGGGGAAGGTTCACAGCTGAGAATTCCCAATGGAACAGATGTTGCAAAAACCCCCAACCTCCCTGCGCACGGGTTTTTAAAATCTTTCAAAACAGGGGGTGGACACCATATAGTAACCAATAAGCGACTCTTGGGGTGTGGTTTTGAGGGCTACAACAAATCAGAACAAGGGGAGGAGAGAGCGTTGGCATAGGTATTGGATCTAAGGGTGAGGGACAGGGAATTTTCTGGAACAAAGGGTAGGGTTTGGGCTGATGGATGGGGCAAAGGGGCCGAGTTGTCTTGACAGACAGGGAAAAATCTGGTGAGGAGGGAGGGGATTCCTCGAGGGACACTTGGGTAGGAGAGCATAACATAGGGGAGGAGCTAACTGTAATAACTCGGGGAGCACTTGAGCATACCACTATATAACAGAACATTTGACTCAATAAACTAACACAGTGCAACACAGAAATTCAGGCTTTCAGCAGCTGAGAGGTGGCACTGTTAGAACCCGCAGCAGCTGGTGAAAGCCGTCTCTGTCCTTCAGGTTCTTGCTGTGTGGGAAGGTGCTGCGAGTTGTGGTGGCTGCACTCCCCCTTTGCTGGAGGATGATCTGTACCAGGGGAGAGCAGAAAGCTGCCATGGTGAGCAGAACATGCTCAGAGCATTACAGTTCCGAGAATGGCGCTGCACCTGAAGGGCAAACAGCTTGAAAGCATAGAATTCTGTGCAGAACTGTTGCACAGATTTTCTCTTCTAGAACATGCCCATTTTTGTATACTGTAGATGAATACTCTGGGTTTTATAGAATACATGGGGTTTTTTCTTAAGTTTTTTGGGAGAACTCTCAAGTTTATTTCTGTTTGTATTTTACATCCAGCATGCATACAGGTTTTTTTAATTATTATTATTTTTCTTCAGTAAATACTTAGGGAAAAATACCTAAGCATTTTTTAATCCTTTGGGATATTGTGATTAATATTCTTAGAAAGAAAACCTTGTTGAACAAGTGTGAAAACACAGAGAGAGGGAAAACAGTATAAAAGTCTTTTAGAACAGGGCATGTAATAGGGACTGCAGAACTGAGTAATTCCTCCAAGTGCAGAATTAGCAAGATATATCCCCAAGAGTAAGTGCCAAGATACTTCCTTAAACCAAGGGAAATGTGACCTGCAGCCATACGAAGCACAGCCAAAGCAAATGAAAACCTTTGGAAAAGAGGGAATTTTGCCAGTGACATCAGTCTGTCTGGAAACTGAGGGATGCCCATCAATATTGCACTACATTCCTCAATATTTGAAATGTCTTTTCTCCCAGTTTCTGCAAAATTAATAAGCTGCAGTTGTTTACCATTAACTTAAGCTCTTAGGGGAATTACCAAGCACCATGTATGTTTTTCTGTAGCTGAGCAGGACTTGAGTTTCCCAAATCTTCTACAAAGCAGAAGGGAATCACACAGTTACTTGTGCTAATGTTAATGAAGGATTTAATGAAAGCAGGTGAATGAGAGCATTGCATTGTAAAACTTCCACATGCAAGAAAACTGGAGTCCACTTAGAATAAAACATAGAAGGCTAGCATAACATCAGAACAGGATAAAATGAAATTGCTAGACAGGAACTGATGCGTCAGAAATTAGGTGTATCATTTCTGATACATCTGCATGCATTTGCAAGCTAAAACAGAAAAGGAAGGGCAGAGATAATAAGGAACGAAGATTTTAAAATTGCACTGTGCAGAAGAGACACACAAACCACCAGTGTGAACACAGCTGGGAGATTCAGCTTGGAGATGGATTAGAGTGGAATCCATTCACTGAAGGTCTCTGGTGCACATGAGTGCAAAGACTGAGGAAAAAAGGAGAAAAGTTTAATTTCTGAAAGCTATTTAGATTCCTGGAAGCATTGTCTAGAGATCTAAAAATCTAAAGCCTCAGAGAATCTGAACCTAAACCATCCCCAAATGGATTGATCAGGTATGATGTGCACATCTCTGCTGTTTTCAGAGTCAATGAAATTGACAATGAGTGTCTGGACATTAGAAATGCCCACCCAGATTTTATCTCCATTACTTTAAGAACACCTTAATAAGGCACTTCAGGAACTGAACACTGACATTCTCACCCTGCTCTATTTACTTTACATTTAAATACAGGCTGTTAGAAGGAGAAATCGGGCTTTAATTTCTCCCCAAATTACCTGTTGCACTTTCAGGTTAGGAGTAGATGTAAAATTCAGCTAATCACTCTCTCTATGCATGAATATTCCACTAGTGAACTGACATACAGAACATCCTTTTTCTCTTTTGTACCTTCCTAAATGGTGCCCAATGAACAGGACTCTTGCATAAATCTCACAGAAAATCACCAAAATTGCTGAAATTAACACTCAATTCCCTGATAAAAGCTTCTGAGAAAAGGCTTGAGAGAATCACTGAACAAACTGAAACTTGGAAGAGAAACACACATTTCAGCACTGATCAAGGGGAAAGAAAAAGAAATGCTGTAAAAATTCCAGGTGGAAGTTAAGGAGAAACACAGGAAGCACAGAAAGAACAAGGCCCTGTCAGATGACCTGTGCAAAGTAACTTTGTGCCCCAGCACTGTTAGAGGTCATTCCCTGTCATTGGTGCAAGCAGCTGGAGACATAAATGCTGATTGATTTGGGGGCCACAGTCTTGATAAGTGCAGAGGTAGTTCAATAACCTGACATGAGGGAGTTCCCTCAGAGCAACTGGGATGCCAGAAAGAAGTGAACAGCTCACCACAGCCTGGCCCGCTCGGCTGCTTTTCCTTCTGACCCTCCTGGGGAGGCTCTGACATTTCCTCTTCCCTGATGGAAGCGCAGCCGCTGCCAAGGGAAACGTCCCCACACTCACTCAGTGTTCCCTTTGCTTGGCAGATGTCCCATCTGCTGTCCCTGTCCAGGAGAGCTGCTCTGCTCGGGAGGAGGAGCCCGAGCGAGAGCCTGGGAACATCGGCGGCTGCAATCCCTCCTGATCTAGCGCTGTTTATGGATGTGTAGTTAGATTCGGATAGTTACAAGTATAGGGAAATTTACATACACGGGCTGATATTTGTATAGGGATAGTATGTGTGTATATTGTTATATTGATGCGTGTATATTCATCTGTTTACATACTTGTACAGCTCTGTAGCTGTGCATTTCTATTGCTGGGGTTGTATGGATTTTTTTATTGGTCCATTGATATTTGTGTATTTATAGACAGGTTTGTTATATTTGTATTATATTGTTGTGTTATATGTCATGAAATATGTAATGCATGTTTACATCTCTGTATTGTTATGCCTATATATGTATTTACTTCTATTTATTATGTATGGAGTTGTATAGTTCTAAAATTCTATTTATTTAGTTCTGGATCTGAGATTCTTTGGAAAGGGATATTGATGTTTCTGTATTTGTATATGGGCTGTATTGTTGTAGTAATATGTAATAAATTTAATTGTTAAACTTCAATTCAGTAACTTCAATATTTGTGTACAGTGAGTTGTTGCAGAGGGTTGCAATAAAGTAATTTTTTTTTCACTGAAGTTGATATTTGTATATATTTACATAGCACAATTATCAGAATAAATTAGATTTTAATCATAAATTGATATTTCTGTGTTTCTATATTGGTAACAAAGGTGTTGTAATTTATAATAAATTTCATTTTTAAACATAAGTTAATGTTTGTGTATTTGTACATTAGTAGTGCGGGTGTAACTATCTGCAATAAATGCAGTGTTTCAACTGAAGTAAGCGTAGATTTGTGCTACCCAAAGCCATGGGCAGATGTAAATGCTGAAGGATTTTGGCCATGCAAATCTCCGGCCATGCCCAGCACATGCCCCACCTGCACTCAGGCTGGGCAGGGGAAGTGCAGATTTGGGCTGGCAGCAGAGCCCCACGTTGGCTCAGAACTCGCTGCAGAGGCTGCTGAGAAAACTCCGGGGCTCCATGAGCACAGAATCCAAGCAGGAGCCACCCGGGGAGGACAAATCCCTCATCCCACGGGCAGCTCTTTAGGAAAGTGCTCCAAGTGTGCCCCTGAAGCTCATCCCGGAGACCAGAAGCCAGCAGGGATCCTGAGCCAGCTCTGCTGCCTTTGGCAGCACTTTGGCAAATGAGCTGCAGCAAGGGGGAGGCAGCAGCGACTGTGACTGCTGCAGGCCATGGACACAAGTGCTGAGATGCCCCAAAATCCAGAGGGAGGCTGGAGAGCCGGGAATCAACTTGGCATTTCAGTGCCAAGCTCTCACCGACACTGAAATGATGGAATCCCTTTGTGTGAAGTGACCTGGAAGAACTGACAGGGAGTTGCTGCTAGGATCAGCAGTAGCAGAAAGCAAAAATGTACAAACACTAGAAGATCATCTAATATCCCCCACAAGCAATGGCTTCAAAAATGATCTCATGTATATATTATATTATGTTATATTATATCATGTTATGTTATTATTATATTAATCAAAATATATAATATATAATATGCATGAAATTTAATGAACATGTATTTTTGGACAATTTTATTTTTTGATATATATTTTCATTTAAGATGTATATTTGAAATAGTCTTTCAGCTTGGGATAGTGAAGATTTACAACAGTGCAAAACCATCTGCACACACAGCGGTCAGCCCCCGGGTGTGTGCATGCACACCCACCCACTGTGCTTGCTCTTCTCAGCACCTCAGGGCTGCTGTTTGCACAGAATTGGGATGAATTTAACTCAACAGAGCCACGAGTGGGGTTTCCAGCTTGTCATGAACACTCATGTGGCAATGAACAACAGAGAGCTCTCAAATCCCATTATCACATGTCGCTTCATTCCTGCTGGGCACTGCGGAACTCTTAAAAGACACAGAAAAGGGGTGGAAAACATTGGCATCATGCTACTGCTGGTGTCCTCCTGGAGGAAAATCTGTTGGGTTTCTTAAGGTGGTAGCTTTCCAAAACCTAGGAATACTGCTCAGTAGTGGTAGCCCAATTCTGAATGGTTTTCTTGACTTGGCAAAGCTGGGGTGTTAACAATGGACTCTGTCCTTGGTCCAAATCACCTGCCCTCACCTGCAGACAAAAGCACCACCAGCAGCAGCAGCTACATCTGTCAGTTTTCTCAAAAAGCTGTGTTAAATTTGGGAGAGGAAAGGAAAACACGACAGACACTGTGGATTAATGACAAGACTCTGAGGAGCAGTTCCAAAGCAAAGGGCAGCAGCTTCTCTCTGGGCCACTCCTTGTGCCCCAAGGCAGCCGGGCTGCCCTGGCTGCCCAGGACCCTGCGCCCCGCGGGCTCTGCAGAGCTGCACAGCGGGGAGGCAGCTTCGGGCACCTCAGCCCCTGGGCAGGAGGGGCTGCTTGCTCTGCAGGGCTGCCTGTGGGCAAAAGCAGGGTGCTGGCCTTCTGCTCCTGGCCTCAGCCTGGCCTTGCAGGGCTAATCCTGTTCCCTGTCTCAAATGTGCTAAAGACAGACTTGTTTGTTTGCAGCTCTGCACAGGTGTGATTTGCACCACAAAATACTGAAGGACTAAGGACTGAACAACAGACCCTGACTGAAGCCTCAACAACATGACCTGAGCCAAAGCTGCCCTCTAGGTGACCTTTCCAACCCAATATTCTATGTATCTGCTCCTTAACCAAGTGTTATTATCAAAAGGATTGTTGCATCCATCCACTGGTGAAACACGTCTTCACCTTTCTGCATGAGGAAAATGGACAAGGCCACACCTGGCCTTGGTTCCTCCTTGAGCCCTGGCACGCCCTGGGGAGAAAACCAAGAGGAGAATGACACCAGCTGTGCCCCCAGCAGAAGCTCTGGCACATTGCTCGCCCAGCACTGTCAGAGCCGGGCTACTCTCACAGCGCACTCGGGAGCCTCGTGGCTGCCAAAGGTGGAGGCACCGCAGGATTTCCCGGTTCCCGGCCGTGGCTCTGCAGGGCTGGGCTGGGACAGCTTCCCCCAGCTGATGTGCAGCTCTGGATGAAGGGGAAACCATTGGGCTATCTGGTGATGGATCTTCCTTAATCACCAGAGGCACCCTTTTGTAATAATGCTGAGGTGCATTGCTTAGCTTATCCTTTCCTGACTCTTTTTTGCATTTGTGCATTACAGTAAATTACACTGTTCCTTCAGCTGGTGTCTGTGTCTGCATCTCTGACCCTCTCCACCATCAAAACAAACACACAGCCCGTTTAGCATGTGTGGTGGTTTGACCAGGAAGAAGCGGGAATTCTGGGATACTGTGGTCAAACCAATGGGTGCTCGGATTTTGATATTGGCACCTGATGTGGCCAGTGGGATCTGGACACACCTCCGAGAAAACACAGGGGTTAAAAGCAGAGCTTCCCTGGGAGGCTCTCTTGGGACTTCGAGGGACGGAGATCGGATCTCCCTTCCCCCGTCCAGCCGCTGCTGCTGGGCAGGGGAGGGGCAGCCATGTGGTACGCCTGGGCCTGGACAGAGATGGGGGGTGAGGAGGCCCTGGAGGATGGAAGGGTGGAGGAGCCCCAAGAGACATCGGGCAGCCATTCCCCCCCGGAGAGAGAGAGGGAGAGCTGGCGACGACGAATGTGATAGCAGCCGGCCCAGGAGGGGAAAAGGGGGGGAATGCAGCGAGGGAGGAGGTGCCCGGCCGGAGCAGCAGCAAGTGTGGGAGTGCCGGAGTTCTGGGACAGACAGAGACTGAAATTTTTAACCCTTTTCTTTCATGATTGGGGCCTTGCAAAAAAATACTGATCCTCCTCGGAGCTGAATAAGACGGGAGATAAGAGATGAGATGAGACAAGGATCTGGCCCGAAGGACATGGAGAAGGCTTGCTGAGTGGAGAGAGAGATGATTGGAGTGGCCTTTTGGCTGGACTCTTCTTGTGTAGCCATAGACTGAACCAGTTTTATTCCTGTGGCACAGAGACTGCATTTAGGGGGAGGCAGTGCCTCAGAACCAGGAGGGTTCATTGTGGGGACCCCTCGGCCCCAGGGGGTTGGATAAAAATGGGGGGGACAGATGTCCCAAAGCAGAGACTGTGCCTTTTTGGAGTGAGACAAGCCATCCTTAAAAGACAACCCTAAAAGCAGCTCTGGTCCATGCACAGTGGTGAGAGCACTGGGCATGGAAGGAAGATGTCACAAATGGCAAAAGGACTTTCTGGGCAGTGCTGAGTGACATGGAAGCACACGAGGTTTCAGCGTGTTTCCAGGGGAAGCCTGTGGTGTAAGAAGGACTCCTCTCCTCTTCATGGACTGAAGTTTGAATATCCTAAAGGGTGGTGCCAGACTGGGCAGTTGGTGATTTGGGGGAATGTATCGGATTGGGAAATATTGGTGGTGGGGAGGAGGAAAGTGCTTTTTGTAAGGTTTTCAATTTTTTCCCTTATAGTTTTCTTCCTTCTTCTCTTGTAGTTTAGGTAATAAAGTTTTCTTTTTTTCTAAGCTGGAGCTTGCTTTGCTTATTCCTGGTCACATCTCACAGCAGACACCAGGGAGAGGGTATTCTCATGAGGGCACTGGCTCTGTGCCAGGCCCAAACCATGACACTAACCCAAAGGGAAGAGGGAGAGGACTCTTTGTCAGGAAGTGTAGTGACAGGACAAGGGGGAATGGGATCAAACTGCAAGAGGTGGAAGAGATTTGATGATGGGAAGAAGTTCTTTACTCACAGGGTGCTTGTCCCGGACACAGGGACCAGTGCAGAGAGGCTGTGGATGCCCCATCCCCAGGAACATCCAAGGCCAGGTTGGACAGGGGCCACAGCAACCTGGTGTGCTGGGAGGCTGCTCAGCTTGGAACCAGATGAGCTTTAGGGTCCCTTCCAAGCCAAACCATTCAAGGATTTGATCATTCTGCCATCCCCATCTCCCACTACGCAGTGGGCATGGAATTTCAGTGACATCACAGCTCCCAGAGGGTTCCAGGTGGAATGTCCAGGACCTGGAAACGAGCAGAGCAGACACTTCACTGGCTGCCAAGGGTCAATTGCCACTCGCTGTGTGCTCTGCCCCTCACTGCTGAGGTGTTGCTGCTGACTGGGCTTTTCCTGCCGCCTACTCTGGAGTGCCAATCGCAGCAGGATGTGCACTGCTGTGCCAGTGGAGGTACAGTGCCATGCCAGGCAGGGGGCACCTGGCTTGGGCAGGCTGCAGCCATGTGGGAATGGATGGTGTGGGACAGGAAGCCCAATGGGGGATTGTGCTGCCCCATGCAGAGTGCCAGAGACACCGTGGAGGAAATGGAAGTGGATATGGAGCTGGAGAGGGAGGAGATGATGGAGGTGGACGAGAAAGATCCTGTTGAGGACATGGAAGTAGAGGAGGGGGACAACATAGAAGAGATGGAGGTTGATGAGGAGGATGACATCGAGGTAATGGAAGTGGACGAGAAGGATGAGGAGGAGCCCATGGTCCTTGGATGAAGATGGAGCCCCACAGGTAAGACAGGCAGATGCTTCCCACGCCCTGCCCACACACACACTGGGTCCCCTGATGCCAGGCTGGGGCTGGGCTGGATGGCCCCGCTCAGGGACATGGTGCCTAAAGGGGGCCTGGATTGTGGTGGCAGAAGCACCAGTCCCGGCCTGCCCTGCGCTTCCCTGGGGCCACGCCAGCCCTGCCAGCCCCGGCCCAGCCCCTGGGGCCCAGCTCCCAGCCCTGCTGGGCCCAGTGCTGCCAGCTGAGTCCAGCTCTGCTGCTTCCTTTCTTCCAGGACTCATGCAGACGATGGCACAGTTGGGATGCCTTTGTGAATACGTTTCAAAGTTTGGAAGTTGCTTGTAAATACGTTCAGTATATTAGAAGTTTTCTGTAAATACGTTTGAAGATTGTTAGTCCATCAGATCCCATGTAAATACGTTCTGTACATTGTTGTTGTTGTTGTTATAAGGATTGTTATAATGAAACTTGTTCTGTAAATCCGAGCTTTTGCCGATCTTCAGCAAATAAATACTGTTTCTTTTTAAAACATCTCTACTTTTTGCCATTCTTTTGGGCGCAGGCAGCGTTTGCACACTTGTGGGTTCCTCTTCATCCAAGTTCACAGGGCTGGAGGTCCCTGGGGGTGCTGGCACAGGCACCCTGGGGCTGGGGG
This sequence comes from Melozone crissalis, assembly GCF_028551555.1. Lineage (NCBI taxonomy): Eukaryota > Metazoa > Chordata > Aves > Passeriformes > Passerellidae > Melozone > Melozone crissalis. The sequence goes on from NW_026535912.1 coordinate 4,807,894, forward strand.
TCCCTGTTCACAGGGGCTCCCACTGACACCACTCCTGGCACTGGGCACTGCTGCTCTTCCTGGCCTGGGGCACAGCGCTGTCCCCAAGAGCTCAGCTCTCACCAGCTCTCACACAGGGGGCTCTCACAGCACTGGCCCCTGCAGTCATTCCACCAAAGCAGGCAGCAAACCTTCAGCCACCCTTCCTGCTGCAGCCACAGGGACTCCTGGGCCCAGAGCCGGCAGCAGGCCACAGCCATGCAAAATCCACCTGCACACTCTCAAGGCCACCACAGACTTGGCAACTGGGGCACCTGCATCTGGGCTGCTGCAGGGGCTGATCTTTAAGCCTTGCAGCCTCCAAAGGCCCTGGGCTCTGCTTCCCAGCCTGCTCTGCACTGCCCTGAGCCCGCCTTGCTCAAGAGACAAAAGCCAAGCCAGGGCATCCTCGCCATGCCCGCATTCCTGCTGCTGGCAGTGGTCACTGGCCCCTGGGCCCCACTCGGGTGACAGCTGCCGGGACAGGCCTCTGCTTTCAGCACAACTGAGCTCCTCACCCAGCAATGAAGTCTCAGGAAGTAGTAGTTTTGTGGAGGTCCAGGGGCCTACCACTGGAACCGCAGTACCTAAGGGCAAAGATAATGAATTAAAGTGAGACACTCCTCTAAATGCAATGATCTTGCCCAAAGGCTTTTGCAGGCCTTTGGGGATTCAACAGGGTTTCTTGGTATGATGAACTTTTTTTTTTCTTTATATGTACTCCCCCAAGTTGTTCTCACCTGTCTTTTCCCCTGTTGGTCCTGGGTTGCTGCATATAAGACCCTTTTATCCCCCATATAAACCCTGTGTTCCCAGCGCCATTTTGTCTCTGGCCCTGGACCCTCTTCAGCACAATCCACAGTGTTTGGAATTCCACACAAAGACCCCTCTCTTGCCTCGTTCATCAGCAGTTTAAGCGAGCCTGCTCCCAGCTCTGGCAGTGCAGGTGTCTCACAGAGGCTGGCTGTGGACATGCCGCAAAAAGTGCTGCCCAAACAGGGACCATCTTTGAAAATTCCTGAGAGCGACTCCAGTGATGATCCGGCTGTTCCACTGTCACTGGATAGAAAAACGCCTCAGGTCAGCCTCCGCCCTGGAGTGGGACCTGAGTTTTATCAGGGCTTGCTGAAGGCAGCGTTGGCACCCTCAAGGGGCAGGAGGGCCAGCTCAGCTGGTGAAGCCCATGGAACATTTTGAAACACCCGCATCCAGAGCGCCAGAGCAGTGAGTTGCGGGACAGTGCAGTGCAGGATCCTTGGGTGATATTTTAGTCCTGTGGGTGGGCGACCCTTTACATAAGGGGCAGCTATGGGTAACCAATTATCCAAAGCTGAGAGGGACATATATGTTCCAGTTAGGGAGGTTCTCCTTTCAGAGGGGAACACTTTTACTAAGGGAAGTTGGAAGCCTTTTGTTCATTGGCTCTTTAAGGAGTTCCCAGACATTTCTGTTGATTCAGTTCTTCATGGAGCATTTTGGGACTCAGTTAGGGGGAAGACTCTTTCTTTTGCAAACTCAGGGAGTGGTAAGAGTCACAAAATTTTACCCAATTTTTCACATGACTTATAGAGTTTTCTCAAGGGTTCAAAGTTCTAATATTCAACCCAGATTTTGTGCTCTGCCCCCAGCATTCCTGAACCCACTGATACCAAGATTAAGATGAGAGACAGAAACTGCTCTAAAGCACAGACGAGCCACCTGCTGTCTGCCATCTCCTCTCCTTCTCTACCCCCTGTCCAGGTCTGTACTGATCACACCGGCCTGGATTCTACCCTAACCCATTCTTCAGTACCTCTTCTCCCTAGATCCCCTTCAGATAGCTCACAAAATGTCAAAATCCCTCCCACCCCCAGGGATGTCTCATTGGGTCATCCCCCGTGTGAAAAATGCATATATTTTATGATTGGCTTTTCGGAAATATTAAAATGAATATTATACGTGTTGTGTTAGAAAGCAATGCTGTATTAATTTTCTTAAGTACTGTGTTAAATATAGTTTTAGGTTATAAAAATTGTTAAAATAGAAACTATGCTATGTAAGATGCATTGTTTAAAAGAAAGGACTTGCAGCAAGATAGCAGCCACAGGACACCTAGATCTTTAAGAGAAAAAGAATTTATTGCCTTCTTATCAGAAGAAACTAACTTCTTCCAGCCTCAGAGGCGCTATTAGGATTAGAGGGAAGAAGTTGACACTGACCAGACAGAATCCTGTGTTTGAATGGAATTTATGCATCATGTATGAAGTGCATTAATATGCAACAGGCTGTTGTTTTTGAGGGTTAATGCTTTATTAATGGGTGTCCTTTTTTGGGCTCGTGATGCTCAGAAAAAGGTACCCAGACATCCGTAAGTCTTTGTTTTTATTGCCTCATATTGTCCTAATTCAATTTGTCCAAATCGTTATTACTCTAATTGTGTTACTATTTTTATAACCATTTTACTACTATTAAGCTTTTAAAATTGTAAAAACAAATGATTGGCATTTTTCACAGGGAAAAACACGTTCAGTCTCCTGTTAAAATGTACAAAGTTTAATAATGGATAATGGGAGACCAGGACCATGGAGCAAAGGTTATTACGGTCAGGTGCATCTTGGCACTCAGCCAGGAGCACCCTGTTACCTTTGGGGATCCCCCTGAAATACCTTTCCTTTACATCAGCCTGTTGCATATTCATAGAACCTCACGCATATCCATAAACTACTTTACATATTCCAGGAACAATTTTACATGGCCCCTCTTGGGTCTGCCTTTTCAGAGCATGTGTGTTTCTTGGCTGTGGTTTTGGCTCCTGCTCTTTATCACCGCCAGTTTTTGGGCCTTGGTCCACTCTGCCTTCAGACGGGGAGTGCTGATAGTTGGCAGATCTATACAGGTGTCCACATCCTGTGTGCATTGGATGTGATCCCATCCAAGCAGGCAGTTTAACACAAGCAGCTATTCCACTGAGCTTAATTAACAACAGAAATAAAAACTGTATCTTTACAACAAAGTTACTTTAACACCACGCATATAAAATCCATTTTAATATTTGCGAAAAGCCAATATTATAATATGTATCTATAACATTGCCCATATCTGTCCTTACCCTTTGGTTCCCCTGAGTGCAGCAAGGAGTGGGAACTGCCAGCACGGCACAGAGTTGCTGCCGTCTCTCCATCACCCCGTGTCCCTCTCCCGTAAGAACCTGAATGAGAGATGTGGGACTGCAGGCAGCTCTTCAAAATACAGTTTATTGTATCCAAGATGTTACAGCAGTCCAGGATCGTGGGTGGCAGTGCCTGTGCCTACAGCTGTCAGCTCCAGCTGCACACAAGCCTGGAGACCGTTTAGCTTTGGTTACAGTGCATTATAGACTCTTCTTTGCTGAGCATCTTCACACAGAAGAACCAATCTATACCTTTACTTTTACCTATAGCCTATCATAACTCCTGTAATTACCATATTGATGTTACTATTCTTCAATCACTAAAAGTTAGTATGTGTGTCTCCCTGCCTGTGCTGAGAAGCCCTGATTCCCTGGAGAGCACTGCTTTTGACCTTTGTCCATGGAGAAAGCTTCCAAGGCTTTGGGATGAACTGGAATCTACGAGTGTGTGAAATAGATAGTAGCGTAGTTTATCACAGGATGAAAAACTGAGAGCTTTGGGATTTTAGTATGAGGGTGAACAGAAGACAGGATGGAGGATTTTGGGCATTGTCTGATCTCCTTGTCCTTCATCTACTCCATTTTCTCCTGTGTTGGGAGCACAGGGTGATTGGTTGGAAAGAGCGGCAATGCAGATGCTGAGTGGCAGACAAAGAATTAGTCACTGGCTGAAAGGTAGAAATAAAATGCATTCTAAGATTTAATTGGACAAAATCGTTTTAAAACACCTTGAACCTTGTGTCCTGTGACTTTTGGTGCCTTCTCTTTTTACGCTAAGTCTGGTGTGCAGCCAGCGTGCTGAACTGTTGACGATAGAAAAATAAACAACAACCTAAAGACAAAAAAAACCAAAAGTCCCGTTCGTTTCTCAGTCCTGGCCCAAAACTTTTTAGGGGTGTCCCCATCAGGGGATCCTCGGGGGGGTTTCACACCTCCTTCCCTCCCCCCCTTCCTGCCCCACTGCTCAGCCCCCTCCAAGCCCTGCACCCGGGGCCCTCACGCGTCACAAAAGGACCCAAAATTATCCCAAATCCACCCAAAATTACCTCAGAGCCCATCCTGAGGAGCTCTGGGGGAATTTTAGGGGAGTTTTGAGGGAATCTGGGGAGATTTTGGCTGGGTTTGTGTGGGGGCCTGAACATATGTATGTATTGTTATGGAGAGAGTCCCTGTTAAGATCTATGTGTGGGTCCTAGTTACTCCAAATGAGCTACAGCTGCAAAGTCCTTAGTTGGGCAGCAGCTGTGGCTCCTGAGGGTAACTAGAATAAATAGGGGTGGGTCGAGAGCCCAGGAGGAGCCCCTGAGAAGACACACGAAGAACTGCACAGCAGAAAAGAGCAGCTTGGTGCAGTGTGTGGGACCTGAGAAATATGACTACAACAAGAATGCAACAGGTTTGCATCCTACGTCAAATTTGTTGTCCAGGAGGTACCAAAACCACCCAAAATCTACCCAGAATTGACCCAAAATTACCGGAAATTAACCCAAAATTACATCCAAATCTATCCTGAGGAGGTTTGGGGAAGACTTGTAGGGATTTTAGGGGAATTTTAAGGGGAATTTTGGGTGGGTTTGAATCCTATGCCCACTTCGGCATCCACAAGGTGCCAAAATCACCCAAAATTACCTGAAATTAACCCAAAAATTCATCCTGAGGGGGTTGGGGGGAGGTTTGGGGGCGGAGGAGTTGAGGAGATTTGGGGGTTTGGGGGGCAATTTTAGGGGTGTTTTTGGCAGTCATCATCATCCAAAACACAACACCCCATGCCAAAGCCAAGACCAAACCCTAAGGACTGTGCCCCTCGTGAAGGAGAGATCAAAGAACTGCACCCCTTCTGGGGAGGAGATCAAAAGCCAGAGGAGACTGAGCTATTAACTAAGCAAAAATGTATTCATTTCATCAAGTATCATCATTTCTGTTACTTTATCCTTTGTGATTAGGTCTGGAATGCTTTTCTAGTCCTTGTTAATTTAGCTGAATAATATTCATTTTGGTTTCGTAAACGATTAAGTTATATTCCTGATGTTATATATGAGGTCCCATATGTCTAATTTAATAAACCACAAACTTAAAATTTAGCAGCAGTTTTACTGAGATAAAATAATACAATCAAATAGAACCCAGTAGTTACAAAAAGAAATATGGCAGTGGTTTGGATAAAGCATAAGCAAAACCGATCGATCGGGGTTTGGGGAGGGCTTCCCACCCTGCCTCACATGCAAAAGGCAAAAGAATCCAAACACAGCTTATATACTGTGTGCTAATACATATTCATCAATATTTTCCTGTAAATCTCCTCCTATTTCCAATTCCTGAAATCTACATCACCACACATACAGCACATGCTCCCGCTGTGGCTAAGGGGGCTTCTGGCTCTTTGGTGCTCTCCTTGGATGAAGGCTGACAGTCTTCCTCGCTGTCCTCTGAATAACTTGACAGGTTGTGCCTGTGCCCCAAGTCCTGTGTTATGTAAGTAAGCACTATGCTCCAATTAAGCCTCATTATTTTATAGATAAGAGCACTATTTTAGACTCCCTGTCTGGAATTGTCCCAGCGTTATTCATGTCACGGCTGATCCTGTCCTGGGAGTTGTCTTAACTTTGTCTTGATGCCAATTCTGACTTGGGAGGCTTCCTAAATTTTGTTCATCAAGGCCATTCCAATCTCCTGTATCCTGTTTCCCACAGGTATCATCTACAAAGAAACCCATTTTCTTCATAACATTAATCACATATACCTTTCGAATTATTTTCCAAAAATATTGAAATAATTACAATTTTGTTAGAACTAATCACATCCATCTATCACAGGAGGCCAAAAGCTTGGAAAAGGATGAAAGAAATTCTCCAATGATGACGATGACAAAAAAATCCCAATTTATTTTTGACAGCAAATGAACACCGGCCACCCTCCAGCCCTCTCAGCCTGGCAGGCCGAGCGGGGCTGTTCCCATGGCATGAGGTGGTGGCAGCCTGCGGAGAGAAACCAGAGAGCCACGGTCAGTCACAGCAGGCTCCTGTCCCCCTGTTCCACCATGGCTGTGCCCAGGCCAGGCTGCTGGCTGTGCTCAGAGCCCAAACCTCCCGAACCATTCTCTGTTTTTAGAGAAGGGCAGTGGGGCAGGCAACGTTCCACCTCCTCTGCTTAATCAGGGCACAGCAACCTCCTCAGCAGCTGCAGGAGCGGCATGCCCGTGTGCCCGCTGCTGCTTGCCCGGAGCCCTTCTGCCAGCCCAGCTGTGGAGCCGGGTGCCCACCTCTGGAGAGCTGCTGCCAGGAGAGGAGCCAATCATGCACCAGGTCCTCATCCTTCTGGAAGGGGCTGTCTCTGCAGACCCTGGCCCCTGGGGTAGCGCTGGCACTGGACGCGCTCCCCGGATGCTGCAGGTGCTTCCCTGTCCGGTCCGGGCACCAGGTGTAATCCTCCTGGGGAAAACAAAGAACAATTGCATTAAAGTCAATTCAAAACAAGACCTGGAAACAAGAAAAAGCACAAAGCCTGTCACTGTTTCACGGGCCTGAGGAGGGTCTGACCACTCCATGGGAGAATTAAATCTTTCCACCTTTCCCACCCATAAAGGCACTCCCCACCTTTCCCACCCATAAAGGCACTCCTTCCTCAAGGGCCTGCAGAGCAGGCCAGCTGGGGCACTGCTTCGGAACTTGCCCCCTCTGCTGCCCCTATCCGCATGGATGGATGCTTTTGTCAGGCTGGGTGCCCCCACCTCAGCCCGTGCCAGGCTGGCTGGCAGAAGCTGTCAGCAAGGCCAAGATCTGGCTTCCCTTCCACAACATCAGTCCCGTGTCCCGCCAAAAAGCAGCTCAGCGGCCGGCGGAACAATTAATATTCCCCAGTGCTGCCGAGCGGGGAACCTCCGGTGCATGGCCAGGCCGAGCCCTGCCGTGCCTGGGAGCACCAGCATCCCCCCGCCCCGGTGCCGGCTGGGGACTCATCTTGATTCCATCGGGGCGCAGAGCGTGTCCTCCAGGCAGGGGCCACAGCCAAAGACAATGGGCTCCAGGATGGTGTTCCCAGCTCCACGTCGTGCTCCAGAAGAACATGCCAGCTGTACCTCAGCTTGTGGGGACGTCACGATGCCATTGAGCTGCAGGGGGATGTTTCCCTTGTCCCAGTCTGTGGCACCTTCACCGCACTGCCACCACTTCTCCAATGGGATGGGCAGCATCGATCCGCTCCCTCCACAGCTCACGGGGACCAGCGGAAGCATCTCCTCGGCTGCACTCTCTCCTCAGCGCTGTGGCCACAGGGAAATGCTCTGGGGTTTTCTTCCAGCGCCACAAGACGCGTGCCGCTGCTACATGCTGGCTCCTGGATCCTACTGTGCACAGGGATGAATCTCTGCTGTCTCCTGGGCCAGGCAGGGCTCCTGCAGCCAAGAATGCTCAAAAAGGTCCTCCAGTGATGGCCCGTCTGTGGGGTCCATGCATAAACACCACCTGATGAGGTGCTGGCACTCTGCGGAGAGAAACCAGAAACCGCCGCTCAGCAGGAAGGGGCTCCTGTCCATGCTCTCCCACATTCCACAATGCCCAGGCCACCAGGAGTGCTCAGAGCTACAGCCAAAAGCTTCCTATTGATCCTCTCTTGCAGAGGACACCAGCACAGAGGCACAGGTGCCACCTCCTCCAGCTGAGCCCAGGAGATCCACTCCTCACCAGCTGCAAGAGTAGGACGCTTATGCGCCAGCTGCCCCTCCCAATCCCGTTCTTCCCCTCATGCCTTGAAGGTGCATCCCCACCTTGAGACACCCGTGGCGGGAAGAAGAGCTGGTCCCAGACGATGTCCTCATTGGTGTGGAATGGAAGGTGCCTGCAGACCAGCTCATAGAGCAGGATGCCCAGGGACCAGATGGTGGCTGGCTGGCCATGGTAGCAGCCAAAGAGGATCCACTCTAGTGGGCTGTACTCTGATGTTCCTATGGGACATAGGCGCAGCTCATCAGGCCCATGCTACTCCCTCCCTCCCAGCCAGCTCCCGTTCCACAACAGCCAGCCCCTGCCCTGCCAAAAAGCAACTTGGCTACAGCTGGCTGAAGAAGGATTCCCCCTCCTTCCCTCCCTCCTTCCTTCCCTCCCTCTTCCCCCTCTGCCAGCCAAGGGGGGAACTTTGCTGCCCTGCTGGGCCCCCGGCTTTGGGCTCACCTGACATCTGGGTGTAGAACGTGTCCTGGAGGATCGTGCTGCAGCCAAAGTCGATAAGCTTCGCCTCACCTGTGGCCAGGTAGATGAGGACGTTCTCGGCCTTGATGTGGCGGTGCAGGACACCCCGGCTGCTGCTGCACCACACGGCCTCCAGCACCTGGCGGAGCAGCCCCTGCACCATGGCCTCCGTCAGGAACCGCCGCTCGTGCAGGAAGTACCAGAGGTGCTGACAGCGCTGCAGATGCTCCATGAGCAGCGCGAAGCTCTCGGGCACCTCGAACTAGTCCAGGAGCTGCATGACACCGCGGAAGCCAGGCCGCGACACCTTCCACAGCAGCGCCGGCTCCAGGGGCACAAAGGCGCCCTTGCACTGTGGGGGGACCGCAATGCCGTCAGCGGGGCCGATGCTGCACCGCACCTCGGGCAGCCCCTGCCCGGCCCCGCCACGGCTCGCCATGGCCTGGCCCGGGGCGCTGCGCGGCCTCCACTCACTCCACGCTTGCGCTTGCTGCCCTCGCTGCCGCCCTGCCGGGCCTCGCCCGGCACGCCCCGCCGGCTCCTCCTGCTGGCCCCGCTCACTCACCAGCCGCGCCCACTCCGAGATGCGCTCCTGGGACACTCGCTTGATGGCCACCTGCGAGCCAAGGCAAGCGGCGGACTTAAGATCACACTTGGTTAAGAGCGTATAAGCCAGAGAACACGCAAAATAAAAAACCTTTTTTCTTCTCGTACCCTGATCACATGTGTATTTCACGTCTGGCCTAATGGCGACAGTTGCCCCATCTCTGGGTCAAGAAACAAGTATTATCTGACAGGTAACTTGTCAACAAACTGAGAAAGAAATTAGTACCTGGGCATGCAGATTTCTGAAGGGAGGAAAGAAAAGTGTTGACAAGAATAAGCCTGAATTTTAAATGCCTGAAACACTCAAAAATGACATGTTTTGGGATATTGTACCAGATGTTACACAGAGTTCAAGCAAACCACAACTCATTAGTATCTGGACTTCATTGCCCACTATGCTTTGAAATGTTGCTTGAAGGCACTTTGTGTCAAAGATCCAGTTCCTGTAGGCCACTGTAGATGTAGATCAAAATCCTACCAAAAAATCCATGTCCAAACCAGCAAGAGTGAGACTTTTGTCCTTGGCACTAGCTTCCAGGTGCTCCTGGAAATCCCCAGGCCTAGACACAAAGATGTGTATTCAACGGAGGGAGAGAAGCATCATGCTTAGCTCTAACTGTGACCTTTGCTAGCAGATCTTACTAGCAGGTAACAAATTCCATTTGTTCTGCTCTTAGCCAGAGCCAAGGTGGGAATCACAGTTTAGATCACAGGAGAAGATCACAGGAGCCTCAGCTTTTCCAGAAGAGGAGAAATACAAAGGATAGTAAATTTGGGTTGGGTTTTCAGGGTGTTTTTACAAATCCATAGACAAGTGATGAAGCTTAAGAGATGACAGCAAAGGAAAATCAACAGATATGCTGAAAGTGAGTGAAGAGGAAGGAGACTTTAAATTCACTGAAAAGCTGCACAGAAAGCTTCTCTACTTTTTGCAGTTGCTTCAAATTTGAAATGACAAATTCTTGTAGCACTTCCAACTTCTTTTTATTAATTCTAGATTAAAGACAATCAAAACTGTGTACTCCTGCTTACAGTATGCAGTAAAGCACAGGAAGCCATTAGAGTAAGAAAAATTGTGTTTAGAAGGCTGAGGCAGCCTTAGGGGTAGGAGGAATGGGGAGGTGTGGAAATCAGGCCTGTGGGCACCATTCAAGGAGCATCCAGGCCCTGAGCAGTCCCTCACAGTGGGTATCCCAGCAGATGGAGTCCATATGGAGCCACAGCTGGGTGGGAAAAGTGCCGGGCTGGTGAGCCGTGGTTAGCAGGGGCTCCTGCATCAAATTGCTCCCTGATAGGTGTGGTATGCTGTGTGTGTGTGTGCCCAACAGCTGGCAACAGCAGGCTGGCCCAGATGTGGGAAAAGGCCAAGGAAGCAGCAGAGTGGGAATGGGGCTCTGAGGAGGCCCTGGTGGTTGCACACACCCGTGGGGGATGAGGCTGGCCCAGATGGGCCCTGGGACTCTGGGTTGAAAAGGGAGGAAAAGAGAATCAGGGAGGAAGGGCCAGAAGCCGCTATGACAATGCCATTCCATCCCATAGGTGACATAGTGAGAGGAGGGTGGGAACCAAATGGTGATTGCTGCTGATCACCCTGACATCTCCAAGACAAGAGGCCCAGCAAGGACTGCACATCTGCCTCCTAGTGTTGTCCTGAATGTGAGCTCATCTCCTGGCGTTCATTACCCACAAGTCTCTCAGCTTCCCACGGGCATTCCACACTTCAGGCAAGCAAAGCTGCTTACCTCACTATGTTCTTTGGGCCTCTGAAAGGGACTGTCCCCTTAGCTACAGCCTGGCAAGGAAGGGAGTCTTACAACACTCTGGATATTTTAGACTTTTATTGGCACTCGGGCTGAAACAAAGTATCCCCTCGCCACTTCTCCATCTTCATCCTTCTGTCCTGCAGGTGGCCTGTTCAGGCTGACAGATTGGAGCACCTGCAGGCTCCAGTTGGGCTGCAGCCCAGCTTTTCCTCTCACAGCTTAATTCTTATTATGACAATTCTTTCGTTTCTACTTAAAAGATACCTCAGAGCTTCCCTAAATTAACAACACTCTACTCTAAGCTAAACAATCCTCTATTATCTAAGCTATCTATGTTCCAAATGTTGGGATTCATAAAATTTGAGGGTTTTGAGAAAGTGGTAAAAAAGACAGGCCTCAGACAGCAGATTTGTGAACATTGCTAATACAGCAAAAAGTTTTCTAAGCAGTAGAGCAGACATGAGAAATAGAACAATAAGCCCCTGTGATTTACCCTTATAGGTTGCAACAAGTTTATTTAATGTATATCTTTAGAAGGTTAGTATGAATGAGCCTCTGTGCTTTGTCTCTCATAAACGAGCCATTGTGTTAGAAAATAAGTCCTTATTTTGTTAACTACTGTTACGTGTGTTTCATATGATTGGATAGAATTATTGTCAATATGTTTTGCTCTATGTGTGATTGGCTGAAACTTAGGCTGAGAGGGTTTTATGCTACCCTGTAATGTGACGTTTCCTTGGCATTCCATTTGAATCAGCGAGCTGTAAACATATCCTGTCTCCATTGTCCTAACAATGTACTGAGACTGATGTTTGAAATAAACAGCTCATGACACTGATTCAGAGTGTCCCATTCCGTTTGTGGCTGTATATAGTGTGCCAACAGCACCATAGTCCTTAGAAGTTGATCCCTATATTTCCTAATTTTTTAAACGTTCATCTTTTTGAGAAAGAAAAAACAACAGAGTTTTAAATGGAACCTAACACACCCAACCTAACCTAACCTAACCTAACCTAACCTAACCTAACACACACGTAATCTAACCTAACCTAACCTAACCTAACCTAACCTAACCTAAGACCTAAACTGAGCAAATATGAAAAATGTCACATTTCCTATCTAGGGCACAGCTCCTCTTAATACTTGGGGGATGGCTGAAGCTCTGCCTCAAGATGACACATCCCCTTTTCCCTCCTCTCAGCTGGCGGGGCATAAGGGTCTCCTCAGGTGCAGGTGTCTCCTCTCCAGTCTTCCTGCACTTGCTTGGCTGAAATGATCAGAGCAGCCAGGATGGAGGCAGGATGGCCTGAGGTCACAAAGGGATGCTGCCCAGAAGAAAAAGAACAAAGAAAGGAACTCTTACTTTCCAGGACCCATCCTCATGGGCTCAAGCAGGATTCCCTGGCTACCAGGAAGACACACCAAGAGCACCGAGGGCAGCATGTCCCCCTGCACCTTCCTGTCCTGGGAGCTGTCTGCGCCACGTGGCCCACACTCCTCCTCATCCCTTCATGCAGGTGTCCTCAGCTGATAGGGCTTTTTGCCCCTTTGCTTTTTCTTACCTGCAGGAGTTCCTGTGCAGAGCAGCGCCTGTCCTCGTCTGCCTGCAGGCAGCAGTGGAGGAAGTTGTGCAGGAGAGCCGAGTGGTGCCTGGGCTTCTGCAGTTTTGGGGGCCCATTCCTTTCTATCAGTTCAAAAACCTACAGCACAAAGATGCAAGAGGACACTGCACCTGCTCCTTTGCTAGCCACATCAGCTCTCTCCATGATAGTGGAGCTCTGGGAAAAGTTAAAGATAGAATCTAAAATGTTAGGCTTTGTGCTTTCCCAGATCAACTGCACCTGCGTAAGCAGTATGATAAAGTACATAATTGTTAGATGTGATGATTGTTTAGTAATTAAATATAATTACTATATAACCAGAAGAAGAATAATGAGAAAATATGTTGGAAATTCAGAGAGGGGCTAAATTTATGTATACAATAGAACAATATAAGTTTAATAATTAACATGAAAGTTATATAAAGATAGAGTATAAAAACATGATCATTTTGGATGTATGGTTGGAATCAAATTTGGGTAATACCCTGATTCCCAGAGCTCTTGAATAAAAAGCACCACATATAATCCCTACGTGAGTATGTGTTTTTGAACACTAACATTTTGGCGACCCAGATGGAACCGTTGTGAGTGCTGCTGAGTGAGTTCGCGACTTGATCACGCTCCAGCCGGCACCGAGGGATTCTCGGGGAGCCCATTGGCCGCGACCGCTCCTGCCGCTCACAACGTCCCCAGGAGAAAGGTAAGGTGCTTTTTTTACTTTGGTTTGGTTTTGGATGCCTGCCAAATAAGACACAGCAAAAGCTACGCTTGGTTGGGCTAAAGGAATTCCTGGTGGTACAAGCCTAGGCGCCGTTCCATAAGACAATCACAAAAGCATTGCGGGTTCAGCATTTGTGGTGTAATTGAAATGGAGAAATTTAAAGGGATTTTGGGCAGTAACACCCCTATCCCGCAAAATTCTCCTTTGGGGTGCTTATTAGCACATTGGAAACAGGGTAACTTTGGGGAAGAATTACGTAAAACTAAGTTGATTGATTACTGTAATTCATGGTGGCCAGAATATGCCTTGGAGAATGGCGAAAAATGGCTAAAATACGGTACTCTGCAATATAACACTATTTCGCGATTAATGTCGTTTTGTAAACAAGAAGGAAAATGGGATGAAGTCCCATATGTTGATCTGGTTTTCTATTTACAGGAAAAGCCAGAATGGCAGGATGAATGTGGATTATTAGTGGTTAAAACATCTGCAAAGTGTGGGGTTTGTGAGGAACGTTGTTTAGAACACTTGGCATTGAAAGAAAGCTTGAGTAGGGAAAATTATACAGATGTTGAATTACAAGTAGCTCCAATAGGAGCTAAGAAAGCTACAAGAGAACCTAACCCTATCCCACCTGTTTCACCTGTTTCACCTGTCCCTATCCCACTACCTGCTCCTCACCCACCTAGTCCTGAGCCCGTCTCGTCTAGTACACCTTTCCCTCTTTATCCTCCTCTCCCATCATCACCCGGTCCCTCTTCCTCGGAAGATGAGCAAAACCTAACTGTGATAGAAAGGAGAAAGAGGTATGCGAATGAAAAAGATAGCAATGGTAATGAATCAGTGACCCCAATTGCCCACAGAACCCGGAGTCGGTCAAAGCTCGCCCCAGTTGTGCATAGAAAAGGCATAAGCAAACAAAAACGGACTGTGATTGCCCCCTTACAACAAGGTGTCGGAATGGAAGGGCCAGTATTTGTAAAAGTTCCTTTTTCCGCTGCAGGCTTAGTTATTTGGAAACAGTCAGCCGGAACTTATAGAGAAAATCCTGATAAAATGGCACGCGTAGTAAAAATGGTTATGAAAACTCAAAATGCTGACTGGGATGACATACAAGTAATATTAGATACTCTGATGGATTCTACTGAAAAAGAAATGGTACTTAAGGCAGCCAAAGAGAGGGCAAGAGAAGATATTAGATATGGGCTAGTAACAGGGAATTTAGATGTGAATTTCCCAATTGAGTATCCAAATTGTGACCCTAATTTATTGTGCGATATGAGGAAATTATGTAAATATCAAGAGTGGATCCAAATAGGAGTTCAGAACGCTGTGCCCAAAACTATAAATTGGTCCAAACTATATGAGGTTCGACAGGAAAAGAAGGAATCTCCCACTGCGTTTTTGGAAAGGCTTAAGGAGGTAGCAAGGAAATATACAGACCTCCAAATGGATACAGAGCAAGCAAAGGTTCAGCTCACTCTTATATTCTTGGGCCAATCACAGGATGACATTCGTAGAAAATTGGAAAAATCAGAGGGGGAAGAATTAAGGAATTTGGATAAGTTACTTGAGGTTGCTTGGATGGCATATAGCAAACGGGAAAAAGAAGCTAGTAACAGACAGCAGCAGAATCTATTGGCAGTAATACAAGGAGAAGGTGACCCAAATTTCAGGGGATGTAACAGGAATATCCGCGGTAAGAGACCAGTCACACAAAGGTTAAGCCTGAATCAATGTGTGTATTGTAAGCAGGAGGGGCATTGGAAGTGAAATTGTCCAAGCTTGAATAACCAGTTTGACCAGGGCAATCAGTTCAAGCAGGGAAACGCTGCCAAAGCCATGGTGTTAGGAGAATATAACTAGCTGAACCTGTGGAACAGGTTCAAGAACTCACCACAAATATAGAATAGAATTTAATCCACCAATATTTCCAGTAAAGAAAACAAATATCTGAATATAGGTTAGCGCAGGATTTGAGAGCAATAAATAAAAAGGACATTTATCCAGTGGTAACAAATTCTCACAAATTGCTAACATCCGTAAAGGGGATTTATAAGTGGTTTACTGTAATTGATTTAAAAGATGCCTTTCTCTGCATACCCTTTGAGAAAGAAAGTAGGAAACTGTTTGTTTTTGAGTGGGAAAACCCAGGGAACAGAAGAAAGACCCAGCTCACCTGGACACGACAAGAACTCGCCGACCCTATTTGGAAACTAACTGGCAAAGGAACTGGAGATTTGGACCGAAAATGGGCTAGTACCAAGAGACCAATACTTATTGTTGCAGTATGTTGATGATATACTAATAGCTACAGAAGAAAAAGTAACCTGTATAAAGGTAACCATTGAGATTTAAATTTCACAAGGGCAACAAAAACTAGGTACTAACCATATCCAAGCTATTTGTGCTATTCCAGAGCCCCAGAATTTACATGAGCTGCGAGTCTTCCTCGGGATGGCAGGATGGTGTCGCTTGTGGATCATGGACTGTGGACTGATTGCGAAACCCCTGTATGAAGCTCAGAAGATGCAGCCATTCACCTGGGGCAACCACAGAAAGAAGCCTTCCTAAAATTAAAGGAAGCACTGACAACTGCTCCAGCATTAGGGTTACCTGATCTGTCTAAAGATTTTCAGTTGTTTGTACATGAAAGGCTGCGCCTAGCACTGGGAGTCCTGACCCAACATCTGGGAAGCTGGAAAAGGCTGGTGGGCTACTTTTCCAAACAACTCGACAACATAAGTGCCGGGTGGCCCCCATGTCCGCCGGCAGTCGCAGCTACTGTGATCCTGATACAAGAAGCCAGGAAACTTACTATGGGAAGGCACATAGATGTGTATGTACCACACATGGTAACCACTGTCTTAGAACAAAAGGGGGGCCATTGGCTATCTCCCAGCAGGATGATGAAATTCCATGTAGTCCTGACTGAGCAGGATGTCACATTAAAAACAACTAACCTTTTGAATCCAGCTTTGTTCCTAGGGACCACAACTGAACAAGGCCCATTAGAACACGACTGTGTAGAAGTAATAGAGTACACCCATTCAGCAAGAGAAGACCTGAAAGATGTCCCACTAGAGCAGCCTGAGTGGGAGCTGTTTACAGATGGGAGCAGCTTCGTGGAAAATGGAACCAGATACGCTGGATATGCAGTAACAACAGTCAATACAGCAGTGGAGGCAAAGGCATTACCACCAAATATATCTGCCGTGAAGGCAGAACTGGTTGCTTTAACCAGGGCACTAGAATTAAGTGAAGGGAAAAAGGTAAGTATGTGGACTGACTCAAAATATGCTTTTGGAGTGGTGCATGTACACGGAGCACTATGGAAAGAAGGAGGACTGTTATCTTCTCGGGGTATGCACATTAAACATCAGGATGCAGTCCTGCAATTGATAAAGGCAGTGCAAAAACCTGAACAAGTGGCAATCATACACTGCAAAGCACACCAATCAGGAAACTCCAAAATCTGTGAGGGAAATCGAAAGGCAGACTGGGCAGCCCGACAGGTTGCTCGAGAGGTACAAACAACAATGGTATTGATACCTTTGAAGCTTAATATATCCCAATTCAATTTGCCTCCAAAACCAAAATATTCAGTAGAAGATGAGAGACTGGCACATTTGCTAAATGCACAAAAGAATTCACAGGGATGGTATGTGACTGCACAAGGACAAATAGTGGTACCCCCCTTGATAATGAGAGAAGTTCTATAAATTAAACATAATGAATGTCACTGGGGAGCAGAGGCATTGGTAAAATTGCTAAAGCAGAGTTTAATTTCAGTACGGATGTTAACAATGGCAAAATCAGTAATGACAAAATGTGATATCTGCTTGAAAAATAACCCAGTGGCCAGGCGACAAGCACAGCTAGGAAGAATTCGGAGAGACCCCAGTCAATTGGACAGGTAGAGAGGATGAATCAGACACTAAAAAGGCAAACCAGTAAAATATGCCAAGAAGCCAAATTGCAGTGGCCCCAGGCTTTGCCAATAGCACTGTTGAGGATTCGGATAAAGCCTAGGAGTGGGATGTCAGTCAGTCCTTATGAGATATTGTATGGGAAACCATATGAATCTCCTGAACCCTAATGTACACATCACAGGAAAGAAGGAAGTGTATAATTATGTTCTGTCTCTTGGGAAAACTTTAGCTCGGCTCTGGAGTATCCTCGTGTGGAATAGACCACTGACTCTCGAGAACCCAGTCCATAACATACATCCAGGAGACGAGGTGTACATCAAGAACTGGAACGAGGAACCGCTGAAAGAAAAGTGGAGTGGACTCCATCAGGTACTACTGACCACCTTTACAGCAGTCAAAGTAGCCGGTGTGGACCCCTGGATTCACTATACCTGAGTGAAGAAAGTCCATCCTGGATCACAGACTGTATAAACTCTGGAATGAACAAAGGCTGCAGATAAGATGTGTTTAATTGCTTTCAGAATGCTATCAGTAATTGTGCTAATGTTATGGTTATTAATATCTTTGGGATGTGGAGTGCAAAATGATCGACGAACCATTCTTCATTCCAGAATGAAGAGAGAGGTACAAACAGAAACACAGGTGATAAAGGTTTCTAATGCAGTTCGGGCTTAGAATGTAATGATTGGATTAGTCAAAGATTTTGCCAAAATGCAAAACACCAGTCGAATAACTGCCTGTCTGCCAATGCCAAAGACAGCAGGAGACCCAGTAAATTGGAGAATCATAACATCAAAACTACCTGAAATGCAAAAGAACAAAACAATTACATGTAAACAGGTACCCGAATCGAGGCAAGTTACAGAAACCACTTTTGTATGGAAATGTGAGGCCAAGGATAGGAAAGATCAGATAGAACCTTGGGACAGTGTGTGGTGTGTGAGTATTCTTCAAAGATTCCAATATATGGCAAAAACCCCTTGGTGTATTAAGTGGGAAGGCCCTGAGAATGAAACAGATCCAGCAATAACGAACACTGACACTAGTAGCAGAACGAGGGCAGACAAAGTAAGTTGGTGGACATGTAATAAAACTTTAAACTGCACTTCAGATGATGTAGAGATAAAGCAGATGCCACCCCTGACAATAGCCCTACAAATTGGTTGTGCTTGCAGAGGGATCAAACATAAACAAGGCAGAGTGAATTATAGAGTAATTATAGGGTGTACCAGGGTTACAGTCTGAGGTCCAGGACAATTTGTATGGGCAGCAAGTGATGGTACCTGGACAACATATCTGCCTGTAGACGGGAAAGTAAAGGAGAATACTTTAGGCCTCCCAACCTTATGTCCAATTTGGAAAAAGTCCCCATTTAATGGAAAACATGAACTTCTGCAGATAAGAGCAAGACGAGAAGTTCTAGACGATGAAAATCCAGATGACATTTGGCAAGAACCCTCTAGTGGAGTGAAATTTGGATGGGCCCTAGAGTCATTGCTTGGTCCTATAGCAAACTATAAGAGCAGAGAGATGCTGTACAAACTTACAGGTCAGGTAGGTAGACTGGCAAGAGTCACCTGGGAAGGATTTAAAGAATTAAATATACAATTACAAGCCACCACAAAAATTACTTTACAAAATCGATTGGCCCTAGATATGTTACTCCTGAAAGAGCATGGAGTATGTGGATTCTTAAAGGGACAAGTTGATCATTGCTGCGTTCATATCCCAAATGTAACTGCAGATGTTGAATGTGACATCAATCAGTTGAAACAAATAGAGCATGAAGCACAAGAAGAGCAAAAGGATTTGGCTACAAGTTGGTTAGGAAAAATCTTTAATAGATTAGGGTGGAATGTGAGTTCATGGATTAAAATCTATCATTGAGAGCGTGATAATCTTACTAATTGTATTCTTAGCAATTTGGTTCGTTTACAGCATCTTAAAGGGAGAGATACAGAAGAAAACGTCCTGGAACCAGAGGATAATAAAGGCACTAACACGAGATCCACGCCCACCATCTTCTGGTTCTCCAGTTCGTAACAGCATCCACGACAATGTTTACATCAACCCTGGATTTGAAGAACCAAGTACGAACTGAGGAATAAAGGACTGTATCAAGTGAACATTTACACCTATAGTGAAGTGAAAGTGCTTTCAAAGGGGGGAGAATGATAGTGGAGCCCTGGAAAAAGTTAAAGATAGAATCTAAAATGTTAGGCTTTGTGCTTTCCCAGATCAACTGCACCTGCGTAAGCAGCATGATATATTATATAATTGTTAGATGTGATGATTGTTTAGTAATTAAATGTAATTCTTATATAACCAAAAGAAGAATATTGAGAAACTATGCTGAAAATTCAGAGAGGGGCTAAATATATGTATACAATAGAACAATATAAGTTTAATAATTAACATGGATTTATATAAAGATAAAGTATAAAACATGATCCTTTCAGATGTATGGTCGGAATCAGATTTGGGTTGAATATACCCCGATTCCCAGAGCTCTTGAATAAAAAGCACCGCATATAATCCCTATGTGATTATGTGTTTTGAATGCTAACATTGCCAGCAGTTGCTCCAGGTGCTCCTGCCATCAGCCCCTGCAGGAAGGAGCACAGCCCCTAATGCATGTGGGCTTTGGCTCCCTGTGGCACAGAAGCCCCTGGGGGCACAGGTCTCTGGGGCAGCAGACGGGCACCAGCACTGCCAGGGCTCGGGGGGTGGCAGCTCTGCTTGGCCAGGGACTCTGCTCCAACTGCTGATGGCAGCGCTGCCCGGGCCCCAGGGCTCAGAGCAGCATTGGTGCCCGGGCCTACACGTTCCTTGTGCGTGTCACACCTGTGGGTTTAGGATGGCCACGGGCCGGGACGTGTCCCAAGGAGGCCCTGCCAGCTTCCCTGGAAGGCCCTGTGCCCTTCCCAGCGTGGCTGCGTCGGCAGCCATGGGGGCTCCTTCTGCTGCCCTGATCCCGCAGAGCAGGGCAGTGTTCGCTGATGCTCTGAGCCCTTCCTAAAGATCCTGTCAGGCTGCCTTAGACACCTGGGGCCAGGCATTCCTTCCAGCCTGGGCCACTTTGGCTGGGCTGGGGGCAGCCCCAGGGCAGGCGGCAGTGTGTGCAAGGGCCCTTGGTGACACACTGCAGCACGGTCACTGTGACATGGAATGGAACCCGGTGTCCAAGGTCCCTTTGTGACACGTGAGAAATAGAAGCGTGCCCGGGTGCTGGGAGAACGCAATGGGACAGGACAGGACAGAGCGGTGCTGTGAGGAGCCCCCGCACAGCGCACTCGTTCGTCTCCCACCTGGAAGTTTTCTGAGGCGTTGTTCTTTTAGCTGAGCTCGAGGCCAGACCACAGGACTTGCTGACCCGTGGTCTCCCTGAGGCTTCTCTTTCGCAGCTGCCCTTGAGGGCAGTGTGTGGGACTTGGTGCCCTTGGAGCATTTCCAAGGTTTCTCTTCTGCAAGAAGCTAGTGTCACTGACATGAAGCACAGAACCCCAGGAGTGCCCAATCTGGCCTGGGGGGAAGAGGAGGAAGAAGGCCCTGGAGCTGCTTCACCACTGGTGACTAAACAGTTGGAGCCATTCCAGCCACCACAGGAGGGTGAGTGGCAGAGCTAGGCCACAGGACTAGTGCCTGCAGCCAACCTGACCCCATGCCATGCCATGCCGTGCCATGCCATGCCATGCCATCCCCTGGGGACATGCCCAAGGACAGGACGGAAGAGGGGCCGGGCAGACACCCCGCAGTGGTCGTGCCCCATCCCCTGGGCCATCCCGGGGCTCTCCCTGCCTGGGGATCGCAGGGCTGGGCTGTGTTCTCTGACCTCTCCCGCAGCCCCTCATCTCTGGCTGCGCTTGCTCTTTGCCAGATGCAGCCCTGGAGTGCACACAGGAGCAGGAGTCCAGCCGTGGCCGCTTCCGC
Source organism: Melozone crissalis (assembly GCF_028551555.1). NCBI lineage: Eukaryota > Metazoa > Chordata > Aves > Passeriformes > Passerellidae > Melozone > Melozone crissalis. Next base: position 4,828,796 of record NW_026535912.1, read on the forward strand.
AGAACAGCGCAGGTACCTGCAGCCACCCCCACCTGGGCTGGGCCTGCTGTCCCTGCTCAGCCCAGCACCGTGTGTGCAGCACTCCATGCAACATCCCCGGCTTCTTGCCCTTCTCCTACAGTTCGTTTGCAACTTCCTCAAGAGAATTGAGGAGCAAGAGACCATCGCCACGGGCGTAGGCCTCAGACCGTACTCGCCCATCTTCCAAAGCAAGACCAGTGCTGCCTTGCTCTCTATGCTTGTAGAGGAACATTTATACACTCCAAAACAAGTAAGCAGCCTGTGGCCAGGCTTTGATCCTCCCAGCAATTGCTTGGCCTCCCCAGCCACGCGTGCTGGTTGCTGTGAGCCTTTCAGGCCACATGGCAATGGGGTGGGAAGGGAAGCACTTCTCTGGGGAAGCTGGGAACATTGCTCCCTCTGGCAGCTTTCCAAGTCTCCCCGTGCCTTCTCCAGGTGCCTGCCATGGTGAGCTACATCCACCAGTGGCTCATGGCAAATGATTCTGCTGAGCACAGGCTGGACAAGACCCTGCTGCATCTCACCGAAGCACAGCCAAATGACGCGGTCATGACGCTCCTGCGTGTGGCCCCATCCTGTGACAGGTATGGGGCCCACCTGCCCACAGAGCTCAGGCCTCCCCAGCCCATCACCCTGTAAAGCCTGCCCAGGTGTCTGAGCAACAGAGACTTCCAGGGCCCTCTGGCTGCTCCCTTTCCCAGCGCTGCTACGACAGCCCCTGAGCCTGCTGCCATGCTCCCTTGCCACCTCTCAGGGCTCTGTCCCCACAGGCCTGGGCTGTCGGGCTGCTGCTGGCAGGGGGGCAGTGGGCCCAGGCAGAAATGGCAGCCAGCTCAGCTGCCCATGGTGCTGTGTCTGACACCCCCCTGAGACACAGCTCTAACCCTGCAGAGCTGCCATGGCCATGTGGAAGACCATCATGGGCTCAGCCAGGACTGTGGAGCTGGCGCAGCTGATCCTCCTGGATGTGCTGGGCAGCTGGCCAGAGTACAGCACCTGCACCTCCGATGGGGACGAAACGGCTGTCTTTGCCCTGGCTGTGAGTTTCTGCAACTGGCCTTTGCTGGCCCCAAGGCTGCCTCTCCAGCAGCTCTCCATCCTCCTTCCCCCACTGCATGTCCCTGCCTCAGGCGCTGGCCTGAAACCTGGCCCAGGGGCAGCTTCAGGCCCACCAGGCCCCGTGCTCCCCCTGCCAAGGTCTCTCCGGGCCTCTCCCTGCTACGCTCGGGCCCTGCCACACGCACACCTCGGCACTGAGCGCTGTCTCGGTGGGCTTTGTCCTTTGCAGGCAACCGTGGTGACGTGGAAGATCCTCCAGGTGCCCTGTCTGCCACGGATATTGAAGGTGTATTTCCCCCGCCTATTGGCGCATCTGCTATTCCAAGTGTTCTTCAGCACTCTGGATATGCCAGAGGCGGTGGACACCTTCTGGAAGGCATGCCAGGAAGAGCACGGCCTTGCCACCAGCCCCAACAGGTGCTCCATGCCACTCCTCCTGTCCCTGCCACGTGGCCTGCCAAGGAGCCAGTGCTGCCAGTGTGACCTGGGCTTTGCTCTGCACACAGGTTTGCAGTGCGCACCCTGAAGTCCCTGCTCTGCCTTCTCCGCTGCGAGGATGTGGTGGTGGCAATGGAGCGCAGGTGTGCCTGGGACACGCTGCTCTCTCTTGACACTCACCACTTTGCCATGGCTCTGCTTGCCAGGTGAGACCCCCTTCTCCCCACTGCCTCTGACATTGCTGCTCTGTGCCCAGATGGCCCACAAAGTGTTTGTGGTGGCCATGGGCCAGAGGGCCTTGTCACTAAAGGAACGGCCAAGCAGACTGGAAAAGGCTGGCAGAGGAGGGTGCCCATGAGCAACCAACTGCCAAATGGCCCACGCCCCTTTGCTGGAAGGGTGCTGGGGAAAGATGAGAACTGGATGAGTCACGCCTGGGAGAGGTTTGCCTCACTAGCTCAGGCTCTTGTTTCCTTTTTCCCCTCTTCAGAGAAATTTGCCGCTTAGCCATCCACTTTTGTTCCGCGGTTGCATTCTACCTGCTCGCCATGCTCAGAGAAGAGATGCCATACTGGGATTTCCCTGCCCTGGCATTCCTTGTGGAGGTGAGCCTCAAGGCCAGCGCTGCCTGGCTGAGCTGCCTCCCAGCCCTCTGCCCACTCACAGCCACAGCTGCCAGGACAGTGTAAGCCCGTGCCCTGTGCTGCTGCCTGGGCCCGGCCCTGTGCAGCTCCGGGCTCCTGCCGGACGGCTCCCCTGTCACTGCCCTGTGCCTTTCAGGTCCTCGAGTGCCTGGACTTGAGCCAATGCAGTGACAGCATTCTGGAGATCCTGGCACAGAACCTGCAGAGCGAGCACGTGGCCAGGCGTTACTTAGCACTCCGAGGCCTCGTAGTGCTGGGCAAGAATCCCTTGATGGTGAGAAGGGGGCAGTGGCTGAAGCCGTGCAGGCAGTGGGGGGCTGGGCAACATTGTCGCTTGGCCTTGCATGGGCTTCGGCCGCTAGGTCAGCTGCTCCCAGCTCTCCTGCCTCCCGCTTCAGCTGCCCCAGTGCTTTGGGACAGGCCTGTGGCCTCTGGGCCCTGCGGCAGCAGGGCGGCCTTTCACAAAGTGGTGTTCCGCACAGGCCGAAAAACTGCGGAGCCTGACTGGAAGTCTTGTGGAGCTCCTGGAGGAAAATGACAGTGACATCATCAGGATGAGCATTCTTTTACTGAGATATTTGCTCCTGGATAATGGTGGCCCCATAGCCACCCCCATCGCCCTGCAGCTGGTGGAGGCGCTCCTGCCACTCTTTGACAGCGTAAGGCTCTGTGCCCACAGCCACAGCCACTGGCTGCTGTCCGGACCCTTGGTGCCCTGTGCAGATGCAGGCCTGTGCCCTGGGGGGCCTGAAGCAGCTGATGCCTACGTCTTTTGCCCTTTCCTTTCATCCAGGATGATATCCAGCTGCAGCTGAGCTCCATGGCTGTCTTTCAAGAGATGCTGGACTTATTAACAGAAGAGGGAAGAAAGGCCCTCAAGTCTCACGTGCGCCAGAGCCTGCTCCCTCTCTACTTCCACTGCCATGATGAGAATCAGATTGTTGCTGAGGTGAGCACTTGTGGCCACCTGCTGTCCCCCTGGCAGGGGCTTGGGCTGCCTCCTGCCCTGGCACCTTGCGGGCTGCAGCCTCCTCCAGCCTGTGCCACTGGGATGCTCCTGTGCCCTGGACTGTGGGGCCATCTCTGCGTCTCTGCTGCTCTCCAGGCCTCCTGGGAAACGCTGCATTCCTCAGCCAGATTCCTGAAGAGGAGGGACATCGAACAAATGCTACACCTGGATCAGAGCTTTGGCGAGTGCCTGGTAAGAGCAGCCGAGAACCCCCGGCCTCAGCATGGCCAAGGTCCCTGGGGGCGGTGCTCAGTGTGCGGGGCTGGCAGCTGTGCCCGCTGCTGCAGCCCGAGGCCACGCGGGCTCTGCTCCAGGCTCCCGTGGGCCCGAGCCGCGTGGCCTTGGAGCCCCGGCCCGGCAGGGCTGCGGGCCGGCACCGCGGCTCCCCGGGCAGCAGCCGGCCCTCCGCCCCCTCCCCTCGGGAGCCCTTGGCCAGCGGCTGCTGGCCGCGCCTCAGGCCTGTGCGAGCAGGGGAGGCCGGCGCTGGGCGCAGGCAGCACCCAGCCCAGGAGCTGAGCCCACGCCAACCCTTCCCTCCTGCCGCTCTCTCCAGTTGGCAGAGGACAGGAGCCGAGCGGCCGAGCACCTGCGCCGGGCTCTGCGCTACCTGCAGAGCCCACAGGAGCCCCTGCGAGAGGCGGCCGTCAGGTTCCTGGGTGAGTCCCGAGCCCGGGCTCCTCCCCGGCCCGGCGCAGGTCGGCCCTGGCCCCGCCTGCTGCCCCCGCAGCGCCAGCCCGACTCGGCGCCGTGGAGCCCCGCCTGGCCTGGGCATTGCTGCTGCCGCCCTCTGGCAGCCGTGCCCTGGGGCGGCAGCGTGCGGCAAGGGCCCAGGCTGAGCCCTGCCCGGCCAGCAGCCCGTGTGGCCACAGTGCCGGCAGCGCCGCTGGCAGGGAGCTGTGCCGCTGGGACCGTGACAGGCCCTGTGTTCACAGGCATGGCCGGGCGGCACCTGAGGGGGCAGCAGCAAGAGCTCCAGCTGATCTGCACTGGTGAGTCAGTGAGGGCAGCGGGCTGACCGCTCCAGGGGGCTGGAGGGGGCAGCTGCAAGCCCTGCTCCGGCTGCGGAGGGATCTGCACCCGTGGGCAGAGCACACAGAGATTTCAGGGCCACGTGTGCCATTCATGTCCAGCACCTTCGGGCTGATCCCCTTGCTCCCTTCTCCCTCCTGGCCATGGCAAGAGCCGACCGGGATGGCCCTGGCAGGGGGATCTCCTCGGCTCCCTGCACATGCGGGATCTGACCTTGCCTCTGTTCCTCTCTCTTGCAGCCCTTGAAGAAATGGCCTATGACAGCAGTCCTGCAATCAGAGATGCTGCAGTTGAATCTTGTTTAGTTCTCCGGGCCGTACAGAGAGCTCCCTACTCCCCATGGCGTAAGCTGCGAGATCAATTCCGCAGTGCATGGAGGAAACGGCCTCGTCTGTGCGGCACTGCTTTGCTGTTCTGCTGGAGCTCCTCAGAGAGATGACCTGCAAGACTGTCTGCTGGAGCCATTTGAGCCAGCAGGGATTTTCTTTTTGTTCTTCGAGATTTTTCTGTTTGTATTTTCCTTTTTGTTGAGTATAGAATATCTTAGAGTAGAATAGAATAGAATATCTTACAATACACAGAGTCCCAGGATCTTTCTTTTCCTGCACAGGGTCAGTAGGGCATAGGAGAAGAGGGGGAAAAGGGTGCTTGTGCTCAGCCAGCTGCCCAGGTGTGCGGTGTTGCAGGGAAAATAGCCAGAAGCCCCTTGGCCTTTGGTGGTTCTGCTGAAGCCTTTGTGCCCGCCACAGAGCGACTGGGCAGGGGCCGGAGCTGCGGGGATCTCTGCCAGAGCGGTGCCTGGAGATGGCATCAAGCCCTGTGCCGGGCAGGAAGGGCCATCCGTGTCCTCCTGGCCGCGTGCTGCTGGCTGCATTGCTGAGGGCTCCCAGGCGCCTCTGGATGGGGCTGCTCCGGCGCTGCTGTGGGACTGCGGCGCTGCTGCCGGGAAGCTTGGCCAGGCTGGGGGAGACCCTGAGGGGCTGAGGCACTGCTAAGCCCTGAGCAATTGGCTGTCAGAGGCCATAAGCAGCCCCCTGGCAGCCGCCTTGATCCTGACAGCCGGCTGCTCTGGTGCTTCTAGGTCAGTGGCTAGTGGGAGGGACCCCCTGGAATCAGGCGTGGAACCCTGGTCCTGGCCTTTCCGGGCTGTGAGGCCAGCTGTTGTGGGGCTGGGCGTGTGCCCTCCCTGTGCTCCAGACTGGAGGCCCCTGCCCCTGAGCCTTAGGCATTGAGCTCCACTGCCTGATATCCAAGTCTTGTTCCTGTTGCTGTGGGGGAGGCCGAGCTCTGTGGCTTTAGGCCCCATTGAGCCAGAGAGCAGCAGCTTTGAGCCCAAAGGGGCCACAGAAAGGCCCTCTTGGACCACGGACATTCCTGTCCTTCCCAGGCCAGGGACACATGAGAGTGCAGCGGGCACCTTCAGGGTGCCATGCTGGCTTTGCACTGGGCCACCTCCCTGTGCTGCGCACGGCTGGCTCTTTGCTTTGCTGCTCTCGGCCTTGTGTCGTCGTACTCCTTTGGCTGCCTGCAGCCCTATCAGGAGGCTGAAAGGCCCCATCTCCAACATCTCAAGGGGGAAATGGAGCTCTCCCAGCCCTCAGCCCACGCTGTAAGCAGAGCAGAGCCTTTTCCCCAGCCCCGATGGCTTTCTGCCTGCTTCTGGCCCCTGGCCACCATGACCCTCTGCACTCGCTCTGAGTCACCTACAGCATGGCTGGTGCCTCTTGATTTGCTGACCCTGGCATGTGAGGCTCACTGAGGGAAAGGTGGCTGTCCCAATGCTGAGGGCACACGCGGCTCACTGAGCAGACTTGAGGCTTCCCCAGCAGCTTGCAGGTGCCTTAGGTGTCGTGTTACAGTGCTTGTGCTCCTGCCTCTTCCTGTCCCTCTTCTCACCCTCACCCAACCTGCACCCTCTGACCTACCTTCAAAAAACCCTGTTGCATCAGACACTGTGTCAAGAGCCCTCCTTCGGCTGCCGGTCGAGCGCACATTACAACCTCCGGGCCTGAGAGCAGGGTGGGCTGGGGGAGCTGGTCTCTCAGACCATGAGGGAACGGCTCTCGACAGCACCTGCCCATGGACCTTCCCCGCACCAAATAAAATCATCTCCAAGCTTAGCTAGTAAGCTAGTAAGGTATAAACCATTAATTGCCTGGAAATCTGGCACTAGTCTCTAAGTTCCATTAGGTTTCTTTATTGCTGATGTAGCAGTATTAAATTTTGGCTGCCATTCTTCCAATAGTCCTGATGTCAGGGATTTCATTGATTGTTGGCTCTATTCCTTTCCTAGCTTCTAATCTTCAAGGGTATTGCTTTCTGACTACTGCCTTAACTCTTGTCTGTAGCTCAATTTTCATAGGGTCTGCTCGTTTTGATTTTCCTGGGCTATCAGTATCCCATACTCTTGGGTATAACTGATTCAATACTTCCTCTAACTAGTTCTTCTTGTTTGTTGGTCTGGTGTCAGTTGTCAGTCCTACTGCTAAAACCACTCATTTGTGTTCAGGTACCTTCCATTGAAGTTTTCTTTTTCTAAACGGAACTGTTGCTTCCAAATTTTCAAGCAAATCCCTGCATAGGACAGACTTGGGTGAGTTTGGTAAATAAAGAAACTGATGTATTCCCATTTTCTACTTGATTTTATATTGAAGTGGTTTCAGGAAGAATGCATTTTCTGGCTGGCCAGTGGCTCCTAGTGTTTGAAGATAGTTTTCACTTTTGGGTATCAGTGCCTGATTCAAGAGTGAAAATGTGTCTCCACAATTAGTTAAAAATTCAACTTCTTTATTATTCGTTAGCTGTATTTAAACCGGTAACCTGCTAGGGTAAGAATTGCCAGTCTCGGTCATTTCTTATCATCTAGAGTGGCTGCAAGAGTTTTGTGTACTTTGTCTGCTAACTCTGGGCACTGGCCTTATTTCCAGTGTCCTGATTTCTTACAAGATGCACATTGATTTGGCCCCAGCTTGGTCTGTGGCTGCTTTGAACCTCCTCTGCCTCTGCTCTTTTCGTCCCTGCCTCTGCTTCATCCACGCCCACGTCTGGCCTCTGCCTGGTGCCAATCCAGAGCTGCCACCATGGCTGCAGGGAGCTCTTTTTTATTTTCTCTCTCTTGATAAACACTCACTTTCTATGCTTTTCTCATTCACGCCTTTAAGTCTCTCTTGACAGGCTCTTTCAGCTTCTGAAATTTCTGCCTGACATCTGGGCTAGATTGCCCTGACATCAGGGAAACCCACTGCTGCTTCTTTCCCATATCCGACCAGGGATGCAGGGCTGCGCATTTACATGCAGCTGCTAAGAGCCTGTCCACAAAGTCAGTGGGTGACTTGTGCTGTCTCTGTGTAACGTTATCTCTTACTGACCAAGTTATTGCTTTTGGAAGGGCATTTTTTAATTCCAATGTGACTACGTCCTGGTATCTAGTTAACATTGCACAGCTGCCTGCATTGTTCGCGTCCCACAAAGGGCTTGCAGTAGGACACAGCTGGTCCATTGTACCTTGCAAGGCTCCACTAGCAATTTGTCCCTGCACACGTGCTCTGGCCACCTTGATCACCAACTCTTTTGCTGGTTTTGTTATCTCTGTCAATATGAAATCACTATCACCTCAGTCTGGCTCTTGACTCTTGACTATGAACTCCAATCTTTTTGCTGCTTTGCTAGCGTTTTCTCTATCCTTTTCAACTTTTTGCCACCAACTCTTGAGGTCACTAGTAGAAAAGCAGATGTTCACCCACATGGCTTCTCCTGGGGGACTCAAGACTTGCCTTAAGGGGGTGACTAAAGGCCAAGCTTTCTTGGTTTTATTCCTTGTGTTGGTTGTCACTGGGGGTCCCTGAAATTGTCCCCTCACCTGGATTATTCATCTCATCCTCACGGCCATTTGGCTTTCATTCAGGTGCCGGAGTGGTTGCCTGAGGTGGAGTGTACCCGTGCTGGCCTGGGCTAACTCAGCTCTAAGTCTTGGACACCTAGAACACAATCTTCCTGGTGAATTTGAGCCCATTTCAAATATCTCTGCCTTATGCTGAGTGCTAAATGACATCTCTTTCTTTTCTGCCTCTTATCTGTTTCCAAAGTTAGGACTAAAGGTCTTGTGGGACCAAATCAAAGCCACATTCTTTCTGACACTTGGGTTTATTCTTCAGGGTAAAAACCATGTCTGCATATATCACTGGATCTCATTTTTCTCCTTGTCTTAAAAATAACATCAACTGTAACAATGGATCATAACGTTCCATTAGGGGGTCACTTTTCAGCACTTTCTAATTGATACTAAGCCTACCATTGGGTAAGAGTATTTCATCAGATTACCTTACATGAAAAATTACCCTCTGGGCCTCCTCCCAAATCTTTCTCATCTGCTAAATTACATTCTAGTGGACTCTTATTAATACCATCTTTACTTCTTGTGTTATTCATTCTTCATGCTAGCTAAATTTCCAAACTTAGCCGGATGTATTAGTACTTGTTGTTTCCTTCTCTTTATCCCCTGTAGACTACACTTAACATACACAGGCTGTCTCTGAGTCACCCAGCACGAATATTCTTTTTGATAGTCCTAACAAGCAGTGAAAACAAAAGGATTCCACATTCCACACAATCTACAAGGATTTGGGGTATGATCGGACATAAAACGAGTTTCTTAAAACACTGCCTAAAGTCATACTCAGGAGTATATACTCATGTAAACCTAGAGGTCACTACCCTTGACTTTGGATGTAGTGTCTAAAAGCTTGAGTGACTGCTCCAAGTTGTTCAAACACTTCTCAAACTCAGACGGGATTGATGCTGTGCCCATTTCCCTGGGGTGTTCCGGTTCGTGTTTATTTATCAGTTATGGTAGAATGGTTTCTTTTCATGTACCCCGTATTTTCCCCAAGTTGGTTTACCCCTAGGTTTTTCCCTCCCTCAAAGCTGTCCCTCATGCCATTCCCCGCTCTTTGTTCCAGCTCCTTCCCTGCCTCTCAAGATAATCCAGCTCTTTATTCCTCAACCTTCCCTGTCACTTTTGCCTTGGACCAATCCCTGACTGCACCACCCCTTTGGAATTCCCTATTGCTGGAAGCCCCTCTGGCCCATGTGACCTACCCTCTCCTCTCATGTGTCCTAATTACTGATGGAATTCCCTCGCTCCTCCCCTGCAGATTCCTTCTTGCTCAATCCTTTGTATCCGCCCCCCTGAGTTGTACCCCGATAAAATCTCATGCACAGAAGTGCTGGCGGCTCTATGCTGCTGAATCCTTCCCTTGGGATAAACCTTTGCCTGTGGAACCTCACCATGGAGGAGCCTCCTCCTTCTCTTTGGCTGCTCCGTGCTGCAGTTAGTAGATCCTGAACCACTGAGCAGTGGCTCAGCAGGTTCAGCCGCAGGCAGAACCCACGCCTTGGCCGTTGCCCACTCCTGGCGCAGCGCCGCAGTTTTCCCAAGAGCCAGCCCGGGCTCCGCTGGGCTGTGTCCATGGGGAACCCGTCCCAGTGCCTGACCGTGCTGCAGCGTGCCACCCAGGGCCCTAGCACACACTGCCTTCTGCCCTGGGGCCGCCCCCAGCCCAGCCAAAGTGGCCCAGGCTGGAAGGAATGCCTGGCCCCCCCAGGTGTCTAAGACAGCCTGCACAGGATCTTTGGGAAGGGCTCAGACCATCAGCAAACACTGCCCGGCTCTGCAGGCACAGTCCTATCCCCATATCTTTCCCTGAGAGCATTTGAATTTCTAAATGAGAATCATTTGAAGGGAGGAGATTTACATCTTCCATTTCAGAGAAGGCTTCTGCCTTCCTTAGCAGGCACCTCTCTCTTCAAACCAAGACAATTGTTTATCATTTTGCTGATGCGCAGTTGCTGGGGAGCCCTGTTTTACACCCGGGACCCGGAGAACCATTCCCAGCAACTGGGAAAATCCTAGGTGGTCCATCCACTCACAGATGAGGTCTCCAAATGTGCCCGAAATTGGGTCCAGCTCTTAGAGGCCTAAAAGAGCAAGTCCAAGTGACTTGATGATATTTTTAGCCCAGAAGGCCCTGCAGCTGATGGCACACTTCACAATCAGCAGGGGACACAGCTAGGCCAAAGCCCAGACCTCTGCTGGGAGCCTTTCTCCTCAAATACCCTTCAAACAAACCTCCATGCAAGTCACTTGGAAAGTTTCTTCAAATGATCCATTTCTGGCACATGACTACACAGGGTTAAGTGAAAGATTCTAAAGCAGCTGCTGTGGAGTCAAAGAGGCAGCACTAAGAGTCCTTGTCACCTCTTTGTAGCTAAATGCCACTTTGGCGGATTTGAGGGAGTTTGGAACGAGCTAGAGAGCAGAGCTCCGAGTTTTTTAGATGATGCCATTGCTTTTTCTTCACTTCTACACAGACAGGAAGGGTGAGGTTTGCTCACATCTCCACCGCACGGCTCACAGGGCCGCAAGACTTGTAGTTACAAGAGCTTTGAAGGATTTCTTGGCCAAGAAGACACGGCCAACAAGGATATTTGTGTTTTGGACCCAATCTCCAGTATCTCGTCTTATGGACTCGTGCTCTCGGGGTCTCTAGCTGGTCAGAGTGACCCCAAGATAAGTTTGAAAGTCTCTTTTCCCAGCCCGGCGTTCAAAGAAGGAGTCAGAGCTCTTCATTTCCCGGTCCCCAGGTTGTTTATTGTATCTTATCTATAAAATTCTTTCTCCTCTCTTCCAAGGTCCGCTCAGCCAGACAGTCTAAGGCACTCTGCCTCCCGTGGAGCGGTGTTATCTTTTTATACTAAAAACAACTACGTGTACAATATTTGCCATTACTTTCCCATACCTATCATCTACATTAGACAGTGAGCTTCTACTCTAAACCAGCCTAAAAGTGCCAACATCACAGCAGAAGATGGAGGCCAAGAAGAAGAAGGAGAAAGGCTCGACATGCCCAGATTCCTCATCTTCCCCCCTGAAGCCCCATTCTAAAACGCCCCAAAATCTATTTCTCCACTCTGTGATAAATTCACTGTCATTCTGCTTAAACCTTTGTGGCTTGTCATTCTTCCTACAAGGTTGGTAATTGTTTTTTCCAAGGGCTAAATCAAAGGCACAGGGGTCTTAGGCTCTGTTCCAAGGCCTCTGAGCCCTCTGACAGGGTCTCGAGTCCTGCAGGGCAGCCAGAGGAATTTCCTGGGTTCCCACATCCTGCTACAGTGTAAGCCTCCTTAGCCAATCATGCTATGACACACAAACCTACAGCACTGCATCCTAAACTTCTTGTTTACCACTGTAACTGATTTGATTTTTTCTAGATCTTGAACTCTAAAACTCTAAACTTTCCTCCACTTCAACTTTCCTCCCCATGTCTCTGCTATAAACAAGAAATCCGCATTCTCGCTTCTAGCACCTAAGTTTGGGAGCCCTTTCCAAGGTCTCCCATCAAATCCTGTGTTTAATTCTAAGCTTTGCTGCCAAGACCAAAGGTCTGAGATTTCCCTGCATTTGGATTTCCAACAACACTGATGCTGTTAGTTCCAGAGTGCCCAGGGTCCCTCTTGCAAGTCAACTCTGGCAGGAACAAGGCGGCTGGCAGGGGGCTGCTTGTGGCCTCTGACAGCCCATTGCTCAGGGCTTGCCAGCGCCCCAGCCCCTCAGGGGCTGCCCCAGCCCGGCCAAGCTGCCCGGCAGCAGCGCCGCAGCCCCACAGCAGCTCCAGAGCAGCCCCATTCAGAGGCACCTGGGAGCCCTCAGCAAGGCAGCCAGCAGCATACGGGCAGGAGCACACGGATGCGCTTTCTGCCTGGCACAGGGCTTGTGGCCATCTCCAGGCACTGCTCTCACAGGGATCCCCGCAGCCCCGGCCCCTGCCCACCCGCTCTGTCACCAGCACAAAGGCTTCAGCAGAAGCACCAAAGGCCAAGGGGCTTCTGGCCATTTCCCCTTGCCCACTGCACGCCTGGGCAGCTGGCTGAGCGCAATCATCCTTTTTCCTTCTCCTCCCCTATGCCCTCCCTACCCCACCCTGCCCCACCCTGCTCACCCCTGCGCCATCCTGCCCCACCCTACTCTGCTCCACCCTACCACACCTTGCACCAGCCTGCCACACCGTGCCCCTCCCCTCCCCACCCTGCTGCAGCCCGGCCCTACCTCACCATGCTCCACCCTATACTGCGCCATCCAACCCGGCCCCGCCCTGCCCCACCTTGCCCCACCCAACCCCGCCCTGCCCCACCCTGCCCCACCCTGCCACAGCTAGGTCCTATCATTTCCTGGGGGTCTTTGCACAAATCACCAGCGGGACGGGACTGCTGGGGAACGCGTCTTGAGCTGTTTATCTTCCAGCATCAGTCTCATTACATGGTTATGACAATGGGAAAATGCCAGCAGCTCACATCTGTCGCAGACATCTTTTGTGAAAAATCCTTTCTTAGGATTTTTCTCCTTTCTGAGAAGCTGCAGTTTCAGCAACAAGATGTAAACAATTATTGTCTGCTGATGTAGAATGCAACAGGTTCGCCTGTGATTAGCCCCTCTTAGATAATTATAATTAATGGCCAATCAAGATGGAGCTATCTCGGACAGAGTCTGAGAGAGCTGCCTGTGTTATCATTCTTTTCTATTCTATTCTTAGCTGAGCTAGCTTCTGAGGAAACCTTTTCCTTTCTTTTCTTTTAGTATAGGTTAAATGTAAAAAAGATATATATAATAAAATAAAAAATCAAGCCTTCTGAACATAAAGTCAATATTCTTGTCTCTCCTTTCACCTGAAAACCCCTGTGACCACAGTCACACACATCCCCAGAAGCAGACAAAGAACTTCATGTTAGAATTTACTTTAAAAGTTTTTGACCAATCACACAAAGCAGAAGCATATTGACAAGAGTTCTATCCAAGCGCTGTAAGCGCATGTACCTTCAGTCAAACAATGCTTGCTTATTTTGAATATAATACCTGCTTGTAAGCATTAACATACAATCCACAGGGCTTCATTATTGAGCTTAAAACTTCCTAATATCTTGGTAGATAAACTTTTCTGTAGCTTAGGGAGGAATTCTAGCCAAGCATTAATACTCAGACAATTGTCCTATTTTTCCTTAGTTTTCTACTTCTTATAAAAACTTTCTGCTGACAAATCTTATAGCTACTGCCTAACTCTAATCGCACTTCTGCTGTCTCTGAGGCCTGCCTTTTGTAGCAATCCTAAAACGCTCTGATTTTCAGGATGCCCACAGGCCCCGGCCCTGCCTGCTGCCCCGGCAGCGCCAGCCAGGCCCGGCACCGAGGAGCCCTGCCTGGCCTCGCCATTGCTGCTGCCACCCTCTGGCAGCTGTGCCCTGGGGCGGCAGCGTGCGGCAAGGGCCCGGGCTGAGTCCTGCTGGGCCAGCAGCCCATGTGGCCACAGCGCTGGCAGCGCCGCTGGCAGGGAGCTGTGCCGCTGGGGCCAAGATGAACTCTTTGTTCTCAGAGATGGCTGGGTTTCCCATGATGAAGGAGCAGCAGGAAGAGCTCCAGGATCTCAGTAAGGGTGAGTGAGGGCAGTGGCCTGGCCAGGCGAGCTGCAATCCCTGTCCTAGGTACAGTGGGAAAAACTCCACTCCAGAGAAGGAGATGTCAGGCCTGATTCTGGGTTGGAGGGATGAAAAGGACAAAATGCCCATCCTTTTGATGCAGGGGATGCCCTGAATGTGGGAGGCCTGCCTGCCCTTTCCACTGGAGCACCATGCTGAGATACCCTGAGAGCAGCCCAGTGCTCCTTGCTCCTCTCTGCTGACCCGTGAGCGTTTCTCTGCTCTTGGGATGGCCCTGGCTGTGTCAGGGCTGCTCCGTGGACACGAGACAGCCGGTCCTGTCGCGCTGGGTCGCAGCAGTGCCTGGCAGCAGCCCTGCACCCACGCCAGGATGCTGGCCAAGAGAGGCCCTGGAAGCTGAGGCAGCTGATTTGAAGCTTTTGCAGATCCACACAGGGGATGGCCACACACAAGGGATGGCCAACAGCACTCCTGAAGGGTCTCCCTAATTCAAAGAAATCGACAGACAAATGCATTGTCCGCCAAAAGCCCTTTTATTGAGCTGGCAGGAGGGCAGGGGTCTGCACGCCGCTAAAATGCTTCTCTGCCACATGTACATTTCAGTGGGATGATGTCAGAAATGGATCTCCAAAATACCATCCATCTTGTCTCTGCTGAGGTGATTCAATAGGCAGGGCGTTAGAAATACATTCTGTCAGATTCCTGTACTTGAAGCTCATGTCCAGGCACTGGCCAGGAGCGGCCTCCATGCCCTAAAGCAGCACTTCTTCCTCATGGCTTCCCTGCACAGGGCTCATTTTACACTTGCCCTTAGTTCTTCTGGTAGAATGTGTCTAAAGCTTTTTGTCAAGTCCCTCTCCTGTCAAGTTAGGCCAGTCAGGTTTTTCTAATGCTAACTGGTGCTAAGTGCTTGTGTAGGTCTGTGCCAAGTACTTGTTTACTTATGTGAATTGCTTGTGCTTATGTCAAACAAAGGCCTTGTTTCATTCAGCTGTTCTCTTTATCCTGATGCAAACTCTTTTGCAAGATCCTCTGGACAGTCCACAGTACATATGTACTGCTCTGCTGCTGTTTTAATTTTCTACCACATCCATAGGTTTATGATGGTTAAGAGGAGAGGGGTAATTTTTTAAAATTAGAACTGGTTTGCTGAGGAAGCTAAAAATCTGAGGAGCTGTTGGTGGTTCCAGATTTGTCCATCACAAGAAGACATCTGACTCATGATGTTCTCTTTCTTTCTCTCTTTTGGTGATGATTTTGGTAACAACTTTGATACCGGATTTGAGTGTCCATCAGGCTCTGTGAGATGCATTTTTGACTTCTGCCACTAGCCATTCTATATTAGGCTGGTACGGCATTTGCTTTAGAATGTTAGCGTCCTGTGCAGTTTGGAATTTGGGCACTTGGTGGTACCCATCATGTGCATTCTGCAGAATCTCAAGAGAAGTTCTAGTGTGGTGCAGCTGAAGTCGCATCCACTTTTGGTTGTTGTGAAATTACAAATAGAGAAGTTAGTAACATTAGTAGTTTCATTCAAAGACTCTATTGTAATAGTTGTGCAAGCAGATCTCACACAGGCACAGCCCCTTCCCACATAACACACCTGTGATTGTGCACGGGTAACTGGGCTCATTTCAACAATACAAGTGCTGCCCTCAGCATGCAGACACCGATCCTCTCTTTTGAGGATCCCTTTGGAATTCCTCTATTGCTGGAACCCCCACTGGCCCATGTGACCTACCCTCTCCTCTCATCTGTCCTAATTAGTGCCAAGCAACTGATGGAATCCCCTCGCTCCTCCCCTGCAGATTCCTTCTTGTTCAATCGTTTGTATCCACCCCCTGAGTTGTACCCCGATAAAATCCCGTGCACAGAAGTGCTGGCGGCTCTTTCGTGCTGAATCTTTCCCTTGGAATAAACCTTGGCCTTTGGAACCTCACAATCGAGGAGCCTCCTCCTTCTCTTTTGCCTGCTCCATGCCGCAGTTAGTAGATCCTGAACCACTGGGCAGTGGCTCACCAGGGTCAGCCGCAGGCAGGACCCACGCCTTGGCCGTTCCCCACTCCTGGCGCAGCGCCGCAGTTTTCCCAAGAGCCAGCCCGGGCTCCGTCAATGGGGAACCCGTCCCAGTGCCCGACCATGCTCTGGGTGAAAAACCTTTTCCTGCTATGGAAATGAAACTTGCCCTGTCCCAGCTCCCTGCCCTTTTCTCCAGTCCTGCCACTGGTCCCAACAGTGACGAGAGCTGCAGCAGCCCCTCTGATTCCCCATCAGGAGGACGTTGAAAACCACAATGACGCCCTTTACCCTCCTCCAGGCTGAACAAAGTGGCCTCAGCTGCATCTAGGCCTTCCCCTCCACACCACACTCCATCCTTGCAGTCCTCCTTTGCATTCTGGCTAATGGCTTCATAACTTTTTCTATTGTGCTGCCCAAAACTGCGCCCGTCTGCTTCCAGCGCTTCTCTTGGCTGCTGCTTCAGGGTGTGGGCACCATCATCAGAGACACAGAACAGCTTCTCCTCCCAGAGTTGTCCTTATCCTCCGCACTTCCACGTCTCTGCCTTGATGTTCACTGGGGAACTTGCCACTTTGTGGCCGCTCCTTGCTGTGCTCAGCAGGGACACAGTTTTGTTTGGACATGAGCTGCCAGAGCAAGACATGCAGCAACTGAAGCTGAGAGTAGCAGAGGCTGGGCAGAATGAGGAAAGGATGTGGTGAGACACTGGCACATTGAGTGAGCTGCACTCCCATAATCTCTAGGCTAGCAGGTCCTGGTCTCACATTCTCCTCTTGGTTTATTTAAATGTTATTTATTTTTTTTTCATCATCAAAATAAAATATATAGAGTTAAAAATATGTCATCAAAACTTAAAGACAGAATCAAAAGACATTAATTCAAAACTACATCTAAAGATCAGAACATATGTACAGCTGTAGCTATCGAGCTTAACACATCAATCCTGTTCTTCAAACACTCTTCATACAGGCAGCAGCTTCTTCCTGAGCTTGGAGGAAAGAGAGCTCTTCTGGATGGGAGGCGAGGACTTTGTGGGTGAGGGAACATTGGAAGAGTCTGGAGAAAACTTCTCAGTAAGACTGTAACCAGCCAGATCTGCAAAGTGGAGACACAAAGTTAAACAGAGGCCACAATGCAAACCTAAAGCATCTGAAGCTCCATATTTCCTGGGACAGATTTCCTGGAAATGTCTAAACAGCTGCACAGGGAAACATGCTCCTGCTGGCAGACACTTGAGGCAGGCCAGGGCAAAACCTTGAACCACTTGCCCAGAGCTGGCACAGGCACAGCCTGGCCCCTGGGCTGCCCTGGGACAGCAGGGAGCCCAGAGCCCTGTGCTCTCCAGGAATGGCTCAGCTGCACATGCACCCTCCTGCTCCTCTGCCTGCCCCACAGCTCAGCAGCCCTACAACTCCAGGGGCACTGGCAGCAGCACAGCTCATTGCAGGGGCACATGCAGGGCACAGCTGTTCCCTGGCAATGTGCACAGCCTCTCTGGGCTGCCACAAGACCCTTCCTCCCAGCAGGGATTGGCCCAGCTCCCCCCTCACCTCTCTGTGAGGCTGAGCCATGATTGCCTTCACCCTGTCCTCCATCTGGAGCTGCTTCAGGCCCCCCATGCCATGACTAGGAAGGGCAATGGAGAGAGCAGGGGCAGATGCACACCCTTCCTTGGGATTTTGTCATTTTTGGCACAGCTCAAAAGGCAAATCCAGAGGTGTCCAACTCAGCACTTCCTCAGCTTTCTGGAGAACATCTCACCTTCACCAGCCCAGCATTCTGGAGAGGTTTTCCCGCACATGTGGAGGCTTGCTGGCAGCACATTTCTTCAGCTGGGTGCCCATCACCTTGCAGAGGGCAGAGGCGAGCTTGGTGGCCACGGTGCGGACGTTGGCGCTCCGCACAGGCAGCGCCTTGTTCTCCAGGCAGGACCAGAGCACAGGCAGGGCGTCGCGCTGGACAACTTCAGGGCTCCTGGCATGAACCCCCTGCACAAGCACTGCCGGGACAGAGACACAGCTCCTTACCCACCAGCCTCACTGCAAACAAGGATCTGCCTCTGCTTCTGCTTCTTGCCAGCCTCTCTGGCCAAGAGCAGCAAAATAGCACCAGAGCCCCTTGATCCAGAAACGGGCAAAGCAGCTCAGCATCCTGGAAAGAGAACCACCCACCCCTCAGCACTAATTGCTCCAACCAGAGCCTTGTCCCCGTGGCAGACTTCCTAACTTTACTAAATTATTTCACAATCTCTTTCTGCATGAACAATGAATGAAATGTCCAATTGCCTTTGATTTCCATTAAGAAGTTGTCTAAACCCACACTGAAGATTTGGAAATGCACCATAGAGAGGAAATGGAGAGATTTCTAATAAAAGGGATGATTCCATTTTTGTAACTTTGATGTCAAGTGCCAAACGTCTATTCTGGCTCTTCCCTTTGCTCAGTGGCACACAGCAAAGGGCAGGGTTAGAACACACCTCAAAACTCCAGCCCACCAGAGATGGTTGCTGCCTGACAGCTGGATGAGAAACATCAGTGACCAGCTGGTGTCTTTGGCAGAATGCTTTTGGGGCTTCCAACAAAGAGCTGTTTCAAACCTTAGGTAATTACTCAGACCCCATTGCTGTGGCATTTGGGCATCTCCACATTTTAAATGCCACTTCCCTTCCCAACGTTAATGGCATTTTTTCTTGTAATGTCCACTCAAATAGGGGCATAGAGAAAGAAAAAGGCTACACAGGGGACTGAAATGTAACCAAAACACCAGTGTTTTCTCATATTGTCTCTGAAACCTCTGCCCGTTCTCTGAACTGAACTATATCAATCACAGACAAAAAGTTACTACCAACAGGCTTCTTGCATGGCAGATTTGTCTGAGAGATCAAAACCTGAAATGCTCTGGAGACCATTCTTATTTTCTGATCAGACAAAATGTTATTTAGCAGCATTTAATATTCTGTGGCAGAAGAGACTACATTTTCTCTATGCTGTTAATCCACCAGCAGTCATCAGCATTGAAAGAGCTCCTGCAAGTACCCAAAACCAATTCTGCTAAGCAGGAAAGGGTTATGGTACCCATTTTAAAGTGGGAATTCATTTGAGTTTAAATGCAATTAAAGACATCGGTGACTACTGAACGTAAGGAGCACCTGTCTGTTCCTACTGAATTGCAGAGCGAGCATCTGCTCTTTCTAAAGTAGTCCTAATTTATGGTTAAATCGTTTTTATGAAAAAGAGGTCAAAAGAACTGCTAAACTAAATGCCCTATTGCTGGAGATATACTTTATTCAAATGCTCTTTAAAGGACCTTTGACATTCCCAATCAGTGAACATGCCCTTTTGAGATTCCTAATGAAGACACAAAGTGTATTAAACCTTGCATTCAAAGATGTTGGCATAATTAGCAGTGGATTTAGCCCCAGTTAAAGCAAGGCTATCAATCATCTTCTCTGCTATATATTGAGATTATCCTTTTTCCATTCCTTGGCTACTGCTGACATAGCAAGCTCCTCTGAGGAATCAATTATCAGCTGCATTTGTAGCATTTTGGACAGCACTGACACAGGCAGACACTGTTTGCACACCCTGAAAGGCTCAGTCCAAGGCCATTGTGACAGCACAGGCAGGGAGCCTCAGCACTCTGCTTCTGTCCCTGTGCCCCAGAGGCTGCCTTGCACTAAACCCGTGCCTCTGATACCTCTGTTGAGTTTTGGCCTAAGCTGTGACCCCCAGGCTCTGCACGGTTCAGCCTCAAAACTTTCCAAGAGAAAAACAAGAATTCTGTGAGGACAAAACAAACTGATGCCCTGAAACAGCATTGGCCACCATTTCCCCTCAAAGATCACAGCTGTCCCTGTGCTCCCCAGAGAGGAGCCAGCTGGGGCATTTTTAGCCCTCCCTTTGCCGGAGGTGGTTCTGAGATGCCCCAGTGAGAGCTCAGCCCCGGGCCGAGCGCTGCCCCCATCTCAGGTGCTGCCCAGCTCTGCAGCAGCCAGGGAAAACCTGCCAAACCCACCTGCCTTGGCTATGGGGCAGCAGGGACACGCTCAGCACCGCCTGGTTTGGAGGAGCTGCTCTGCTGTCTGCTCACAGGCATTCCCTGTAAATGCTCCCTGGGAAGAGCTCTTGGCTCAGAAGGGGAGGCCATACCTGTGATACGCTCGGTGACATCCAGCAGGGCTTGGCCACTCAGGTGATTCCATTGGTAGCTGAGCTCTTTCAGCAGTGACACTTTATCTACAAGGGAAACACACGTTTCTGCTCACTTTTCTCAGGTCATAGGAGAAAGGGCAGGGCCAACCTCATTTTATAAAATAAAGTACATTTCTGCAGATGTATGAATCCTTTCCTTCTTTCCTTCCAGCCTACTTGGCAGGGTTTTAAATTCCAAAAGAAAAGCTCTCCCTTCACATTTGTAAATCCAAACTTGTCTGCTGTACCAGGAGCTGTGTTAAAACATTTCACACCAGGGA
The DNA here is from genome assembly GCF_028551555.1 of Melozone crissalis. NCBI lineage: Eukaryota > Metazoa > Chordata > Aves > Passeriformes > Passerellidae > Melozone > Melozone crissalis. Next base: position 4,848,972 of record NW_026535912.1, read on the forward strand.
CCTCAAGAGTTTAGTCACATGGAAGCAGTGAAAAGGTTTGGCAACCCAGAGCAAAAAGGAAGAGCCCCATACTTGGGTCACAAAAAGGCACTGAGTCAGGCAGTTCCTGAGCTCACAGAGCAGCTGGGGAGGAGAAAGTGGAAACTCCCCTTGAAGACCTGCCTCTTCAACACTCCTTTTTTCAGGCATATTCCCCCAGTACGGAATTTTCAGAGCTGACATAAATGTGTGTGGCAAAGGAATTTACAGCAGCCCTTGCCTATGTAGGTAATTGCTGTGGCCATCTTGCCCCATGCAAAACAACATGTGGAACAAGGCATCACTGACAGTTGGGTTTATACCTGTTTGTTCTAAACAAATGAACTTGGTGAATCATCAGTTCTCCTTTGAACAGAGAAGACAAAGAAGAAAAGTGGAAAATAGGCAGCTAATGCCTCTAATGTAGAGCCTTCCAGGTGGCTGCTCTGCAGAAGCTCTGATGGGTCACTGTCCCTTCATGCCAACCGCAAAGCTGTTCATTTGGGAAGTCAGACAGGGCCCAAGCAAACTCCAAACCCCCTTTGCCTCTGAACTGTAGCAAAGCTGTAGCCCAGGACTTGCTCTTCAGACAAGCAGCACAGAGCCAAGGGCTCCTGGGACTGTTGGGAAATGCTGATCCCATTCCAGCCTGTTGGGGATGGTGCATAAGGACTGCACCGGCACAGCCTCTGGTGGGTGTCAGCTGGAGTGTTCCACAGACAAGAGCAGCTATCAAGGCACTCAGCGCTCTCTTGTGCAGGAGAGACAGAGACGAAGCTGAGGAGAGTCCCTGCCAGGGCTCAGCCTTACCCAAATGAGCAATGGATTCTTCCAGTGCTTTCACAGCTGCTCCACGAACCCTGGGATCCTTTGAGTTCAGGTTCTTTGTTATTCTTTCCACCAAACCAATGATCACCGGGTTCAAGGCATCTTTCAGGGCTCCTGTGATTTCAGCCAGCACATCCAGCGCCCTCTGCTTCACTTTCTTGTGGCTGTCAGATATTCTCAGGACAAAATAATCAAAAATCTGTGAAGAGAACAAGCCACATGAAAGCTGGATTCAAATGTCCTTGTTTGAAGAGTGGATGTAGCAGTCAGAAATGTCACAGATGAAAGTGATCCTTTCTGTCAGGTCAGCACTCGCTTGCACAATTTCACTGTTTTCCTGTGGGCCACTCACTGGAATGGTGGCACAGCCTCATGCTGGTTGAAAGCTTTTCTTCTGTTTTTAAGAGGTTTGGCTGGGGACAGAATAGTTCTTATGGTATTTCTCTCCATCTATAAATCATTAAATCAATTCCATTTATTAATGCTAAAGACTACCTTTGCTTTGAATGCAAGCAGATGTTTACAATGCCCAGCTTTCTATACAGTTGCCTCAAGTACTGAGGGCAATTATGATTTTGCCAAAACTATGGCTGGCGGAGATCTAAGTTTTCTTTTGTTTGTCTCAGAACCAGTGTCTGGAGAATTGCAGGGCTCTGATCAACTCTTCCAGGATCCAGACCATTTCTCTAAGTAACAGGCGGACTTCTGAAATGTAAGGTGCTGTACAGCTCTCATTAGAGCAGGTTCAGTCCCTTGACAGCCTCATTATCAGGCACCTTTTCCTGGAAAAAGGGAAAAAGCAGCTACTGGGAGGAGAAGGCAGAGATGAGTCCTTAGCTGTTTTCCTCCTTTTCCAAAGAGAAAAAAGACCTCCAAGAAGGGTGAGCACTGTCTTTACCAAGAGGAAAAGGAACAAGGATGGAAATGAGTAGCCAGAGCTGTGCCTGTGTAAGATAAGATGGAGTATATAGAAGTATTCTTTAAAAAAACATCTGGGTTTAAACCAACCCAGCCTGATACTTCTCTTCCCTATGCAAACCTATTTTTGGTCTAGAGAACAATTGCCATGCTTTCAGGGGCTGGATTCCCTTCACTTAACCCAACTGGAAGTAGGAGAGAGCAGCAGTTACACCAGCAGAAAATTCTGCCATCATCTGATGAACAGCATCAATATGCACCTGCCAGACAAATACAGCTGGACTGAAATAACTTGTCCTGAAGCCTGAAACTGAATTACATTTGTCTGGGTAAGAGGGACCAGCGGGTCCCAAACGGACAGGATGGAGTGCCAAGACACACTGAATTAACTTTGCTGCTACAGGCTTAGGAAAGGAGCTAAAGGAAAGGAGCAGTGAAGATACCCTACATACTTGGGCAATGTTAGTGGAGATGAGCTGGGGGCTGGTTTTGCACAGGTCTCGGAGGAGTTCCACTCTTTCCATCCTTGTCTGAAACCCCTTGGCTTCCAGGAGATGGTAAAGCTTCTGGAGCAGCTCTGTTTCTTCCACAGCTGGAGGTGACGTGACCTGGGCTTTTGCACGGGGTAGGAGGTGTCCATCAGAGGGAGATTTCGCCCTGGAAAATAAAACCAAATGAGGACCTGGTGGTGATAATTATCGTAGCATGGCATCCCCATAGTGGAAATAATTAGCATTGACTCCATGATTCCAGAAGGCTGATCAATCACTATACTATACTATACTATACTATACTATACTATACTATACTATACTATAGTCTACCATACTATACTATACTATGCTATGCTATACTTAACTGTACTATACAGAAACTCATCGCCCTTACAGACACTCTGATACAGACAGACCAGATTGGCCAATTGAATCCAAAACACCATCACCAGTGGCCAATTAGGAAATCACCCTTTGGTAAACAAATCTCCAGAACACATTCCACGTGTTCACAACAACAGGTGCAGCAAGTGAAGATAAGAATTGTTTCTCATTCTTTTCTCTGATCTTCTCACAGCCTTCCCCAGGACAATGCCTGGCAAAGTTGTGCCTGCTGCTCTCTGTGGAGAGAGCTGCAGCCACACACAATACCTTCAGTTAATTGTGAGCAAAACATCTTGAGCAGCTTTCCCAATTTTGTGATTTCAAGCTGGAAAATCATGAGGCTCTGAAGATCAATGTGGACCTCATGACAATCATTATGGGAGACAATCTGCCAGTGACATTCTCACCACTGCTCACTCAGGAAAACCAAGGATGAGATGCATCTGATCTATCTTCAGATGGCTGCCAGGGCACACAGGTAACATTACTTTGTGCAGAAAGAGAGACACTACTTCCAAGTTTAAATGCCTCCTCATAAGGGACGTGTGTGTCTTAGAATAAGGAAACTCATCACTCTGGAGAAGTGTCTCTACAACCAGGCATGACAATCTGGAAAAGTGGCTCAGATGCATCTGAAGAGATGAACAGGGCCATATTTGAAGGATTCAGAAAATCAGTAAGGGAGATAAAAACAGAAGCCAGACATCCCAGAACTACACTCACCTTTCATTTGCTTCCCTAGAGACCAGATGCACAGCTTAACAACCCCACTGGGAACAATTCTCCTGGATCAACCTGTCTCTTCCATGAGCACAGGAAGATGCTAGCTGTGCTACTGAGGCATGTGGTCACTTTCCTGCCACTGCTGAGCAGGACAGAGCTAAATAAATCCCCTCTGCTATCAGAGGAGAACAGGTAAAAGCAGCTCTGCAACTGCCATGAAGAGACAGCAAGGAGCAAATTCCTGTCTTAAATGCTGATTGCAGCACAGGGGGAAATAAACCAAACATGCTGTCCATCAAGCAAATTACAAGAAGGACAGGAATATCAAGACAAAAAGTCCACATTCAGACACCTGTTGACTGAAGTTTTTCAGGAATTGCCTTGCTCCTTACTACTCAAACTTGGTGCTGTTTGAAGATAAGAAAACCATGATTCAGCCAGGCCAAACCACATGGATGAGAACTGCATCTTTGTAGAATGGCATCTTGCTTCCAGACTGAGATTTCTCATGAAAACACCCATCTGAAAAAGACTCCACTCAGACGAAAAAAAATCCTGTTTGAATTTACTTGTCCCAAATCAGGCAGCAGAAACTTGGCCCTCTCCCAGCCTCCACAACACTGCCCTTGCCACTGCACTGGATCGTCTGAGCTGCAACCAATGGGTGTCTGTTTGTCTCTCCATTTTTGTGGAAATCCCTCCAGAGAAGTTGTGTTCAGCACAATGCACAAGTAGACATTTTTTATCCTAGAGCATTTGTAGGGAAAGGAAATAATCTGTGGCATTGGTCATCTCTGCCAGAAAGTTTTTCCTGAGGAAGAGGCATGTAAAGCTTGTCATGTGCTTTGTCACATCTGACAAAAGTGCTCAGTATCGTTTGCTAGCAGACAATGTGGCCTGGGGCTCTTCTGAGCCATCGTTCCTCTCCTTCACCATCTCCTTGACAGATGGGCCTTCAGCCTTCTGGTTTTCCATCCCCTACAAAGACACAGAGAAACCCCATCAATCTTTGGAATATAAAACAGGAAATTCCCTGTTGAAAACACAAGTTAGAACCAAGATCACTGCTACCAAGGCTTAGGGAAACATTTCCTAACTTAGAGATGAAACAGACCAGAGATTCAGTGATGCCAACTCTTTGTTTTCAATAGCCCAATACAGGTTATGGGTGCTACCAGACTGACAGCAGTCTAAAATCCCAAATTCCCTAGTCTTGAGCAGAAATGGGAAAAATGCAAACTGGCAGGCAACGAGTGTTCGTGAAGGAAGCAGCAGAACAAACTGGACTCTTTGGAGGTTGGCCCAGTGTGTTGGAAGTTGATTTGGTTCAACACTCACTCTCCCTGTGCCTGCATAAAGGCAGGCTTCTGTGGAAAAATGGCTACATGACAGAGGTCACGTAGACATTCGCATGTTAGCCGATCAGGAGCTGGGAAAGTACCAAACACAGCTAGTTTGAGTTTTTGCACCTGCAAGATAGCGTGTCCTTGGGCCTAGCTGGGTATGATAACAAGTAGACAGAGAGACATGGGAAATAGGGAATGTAGGCCCAAACGAATGAGGAAGAGTTGATGGTATAGTTTAACCAATAGATCGCTTGGCTTACAGAATATTCATAAGCTTAGTACTTGCTGTATAAGTGTCTGATGCTCTCTTCAATAAATGGAACTTGCTTATCACTCATATTGAGTGTCCGAGTCTCCCCTCACCAACAAATGGCTCATCCCCGACAAAGGCCTCATTCTGCAATAGGTAAGCAACAGAAAAAATTAAGAGCATATAGGAGTGAGTGTAGTCACAAGGACCTGGAGAAGAAAGAGCCCCAAAAGGCCAGACATGATGTAATATCACCCATAATAAGGGTAAAATATATGTTGCTATTCATCATGTATCCAAAGAATTATGGAATGGTTTGGGTTGGAAGGGACCTTTAAAGGTCATCTGGAATGACAGAGTACTGACAGCAAGAGAAAAGTATCTTAAGTGCCAGGGAAAACTGTGTTGAAAGCAACCTAAGATTAGAGCCAAAACAGCAACACCTTATCTTTGAACTAAAGATTTATCAATCACTAATGCTGTCTGCCACTAAACCAGGGGCACACTAAACCAGAATCCTCCACTCCAGCTTTGCCATGCTGTGCTATCAGAGCTCTCCATGCTCCCCAGCTCCTGCAGAAACTGGACTTTGTGATGTGACCCCAGCATGGCAGCAGCCCAGGTGAAGCATCACCACTCCTACAGAATAAAGCAGTTTTTACCTGACTATCAAGCAACATCAAACTTCTCTGGGAAGCACTGGGTGCAGGAAAATCAGGGACAGAAAAGGGATGTGCCTGTGGAGCAGAGGGCTGGTAAAAATTCTCATTAGGTTGTTAACAGCTGGTTTCATTAGTCTGCCTACAGACAATCATAATTACTTAGTGGCTACTGCAGGGTGAAAAGCCATTGCAGTTTATTAATGTTCTCAGAGCTGCAAACCTGGCAGTGAAATTATTTTTAAAGTGGCTTGTAAAGTTTGTCTCTTCTCAAAGAACGTGTCAGGCTGATAGACCAGGCTGTGAAATTTATGCCCCAATAAAAGAGAGTTTGAATGCAGTTTAATGGCACCTTGAAATGTTCTGCTCTGAGAAACTGTCCCCAAAGTCCAGGTGGACCTTTCTCCATTGGAACTCTTAGAAATTTGTCGAAGCTATAACTTAGGCATTAATTTTACAGGAGCATTTATAGCCCAAGGGTCAAGAGCAAAGCCATAAAATGCTGCTCAAGCCCTGAGCTTTCTCGAACCAGAGGTAAACTTGTATCCAAAGGTCTGTCTGTAGACCAAATTTGCTCTAGTAGAATTCTGTTTTAGAGCTTAGCCTGCAACAAAGGTAGACTTTTATCTCAGCTTAGTTAAGCTGAGTTTAGCTTAGTTAAGCTTAGTTAAACCACCATAAATTATAATTTCCCCACTATAATACATGTTTTGTCCACTCCTAATTACTCTTTCTTCTTGCCCTAAGCACAATCCTTACTCATACAATACATTTTATGACTCTCATTAAATTTATTATTCTACAGACATATGTTAAAGTTTACCTGAATGAGAGCTTTATCCAGTTCCTGCCAGAGCTAATGGAGAAGATATTTCAGTTTATTCAAAGCAGCTGTTATCTCAAAAAGAGGATGATGCTTAAATTATAATAAAAGTTCTGCCAGAAACAGTATTCCTTTGTTTCCCCCAACCATTCACTAAAAGCCCTCAGTCACTTAGGAACTTTTTAAATAATTTCTAGTATTCACTACATGGCCAATTACTAAAGGAGCTCTGACCCTGCAGTGCAGTTAATGACCATCTCTGACATATTTCTTACATGTATTTTTTTCCCCACCATTTTCTTCAACAGCAGCTAACCAGGTGCCTTGCCCTTTTTATCTCCTGTTTAATCCATTTACTCTCATCCTCCATGGCACAGCACACGATGTTTCCACAGAACCAGCCTGCACCAGACACTATTTCACAACTCACCCATAAAATCCCAATCTTTCACACTTCCACCTCTTCATCTTCCCATCCAGGGAGGGCAGTCAAGGTCAGCCAGATGCAAACGAGGTGTTTGAAACTGAGGTGTGATGAGGCACTGATTGCTTGATGAGCACAGGAGGAGGAAAGGTCTTGGCTGTGCCTTAGTTCTTAAATCATCCTCAGTTGTGCAGGAAAATTAAGGACAGAGCAGTGATGCTCCTCTGACCAGCTTCCCCTTGGCATTGTTCCTGTCACGAAGTCAAAGACAGGCAGGTCACACGTATTCTCTTTCTCTGACTCCTGCTCGGATGACAACATTGAAAAATAAAAAAAAAATATAATGATCAGGGCTTTTCATAGTGTGAACTCAGGATTTCCCACACTCTTGCAAAGGGGGAATTTTCCTCAGGCAAAGGATATGAGAAGGAGCCTCAAATTGTCCAAAATCCCAGTAAAAATATTTTTTCCTATGGAAAGCTTCACCAAAGCTGGTCACACTTCAGGCCCTTTGTGCACCCATTTCCTGCTGTGCATCTCCCAGTGGGGTGTTCCCACTGCTCCAAGGACCCCACACAAACCTTACAGCCTCCCACAAACACACCCCCAGGAGCTGCACCCTTGCCTCCAAACCTGGGTACCTGCATCAGCCACCTCTGTGCTGAGCTGAGCCTGGTTCTCCCCAAAAAGAAGGTGCTCAGTTTATCCTTGAAAAGATTGACAACAGCATTCTTGTCTTCTTCAAAAGAGCCATTATTTCACAGCTGTAATCTCCACACTGAGACTTTATTCCCTTAAAGTGTCCAAGTACACAGGCAGCATCAAGGAAGGCACTGAAGTGAGTCAAGTTTAACCCCAAAGAGCTCTCAGCTCCCTGTGAAAGCTCAGACAAGCAGCAGAGAAAGAATGAATGCTCCTGTAATGGCATCTAACAGCCACAGGGCAAGGGAGAAGTTGGGTTTAGAGAATGAAGAAAAAGCACTAAGTAATAAAAGGTGAGAAAAATCCATCACTCGAACAGGTAAATGAAGGTAAACCACTTGAAGAGACAGATTTAAGATGGAGAGAAAAACCCCACAATTAATAGTGTTCATGACACCCAGAGGCAAAACAAGCCCAGGGGATCAGGAAAGAGGTAAGCCTGTGCTCCGAGGAACAGCAGAAATGAAGTGAGAGCTCTGGAGGGACCAAAAGAAAGAGGCACTCTGAAGAAAGGAAAAAATGCTTCCACACAAGGTGCTTTGGTTTTTTTTAAATCAAGAGTCTCTTTTATGATTTTTTAGAAATACAGAAAAATAAAGGTCAGGAGAAGCATAGTTGATTGGGAACATTCCTGCATAGCAGACAAGAGATATCCTTGTGCAAATTATTCCATGCAGCACTCACATATTTAATTACTTCTTTTCCTCTTCCTGGGGAAGCAGAGTTGCTTTATTGACTCCAAGCAATATTTTCTCCCTGCTCCCTGGCTAAGAACAAGCTCCCACCTTGGCAAGGGCTCACTGGTTTACTTAATGCTCATCACAGCCATGCTAAGGAGAGTGGAGCAGGTTAATTTATCACTTGTTACAATGATTAACTTGTCCAGCTGCCGGGTCCAAGAGCCCCAGAGTGCCTCAGGTTATACAGGGTCACAGAAGGAAAAGCTCCATTGCATTAAGCTGCTGCCACACTGGCCCTCTCTGCCTGTCAAATACACTCAGATACTCTTGCACTGCCCTCTGAAAATCCCCCATAAAATACAAGTGAAAATCCCTCATCACCTGTGAGAAAGCACAGCTGGGTTCTGCTCAGAGCATTTCAAACTATGGGGTATTTGTGAGCTCCCCTTGCAAGGGCAGCATCTCAGGAAAACCAAAAGTTTCTTTCCATGGACTCACCATACTCAGGACACTTCCCCTAGACCAGGTTGCTCCAAGCCCCATCCAACATGGCCTTGAACACTTCCAAGGGTGACACAACCACAGCTTCTCTGGAACCTGTTCTGCTCCACTCAGATCTAAAATCATACCCAATTTAGCAGCCTCAGACACAGATTTCTATTAAATATCTACATTTTTCTAGGAAAGAAATATGGCAAACCTTGTTTGCATCCAACTTTGCAAAATCAACACAAGCTCTTCAGAAAGGGCTGCCGCCCACTTTTCTTATTTTTCCCCATTTGGTGGAACATTTTCATTCTGCTGTTGTTTGGAGCAATATTTTAATATATCTGGCTGAGCTGCTTAAAATAGTACAGCAAAACACTTGTGTGAGGGGTGGAAAACTGAGCTCTTGCACATCTAGTGTCTCTGTTGTTGGAAGTCTTCAATCCCACTTCTCTGGTGGGATGAAATAGGTGCTACTAATCCAATTTCTAAAGTATCATGCATCAAGCTGACACTGTTTTAAGACTTTAAAAACCCCAGTCAATTTAAACAAACCTCTGCTCCTTTCCATTTTCTCTGTTCCACAGTTTATGACAGAAGACAGGAGAGAAAGATTGTTTTGCGAACAATGTTTTCAGCACTCTAAAAATAATATAAAAACTGCTGTGCCACACTCTCAGCTGTTACAGCCCCAAAAAGCACAGGCTGTCTTTGCTCACAGACTCACAATTGTGGTGGGATTTCTACCACACCAGAGGACAATCAATTTTTTGTTTTCTCCTGGAAATAACTACAGCACTTCTGGGTAGCAAGGCAAACATGAGCCTCTTTCAATGGCCCTTGAAACTGGCCATGTGAAATGAGGGACACAAAGCCAAAGGCCAGCTGAACCTGTGATCTCTGAATGTCTTCACAATCTTCCCAGGAAGATGAATGGCAATCACTGTTCTGCCAGGGAAACTGCATCTGCTGGGAATGGGGTGTAGAAAATGTGCTTTCTGCTCCTCTCAGAGCCAAAATTCCTACACATTTCTTGTAAGTCCCTCTTAGAAAAGGACCATGTTCAGCTGAGTGACAGTGAAGCAGAATGGCAATCCAGGAATAAATGTTCCTGTGCACAACATCCTCCATTCACATGGATGCTTCCTCACTGGCACACAGGAACAAGGAAGGAACAAAAATGCATCATTGTACATAAAGTCAGATGTGTTGAGGGATGAACAGATCTCACAGGCAAATGGAAACCTCCCCTGAGGTTCCCAGTCCAGGGAGAGCCTGAGCTGTTTTGTGGTTCTAGGCATGAAGATGCTCAGGATCTTCCACAGATGCTCAGGATTGTGCCTGGATCTTGCTCTGGAAATGCCAGTGGCTCAGCTGAGAGCTGTGGGGATGATTTACACTGCACTGAGAGGAGCCACAGTCCTGCAAGGGTCTTTTATCAGGAGCAAACAGCAGCCTGGAGGGTGGGGAATGCTGGGTCTGAACCACTGCTCATCCTTCACCTTAATGTGGAGCTGCCCCCAAAGTTGCCATGTATCACTTTTTATTTTTCTCCTGTTGGGTATATTTTGGAGCAGCTGTTTTATGTGGCTTTTTATGGTGATCCTGTGGGAAGCAGCCATTTGCCTGATGTGATATCCTCACAACTAACACTAACTCCTCATTCCCTTTGGTTTTATTTGGGGTTTTTTATTTGTTTGATTGGTTTGCATGGGTTTGTTTATTTGGGTTTTTGTCTGTTTTGGTTTGAGCTTTTTATTTGCTTTTTTATAAATGACTGGTTAAGTTGGCATAGCCAAACTCAAGAAAATGTAAACCAGGCTTGACTTTCCAGAAATTACTTTTGGCTGGGTTTAGCTGCATCCCTAGACTCAGGATCACCAGTATATTTGCAGGTTTTGCTCTGCATCATCAGCCTGCCCAGACTCTGCTTGGTGTTTCACAAATGGAGAAGACAGTGGACATTATGCCAAGCTTCCTTTCAAACAGAAAAACCATCAGCATGACAGAAAAGAAGAAAAAAATAAAATTCACCAGTTAGACCAAGTGTCCCACCATCTTTCCCTCCACTGTTATTAATTTTGTACATTTAGAGGCAAATCTGGGTCTAAAACTTCCATCTCTCAGTTCCTGATGCTATTTGCTACCCTTCAGCCTTGACGTCCCCTGATCTGACTGACTGCTGTCCAAGTGGGACTGGGGATGCTCAGCCTGAAAAGAGGAGACATTGGGAGGCCCCACTGTGGCTGTGCAGGACTGGGAGGGTCCCACAGGAAAGAAGGGGACAGAGAGTTCAACAGGGCCTGTGGTGACGGGACAAGGGGGATGGCTTTCAACTGCCGATTGATTGAAGCTGGATCTAAGGAAGCTGCTGTTTTACACTGAGGACAGTGAGGCACTGGCCCAGGCTGGGCACAGAGGCTGTGCATGCCCCATCCTTGGGAACAGGGCTCCCCCAAGGTCTGGGAGGAGATTGCTCAGCTTGGAACAAGATGATCTTCAGGGTCCGTTTCAAGCCCAACCATTCAGGGATCCCCAGTGACCACTTCTGTTGACCCTGGAATCTTGGGATCTGTGTGATGTCACATCCCATGTTCCAACTGGAAGTGCCACCACCCAGCACAGAGAACAACTCAACCACTGGCCCTTGTGTCAGCCAACTGTTCGGTCCGCTCCTGCTCACCCTCGTCACCGTTCTTGCTGCCCTTCTTGTCACCTGCCCGCTGCTACTCCCATCAGTGCTGAGAGCTCCCTAGTGCCTGGATTTTGTCATCCATCACTTCAGGATGCTCATGTTTATGCTTTGTCTCATTTGTCAACTGAGGGAGGTACAGTGCCATTCCATGGAGGTGGACACCTCCAGCTGCCCGAGTGGGCTGCAGCTCTGTGGGGATGGTGTGGGACAGGGACCCCACTCTGAGGTTTTGCCACCTCTGCAGGCTGTCATGGACAGAGAGGAAGAGATGGAGGTGGACATCCAGACTCCTACAGTGGAGGACGTGGAAATGGAGGAAGAAGAGACTGAAGAGGAAGAGATGGAGGTGGATATGGATATGGAAGAAGAGATGGAGGTGGATGTGGAAGAGGAAATGGAAGTGGATGTTTATGAGGAAGAGGAGGAGATGGAAGTGGAAATGGAAGAATACATTGAGGACATGGACATTGATATAAAAGATGAGGAAGAGGATATGATTTTGGGATGAAGACCAATGCCAGCAGCAGGACAGGCACGTGATCCCCACAGGCAGAGTGGGTCCCCTGCTGCCCGACTGGAGCTAGGCTGGTCCCTGTGCAGAGACATGGCACCTCGCGAACTGGAGTCTGGTGGCCACACACCGCCTGTCCTGTGCTCACTTTGGGCCACTCAAGCTCCATCCCACAGCCAGCCAGGCTCAGCTCTGGTAGCAGAGTCCTGCTTTGCCCACATGTGCCTACCTGGGGACACATGGAAGAGCCCTCTGTGCCTGACTGCAGTGACCACGGCACCTGCTTTTCTTCCAGCACTGATGAACATTCCGGACAGAGATGCCACCCTTTTGTACATATGTTCTACAGTTTTTTGTCTTTAGGAATAGGATTTAGGACTTAAGACTTTTAGAATTTTTTTATCTTCTACAAATGAATTTCATATATTTTAGCTAGATAGGTTCTTATGTATATACGTTCTACGGATTGTTGTTGTTACAAGTGTTCTTACATTGTTCAAGTGTTCTGTATTGTTGTTGATGTTCTTCTGTAATAAACAATTTTTTTTTCACACCCCGTTCTCTTACCATTTGCATTGGGCACAGGCAGCATTTGCAAAGTTGTGGTTTCCACTTGCTCCAGGTTCTCAGGGCTGGAGGTCCCTGGGGAGCTGGCACAGCCACCCCAGGAGTGGGGGCACCTGTGCACAGAGGGGTCCCACTGACAGAGGTCACCCCCTCCCTGCAGTTTCTCTGGACACACCTGGTAGCTGCAGGGGCAAATCCCAGCGTGCCCTGTCCCATGGGATCCCATGCTGGAGCAGGGCTGAGCCTGCCTGCTCCTGCAGAGCCTCAGCCATGGCTCTGCCCTTGGGAGCCCCAGGGCTAAGGAGGATGCGCTGGGCTGTGGGGAACCCCTGTTCCTGAGCACCCTGAGGGGCTGGACCAGCCTGGAGGAAGCCCCAGCCCTACATGGACCAAGATTTCCCTTGGAAACCCCGTCTGTGCCCAGACTCTGGTACAAGCACAACAGGAATTGATCCTCCTAGTTAAAGGTGTTAATTGGCACAAATTTATCCCTTGGACTTTCTAGTACAGTAAATGTCAGCACTTGTAATCCCTGTTCTGCACTCCCTGGTCAGGCACCAAAACATCTGAACCTGACAGAACATCTTTAATTAGCACCAACCTGCAGAGAGCTATGGGGGAGAACCTACCCCCAACAGCCAGAGAAACACTTGACATTGATAGTCCGGGGCAGAGCTGAAACTAAAGCATTTTAATGCCAAGAGAGAGGATTTTTTTATTGAACAATAATGAAAGCTTTTGGTCTCCTCACCTGCCACAGATGTGTATTGCCAAGGTTTGCTTCTGGGTTATGACTGATTTTTATTAATCTGTTCAGAACTCTGCTGCTGTTCCTGGCTAAGGTGCAGAGATGATATTTCAGAGCCAGATAAGCTCAGCACAGCTTGTGCAACACACAATTTCCACACCAGACATTCACGCCATGCAAACTGATACTATTTCATCTCTGTGCAAAGATGAGTGTTAGGACATCACTGAAGTACCACACACTTCTCAGAGCTGTCCCTTTCATCCAGCTCTCTCCAGTCACTTCACAGACTTCGCTCCAAGCCGTTTATCTCTGATAGAGTTCAGTGGCACATGGGATTTAATCCTGGTTTTTCTTCATCTTCTCCTGAGCTGTCTCCAGACACAGTGTGTGGGCACTGTCTGACAGCAGCAGCATTAACGTGTCACCTCCCTGACACTGAGGTTCATGTCACAACTTTTCACCAAAAACAGCAAATAAATGATTCCCACTGTGTCCCACACGGCTCCATGGGGAGTTTGTGTGGCTGCAGTTCCAGCACCAGCCCTGGTGCACAGGAATTTCAGGAGGAGATACAGAAGGAATCAGCCATTCACAGAGAAAAACATCACTTTGCATGGCCCAGATCCCCACAGCACTGCAGACTCTGGTGACCCAGACTCTGCATTTACACTTTGGCCTCTGTGCCTTCCTTTTCTTCTCACTAAACTCCTCCCAGTTTCCCTCATGCTCAGGTTCCCAAGATAATTAAAAGCAGCATTAGGAGCAGAGATAGATGACGGGAACTGTCCCAAGGCATGATAAAATTTATCTTTTCAGAGAATTCCAGCCAAGGAGAGAGGAAAAGCCTGCATGAAAGAGGTGTGAAATCAAAGCAGTAATCAAATTTAGGTATAATGAGAGAAGCTGAAGAGGTTTTCAATGTTCAGAACAAGATTAGCAGCTCCAGGCACAGGAGGGATGGGACAATTTCCCTGCTGTAACAACTCTGTGATGCAAATTGCATCTCAAACCATTCTCCCCAACTCTGGGACCTCTTCAGCCACAAACGTGGTGCTGAATTTTTTAAAGCAAAGTGGAAGCTGGTCAGAGAGGTGGTTTGCAAATAAAAACCAGAGAGGGAAGCACCAGCTGGAGCAGAGAGGGGCAGAGCCTGGCCCTGAGGTGCAGCACAGCCTGAAACTCTAACAAATTAAAGAACTTACCACTTGGGTTTTTTCCCCCCAGGAGCTACAGAAGCTGCTTTATGGAATCCCTGCCTCCTTCACACCGCATCAGCCTGAAGGAGAGCCCAAGGAAGAAGATTACAGCCCCTTCAGCTGCTGCTTCCATCTCCTGACTCAAATCTCACCAAAATCTGTCACCACTGGGCCTTCCCAAAGCCTCAGATTCACTCGGTCTGTGCAGGATTTCAGTTCTGAGGAGCACGAAGGGAGATAAAGGCACTTGCAGACACCAGAGAAGCAATTGCTGCCTGAGGTGCATTTCACTGCCCAGGTTAGTGCCTCTAAAACCATCAAAATCAGCCCCTTTGACAGCACCAAGCCAACAGCAGGACATCAGGGCCTGCACATGGCTGGAAATGCCTTTTTTTAATATTCTTCTCTCCGTCTCTCATTTCATGGTGCCATTGCAGGAGTTAATCCCATCACTTGGCAATCAGCTTCAGATGGATTTTTAGTGCTGAGCAAATAAGAGGCAATTTTACTTTGTCTCCAATGAATGAAATTTCACCTAAATCAGATAAACTCTGTGTTCTGAGGCTGGCCAGCCACTAACCACTGCTAGGTCCCCAACCTAGACGTCAAACTGCTCTAATACTGAAAAGTTAAATTTATTTGGCTTTGTGTACAAGATTATTCTCTCTCAAAAGAATTGGAATCCTTGTAATTGCATTTCCAAGCACTAAACTCAGACCAGCCACAAAGAGCACAAGAGACAAGAAAAGAAATAGAGATTTCTAAGGAGATGGAAATTGAATGCTGAGTTTTTTCCCATTATAGAAAGTTTCATAAATTATCACCTGCCAGCTCCTTGCCTTCACTTGTGTGGCCACCACTGAATACACTCACAGATAATGTGAAAATGTTTGTCCTACTGAAAAGTGGGACTAGAAGTAGAAAAAGGCTCAGATATCTGAATTAAGACAACATAATGAAAAGAGCTGCCTTATAATAGCAAGATATGATGGACAGCAGGAATGGCTGAAGCCAGCAGAGATAAGTCCATGAACTATTCATGCTACAAAGATTTCTGACAAAACCCCCAATAACCCAAATACAACGTTTTGTCTGGCAGAGCTGATAGGAACCCTGTGCATTTAATTCAGTCATTGGCAGCAAACAGAGATCAGCTTGAAGCTCCTTTGGTCCACTACTACTTATTTTTGCACCCAAAAAATGTAATTACATCTACTCTTTGGGAAGAAATTACTGCTTTGAGTGGTTCAATGCAAAGAGATTCTTCCCATACCCACTCATAATCAGTCACCCAGAGAAATATTTTCTAAAAAGATCTCTTCAAAATTTTGGAGTGACTTTCAACATAAATAACTGGGTTATTTTGCTCAAAATGATAAGGGAATTGAATTGGGCTCCCTCATCTTAAAAAGAAGTGTTTCTTCCTGGTTCTTCACAAAGAGGAACAAAACACTGTTGCAGCAGACTGAAGGGAGGAAGAGGTTTTTTTCTCCCTGAGCTGCACAATAGGAGACAATTTTGTTGCCAAGAGGCAACAAAACCCAGCCGATTTCCAGTTCTTTTAGTGTAAGGGAAAAGCTCTGAGGATCTCAGCTGTGGGAGACACAGAGTGGCAGGAGCAGGGGATCTGCTGGGGGGTTTTGGGGTGGGGGACAGATTAAAGAAATACTCAAGCGAAACCTGTGAGAGGTCAAGACTCCATCCCTCAGAGGAGAAACTCGATTTGACCCAAATGCCATTCAAATCCAACCAACACTGAGGCATTTCCCCAAGCTCTGCTGAGCCATCAGGTACAACCCAAATCACTCTGTGGGACCAGGGCAGCAGATCCCAGGCATGGGACAGGGATGCTCCCCTGGGAAGTCACCTCCATTGCCCATGGGACTCACAAAATCTGCTTCTAAAGACCCCAACATCCAAAAAACTCCACATTAAAAGTCTTTAATTTGGGGTTTCCCTTCTCCATCTGTCTGCTGTCACTAGGCAGCTGCTCCACTTCAACACCCTTCTGATGAGTATAAATTTTCTCCTGATTCCCAGCCTAAAGAGGAAGTTATTTCCATTTATTCTTCTGCAAGTACTGGGAGCTTGTACCTGCTTTGCTCTTTCACTCCTGGTGTGCACATAAAATGCCAAAGTCAAGAGCATTTCCTTGTTTAAATCATGTCATTTGTCCTTATTATTTCTTTCCCATAAAATTGCATGGATTTGGTGCTAGCTCAACACTCAGAATATTGACAGCACAAAGTCCAGTTCTTACACTGACCTCTCCAAGTTTTGGACCAAGCCTGCAAAGGAAATACAGCAAAGAAATTCCAAACAGGGACCCTAGTAAAGGTAATAAAATGCCACCTGTGTTTGCTGCATGGAAGAATAGTGCTGCTTATTAAATCATTACAAACAATTAAAGCAGCCGAGGGGAGGAAGACAGCGCTATCGTTTCCAGCTCCCCAGTCCTCTGCCCCTAGCAGGAATTTCATAAAGCACAAATCTCCCAGCAGAAATGCCTCAGCAATTGATTTGCTGCTCGTGGAACACAGCAGGCACACACCCTGGTTTTCCTGACCAGAAAAGGAGAATTTGCCTCGATGTTTTTCCCTCGATGTTTTGTGATGTCAAATCCCCCTCCCTGCCCTGAAGTGACATGTTTCTGTAGGGTGACAGCCCTCTGGAGAGGCACAGAGAGCTTTGTGTCAGTGTAAGGGATCCCCACAAGGGCAGATCCCTAATTCAGGCTCCATCTCTGCTGACATGCAGTTCCTAGCAGAAAATTCATTGCATTTCCCCAGAACAGGTAATTTCAAGCACAGAGCTGTTCTGCCTTCCACAAAAGCAGCGTTCCAGGGATTGCTTTGGAGACCAGCATCAGGAAACACAGCAACACCTAACAGCCAGGACCATCCAAATCCACTTATCAGCTCACCCCCACATCTCCTGGACTCACTTGAATGCCCAGGAGAGTCTGAAGAGCCAACTGTTTTCTAAGAAATGGTTGTGCAATCAAAAGGTAAATGACAGGGACAACCAGCCCCACACAGGTGCCCCAGGCAGGAGAAAGAGCAGGAGGGATCTATCCCTTACTGACAGAGGTGCAGCTCAAGTGATGCTCTCTCACTGTTTGGGTTGTCTTTGTTACTTTTACATTAAAAACACATGCTCTCAGGAGACAGTCTCATTTAAATCTTCTACCTCTTTAGCTTTGTACACTCAGCCCATTACATTGAAAGATTTTATCTTAATTTCTTCTCCAGGAAAGAAGTAATTGATCTTTTATTTGTGGCACTTTAAATTGGCATGTTGACTACAAAAATCCACTGCTCATCACATCAAAAGTTGATCCAATAGTGCCAATTACTCCAGTAATGGAGATCTTTAGAGGGACGGGTGGAAAGGAACAGGATCAAAATGGATGGGTCTTCTCAGAGGAAGAAGCAGCATCTGGGAAGACAGCACAGCTTTAAATTAGGATATCTGCTGTGCATGGCAAGACAACACACAGCCCATTCCTCATCCTGGCTCTGGATGTGGTTCAACCCACTCGTCCCCAGCTCTGGAGGTGTGGTGGAGTCTGATCCTCACTCCCCTGGCAAATGACAGAGCTGAGTTGATCTCAGCCTGGAATCCCTGAGGGTTGACAGCAAGGACTCCTACCAGATGTAACTTGTGTTTGCAACAAGCACAGCATCCACTGGCAGGGAATGATTTGCTCTTCATCCTTCCCACTCTCCAGGTATTTCTCTAGGAAAATCCACTCTCTAATGGGGACAAAGCAGTAGATATGGAAGGCTCTGTGTGCCCCAAAAAGCCACCAGCCTGTTCACCCCACAGCTTTGCCACTCACAGCCACCAGCTCTGCACAGAGCAGGCAGCAAACTGGTGACTACTGGCACTGCCTGTGGTCTGAACTGGGAATGGTGGATCACCATCAAGCTGCAAGTGTTTTCTAGTGGGAAGTATTTTACCCAGTTCCATACAGATTCTGGTTCTGGGTCAGCCCCACAGCAGCTTTGGGGAGTG